>NC_134711.1:100790000-102040000 GCF_049634645.1 Pelodiscus sinensis
CACTAGCCCCCAGGGACTATTCTATAGTATAGTTATATAACTCGATAATATTTTGTGTGGTTACATGTCTATTCAGTTAATTACTGTCTAACATCCCTAGTTCCCACCACAAGCACTGGCTCTGCAGCTTCCATTGGTTGACAGCCATGACCAAAGGGAGCTGTAGGGGTAGTGCGTATGGACGGGGCAGCATGTACAGCCACCTGGCTGTTTCTTCTTGTAGAAGATGAAGGGAGGACATGCTGCTGCTGCGTCTGGGAGCTACTTGAGGTTGAGCCTTCTTTCCGCCCCCTGCCCTCCAAATTCTTTCATCCCAGCCTACAGCACCCTCTTGCACCTCAGCCCCTCCTCTCCAGCCTCACTCCAGTCTGCTTCCCCCATCCAGAGCCTTCACACCATCCTGTACCTCAATCCCCAATTTTGTGAGCATTCATGGCCTGCCATACAGTTTCCATACCAAGATATGGCCCTCAAGCCAAAAAGTTTGCCCACCCCTGCTGTATCAGGTAATATGAAATGATTTTTTGAGTAGTTTTTCAGTGACATCTGAAAGATATTGACACCCAAACTAAGGTGTTTTTTTTTTTTTAGCGCTAACTGGAAATTGAGGGCCCCCAATACCTTATATGATGAAGACCTACAATATGATTGAAAATTCCATTTGTCTGCACTGGGGATGAAATTGTCTGGAAAGCAGAGCACCTGAAACATTAACTGCTGCAGAATCTGAGCTTTCATTAAAAAACAGCAACAATGACCCCCTCCCCCCAAACTTTTGGTAACACTTTGACACTGAAATAAACCCAAATGTGAAGTTGGTCTTTATGGCTGCTGGCATTTTTTCCATCAGCCAAAGAATGGAACTAGTGATGCTGTGGTCTGTTCTTTATAATTCCAAAGCTAGTGGACAGCACTGAAACTAACAAAACTAGAAATAGCTGAGATGCACTCTCCTGTCATTAGGAAAGCTGAACTGATGCAAGCACAGGACTTACTCACCAGGGACAAAATGTAGGTTTTTGTTTGGGTTGCATCCTGTCTGTAAGGATGCTTGCGGTAAATAGTATTATTTTAGGAGTGTGTGTGAATGAATAGATGCATGTCTGTATATACAAGGTACAATTCTATGAAGAAAGGAAGTACTGTTCTTATGTAGTAACTTCTAAGAAGAGAATGGCACTTAATTCCCTGCACTCCTTTGAGATAGGGATGTTAAATTTAGTTTAATCAACTAATCAATCAATTTTCCAGCCTGGGAGTTAATCTCGTTGCAGCTCTGCCTTTTAAACATATTAAGAGCCAGATTGCGCCTTGTCCCCGCTACTTCCCTGCCTCCCTTGGAGACGGTGCTGGGGGACCTAGCTTTGAAGCCGGCTACCCCTAGCACCAGCTCCTGCTCCCCCCACTTGCTGCCTCTGATAAAGGCAGCAAGTGAGGGGAAGCGACTAGTCTACTAGTCGTTTACATCCCTGCTTCGAGGTAAGTAAATCTTCTTACCCCATTAATTTAGCTTGGAAGAATCAGATGGGGGAGAGGATGTCTCATAGAGAAATTGAAGAAAGCAGAAATCCTGAGCTGTTTTAGGTTATGCATTCTGCCTCTCAGGTTTGCAAGTGCACTGTGAACCATTCCAGTTATTACAAATTGATGCTACGCTAAGATGCAGAAATAAATAAATTCAATGAGTAAGACTTCCCATTTTGTTTTCTTACCCTAATCTGATCTAAATTAGAGCTCAAATTTAACAAGCAAATCCCACCCACTCTGAGAAATAATTCTGTCTCTGGGTTCAGGTCATAATTTTCTCTCAAGGAAAGATTGTCAAATAATAATGAATTATGTGATAATGTTGTATTATAGGGTTATAATTTTGATTTTTGGTAAAACCAGGGTTGTCTTGGTTTAAGAATGACTTAGTAAAATGGGGGAAATATTTCACTATGGTTCTTAGCATCTGTTGGGTTGGAACACTCTCCTTTGTGACTGCTCTCATTACTATTGGATTAAACTCATGTGATAAGACATGCACAGCAACTCTGGGAACAAGTACAAAAAACAGTGAAGACACTGCTGCGCTTTGTCGCTGGATTCACCAGTAGAATACTTACAAGGAAAGAAGAGATCTTGCTGAAATAGGCTTTCGCTCAAATGCATGGTCCTTCTGTAGTGTTTCTTTACTCTGGTTTAAAAGACTCAGGCTACTGCTTTTTGTTTTGGATCATTAACTTTGATATACTGAGAATTGGTACTGTCATTAACACTATAAACAAGAAAATCTCCAGTAAGTGTGCACTTTAGTATACAGTCTTAATCACATGTGCCATGCAACTTTGGGTTTTTATTCACACTGATATGAGATTAATATATGTTGTGTTTTGATATTGAGTTGGAGGTTAATATTTGTTACTTTTCTCTCTGGGCTGCTGTTCAGTCATGCAGAGGTGTTAATATAATGGCCTCGGAGAGGTACTGTGATAAGTGTCATGCAGAGATCTTGCCTGCCACTGATTCCAGGCCTAATTACGGCTGGTTTATGTAAAGCACTTTTGGAGCTGACTTGTAAGGTTTTTAATGCTCTTGTATCTGTCATTTCTGTTTTAAAAAAAAAATTGGCTCGATACTTTTATTTAAATACAGCACCATATCTATCTAAGCTTGCTGATGTACAGAAAATGTGTATGTGGGAAAGTTTTCGATAGATTTTTTTTATCATGTCTACCTTGGTGATCTTATCAGTGTCACTACAGGCAAGAATAAGTTAGTGTCTATTGTGAAAAGATACTGTAGTGAAGGCTAAGATATTCATCATTTACTGTTTTCTGGGAAATCCCTTAAATTTCCAATAATTATCTAGACTTGTGGTATGAGGAATATTACTTAATTTTTATCAGGTATGAATTATATAAATGGTTTGAAACTCAGCTCCATTAACTGAGCATTATGCAAGTCAGCCTGAGGGAGGTAAATATAGGCCGTGGTGGCAAGGTCCTTGTCTGAGACTAAAAGGTATAATCAGCATGCACGCATCGCATGTGGTAGTTGTGACAAGTCCACCTCCCAGGTACAGCCTGGAACTTGGATTGAGACCTATGACTCACTAGCCTGGGTTCCACTCATATTGACGCATATATAATATAACTCATATACAATGATAGCACATACAAGCCAATGAAATATTAACGATTAGCAGATGAGTCTTTTAGACTGCTACCTCACAAGGCATACTTCGTACAAAACATATTATAATTATATGACAGTGGTGAATATGGGGGTGTTAAGGTGTTGCTTTGTGTCACAGTGTGTGACAGTGGTAAGAGGCTTTTCTCACTGTTTCTAGGAGACACTAGATCTTTTGAGGTCCCATGTGTGTTGGGGCAGGACCCCATTAGGTCTATTACCTGATGTGTTTTGACTGCACTGAGCTTGCTTTCCCTGACAGCCTGGCAGGGAGCACTGTTGAAGGATGATGCATGACCAGGCTTTCCCCATCCATGTGACTCCTCCCCTTCCCATGTGACTCCTCCCTGTGACACCCCTAGCCTAGGGGGAGGAGTCACATGCCTACTCGATTGCAGGCCCTACCCCTCTCCACCCTTCCCCACCTTTCCCTGCCCCATGTCTTCCTCTTTCCCCAGTGCTGTTGCTTGGGGGATGCTAAAACTGTGTTGACAATTTTTTGCTTTAGAGCTTCTTATAAAGTGTGCAAGAATTTAGTTGTGCTTTCCCTAAGGTGTAAAGAAGAAACAGAGAATTTTAAAACATCTGTTTTCTTGTTTACTATATATTTTAGAGAGTTTGTCTGTTCAAGAACACCTCCTAAACTGTAAGAGGTAGGACCATCAAATTTGGTAGACAGCTTCCTCTTATTGTAACTTACAACAACCTAAGGGTTTGGTTGTGCCAAGAAAATGGGATGTGCCTAGAATGGGATTGCTTCTCATAAAACAAAACAAAAAAGAGAAAGAATCACCAAAGCAAGTACAGTCCTCAAAAATGACATAACTGAGTGACTGTTGAAAGAGACTGAACCAAGATGAGTCAGAAAAATAGGATGATGCTGGGATAGGATTATTTCTCAGTAAATCTTTCAGAAAATAGATAAAATAAAGAAACTTGGACTAGTGCTGTTTTGGGCACTGCCAGGCAACACTGGGTAAACCTGCTAGTGGTTTATATATTTCTTCTGTTGTTTCATAGAAGTGCAAATGTAATTTGACTCATGAGGAACAGAACAAAAGATTTTTTTTTCTCCAACTGGAACAGAAATGGTTAAATCATGAGGAAAAAAATGTTCACCATAACTTCCTAGACTGGCTTAACGTACTAGAAAGTAACTGGACCATGTATTGAATCTTGGCATTCTATCAGGATAAGGAATTACTAGCATATTTAGTGGTGGATATTGAGATTTTAGGTCTATAACAGCTAGACTAAGGAGCTGTTTTGTTTAAAAAAAAAAGTTTCTTGTGGAAGAATAGAAACAGTGATTAAATTACATGAGTTGATAAAGTAAAATGGCTTGTGGTGGTCAGCACTAAAAGTCAGTAATGTTTGAGGCTTCCTTATTGGAGAATTTAAATGTTAATCTGTTAAATAGTAATTTTTATAGATAACTGACATTTAAATAGGCAAGAAATTAAATTATGTGCTTGATAAACTTTAATGAATTGTTGATTAAAATTATCTTTTTCAAAATAAAGGTTTTTTTACATTAACATCACATTTTTCATTAACATTTATTGACAGCTTTTATAACAATTTTTCATTTACTAAAATCCAAGTTTTTGTTTCAGATAAAGCTTGATTTAAAAAAAACCAAACAAACCGAAAACAAAAAGCCCCAAACAAATGGTACTTCTGCTTTGAACTCTTAAAAGTGAAAACAACTTCAATTTTTTCATAAAACAGTATTTTTGACCTGTTCTAGAAACCTATTATTTAATACTTGATGTAAAATATTTAGTCCTAAAATGATATTAATATTATCACTGAGATATTTAAATGTCCTACAATGCCTTCTTTTTTACATAAATCAGTGGAATGAAGCCAACTATGTTTTTGATACTTTAATAATATTATATATGTTCTTGTGGTAATTTAGTATTTCACGAGTTGTTAGTATTTCATATTTTGCGACATACTCTTTGCAGATGTTTGCAATATTAGAGGAGGCAATACAATTTTGTCATAATTTGAAATATTCTATCATATAATGTACTGCAGAGTTGGAGTGTAGGACATACTTTAAGATGTACTAAATGTGTGTCAGATGTTGTTTTCCTTGGCATTGAAAGTGAGATTTGAATTGACTTCCTCAGCTGCAAGGACATGACTGGAACTGATGGTTACAGGGTGTTTTCATGGGAGCCGATTGGAAGAAAATTCTAATTATGCGCATGTTGTAATTATGCATTCACTTTAAGTTAAAAAAACCTTAATTGGACTCAATTAAAAACTGTACCTCCAGTGTAGCCACTAGCACAATATGCCTGCTCTTTATTTGCACAGTAATATGAATAAAGAAAGAAGCCAAACTTCAGGCTACATAACTTCTGAATGGTTATCAATAACATTTGTTTGTTAGGAAGACCAATTAAATAAAATAGGTAATTTGATCCACAGCTGTGTCTGCTGTTATCCAAACTGAAATGCATGAACTGGGTGAGATATAGTCATCTCCCCTGACTCTTGTATATTAACATAGCTTTAAAATTATTTTTCTGCAATAGCCTATGGGGGTAATAAGAAAACTGAATCTAATAATAATGCTCTTTTGAATCAGCTGTTATGCTTCTTGTGACATAAATGGTAAGCCTCATCTGACTCAAATGGAAGCAGGATTGAGCCCTCAGTTTTCCCTTTGGCTTCAGAGATTATATACGGTTTAGCGATGAAGAGTGTTGGCTTGGAGATAACTTGTAGAAAAATAAATCAAGATAATTGTTTCTCTGTCTGCAAAAAAACCATGTGGAGAATGACAACTGGAAAAGTAACATCTAGTTTAATAAATCATGCTTTTGGTTGACATCTCACACTCTCATAATGGACTTGTGGGACCTCGGACTATGTAGATTTCTGTGGGTGTGAGGGGAAGGCACTATCACTGGTATGCAGGCAGCTGGTTTGAAATGGCAGCTAGGTATAGGTTAAAACATAGCATTCTGCATTAGTAAAAACTTTTTAATTCATGTAGTCTGGTATGAATATTGATGTATTAGAGTTTTAATTCAAACATGTTTCATAAATTTCCTTGCCATAGTTGCTATTTAGCAAACCCATTTGTGTTCTTAACCTGAGACAAGCGGGGAGGGTGGTGGTGGTGTTGGGAAGAGGAGTGGGGGGAACAAATCTCTCATTAGTTCTGTTAACCCTATTCTGAGGTACAACATTTTGCTTCTCTGAATTCTGTCAAGTGAAATGATGCCAATGCCACTACAAAAGGAGAATCAGACTGACATTGTCTTTTCCAAGGTTACATCAACTGAACTACACTCCCTTTTCTTCACTGAAGAAGAACAAAGCAAAACTAATTTATGCCTTTGTTTTCTTTTTTCATATTTTTTTTTCAGTAGTGTCTAGAGCCCCTGATCAGGATTGGGGCTTCATTGTGTTAGGTGCCATGCAAAGACATAGGGGAGAGTTCCAAGACTCCAAAGAATTTTCCACTTTATTTGAGGTTTTACACAATGATTATGAGGAAGGGAGGAGGAGGTTACATATATAGCTGTTGCACAGCTTGCTGGCTTCCGAACTTACCACATTTAAAATAATACCTGTAGATGACCTTCCCCCCCCACCCACATATCATCATCTCTTGAAGCAGGGAGCATAGTTTCCCACAGTAGAAATGTTTATAAGTTGTTGTTTTACCAGTTGAATACAAACTATCATTTGAATCTCTGAGCTTTTCAAAGTAAAGACAACTATTTAAAAATGGATTTAAAAAAATGCGGTGTTTAGGTATGTATTGCAGATTTATATATATTTTTTAAAACATGTTTTTTGGTTTATTCTTATTCTCTGCAGCTAGGTGACAGAATCCTTCTGCTAGCAGGTGTTGAAACCTTTAAAGTAGTTGCAACAGTAATTTAACAGTAATTATTAAACAAGTATGGATTCCAGACTCCATCATGCTTTTAAGGGACATGTGAGTAGCTTTTTGGGCAGAGGGAAACTCTGAGCAGAGAAAGCTCAGGTTCATATTTTTTGTTTTGAGTTATCAGTAGGACTGTCAAGGGATTTAAAAAAATTAATAGTGATTAATTGTGTGCTTAACAAAATTGTGCAGTTAATCACACTTTTGAACAGACTACCAATTAACATGAAGGTATTACAGGATTTTGTTTAATTTTTGCAATGATATTTCAGCACACTGTAGCATAAATTTTGTGCAATACATGAATTCTTATGGCATTGCTGTTTTATTAATGCATAGAGTGATTAAGGCGTAGCAAAATCTGAGAAGGGACAGAAGTCAAATATTAATTTGCCATTTTAAAAAATGTTTCTCATTTTATTTTTCTGAAATTGCTTAATTCTCTGACAAAACTCAAAAGGCTTGTTGACTGAGGGGAAAATAGACTTGTTAACTTTCACAAAGCTCTTCTTTTGGTATCAATTTCATTTGTTCTTATTCAGTAGCAGAAAGACTATGAGAGTAGTAGCAATCCCATCGATTCTGCCTTCACCATCCTGTCCACATTCCCTTGAGAGGGAGCATGTAATTATCTTTTGAGACACACACGTGTCACTAAGACACACAGATTGCACAGTAAAGCAATAGCTGGCTCTTAGAGGACTTCTATTTTACTCAGATCTCTTAATGTCTGATCGTGTGGTTTATGGGTTGATAGTGAGCTAAAAATGGGGTTCTGTTGTTGTCTTTAGAGGGACTTTTCAGACTGGAAAGCTATCTCTTGCTATATTTAAATGACTTTTAGTGTTGTTGAACACTGTTTTTCCCTAAACAGGCCATATTCCCTTCCTCTTGATTTCCTGAAGTTTATTCAGTGTTGAAATGTGACTAAATTACCTGGGAGTTCAAGACTGTAGTTACCCTTCAAAGTCAAGACGCAGTTGTATGAAAATGAAGAACTACTTTTAAAATAAGTGTCAGTAGGAAGGGGGGCATTTTTCTGAAGTACGGTAAATGTTTCATATTTTTTTTTGCTGCAAGGTGCTACTTTTCTAAACATCTGCCCTCTGAAAATGAGGCCCAATTAAGTTGTTCCAAGTTGTGATTTAGGATGGCCTATCACTTTTCAAGAGTTCAATCCTTGGTCTGGTGTTGTAATAGAATTCACAAGAATTATCATTTCTGTTGTTGGTGTACAGGCTTCTGAAAAATGTGGATAACCTTCTTTTGTATCATTGCAATATACATGCAAAGCATGTAACAGATGGATAGTTTGCGCTTTAAATCAATTGGTCTTTTGAGTAAAGAACCTATTCATGGCCACAGCTGACTGTGGGGCATGCTTTATTTCACTATTTGTATGGTACACATAGAATCTAATGAGACAGCGTCAACTGGGAAATCTCCTTTTTTTAAAAAGTATAGTATCTATTAAGGGTGTAGGTAAGTCCTCCATTGAAATGTATTGTGTCTAAATTAAACTGTATATAGGAACTTTTTGTCTCAGATGTATTCTAGTTTTGAATGTGCACAGACACACAAAGTGAATCAATGACTCTCAGTGTCTATTATACTGTGCATATAGTGCATACATAGAAGTGAGGGTTCCTTGTTTAAGGGGGTAAAAGATAACTTATTCCTGGGGGAATTCTGTGCCACTGATTGGTGCAGAGTTTGTGCATAATATTAAATTATGTTCAGGATTCTCTCCCCACCCCCCTCCCCACCAGATGCAGGCTTCAGAGCTGCTGGCTGGTAAAGCCCAGCTTGCAAATAGGGGACACTGCTAGTCTGGGGGTAAAGGGGATTGGATGGTTTCAAGCGGCTGCAGTTCTCAGCTCAACCTGAAGGAAACTCCATGTGTGTAGGGAACTCATCACAGAAGTCCTGGAAGTAGAATCAGCCTGATTTTTCCCCTCTGGATCCATGGATTCTGGAGGAAGGGGGTGTAGGTATAGGTATCTGGGCTGGGGACATGCTTTGTGTTTGGGTTCTGGGGTGGAAGATGTCCAGGTGCCTTGGCTGGGAAGGACCCTGTGACTGGGATCTGGTGGGGGCAGAGGGTGTGAATGCCTGGGCTGGCGGGGAGCCCCATGGCCAGGACTGAATTAACCTTTTGTGGACCTGGCACTTAACATATTTGTGGGCCTCCATGGGGGCAGTGGAGCATGACACCAGAAGGTCAATGCCTGGAGTGGAGCAGGCCGGGGCACCAGGGCATAGTATGGCGGGGTGGCCCCACTTTGCTCAGCCTGGTGCAATGGCATTGTTTACAAACCAGCAGTTGCCAGATGCACACTGGCCTGCCTGGCTATGTTGCCAGTGGGCTTCTTCCCTTTGGGGGCATGCCAATTCCGTGCCCCACAGCCCCCTCTGCCCAACACTCCAACTCCCACTATGTCCAGCACCTGCCCCCCATGATTTCCACCACGAATGCACAGCACTCTGCACACCACCTCCCTGCTTAGCACTCCTCCCCTGCCATTGATAGCTTCATGACAGCTGCCTAGCACCCACCCAGACCCCTATTTTCCAGGGCTTCAGCATGCATTGCTCTTCCCCTACCCAGCACTACCCAGTGCCCTTCCCTGCAGCCCCACAATCTCATGTCCTCTCACAGACCTCCCCCTCTGAGCCACTCTCCCATGTCCTGCCCCCAGCTGTGTAGGCATGACATATAGCAGTAGTTATGTAGTCTTTATTTTCTAGCTTTGTTTTATGCAGTTATATAGATTTTGTTTCATAAGCTTTGTTTTACAGCAGCTGCTAGGTATTAAAATCTAGTTTGTATTGGGTATTATAAGTTAGTAATAAATTGTTTGACTTTTTTTTGAACTTTGTAAGTTTGTAAGAAATCCTGCCTGTTCCTTTGTAAGGGAAATTGCTTTCTCTGAACTCAACTGTCCTTTGTGTGAGTGAGGAATGTGAGAAGACGAGACAGAAGACTCCAGCACCATCTGGTCAGCATGGTTAACAAAGGGATGTGAACTCAGGCTTCCATCAAATTCTGGATGGCCAAAGAGGGGCAGAATTGATGACTCTAAAGCAAGGGCACACACCTGTGAGTGAGATCTATGAATGAGAAAAGCCAGCTGCAGTCACTTTCAGGATATTTATCAAGCACTGATGGAGCATGACAATGGAACAGCCTTGAGGTAAAACAATTAGATGATACCAGCATGACACAGCAAAAACCCATAGACTAAAGTTGTGATTTCAAACCATAAAAGTGGGGTGTATAGCCATGAAGCTTTGGGTTAGCACCATGAAGACAACTTCTGAGCATCGGACCATGACCAACAGAACCCGGCTTCTTCCTCATGTCCCCCTTAATTGGCCACTAGGCTGGCACAGGCACCAATAAGACTAGTAACTATGATGTCCGGTGTAGGACTTGCGTGTATGTGTATGTATGATTGCATATGCGTATTTCTATGCTGTATTTGCAATAAACGTGGTATATTGCCTCCCCCCCCCCCAAAAAAAAAGGTCCCATGCTCTTCTTATAAGCATAAGAGCTGCACTCACTGACTCTGCTGAGCTAGGGAAGAGTAGAGATCCCTCCTTCCAGCACAGTGCTAGGGGGCAGGACAGCTGATGTGCAGGACCAGAGTGGCCCCATCCAGCCCTGCCCCTTGTTGGCACTGGTGCCTGCAGTAGAGAGGAGCCATTTCCTTGCAGGGGTGGGACAACCACTGATTTCCTCAGCCCGCCCTTTCCACAGAGCATTATGGAAGGATTGGACCCTGCCGTCAGGGAGCCTGAAGTGGACAGTCTCTGGCCTGCAGCCGCAAAGGCTACAGCTGCGGGCTCCCTTCTGCCCCGTCACTGGCAGGCAGCCATCAGCTACCTGCCAGTGACAGGGCAGAGAGGAGCCCTCAGCTAGCCAGCCGACTGGGGCCAAGAAGTGTGAGCAGTAGGCAAGGGAAGGGCCAGGAGCTGGCAGGCAGGGGCTGGAGTGTGGAGAGAAGCCCTAGGTCGAGAAAGACAAGCCTGAAGAAGAGCTCTGTATAGCACAAAAGCTCGTCTTTTTTCACTAACAGAGGTTGGTCCAATAAAAGCTATTACCTCGTCCACCTTGCGTCTCTAACAGTCTTCACGCTTTTCGTGTAAATAAATCCAAGATAAGGAAAATATCCTAATATGTCTAATACCTGAAATACTGAAGAGAATAGAATTAACAGTTATGTGATTAAGTTTTGATGTAACCTGCTCAAACAATATCCCATTCTCCTATGAACCCACCTGCTATCTCCTGGTCCAACGAACTACAAGATTTAATTTCTCCTCAAAACATGTGGTCAGTATTGTCACCTTTCTTCCTGCCATCCAAATTAAAATGCACAGGCCTTCTTTGGAAGACACAGAGAACTTGTTCCCATGATTGATAGTGTAACTCTATTGAAAACTATCAATGTTGGCTTGGCCACTGTATCAAATAACGTGAGAGTTTTGTTCTATCACCTGACACTCCAGGAAATCTACATTCCTGAGTGTTTTCTGGCTATTTTAAAGGCTGCAACAGAACTAGGCCTTCAGATGAGCATACCGTCCTTTCAGCACCCATTGTGACATGAATGGCTTGTAGAAATATTAATTCTCCCAGATTCCACCCCGCTATCTAGTGATTAGGGTAGATGTGTAGGGTAGTTTTAGGAAGCCAGTAAGGTCACAGAGCGGCAAATAGCTCAAGGTACTGTGTCGTCCCATACCAGTAATTTCCCCAGAAGTAGAATGCAACATTAGACTGTTGTGTGGGAGGTGAACAAAATCATGACAGGTTGTAGAACTGAATTAATCTTTCCTTTACTAGATGTATAATTCTTTTTGTCACAATTCTCATTCCTAAACGAATGAGGTCTTGAAAACAGAAAAATAGAATTCTTCCTCAAGTTCATTGACTCTTTTGTCTCTGCAACATTTGGCTTGATTTGTTCATGTGTTGAGTTGCGAGAAGCAATGATCTGAGTTTTACTAGCCAGACACCTAAAAATTGGAAGACATGAATGCCATGTTACCTTATATATGGCCCATTTCTATTGTGCTTGTTTTAAAAAGTATTCAAGATGTAAATTTAAACATTTTGGAAATGTTAGCAATTCAGTATGAATCTGGGATATTTGGTACATACAATATACTCAATTTCTTCTTTAATCATCTATTCAGGGAAGCTTAGAAATAGGAAAAGTGTGAAATTCATAAGTTTTTCTTCATAGGTAATTTTAAAATGTTTCTTGAGTAATTTGATTTTCTGCTGTCAGAGGGGTGAGACAGTTTTTGTTGTAGGTTTTATTCTTGTTGTTTTAAAACAAATCTTTTAAACATTGAGCCCCTTTCGTAGGATGTCTAGAGCTGTAACTCTGAAGTCAAGAGGTGCATAGCTAAAGCAGTCGAAATCATATCATATATATATATATATATATATATATATAGTAGTCCAGTGGCTGAGTCTGTAACACCGAAATGCTTGCTGTTCCCTCTGGGGGGTGCTGTTGCCTGAAGTGCTGGCTGTTCCCTCTGGGGGGGTGCTGTTGCCTCCCAGGCTGTTCCCTCTGGGCGGCGCTGTTGCCTGAGTCACATTCTTCATCTCCCACCTTGGCTCTCGGCTGACTTCTGAGCCGGTCAGCTGGGCTGCTGCGGGGGGAGCAAGCAGCGCAAGTGGCTGTTTGGGCGCCATGGTCCCCATGCAGAACCCCCGCGGGGCCCAAATAGCCACTTGCACTGCTTGCTGCCTTGTGGTGGCCCGGCTGAGCGGCACGGCGGGAGGGAAGGGGGCGGGGTGGTGACGTACACGGCCACGTGGCAGGGCCTGGATGAACGCGCATCCCTGACGGAGAGGAGAGGAGAGGAGAGGAGAGGAGAGGAGAGGGACAGACAGACAGACCCCGGAGGCACAGGAGAGAAGACCAACATGGAGGAGAGACCTGAAAATCCCATCTTATGACGGGCTAATTGGCTAGTTTTTGAATAAGAACGCTGTTCTCTTACCCCCTGCACTCCATCTACCCCAATTATCAACTAGGGCTTTGCAGACTGAGCCACTGCCCAAACACAAATGCATAACTTCTGTTCCTTTAGGTCAGTGTTTCTTAAACTATGTTCTGCAGAACACTGGTGTTCCATGAGCAACTTGCAGGTGTTCATGTTTGTTTTTGTAACTTCTTTATTTTTGTCTTTTTTTGTCTGACAACAATTTTTTTTTTAAAGAAAATGTTCATAGGTGTTCCGCATAAAAAAATTTTTTTTTTGGTGTTCCGTGATCTCAAAAAGTTTAAAAAACACTGCTTTAGGTTGTGGTATATACCTGAAGTCATGAAAGGAACACAGACATGGCATACAACAATAATTACACCTGGGGGAATTCTGCATAAAAAAATATAAAATTCTGCATACAGTATTATAAAATTCTGCATATTTTGTCAAAATAATACTATATAATCATGCCAGTTTCAATTATTTTGGTAATTGATTTCAAAAGACTTCTCAGCTAGTAAATTTGTAACAATAGAGAAATTTGTAATTTCTATCACTATGTAACAATAGAGACACCAAAACATTCCCCTGAGAGTAGAGAGCCAGAGAAACCTCTATAGGCAGCCCAATTCCTATTCCTTGGATCCTTCCCGAGCCAAACATTAGCCAAGGGGCCAAATACCCACACCTTCAACACCCAGAGCCTAGCAATGGCAGTACCAGGTTTACAATGGACCCATGCTCAAAAGGACCTGTTGTAAACCTTCCAAAGGGGAAATGGCAATATATATTCAATTTGTATGAGTATTGTAATATTCTGCTTGGAGAAGACAAGTGGTGTTTGCTGCTAGAGTGTACTACTACTCTTATCAGTCTGAGATGTATACTGTTTTGTAGGTGGAGGATTTTCCTCCATATTAGTGAAAGTGGAAGGCATAAATAAGCCAGGTCTGTAGGTAAGCATTAATATCAAAGCCCAGACCATCCGGAGTTGGAGTAATAGATCCTAAACCCCAAAAGTGTGGCTTTATGGAATAAGAACAAATTTTACCTAATAGAGTCTCTGATGTACCACGTGGGCCAGAACTGCCTGCTGGAGGGTTTCTTACACCTTCTTCCAAAGCTCACAGCTGTGAGAAACAGGGCACTGGACTGGACGGATCATCAGTTTGAGGCAGGAAGTCAATTTCTCTCTTGTAAAAAATGACTCCCTTTTAAGTTTAGCCTTGAAAAAAGGGACCTGCAAACACGATGTGCTCCCTTTATTTTGCTTTCCTGCTTGTTGACAACACACTTGAGCTTGCGGCATTAACATGATTTTTGTGATACATATGTGGTTAAATATCATTTGTATGTGTTCTGTTTAATGAGGACTTTGCCTTTTGTGAGCCCCTTTGCCTGCAGTTGTTCCTGCATGCTGACAGTACTATGTCAGCAAAATGTTATGCCCAGGTGGTGATAATCAAAGTTACTACTACCTAGAATAATTAAAAATGTTATTTCTGGGATCATAATTTATGTAAGGTGGCTGTTACACAACAGGGCTTAGAAGGACACGGTCATCATAGAATATTACACTTCCTTCTGCAAATATTATACATTCCAGTGTTACAACTAACAGCTCAGGGTATTATAACTGAAAGGTATTAGGGACTAGATTCCCACAAATGTGCCAGAGCAGTGCTCCATGTATCTGGAAGGTGGAATAGCACAAGTGGCTTTCAGTTTCCCCCCACTCCCTGGAAGCCAATGGACAAACTGTGGCCTCCTGTGGAAGTTAAAGCATCATCATGCCCTAAACCACGGGTGGGCAATAAGATGGAGATAGTTTGCCAGGGTTAGCCTCTAGGGAGCTGTTGCTGCTGCTTTATTTACATGCACTTGTGCAGGTATGGTTGCTTGCAGCTCCCATTGGCTGCGGATCGCCATTCCTGGCCAGTGGGACCTGCTCAGGGGCTAACTTTGACAAATCACATCTGGCCTGTGAGCCAGTATTTGCCCACTACTGCCCTAAACCCAGCCTGCTTCAAAACTCACCCTATGCCCTGGATGCAGCTGAAAATTTCTCTGATTTAGAGGACTCCCCAGCTGTTCCCTCGAAGCAGCTTTTCTGTTCTCTTTTTGCTGCTCCGTTGGTGGGAAGGAAACTTAGAGAGAGAATAGATCTGGCCCAGGAGATTTTATTTTTCTCATCTTGACTTTATTTATATGAATTCGGCAGCACCTTGTGTACAGTAAATGTTGATTGTTTGTTGATAATTTGTTGCACATCCTGTCTCCTTCATGAGCGTGACATGATCGTAATGCATTACTCTTGGGACGCTTTTTCCATCCCAGTCCTTGAGGAGCGTGTTTACCGGTAGCAGCAGCAGCAAAGCTGAAGAGGGGGTAGGCTGCCGTGAGCTTGGGGAAAACAATTTGCTCTTGAATCTGTCCCAATGGCCCTTCTGATCGTTAGCAGGGAAATAGCAAAACCTATATAAATTACTTTTAATTCTTAAAAAAAAAAAAAAAAAAAAAAAAAAAAATTCCAAGGTGTGCTTTATTGGCAATTTAATGTATTGTTTTTAAGTGATAATCGTTTAAAGGAGGCTGGAGTGAGGAGATGCGACACAATTGGATGCTTATTCAAACCAAAGTGACTGTAGGTGCAATGCACAGTTCTTATGGGGTTTAGTGCCTGGGGAAGCTCTCTAGTTCCCTAACTATGCACTGACCTTTTCAGATATAGCACTGAAATGTTGACATCCAAAGGGCACTGTCAGGCTTATTGGCCCTAAATATGAGCTAAAGCAATTCAATTGATTTTTGGAGAAAAGTGGGGGCTGTTTGGAGAAAATGCTCAGGGTGCTGTTCCTATGTTGATGTTCACGTCTAGAAAACTAGTGCAGGTTGTACTTCCCTAAACCGAGACGCTTTGGTCTGGCAGGACCATGGATGTTCCTGGACCACAGAGCCCAGGAGCAGGAAAGTCTGGTGGCAGGGCAAGAGTGCAGTAGGGGGGCCAGTGACTTAACTGAGAGTCCCATAGATGGAGAGGGGTTAAATGGTGCAGCAGGGAATTCTGGCCCCAGTTGTGGGGGAGCTCCAGCCCAGCTATGGCCAGGAGCTCTGGCCCCCGGAGACCAGAGCTCCACAGCTGACCCCGGGGCCAGAGGGCTGGGGTTGGAGCTTTGTTGCAGTGGCTGGGGCTGGAGCTCCCTGGCTGCCACTGTTGCTGGAGCTCCCTGGCTGTTGGCTGGAGGGCACCCCGAAAAGAGTTTAACGTCTGTGATTTTACTGCTAGGACCGGGGTCCCGTCGCAGAGGGCAGCCAACAGGCTGACAGACGCCCCGAGTTTATAGGAAAAGCTTATTACATCTCAGATTTCAGCTGCTAGGATACAGGATCCCTTCGTAGCGGGCAGTCTAGGGAAGACTGAGAGATGCCCCAACGGATCTGTCACCTGGGAGTGACACGATCCAAAACGCCCAAGCTCTTTTTGTACCTGTCCCTTATGACCGGCTGAAGTTCTTTTAAATTGTGCTTGGTTCTGTTACAGCAACTGAAGGAGTCAGCTTCTTTAATAAACAGTTACAGGTTTATTAAAGAAGCTTATAAATCATATGGTTACAATGGCTATTGCTCTATTTCTTAACTGCTAGCAAATATAAATATTAAAAATGGTTACAAAGAAAATAAAAATAGAAAATAGAAATAATGGTACCAAGTGAAAGCTTAATCTTTAAAGAGCTCTAAGTCTATGTGTACACTTAAGACAAAGGACCACATCCAGGTACAATTTTTACCCCCTTCTGTGCCTCTCGACTCCAGTGTGTCAGGCCAGGGCCGGTCCCTCAATTCCTAGGAAAGACGAAAATACAAGGTGGGCATCCCCATGGAACCTCGGGAGGCCAAACACCTAACCCGACCAGCAGGTAGATGGTAGATTGACACTCAAAGTGAGTGTGCTGCTGGACCCATCTTTATACCCATGGGGTCACGTATTTCTCTTTCTTATCTGTGATGCCAAATGATGCTGGTTTGTCTTTTGTGACACCAGTTCTTACAAGGGAGTTGTGAACTTAATTTACACTTGTAAGGGAGATAACTAAATTGGAAGTACTGGGCATTCTTTCTCAGTGGGAGATTCCTCTCCCAGGGACGACTGTGTGTGATCGTATCAACATGGGTGCCAGCCGGGGAAGTTCTCGGAGCCTCGAGGTCAGCTTATTGCCTTAATCGCTCTTTTCTCATATCTATGTTTTCAGCTTCTCAGGATCAGATGAGCCAGCATAGACTATGCTAATTTTATTGCTCCTTCTTTGCCCTGTATGCTTCAGGAACCTCAGAGAGGCAAATAAGATGGCTGTGACGGGGGAGAGGGGGGATGTCTGTCTGGCTACATGGGGCTGTGGCTCCATGGCTTGGGAGCTCCAGCCCCAATGGCAGCCAGGGAACTCCAACCATTGCCCCTTCCACAGAGCTGGGTGGCTGTGGAGCTCTGGCTCTGGTTACAGAGGTCTGGCTGTGGTGCTCCAGCCCCAACTGCAGCAGACGGCAGCTAGAGAGCCCCGGGGGGCTGAGGCAGGGCTGGGCTAGAGCCCTAGCTGGGGGTGGGGCAGCAGGGCAGCACCAGCCATTGGGAAGGGACCTCCCCTGGATTGTCAAATCCCCTTGTTTGGGACTGGTCAAGTCCCATGAGTACTGGACCAGAGAGGTCCAACCTGTATTTACCAAATGGTGGTGGTTGGAGGAAACCTCAATACTGGGGGTGGGATTCTGCAAATTCATGTAAGAGGTATATAAAAGAATTAAAACAAGTAGAAAAGATGAAGCAGAAAACACAAGACTATGTGAACATGTATCTATTAGAGATGGAGAGAACCTGTTGGAGTCTCTTTTCATTTATAGGTTGATGACATTGGAGGACACAAATATCTAATATTAAATTGATAGTCTGTAAATAAATGTGTTCTAGTCTTGCTGTGAAATTCTGAAATATTTTGTAGTTACTGCTTCTGATCTTACTTTCATTAACATGTAAAGTTAGATGAGCTTTGCACTAGGGATGTAATAATTTTGTTGATTAACGGATAAGCAAAAGCTTATAAGTTCATGCTATAGACTACATGCATTCCCCTTCCCCCCCACCCGCCAGTACATTTTTTAGCAGGCTGGCCCACAGCCCTAAGCCAGGCTGTAGCTCTGCATTTCAAAAGTATTAGGAGCCAGGCAGCCTGGCTCAGTTCCTGCTTGTTTTAGGTCTGAGAGCTCAGACCCCTCCCTCCGCAGACAGGTTGTCAAGAGACTATAGAATAGTTGACTAACTGATAAGATTTCATGAGGTTAATCGACTGTTCAGTTAACTGATATTTAACATCCCTACTTTGTACCCATTTTGAGAATTAATAAGAACATAAGAACGGCCATACTGAGTCAGAGTAAAGGTCCATCTATCCCAGAATCCTGTCTGCTGACAGTGGTCGATATCAGATACCCGAGAGGAAAGGATCACGTAATCCTCATGTGATCCCTCTCCTATCACCCATTTCCAGACAAACAGAGGCTAGGGACACCATTCCTACCCACTGATGGACCTAACCTCCATGAATCTTTCTAGCTCTTTTTTGAACCCTCTTAAAGTCCTACTCTTCACATTCTCTGGCAAGGAGTTCCACATGTTGACTGTGCGCTGAGTGAAGAAAACTTCCTTTTGTTTGTTTTAAACCTTGTTTTCATAGAGTCTTAGGCTGTGTCTACACTGGGCCTTGAATTTCCGGAAAAGCAACGACGCTCTACTGTACAAACTCAGCCGCTATTCCGGAAAAACTATTCTGCTCCCGCTCGGGCATAAGTCCTTATTCCGGAACACTGTTCCGGAAAAGGGCCAGTGTAGACAGCCCAGTAGTCTTTTCCGGAAAAGCGCGTCTACATTGGCTACAGATGCTTTTCTGGAAAAGGGGCTTTTCCGGAAAAGCAGCCTGCCAATGTAGACGCTCCTTTTCCGGAAAAACCGAAAACGGAATAGTATTCCGTTTTAAGCAGTTCCGGAAATTCATGCCAGTGTAGACACAGCCTTAGTGTTTTGCAAGTGGGGAAGTTAAGACAGAAGTGTATTTCTTCGTTTTGTATTGTTAAAAAGAACTTCCTAGACTCTTGAAGATTCTTGATGAGTAAAATAAGTGGTGGCTTATTGATAGAGCGTGGCTACATTGATGAGAGAGGATGTAGCAACACAGCTGCATTGGTGCTACTGTAAGCTGTCTAATGTACCACTCTTAGCTGATGGGAGATGTGACGGGGCGCAGACTCCCCGCACTGGAGTCGCAGCTGCACGTGCCTTGTGCGTCGAGCCGGAGACTTGGCCCCGGCTGTGCGCAGGCTGCGCACAGGCCGCGAGGAGCCTGACAGCCGCAGGCGCCATAACTGTGATGGGGTGGAGACATGCAGTGGGTTGCGGAGCCCCGCCTCTCGTGCATGCCTCACACCCCTGTGTCCCGGCGCTGCCGGAGGCGGCAGGGGATTTAAACTCCGGGAGGGCTGGCAGCACGGGGGAGGCAGAGGAACAGGGCCGCGGGCAAGGGGCAGCGCACCTGAGGAGGCCTCCTCGGCTCGAGCTACAGAGGGCGAGGAGGACAGACGGTGGATTGGGCGGGACAGGGACCCTGAAGCAGCCTGGGGACAACGCCACCTGAGGGGACCAAGCCAGAGGTTTTTACGCTGGAGACCTGGTAGGCCCCGACCCAGGTGGTCGGCAGGGAGATGCAGAGAAGGGGAGAGGAAACAGCCCAGGGCAGAACCCAACTGGGTTGGTGGGCTGGCGAGTTTCGTCGGGAAGCCCCGCCAGCCAGACTGGACCCCTGTAGGGTCTAAGTCCTTAGGGCCCTGGGCTGGGGCCCGTGAGTGAGAGCGGGCCCGGGCCCCCCTCTCGTGGAAGGGAGGACGAGCGGAATAGTGCGGGACTCCCCCAAGTGCCAGGAGAGCGAGACTCGTAAGAGACGGTACTGTGGGTGTGGTGAGAGTAACAGTAGGGGACGCTTAGCCCCGCCCCCTTGTGACTGTTACACTGCTACAGGAGAGAGTTCTCAAATTGGCTCAACTACTCCTGCCTCCCCCGAGCAGTGGTGGTTATGTCTGTGGGAGAGGCTCTCCCATCAACATAGCACTGTGCACTCTGGTACTTATGCCGGTGTAATTTATTTATGTCACTTGGGAGTAGTTTAGTCACACCTGAACACTAGAATTTATGCCGATGTAAACTTAGTGTAGACAGAGCATAGGACTGTTGTAGAGATTCTAAGGACTTCAGCACCTGCCCTCCAGCCAAGTTAAATCTGCGAGTAATTTTGTGTTGTAATAATGCAACTTGGGGTTGATACTCTGTCATTTGAAATGAGTCATCTGTCTAAACCTAACTTGTTTTTAGTCTGCAGAATGTTGACATTGCAGGGGCTTTCATTTTAGCCTTTCATGGAGTTTTTACAAAGGAGCAATTGAAAACTGAGTGCTGGCTGTCTGCGTTAATGGAATTTGTCCGTTAAGTCAGTTTCCTGTTGAGTGGGGAGAAAACTCAAGCAGACGTACTGAATGACACAGGAGCTGTATGAAAAAAGTGAAAATTATTTGGTGATTTGGAACAAGATAATTATGCTTCTTTGGCAGGTGTGACTGAATGACGTATCACATAGCAAGTAATTATGTAGTGTATGAAATATGTCACAACAGTTCCAGTGTCTTAAAAATACAAGACTGAATTGTTGTACAGATCAGAGGCAATTCTGATGCTTCATTCTGTTTCTTCCTCTTCACACTCCTACTCCTAAAGCAAAATTATTGTGGATATGGAGGAGCATGATAATACTATATGGAGATTAACACCTCTCTATGTAGCCTCTGAAATCTGTTCTTCCCCTTTTTTTAGTACCTTGGCTCCCATGGTAGCCTTCTTCTGAAAGAAGGCATTTATTTGCCTATTGCAGTTTGTCTGCTGCTGTTGAAGTTACATCTGAGCTTGGTTTTGCTTTTGAAAAAAGCATCACCCCACTTCTTGTGATGCTTGCATGGGTATAATATGTTTTTTCTAGACTCAAAAGGCATTTTATGGAATTATTTTTAGTGCAAGGAGTTGTAGGGATTAGTTTATGAAGAAACATGAAGCAGCAGCTAAGGAAGGTATGTTAACAGTCTGCAAGAATTGGAAAGGTTTAAATACTGAGAATGGAGGAGAATGCTTTAAAATAGTGAGAGTGAGAATTGTTGTAATTTGGTTGAGACCAAGGGTTTGTCTAGATTACATCCCTCTTTCAAAAGAGGGATTTAAATGAGCCCGATCGAAAGTACAAATGAAGCGTGGATTTAAATATCCTGTGCTTCATTTGCATATTTGCATCCGATCGCTGTTTCGAAAAAGGGTATTTTGAAAGTGAAACCGCAGTCTAGACACGGTTCTTTCAGGGGAAAAAAAACCCTTTTTTGAAAGCTCTCGTACTCCTAAAAAAAAATGAGGAGTACGGGTTCTTTCGAGAGAGGTTTTCTCCCCCCCCCCTGAAAGAACCGCGTCTAGACTGCGGTTTCACTTTCAAAATACTCTTTTTCAAAACAGTGATCGGATGCAAATGAAGTGTGAGATATTTAAATCGGCACTTCATTTGCACTTTTGATCGGGCTCCTTTACATCCCTCTTTCGAAAGAGGGATGTATTCTAGACATAGCCTTACAGTAAGTATTGCAGCAGTGCACTGGTGGAGCTATGTTTCTGTTGCTCTCACTGAAGACTTTCAGACTTATCTTATGCTGACAGTAGAGATTCTCTCACCTGTATAGATACCCCACCTCCCAGAGAACTCGTAGCTATGTTGTCGGGAGAAGCCCTCCCATTAATAAAGCACGGTCTAGGCTTGGTCTACACTACCAGTTGATGTTCACATAACTACGTTGCTCAGGGGTATGGAAAATAATTTGGGTGACCTACTTAGTCTGATCTAACTCCAGCACTATGTTGACAAGAGGGTTTCTCCCGTGGACATGGGTACTGCCTCTCTGGAAAGTGGATTGATTATGTTGATGGGAGAAGCTCACCTGTAGGCACAGGAGGTATCTTCACTAAGTGCAACCAGCACCGCTGGTGCAGCACGGTAAATGTAGATTAGCCCCTACACCAGGGCTTAGTTGGGTATAACTGTTTCCCTCTGAGGTGTGGATTTTACTCCTGGGGAAATTTTGTGCCACTGTACAATGCAGAATTTTGCAGAAACTAATGTTGTGCATGCAGAATTTTCTTTTCCCCACAGACATGGGATACAAAGAGGTTGGCACCACTAACTGCCACTGGACGTGGCAGAGCTTAGCTTGCAAATAGAAGACAAGGCCAGAGGGAGGGGGAGGGAACTGGAGGTTTCCCAACAGTTGCAGTTTCCAGCATGCCTTGAAGGAAAGCAGCAGCAGTGGCGGCGCATAGGAAATTCTGTTGAAGTCTGGGTCCCAGCATGAGGCTGTTTCTTCCTCTGGGTCCCAGGGTCTCCGGGGGGAAGAGAAGCAGAAACTGGGTTGTTGTAAGGGTGTTTTAACTCTTTTTCATGTGTGTCCATATTGTTATAATGAGTAGTTAGAGACATACTTGCTAACATACTTAAAAAAAAATTACCAAAATATTTGATGTTCGAGTGATTATATGGTATTATTTTGCCAAATAAAATTTTTAGAATTTTAAAGTATTGTGCTCAGAACTTTTTGAATGTTTTTGTCTCCAAATTCCCCCAGGAACAGGATTTCCCACACCTCTGACAAAAGTAGTTACATGGCATAAATTTGGTTGTGTAGGACTTAGCCAAAGTGAGGAGAGTAGAGGGAGGGATGAGGGGACCCCTGGATGAATAGCAGGAAATAGATTCCAACAATGAGATGTATTACGGTAATTTGTAGAATAGTGCCTCCAGTGAAATATGCGCAATGCAGTTGTCTGACTAACTTGAAGAACAGAATGAGCAAACAAGTAGATGAATTTTTATAGGGATCAGAGCAAAACATTGACCCATGGAGAGATGGAATAGGTGTCACTACAGAAGTACATTGGGCTTTAAGATATTTTTTTACTGCTTCATTTAGGCAAAATCTTAGCGAAATAAGGGAAAATTTTCCTATTGTATAGATTGGAGTGGGGAATCTTCTTTTGGATCAGGAGCCACTATCCCACAGAAAAATCAATTGGGCACCATGCACAAGTGAGAAGGGGGGAAAAGCCACATCCTCACTGACATGGCCCCTGACTGAGAAGGAGAAAGATACTTCCCATATTCCCCTTGCGCACCAGACCCTACAAGGGCCAAACATAGTAGATTTTTGGGTGCTCCAGTCCCGCAGGTGGGCGGCGGGAGGCTGGTGCACCGGCATGGACTCCCCAATGCTGGGGGGGGGACCAAGAGTTTCAGGGTCTGGATCCAGGTGGCCCCTGGGCCCGTGGTGTAGATGGAAGCTCTTGAATGTGAGTGACATTTTGAGGACAGACAGAATAACTTGCTTTTCTGTGAAGGATTATTAAATGGTACTCTCTTGTTCATTTTTTTTAAATAGGAAACTATGACTGGAGGGATAAACACAGTTCTGTTTATGTACACTTTTATAAAGATATACAAGAATGTGACAACTCAGAGGTAACTGTCGGGGCATCCATTTTACATTAGTTCTGTCTGTGTGCTTCTGGCACAATTTTCTTAGATCAGTTTTTAAAACAAATTCTGATTCCTTGCATAATTGTAAACACTGCCATACTATTGTATCTTGACATTTATAAGATGCCCGTCATTATGGTATTTTGGTATTATGTAATTCAGTACAGTTTCTTTTTTTTTTTTTTTTAAGGTCATCCTAATATCTTGGTGTTCTGCCAGCAACCATTTATTCTTTCTCCATAAATGTTACTGTTTGTGCATATAGCACCCATGAGCTTTGTTGTTATAGAATCGTAGGACTGGAAGGGACCTCAAGACATCTTCTAGTCCAGTGAGTTGCCTACACTTGTGGCAGCACTAAGTATTATCTAGACCTTTCCTGACTAAGGATGTGAAAGTGTGACTCTGTACACGGTAACCAATGAGCCCAGGCTCATTGGTTAACCTTCATGGTTACATGCAGGCTCTCGGTATGCGGTATCCCAGTATTTGCAGCAGCAGCTTCTGGGCAGCCATCCTGCCTCCCTGCCATGTGTAGCCTTTAACCGCTGAAATGTTCAACGGTTACACGTTTACTTAATTAAACTCATTTGAACATCTCTATTCCTGACAGATGCTTGTCTAGCTTGTACTTAAAAACCTCTAATGACAGAGATTCTGAAACTGCCCAAGAGCGTTTAACCATCCTGACAAGAAGTTTTTCCTAATGTCCAATCTAAACCACCCTCACTACAATTGAAGCCCATTGCTTTGTTGTCCGATCATCAGAGGTTAAGGGCAATAATTTTTTCCCCTCCTCCTTGTAACAACTATTGCTATGTATTCTCTTCTGCAGGCTAAACAACACATTTTTTTCTATCTTCCCTCATAGGTCATGTTTTCTAGAGCTTTAATTAGTTTTGTTGCTCTTCTCTGGACTTTTTCCACATCTGTCCTAAAAAATGGTGTCCAGAACTGGACACAATGCTCTGAGGCCTAGTCAGCAGAGATTAGAATGGAAGAATTACTTCCATTATTTTGCTTACAGCGCTCTTGCTAATATGTCCCAGAATGAAGGGCTCTTTTTTGTGTTAATATTACACTGTTCACTCATATTTAGCTTGTGACCCAATATGATCCCCAGATCCCTGTCTCTAATACTCCTTCCTAAGCAGTCATTCCCATTTTTTGTATGTGTGCAACTGATTGTTCCTTTGGAAGTAAAGTACTTTGCAGTTGTCCTTATTACATTTTTTCTATTTATATCAAACCATTTTTCCAGTTTTATCACTTTGAATTTTAATCTTGTCCTCAAAAGCGCTTGCAACTCTTTCCAGCTTGGTATTGTCCACAAACGTTATAAGTATGCTCTTTATGCCATTATCTAAATAATTGTTGAAGATTTTGAACAGAACCAGACCCAGACCTGATCCCTTTGGGACCTCTCTCAATATGTTCTTCCAGCCTGGCTCTGGAACACTGATAATTACTCTCAGGAAATGGGTTTCCAACCAATTATGCCTAAAGTTAATACTGTAGTAGCCCCATCTAGTTTGTATGTCACTGTATTTTTTTTTATGAAACGGTTATGTGAGACAGTATCAGAACCTTTACT
This sequence comes from Pelodiscus sinensis, assembly GCF_049634645.1. Taxonomy (NCBI): domain Eukaryota; kingdom Metazoa; phylum Chordata; order Testudines; family Trionychidae; genus Pelodiscus; species Pelodiscus sinensis. Next base: position 100,815,352 of record NC_134711.1, read on the forward strand.
GAAATCAGAATATACCACAACTACAAGGTTTGTTACCCTGTCATAGAAATATTAGGTTGGCTTGAGACAATTCTTTTCTTGACAAATTCATGCTGACTGCTGCATATCTTATCTTCCAAGTGTTTGCAAATTGATGGCTTCATTATTTGCTCCATTATCTTTCCACATACAGAAGTTAAACTGATTGGTCTGTAATTCCCCTGGTTGTCCTTCGTTCCCTTTTTATAGATTGGAACCATATTTGCCCTTTTCCTTTGGAATCTCTCCAGTCTTCCATGACTTTTTGAAGATAAATTGCTAATGGCTCCGTTACTCATTGAATATTCTAGGATGTATTTCATCAGGCCCAGGTGACTTGAAGACCTCTAACTTGTCTAAGTAATTTTTAACTTGTTCTTTCCCTATTTTATCCTCTGATTCTACTTCATTTTCACTGGCCTCCACTATGTTAGTTGTCCAATTGCTGCCAACTTCTTTGTGAAAACTGGAACAAAGAAGAGCCCAATTAATAGTCAGCTCCCAATTGTGTTAGGTGTCATAAAAACTGAGAATAAAGATGGTGCTTATAAGTAAACAGTTTTTCACTTTTAAGCATAGTTCAAACTGAGCTGAGAGAAGTGGCTTGTGAGCTGAGTAATGCAGTCTTATTTGTTACAATAAACCAGTTAGCTTAATGCAAACTCTGTGTGAAGTAGCAGTACATTGAGTTAGGGAAAGCAGAGGTAACAGTCCTTCCCTTACTTTAGCCTCTGAAAGCTTTAAAATCACATTGTCAAACCTGGCCTGTGCCAACATGAAGTATGACCAAAGGGGGTCTGAAAAGTATTTTTGTTTTTAATGGTAGTCTTGCCTTCGTAGCGTGACTTCACTATGGAGAAGTGGATTTGTCTCTGAAGTGAGGGCAGCAGCAAACAGAAAAACTAATGACCGAAGAACAAAATAGAATAGGAGTATGGACACTGAATATACAGAATGAGCACCCTGACAGTGGGAAAAGGTCTCATGCACTGAGACTTTCAGGGATTTTGTTTAGATAATATTTTTTCCTAAAACTTAAGGTTTTTGCAACTCTTGTTTTTGTGACTGTGGGTCTTTTCAGTTGATGTTGGTGCCTGACAGCCCAGAGTTTAATTGAACAGCACTCTCTGGGAGGCGAATAGGTGAGTGTGTGTTTCATTTGTTACATGGTTATTGTAGCTATGTTGGTCCTAGTACATGAGAGACAAAATGGGTGAGGCAACACAATTTATTGGACTGACGTCTGTTGGTTACAGAGACGGGCTGTCAAACTAAGGAGTACTACTGCTCTTTTTCTCAGACCTGAAGAGGACCTCTGTTTAGCTCAAAAGCTTGTCTATTTCATCAACAGAAGTGGATTCAATAAAAGATATTATCTTACCCACCTTGTTTCTCTCATTTAAAAAAAAAGTTGCTCAATTTTGTGGTTCTTTGTTAGGAATAGAGAAGACTTTCTGTGTTAGTAGCTGCCTTATCGCTTTACATACTAAGCAGGCTAAAGGAAAAGACATTCAAAGGCTTTGGGATGAATAAAGTAGGAGAGTAGTCAGAGAATTTATTTTCTCATGACAGTCTAGAACAATATATTGATCTGTAGTGAGGGCTGATCCCCATCTAGTGTTTGTGGTTTGAGTAATGAAATACAAACGGTGTTGAGATTTAAAGGAAACCAGTGTGCTGTACTACCTGGAGGCTTTCTCTGGATAAAAGGTCGTATCTCCTTTCTGTGAGGCAATAGATCCTTCATTTCCTCTGACAAATGTTAGACATTTTGACTCTGTGATTTCCCTCCTTAAAGGGTGACCTAGAGCTGTCTATTATTTGCCTGAAGACCAGTGATATTCTCTCTTCCATAGTACCTCTCCCCCTTCAGCAGTATGGGACAGGAAGAATAATTGTGACCCTGTGACATCTGTTCTGTACCTTGTAACCTCCCCCAGGCGTTGAGAATTGGCTTATGTATATGTAGAACACAAAAATGCATTATGCAAAATACCCCATAGAATCATAGGGCTGGAAGAGACCTCAGGAGGTCATTGAGTTCAACCTCCTGCCCAAAGCAGGACCCACCACAACTAAATCGTCCCACCCAGGGATTTGCTGGGGACTTAAAAACCTCTAGGGATGCAGATTCTACCACCTCCCTAGGTAACCCATGCCAGTGTTTCACCACCCTCCTAGTGAAATAGTTTTTCCTTGTGTGATCTATCAGTTTAATGTTGCAGTCTGCTGGATCTGTATATCTTTTTTTTTTTTTTTTTTTTTTTTACATATATCATTCTTGTATGTGAAGTTAGAAATATAAAGTGTTTATAGTTTTAAATGTGAGGGCCATTCTTGGTGCCCTGGAAACCTAAGGTGTGATCAGTTCAGTGATCTATAAATAGCCTTGTTTGTCCTGTAAACCCAAATGATGGTAGATCCTAGGGAAAACATGTGACCATGCCACCTGATACTGTAATCCATCTTGGACCTAGTAATTTTCCATGGGAATGGGAGATGCAAAACAAAGGATTCCCACCCTAGGGGAAAGTCTGTTTAAGCAACGGGAAGCTCTTTATCTTCAAATAGCCTTTGAAACTGCCTGGCACACCCTAAGAGGGTACAAAAGAACTTTTTAGGAAGTTATAAATCCAAGTTAGAGTAAAAGATCCACTCTGATTTGAATCCTTATACCTGAAATAAGAACAGCTGTCCAAGGTAAGAATTTGTATGTAACAAGTTTCTTAGTGGATTAGAATTAACTTTCTTTTTCTGTCCATTTTAATTTAGTAACTTACTTTGATCTGACTATTTTAACTTGCTACCACTTAAATCCTACTTTTATGTACTTAATAAAAACAATTTAGTGTACTATCAAGGTGAGTGTAAATAATCGTTACTTGGGGAGAGGGGAGAACCAACCACCGTCCATGTCTCTTTCATTGATAGAGAGCTAACCTGATGAGCTTTATTTGTGTAAAACTTTTACACAGAATGAAACAGGTTTATTTGGGGTTTTAATCCCATTTGGCGGGTCGTTTTCCTGGGTACTGACCCCCTTAGAACTGACACCTCCCAGAGCCAGACTGGTTCAGTGTCTGCTCTGCTCTGCAGGGAGGCAGCAAGCCCAACTCTGTGCCTTGTTTGTGGGGAAACCGGAGGATCTGACCTAATAGGACAGGATGGGGAGCCCCAGAGAGCAGAAAAGCAGGTGTCAGTGGTTTGATCAGCACACCAGGGGGACAATCCAAAGGGACTTCTCTGATCATGCCCCTGTCCTATACCCCTTTGGAGATAAAAACACCCAGACTGAGAACCCTATGCTATAGATTGAAAGAGACATCTCTTAAAATGTATAGAAGAGTGTATGAAGCCTCGTAACCTGTAGCTATTACAAGAGTCACTCATGACCATGCTCCAGACTAGGTACATGAATGGTTAACCAGTTAACTTAACTTAGATTATATAAAAAATTTAATTTAATTTAACTGGTAAACCTCATCCTTAGCGGGTGAGGCGTACCAGTTCTGATTAACCCTGCGTTTCTCAAACTGTGGGTCATGACCCCCCAGGGGGTTGCGGTATCACAAAGTTTGAGAACCCCTGGATTAACCAGTAGGGGCTGGAGCAACTTCCTGCCCTCTAAGGGCAGCGGGCTGCTCCAGATGGCTGGAGCAGCCCCTTTTCGTAGTGGACTTGGGCCCCCCTCCCCACTGAAGGCAGGAGTTGCTCCAGCTGGCTGGTCAGAGTAGCTCTTGCTTGCGGTAGCGGGGCCCACTCCAGACACAGAGCTGCTCCAGTTCACCCCTGCTTGCACCCCCTTTGATTGGTTTACCAGTTAACCAATTAAACAGGATTTTATATCCCTACTCCAGACACAGCAGCGTAAACTCTGTCTGGTCACGTAATGTGGGGAGAAGGGATATAAAATATCTTGCTACTTCATGTGGAAGCTAAAAATGTAGATCTGTATTTCACTATGATTCTGATACTACTTGAAATACTTTATACCTAAATACAGGTATTTACTGACCTGTCTGCTGTCCAATTTTAATGCTGTTACATCATATTTTAGTTTAATTTAGGTTCATAGTTCATTTACACAACATGCAGTTTCTTTTCTTTATAAATGTACACTAAAGTAATAACTCTGGTACAATAAATTGACCAGGGTATTTGAGACCTGTGCCCTTTGGATTTGTGTTTTAATAGAATGATAATTTTTCCCCCTCTTTTCATAATAATTCCATTGCATGGTCATAGTTTAGGCTAACTTAAGTAATAGGGAAGAAGAATGCTGTTGTTTAATGAGTAAGGCTTAGGGATGATGCATGTGACTGAGCAGTTCATTTTGTAAACACTGAAGAGCATTGCAAAATACCTTTTTACAATGCTTGTAATGTCGATTCAGTGGAACCAATCTGCTCTGAATCTTTTTGAATGTTCAAAATAAAGGATTTGCCATTGTGAATTCATCAAAATAACTTACTAGTGTCTGTCTGTTTTTTGTTCTGGTGTAGACATTTCTGTGCTAATATTGCCTTAGTTATGTGAATTAGGTAACCTTAACTCCTTTTCTGGCAGCCTGCAACGAACGTCTGCCTTATAGAATCATTGCTGGCCATTCTGGGTTTAAGATTCCCGTGTGAATCAAAGCGGCATGTAAAGCTTGAGAAATGCAGCCACCTACCTATACCTCTTAATTTTGCTTCTTTCAACCCTGAATCGATGTTATGATATAGTTGTTTTTAAAAAAAATTTGTGGTCCCTTTTTATTTATTTTTGCCTCCAGTATGCTGCTTTCTGATTATACATATTTCATATATGATGTGTTCATGTAGATAACATGTTTTTTTAAGAGAATTGATTGATTGTTTCCTAGATTGTACACTTCTTGAGCTGGGAACCATATTGCCTAGCACAGTGGAGCTCTGATTGTGGTTGCATTTTGGTCTCATCTCAAAGCCTCAAATCATTAATAATAATTCCGTCTCTTAATCATTGGTCTTAACTCTAGTGACTAAAGTCCACTGTCCAAACAATTACAGCACAGAAGTAACAGAACACACACTCTCCTCTCGATGCACATTTAACCTGGGTTCGACCTCCCGGAAAGGTGAGAGGGAGAAGTTAAGATCTATGCCCATGTTTTCTTATGCTTTCCTGCTCAGGTTGCCAACTGAGAATGCTAACTTAGTCTGTAGCCAAGTCAGCTATGATGCAATAGAATAGAAATGTTTACTGTACTATTGTAATTATATTTATGGCTGGTTTATGTAAGGTAGTTTTGCGACACTTGAAATACCCCAAAAAGTTTGAGCTTTTTTTTTTTTCAATGTAGCAAGAATACAAACACTGCTGAATTCTTTTTGCAAATATTTCTTCCTAGCAGGAAGAGAGGATGCAGAAGAGAGGTTGTGAGGAATTTAATGATTAACAATGATACTGTTTCCATGCAGCTATAGGAAGAGAATACATAAACTCAAACCCTTAGTCCTCAGTGAATGCCTTCTGCTTTCCCACATATTATTTAACCGCTTCAACTCTAATATCCCAGCAATGCTGACTTGTAGCTGGTATGTGCTAATGGTGGAATGCCACCTAGCATAATCTTGGAGCTGCTGGAATTTAAGGAACTTTCCCGTCTGTTATCCCTTCCAGAACCATGGGAGCCGACTCCATGGGTGCTCCAGAGGAAAAAAATTACTGTGTGCTTAGCCTGCACGGGCAGCCAAGCTCCCCCACCCTGTACTTCCTATCTGCTGGTGACCCCACTAATCAACTCCTCTCCCTCCCTTCCAGCTATTCCCTGATGTGCAGGAAGCACTGGCAGCAGAGGAGGAGCAGGAAGGTGTGTAGTGAGGGTGGGGGGGCGAGGGCTTAGGGGAAGGGATAAAATGGGGGTGAGGCTGAAGTCGGGAAAAGATGGGGCAGGGAGGGTTGCTTGGATGAAGGGATGGATTGGGGGTGGGCCTGGGACAGAGAGGGGATCACGCAAGTCCTGGATACAGAGAAAGTTGCACCTACGTCCAGAACCACCTGCTGCTGCAAGGCATGGGGAAGATCTCTGCTACTTTACCTCTTTGCTGCTGTGTGGATAGGACATGGGGTCAAAGTGGGGAAAAAAAATCTCCAATATTCTACACGTCTGCTGACGTGTGCTGTCTGCTTTTTACTCTCCCGTGAATAACTTTTCTTGTCTGCATTGGGGTACTGAGTCATTTTTTCAACAGTGAGTGTTAAAAATGGAGGGTCTTTTAAACTTCATTTTGGCTCCTGCTTTGCAAATCTGTAAGCGGTGGCAAAGGCCCTGGAACTTCTGGCAGATGCAGGAAGATGTCACTTCACTAACTTACATTGAGATGGTTATCCTGGGGAGCTTAAGCTGGCTCTCTGGGAGCACTGGCTCCAGCCTGCCCTCTCCCCACCCCCGCAGCGTGTGGAGGGCAGGCAGTTTCACAGGAGCCAGTTTGTATAGAGAGCGGCCTTGAATCTGTATCTGATCCCGCTGCCCCTCCTCCCTCGCATACCATCTCCTGCCTCTCCCCCACCACTCCAGAAGCAGCAGCAGGGAGGTGGCTTTGTAAGAGCTGGCATGCACAGGGATCCAGCTTAAAAGCTGGTTCCCCACAGGCACTGGCTCCTGCCGCCCCCCCACCTTGCTGCTTCTGATCGAGGCAGTGGGGGAGAGTTGCTGTGTAACTTTGAAGGATTTGGTCTCAGAAATAGAAACCCTGATCTCTGTATGATTCTCTATTTAATGTCCTTGAGTAGAGATTATGGAAGCGTAACCTTTCCCCTTTGTTGCTTCCATTGTTTGTTCTCCTCCTGATGTGTGTGATCAGAATTTTTTCCATCTGAAGCACTTTTGGGGTGTGTTTAGACTACATGCCTCCGTCGACGGAGGCATGTAGATTAGCCAGATCGGCAGAGGGAAATGAAGCCGCGATTAAAATAATCGCGGCTTCATTTAAATTTAAATGGCTGCCCCACTCTGCCGATCAGCTGTTTGTCGGCAGATTGGGGCAGTCTGGATGCGACGCGCCGACAAAGAAGCCTTTCTTGATTGGCACAGGTATGCCTCGTGAAACCAGGTTTACCTGTGCCGATCAAGAAAGGCTTCTTTGTCGGCGCATCGCGTCCAGACTGCCCCGATCTGCCGACAAACAGCTGATCGGCAGAGCGGGGCAGCCATTTAAATTTAAATGAAGCCGCGATTATTTTAATCGCGGCTTCATTTCCCTCTGCCGATCTGGCTAATCTACATGCCTCCGTCGACGGAGGCATGTAGTTTAGACGTACCCTTGGTGTTGCTAGCTAGCAGAGGGTTGTAATGGTAAAATCGTTTCTAATGCTTCTGACAGATTAATAGCCTCTTTAAATAGAAATCCTTTGGGCCCAGGCCACATCCCTATCCTCAATAGCTGAGTTGGATTCATGGGGTGGGGATGTGAATGGTTAACCGATTAATCAACAAGTATCACCCTTAATGGGTGAGGCTTACAGGTTCCCAGTAAGAGCCAGCTGGTTGGAGCTGCCCTTTTCCATGGCAGAGGTGGGACATTATCCCCCTTTAATTAGTTAACTGGTTAAACATAATGTTTAACTGGTTAACCAATTAAATGGGATTTTACATGGGGCGGGATTGACTGGGCTTGTAGTCATGGAGCAAACCTGTGCCACAGCATCCACACTGCTACTCCTAGCACACTAATTGAAGCAGAACTTGTTTGTGTCTGTTTACCCAGGCTGGGTATCACATTTCACAACTGTAGATGTAGGCTTGAGATCTGAGAACCTGGCCTGTAGCATGCTAGAGGCCTCTGTGCTACTCTTTGGAAAGGAAGAGTAATCTTTAAAATATGCAGCCAATGAAGTGGTCTTATCCTGTTCTCTAGATAGCAGGGATAAATCAAAAAAATATACTGTGTCAAGACCCTCGAGTGCTCTACAGCAAATCGGACTTAAATTCTGTGATTGGATCTGTGAAGCACTGCAGAACTCCACTAATCTGTTGGGCAGCTCACATAAATTTTAGTCTTTATCACATTAAATATGAAAATAAATAAAAAGTATGTGCTAATTGGTCTTTAATTTGCAATATGCAATGTGTTAGGCATTTCTAATTTTCAGTGTGCTGTGTTTGATTGAAAGTATGTTGTGAGGGTGGAATCTGCAGACATTGATAACTGAGTAGGCATCAAGTAGATTTGGAGGAGAAAAGTCAGTTTTTTAAAAGGAAATGTCTTATGTGGGTAAGGTTCTCTGTGAGTATAAGCCAAACAACCAATTTGTAAAAATAGTATATCCGATAACTGGCTGAGTTTCCTTGAGATAAGAGGTTGGCATATTTTGTTTCGTCTTCCCATAGTGTAATAATCTGGTGACATATGACTATACATCCTTGTTTAACATCGGTTTGATTTTTATAGCATTTTTCCTCATTTGGAAATACAGCTGCCTGTCATTTATTCCCTAAACAAGAGGGAGAAGCAAACGAAGATGACTTTCAATGCCCCTGAACATTAAATGTGGAAGATACAACATTAAAGACACAAAGAAGCATGGTTTGAGCTGGGATTAATTTCTTCATCTTGCAAAACATTTTGTTACAACCTTAAATTTTGAAGTTCATTATTTGATACACTCATCTCTCACTGACATCAGTGGGGTATTTTGTCCCTTACAAAGAGGTCCTGGGCACCGTGGGATTGATTCCCATTTGAATACAAGTCATTTATCTAAATCAAAAATGAGCAAACTGCAGGTCCTGGTGGCGTAGAGATTAATATTTGGCTCCACAATAAGTTTCACATGCCTCTTAATCAGGTTCATTTCAGAAAGATGTTAAGTGTATTTTTCCCTGGAAATAATATACTGAAAAACTTAAATGGTATAAAGTTACTCCATTTTCCAATGTGATTTTCTTCTTGTTCTTTGCTTAGGTCTCTGCTTCAAATCCCCATGGAGCTGCTCTAATCTGCAATACATATGACCATCTGGTTGCTTAAAATCATAAAAAACGTGAAAATAATGGAAGTAAACTTAGTGTAGTTTAAGGTTTAAACAAGCGTATAATTGCAGTGTTTAAAAGTAGCATGAATTACTTGAGTTGAAATTTTTTAACCCTTTAAAATGTTTTTTCTTAAACATACATTCTAATAAGAGCAACAAGAATGATTAAAGGTCTAGAGAACATGATCTATGAAGGAAGGCTGAAAGCAGTGGCGGATTTAGGGCAGGGCGAGCAGAACGGCTGCCCTGGGCCCCGCGCTTGCCGGGGCCCCGCGCATGCGCCGTGTCAAAGGAGGGGCCCCGTGAAATTTCGCTGCCTGGGGCCCCGCGGCACTCTCATCTGCCCCTGGCTGAAAGAATTGGGCTTGTTTAGTTTAGAAAAGAGAAGACAGGGGGGACATGATAGCAGTTTTCAGGTATCTAAAAGGGTGTCATGAGGAGGAGGGGAGAAAACTTGTTCATCTTGGCCTTTGAAGATAGAAAAAGAAGCAGTGGGCTTAAACTGCAGCAAGGGAGGTTTAGGTTGGACATTAGGAAAAAGTTCCTAACTGTCAGGGTGGTCAAACACTGGAATAAATTGCCCAGGGAGGCTGTGGAATCCCCATCTGTGGAGATATTTAAGAGTATGTTAGATAAATGTCTATCAGGGATGGTCTAGACCAGTGGTCCCCAACCTTTTGAGGTTGTCGGGCGCCAGGGGGCGGGGACACTAGCGTGCCCGGGGGCAGGGCCCCCCCCTTGCCGCATGCCCGGGGGCAGGGCCCCCCCCATAGCCGCGCGCCCGGGGGCAGGGCCCCCCCATAGCCGCGCGCCCGGGGGCAGGGCCCCCTCCAAGGGCCGCGCGCCCGGGGCCAGCGCTGCCCCCCTCCCGCCGCACGCCCGGGGCCGGTACTCCCCCCCCTCCCACCGAGTGCCGCGCGCCCGGCGCTCCCCCCCTCCCGCCGAGTGCCGCGTGCCCGGGGCCGGCACTCCCCCCCTCCCGCCAAGTGCCGCGCGCCCGGCGCTCCCCCCTCCCCCCCCGCCGAGTGCCGCGCGCTCGGGGCCGGCACTCCCCCCATCCCGCCAAGAGCCGCGTGCCCGGCGCTCCCCCTCTCCCACCGAGTGCCGCGCGCCCGGGGCCGGTGCTCCCCTCCGCCGAGTGCCGCGCGCCCGGTGCTCCCCCCGCCAAGCGCACTCCCCCCGCAAGCGCCCGTGCGCTATGTGCCCGGGGCCAGGCCAGCCCCGAGCACCTGGTGGGCGCATTGAAATGGCCCCGCGGGCGCCATGGCGCCCGCGGGCACCGTGTTGGGGACCACGGGTCTAGACAGTATTTGGTCCTGCCATGGGGGCAGGGGACTGACTCAATGACCCCTCGAGGTCCCTTCCAGTCATAATATTCTATGATTCTATAACCAATGCATTTTTTTTCTTTGTGTGAGTCTTGAGTATTTTGCTTTTAAGAGAGAGAAAGATTACTTGTAAAATGGTTATCTCGTTTTGTTCCCCACACCTTCCAGCCCTTGCCCCAGAAGTCTTTAGTTCTTTGTGTGTACATGAGCATGCAGCATACCCTGGACTGGTGAGCTTGTGAACATGCAGTGGCAGAAACTATACATTGAGTCATCTGTGGAAGGAAAGCCCTTTAGACCACAGGTTCCCAAACTGGGGCGGGCACTCTCCTCAGGGAGGCGTGAAGAAGTTCTGGGGAGGGGGTGGGCGATCCCCCCAGTTGGATCCCTCCCCTACGAAAGAGCCTGGTCCATCTGGTAAAAAAAATTCAGAAAATACCATGTGAAATGTCCAGTATTTTCTGTTTTTCCTAGCTTGGGCGTCTGCTGGAACATGCGCAGCTCGGACTGGCTGGAGTGAGGGGAGGATGGAGTGTCCCGGGCAGACTTCAAAATGTCCACCATAAAAGGGCAAGCCTGCTGTACTCTTAAAAGGGCAGTACCAGCACTTTTTAAAAAAAAACAAAAAAAACACTGGTCCTGGGAATTAAAGTGGCCGTGATTGTGCTTCGGCCCCGGTCAGTTTTTGGTTTATTTTGCTCAACAAGTTTTACTGCTATTTTTTTTTTGGGGGGGGGGGGGGGGAGAACCACTGCATTAGACTATATTCATATCAAACCATTAAACTAGTTGCATGGTGGAGAAAGGCAGACAGTTTTCTCTTGATTAACTGACCAAGAAATAATAGCATTCTCTTTGTGTCTCCCAAGAGACAAAGCCACAGTGGTACTTGCTTAGTTTCTGGCCTGTTAGTAACTGGATCCTGGTAATCAAAGCTTATCACAACTTTGTAAGTCTAGTAACATGTGTGTTTATGAATCTCTCTAAAGACCATAGAAAAAGCTTTAATTCAAAGCAATATTTGTGTGACTACTCAACAATATCCACTTGATAGCAGAAGTGTGCAGGTTAGGAAAACTGTATTGACTATGATTTTTAGCTAAAAGTGAATAATGGTAATTCATTTTTAGTAACTGTATTTCAGGAAATTATTAATGTACTTTAAAAGCACATAGAATATGCAAGAATCTTTATTTGTTGAGAAGGATGGACTGTCCACAAAAGGGAAGCATATGGTAATACCTTAAATGAAGTAAACTGTGCCATAGAAATTTGGTGGCTAGAAATTCCATGCTTGAATAATCAGAGTATAGCAGTAGGAATATACTGTTGACCACCTGAGGAGGATGGTGATGATGAAAAGAAGAAAAGAGAGGTGACGACAAACAGAAAATCCACTAATAAAAGGGAATTCAAACTATCCTTACATCGAATGGGCATTTGTCACCTCAGAACAGGAAGTAAAGATGAAATTTCTCAACATCATTGACAGATACTTGGAGCAGCTAGTCTTGGACTCCGCAAGGGGAGTCCAATTCTTGATTCTAATCTTAAATGATGCACGGGATATTGTCCAAGAGGTGAAGATATCTGAACAGCTTGTCAATGGCAGCCATAATTTAGCAATATTTAACATCCCTGGGGAGGGGAATACTGCACCAAACAAGTCCACCACAGTAGCATTTAGTTTTGGAAAGGGAAACTTCACAAAAATGAAGAAGCTAGTTAAATGGAAATTACAAGGAACAGTCATAGGAGTGAAATGCCTGCAAGCTAAATGGGAACCATTTAAAAACAGTAATAGAGGCTCAAATAAAACACATATCCCAAATAGTTGTTTTTTAAAAGACAGAAATGCCATGATGGCTTAACAGCAGAATAAAAGAGTCTGTGAGAGGCAAAAGAGCATTTTTTAAAAACTGAAATTTAAATCCTACTGAGGAAAATTGAAAGGAGCATAAACTCTAACAAGTCAAGTGTGAAAGTATAATTAGGCAGTCAAGAAGGAATTTGAAGAGGAACTAATAAAAGATGCACTAACTGCATTTTTTGTTTCAAGTACATCAGATGCAGGAAGCCTGACAAACAATCAGTGGGGCCACTGGATGATCAAAGTGCTAAATGAGAACTGGAGGAAAAGAGCTTCTTCATAATAGTCCGAAGTGAATTCTTTGTATTTGTCTTTGCTGCAGAGGTTGAGAGATTTGCATGAGCCATTCTTTTTAGCTGGCAAATCTGAGCTACTGTCTCAGATTGAGGTGTCATAAAGGGAGGTTTTGGAACAAATTGATAAGTCAGTCTGTTTGTCTGTCTGAGGCCATTTGTTCAAGAACTCATAAACAACGATTAGTCCTGTGGCTCCTGACACACCTTAGAGACTAACAAAAAAATATATATATAATATCATGAGCTTTCTTTCGTGGACAAAACCCACTTCCTAAAACTAGGACTATCAAATGTAGTATGCTGCTTCCTCTTGCCCTAACTTAAGACAAAATCAGGGTTTGGTTGTCCCAGGACAATGGGATGTGCCTGGAATTCCATTGTTTTCCATAACATGGAAAGGGAGGGAAATTTATACTGCAGTGACTACTGGGGGCAGTGAGCACAGGGGACAGCTATACTGCCCACAGGAGGGCAACTGCACTAGGAAGAGAGGGGCCAGCTGTGGCCAGAGCTTGCTGTGTTGCCAGCCACTGGCTCAGGTAAGTGGCCCTTCTGCCCCAACCCCCTTTCCCCTGGCTATTGGCCACAGCGCCAGGTGGGGAAGAGGACCCCGCCTTCCCTCAAGGATTCAGAAGCACTGCCACCCCCCAAGGATTCAGGAGCACTGCTGGGCCTGGGCACTGCAGCACTGGCCCCCCAGCTGTTCCTGCCCCCCACTGAAGCTGGTCCCAGCCCTGGTGAGCCTTTCAAGACCATCCTGCCTTGAGCCCCCCCCCATCTTCCAACCCTCTGCCCTGACTCCTACACCCTCTACACTGCCAGCACCATGCTCTAAAAGATTTGAGCAACAGTGGGTAAGTCTTCTAGTTGAACAATAATTCACGATCACCAGATGGTATTGACTCGAGTTCTTAAGGAACTCAGATATGAAATTGCAGAACTACTAACTGTGGTGTGTAAGAAGCTTCAGGGGGTAGCCGAGTTAGTCTGTTACAGGAAAAAAAACAACAAATGATCTGGTAGCACTTTATAGACTAACAAACCATGTAGATGGTATCATGAGCTTTTGTGGGCACAGCTGGTCATCTGAAGAAGTGGGCTGTGTCCACGAAAGCTCATGATACCATACATGTTTTGTTAGGGTATGTCTACACTACCACCTGTCAGCCGACGGTCAGGGCAGTGAGTCCCTTATGACCGGCTGAAGTTCTTTTAAATTGTGCTTGGTTCTGTTACAGCAACTGAAGGAGTCAGGTTAAAGCTTGAACAGTTACTATTTTATTGTTACAGGGTAAATTTAGCTGTTAAATGCTACTACTGTGTTACAGATAACACAGACACTACAAAGGACAGGACAGAAATTACACTAATAAGTTACTTACAGGTACCATGAAACCCTTTGGTTCTCTGAGCTCTTATTAAATGCATGCAAAATAGACACATAGCAGGTATATATTCTCACCCCTGCGTTCCAGACTTGGCGTGGCCAGCATCTTTCTCTCAATCCCTCGGGAAGAAGTAGGGCGAGGTTGGGCGTCCCACAGACCTCGGGAGACCATCAATACCTGCCAGCAGGTATAGATGATTGGAGCTCAAATAGGGTGGGCTGCTGAACCTCTTTTATACCCCTTGGGTCATGTAGGCTTCTTCCTGGGCTCAAGTGGCCATTAAGGAAAAATGGCTTTGAATGCCAAGTTTCCCACGAAGGGTGCAAAGCATAATTTACACCTGGGAAAATGCAGACAATGGGCACCTCTAGTATGTGTTGGGCGAAGATTCCTCTCTGGGACAGTGCAGGCGTGTCAATTACTGGTACTAGCCATCAGGGCGACGGGAGGCCCCGGGTCATCAGCTAGCCCATTTACTGTCTGGTTTCTGTTTATGGTAGAGTCAGGGACAGGCAGCAAACCTGTGTTCCCAGGGCATCAAAGGCTGACTGCCTTTCTCTTGCTCTCTGGGGGGGGGGAAACAAGATGGGGTTCGTGGAAAAACAAGATGGGGTTTTGTGTCTGGCTACACCACCCTATTTCAAACTAGGGTGGTTAATGTAGTCAATCAAAGTTGCAGATGAAGCCCGGGATTTAAATATCCCGGGCTTCATTTGCATCTTGCCGGGCGCCGCCATTTTTAAATCCCCGGTAGTTCGGACTCTGTGCCCGCGGCTTCACGCGGCACAGAGTAGGTAGTTCGAATTAGGCTTTCTAATTCGAACTACCATTACACCTCATTCCACGAGGAGTAATGGTAGGCTTTCTAATTCGAACTAATTCGAACTATCTACTTCATGCCACGTGTAGCCGCGGGCACGGAGTCCGAACTACCAGGGATTTAAAAATGGCGGCGCCCGGCAAGATGCAAATGAAGCCCAGGATATTTAAATCCTGGGCTTCATTTGCAACTTCGATTGACTGAATTAACCACCCTAGTTCGAACTAGGGTGGTAGTGTAGACATACCCTTAGTCTATAAAGTGCTACCAGACCATTTGTTGTTGTTGTTGTTTGTTGTTTGTTTTTTTGTGGTATGTAACTTACTGTTTTAATCTTCTTCTATAACAGATGATTGAGAACCTAATATTATGCTGATTTTTGTAAGATTTTGTGAACTGTTTGGATCAGACCAAAGGCCCATCTAGTCCAGTAGCCTGCCTGCCGGCCGAGAGTGGCCAATGCCAGGTGCCCAGAGGGAATGAACAGAACAGGCAATCATGTGATATAATTCCCGTTGCTCATTCCAAGCTTGTTGCAAACAGAGGCTAGGGGCACAGTCCTTGCCCATTCTAGACCTATCCTCCATGAATATATTTAGGGTTTTTTTTTAAAACCCTTTTATAGCTTTGGCCTTCACAACATCCTCTGGCAGTGAGTTCTACAGGTTGACTTTGTGTTATCAAGAATATTTGGTTTTGACAGGTTTAAACCTGATGTGTATTAATTTCATTTGGTGACCCCTAGTTCCTGTTATGAGAGGAGTAAACTGCACTTCCTTATCTACTTTCTCTATATCAGTCATGCTTCTATATCCCTCAGCCTTATCCCCTTCCTTAGTTGTCTCTTTTCCAAAATGAAAAGTCCCAGTTGTATTAATCTCCCCTTTTGCAGAAGCCATTCCATACCCCTAATATTATTGTTGTCCTTTTCTGAGCCTTTTTCAATTCCAATGTATCTTTTTTATATATATGTGGTGACCACATCTGTATTCAGTATTCAAAATATGAGTGTACCATGGATTTTTACTGATGCAATGTGATCTTCTCTATCTTACTATGTAACCCTTTCTTAAAGAGTCCCAACATTGTTTGCTTTTTTGACTGTTGCCACTGAATGGATGTTTTCAGAGAGCTATCCACAGTGATTTGCACTTTGCACTTCACATTCAGTTTCATCTGCCATTGTGTTGCTTAGTCACCCAATTTTGCGAGGTCCCATTGTCACTGTTTGCAGTCTGTTTTTTGAGCTTATCTTGAGTAGTTTTTGTATCATCTGCAAATTTTGCAACTTCTCTGTTTACGGGTTTTTAAAAGGCCCCAGAGATAATATTGGCAATTACAGGCAGGTAACTCTAACTTCAGTATCAGGAAAATTGGTTGAAACTGCAGCAGAAAAAAAACCCCAGATGCAAAGATGAACGAGATATGTTGGGGTGGGGGAGAAGAGCCAACACTGCTTTAGTAAAGAGAAATCATGCCTAATTAATCTACTAAAATTCTTTGAGGGTGTCAACAAATATGTTGACTTAGGTGATCCGATTCATACAGTGTATTTGATCTTTCAGAAAGCCTTTGTCAGTGTCCTACATGAAAGGCCCTTAAGCAAAGTAAGCTGTTAGTGTATGTCTACACTAGCCCCCTAGTTCGATCTAGGGAGGCTAATGAGGGCGACCGAAATTGCAAATGAAGTGCGGGATTTAAATATGCCGTGCTTCATTAGCATGTTCTTGGCCGGTTGCCATTTTAGAAATTGACTAGCCCGAAGTAACTGCCCGCGTCTATACGCGGCAGTGAAACGGGATTCCGAATTAAAGCCCTAAATCAAATTAGCTGTTATTCCTCTTGCAATGAGGAATTGCTTCATTTGCAATTTTGGTCGCCCTCATTAGCCTCCCTAGATCGAACTAGGGGGCTAGTTGTGACGGCGCGTTGGGGGTCCCCCGTCTCCTGCACCCCGAAATGGCACAAACAGACTGCACCAGCCGGTGGAATAGAGGAAGTTTATTGCCTCTCCAGGATACAGCACAGTACAGATGGAATCTGGTCACAGAGCTGGGCTAGGATACCTCAGGCCCCCTTGAGATGGGGGAGACTGGGCCCCTAAACTCCAGCCCCTTTCCCTAGTCTGTCTCCTCCATGCTTCCAGCCAGCAACTAACTCTCTTCCAGCCCTGCCCCCCAGCCAGGGCAGCATTCCACCTTCCTTTGTTCCTCTCCATGGGGGGGTGTCTGGCCATACTCGTTTGCATAGTGACTCGTCCTGTTTTGCTGGGTCATGGTACCCATGGCAGCCAGTGGGGGTTACCCCAGAGCCAGCAGCATAGAAACCAGCCAGGTACCCGCACTACGTCACACTAGTGTAGACTTACCCTTAGGGATAGGAGGAAAGATTCTCTCATGGATTTAATCAGTAACTGATTAAAATATAGCAAACAAAGGTTAGGAATAAATGATCAGTTTGCATAGTGTGGAAAGGTAAATAGTGGGATCCCCAAGGATTTGTACTGGGACTTGTGTTGTGCAACCTGTTCATAAATGATATGGAAAAAGGGGTAAATAGCGAGGTGGCAAAATTTGCAGATGTGCAAAATTACTCAAGATAAATCCAAAGCAGACTGCAAAATGTTACAAAGAGATTTCTCACATTCCAAAAAAATAATCCCAACTATATATACAAAATTATGGGGCCTAAGTTAGGTGTTCCTACTCTCACATTTTGCAGTCATTATGGATAATTCACTGGAAAACATCCACTCAGTGTGCAGTGGCAATCAAAAAAGCGAACATTGTTAGGAAACATTAGAAAAGGAACTTCCTGTTCTACAGTGTATATCTCACAATACTACTCTGTAAAGACATAGTACATAGACACCCATACCTTGAATACTGTATACAGTTTGAGTCACCCCATCTTAGAAAAGGCGCAGAGAAGGCCAACAGAAATTACTAGGGATATGGAACTGCTTTTTATGATGAGAGATTTTAAAAAGTGCAGGACTATTAATCTTGGACAAAAGAAGACTGAGGGGTTATGTGATAGAGGGCTATAAAATCATGTATGATGTAGAGAAAGTAAAAAAGGTTGTATTTACCCTTTTGCATAACCCAAGAACTGGTGTAACCCAATGAAATTAATAAGCAGTAGGTTTAAAAGAAATATAAGGAAGTACTTCTTCACACCGTCAACTGTGGAACTCATTGCCAGGGAATGTTGTAAAGGTACAAAGTGTAATTAGATTTAAAAAAGATTTTTAGGTGAATTCATGGAGTGGGTAAGTCCATCTGTGGCTTTTAGCCAGGACAAAGATGCAACTCCATGCTCTGAATGTTCGTACATCTCTTACTGATAGAAGCTGAGACCGGATGGCAGATGATGGATCACTTGATACATGTGCTGTTTTGTTCGTTCCCGCTGAAGCTTCTAGCATGGGCCACTATCAGAAGATAAGATACTGGGCTAGCTAGACAATTGGCATGACCAAGTGTGGCCATTTATATGTAATAACACGCTTTAATAAGATAATACAATCCTATTTAAACGCCACTATATTCTAAACAGTCTAAAATTGAGTCGTTGTAAATGGTAGGAGTCTCATATTGATACATATTCAGGCTAAACCCAGATGAAAAAATCCAAATTCATGTATATCATGACTAGAGTTGGCTAAAAATATTGATGTATGTTTTTGGATTTTTTTCCTCTGGAAAAAAAAATTCACTTTTGCCGGGTTTTCACTGGGTTTTTGAAAGTTAGAAAAGTTGCTGGAAAATTTGAACCATTTTTGTGAAATAAATTTTCTGCATTTTTTGTATGTGGATCAGCTTTGGTTTTGAACCCTAATCTTATGATGGGATGGAAGGAGGAATGAAAAAGGGCAGGAAGGCATGGGAGCACATGGTTTGGTGTGGATTTTCACGTATTATACAACACCAGTATCAAGTCCAAATCTCTACTCTTGTTGACTTCTGTACATTAATAAGACAGTGACACTAGAACAGGGTGGGCAATAATTTTAGGTGGGGTTGCCACTTCAGAAATTTTTTAAGTGGCCCCAGTCCACCCAAGAAGGGGCAAGGTGTTGGGCAGAACGGGCAGGGCCAGGTCACTGTTCCGTGCTTCCCTGCCCACAGACCCTACATTAACCTGGGGGAGGGGGAGCACATGAAGTTCTCCCCCTCCCTGAAAGAACTGCCAGCTGTTCTGAACAGCTGGCGGTTCCCTCTAGGTGCCTGCACCCTTGGCAATGGGAAGAAACTTCACACGCTCTCCCCACCCTCAGGTCAATCTGGGGGTGGGGGGAACATGGGAAGTCTCTCGCATGCTGCCCCCCACCCTGCTAGGGAGTGTGGTGCTTAGAGTCAACCACCAGCTTTATAGCTGGTGGTTTAGTGCTGCGCACCCCTGCCAGAGTGGGGGAAGGGTGGGAGGAAATTTTGCATGCTTTCATTAACTTCTGTATCAAATTTGCTGAGTTTACAAGTAGAAAAGTATTTTTTCTTTATTGCCAGCTTTGCAAACTAACTCTGGGTCTGAGGTTCCCCACCCCTATATCATCTCCTAAAAGCCATTTCCCTCAGCATTATCTCTGTGGGGTGTGGGGCACAATGGGGAAATGGTGGTGATTCCGCCTTTGAAATGTAGCAGGAGCCTTGCAGAAGCATAGCAGGAAAGGGTGGAGCGGGGGACTCAAGCTCCCTACTTTTGAAATGTACAAGAGCTTGTACAGGGCTCTTGGTACATTTCAAAGGCAGAGGTGCCCTTATTGATTAATCTGAACCTAACATCCTTAGGTCAGTTACATACACCAGTTCCCCATCCCCACTCCTCTGCAGGTGTTCTGTGGTTTGCAAACTGATGTTCAGCTGCCTCGCTGTATTGTTATAGTCCAGTGGCATTTCTTCCAAAGCGTCATTTCAAGGCTGTGGAAAAGTATTCTTCTAACATCTGTTCAAACTGAATGTCAGATGGGCTAAATATGTCAGAGAAAGTAAAAACACCTGTTTTGTAGTAGTTTTCAAATTAGTGTTAATACCTTAACATCTCAGTTAACCTCACCTTTAAGGTTTAAGCACAGACCATAGGTTACAATCAATATAACCATGCTTCATTTTTGTATGGACTCTTAATGTGTAACAAAGCAGAGTGAAGCATAAAACGTAGTTTACTAGATTTAAAATCAATGACATTTCTTCTTAAAATTGAATCTAATGCTGATGGCATCATATGGTTCTGTTATTAGACTCACTAAATTCCTATCTGTGCAACAGGGCAACACATCAGTGGAGAATTCCTTTTCTCTGGCAGTAAAAATTACTTTTTCTAATAAAGGATTTGAAATTGCAATGGATATTAGATTGCTGTAGATCTGTATTAAACTGCAGTATATAAATTGTTCATGGGCACAGCCGACAATCTTGTTTATGTTCAAGTTTTTTTTTTTTTTAAACTGTATGTTAAATATTGGAAAGTAAGAGGCACTTCAGTAATTCCCATGAAGTGTAAGTTCACAGATGTGTTTCCTTTAGCTCAAGATCGTGATATAACTTTCTTAGAAACTGTCCCATTGTTACTAGATTAACAATGTTAATGACATAATTGCCAAGAAGAATACTGTATCAGGTTTTAATCACAGAAATACTATCAAAAATATATTAAAGGATTTACTTATTAACTTGTAGGAAAATATTGTCAAAGAGATGAAGAACAGTTCAGTAATTAGGGCATAAGCCGAAAACTTGGGAGGCCTAGGTTCAATTCCCTGCTTTGCCACATTTAATGTGTGACCTTGGGCAAGTCATTTAGCTCTGTGCCTCAATTCCATATCTGTAAAATAACAATGATGAACTTCCATACCTCACTGGAGTGTTGTGAGGATAAATTCATTAAGGACTGTAAAGTACTTTGTGATCAGTTGCTGAAAAATTCTCTATAAATGTTAGATATTATTACTATTCTGGAAGTTAGGAATCAAAAGTTCTTCCCATAGCACTTTTCTTCAAGAAATATTGTTTATAGAATATAATCTGTCCCAGTCTGATGTATGTCTGAAACCCAGAGATGGAGAGAAGAATGTGAAATTTCTTAAAGAATGCTATTGTGGTGTTCCTAGTCTTTTAAAAAACATATCTGCTTTGTTATTACCACACGGACATTTTAAAGCTGAAATCTGTTTCCTTAACTGTTCCTTTGTCTCTGATGTATAGACAGGTTTACTGTCCTGTGCATGCTAACGAATGCTGTGCTGCTGTCACTGGTTCTTCTTAAACTAATGTATATATATATATTTTTTATTTAAAGAGGGGAAAAACACCACACCCACAAGCTCACAGGGTGATTTACTTTGTAAACATAGGGGAGAAGAGAAAAGCAAATCAGATTTAGGGACTAGTCTGTCCTGAAAGTATTCATTCAGCATAATACATTCAAAATGTTGTTGGCATTGGGATTATATTATCTTACTTGACATCTCCCCAGAGGTTGAGTGTAAGATAAGGAGATTTTGATTGATTAATTGTCTGAATAAATGATTCAGGCTTCAATTTAACTATTGAATGTTGTCTTTTTCTATTTTTCTGTTATAACTTTGCCTTTTTATTTGCCCTGCATTACTGATTTCATCTTCTCTGAGTTTGCCTTCCCTGGAGGGACGTTCCTTTAAGATGTGGGAAAGAGAGAACATTGTGCCGCCTTTTGTGGTTTTGACCCTTATACGGGCAACTCCCATTTTGTTTTAGGCACTAATTAAAGGCCAGTTAGGTAGTCTGTGTGTTCTGGGTGCAATCAACATGGTCCCGTCCTTGTAGCCTGCCCACCTACAGCTTGAGGTTACAGTGGTGCTGCCTGGAAAGCTCTGCTGTTGCAACTGCATGCTTTGTGTTTTCAGAATCCAAAAATAGGAATTGTGCGGTCTGAATCCTCAGGAATACATTTCCAGCCTTCTAGTGAGAGATAATGGCCATGTGCTCCATACTTGGCATCCTCAAATGTTATAGGCCGAAGCGGTTTCTTAAAAAAGTATGTATGTTCTCATATATTCACTCATCATACTGGAATTAAGTGTAACTAGGCCATGACCATTGCCACATCCCTTACTTTTTGCTTGATGCAAGGAAGCATAATGACAGTGTAAGTCACGCACCTGCAGAGTGTGAGGTACTGCTTGAGACCACTTACAGAGAGAATGAGTCTGCTTTGCAGCCTTAGTTGAGAGCCAGTTGGCTTTTAGCTTATGCGATAGAGGCTCATACACTAAGCTCCAAAGGTCCCAGGTTCAGTTCTGCGCCTCAGCATTATCATAGGACCCCAGTAGGCTACAAGCTTGATTTATACTCACTAACTTTTGCTCTAAAAACAAGAGAGCTGATTTTACCTCTTAGAAATATAAATTTTATTTTAATATAAAACTGTAGTATTTTATTCCAACCCAAAGTCTTCCCTAGGACTACATTTTTTTCCACATTCTCCATCTGTGTATTTTTTAAATTTAAAAAAGCTGAATCTTGGAATGCAAGTGTATTTTCCAGCCCAAAATTTCACTTTTGGAAGCTTATTTTATGATATAGTAGAATTAATAATATTGTCTTGCCCTATTTACCCTCTTTGTCCCTGATATTCCTTTGTTCTTTGCTGGGTTTCACCCTTTTTATTTCTATGACTTGCAAAATATTATATAAACCCATTTTCATATAGTTTAAACTAAAACTAGAATATAGCAAATTGGGCCATTGTGGCTTTCTTCTTTTCTTCTTCTTGCTCTGCTAAAAATGTCCTCACAAGAATAGAGAGGGAAATGCACACATTCAGGATCCAGAAATGAACTGTATCCAGCTGTTATGTTACTTGCAGACTTAATAATTTGCTCTGGGAAGTAAAGCAGAACTGTAGGACTGAAGGGTCACCACCCTGGCATTGGTGATGTGGGGCTAATAAAAAGCTACTTTCAACTGGCATGAAATTGGTTATTACTGGTTCGTGTATTAGAGAGACTGAAAAGTTCACTGTCCTGCTTAGTCATGAAAGAATATGTATAAAGAGTCCCAGCATTGTGAGTAATTGGATATATTACCAGTTATTAAAGATGTATCATTTTTCCTGTTGTGGGCCTTGTTTTGTATTAAACCATTTTAAAAACAGATGGCTAACAGAAATTTGCTGTCATTTTTTTCTTTCTCCTTTGTCATAGCACATTCTCTGCAGAGATTAGTTTAATTTTGCTTCTGAAAGTGTTGACAGTCCGGCTTCTGATATTACAAGGTTAAAATGAGTGGCTTTTAAAAATGAAAAATAAGACTCCACTAAATGCTTTGTGCACACTCATTGGCTTTGACTAAGCTTACAACTTTAGACATTTTCCCGCAAATCTTTTGTGACAGGACCTCTGTGGGAGTCTGTGTGACTGAAGATGTATAATTCTTAATTAGAGGAGCAATATATATTATGGCCGGAGTGCAGATATCCAGTTTTCAGGCCAACTCTGGCTTGTGTGGTATGTTTCTGTGGCTCCTATGACAGATTCATATTCGGCAGAATTTTTAAAGTTTGGCATCAGAAACAAGTTTCTAGTCCTAGAGGCTACAAAGATAATTTTCCAAATGTAAACTAATGTAGCACTATCTTAGGCACAATGAAAGGATAACTATCTCTGTGTACTGTCCTCAGTCATGTCAATATGTTCTTGGCTATTAAGTCTGATGATGATACTGGATAGTCCATATTTTAATTTAAATTTGAAATGTTGTGCCTAAATTACTTGTACAGTTTTTGTAGTGATGTTACATAAATTGGGTAACTGGATAAATAGACAGCGGGCAGCAATAGTGGTGATCTTAAAAGTGCCCTACCTCTCTTCTTTCCCATTGAGTGGAGCTGAATGCAGCAGCAAATTTAGCTAAAAGTTGTGTTATTACACCAGCCACGTTATTCTGTGTTCAGTCTTTCTGTAAACAGTCCACCATTGTCCAGTATAGGCTGTAGAAACCATCTACTTCAAGACAGACCCAAGAAAACCATCAATAGAACACCACTTGTCATCACCTACAACCCCCAACTTAAACCTGTCCAACACATTATCAATAAACTACAGCCTATACTGGAACAGGATACCATACTCCAAGAGACTCTGGGAGACAGACCCATAGTCTCCTATAGACAACCACCTAACCTCAAGATGATTCTTACCAACAACCACATATTCATTCTGCTGATACCATTATTGGACCTAACCAAGTGAGTTATAAGATCAAGAACACATATTCCTGCACATCCAGAAATATAATCTATGCTATCATGTGCCGAAAGTGTCCGTCTGCTATGTACATTGGACTTCGCCAAAGGATTAATGCCCACAAAACAGATATCAGACAAGATCACAAAGAAAAAAGTTTCTTGCCATTTTAACCAGAAAGGACACTCTCTCAATGACTTAACCACCTGCATTCTGCTACAAAGACCTTTTACATCTGCACTTGAAAGGGAATCCTCTGAACTGTCATTCATGTTAAAATTCGACACTCTCCAAAAAGGAATGAACAAACACTCAGGCTATCTTACCCATTACCAAGATAGCTTCCCCAATTATCACCTCTAATACCATTAACTCACAAACATCCCACTCTCCCCACCTCTAATATCATCAATTCACAGACACTTACCTTCCTTCCTTCCCTCCCCCCCCCCCCCGCATCCCCCTCCTGTTCTGAAATGTGATTTGTCCTTTTCATATGTGTTCATTTTTTTTAATTGTATCCTTTGGTATATATGGTTGTGACTATTTTCTTCCACTATTTGATCTGAGGAAGTGGGTCTGGCCCACGAAAGCTCATCATCTAATAAACCATCTTGTTAGTCTTTAAAGTGCTACATTGTCCTGCATTTTGCTTCAGCTACCCCAGACTAACACAACTGTAATTAGAAAACTCCCTTACAAACATTGCAGTTTACAGGTGTACGGTTAAGGAGAGTGCCATCTTTTTGCTAAAACTCCATGTAGGACGCAGCTGAAACAAAATTTAACAGGCTTAGGGAATGTATGCTCTGCAGCCAGAAGTGTGATGGATGTAGCCACACTAGTACAGCTAAAAATAGTGGTGTAGATGTTGTTGCCTGGGCCTCAGCGTGGGCTGTACAAACACATTAGGGATGCTGGATACATGTTCATGTTGCTAGCTTATCCTGAAACCCATGCCTTTGTTGCTGTTTTTAGCTGTACTGCCTGTGCTCCAGTCACACCTTGGTTTGCAGTTGTAGACGCTTTTGGGACGATCATAGTCCTCCCAATAAATTTCAAAGTTTTGTGTACAGGTGGTCCCCGAGTTACGAACGCATCAGCTTACAACCGTTCGTACTTACGACCAACCTCCCATTAAGCTCATTACAGCCAGTCCCCGAGTTACGGACGCGCAATCCGTGCTTACGAACAGCGCGGTCACTTTTAAATGAATGGAGTCCGACTTACGAACAGATCGAATTACGACCAAGTGTTTGGTACGTAACTTGTTTGTAAGTCGAGGACTATTTGTATTCTGAAGTGCACTCAGAGTAACATCTCTACTTCCCCAATAAAAGCAGTGACTAGGATAGCATTTTTACAGAGTCTCAAAAAAAAAAGGATGTTAAATTTAGACTAATCAAATAGTTGATGGGATTTGCATTGACTATTCGATTAATTAATAAGGGCACCTCCGCCTTTGAAATGTAACAAGAGCCATCATGCTCTGCTGGCTCTTGCAACATTTCAAAGGTGGAAGTGGCAGCAGTCCCCAGTAGGCCCTGTGCTCCCTGTTTTTGAAATGTGCGAGAGCTTGGGGAACTCCAGTACATTTCAAAAGCAATGCCTGGGTGAGCAGGGGGTGAGTGGGGAACTCAAGTAGTCCCTCCCTGGCCCCTGCTCCCTGCTTTTGAAATATACAAGAGTCCTGAGGGCGCTTGTACATTTCAAAAGCAGAGTGCCTAGGGAGCAGGGGGCCAGCAGAGGACTCAAGTGCAGCAGGGCTCTTCTACATTTCAAAAGCAGGGAGCCCTGCTCTTGCTATATTTCAAAGGCGGAAGCACAAGCCAGTTCCCCGCTGTGTCCCTGCCCCCGCGCATCCCCCCCCCTCCCATAGACGGTGCTGGAGTGATCTGGCTTTTAAGCTGGCTCCCCCCTTGCTGTCTTTCTCTGACAGAGGCAGCAAGGATTGGGGGGGGAAGCGACTAGTCGAGTCACTAGTCGGCTATCTAATAAGCATATGCTTATCGGATATTTGACTAGTGACAGTCACTTACATCCCTATTTCAAACAGCTCCCCAATTTTTGCCCTCCTACCACACTATGACTGAAAAATTTTCAAGCCTGTGTATATGCTGTAACCATTTATTTGCTCACTATAGCAACTTTGCACTTTCAATCTAAGAGGGTGGGTGGGTGACAAACTTAGAGAGGCTAAACTGATGAGGCTCATGCTGGTTTCAAAGCCGTTGGGCATCTTCAGAGAACTGCTGCAGTCACTGGGTGAATTTCTGGATTTTGGTGCAGAAAAAAAATTGGGCAAGTGAAGGCTGCATTTTTCTTTTAAAAGACCTGTCTGATTTAAGTTCCATTGTGTGGGGGGGAAACTGTGCATTGAGCCCTGCCAGGCTGTTTACAGATGATTAGTTAGTGGAAATGTAATGTGAAGGAGGCTTGGGGTAATTTAGCTACTAATAAAGGTTGCCCATTTCTTGCTGTTATAGGAATATTTACACTGTTATGCCTTTTTCTTTCTAGAAGGCTGTGGTGTGCTTTAAGTGCATACTAGAACGGTATATTTTACATTTAAAAAAATCTTGGATACATACACTTACCCTCACATCCTTTGGGCAGTCGTGCTCACTACTTAATAATGCATTTCAGCCTTTTTAAGTGTTTCATTTGAAAATATAATACACAAATTAACTTTAGTGACACCCTAAATGATTGTGTGATTTCTGATTCCTAGTAGAGCAGGAGGCTGTCTGCCAGGCTTACCAGTGCAGTTTCTGTTCCATACCCAAGTTGGTAACTAAATGGACAAGATCAAGAATACCTGAGGTGGTTAATCACTCAGCTCTCCCGAGACAGCCTTCTCTAAAATCTCTACCAGAAATGTAAGATGTGTCAGTGAGGGATAGTCAGGTTATTGGCATCAAATACTGGTTTCTTGAGCTACATCCTCACAGTAGCTTCTTTAAAAGAAGCCAGTGCTCTGCCATCCTTCATCTATGCATTAACAGTTTCTGTCAGCAGTTGACCCAGTATTAACCACTAGTCTCCCATCAGCCGGGGGAGGGGGAGGGGAAGGGGGATTCAGATCCTAAGGATAGATGGTGGGAAGGTGTGTGCCCAGTATCTCCTAGTACATCAGTGAACATTGTTTATCAGGAGAAACTAGAGTTTTGTACCTTCAAGATTCCTTTATTTAAGGATAGAGGCAGATACACTGTTGCTTCTTGAAGAATGGTCCTATGCACTCAAATTGAAGTATATCTTGGTAGCATCTCCAGATTTTCCAGACCATTATCTAGAGTTTAATCTGTTGTGAACAGAGAATAAATACATCTATCTCCCCTCCCTTTACCTCCCTCCTGATTAGTCCAGTGCAGCCTGACAAAGGGGCTGGTCCTCTATGCATTTGTAGAGAGAGAGGATGATTTCCAATTCTTGTGCACAGCAAATAAATAATTAAAATGGTGCTTCAGGAAACCCTAAACGCTAGGTCACACAGGACATGGCATAGGCAGAGCAGTGTAAAGGATAGGCAAGAAAAAAGTGTAAAAAGGATCACTCCTGAATGCTTCAGTGTGGCTGTTGTCGAAGCATTGACATATCTTGCCCACCCTCTTTGCTCCTCATTGTCCAGAAGAAGAGGTTGTTTCGTTTCATCTTTCCCATAACTATCTGTCACAACGGAACATTTTCCCCAAGGCTAACAAGGCAAAAATGAGGCACTTTGGTCTCTAATACTTACTGTTCTGATAGCTTTTCCAGCCGAGGCTAGATTAGCATTCCTTTTGGAAATCTGTGTAGATCAGTGGACACCAACCAGTAGATCAGGATCTGTGGTAGATTTTGGAGCTTTTGACAGGTGATTATGACTGGTTTGGCTGGGAGAAGGTGTCCTCTACCCCCACCCCGTACCACACTTCCACAGAGAGGGGGGGACACAACAGGGCTCAGGATTCATAGACTCATAGACTTTAAGGTCAGAAGGGACCATTATGATCATCTAGTCTGACCCCCTGCACAATGCAGGCCACAGAATCTCACCCACCCCTCTTAGAATAATCCTCTCACCTATGTCTCAGATATTGAAGCCTTCCAATACTTTGAAGGCCCCAACATGCAGAGAGTCCTTCAGCTGTGATCTGTGCCCAATGCTACAGAGGAAGGCGAAAAACCTCCAGGGCCTCTGCCAACCTACCCTGGAGGAAAATTCCTTCCTGACCCCAAATATGGCGATCAGCTAAACCCTGAGCATGTGGGCAAGACTCACCAGCCAGACACCCAGAAAGTTCCCTATAGCAACTCCTATCATCCCTCCATTGACCTATTTCCAACTGGAAATGAATGGTCAATTAGTTACCAAGATCATGTTATTTCATCCAACCATCCCCTTATCATAGAATCAGAACTGGAAGAGACCTCAGAAGGTCGTCAAGTCCAGCCCTCCGCTCTAGGCAGCACCAATCCCATCTAAATCAACCCGGCCAGGGCTTTGTCAAGCCGAGACTTAAACACCTCTAGGGATGGAGACTCCACTACTTCCCTAGGTAACCCATTCCAATGCTTCACTACCCTCCTAGTAAAATAGTTTTTCCTAATATCCAATCTGGACCTCTCCCACCACAACTTGAGACCATTGCTCCTTGTTCTGCCATCTGTCACTACTGAGAACAGCCTCTCTCCATCCTCTTTGGAACCTCCCTTCAGGAAGTTGAAGGCTGCTATCAAGTCCCCCCTCACTCTTCGCTTCTGCAGACTAAACAGACCCAAGTCCCTCAGCCTCTCCTCGTAGGTCATATGCTCCAGACCCCTAATCGTTTTGGTTGCCCTCCGCTGGACCCTCTCCAATGCGTCCGCATCCTTTTTGTAGTGGGGGGGCCCAGATGGAGGGAGCTTGCTGACACCTGCTCCAAAGTCTGAATGTGCTCAGCATATTTAAAGGAGAAATGCAAATCTCTGTCACTCACACAAACATGCTGTCTTTCACACTCACCTTCTGACCCCACACATACTTGCGCTGGTGTTACTTCTTGCAAAGTGTGTTATTTTAGGTTTTTGACTGGTCTGTGCATTTCATAATTATTTCCGTCTTTTGCTTACATGTACTTCTTTGAATAGTGAGTTCTAAAATGTCTAACCTGTTGTGGCTGGAGTAATTACCCTATGGTAATATTTTAAATATCTAGGTTTTTGTTTTCTACTGGTGAGGCACATCTGCACATTACCTTGAAATTGGTGCAAATAACAAAATTCATTCCCTCTACATTTTTTTCCATCAATGTGTATACAGTAATACTGGCTGGAAGTCACCTGGAATTGGGCTCAATCTCCTGCAGCCAAATCAGGAGATCGGCAGCTAACAGTCTAGCAGCATAATAGTGCTAAGGCACACTCCTCCCTTGTCTGGCACTGCATCGCTCCTCAAAGCGGCTGGCATGTCCCTGCAGTCCCTAGGCTCGGGATGCAGGTTAAGTGGTCTCACATGCTGTCCTTACCTTCAGGCCTTTCCCTGCAACTCCCATTGGGCAGGGATGGAGAACCACAACCAATGGGAGGTGTGGGGGCTAGTGCCTCTGATTAGTGTAACCAAGGCCTCTGACACATATGATCAAGCCTGTTGTAATGCATCAGGTATTCAGGAGGTATTAGACAAGGCTTCGGCAAATTTCTTTGCTGAGAGATAATAAATCCTCTTTATGTCTGTCACCTTTTGAGGGTGCAGTCAAAGCAGAATGAGAATTTTCATAAAAAGACTTCAGTTAATTGCTAAATCTTAGGACACTTCACTGCAATATGTGCAGTTTGATTGTCCTACCCTTTCTTAGTGAATGCATTTCTAGTGTGTCTAGCAAAAGTGTGGTTATAGCATCCTATGGAACAAAACAGTCGTCCCATTGAAGAAATGATAGGAAAACCATTTGAAGCAGTGTCTGTATCTCTTGTCTTTTTGTTACATTTACTGAAGTTGGATTGCACTGATGTAAACAAAAAATCCTCTGCTACAAAGATTAGTTTCTACTGTAGTATTTTGAAGTATTTCTCTTTCCATTTAAGGTCCACATCAAGGATGTAAAAAACAATTGTAATAGGAAAATAGTTTAGCCAAAGTTATTTGATACTCAAATATTTGGGTTTCATTTTACTTTTAGGCTAAGTTTTGAGTGGACTGTATTTTTATCTGAACAAGTTTGTGCAGCATAGTTTGCTAGCGGTGCTGCCAAGCAGCCTTCTTTCCCTTGGGAGGAACTCAGCTTTGTTGTAGTATTGCTGAAATGAGTTACAGTATACTTGTGAGTGAAGTTAAATATGTTCAGAAATGTTTTCATGATTTGCACTTGAAGCAGTAAATTTGATCAATAAGTTAATTACTTTGTAATAGTACTTAGCAGGATCAAAAGATACTCCTTAAAGTTCTCACTTCTAAAACTTTAATCATTCTTTGCCTAACAACTGTCTCTTTAATTAAACTAATAGAGATGATGATTAAGGCCCTGAATGTTTGGGTCACTTGTTTACTCTTTGGAATTCTAAACTTAAATCCTGGGAGGATACCGCTCAGAAGTGGAAAAAAAGCATGTTGGCCAAACAGTTTGAAGCTTAGTGAAGGTTATTTATTTTCATCTTTGTCAGCATGATTAAGGATCTCTGTCAGCGAAGTGTCCCTGTGGATAATGGGGTTACTTAGATACAGAATAAGCTCAGTTTTGATTAGGCAGTTACGTTTGTCTTTTGGGCTGCCTGTTACTTCACCACTGAAAGGTTTTTTGTTGTTCTTGTTTTTTGTTTAAACAACTAACAACACTTTATAAAAAGTGCAATCTTTATTTTAAAAAATGTGTTAAATCTGAACAAAAATCTAAAACACTTCTGTTTGGTTTAGGCAATCTCTGTCAAAGAGACGATTAATACTGTTGCTGTTTTTAGTGCTTTTAGTATCTGCATTTTGGAAGAGGACAGACTAACCAGAATGAGTGTCAATTGTCTTTTGGTTGGATGCCAACTGACAAAATGTCTTTAGAGAATAGAACTCAAGTTGGAATGTAGGCTACCTTTAATTTAAGGGCGAAAAAAGGCATTTTACATATTTTTTTAAAGTGTGACTCAGGTATTATGATATAGCAAATGTAACTAGAGTTTTTCTTAGAATTAGCTTTTGTAAACCCAGTTCAAGTTGTGTGTACTTTTTTCCTGACATATGGCTTCCCACACAATGATGTCATGTACAGCTAAATGCCAAAAAAGTGTGAATGCTCCCAGCAAAAGCCAGACTTTGAACTGTGATTTGTAGTTCTGTGTGTGTGCACGTACACTGAAGTAGAGCTTTGGCTCATACAGTCTAATTGCCTTCGTTTTTCCTAGCACTCTTAGTTTTCTTTTTTATGTATCTGCAGTAGTCTCAGGAGGAGGTGATTAGCTCCTTAATTCTCTCTTTTTTTTCCTGACTTCTGCTGCAAATGTTCTGCACTATACTGGTTATGAATAATCACTATCACTTTGTTTTCACAACTAGGTCAAGGCAAATTTGAGGTGGGGGAAAGGGGGAGTTATGGATTGTGAATATCTGCTCAGGGCATCCATTGCTGTGAATGTTTTGTAGACTGCCCTAAAAGAGGATTTATCTTAATGATCAGATCTATGGGCCCTCTGTCTTCATGGTTAAATCTAAGGATGTTAAAGTAGGGGTATTTTCCTAATCATGTAGTTGATACAGTTTGTATCAACTACAACTACACGATTAGTCGATAAAGGGAGGGTCGGTCTGGAACTGCTGCACCTATGCATTTAAAATGTAGTAAGAGCTAGCGGCTCTTTGCGGATTCTGGACTTTGCAGCAACAGCCCCTGTCTGCGGGGGGGGGGGGGGAAGCTCCCCACTGGGATCCCCATGGATAGGGGCTGCTGTCAGAGCAGCTTCCCTTACCCCCCACCCCCGCAGAGACAGTGCTATGGGGAACTGCCTTTTAAGCAGGCTCCCCCCAGCACTGGCTCTTGTTTTCACCTCCC
The DNA here is from genome assembly GCF_049634645.1 of Pelodiscus sinensis. Taxonomy (NCBI): domain Eukaryota; kingdom Metazoa; phylum Chordata; order Testudines; family Trionychidae; genus Pelodiscus; species Pelodiscus sinensis. The sequence goes on from NC_134711.1 coordinate 100,847,289, forward strand.
CTTATTGCCTCTCATACAGAGGCAGCAAGCGTAGGCGGAAAGCAAGTAGTCGAGTAGTAGACTCCTTGCTTACATCTTAGTTTGGTCCCCACCCAAACAACAACAAACACAAAAACCCAAATCAACTCTGTCATGTACACTTATTTAGTTCCCACAGGATTCGTTAACATGCAGAATGCCCAAAGGCAATAATGTTGCTCGCTATAGTTGTACGTATGTTTACTGTTGTTTTTTAAATCCCTTCTCTACTTCCTGACTCGTTGGTCTGTCATTTTTTTTGCCGTATTAAAATTTTAAACTGAGATCACAAGTTTCTCAAAGCTGGAATCCAGGGTTTTTTTTTTGTTTTTGTAAAAAAAGCCCGAAACTTTTGTTTATAAAGCAGCATGCACAACAGTGGTGCTAAATAAATAAAATCTGTACTTTCTCTACCAAGGACTCAACAGCGGGTGTTAGCTCCACTCCAGCAAAGGTGGTCATTACAACAAATTCCTGAATCAGAGTAATGACTGCAGCAATTTCTGTCCACCACTGCAGGGGAAGTACCGAATCCTGAACTAAATTAAAAGCTTTTCTCCCTTAAAATGAATGGGACCTTTTTTTTTGGTCAGTCACTATAGGAAATTATTTTCATTGTCTTACATGGTTTTGGCCCATGTTGAGGGCAGTATGCAGCTGCAGTACCCTGTAAGTATCTACTAAGGATCTCCACCTGGTCTCTCCATCATGCAGTGAGAGTGCATCTGCTGCTGAATCCCTCTCAGGAATCTGGCCTTTGGTTGTAAGGAGCTTGCTCCCAGCAAGTTTGCAGTTGTGTTGTCTAGCTGCTGCAGAGAAATGCAGACTACCAGGTGGGAAGCTTTTTGTCCTATCTGTACCTGTGGAGCAGCTAGGCACAGTCTGAACCTACATGGGTAAATAGGTGACTTCAAGATGATGTTCTTTTGGCAATCGATAGAACTATAAAGGGCCCTGAAAGTGTGTGAATGTTATACCCTTTCACAGTGCACTTCATAATTGCACTAATGTTCTGAAATATAACTATTTATACTTGGCATGGTATTTTATCTCCATCTTTGTATAATGCTGAAACTTAGCACAGGTTCCTGGACTTTTGCCTTCTTGGGAGGTGAACTAAGCAACTTAATTCATTGCAATCAAATTTCAGAAGCGCCCATGTTAAATAATTTTTAGACTAAAAAGAATTCTCTGATAAATAGATATTGAGCATTTCATCTGGTGCTTTTCAAAACTGTGCACTGGTGTCATGAATATAGTAGCCTGCTGTGACCAGAGTCTCAGGGTGCCATGCTGAGATTGCTAAGTCAGGGCAAACTGCAAAGAGTGGAACAAACAATCCTTCAGACTGGTGGGTTATTCTAATATTAAATTCACCAAACCAGCAACAAAACAGCTCTTACAATACCTTACTGGTTACCCAGAACCCAGATACATGGTTCCTTTAAAAGCAAACCACGGCTTGGGCCTCCCACCCAGACTGCCAAGTCAAATATGAAGATGACTGAAAATCTTGTTCATTATATAAAAAGTTCTAACCGTCTCAAAGGATCAGACACATTACTCTCCAGGTTAACTAATATTTCAGATCTTACTCAATACAGCTTATAACTCATTCTTATCAATTAAATTGTAAATGTATTAAAGAAAGTGAGTAGAAGATCATGATATGTACAGGTAGGATACAGCTCTTAGGCCTGTTCCATAGTAGAGATGGTGTACTCTGGTGTTGCCAAGACTCCTTTTCAAAATCATTTTATCAGGTTATGGTCCAATGTCCGAATATTCAGTGTCAGGGCAGTCTGGATGGGACTGGAGACCTCAGTCTTGTGACTTAAACTTCCCCTTCATCAAGCTTAAGCAGATCTGAGAGAAAAAGGATGAGAACCCAAGATTTATTTGTATATACCATTGGCAGCTATGGTGGCTTTTTGACAACAGGCTGAAGTAGAATTGTGGTTCTCAAACTTTTTGGCCTGTGGCCCATCCCACTCAACATGGACCTTTCTGTGTAACTACCTATGATGACAAAATGGGTGCAGGAACAGGTGGGGGTGGAGGTGTCAGAGACAGAGGGAGCAAACCTGAGTGGGGTGAAGATGCAGGGTCTGAGTGAGAGGTAAGAAGAGCAGGCTGAGGGTGGGGAGGTTAGGTAGGTAAAATTAGTGCAGGAGCAGGGTCCGGGATCTTGGTGGGAGGCCCTACCTTCCCCCACTGCCCATGGGAGTTTCCTCGCCTTCATGACATTCATCATGCTCTTAAGGCCAGTAAAGAACACCAAAGCATTGCAAAGGTCTTGCTTGCTTTTACGGTATTGTTAACCCTTTGAATAAGAACTACTGGAGATCTTCTTTCAAGAAATGCCTGTTCAGAGCAAAATTACCCATCTTCTTATGTGTTATGCCACAACCCACAGTTGTTTTCAGCAGATTTTGCTTAGTATTCTTTCTTCTGCCAGAATCATAATGGCAAAAATCAACAGAGTTGTCAATATTAATCTCTGGATGGTTCACAGATGTAGTGTCCCTGGAAAGGGCATAAATATCAGCAGATATAGATTTGGATCAGTGTTTCCAGGACATGTGAGGAGATTGACTCTTAATTGCACACAGTAAGTATAGTAATACTTGCATGTCATAATAAAGGCAAATAGTGTATTTTATCTGTTTTGCTGATGCAGGTGAAATTGTAAGTCACAAACAACTGCCTGCACTGAAGTCTCTGTTCAAGTTAAGTTTGACATTGCCATAAGCAAGTGCACAATGAACAAAGTATGAAAAAGAGGACAGTGTTAAGGAAATGCAAGGTAAACCTTATTGTGTGCACCTGTGTGTGCTATATTTAGAAATTACATATGTTTACAATGTTCAGTCAAGAGTCTGACATTTTATTCTCTAGTCACTGTCTGCATACTCAAAAGGTGACTAAGAAGCTCAAAATCTAGGCCAAAAAATGGATCCATGTCAGGGAGGCTTCTGATGACAGAGAGATGAACCCTGGAGTTTAACCTCAACTGTATCCAAAACACCTGCTGAAGCTTTGTGTCTGGGGAGCAATTAGCAGTCAAAATACTGGCTTTCAAATTGGAAGGCAATTTCTCACAATCATTCCAATTATTATGCAAGTGAATTGAAATCTTTTGTAAAATTAATAATACTGTGATACACTTCACTATAGACGGTATTCATAGGGATAATAGAATGAAAATTATTTGAACAGAAAATCATCAATGATACAACTGTGATTACATATGGGTATTAGTCATGCACAGATTTTTTTTCCCCAAGAAAGGTACAATCAAAAGATTTACTGTAATATAGTGATGCTATACTTGGTCCATGCTATATGGTTACTCTGTTATCTGTTATGTAGTGACCCAAAGCCACATACCTGCTTCTGCTTGTATTGAAGCTTCAGGGATAAACTATGATCAGACTTTACCTTAGTGAGTATGCATACACTGCAAGATACTGTGCATGAGTTCCATAAAACAATTTTTTTAACATAGCACACAACCTTTATTAGTAGTATCCCACATACTAATTCTAATCTGGCATTTTTCAAATCACCAGGTGTGAAACTAATTGCATTAATGTGTCACCAGTTAGAAAAACTGTATTGGGGCATTTGCTAGTCAGACTAAAAAGGAGCAGCTGGTCACAGCATCATTTTTGGAAGGAGATCGTGTTGACAGTCTGGCAGTGTAACATACACATGAGCTACCATTGCAAAGACTTGTCGGGGGTAATTAATGAAAGGATGTAAACACAGTTTATCAGGATGTAAACACAGCTCAAGTCGGGGCAACTTAGGCTACATCTAAACTACACCACTCTGTCGGCAGAGGGATGTAAGTGAAGCACTTCGAAAGTGCAAATGAAGTGGGGATTTGATTATGCAAATGAAGCACGGGATATTTATGTCATGGCGCTGTTTCAAGTAGGCGACATTTCAAAACTGAAACCGCAGTTTAGATGCATTTTATTTGATAATGGGGCGTCTTCTCGAAGGCTCCTGTACTCCTCAAAAAATGAGTACAGGAACTTTGGAAAAGGAGCCCTGTTGTCGGAAAAACCCCCGCGTCTAAACTGCGGTTTCAGTTTCGAAATGGCGCTTGTTTGAAACAGCGCCATGATGTGATTATGCAAATGAAGCGTGGGATATTTAAATCCCCGCTTCATTTGCACTTTCAATGTGTGTAATTTACATCCCTCTGCCGGCAGAGGGGTGTAGTTTAGACATACCTTTACAGTACTGTGATATAGCAGTTTTTGTTTTATATCACCTCATTGTCTATGATATGTAATTATATTTCTTAACTGTTTAGCTCCTTTTCTGTGACTAAAATATGTCTTTTCTGTTGTCACATGCAGCATTGCAGTGGTTTTCCAATAGCATCCCACAAACACTACCATTACAGTAGAGGAGTTGGGTGGGATAGCAGGGTGAGCAGACAGGGCAAATTTGATATTTGAACCATCCTCAGCTAGCTTGTTTGCATTTGGCTGCAGAGTCAGTACGTGAATCTTGAAACTCACATGAAGTATTTAATCCACAATCTGCATCCTGATTTCACATGTGTTCCTGAAACAGCTGTCACATGGGTCTCCATTGCACCCCAAGTACACTACCATGGATGGGAAAAGTGACAACTAAGAGAAAGCAAGTAATGTTCAGATGAGGATTTGTCCTGACAATAACCTTGAGTTGGCATTCAGTTGTTCTCTTAGGGTACGTCTAGACTACATGCCTCTGGCGACAGAGGCATGTAGATTAGGCTACCGGACATAGTAAAATGAAGTGGCGATTTAAATAATCGCCGCTTCATTTAAATTTACATGGCTGCTGCGCTGAGCCGACAAACAGCTGATCAGCTGTTTGTCGGCTCAGCGCGATAGTCTGGACGCTCCCCTGCCGACATCAATCGCGCTGAGCCGACAAACAGCTGATCAGCTCCATGGGCTGTGAGTTGAGCCCTGTGTAAACCCCAAACCACACTGCAGGCCGCAAATACCAGGCTTTGGGCTGCATGTGGCCTGTGGGCTGCATGTTGAGTAGTCCTGACTTAGGGGATTCTGGAAGATAACAGTAAAATTGTATTCCATATGAAGTGTAAGCTAATACTTACTCTAGCAATAGCTTATGAGTGCAGAGTAATAATCAAATGAAATGGTTACAGCTTGAAGACTTGACTCCTTACTATAGGTTCATATGGTGTTCGAAGCAAATGACATAATTTTGCAACTAAAAAACTCTATGTAACTGTGACATTGAGTGCAGATGTACCCCTTTAGCTATTATAATGAACATAAACGTCAGTCCTTTAAAATATTGTCAAGTGTCAGGTGTTAAATAGCAGAATAACACACACAGCACCTTTACATGTGACCTCATGAAACAGCTCTGCTCCAAGGCTGTGTCCAGACTCAGGGTTTTTTTCGAAAAAAGTAGCCTTTTTTCGAAAAAACTTCACCTGCGTCCAGACTCAAGCCACGTTCTTTCGAAATTAAATCGAAAGAACGCGGCTTTTCTTTCGACGGCGGTACACCTAATTCTACGAGGAAGAACGCCTTTTTCGATGGAGATCCGTCAAAAGTAAGTGAGTGTGGACGGGGGGAGCCCTTTTTTTCGAAAATATTGGCCTCCAGGAAGAAGCCCTGGTGGACAATCTGGGGCATGGGTTGCATGTCTGTGGTTCCTGTCTGCAGCCATTCCTTAAAGGGACAGGCACCCTCACAGCCACTTGTTGCAGAGAAGGAGCCAGAGCACACGGCTACTTTGCTGCAGCATGTCCCAGCCCCAAGACCATCCTGGCCCTTCCACAGAGACTTCTGGGGACCCAGCCAAGGGCTCCAAACGCCGGGCACCATCCTGGTCTGGCCCAGAGCTCAAGAGCCTGCTGGAGCTCTGGGGAGAGGAGGAGGCCTTACAGGCCCTCAAAAGCCGGCGGCGAAATGCCGATATTTATGGCCGCATGGCTGAAGCCCTGGCCCAGAAGGGCCACTACCCCCGCACCCAGGACCAGGTGTGCTCCAAAGTGAAGGAGCTGCGCCAGGGCTACGTCAAGGCCAGGGAGGAGAGCTCCCGTTCTGGGGCAGCCCCCTACTACTGCCCTTACTACACAGAGCTGGACCAGATCCTGGGTGGCAGTGGCGAAGCACGCACACCACGGCGGTTCGTCCAGTCTGGATTGGCAGCCCCCGTGGTGGATGCTCCCGAGCAGGACCCAGAGCAGTCTGGAGACGGGGACATGGTGCCAGAGGAGGAGGACAGTGAGGAGACGGCGACCCTCACCCTGGAGCCAGTCACCCAGACCCCAGAGGCCTCCCAGGCGTCATCTGGCGCAGGAGAGGAAGCAGCAGGTGAGTACAGTGAGGTTGTGTAACACCCGGGGGGGGGGGGGAGGGGAGGTAGGTGATGCACAAGGGAAACCTGTCATGCTCAGGCTGATGCCCAGGTCACACACACACAGTGTTACCTTCAGAATGTCTGATTCCCCTGTCTCAAGGGAGAGGGCATGCCCTTTTGGACAGCTGTTGCACACATGACTGATTGTGATAGAAATGTAGCCGTGTTACTCTGATCTGAGGAAGTGGGTCTGGCCCAGGAAAGCTCATCCCCTAATAAACCATCCTGTTAGTATTTTAAGTGCTACAGAGTCCAGTTTTTAGGACTGATTGTGTCTTCTTCTTTTCCTCCACAGCCGGACCAGCCGTGGAAGAGGGCCGCAGCACCCCAGCCCCACCTCCATCTCCATCTCGGGGACATGGGAGCCGCAGACACAGGCGTGTCTATGCGGACATCCTCAGGCAGCACGTGGAGGCCGTGCAGGCGCTCAACTCCATCCTGACAGAGAGGGCGGAGGCAGAAGATCGCTGGCGTGACCGGCTCATGGAGGAGCTGGTCCTGCAGCGCACGTCCCTGTGTGCCACTCTCAGGGAGGTCTGCGGCTTGCCTGCTCCTGTGCCTGGTCCTGCTCCTCCAGCACCCCATGACCCCACCCCACCAAACCCCCCTTCCACAACAGCATCCCTTTCCCCCCTTGGACCTCCCTCTCCCCCAGCCCCCACAGTTCCCCAGCCCCTCTCTCCCCCTGGCCCTCCTCTCCCCCAGGCCTCCCCGTCCCAAGAGCACCCCAGCCAGCCAACCGACAGGTGCACCACCCGATCCCGTAGCCATGGAGCACCCCGAACACGAGGCCCAAGCAGGAGAGGGAAATCAGGCAAGCACCGTGCAACCTGATCCCCTTCCCCCCTCCAGGTTTCAAGTCCCCTTCCCCCCTCCAGGTTTCAAGTCCCCTTCCCCCCTCCAGGTTTCAAGCACCCCCATCACCCCAGTTAAAGCACAAAGAAAGGGTTCAACAATATGTTTGTTTATTGTAAATAGTTTTTTCAACAACAAAAATGAAAAAAAAATTTGTTATGTTTGATACAGGTATACTATTTTTTGAGAATATGTAAAATAATTAAACAGAACATTTTATTTTGCAACACACCCTGGTGTTACTGATTTGTCCAAACAGGGTCAGGAGATGGGTTGTGGAGGGAAACTTCTATTGGGCCAGGGCCCAGTCCCCAGGCAGAAGCCCCTCAGTACAGTCAGTGGCCTCCACTTGAGAATTGCTCCCGGAGGGCCTCCCGTATGCCAGCAGCAGACCGGTGAGCCTGGCGGATGGCAGCTGTCCGGGGCTGGGCAAAGTGCCTCTCCGGGCCATCAGCACCTCTACCCCACCCTGGTAGGAAGGCCTCCCCTTTCCTCTCCACCAGGTTATGGAGAACGCAACACGCAGCCACCACCTCAGGGATGTTGCTCTCCCCCATGTCTAGGCGTGTGAGCAAGCACCGGAATCTGCCTTTTAAAAGTCCGAACGCACATTCCACCTGGTTGCGAGCCCGGTTAAGGTGAGCATTAAACTGCTCCTTGCTCGCATCCAGGTGGCCGGTGTAGGGCTTCATCAGCCACGGCATCAGGGGATAGGCGGCATCAGCCACTATGCACACCGGCATGTGCACATCCCCAACCGCAAAGTTGTGATGTGGGAAAAATGTTCCTGCCTGAAGCCTCCGGTAGAGGTACGAGTTCCTTAAGATGCGGGCATCATGTGCCCGCCCTGACCACCCAACACAAATGTCCGAAAACTGGCCACGATGGTCGACCAGGGCCTGGAGGACCATAGAAAAGTAGCCCTTTCTGTTAATGAATTGGGCTGCTCGATGGGGCGGTGCACGGATTGCAATGTGTGTCCCATCGAGCGCTCCTCCACAATTCGGGAAGCCAAGGGCAGCAAAGCCGGCCATGACGCTGTCCAGATCTGGTAGACAGATGAGCCTGTTGAGCAGCTCCGAATTGATGGCCCTCACCACCTGCAGAACGAGACAGACAACAAAATGTTAGAAGGGGTGCCTTATCTCTTAGGAGGAGAACCCACCACCCACCTTCCCTCTCAAACACCCCGGGAATCCCCTCCTCAGAACCCCCCCCCAACAATTCAGGGTGAGTGGAGGAGCTCCCTCCCACTCCCACTCCACTTGGCCCTTCCTGACAGTCTCCCTTCCCCCCACCCCAAACTGTGACTGTCCCCAGACAATGACTTACCTCCATTAGGATGGATCCAACGGTAGACCTGCCCACTCCAAATTGGTGTCCCACGGAGCGGTAGCTGTCGGGGGTTGCCAGCTTCCAGAGGGCAATGGCGACCCTCTTTTCCAGGGGGATGGCGGGCCGCAGGTGGGTGTCTTGCCGTTGCAGAGCAGGGACGAGCCAGGTACACAGCTCCTGGAAAGTGGTCTTTCGCATCCTGAAGTTGCGTAGCCAGTCTTGGTCATCCCAGATCTCCATCACGAGCCGGTCCCACCAGTCAGAGCTGGTGTCAAACCTCCAAACACGCCTGTCCACGAAAAAGTTTGGAGGCAAGGGCAGTGCGGCTGCTTGACGGAGGAGCCCCTCGTACCTCTGGTCTGGGTCCAGCTGGGGAAGTAGCCTCATGACTGTCATGCAGATGCAGCAACAGCTGCAGTATGGTGGTGTGGGGCCATCGCCTGCCCAGGGGCAGCTCTGGCTCCATGCCACAAAAATGGGTCTAAACCAGAAAAACCTCCAGAGAAAAAAGCTGCTGGGGTGTCCCAGGAAGCTGAGCACTCCAAACCAGCACTGCAATGCCTTGCTTACTTCCTCGAGGGACAGCAAAGGCAGCTGCAGGAGCAGAGCAACGGGTGTTCAGGAGTGTCCCTTTCACCACGCGTCTCTGCAAAGGGCAGGCAGGCAGCACCCGGAAGGAAATGCTGCCCCCCTGCCCTGGCAGAAGCAGTTCCGGGTGGCTTTGAATTTCGAAAGAGCGTCCAGCAGTCAGGACGCTCTTTTTCGAAAAAGCGGATCGATTTTCCGATCCGTGTATTGTAGTCTAGACGAGCTCTTTCGAAAGAGGCTCTTTCGAAAGTATCTTTCGAAAGCGCCTCTTTCGAAAGAAGCCTGCAGTCTAGACATAGCCCAAGAGAGAGGACTCAGAGAAAGGTGCCATGAGCAGGACACATTTTAGCAATGCCCACTGTCCTATCAGCATTCATAGGCATGTCAACCTTGGCAACAAAGCCTTTTTAGTACTCTGTGCTTTGGGCTAGATCCCCAGCATAATCACTGAGTCCCTAAAATGAGGACAATGTGAAACTAATAGGTTTTGTATAGTAGTGCACAGTGGAATTACAGGAGTTTCTACTCAACAGGCTGTAGTATCTATGGTTGCTCTGGCTTGTGACACCACTGCATCAAGTTCCTATAACATAATGTGGAGACATGTATATAGTATGCTTCTTGATATAAGAGATTGCCTTTTCTCATAAAGGTCTCATGGACCATTCATTGGTGTAGTACAGACTCCAGAGGTGGAGGTTTTATAGAACCTGTGGTAAATTTTGGAATTCTGTAGGCTTTTAGCCAATAAAAGTGGATCCTTTTGAGAGATTCCATTTTACAAGAATGCTCCTGCAGCCTGAGTATAAAGAGATGAGAAAACGTGGCTGTGGCTGCCATTATGCCGCTCTGCATAGGATAACTACAGGCAGTCCCTGGGTTACGTACAAGATAGGGACTGTAGGTTTGTTCTTAAGTTGAATCTATATGTAAGTCGGAACTGGCGTCAGCTGCTGCTGAAACTGATCAGTTTCAACCGCGGCTGAATCTGGATGCCAGTTCTGACTTACATACAGATTCAACTTAAGAAACCCAGGCGTCCCCAAGTCAGCTGCTGCTGAAACTGATCAGCGGCTGATTCCAGGAAGCCTGGGGCAGAGCAACTCTGCCTCGGGCTTCCTGTAGTCAGTCGCTGGTCAGTTTCAGCAGCGGCTGACTTGGGGACGCCTGGGGCACAGCAGCTGGGGTGCTGCTGGGTTGCTCCAGTAGCGCCGCTCCTCGGCGCTACTGGAGCAACCCAGCAGCATCCCAGCTGCTGTGCCCCAGGCATCCTGATTCAGCTGCTGCTGAAACTGACCAGCAGCAGCTGAATCAGGACGCCTGGGGCAGAGCAGCTGAGGTGCTGCCGGGTTGGTCCGAAGCGGCGCTGCGGGACCAACCCGGCAGCCCCCAGCTGCTCTACCCCAAGGGTAGGCAAGAAAAGCCTGGTCTCCTGGGAGGGGAGGCACTAGCTACACCCCCCCCAGCAGACCAGGGAAACGGGGGTGGCGGGACCGCCCAAGTCCTCCACGGCTTTGCTCCGTCTTCCTGGTCTGCTGAGCTGGGAGACGGAGAGCAAAGCCACAGAGCACGCCCGCAGCGGGACAGTCCAGGCGCACCCGGGCTATCCCGCTGCGGGCGTGCACCAAGACTTTGCTCCCCATCTCCCTGCAGACCAGGGAGACGGGGAGCAAAGCCGCGGAGCATGCCCGCAGCGGGACAGCCCGGGCGCGCTTGAGCTGTCCCCCTGCAGGCGTGCTCTGCGGCTTTGCTCCCCGTCTCCCTGGTCTGCTGGGGGGGTCCAGCAAAGCCGCTGGACCCCCCCCCCCCTCCAGCAGACCAGGGACACCAGAGCAAAGCCTCCGCCTGGGTGGTTTTGCTCGTTTGCCCGGGAGCAAAGCCGCCCAGGCGGTGGGACCCCCACCGCCTGGGCGGCTTTGCTCCTGTCCCCCTGGTCTGCTGGGGGGCTCCAGCAAAGCCGCTGGACCCTGTGACGGACCCACGCAAGTCCGCACTAGAGCCGGAGGCGCCCCCCCCCAGGCTGCCGGGCGGGCCCGCAGGCAACCCCGGGAGCGGGGGAGAACGGACCCGGGGGGACACCCCGCCAGAGAAGGGGCGGCCAGCCCCGCGCCAGAGAAGGAGGGGCCGGGAGCGGCCGCAGCCCATGGGCGGGGAGCCCAAACGGCGCACCGCCCAAGCTGAGCAGCGCAGGTCCGGCGTCGGGGCGGCACGCCCCGGCCGTGACGGCAGGGAGCGCCAGGACGCCCGCGGGGCGGAACTGACGCCCCTGGCGTCCTCACCCGGGCCGCTTGAAAAGCGGCCGGCGGAGCAGGCAGAGGCGGCACTCGGAGGAGCTGCCGCCGCCCCAGCTGCCAGGGGGAGCCCCCCCCCCCGCGTTGGAGGAGCAGAAGGAGCGAACCCGAACCCCCACGACGGCCGTGGGACGAGACCGACGCTTCGGGCGGGGTAAGCGACTATGGGGGCCCCCCCGACGAGGCAGAGGGTAGCGGGAAGTGGAAGGAGCCCGGTGAGGGGTCCTTCTGGCGCCCGTGGAGAGGTGCGTTACGGGGATAGACCCCACCTGTCATGGGAGGAACGCCTCCATTGTTCCCCCACTTAGGGCCCCGGGCTGGGACCTAGTGGAGAGGGCGGGCCCGGGTCCCCCACACCTCCTCCCCACCTCGAAACCCCAACCCACGCATCACCCCCCCGCGGGGGTGAACAACGCAAAGTACAGTAGAGGGCGAGAAGGGGGCCTTAAGGCCCCAGGGGCCAAGGCCCTTACCCTCCTTTCGCCCCGGCGAGGACCTTGCCCATGGACAGGCCGCCGGGGGCGACCCCGTCCCCTCGCCCGAGCACCCGGACAGACCAGTACCCCCGGGGCTGCCAGAGAGCAGTCGGGACCGCGAGTCCTCAGATCCCCGGTCAGGACTCGCGGCCGGGTGATCGCACTTGAACTGGGGGCCCCTTTACGGGGGACCCTAGACGGCGGGTCCGCTGAACCCCCTCCCCCCGGAGGTGGGGGTGTTCGCACCCACGCAAGCCGTCACAGACCCCCCCCAGCAGACCAGGGACATCAGGCAGCGGCTTTGCTCCCGGGCAAACGAGCAAAGCCGCCAAGGCGGTGGCTTTGCTCGGGTGTCCCTGGTCTGCTGGGGGGGGTCCAGCGGCTTTGCTGGACCCCCCCCCCCAGTAGACCAGGGAGACCGGGAGAAGCTTTTCTCGCCCCGGAGGACACGGGTGGCGACATAAGTCGGATCCGCGTAAGTCGGGGACTGCCTGTATAGTAATTATTCTGGACTGTGCCTATAGCAAGCAGGAGGACAGTGATTGCCACCTACTGTTCATGGGGAGTGGGTGGGGAGAACTTACTGAAAAAAGTTGTACTGGTGGACTAGATGACCTCTCGAGATCTGTTCAGCACTTCTTTTCCATTATCCTATGACCAAAGAACTTCAATGTGGGTGAACATTGCAATTTTTGAATGTACCAATTTGCCAGCCAACCAATATAATAGCACACCCCCATTAATTGTTGAACCCCATATTTCCATGCATAAACAGCAATGTGTTTGCAAATTCAGGAGGGTGCTTGATTTTCTGCTTAAGCACGCATGTCAAAAGGGCAGCAGGCATAATGTTGTTGTCTGTTTTTGAAAACTTGGACCATTGTACTTTGATTGGTGTGGTGTCAGAATCCTGCCTGTACTACATAACTATTCACTCTGCATTCTGTGTTCACTTCACTGGTGAGAATAAAAATTTAAGGAAATTCAATAGTACGAATTAAAAAAATAAAATTAAGTCCTCAAAGATGCTCTGAATTCTACTCTGCATTATGCCTTTTTAGGCATTTTTATATACTTAGAATGTTAGCTGGCACATATTATAGTACATAAAAAAGTTAAAAACAAAGCTATTTCCTTTAAAGATCCAGTTTAAAGTGTTTTTGTAGCCCTGTTGGTCCCAGGTTATTAGACATATACAATGGGTGAGGTAGTATCTTTTTTTTTTTTTTTTTGGACTAACTTCTGAGAGTGAGAGACTGGCTTTTGAGCTACACAGACCTGAAGAAGAGCTTTCACTGACAGAAATTTGTCCAATAACAGATAAATTACCTCACCCACCCTATCTCTTTAAAGAGCCTATAAATTTGAAGGGTTTACCTAGACTATTTTTGTGCTAGAGTGAGATGTGGATTGGGAGGAGCTTAATGTTGATATACAATCTGCGCCCATTTGAATGTATTACTCTAGTAACATTTGATGATCTATACAGGTTTGACCTCTATGATCTGGACTTCTGTAGTCTGGCACCATCTGTGGCCCAGCATCCCCATGGAAGCTCCTAGGCTGGAACACTCACCGGGGAAATTCAGTCCCTGCTCAGCAAGTCTTCCCCCACCCTCTCAGATCATCTGGTGCCCTGCAAGCACAGGGCGGGAGAGGAAGAAGTGGGGATGGAGATAATCAGGGGAAGAGGCAGGGTGAGTGTCTGTAGAGCCCCGTGGCTAGGGGACAGGATCATAGCCCCACAGCTGGCGGTGGCATCTGGGAGCACAGGCCAGTTGCCACAGGACTCAGTGCATTTCCATGGGGCTGGACTCCTAGTCCTTTCACAGCACTCTGCCTATTCCCCCATGTGCTTCCACTAATCCCCAAGTGGTCAGTGCTGGCCCCTCTATTGCTGCAGAAATGGATCCCAGTAGTCAGTGGCAGCAGAGGTGCTGGCATCAACCTCCCATGATCTAGCAAATTCCTTAGTTCAGGATAGATCAGGTCCCCAGGGCGCTGGACCAGGGATGTACAACCTGTATTGTGATTCGGAAATGTTAGCTCTGTCTTGGTTGTCATTTTCTGATTATTGACTTAGAATTTCTGAGAGTGTTGTCTACTAACCACAATTTGTAGAGTTTCCTGATTGCTGTCCTAGTGCACTTGACTGCATTGTAACTAATCAGGTTTTTTTCTTTTATTTTTCTGATTTCTCCTCAGAGCCGCAAAGTTCTTCCTTGCTCTCAGAGGTGTCTGAACCACATCAAAGTACAGAGAGCAGTATTTTGCCTTTTGATACTACTACAGAAGGGTCATCTCTTCTCATGACACAGCAGAATGAGGATACCCACGTTACGTCAGATGCTTTGGTAGAAAGTACTGATCAATACACTGAAGCTTACCCTGATTTGAATAGTGATGCAACAGAAACTTTGGATCCAACGACCAACTCTGCAAGCATTTCTAGGGTAACACCTGGTTTGGAAACCAGCATGGAGTCTGCTTTGTTTCCACTTAGTCCTTCATATGTTTCTTTCCCAGTTCACTCAGCTCCTAGTTCCATTGTCTCTGATACTTTTGTTACTGATGACTTGTTTACACATGTGTTTTTTCATGAATCCTCCAGTGCAACACCAAATTTGCCTGGCAATTTAGAAATATCAAGTCATGTTGAGCTCTTCAGTGAGTTCGTGAGCCCAGTGCCTTTCACTAGACCATATGCTTCATGTTCATACTGTGACTTGACCTCAGTTCCACCAGAACAAGTTTTTTCAATTAGACACACAGAACATGATGTTGGTTCGGGTGATTATATTGAAACATTGTCACTCTCAGACTCTAAGGAAAAAGGCATTACTCCACTTACAACTGTAATTTCTAACCTATATGAACTGGAGGAGTCAGCTCCCGAAGTTTTTGATACCACATTTCCATCAAGACCCGTTGTTTCATTTTCTTCAAGACTTGAAGAAGTCTTTGAGTCAGACTTTTTTTTTTCAAACAGTGTGGACATTGGCCTTAACATAATGTCTACAACAATATTTTCTTCCTACAGAGAGCCCTCTGAGGGAATATCTTTGGATATTACTTCTGTTCAATTCTCTTTCCCTGTTACTGAAATTGTTTCTTTAACATCTGGTGTTGAAACAAATCCTTCTGGTATCACCAGTGTTCTCCTTGAATCTGAATTTACCACAAGTGAGAATGTACCAACAGTTACAATCAAACATACAGACCTGGTGGAATCACCTGAATTTATGCCCTCGGAATCTGTGCTTTTGCTTGACAAAACCCTTCCTGCAAGTGTTTCTACAGACAAATCATCTGTAAATATCTCAGACTTTTCATCCATCTTTTTATCAACACCATCTTTCTTTGAATCTAGCAGCTGGTCATCTTTATCATCTGCTGTATCCACCTTTTATTC
Source organism: Pelodiscus sinensis (assembly GCF_049634645.1). Lineage (NCBI taxonomy): Eukaryota > Metazoa > Chordata > Testudines > Trionychidae > Pelodiscus > Pelodiscus sinensis. The sequence goes on from NC_134711.1 coordinate 100,862,672, forward strand.
AAGAATGCCAAGTGATTTATCAACACTATTACCTCAGGTCTCCCCTACGCTGCTGGGGACATCGGTAGTTTTTGATGCTTCCTTTAGTTGGGATTCAGCTGACTTTCCTGCCACTGACAGGACAAATATAGAGATTTCTCAACTCTCTCCCTGGCAGACTTCATATCTATATTCCAATACATTCTCTATTTCAAACACACACAATCCTGAAGTGATGTCTTCAAGTTTTTACTCTGACTTCTCCAAGTTATTAGAAGGAACATCAGTCTTGCTAATGGATTCTGAAGTTTCGCTTACCTCAGTTTTCACAGAAGCTACCTCTCAGTTAGAGTCTTCACTCTTCTCCCTTGAATCAGCAGTTCCTACACTGGTGCTGTCCATTTCTGACTCGGAATCTGTTCTAACCAGCAATATCTTGGTTGATGAAACCTCATGGTTTACCAGTTTTCAGACAACTCCTGTCTTAAGTTTACCTTCATCCCTTCTCTCAACTGTTACAGCTTCAGATGAGGATATCGGTGCTACTGTTAACTACACGTTGCTTTTAACATCTCTCTCCAAGGCAACTGCTAGCACAGCACCTTTTACAACAAATCCATATACGTCTTTGTTGAGCACAAAAGCGAGCAGCATTATCGCTTCACCTATACAGTCAATATGTGTGGTCACATCATTTGTACCCACACAGCTGCCTCCATCCACAAACACTTCAGTTGAATTTGGTACACCAACAAAAACTAGTGTAACTGAAGTTACCAATATAACAGGTGCTTCTACCGTCACTTCAGCCACCGTTAGTCGCACAGATAGCCATAGTACAACTACTGAGAGCAGCTCAAGTACTTCCTCATCCCCTTCTACTGCTGTAGTGGCTACAACTCCATCTGAAGTTATAATTATCAACACCACCCGACAACCATATGTTTGTGACATCACTGTTCCTGACACTTACTTAATAATGGCTGGTAAGATAAAGCTCACTTTCATTTCAGTTATTTTCTTTAAAATTGTTTGTAAACTACTCTTCATTCTCCCCTTTCTCTCCCCCCCTCATCACTTTCATGAATGCCACCTTCTAATGCAAATCTTATCTAAATTACACATGCATGGGTGCTCAATACACATTGGAAAGGAACACAGCATGGGATGTGGATTATCTTGTTTACATGTAGTTGTTGTGAAGGGCCAGATTTCCATGCTTGCAGCCTGGGTTTGTATTCCTTGCTTATACAAATTATTAAACTTTTCTGCACAAAACCTGTTCCTTGTCCACAAATGGGATGCAAATAGTGCTTTAAAACTGATCTTGAATACATGTAGGCTTACTGCAACTCCTTGATAATTTTGATGTTAAGTGTAAAGTATTCAACAGAACCGTTGGACAGAATCATTTAATATAGTAGGGTGGAATGGATTTCCCTTTGAAGATATTGAGACTGATTATAAATGTCATAATTTAAAATAAACTTTAAAACACGTGAAACTGAAGTCAGTTTTTCTAGCTATCACTAAAATTTTATTTTGCCACATGAACTTTAGCTAAGTACCTATAGTATTTGGATAATTTTCATTGGACTCGGTGTGGTTATGATCAGAAAAGTGACCTTTTGTACTTAAAAATAAAGTTGCCTTGTTTCTGCTGAGCTAATGTACTACGGTTGTGAGAGTCGTATTTGATGTCAGTCACAAAAAATTTCCATTGAAGTTTTATGGCCAGAATATGTGCGTTTGATGTATAAAACAAAAAGAACAGAGTACTGTATAATTTTTTCCAGATATAAGAATGAGTTGGCTGTGCTAATGGTAAGAAAGAGGTTCTCTCCTCCCCCCCTTTTTTGGATTTGTAAACAGATCAATTTTATTACGCAAATATTTGATGGAGAATAACCACAAAACACGAAGATGTCATTTTACAGTTGCTTGAATAATCACAGTCGTAATTTAAAGTGTGGTTATTGTTAGCAATAATAGTCTGCCTCTGTGTAATCAGTAAGTTTGCTTACTTTTTTAAAACAAATATAAGGTGGTGTTTTTTTCATGCCTTTTAGTAGTATATATTTAACACAGTTATTGGATAGTGATTTGCATTCTGTTCTGGCTTATGCCTCCTCTAGAATTGTTAGCTGTATTACAACAGCAGACTCTTTATTGCAAGTGCACAAGTCAAAAATAATGTAGTTTGACTTTCAAATCCAGTTTGAATTTCTAGTCCGACTGTTACTAGCAGAGGAACAGATTTGATATGGAAAAAAGTTGAGAGAGAATAAGCACAGAATCCAGCAAGTTATGCACTTTTCAGGAGTCACTTTTTCAGGACATAATTGCACTTTTATATGTATCTTGTCCTTTGTGTTTTACACCTTGATCACAGTTGACCTCATTTTCTGCTTTGTCATGAATCAAACAACTAAAATGCAACACTGAATCAAATCACTATGGATGAAGCTAACGTGTACTTACTGGATCTCATTAATTTCCAGTGCTGGCCCGAACAGCTGTGCTAGAAAATGTCAGTGAGTCCATCAAAGAAGTGCTGAGACTTCAGTTCAGGCGAGCAGTAGAACTGGAGGTAAGTGGTAGCAAATGTGTACATTATTTACTTGGCATAAAGCTAAAGTTTGGTGTGTTTTGTTGATGTTTTTTAATTTGCCTGTATGAAATAATGATTAAAAACAAACACACTCCCCATTGATTCTAAAGCACAGAGGAATTTTGTTTTAAGTTAAACAAGAATACCTAAAAAAACCCTTGCATTTTTAATTCTTATTTATATTTTTACAATGTATCAGATTTAAAGAATCTCACCTTCCTCTCTGGCTTGAATAAATGGTACTCCCCCACACCTCACCCTCTTCATTGGCTGCTGTGTTTAGCGCTTCTCTCTCCCCCCCCCCCCCCCCCCCGTTTCAATCTACCTTAACTTTTGCATAGTTAATATCAAAAGATAACTGAAAAGCCTATATAATCTAAAATATCAGTTCAGGGACATACCAACCACTGAAAACAAAGTAGGGAGTCTTCTCCTGAAAGCTAGGGAGAAGTGTGGAATCCTGATCTCAAGACGTGGTAGGATGAAGAACATGGAAATAATTTTCAATTATTAAAGGTCATTTTAAAATCTGCAGATTTTCTTCTTCAAAGAGATCCTTTACATACTTTGGAAGTTCATTCTTTTAGTTTGAAGATGCTGTACATAAAGTGCAAGGCCTTCTACAAAAACCAGTCAGTATTACAGTAAGTGACAGTCAAAAATTATTGATGCATTACTGTAAAGAAGGCAGTTCAATAAATGTCATTTGTGAAGTAGTCCAGCTGGTCAATAAGAGTTCTAAAGTCTTTGCTATGTCTGAAAGGGCTGGGAATTGCTTAGATGCATCTTGCAGCTTAATGCTATTTCAGGATGGGTGAAAATTAGAAAATGTTCCCTAAACTTTGTGCCAAATTTAAGCTAAATGTGCTTCAAAGTTTCAAAAAGTTTAGTTAAATCTTTCTTCCTATCCTATGATTTTTCACTTATGCCTCCTGTTAGCCCTCTGAGTTCTACATAGAACAGTGCTGATACTGTGTTCTTTTGAGATTTCCCACCCAAAAGATGAAAGGTAATTTAACTGAAATTAAAAAAAATTGGATAAATAAACAATAGTTTGTAAATATGCCATTTTTCCACCCCTGGGATTTCAGATTAGGGATTTCAGGTGAGGGTTTAATTTGATTGTCAACAGAAGCATCCAGTTTAAGTGTATCCACCCCTGATTAGCTATTCATTGACTCATAAATAGTTATTCCCTCCTTCCCTCCCTCTCCCTCACCCCACCTTCTGTACTAAATCTGATTTGTCAGTTTAATAATGTGTTCGTTTTTTCATTGTATTCCTTTGGTATATATGGTCATGCCAAGTCTCTTCCAGAATATGATCTGAGGAAGTGGGTCTGGCCCACGAAAGCGCATCACCTATTAAACCGTCTTGTTAGTCTTTAAAGTGCTACATAGTTTTTCCTTTTGTTTTAGCAAGATCAGACTAACACGTCTACCTCTCTATTACTATTTGTTCTGGTCTATTAGTCTGTCTTAAAATATAACTCTTTGGGGTCTGATCAGCTTAGCATTTTGGGTGTGTTTCTGTTTACCTTTTGAATAACTGGCTCAGTTTTCTTTCATTCTTAACTATTATTGTTAACTCCAGTGAATATTTAGAAGAATATTCTAAACATCTGCTGTTTATACTTAGTGTATTAGCCATTCAGCAAACCAAGTTTTATAAACAAAGAGCTTTTTTCCAGCATTCCCCTCATTTGACCATAATATCTTAGCACAGATGCAACATTTCATTCTGCACAAGGTTCCTTTTTACATTTTCCAGCTTTCCTGGGTGGCTGAAGTCTTGTCCTAACTGCATAGTTAACTTGAGTTATAATGTGTATATTACCCCAGTTGGTTTTCCCATTCACATACACCAATCCTTAACTTGAGTGCAGTGGTGCTTGTAACTTGAGGTGGGGGGGGAGTGGCTACAGCTCAAAGCAACACTACTCTGTGCAGTAATCCTAGCATTTGCACAGCTTGAGTGTTATTTCTCAGAGTTATTCTCACTTGAGGTAGGCTAATCTGCATACGGGTAACAATTTCACTATGCAATGAAGATGTAGCTTGAGGCACAAGAAGGTCCTGCAACTTGCCCCAGGGTCACAAAGGGAGTTAGTGACTCAGTTATTTGAATCTGGGATAATGCTAACTTCCCAAACCTTCATGCTTTATTATAAACATAACTTAAAGAGATATTAGCCCTATAGCTGTATAGATTGGCATAGCCTCCCTTGATTGTACAAAGTTTGGATGTGTTGGCTGTCAGGTTGTGTTGCAATTGCTGCAAATTTATCCTAAGTTCGATCTCTGTCTGTCTCCCTCCCTCTATATATATACAAAAGTTTTTTCCTGCAGAACAACAGAATGTTCCTGCTGGGTGACATAATGACGTCATCAGCGTCAACAGTCTTACCTTAGCAAAGTGAAAGTGGCTGGTGGGGGTGGGAGGGTAGGTGAGCCTAGCGAGCAGAGGGCACAGCCCCCTAGAAACTTAAAGTGGTGCTCCTGTCTACTCTCACAAATCTCTAGCTTGCATTGATGTTTTAAACTCAAGCTAGGTGGCTTGTCAGGATATTGATTGAGTGCTGCTGACACTCAAGCTACTGCATGCTCTGTGGATGCATGTAGAGTCCGCTTGAGTGCTGACAGGTCTCTAATGCTGTTGTGTTCACTTACTTGCTCCCTGGTTCAGAACTAAATGTTACCTCCAGCTTTATAAATAGCCTATTTGGTCTGCAGACCCTGCCTTAGCATGCTGCTTTCTGCACCCATAATATTTACATAGCACTCCTCTTGCACGGCTTCAGATCAGATGGCATCTGAGAGAGCACTTTCCCAGCATGCATCTCAGTGGCCTGAGGCAGACACCAGTGTACTTGTGGACCTTTGGTATGAGACTAGTGAGAATGATTTCAGGTCTAGGACCTGAAATCAAAACTCTTCCGATGCTGCCTCCAGTAAACTTGTTGAGAATAGGATTTACTGGACTAGAGAAGATAAAATCCATGACGAACTTGTACTGCCAGGCAAAGAACCACAAGTCCTGGCCTGATGACTGCTATAGACTGTCCCCACTCCCTGAGGAGCTGCACTGGGTGCACAGCAGTGTCCCAGTCATGGAACCCAAGTAGAACCTTGACACTTCAAAGGCTCCCTGGAATGTGTGAGAACTCAGATGAGGACTGTAGAGCCTGGGTCCGTACCAGCCACTGCAGTCACAGATGAGGCAGAACAGAGGCATAGTTAGTTTGACCTCGTCCAGGACTTCCAGGGGAAGAGCTGGAGAAACAGCCTAAGAAGGATGCAGCCGGGGACCCTGTCACCTCATTTGGGTAAGAGAGTGAGCAACTTGCCCTTGTATGGTTAGGGCGGATATGAGGACACATCTCTATTACTGTGCGGGGGGAGGTGCTAGAGGACAGGCCTTTTCAGGTTCACTTTACGGATAGGTGGAGGAATGCCCCGTGCCCAGCAGAGTTACAGGAAGTACTCTGATTATGTGTATTTTCATTACACATGGCATGGTATTGTACTCCCTGTACTCTTCTACTTTTTGTCAGCTGCACTAGCTGTGTTACTCTCTCAATAACATCTTTTGTTGTGCTGCCCCTTGGTATGTAAGGGTATGTCTACACTACCATCCTAGTTCGAACTAGGGTGGTTAATGTAGGCAACCGAAGTTGCAAATGAAGCCCGGGATTTAAATATCCCAGGCTTCATTTGCATTTTACCAGGCGCCACCATTTTTAAAGCCCTGGTAGTTCGGACTCCGTGCCCGCGGCTACACGCGGCACGGAATAGGTAGTTTGGATTAGGCTCTCTAATCCGAACTACCGTTACTCCTCGTGGAACGAGGTGTACCGGTAGTTCAGATTAGAGAGCCTAATCTGAACTACCTACTCTGTGCTGCGTGTAGCCGCGGGCACGGAGTCCGAACTACCGGGGCTTTAAAAATGGTGGCGCCTGGTAAGATGCAAATGAAGCCCGGGATATTTAAATCCTGGGCTTCATTTGCAACTTCGGTTGCCTACATTAACCACCCTAGTTCGAACCAGGGTGGTATTGTAGACATACCCTATGGAATTTGGGAACAAGACTGATATGATTGTATTGAACTGCCTTGAGTGCAGGAGACTGGACTAGATGATCTCCTTAGGTTCCTTCATGTCCTATATTTGTCATGGTTTGCCATTATATATTCAAGTGCTTGATTCTCATACAAGTACAGCATATTACAGTAAGTGCTTACATTCTCTTATTTTCCCCCTCCAACCAAAGGAATCTGTTAGTTCCCTAACACTTTCAGAGTCAGGCCTTAGCTGGTGCACATTCTGGCTGCCTGTAATGATTTTGTAAAGTGACACAATCATTGCCCCAGTCTTTCCCAGCATATTCTTCCTTAGCTTAACGTATGTTGTGCAGAACACAGCGTGTCGCAATAACATGATTGGCATTACAGAAGCTGCGGTCGAAATGGTTTTGTAGGCAATGTTATCTGACCTTCAGTCAGCCAAATACACAGTTCACCAACATCATGCAGATGCACATGATACAGTTAAACTTTCTCCAGATTTCTTCACATCAAAGTAGGGCTTTGTGAGCCAGGGCAGTAGAGGGTAAGCTGGTTCTCATAGACATCCTGCTATTATCCTGGGGAAGCGGGAAGGAGGTGGGGAGTTCCAGCTTGCTAAATTTCAAAAAGGCAGAATTTCCAAAATACGCTGGAGGTATGCTCTCTGCTAGCACATCCCATAAAGTTTGAGCCCTGAAAATCCACAGATACATGCTTTATATCTGTGGGTATCTGTGAATGTGGACACAGGTATCCGCAGCTCATTTTTGCTGATATGGATGTGGATGCAGATACTAATTTTCTATCTAGAACCCTGCATATTTTCAGATATCAGTTTTATATCTATGGGCATCCGCATTCGCAGATGTCAGTGCAAATACCTGTGGCCTATCTTTGCAGATACAGATTGTTTGCTCAAAGATTGCCATTATTTCATGAATACTTCCAGTTTTCACCAAACTACCATCCACTAAAACTATAATTGCTTTGCAAACCTCCATCACCACAGTACCGATGGTTGTTTTCCAATGCCAAACTGATTAGCCACTTGAACTGTATTAGTCGGGAGAAGCCAGCTTCCAGATAACAGTAACACACTTTTGAATGTGTACGACTTGTCTCATGCACTTACCCTGGCTGGGAAAAGCTCCTCTCTCAGCTCCAGAAAGTTGGTGGAAATGCTGGGTCTGCTATTGGTCATCCCAGGTTTGCCGTACATTGCATTCCCACTACGGATGTAATAGTATAGTTGATTAACCAATTAACCAATAAGCAAAAGCTTTTAGGTTAATACTATAGACTACACGCATTTTTCCCCCTCCCCGGACAGTAAGTTTTTTAGCAGGCTGGCCAGCAGTCCAACTCAGTCTTGGCTCATGTCGGATCCAGGACCTACCTCCGCTGCGGCTCTACATTTAAAGTGTATTAGGAACCAGGTGGGTAGGCAAGCTGGCTCAGTTCTGGCTTGCGCTGGGTCCAGGAGCTCCCTTCCTCCGCACCCGGACAGGGGCTGCTGCCATCTCTGCTGCTGCTTCTGCATCAGAGGCAGCAGCGTGGGGTGGTAAGTAGCCCATCCGCAAGGGGAGCTGTTTTTTAAACTGGCTTCCCTCGCAGACCAGCTTCCACCTGGCACCCTGCGCTGCCGCTTCTGGTACAAAGGCAGCACTGGAGTGGCAGGGGGCTCCTTGAGAGTGGGCCCAGAGAGCACTGGTGGCCAGACCCACCCCTGGGGACTATAGAATAGTCAAATAACCAATAAGAATTCATGAGGTTACTCGACTATTAAATTAACCGATATGTAACATCCCTAATTCCCACCACTGGGTATTTTGGAACAGCTGGTCAGCAGTGTTCCCTCGAAGCTGGCCAGCAGCACAGCTTCACAGGTGATTAATCAGCCCCGCCCAGTCAGTCAGCTCCTGTGAAGCTGTGCTGCCTGCAGCTTGGAGGGAACACTGGTCAATATAAAGAGAATTCTCAGCTATGACAACCTGCCTGAGCTGTCTCTGTCCTTTCATCTTGCCTGCTTGCAGCCTGTGGGATCTCCTTAGCAAAGTATGTTGCCAACTTCTAAGGGCAACAAACTGGTGCCAAAAGACTGCTCCACATCTCCCATCCTTTATCTGTCCACGGTTCCCATTAATGCCAATATTTGGTACACATTCATTCTGAGTGTGATTTGGGTCTTCACATGGAAACACAAGCTAGGGACACAAAACCTGAAGTTGTATACTTGTGGTGAGTTGATGATGTAAGACCTCTTCTGTACATGTGCTCAGAAAGTACAGACAACTTTTCTCTTAGTACGTCACAAAAGTGAGACACGAGTGTAGCACCAAGAACCAAGCAGTATGCCTCTGAAAGACCTACCATCTCACTTGGTTCATTACAGCACCCTGGTGCATTCAATAATTCTAGTATGGCTACAGTTACCTTTGCAGTGTGATTGTTGCCATCCAAGCTAAGCTAGCTCCAGTGGAGAAGTTCAAATGTTGTAACTCAAGTTAAATTTGCAGTAAAGATCTACCTAAGAATGTGAATCTTTGTCGCCATCTGGTAGCTGGTCCACATCAAAGGTTTGAATTTCTGCTAGCTACATTATTTTGTCCTCTAGTTTAGGTGGTAGAAGTTGTTAATTTTAACTGTCAAGGTCTTGGATTCAAATCCTTCTGTTAGTCTAAGCCATTTTAATTTTACAGGGCTCATCCAGCTTTAGACTTTTTATGGGAGTAGAGTGGTGTGAATTAAAGGGATATAAGTTAGTTTGTTGATCTATTGATTCTTCTGATAAGCTCTTTCACTGGATTTTTGGGGGGGGGCAAATTGTGAATAATTATGACTGGCAAGTACTATTATTGGTTTCTGTGCTTACATTGTACATTAATAGTTTGTGTTGTGTAGGATAGGTGGTTTTGGAGTAGACTTGCAGAATAAACAATTTTGAAATGAAATAGCCTTTCTCTTTTCCATTTAGACAAGCCCAGCGATTCCAAAGTATAGACCACATCCTCATCTGGTGTCAATCTGAATGGCTGTGTTGAAGTCAGAGGTTCACTTCAGCATATGCGCACTGATTTATACTAGCTGAGAACTGGCCCTCTAAGTTTCAGTAACATGAGAAACTTCTGCTGACATGGCGATGTCAACTGCAATAAAACCAAACATATTGCTAAATATTTGTAAGATCACCAAAGCAAACATTTGATATCCGGCCCCTTTATGATTTTCCTCTTTCAAATTCATTCCTTTCATGTCCACTATTGCCATGCAGTGGCCTCGACGGGCTATATGGGAGCTAAGGGTGCTGGGAGCTGCTCATAAATAGTGCAGCTAGTCTTCTGAGAGTTGGTTCATCATTTGCAAATTCTTTCTCATTAAAGGGAAAAAACATCTCTCTAGAATCAGTCATGTGTATGTTGCTCTGTCATATGTACTACCATGTGTTTTCTTTTGTGATACATTGGGGGTGGCTTTTTTTAACTATGCATAGTTGAAGTGGTCTTACTTCCCTCGCTTAACAAAAAGAATTCATGTCAATACGGGAATACTGCCAAGGTTGTTAGTCTTTAAAATTAACAGCTGTACAATATAGTAACGTGTATTAATGACTGCAGACATGCAGTTTTCTAAACAGATTCTGCCTTGGTACTTACCCCAGCAAACACACTTTTCTTTGGACAATGGTTTACATTAACTAGTTTATGTATAGTAAAACTTGAGTAAATTAGTGCATTTTGTTTTTAATATTTTTTACATCTGCTGTTATAGCTTACAGAGGTTTCATTTTTACAGGGTATGCATAGTAAAACAGGAGGCAGTTCTGTTAAATTTAGCATAGTAGCAAGGTATCCTTTACAAAAAAATAAAATGTTTAGCTTCAGTTTGATGTGTTTGCTGCTCAGCTGAAATGTGATCAAATGTTAATCTTAAACAGGAATTGAAAATGCTTTCTTTCAACTTTTGCAATCTGAATTCAGGAGAATCTGTCAACTCTGCTGCTTAGGGCTTCTGAGAATAGTTGATCAGTTCTTATTCCATCATGTAGGAGCCAGTAGTACAAATACACATTAGTCAGGTCATTATGGTATTTATTTATGTTTCAAGACTTGTTCTTTCTCCTGTTAATATTTAGACCACAATTTTCAAATCTGTCTGTCTAAATGTAGGCACTAAAGTGATGGCTCGGCATCTTAATAAAAGTGGTCTTATTTTTCAGAGGTGCTTTTGTGGCTCCCATTCACTTAAGTGAGATTTGTGGGTGCTTGTCATTTCTGTAATTTGTACTGGTTTTGTTTTGGTGCTTACGTATGGTTTGAAAATGTTGCCTTTAGAATCTTAGGGAGTACATTTTTTTTCACACACAATAATTCAAAGCATAAAAAGCTTTGCATGTTAGTTTTAGCACCTGATGACCTCAGTAAGAGACCTTTGGGAAATAAAAGGCTTTCTCAGGATACTTTTTATTATCTTTCATTTGGTACAGTGGTGATGGTGAAGCATAAAACTTTGACTTTTGTCTTTAGGTTTGTAATTTCAAATTATTTTTCTTTTGTATCTACTGCTATGATAAGAGCACAAAAATACAAAAGTGTGTATTTACTGTTTGAGGGCATTCAGGGGATATCTGAGTTTTGGAGATTGGATCTGCATTGTGCTGAAGTAGAAAAGAGAGGAACTCAGATGTGTTACTTGTCATGGTTTTTTTTTTCTTACTGCTGAAATGTCAAACTAAAATACATCAATATCAGTGCATGCTGTGCTGTTCTCATTCTCCATGTTTTACTTTGGAAAACACCAAATGATTCTAGCTGCATGATTGAAAACTGTTTCCTCTTTTTTTATTGCCTGTCTTCTTTTGTAGTGAATAGACAACATTTCTCTGTCATTCCTTTCCCATTTCACAAACTGAAGCTGCTGAAAACATTTCTGCTTGACATAAAAGGGTAAACTTCAGGCAAAATGGGCTGAAATGAATTAATTTGAATGCTACATTTTTGAATCCATTTACAATAAAACCTGATGGCAACACACTTTAGGCATCTAATTATGAGGAATATTGCGAGATCTGTATATATCTTTCTTGCTCCCTCCCCCATGATACTGTGGGTTTTTCTTGCACTTCTTTTTTAAAAAATCTTTAAAAAAAAAAATCCTCTAAAAATTAATTGCTATTACTCTGTACTTTTATATAAGTGTCAATAAGTCCCGGTCTACAAGTGGTGCATCCACACTACTAAGCCCATTATTTCAAAATAATGGGCTGGTTATTTCGAAATAACAACTCCTATTTTCCATGAGGAATAATGCTTATTTTGAAATAGTTATTTGAAATAACTTCTCCCCGGAGTCATTCAAAGTAATTACTCCCCAGTGCTTCATGGGGCTTTAGGTTGAGGTAGCGCATCCACGTTAAGGAAGCCTGCCTCAGCTTTTATTTTTATTTTATTTTATTTTATTGATTGATTGATTGATTGTTTTTTGAGGCTTCCCTGTAGTGTAGACATACAATATTGAAATAGCTATTTCGGTAGTTATTTTGAAATAAGTTATTTTAAAATAATTTCCTAGTGTAGACATGCCCTAAGAGACGCGTAAGCTAGCATTTGGTAGCGCCATATGCTCTTCCACAAGGCTGATCCTCAACTTCAAATTCTTCAGAGTATCCCATTATTTGGGCAAGGCCTGAAGGGTGCTGGCTTCTCTCTGTAAAGATGAGGAAGTGTACTGAAGTGGGAGGGCTCTGATGTTGGCTTTTTGTGTAGAAAGTGTAACACAGTGTGCTAGAATGTGTGTGCTAGATAGAAGGAACTGGGAGTGCGAAGAAGTTGGAAAGTAGGTGTGTTGATTGGGTTAGGAGAGACCTCCTGTTAGAGAAAGAAATGTGGTAATATACAGGCAGTCCCTGAGTTACGCGGATCCGACTTATGTCGGATCCGCAGTTACGAACGGGGTTTGCTCCGCGTCTCCCTGGTCTGCTGGAGACCAGCAGACCAGGGAGACGGGGAGCAAAGCCTCTGAGGACGCCGGCAGCGGGACAGTCGCGGCGCGTCTGGGCTGTCCCACTGTCCACGTGCTCCGCGGCTTTGCTCCACGTCTCCCTGGTCTTCTGGTCTCCAGCAGACCAGGGAGACGCAGAACAAACCCCGTTCGTAACTGCGGATCCGACATAAGTCGGATCCGCGTAACTCGGGGACTGCCTGTATATTACCACATTTCTTTCTCTAACAGGAGGTCTCTCCTAACCCAATCAACACACCTACTTTCCAACTTATTCGCACTCCCAGTTCCTTCTATCTAGCACACACAGTCTAGCACACTGTGTTACACTTTCTACACAAAAAGCCAACATTAGAGCCCTCCCACTTCAGTACACTCTCCAGGGAGACGTGGAGCAAAGCCGCGGAGCACGCGGGCAGCGGACAGCCCAGACTCGCCGCGGCTGTCCCGCTGCCGGTGTCCTCAGAGGCTTTGCTCCCCGTCTCCCTGGTCCGCCGCCCGCGTCTCCATGGTCTGCTGGGGGGGGAGGGGCGCAGCTAGTACGTTCCCCCCCCCCCCCCCCCCAGCAGACCAGGCTGGTCTCCATCAGACCAGGGAGACGCGGAGCAAAGCCGCAGAGGACCCGGGCGGTGGGATAGCGGTGCATCTTGGTCCGCCGCCCGCGTCTCCATGGTCTGCTGGGGGGGGAGGGGCGCAGCTAGTACGTTCTCCTCCCCCCCCCCCCCCCCCCCCAGCAGACCAGGCTTTTCTCTGGACGCCTGTGGTAGAACAGCTGGGGCGCTGCCGATTGGTCCTGCAGCGCCGCTCTGCGCGCTACTGGACCAACCCGGCAGCACCCCAGCTGCTCTGCCCCAGGCGTCCCCAAGTCAGCCGCTGCTGAAACTGACCAGCGCTGACTACAGGAAGCCCGAGGCAGAGTTGCTCTGCCCCGGGCTTCCTGGAATCAGCCGCTGATCAGTTTCAGCAGCAGCTGACTTGGGGACACCTGGGGTTCTTAATTTGAATCTGTATGTAAGTCGGAACTGGCGTCCAGAGTCAGCCTGTTGAAACTGATCAGAGGCTGATTCCAGGAAGCCCGGGGCAGAGCAACTCTGCCTTGGGCTTCCTGTAGTCAGCCGCTGGTCAGTTTCAGCAGCGGCTGAATCTGGACGCCAATTCCGACTTACATACAGATTCAACTTAAGAACAAACCTACAGTCCCTATCTTGTACGTAACCTGGGGACTGCCTGTACTCAAAAAATTAAATCCTTTACCTTGTTCTTGTTCTATAGTTCCTTAAAATATTATTGGCTTTGTATTCGAAATCCAATAGATGATTTTTTTATGTATTGACTTGAGCCCTTCAGAATAGAGCCCAACACTAGAATTATCATCTGAAAGGAATAGGAGGGGATTTATGAATTGCAGGGAGGCGGCTCCTATTGGTGGTAACTGTGCTGCAATAATGGAAAGGAGTGTTTTCTGAAAAAAAAGTACATATAAAATTGTATTATCTAAAAATACATTTTGCGTCTACTGCTTCCTGTATAACACCCCCTGCACGCGCGCTTCCGTGTGCGCACACAAACATCCCAAGTCGATAGGATATATAAACAACCATATGCATGTTCAATAAACAAGAAGTCATGCTTTTGTTTAAGTAGGTAGCCAGGCATTGCTATAGAACCTATAGTACCCTCCAACATAGTGCAGAGTGGTGAATACCGTGCTGTTAGAGATGATACATAAAACTCAAGTCCCGACTTCATGGCTATTTAAATCCCTCCAGTGCTTTATGTAAAAGCAAAGGGTGAATGTACTCAACTTTTAATTGGGTAAACTCTTCAAAGGGACTGGGCTGGAATGGAATCACTCATTCTTTTTCCAGCTCTCTGACTTTGTGTGCTTCTATTTCCCCATCTGTAAAATTAAGGTATTTTCCTACCCGTTAAGGATGAGCTGCTTAATTCATCCATGTAGGTAAAGTGCTTTAGGATCATTAGCTGAACTGTGCAATAGAGGTGTGAGTACTATTGCCAAAATTGATGCTGATCATTCTATTTCTTTTCCATAGGTTTATAAAATTTCCCCAAAATTCTCTTTCTTGGTGACATCAGGTCCTTTTGTTTACACGGCAATAGCTGTCATAAACGTGCTTATGAACAGCAATCTTCTTCAAGGTCAGGCACCTGTAATCCTGTCACTGCAGCCTTCTTTCACCATGCCAGAGCCCAGGTTCCAAGCTCGCACAGGTGAGTTCTGGGAGAGGGAGGGGGGGGAGGGGGAGGGGGAGGAACGAACGCACACACACCTTAGTATTGATACAGACTCTGTTCTTGGCAAGAGGTGAATGCAATGTTGTGTTCTTCTCCTTAATTTGTGTTATAGCCAGTGATGTCTCTAGCAAAGTCAGTGTATGGAGAGTGTGCACTTTTACCATGCTTTAATAATTAGTAGTTTTATTATGGTGGAAAATTCCAGATCTACCTTTATCTTTGCTGGCTACTTACCATTTGCAGACAGTTCCAGGGGAAATACAGAACCCTGAACAAGGGTCTCAGCAGGTACATAAAGGAGAAAATGTTTTTTATTTTCTTTAAAATGTTTAATTTTATTTTGCATATAATTTAATATTAAATTACACACATACACACGTGCAGGTGCTGTGCGCACACATTATACATAATGTATGCATGCATATTAAGTTTTGTTCAAAGGTGCCAGACTGGTCTCACTGGCTGCATGGTAGACCAAAGCTGAAGGCTTTCAATCAAACTGAACATTAGACTTCACTATCTACAAAGAAGGTTGCTGCTGGTCCTCTTTTTAAAAATGTTCATAGAAATCTTGGATAATTCAAGGGATTCCAGAGCTTCAGATAACTGACTCATATTAGAGTCATATAACACTAGTTGTTTGCAGCTGGGATCTCTTTGGTAGCCTATAATAAGTAGTGGATTTTGAATCTTTTGACAGCAGGTAGGCCTGATTGTCATATCAGATTTTTGTGACAAAATAACTTTGTGCTTCAATCCAGAACAACTTCTGCAGTTATTAATTTCTTGAGCAATGCTGTTTGGACTTTCAGTTGCTGTGAGTGCAGCCTGGATTTCATGGAAAACTAATTCATTCATGGAGTGGGAGGGATTCCTCCTTCCCTACTCTCTCCTTTCAGTGCAGATATGGCACTCATATCTGGGAATAACATATACTCTTTATCTTCAGTTCTTCAGTTTGTGCCTCAAAACGTTGATATTGGGTTCTGTAACTTCAGCCAGCACATTGAGAAAGGGCTGACAATGGCATTCATGGAGGCGAGAAAACATCAGAGTATCCACAATGTCACAGTGCAGGTAAGAATGCTAGCATGCACTGAGGAAAATACCTCCCTTCCTTTTGGCTTGCAGTTGTTTTTCAGCATGTCATTAATATTAGATGAGGTATAGACTGCCTACATTTGGTTTGCTAGGCCATGTAGAACTTGATGTCCTTTCATATTAGCTGTGTGCGCTTTTTTTAACCAAGAAGTTCAATGTTCCATCACATGTTTTCAATGGATGATCCAGTGGTGGGAGTATATTGAGGATATTTAATAGAAGTTAAGATTTTGGGGTTCCACAGTTTATCAGTGTTTACACCAGGGTTACTTGCCCTTAAAATTCATTGGATATAAACTCTGAACAGATTAATAAGACGTTGCCTTTTTTTCCTGAAAGCTTATTTATTCTAGGTGCTTTTGCTGTTCCTTACCTGTTCTGGCCTTGTCTTTCAGATACTGAATATAACTCTGAGCAAGCCTCAAATGGCAATTCGGCAGGGCCCTGTGAACATTGTCTTTGCCATTAAGGATACATATGGATTCTTGAATGGATCTGAAGTCAGTGAGCTCCTGAGGAACCTGTCTGTGGTGGAGTTCAGTTTCTACTTGGGCTTTCCTGTGCAGCAAATTGCCGAACGTGAGTAGTTAATGGTCACAAAGATTGCAGAAAACTGATTTTGTGTGGTTGTCTTTGTAGTTTCACCATAATCTTCCACTGATATGTTAAAAAACATTAATTTCCTTAGCTTCTAATTTGGTTTTTCCATACCAATCTATATAACAATGCCTCTGATCATATATGCTTGACCCTGTGCAACTGTGACTGCGCTTAACCATGCCTGTGACTCTAGTATCAGCTCAGTTTTCAGTTTGCAATGGGAGGGGATGAAGAAGCGAAATTGGAATGCTTGTCTACACACAGCTAAGACTTCTGCTTTGCCTGTGAGAGAAGAAAATTAGATTGTCTCATTTCTGGCTGTGGTCTCAATCTCTCAAATATGCATGTCTTATTGTCACTTAGTCCTATCGTTCTTAGCTTGGTATGCACTTGACCCCAAATTTTAAAATGTTAACACCCCAACAAGTCTGTGTTTGACAGGACCGAGAGGGCATTATGATTTATTTCTGATTGAGCTACAGCTTCTGATACCTAGGTAATATTATGGACTATGGCTTTCTGGCTTGAAAGCTATATCTGATCATACAGAGTAGTCCTAGATTAGTTCACCATCAGTCCTGACTGTTAATATGTGCGCATTGTCACTGTGGCCATGAATGTTTTGTTTCTGACCCTGCCTGTTGGGAATAGGGGCTGATAAGCTTCTGTACTTGGGTCATTCATTAGTTTTTGAATCAAATCCTTCACTACATTATATTCATGGCTGGTTGCTTTGTTTAATTTCTTTGCTGAAAACCCATATCCTGATGCTTCAGTGCTATAGGATAATGAAATGAGAACAGAATGTATACCCAGAGCAATATATCCTGAAAGACATGCTGCCTGGTGATTAGAAACCTTATAAAGCATCCAAGAGCTCTATCCTTTGTTTTGGATTTTATAGTATGTACATGTAATTTTAAAAATAGCCTTTTTAGCTCCATGAGGCAGGGACTGTCTGATAGGCTATGCCCACACAGGAAAATATCCTATGGCAGAGAGCTTTAGAGCACAGGTTAGTGGATTCATGCTCATGCTGTGGGCTTAGGTTCATGCTAAAATTAGCAGTGAAGCTGTTCAGGGTCAGTCTGGAGTCTGGGCTTTGAGATCATGCACCCTCACTGGATTTCAGAGCTTGGGTTCCAGACTGAGGGCAAGTATTGCTATTTGTAGCTCCACAACACAAGCCACACAATACCAAGCCAGTTGCTTTGGGCTCTGAGACTCCCTGCTTTTTTTCTCCCTTCTCTCCTGCGTGTGACCCCCGACTGATTTTTCTGCAGGTCAGCAGGCCAGCACCCAAAAAAGGTTCCCCAATCTCTGTGTGCGTGCACAAAGCCTAGTATAATGGGATTGTTTCCTGATGGGGGCCTCTAGGAGCTACTGTAATTCAAATAAAAATGCAAATAAAGTAGGGCAGTGTTTCTTAACCTAGAGCCCTGCGGGGGCTGAGGGGGGGAGGAGAACGCCATGACACAGCACCGTCCCCCCTCCCACATCCTGCACAGCAAGCAGGAGGCTGCCAGGGGCAAAGTTCCACAGCAGAGGGCAGGAGTAGCATGGCAGTGGGTGGAGGGGCAACTGAAGTACCAGTGCTTGATAGTTTCCTGGACAAACCAGTCAGGATCACCTGTCAGAGGCTGCAAGATGTACTGGTAGATCCCGATCTGCTGGTTAGTGAGCACTGCTCTAGTTTCTACCCTAGTAAGGAGGAGCGGATGGAAGATAAAATGTAAGGATAGGATCTGATGCCAAGCAGTCAAATGAAATAGAGTCCCTTTCAGTTATATCACATATAGGGTTGCCAGGTGTCCAGTTTTCTACTGGACAGTCCGGTTTTTGGGCCCTCTGTCCAGTAAAAAAAAAATCCAGAAAATACCGGACATGTGCAATGTCCGGTATTTTCTGGTTTTCCGGCTGAGCGCCAGATGGAAGCCTGGATGGGGTGGGGGAAGTGTCAGGAAGGCAGGGCGCAATAGACACTGGGAGCCTCTGGTTGCGTGTGAGGAGGAGGAGGAGGGGCAGCCCAGTCCATGCTCCTGTGCGCTGCTCAAGCGTGTGTTGGAGCTGCAGCCGGACTGACTCATGCAGGACCGGCGCACCCTGAGATCTGCACAGCCCGCGTCAGTCCCGGCGGCTGATTCGCTCCCCCGCCCCCTCCTAGCTGCCCGGTTTGTTGATTCTCCCTGACTTCTCTTCCCGGTCTTCCCTAGCCAGTCCCTCCCACTCTTTCCCCCCTTCCTCCCTTCTCCTTCCTCCCGTCGCCAGCTCTGCCTCACTCTGGCTGGTTCCTGCTCCAGATCTTCCCCGGCCAGCCCCGCTGCACCCTCAGCCAGTCCTTCTTCCGGCGGCCAGTTCTCCCCTCCTCCTCCTCCTCAGCTCCCCCGGCCAGCTCCACCCCTGCCGGCCGCCCTCCTCCCTCCCCGATATCCTGCGGCCAGCCCTGTTTCACCTGACCCCTCCTTCCTCCCCCCACCGACCAGCCCTGCTTCCCGTCGGCCCCCCCATCTCTCCCAGCCAGCCCCGCTGCCCCCTCCCCCATCTCTGTTTTCCGCCTTCCCCTCCTCCCAGCCTGCACCGCTCCCCGGCCCTGGCCGGTCCCTCCTCCCGCCCCTCATGAAGCATGTCCGGTATTTTTTTTATGACTACCTGGTAACCCCAATCATAGAATGGCATCAAGCTAAAAAATGACAGTTTTAAAAGTATTTCTGTACAAATGGTAGACATCTTTAAGTACTAAGAACAGTTACTGTGTTGCAGCCATAGCATTGTAGAATTGTAATGCAGATGCCTCTTACAGTGATCAAAGAGGTTTTTCTGTTGTTGTAGGTAATCCACCTCTCAGAGCGGTGGTAGCTAGTTTGACTGAAGAATTCTGACCAGAACCTAGCTGAAGCTACATGAGGATTACGTTAATCTAACTATAATGCTCTGAGAGTGTGAATTTGCCACATTTCCTGGAGTGATGTATCTTCGATCCTGTCCTTACAAGGGAGAGACTGACTTAGATTGACTTAAGTTTCAGGTATAGGCTAGGCTCTGATTTTAACTGTAGTATAGTGGATGAGCGGAGATGAGATTGGGTATTGATACAAAGTGTTCATGGTGCCATCAGCCAATTTGATTTAGACAGCCGTAGAGGTGCTTGAGCTGTGGCACTGTTGAACAATTGACAGGGCAGTTCTACACTACAATCTTACATTGGAATACCTTAGTATAACTACACTATTATACCAACCTAACCCTCCATGTAGATAGTGCCAAGGCACTGAGACATCTGCTCCTGTAGACACAGCTACCAGCTCTTGTGGGGGTGGCTTAACTACACTGGTGGGAGATGCTCTTCTGTCTCCTAGTAGCATCTTCACTAAACCATGTGTAGTGAGCAGGGATGGCTACTCACTGACCCTGAGGAAGGAGAACCCCTCTCTGAGCCCAGATGGGCTAAGCTGGAGTTTGCCCTTTTAAGACGCAACCAGTGGGAGGGGCAGGAAATATAAAAGCCAGGCCCAGAAGCCGGCTGTTAGAGGGAGCAGAGGCCTACCCTGAGAAGACTGAGGAGCCGGCTGGGGCGGATGCCTGGCCTGGACCACCAGGCCCTGGCCTGGAGGATGAGACCCTTTTCGCCCTACATCTAGTCTGGGACCATACAGACCCTGGGGACCTGCTCTGACCAGGGGAACAGGTACAACCAGAGGAGGAGTCTGGAAGTGGCCATAGGGAAGAACGGATGATCACGTGGATCTGATCACCCTTTAAGCTGGGTCAGCGGGCTTTGGTATGGATTCCCTGCTGACCCCAGTGGCTGTCAGGCTGCCACTGCTAGAGCCTTAGGCTGGGACATGGTGGAGTACAGAGGGCCCATGTCCTCCCTGCCACCCGTGCATGTGGCAGTCTCCTCCTTTCCACTTGTGCTGCAGAAACTGTTTGTGTGTCTTCCCCTGAACCAGGGCCTGGGTCGCCATTTTGACTGTGGGGAATTGTTCGTTTGTTGTCCCACCTTCTGGCCCTGTTTTTAAAAGGGCCACCGGGCTAGGACGTACAGGCCCGAGCACTGGGCAGGGACTCAGGACCAAACAAGAACTCTTACACCATAACAGTGGCACAGCTGCAGCAGTGCAGTGTTTTAAGTGTAGACCTGCCCTATGTTTTCCTGATCCTTTCATGTATCCTTTGCAAGGTTTTCAGCCCAG
Source organism: Pelodiscus sinensis (assembly GCF_049634645.1). NCBI lineage: Eukaryota > Metazoa > Chordata > Testudines > Trionychidae > Pelodiscus > Pelodiscus sinensis. The sequence goes on from NC_134711.1 coordinate 100,883,474, forward strand.
GGCTTCGCAGCTGAAGGATTAGAGTACTTTTTCCATTGTACCATCAAGATCAGGTTATCAAGGATTTGTTTTAGGTTTCTAGTCCAGTTAATTCTATAAGATGAGTATTAAGCATACATTAACTTATTTTCAATCACTAATTGTAAAAAAGGACATTACATTGAGTGTCAAAACACAAGTCACCTTGCTTAAAGAAAGTAATTAAATACTCTTAAGAGTTCAACTTTTTATTTGCCATTGGCAGATGGTTAATTGTCTTGTGATCTTGTTCTTCCTGGGCTTTGGAAAACACCAGTGCAGTTGCAGTTTACACATTTTTTGCAACATGATTATTTTTAGATTAAGGTAAGTGAATACATTACCAGAGCAAAGAGATCTCCAACCTTTTAGCTCAGTAATTTCCACACTTCTGTACCCTTTCAGCAGTCTGATTTGTCTTTCATACCACCATATTCCACTTCACTTAAAAGCTACTTGCTTACAAAATCAGACATAAAAATACAAGTGTCACAGCATGCTATTACTGACAAGTTGCCCACTTTCTCATTTTTACCATGTAATTATAAAATCAATTGGAATATAAGTATTGTACTTACTTTTCCAAGCACAGTGTCTATATAGAGCAATATAAACAAGCATTGTCTGCATGAAATTTTAGCATGTACTGACTTCACTAATGCTTTTTATGTAGCCACTGTGAAATTAAGTAAATATCCAGGCGAGTTGATGTATCCCCTGGAAGACCTATGCATATTCCCATGGGCACTTGTGCCACTGTTGAGAACCACTGTATCCACTCATCCTTTGTTTTAGAAGAACTCTACGGCTCTCTCTCAATATAGTATGTAAAAAGCAGAGCACTTCCTATTTGTACGTTGCAAGTGGAATTTTTAGAAATTTATGTAAAATCTAATTCAAATGCATAAATAGCCATATTCTGGTACCCTTACACACATTGACCACTCCTGTATTTCACAGTAGTGGCCCTATTGCAGTATCAGTGCCACTATTTGTGGAGCGCAAGATGCTTCTAAATTGGAATGAGGTTGTCAGCAAATGTTGAATTTGAAGCCAGGTGTTTTTTTGCATAGTGATATTTAACTTAAACAGAAGAAACTAAAGAGTAAATTATTTCACTGTAGAGTATGAAAGCGCACTGTGAAAAAATGAAGTTTAGGAGAAAAGTGCTATATATCTAGAGAGGCTCTTCTGCTTTTGCATTAGGGGAGAGGCTTTTTGTAGTAAGTCACCAAGTTCTGGAAGGTGACATTTATGAAAGCAACTATAGTGTACTTAGAGAGAAGCCTTAGCCTTAGCTTTCTACTTTGCAAATGAGACACACAAAGTAAATTAGAAAGTTAATAATTGATTTGTTTCTTTGAGTGCCTACAATAGTAGCACTGGAACTAATTATAGTGTAGTGTTTAGAACACAGAATTGGAAGTCAGGAAATCTTGATTTTTATTCTTTACTCACCTTGTGACATAGGCCAGTTTAATTGTGTGTGTCTCACTCTCTCCATCTTTAAAATGGGTTTAAAAATTAGTCTTTGTTAAACACTTTAAGAACTTTAGATGATTCATGGAAAACTTTGACAAAGTTTTGCCTGCCTCCTCATTCCTTCCATGAAGTTTCTATCTCTTTTCAGAAAAACTAGTCCCAGCCTCTGACTTTACATATTCATCAATGCCTCTTTACTCCAGTGAGGAATCTGGGGTGAAATCCTAGACCCACTGAAGCTGATGGAAGTTTTTTCATTAACACGAAGCCAAGATTTCGCCCCTGAAGCTTAGGTTTTCCAGGAGGCTAGTCATTTTGACAAAACTTGGGCTGTTGAACAAAATAAAACCAAATAGCCACAGGATTTTTGTATGGAATTAATTTATGATTTTCATAAATCCAATTTGATCTTCATAGCTTTTAATAAAAACAATGAGGAGCCTTGTGGCACCTTAGAAATTAACAGATTTATTTGGGCATAAACTTTTGGTGTTAAAACTTGATTCAATGCATCTGATGAAGTGTTTGTTACCCATGAAAGCTGATGCCCAAATTAATCTGTTAGTATTTAAGGTGCCACAGGATTCCTCGTTTTTGTAGATACCAACTAACACGACTACCCCTTAGACAATTTTTAAGATATAGGTTATTTTATTATCACTTGGAATACAAAGTAGGTACATTCAGTTTTCTCTTTTACACTTAAATCTTAACATTTCCTATCTGAAAGAATGAGATGCTCCCTTCCTCAAAAAGCCATGAATGAGTTCACCTAGAATCATCCACTGTACAGTGTTAGCAAGCAAAATACCATCTTCCAATGAAGACAAATTAGTGAAACAGGCTTTCCCTAATATTTCCAGTGGCAAAGCTCTTGGGGTTTAGGTTAAATATTTTAGGTAAGTAATCTGACCTCTTAACTCAGACATAGGAACCAAAAAAAGTGTGTCGAGAGCAATGTCTTTTTGTCACTTACATATAGTACTAGAGTTATATCGTCAACTAAGATGTTTATTGACAATGTGAATTATGAAACAGCCTCTTTTCTTGTTTTGTGCTATCAAGTATACAGTTTTTACAGATGATGTTTTCTCCCCTATCCCATTTTTCCCTGCAGCCTTTCGTTATCCTCAACTCAATGTGTCTCAGTCAATGAAAACTTCCTGGGTGAGAACAGGTATGTACATTATATAATGGTAGATAATTGTGTGATCATTTTTGTTAGCTAGGACCTGGATAATGTGATATTCGAGGTAACTACTATATTTAGGTCTGAATAAACTCCAGAATCAAAGAACAAATAACCTGGAACTGCAGGGAAATGCACTTTTTGTGCACAGAATGAACTGTTGCAATTCCTTGTTTATTGACTCAAAAATTAATTTATATTTAAAATGCAGTTCATTTAGAGTACAGTATCACAAATCAGGTATACAGAGGGTGCAGTCTACACTAACTGATATTTAATTTTGATTTTTTAAATGTTTTTTTTACTTTTAATATTTGATTTATTTATGGTACCTCACACAGAAAGGCTATGTCACAGAATGCAAAGAGATGGCATATAACTTAAATAATTTTAGAGACTGTAATGCAGCTCCATTTCCATTTCCTCCTAATTAATTCCTAGCAAATCTCTCTAGTTTAAGCTAACTGACCTAATTTGCTCTGAATATAATCCTAAACCAGTAGGAGGTCATGCTTTCAGTAACTATGCTCTTCAAGTGTAGAATATATTTCCTGCTATTATTTGTGATTCTCAATCTATTTGAATTTTAAAAAGGTGAAAATATTCTCTTCTATTTATTGTTCTTTATCACTGATCATTTATATTGCTGTTTAATTCTGAGGTACTTCATTTGTGATGAGAGCTGGTAGAAAGATATTTATTTTTTGTGGTTAAATATCTGGGGGGAGAGGGGAACCCAGAATTTCCAGGGAATTTTTTTCAATTGAAAAACTGAAACAAAAATGCTAATTTTGAGTATTTTAAAATAATTTTGACTTCAGAAGAATCCAAAAAGATACAAACATTGTACTGAATATCCAATCAAAAATGAAAATTTTAGCTAAAAATATAAACAATTTTGTTGAATTTTTCGTAAAATCTTTTTTAGTTTTTTAACTTAAAAAAAAATTGACCAGAAAAAATTGACCTCTGTGAAAAATTTTCTGCACTTTCATAAAAAAAGTTTTCACCAGCACTGTTTGTAAATTATATCTTTGATTCATTCATTTCTGTTGCTAAAAAGGACACAGATTGAACTTCTGTAGTCCAGCACCCTCGGGACCTGATTTGTACAGCTTTGGGACTGATCAGAAACTAACACCATTTTATGTGGCTGAATCAGATTCAGTTAAATCATAGGGGTGGAATAAGTAATGGGAGTCATCTTAGAAGGCAAGGGAGTGAAGCAGTGGTCCCTCTAGCCCTGGAGGGAGTAAGAGATGTGAATGCTAGTGGGAAGGGGGTCATTTTAGAAGGTAAAATAAAAAAAGAACAAGTTAAAAATCACCTAGAAAAGTTAGATGCCTGCAAGTCACCAGAGCCTGATGAAATGCATCCTAGAATACTCAAGGAGCTGATAGAAGAGGTATCTGAGCCTCTAGCTATCATCTTTGGAAAATCATGGGAGACAGGAGAGATTCCAGAGGACTGGAAAAGGGCAAATATAGTACCCATCTATAAAAAGGGAAATAAGAACAACCCAGGAAACTACAGACCAGTTAGTTTAACTTCTGTGCCAGGGAAGATAATGGAGCAAGTAATTAAGGAAATCATCTGTAAACACTTGGAAAGTGGCATGGTGATAGGGAACAGCCAGCATGGATTTGTAAAGAACGAATCATGTCAAACCAATCTGATAGCTTTCTTTAATAGGATAACGAGTCTTGTGGATAAGGGAGAAGCGGTGGATGTGGTATACCTAGACTTTAGTAAGGCATTTGATACAGTTTCACATGATATTCTTATCAATAAACTAGGTAAATACAACTTAGATGGGGCTACTATAAGGTGGGTGCATAACTGGCTGGGTAACCCTACTCAGAGAGTAGTTATTAATAGTTCACAATCCTGCTGGAAAGGTATAACAAGTGGGGTTCCACAGGGGTCTGTTTTGGGACCGGCTCTCTTCAATATCTTCATCAACGATTTAGATATCGGCATAGAAAGTACGCTTATTAAGTTTGCAGATGATACCAAGCTGGGAGGGGATAGGTTCATAATTCAAAATCTGGAGGATAGGTTCATAATTCAGAATGAGCTGAACAAATTGGAGTAATGGTCTGAGGTAAACAGGATGAAGTTTAATAAAGACAAATGCAAAGTGCTCCACTTAGGAAGGAACAGTCAGTTTCACACATACAGAATGGGAAGTGACTGTCTAGGAAGGAGTACGGCAGAAAGGGATCTAGGGGTTATAGTGGACCACAAGTTAAATATGAGTCAGCAGTGTGATGCTGTTGCAAAGAAAGAAAACATGATTCTGGGATGTATTAACAAGTGTGTTGTGAGCAAGACACGAGAAGTCATCCTTCTGCTCTACTCTGCGCTGGTTAGGCCTCAGTTGGAGTATTGTGTCCAGTTCTGGGCACCGCATTTCAAGAAAGATGTGGAGAAATTGGAGAGGGTCCAGAGAAGAGCAACGAGAATGATTAAAGGTCTAGAGAACATGACCTATGAAGGAAGACTGAAAGAATCGGGTTTGTTTAGTTTAGAAAAGAGAAGATTGAGGGGGGACATAATAGCAATTTTCAGGTATCTAAAAGGGTGTCATGAGGAGGGAGAAAACTTGTTCATCTTGGCCTCTGGGAATAGAACAAGAAGCAATGGGCTTAAACTGCAGCAAGGGAGGTTTAGGTTGGACATTAGGAAAAAGTTCCTAACTGTAAGGGTAGTCAAATCCTGGAATAAATTGCTCAGGGAGGTTGTGGAATCTCCATCTGTGGAGATATTTAAGAGTAGGTTAGATAAATGTCTATCAGGGATGGTCTAGACAGTATTTGGTCCTGCCATGAGGGCAGGGGACTGGACTCGATGACCTCTCGAGGTCCCTTCCAGTCCTAGAATTCTGATTCTATGCTCCTGGAATCTGTTCCACAACAAGAAAGAAGAGGAGAGGGGATAGTTGAGAGAGAGGCGGGGGGGGGGGGGGGGGAGGAGGGAGAAGGGGAGACTGAGATAAGGAGCCTCTCATCTTTGTGAGAGAGAGATCAGGGAATGGGGGTGTTCAGTAAGAGCGGGTCAAGTTAAAACCGCCTGAAATGGGAATGCCATGAGGAATTCTTTGGACAACACCGTTATGGCAAGAGGCTTCCACAGATATGGCTTAAGGGGCCTACATTGGAAACCTCCTTTAAAAGGAGCATAGCAGGAGTGGGCTATGTGTTCCAGCCACCAGCTTGCTTGGAGACCAGAGTCAAAAAGGTGAGGTACAAAGTAGAAAAGCAGCTGCCCAGCACAGATAAGCCCTAAAGAATTTAGAACCTTACCTGTGTATGGTTACTTCCAAGTTAGTACATGGGCCCATGGACGTTAGACCCTGTCTGGATCCAAAAAGGCTGCTGCTGATGGCATTGCTCAGCGTGGTATTCCTTCATGGTGTTTAATGTCATCCCTTTAACTGAAACTGGCTTGACTGCTCTACAGCACTTGCCTCCCGGATTGTCACAGCTACTCATGCTAACCAGTTTCTGTGCAGTAGAGGACTTGTAGACTTAGGCTCAGGGCTATCTGAGACGAGAAACAGCAATCACAATATACTTTCTCCTTACCGTTCTGTTCTTTCTATCCTATTTTATCATCCTGTTTATATCCCCTATCCATATTCACCACTGACTCTGTGACGTGTGAACTGAAAATTATGGTTAACATTGAAAGCAAGTAAATCAGAATTGGTTATAACTTTGAATTCTTTATTCCCTTCAACTTGTGTTTTGATTATGTGTTATGTTTTCATATATGTAGCTTTTTTGGAGATAAGGTCGGTCCCTCGTTGCATTTGTTCTGGACCAGTCTAGCTCCCATGAGGTTCAGCATTTTTTTTTTTCCTTTTAATTCCCCATCTTCCATTGCAAGGTGCAATTTCCACCTGAGCTGGGAGGGATTAGTGAGTGAATATTTCAAGGCCATGCTTAAATTGTCCAGCAGAGGGCACCAGAAAATGATCCAAGACCTACAATTGAAGTTGCATAAAACACACTGAGAACTAATGCTTCCTTCTAATTTGTTAAACTCATCCTTCTAATTTGTTCTTGTTTTTTTTTTTAATGTAGTTCTTCTGGGTGTTGTCACTCAGCAAATTCAAAAGGAAGTGTTTCAGGCTGAGATGGAGCGGAAACTGGCACAGCTGTTCAATGAGGCATTAACCAGAGCGCGAATATGGAAACGGGCCACGATTTCAGGGAACATCATTGTGCAGGTACTAACAGATCAGAGATGGGATCTGTGTGCGCATGTGTGTGTAAGCAAGAATAAACTATTCAGACAATAAATAATATTTAGCTTCAGGGAAGGAAGAGGTGGAATGAAAGCATCTGTCTTATGCGACTGATACATAAATCAGGTTCTGCTACTTTCTTTTCACTGCCTTGTTGCCTTTTGAACTATTACCTGTGGTCATAGTGAAAACTACTGGTTGTAAATGTAAAGTAAGTATTGTGATTCTAAAAACAATCCTGAGAAATAGCTCTTAAAAGCAGCCTACTTTAAGAACTGACTGAGTTTAGTTGAGGTGTTACAAAAAGAAGAACCAATGCTGTTCTGGATCAAAGATTGCTCCCTGTGTAACCCACACACCTAGTGCCATGTAGTGGCACTTAAACCACTTGCAGCAAGAGATAAGAACAAGGGAGCTCTAGAGCCTAAGCTGAGAGCTCAAGCTGTAGAGGCTCTTATACTCAGCTCCAGAGGTCCCAGTTCAAATGTGGCCAGTGGCAGTTACACCTGCTGCTCAGTTGTTTTTTTTTTTGGGGGGGGGGGCACCACATGACTCTTAAAATATTTCTAGGTACTCTGTCGTGTTTTGTAACAGTATGGAAGTATGAAATAGGCTGAGTTCTGGCTAGTATATATGCTATGCAGGTAGAAGACCTTGCCAAACAAAAGAACTTATTACACTTTTTAACTGCCTGTTTGGTCTGATGTGCTCGGTCATAGTAGTTGCAGTGAGAGAAAAAAATAACTCCACCACACTTGGCATCCAGGAAGCCCCTCCTATGCTGTAATATCTGGAAATGGGTGGTTCTCTATACCCTCACTGTGGCAGCTGTGGTTAGCTTAAGCAAAACACAAGTTCTGGCTGAAAAGATTTGAAAACATAACCTTTTCCCTTAGATTTCTAGCTGTCACAGATGGTCCTTTATGCACCAGATCCACAAAATGAAACCCAGTTTACCTTTTTAATAGGGAGGTTGGTTAAAAATAACGTTGCCAGCTAATCTATCAACATTTGACCTCACAGTTACTGGACAGGCAGTTGAGACCTATCATTTTCTTTCAATATAAACCTGCAGTTTTCCCTCCTGTTTTAATTTCCAGATGTTTGAGCGGGTTTGGCCTAAAAGAAGTATCTGTTCTAGTAGAAATTTCTTTTGCACCATTATGGTGCACTGTGAATACAGTGCCCTGTTTCAGATTTTCAGTTCTTCCTATTGCACATTATTATCTTTCGGCTTCTTGATATAAAATAAGCCTTACATTTTACCCACAAAGATGTTGTTACATTGAATATACATACAGTCGGGCTGCATGTAAAAAGTTACAGTTTTATCCGTTAGGTAGTAAATCATGTCCAGGTTTGTTTGCATTCCCAGATTGAGAGAGAGATCCCTTTCTAGTTGTAGCATTGTATTTTACAGTGGGAGAACACACCGCTTTACTCAGAGAGGTGGCTTTAGTTCTGCTGTATTCTGTGGGCCAAGTCTTAGGTCAGGTCTGCACTTAAAAAATGTAGCTCAATCTAGCTATGCTGCTTAGGACCAGCTACCACCTCTTGGAGAAGTGGGTTATCCACGTTGATGGGAAAACCTCTTCCGCTGATATAGGAAGCATCTGCTTTAAGGTGCCCTGTAACATCACAGCTGCGTTACAGACATGGCCCTAGTCTCCAATCCTGTTCCTTTGCGCTGCTTCACTGGAGCTATCAATCTTCCTTAACAGGGCAGCAGCTGGAGTCCCCTAGTGATGAGCCAACATAGCCTCCCACTGCACCTTGCAACCGTTGCTTGGTTCCCTAAGGATACCCAGCCTTTCATCACCACTTTTATCAAACTTCATCACTGCTTTTACTCAGCACAACATAGGACAACATCAAACCTCCATAGCCAATTGTGTTAGGCAAGGTGAAGGAGTGTGTTGAGAAGGGGGCGGTTGAAGGAGGGAAAAGTTTCAATAGTGGTGCATGGGACTTGTAATAATGTTAAAGTATGTGCCTGTAGGTGAAGGAGGAGAAGATATATACTGCCAGGGAGGTTAACTTTTCATATCCTTGCTTTTGTGGGCTAGTGTCAGGCATGTTGTGTATGTATCAGCTCTGACCTCTTCACAGTGAAGTTCTGTATACTTTATATATCATGTTTCCAACAGCCTTTTTGGAGCATAAGTGACACCTGGAGTCCCCTCATGTAGTGGCTGACAATTACCTTGCCTTATCTCCTGGGTCACCTTCCTAACTATCAGAAAGTGGACATGTTTTGTTAATTTTTTTTGTTTTACATTCAGTTGTTTGCCAGTACCCATTTAGAAGATACACAGGGGAGAATCTTTTTGAAAACACAACTCTTCATGTGTCTTCACCCAAATTTGGATTTACAATCCTAGGATGAACATGGAGTTATAACAACAAAGAGTCTTTGTAGCATGTTAAAGAGTAACAGATTTATTTGACTGAAAGATTTTGTGGACAAAAGCCCACTTTATCAGATTCATGGAGTGGAAATTACAGAGGCCTCTCTACTCCTCTGAAAATTGCTATGCAATTCTAGTCTTCATGCTATGTGAGTGAGAATTCTGGAGCACATACTTTGAGCCTGCATGTAATACAACATGAACATTTTTTCTCTCTACCTACCTGCAGTGTTTTTTCTTCTGTAAGCAAGAGTATCTAGTCCAGTGCACTGTTTCAGTAATGTGACTTATATGTCTTCCCTCCCCGGCCCTCAGACCACATCTTAGACTGTGAAACTTTGCAGTGTTCCCCTCAAAAATGATAACGTTCTTTTGAGTTGGACTGCTCTTTGCAGATAGCCAGTTAATGTAGTAATTGGGTAACCTTGACGTTTTGAGCATCATCAGCTGTTTTAATAAAGGAGTAAGAAGCATCTTTTCATAAGAATTGTTCTTTTAATGTTCGGAATATAGAGCTACCACATCATCTCCCTGTCCTGCCTCTTGCTGCAGTTCATTAACAGGATCTGCTAGAGCAGCAGAATTTTAGTATATACAGTGATGCCCTAGGTTTGCCATGTAATGATTAAAGATGAGGTGGCAGAAATGTAGGCATGAGCCCAGATTCCTCAGCCCAATAAAACTACTCCGCACCATTTTGAGGATTCCACTGTTGTAAGGGACTCCAGGTGTTGCAGAGCAGGCCCTGTGCCATCATGCCCAGCCCTGGCATAGTGGGGCACATGTTGGAGACCAGGCTGTCTGAAGTGTTGTTGCATTCCATTTGTCCATTGACTACAGAACGGTCCTTGGGGCCTGTTGCAAGTTGTGGTAACATCGTGCCTCCCACTTCAGCTGAGGATAATGGGGCATAGACATCAATTCTCAGGTGCAATAAACCTCTAAATTTTGCCGCAGCAGATTCTGCAGTTTCCCATGAATAAGACCGTGAACTGATTTGGAGAGAGGTGGGTGTGCACGTCCAGAAGACACCATGACGCAATTAACAAAATGACCAGTCTGTGCATGTTTTTTATGTTCAGCCTTTCTCTTATACTGTAGGGTAGCAGCATGTAGGCCTGCCAATGAGGGAGGAGGAGAGCAAAGGGGGTATCTGACCCAGGGCTCAGCAATTCAAAAGGGCACAGGACTTCCAGCCACTACTACTATGACAGCAGTGGTGGCCGGAGCTTCGGGACCTTTAAATGCCACTTCAACCCCAGGCAGTGCTCTCCTGGCAGCGCTGAAGGGTTGGTGTGGGGGGGGAGGGGGATGTATCCTTTAGCCCAGCCCTCTCTTCCTGATGCCCTACCCCTTTTGGGAGCACAGTACTGCCATCTTCCCCCCCCCCCCCCACACACACACCTTGCCCAGGGGTCCTGCAATTCTGCTGCCTCTCCCCTCCCCTTCACCCTGGCAGCTTGTGTTGCAGAACATTATGCATTGTTCTGATAGCTCTGCTATCCTACCAGCCCTCAATAGAGTGAAATAAGAATGCAGACTGCCATTTGCACTACATTGTTTGTTGTTTCAGTTCGGAGGACATTTGTCCACTGCAGACTAGACTGAGACCACACATTCATTTCACTTGTGACAAGCCACTTTAGAACTGAGGTGTAAGGCACTTCGTATTAAAACACTACAGCACTGAGCACTGTGGAAAGTGAAGTGCTTTCAGGGAAGATGAGGAAATTGTCAATAAATGCTGTCACCATCTTTGTTTTTCTTTTCTATGCTGTGAAAGCAGAACGGGCACCATTGGGGGCATGGGGAGGGATATTTGATTTCTTAATAAATATGTTTATCAAAGAACTTACCTGGGTAAAATCACCTTTTTTAAGCTAAACACTTTTGAACCTTTCATAAAAATGAGAGACTTGGACTGACAGTGTCTAAATGACTCCTCTTTTCTCCTTCCATTCTTTCATCTGAATTGCTCATATGGTAGCACTTTCTTTTAGATAGGTGCCTAAAGCCATAACTAAACACAGGATTTACTCCTTACAGCTACTTATTACAGTAATTACTCGTTTAACATGTGCCCGCTTAACACGTTTTCACAATAACACGATTTTTTTTTAGGGAACATTTTTCAAATAACACGACCGTCCTCGAAATAACATGAAAATAATCAAGTAGTGGACTACTTCGCATGGCAGTATAATTTGGTGAAAACAGTGGTAATACTCATGAGTGGATGAATTCACGTGGTCACAGTGCTCCTCCGCTCACTCACATGTTTATCTTTGTGTTTTAACAAACCACGGTGACTTGTGTTGCTAGATATCTAATGTTGACATTGACGCAACAAAAAAATTGACACAGCCACCATCGCCTGAAACGCAACTTCCATCTTTTCCATTATTTTTAATGGGAAAATTGACCCCGCATAGCACATTTTTGCTTAGCACAAACATTTTCAGAAACACATCTATAGTGTTAAATGAAGAATTACTGTATACCCAACACAATCCCATCTATTTTTATAGTGTTTCATAGAAAATTTCACCTTTTATAGCTTCTTCATGCAAATGCCTGGCCTGCTCTGAGTAGGTAACATTACATCATACAGATTTAAAGACACTTGACATTTTTATGAGTAGACTGTCATGTCAGCTCTCATGCACTTTTACGAGGCAGGAGGCCATTATGCACTATTTAAAAAAACCCAGATGAAGCTCATATTACAATAATACTTAATTGACTTTAGATTGAAATGTGTTTCTTTTGACTGCTGTAGAGAACAAAAAGGTGAATCCTAGAAAAGAATGGCAATTAAGGCTGTTGCACAAAGTGACAAGAGCAATAATGTTCTCAGGAAAACTACAGAACTGTTAACTAATATTAACCATGTGAGTTATTTATCTAGGAATCAGTATGAGAAAATAATAATTATATAGCTATGGCAGCAACATTGATATCGTGATTGGGTTCCATTTTTTCACCTCAGTGTTATTAATGCATCCTTCCCATATTGGAAGCACATAATCTCTAAATAAAGATTGAGGTTACTTGGGATTTTTATATTTTTTATAGAAACTTTTTAAGAATTTTCACTCTGACTTTTTGGTTAGAGTGCTTTTGCTAAATTTGTTACTAGCTGGTGATCCACCTGTTAGTTTACTGCTTGAAGAGTCCTGGTTTGATGAACCAGAGTTTGTTCACCAGAAAAGTAGTGGCAGCTGAGAGCCTGAGGGACCCATCCAGCACATGGAGGTGTTCCTGGCAGGAGTGTTTGGGTGGATTTCAGAAGGGAACTGTAGTGTTTCCATGTATCTTAGACTTCCCGTAATGCCTTCAGCTAGAGCCAAAGTCCTCACTCCCCTCTGCCTTTGACTGTTGGACAAACTTCTTCTGTTTTGGCAAACCAGATCTCCAGCTGGCAAAATAGAGGTGGTTTGCTGGCTGGCGTAGCTGCAACAGGAAAAGACCTTGTAGCTAGCTCTCTATAAATGTATTTACTTGTCCCTCCCTCCCTCCAGCTGATCCCTCCCAATATGACAAGGGTCCACTTGTGTGCATCCAATTGCAGGACCAGGGTCTGAATGCCAATTTGGATGAGTATTTGATTCTAGTCACACATACTGAAACACATGGACCCAACAAGATTAGTGAAGGTCTGACACAGCTGCCAGCATTTACATTGCACCAATGTATTTCTTGGCTTTGAAGGTTTATGTCACAACTTACTCAAACCTAAAGTAGACTTTGTGTGTTGCTCATTTAACATATGGTCCATGCCGGAATGCCTGCTAAGTAATTCAGATCATGATGTAGTTGGACTTAATTGCATTAATGTTTAAATCCTATTTTTGATAAAACAGAATATCTCTTTGTACTTTTTTCCTGTGGGATGTATATAATTCAAAAACAGAAGTAATCCTGCTGTTTACTAGCAAATTGGCAACTGATTATAGGATATCTTGGCTTGCCGACACAGCATAAATGCTTTGAGTTCCTCCACTACCTAGATTTTCCTACTATAATTTATGAACTGGAATTGGTTGCCATGGCAACACTATTCACTGACCTATGGTACTCTTTTGGAAACATTTTTTAAAATTAATTTTTACTGACACTGGAACAAAGTACAGCTTTTAGTCTGCAGAGGTTAAAGCATGTGTCTCATATTAAACAGAGAAAATGTGATTTATGCATGCAGAAACTGAGTGAATTGCCCTGACGAGCTTTTTTAATGATTGAAAATCTTACTTTTTTCATATTCTTCCTCTGCCTCCTCCCTCACCCTCAAAGCATAGATATAAAACGCTTTCTCTTGCTTCTTAACACATGGAAAGCATCTCCATTTGTCTGGAAAATGTGCTTTTGTCTGGAAATTTCTATGCATCTGTGCTGTCTTTAGCATGCGAACGGACAGACTTTCACAGATTATAAGACAAAAATAATTCAAAATTGAACAGATGACCTCCCTGGGAAAATAGTGTGAGACTTATTACACAGAAACTATATGCATAGATAGATACACTGCAGACTATACTTTGTACTATGAAATATATCTAAAATAATACTTAGAATGTAAAAGTTGTAGAGAGATCCAGACTAGTAAATTGAGAATAGTTTAATAACACCTTACGAGATGCCACAAATGCCACAATCCCGTCACTGAAAAAGGCGGCTGTGTTGAGGGAGCTGTATATGCGGCCCACAATGATAAATAGTTTGAGAACCACTGAGTTGGTCTGGTACTCAGCTGGCAGAAATGTTGAGGGACAATGGGAGGGATATACTTTTATGGGTTTCTTTCTCCAATCTTCTGACCGAGAAGAAATCTGTCTTGTTTCAGTGTTAGAGCACAAAAACTAAAGAGTATATTCAAGATATATTTGCTTCAAGCTTATTAACACTCTTATAAGAAAGGATCTGTCAGTGACTTCATCGTAACTTGATGTTCTGAGATGGAATGCTATAGCTGATACAACTGTGTGAACTGGAATATTGTGATGCATTCCTTAATAACTGTTTGAGTATTGGAAGCTGGAGAGAGGAGAGGAGAGTAGTTTGTCTTGCTTTCATAAGCCCTGTTCCTGTAAACACTGAAGCATGTGCTTACCTTTAAACATGTGCACATGTGGTTGAAGGAATGACATTCTAAATCATCATTTGAGTACGTTGCTCATTAAAAGATAATTCTGTGAGGGAACAGTAACCATTGCCCTACTGTTAGGTTCTTTTCCTTTTCGCATTACCTGGGTTCAGCTTTCCATAGAATCATTCCTAGCATTTATTTCACCTACTTTTTTTAAACTGAAGGCACCATATAAATAGTTAACCAAAAAGTGGTTGAAATGTATTAGATTTAATTTTGCAAGGACAGCGTATTGATGTTCTCATCTACAATTTAAATGTTCATTGATTAGAAGGTATCTACAGAGCTGCTTCAGAACAGTTTCCTTTGATTAATGGCATTGAAGCTGCGCTGAAGGAATGGCTTAGTGTGTCACGTAAATTCTTGGCTTCTTACAGGAAGGTTAATTAGGAAAAAAAGTCATTTACAGCTTAGGTGCTCAGGTTGAAGACAAGCAAATGATTCATTTGAAACAAACAGAAAGCCTGCCTGTGCATATGGGTAACATGTCCACACAATTTGGGTCTAAATCAGTTAAACGAAGTAAAAAATAATTAAGCAAAGCAAAATTGGTGCTTTGCAAAGGGCAAATGAAACCAAATCGTAAATTAAATCAACCTCATGAACCCTTAAAGTATTACTAATTCCTGACATAACCCTCCCACTGCATTGCAGCCTTTAGCAGGGAATTAACTTTTTTACTTGACACAAATCTGAATCACTAGAAGTCTCCTACTGCCATTCCCAACCCAAACATCTGTGTTGCAGCAGTACCAAAGTTGTTTGTGCCAAGAGCTTCAGATGTGAACAAGAGCTTCAGATTTGCGCGCAAGCTGTTGTGCTGTGCAAAGGATTCATTCATTGTAAATAATTTACTCCTCAGTCACCAGGAAGTCATTTCTGAAGTTTTCTCTCTTTCCTGTAGTACTTGAATGTTGGCTTGTGTAAATAGGACACTGATTTAACATTGCATAGATGCAGTCATCCACAGGAATAGATGAAGCTTTCTGTTAATAACTGATTATTTCAATATGATTACTTGAGAGGTGATGTGTTGAGTTTTTCTTTGGGAGCAAATTATTATAGATTCATGATAAAAACTTAACAGTTTATGAGGTCCATGGTTCCTTAGGACTAACTAAAGTGTTGCTAGTTTCAGGGATATTTGCGTTCTTAGAAATAGTGTAGAATCAGGTCTTCTGTTGTCTCCTTAATACTCGTAATCTTGGAACTGTTTACACAACATGTCATTCTGTAGGTTTCTCTGTCAAATTTCAGGTTTTGCGGTGAGCATTTAGTACTGTACTTTGTGTCCTGGGGTGCATGGTCTGATGGATACTAAGATTTCACTTTAGCAGCAGCAGCATGTTTTCTCACCGTGATCTAATTTGGAGCCTTTTGCTCTTGAGTCATCGGGGTTTAGCATCAGTGGCAATTCAAAGAGAAGCACTGATTTTTCTCTAGGTAAAGTTGTTCTGATCGCCTTTCTTTTCAAGGAGTGGTCACTGTGGTGAAAACCTTAGAGCACAGAACTGTGTGAAGAAGGGGTTAAATGTGGGAGGAATTAAAGGAAGGAATTGATTTTGTCATCATCTATTAATAAGGTGTCATTAACTAGATGTGCATGAGGAATTGAAGGAAGGAAAACTTTGTATTTTACGTTTGAAACATTCTTCTGTCTCTCTTTAGATTGTCAATGTGTCACAGCTAGAGGGGGCTGATCACCCTGTAGAACTGATCTATTTTGTGGAAGGTCAAAATGGAGAGAGGCTCAGCGCTGAACAGTCTTCAGATCTGATTAACAGAGTGGACATCCAGAGAGCTGCTATCATTCTCGGATACCGTATTCAAGACCCAGTTGCTCAACGTAAGTCCCACCAACTCTATGGCTGTACCACTGAAGACAAAAGGGAAACATGACCCTGGTTATGGAAATCCGGAGACTTCCCCAGAGCAAACTGTAATACGTATTATATTACTTCTGTACTGCATTAGAACGGGTCTGTGCAGTGCCTGCCTTGAAAGAATGGTCAATCAGGCAGAAGCATGACTTTAGAGGCCATTTATGCTGTTCCAGCCCCTTTAAGCACCATAATGGAGCTGGAGCAGGGTGAGGATCTCAACCATGAATTTCCAAAAAAAAAAAGTAAGATAATGGGAAAAAGAATAATTGTGATTTGGAATATTTCCTCTTTGTGAAATATGCAAACCTATACAATTTAAACATGACTCTTTTTACAACCTCAACCTCCTCCCCTCCCCCCCCCCAAAAAAAAATCCCAAACAAACCCGAAAACAAACCTACTTACTGTTTGAGTGAAAGGTGCAATTATAGTGGGAAATAATTGTTTGGGTCATACCACCTACCTTATGCCTTGATTGT
Organism: Pelodiscus sinensis; assembly: GCF_049634645.1. Lineage (NCBI taxonomy): Eukaryota > Metazoa > Chordata > Testudines > Trionychidae > Pelodiscus > Pelodiscus sinensis. The sequence goes on from NC_134711.1 coordinate 100,900,331, forward strand.
CATATGTCTCATTTTTTATTACTGCTCCATGAATGACACGTGTGTAATTTTGATTTTGTCATCATCTATTAATAAGGTTTCATTAATTAGATGTGCATGAGCATCTGTATTGGAGATCCTTAGCACACCAACTCAATGAGAGTTGTGAGGAGCGAAAGTGAGATGGAAAATATTTAAATATTTACAGCCAGATGGCATTAAGGTGCTGTGCATAAAAATTACTCTAAACTCTACACGGTGAGAGGGAGAGGTTTAAAATACATAGCATGTGTAATATAAACAATATAAAATCACTGACTAGATTTAAATCTATAATTAACTATGTATTTCAGTATAGACGATACACAGAAACATAGGGCACAGGACTGGAAGGGGTCTCATGGATCATTGAGTCCAGTCACCATCTATCTTAAACAACCATGTTTTATTATCCCATTAATAAAATAAGCAAACTCCATTTAAAACTAGTTAGTTTCTTTGCCCTCAGTGTGCCTATTGGAACATAAGACTTTGCTGTGTATAAATGAGGAGTGAATGACCTGATAGTACAAAGTATTTTTGCTTTGGTAGCAATAGCTAGAATAGTCAGGTATAATACAACATGTATCTGATCTACAAAGTCACTTGCAGAAATATTTTTATGGAAAACTAAGGGGCGGTGCACCCTACTCATTACACTCACCAACCCCCTGGGGCTGCACAAGACCCAGCTGCTGGGGAGGAGAGGGCCGGGAGTGACGCCAGCCCTGGCCTCCCCCTTCCCCTTCCCTCTGGCAGAAGCCCTAGCCTCTTGGCCTCCCCATTCCACTCCTCGCCCCGCCCCCCTCCCCAGGCTCTCGGGCCCCCCACCTGGCTGCAGCCAGCCCTGGCCTCCCCCCCCCATACTCCTCTCTGGTCTCTCGCCCCCCCCCCATTTCTCCCCCAGCTGCAGCCAACCCCCTCCCCACAGCAGCACGCGCTCTACTCCACAGGCCACCTCTGGCATGGATCCTCTGGGTTTTCTCTTCTCCCTGCTCCCCCGCAGGAAGCTGGCACTGACATGCTAATCTTATGAGGTGGGGGAAGGGTTTCAGGCTGGGGCTTCATTGGAGGCAGCAGTTCCCCACTGGGCCAGAACATCAGGGTCCCCACCACAGCGAGGAGCTGCTGCTGCCGCCGCCCCCTGACCCTCCTTCAGGGGAGCTTAGGATTGCCACGTGTCCAGTAATGACCCGGACAGTCCGGTATTTTCGCCTCCTGTCTGGTTTAAAAAAAAAAATCAGAAAATCCTGGACACCTAAAATGTCCGGTATTTTCTGATTTTTTTTCCCCCTCGCCAGCAGGCGAAAATGCTGGACACCTGGCAACCCTACGACACACTTGGCAACTGGGCCCAGCCTCTGGCCCCCCCCCCCCGGGGCCCCGACACCCCCCTCGCCCCCGCATCCCCTGCTTACTTGGTTCTGCAAGGAAGCTGCATTTTGGCTTGATCAATAAAATAAAATGGCCGCTGGCAAAAAGCCTAAAGACTAAGGGGAAGCAATGCATTCCCTGGGTCTTAGTGCTCAACCTCTTCCCTGTTCCTGTCCCTATTCTGACTCTTCAGGCACTCTGAAAGGAGCCATGCTGTTTTAATGCTGTTTTATTATTTTTTTTCTTTGCTTAATAGCTTTCGGAGTCCCCCTTTTTTTTTCTCAACAGAACTTTTTCCCTGGTGTTTTTTTTTTGGGGGGAGGGGAGGGAGAAGGGAAGAGTTCGGTATTTTTCATTAAATCATCTGGCAACCCTAGGGGAGCCTATCTTCCAGCAGTAGCCAGTGCCAGTTGCCTCAGAGGGAATGAACAGAACAGGTCATCATCAAGTGATCTATCCTATTGCCCATTCTCAGCTTCTGGCAAACAGAGGCTAGGGACACCATCCCTGCCCATCCTGGCTAATAGTCCTTGATGGACCTCTCCTCTATGAATTTATCTAGCTCTTTAACTTTTATAGTCTTAGGCTTTACAATATCCTCTGGCAAGGAGTTCCGCAGGTGTGTTGTGGTTAAAAATACTTTTGTTTATTCTAAACCTGCTGCTTATTAATTTCATTTGGTGACCCCTAACTTTTGTGTTAGAGGAGTAAATAATATTTCCTTATTCACTTTCTCCACACCAGTCATGGTTTTTATAGACCTCTATCATCTCTCTTTAGTCATCTCTTTTTCAAGCTGAAAAATCTTATCACTCTCTTGCCAGATGGCAGCTGTTCCATACCCCTAATTGTTTTTGTTGCCCTTTTGTGAACCTTTTCCATTCTAGTATATCTTTTTTGAGATCTGCACACAGTATTCAAGATTGGGGTGTACTGTGGATTTATATAGAAGCAATATAATAGTTTCTTTTATCTTATCTACCCCTTTCTTAATGGTTAGCAACGTTCAGTTTTCTTTTTTGACTGCTGTTACATATTGAGTGGATGCTTTCAGAGAACTATCCACAATGACTGCAAGATTACTTTTTTGAGGGGTAACAACTACATCATTTCATTATGTATAGTTGGGATTATGCTTTCCAATGCACATTATTTTACATTTATCAACATTTAATTTCATTTGCCATTTTGTTGCAGTCACCCATTTTTGTGGTTCTTCGCAGTCTCCTTGGGACTTAACTATTTTGAATAGTTTTGTATTCTCTACAAATTTACCGCCTCACTGTTTTACCCTTTTTTCCCCCAGGTGTTCTATGAATCTGTTTAATAGGACTGGTCTCAGAACGTATCCCCTGGGGAACACTATTATTTACCTTCTTCCATTCCAAAAACTGGCCATTTATTTCCACCTATGTTTTAACCAGTTACCAGTCCATGAGAGGACCTTCCTTCTTATCCCATGACAGCTTACTTTGCTTAAGAGCCTTTGGGGGACCTTTTCAAAGGTTTTCTGAAAAATCTAAATACGTTATATCGACTGGATCCCCCTTGTCCGCATGCTTGTTGACCCTCTCAAAGAATTGAATGGAATTGACGAGGCATGATTTCCCTTTACAAAAACCATGTTGACTTTTCCCCAACAAGCTATGTTCATCTGTATGTCTGATCATTTTGTTCTTTTAATCGTTTTACCCAGTACTGAAGTCAGGCTTACTGGCCTGAAATTGCTGGGATCACCTCTGGAGCCCTTTTTATAAATTGGTGTCACATTAGCTATCCTCCAGTCATTTGGTACAGAAGCATTTGCTTATCCGGGTAGTCAACTAGTCGATCACATTCCTAGTGCACAGTTTTGGGATGTGACCTAGGTTAGGAGGGGATTCTGATCTGGGGCAGGAGATTGGGGTTCCAGATCTGGGGGGAGATATGGGTACAAAAGGGATATGTGGAGTAGCAGGGCAAGAGTGGGGGAATAGAGGGTTGGGGATGGGGTGCCAGAGGCATGTTCTGGCCAGGAGACTTACAAGTCAGCAGCTCAGCCAGCCTGCCTGCCATGCTAAAGGCTTGCAGAGCTTAAAATGTTTCTGCCTGCCTGGTGGCCAGGGGGAGAGCCGGGTTCCTACCCCCAGAAGCAGGGGTGTTGGCAAGTGTAGTGAGCAAGGGGCACAGCCCGCTAGTGGTATCTTAAAAAGCTTCCATGCTACTTGAAGGGAATTCAGTTTTGGGACTGTACCTTTTAATTTTTGTATAAGTTCCTCATCTTTGTGTAGTTCCCCTTTCGGATGCTGTGATGTTTTCCCTCCCACAGGGAAAATACTAATGGCTGTACAAATTCAGCTCTGTTTTTAATTTTTTCTCATTTATTTTGCCATTTTAAATTAAATTTCAGTTCAAAGAATTAATTAAAATAGTTGGAAAATCATAAATTGCTAATAGAAAACATATGTTATTTTTATGTGTTTATCTCTCCTGATGGTGCCAAAAAGCCCAGAGAAACCAAAGGGAAATTTAATATACTAAAAGAAACAATGAAACTGACTATACTCCAAGTGGCATTAAATGTGGAAAGTAAACAAAAGGAGAAAATGGTGATCATTATTTTCCTTTAATTTCTTCCAGGTATATCAACTGGAAGAATGTTTCTTTAAGAATAATACACAAAAATAAATTCACACACAAATATTACTTTTAGTTTGAAAGTGCCCCTTCAGAAATTAATATTGTAACTGAAAATGTTTCACCTGGTATTGTTTCAAGTAGCGTCTACAATTAATCCAAATGCAATTGAAGAAAGAAAAATGTATTTTCCCAGTTTGTTTATTTTGTGCATAGTTGGTTTCTTGGTAGCTCCTTGTATAAGTCCCCCCATCCCCTTTTTTTTGTAACGGTTTGCACCTAAAGGGAAAGAAAAGTATTTAGTAAATAAATTGGGAAAATGTGACTGTAGAACTTAGGAGTAGGTGTAATAATGTATGTGAAAGCACTGTTTAACTTGGTTTTTGTAAATGATAGGGATGTAAAATCCCATTTAATTGGTTAACTGATTAAATGTTAGCTTTAACTGATTAAAGGGGAAGCAGGCATAGGGGCCACTCCAGGGCGGATGGAGCAGCTCCCAGCCCCATTCAGGGCTGCTGCTAGCTCTGCCAGCCCATGCTGGATTATTGGTTCCCACCCCAGCCCAAAGCACTCTGGCCTAGTGAGGCTGGAGCAGCCCTCCGCCTGTGGTGGGCCACGTTCTGGGGAGTGCTCCCAGGCACTGGTTAACCATTACCCCAAATTGGATATTGACTATATCAGTCTACACCCTTCCTCTGTAGGCAAGAATATAAAAGTTCTCCCCCACAGTTGTTGCTGGTAGGGCAGGAGATTGATAGTTTTCACCGTGTCATCTCAATGTATGGTTCCTCCTGAACAGAGAGTACTCATCATGTCAAATGGCTGACGGAAACCCATTTTTGTTTGCAACTTTAGCACAGCTCTCCAGAACAGAAAGTAGGGTTTAAGACGATCATTTGCTCTACACTCATATTACCTGGCAAAGAGGTACATTAAGTAATACATTATCACCTTGACTGTACTGCAAGGGTGGGCAATAAGCTTCCCACTGGCTGGATGTGATTCGCCAGGGTTAGCCCTGGTGAGCCGCCGGCGCTTTATTTACCTGTGCACCTGCAAGTATGACCGCTCCTGTAGGCCGGTGGTTGCCTTTCCTGGCCAATGAGAGCTGCTAGAAGCAGTGTCCCAGGCTGTGCCACTTCCTGCAGTTCCGATTGATCTGGAATGGAGATGCACAGCCAACAGGAGCTGCAAGCAGCTGTGTCTGCGGACACCGAGGTCAGTAAAGCACCAGTGGCTTGCCAGAGGCCAACCCTTGCTGAGCGCCTCCAGTTTATTGCTCACCCCTGCTCTACTGCATAGTCTGTTTCCTATGAACAGGGCTTGCCAAACCTTGGCGAGCCCCGCTTACCAGCCGCGCTATCCGGCGATCTGTGCATGCTCAGATCGCCCGAACCCGGCTTTTCCAGGTTGCAATCTACTCGCACTATTTGTCGAGCCCTGCCTATGAATGTAGTTCTTTACTAACAATTGTGAGGGTAGAAATGAATACCCTCTGAAGTGTCTACAAATGTTTGTTTTGTTTTGTTTTTATATAAAATTAGTCTCTCTCCTCTTTCCCCTTCTAACTCTGCAGCTGTGGATAAATTGAAAGAGTCGGCATCTGATTCTCAGAATAACAATCTGTGGATTATTGTCGGTGTGGTAGTCCCCGTGGCTGTGGTGCTGCTTATCATTATTATTTTATACTGGAAGCTCTGCCGAACAGACAAGTTGGAGTTTCAGCCAGACACCATGAGCAATATTCAGCAGCGACAGAAGGTAAAAGGAAGTGGGAAGATGTGTGGGGAGGAGTTAAGGTGACCAGAGCACTTGTGACTGCAACAGCCGAGGCAGTGTGTAGCATTGTTACATGGGAAGGTGAGACTCACTATGGGAGAGGATCCCTGAAATCTGGAGGAAAAGTGGAACTGCTAAGAATTCCACAATAATAGAGTCCATAATATTCAGCTGTTGCCATTGTTTTTCCTTTATCTGTTGTATTATCTCCTGCTGTATCTCATCCTTAGGATCTGTCTTCCGTTTGGGGAAACTTAGGTGACATGGTTGAAAGTAACTTGCCTGCATCATTTAGTCCATGTTCTTACCTCTGTTCCTTGTGAGAAAGATTCTGTATTATTCCTTTTAAATGCAAATATTTTTCTAACTTTGCCTTGACCATCGCTGTTTCTTATGAATGCCTCATAAGCCAAACTGTTCATTGCCCAATTTTCCCATTCTTTCCTGGAAGTCCAGACTTACTTTAAGGTTCCTAGGACATAGGTTATTACAGATTTAATAATTGCTTTACAAGCATGTTGCAAAAAGCACGTGTTTTGTCCTTTTAAGTTTCTAACTTGCCTTTTACAAGTAGATTTAACAGCTTGAAATGGCAGCTAAAATCTTTTGTCCTTCCCACCATGTGCAATTTGTCTTATCACAGCTAACTTATACAGTTGGGTCTCCCTCATCCAGAATCTTGGGACTTGACCAGTTCAGAACAAAGGAGTTTGCTGGACCAGGAGAGGTCAATGCTGGTTCCTCTGCAGCCAGCCTCCGGTCTCTCCTAGGGGGCCACCAGTCTCCCAGATGGGCCTTCCTCCTGACTAGCAGCTACCAGGTTCCCCTCCTGGCTGCCTACCCTGATGTCAGCCCTGGCCACGGGGCTCTGCTCCTGATCCCAGCCATGCTCCCAGCCGCCAGCCCGACCCCGCTTTCAGCCCCTGTCCTGGCTCTGCTCCCAGCCCCAGTTGGACTCCTTGCTACTGGACTCCCAGCCAGCCCCGACTGTCAGTCACCAGGGCTCTCAGGTCCAACAACATTTGTGGTCCTACTGGATCAGTGTCCCAGAGTAGAGAGGTTCGTTCAACTGGAAATACATATTAAAGTATTACCACTTGGGTCTGTTTTTGGACATTTTCACTGCTATGTAGTTCTGTATGACTCTGTGTGTCTGTGTATACAGAGACGTGTGTGTGCCCTACTGAGTAGAATATACCAGATTTTGCTTATATTAGTTCTCTGGCAGAGCTGTTCCTTTAACTTACTGGATAGAGAATCTTGTTTGTTTGCTTTTTGAACCTGGTATACACAACTAGAATTCTAAATAGTAAAATGGGTGAACTAGAGTGCCTAGTTCTAAAAGAGGATATTGATATACTAGGCATCATGGAGACTTGGTGGAATGAGGACAGTCAGTGAGTACAGAATATATCGGAAGGACAGAACAGGTTGTGCTGGTGGGGGAGTGGCACTCTATATGAAAGAAAATGTAGAATCAAATGAAGCAAAAATCTTAAATGAGCCAAAATTTTCCATAGAATCTCTATGGATAGTAATTCCATGCTCCAATAATAAGAATATAGCACTCCGTATATATTATCAATCACCTGATCAAAAGAGTGATAGTGACTATGAAATGCTAAGGGTGATTAGAGAGGCTATCAAATTAAAAAACTTGATAATAGTGGGGGATTTCAACTATTCCCGTATTGACTGGGTGTACACCACCTCAGGATGGGATACAGAGATAAAATTTCTTGATACCTTAAATGACTGCTTCTTGGAGCAGCTGGTTCTGGAACCCACAAGGGGAGAGGCAATTCTTGATTTAGTCCTAAGTGGAGAGCAGGATCTGGTTCAAGAGGTAAATATAATTGGACCGTTTGGAAATAGTGACCATAATGTAATAACATTTAACATCCCTGTGGTGGGAAAAATACCTCAGCAGCCCAACGCTAGCATTGAATTTTAGAAAAATGAGGAAGTTAGATTAAAACGCACAGTGACAAAAGTAAAATCTCTGAAAGCTGCATGGAAACTTTTCAAAGACACCATAATAGAGGCCCAACTTAAATGTATACCCCAAATTAAAAAACACAGTAAGAGAACCAAAAAAGTGCCACTGTGGCTTACCAACCAGGTAAAAGAAGCAGTGACAGATAAAAAGATATCTTTTAAAAAGTGGAAGACAAATCTTAATGAGGAAAACAGAAAGGACCATGAACTTCGTCAAGTTAAGTGTAAAAATACAATAAGAAAATCCAAAAAGGAGTTTGAAGAACAGCTAGCCAAAAACTCAAAAAGTAATAGCAAAATGTTTAAGTACATCAGAAGCAGGAAGCCGGCTAAACAATCAGTGAGGCCCTTGGACAACTGAGATGCTAAAGGAGCACTCAAAGATGATAAAGTCATAGCAGAGAAGTTAAATGAATTATTTGCTTCAGTCTTCATGGCTGAGGTTATTAGGGAGATTCCCAAACCTGAGCCATTCTTTTTAGGTGACAAATCTGAGTAATTGTCCCAGATTGAGGTGTCATTAGAGGAGGTTTTGGAACAAATTGATAAACTTAACAGTAACATATCACCGGGATCAGATGGCATTCACCCAAGAGTTCTGAAAGAACTCAAATGGGAAATTGCAGAACTGTTAACTGTGGTTTGCAACCTATCCCACTCTCCACTCTGAAAACTTACTATTTATTCCTACCCTTTGTTTCCTGTCTTTTAACCAGTTATCAGTCCACGAAAGGACCTTTCCTCTTATTCCATGATAACTTACTTTACTTAAACAAAAGACAGGACTATGCAGCACTTTAAAGACTAACAAGATGGCCCATGAAAGCTCATCACCTAATAAGCCAGCGGCTGTCAAAAAAGCAAATAGAATGTTAATAGTCATTAAAAAAGTGATAGAAAATAAGGCAGAAAATATCTTATTGCCTCTTTATAAAACCATGGTATGCCCACATCTTGAATACTGCCTACAGATGTGGTCGCCTCATCTCAAAAAAAGTATGTTACATTGGAAAAGGTTCAGAAAAGGGCAACAAAAATGATTAGGGATTTGGAACGGGTCCCATATGAAGAGAGGATAAAAAGACTTGGACTTTTCAGCTTAGAAAAGAGGAGACTAAGGGGGGATATGATAGAGGTATATAAAATCATGACTGGTATGGAAAAAGTGAATAAGGAAATGTTATTTACTTATTCCCACAAAATAAGAACTAGGAATCACCAAATGAAATTAATAGGCAGCAGTTTTAAAACAAACAAAAGGAAGTTTTTCTTCACTCAGCATACAGTCAACCTGTGGAACTCCTTGCTGGTGGGTAATGGGAGGGATCACGTGAGGATTACCTGTTGTGATCACTCCCTCTGGGGCATCGGGTATTGGCCACTGTTGGCAGACAGGATACTGAGCTAGATGGACTTTTGGTGTAACCCAGTATGGCTTTCTTTTTTTTTTTTTTTTAATGAACTCACTCAGCAATGGTGCAAATATGTAGTTGGTTAGCAGCTTCAAGCTCTATTTTCCAACTAGAAGCTTAATTTGTAGCTTTTGTAGATATACCGGCCATACTATCTTTCATCTAGCTAGTTAACTAAAAATAACAGTGACATGAGCTTCCATGCTGGCTGTATAATGCCATCTGGTCTCCCAGGTAGATATTTGTGTTGCTTGGCATAATGAAGCCTGAACCACAGTGTCCTCATTGCTCTTTTTAGTGATCTACTTAGCTTACAGCTAGCATAGGTATGTCTAGATGAGCTGAATATTATACCCCCATTTGCATTGTAGATGTGTAGCTTGGGCATTAGTCAAAAAATTTCATGTGGTATGTGTAGTGTTTCTCTATAAGAGTGTATATGGAGCAAAGCATCCTCTGGCTTTATTGGATTTTCCAAAAGTGGAGGGAGAGGGGAAATTGAGAAAAATAAAAAACCACCAGGAACAACCATGCAGTTTTGACTCAATGCTGATTCATGAGGAAATGTGCTGCCTAGTGAATCACAAACCTTCCTTTCTCTAGAGGCCCAAAGTATTTTTGAGTTCTTCCACCCACGTATTAAACAAGGAAAACATATGTCAACCCCATTCCTGCACTGGGAACTGCTAGCACAAACCCTTGCACCTCTGTAGTACCCTCTACAAGTGAGCATGTCTCCACATGGGTTCTGGGGTCCATGCTAGTAGGTGCTGTGGCAGGGCTCCAGTTTTATTTTGTGAGATTGAACAAGACCAGAGTTTTGGGTATTATAGCGTAAGTCATGGAGGACTATGCCACATACAGCGAGGAATTTGGTAGCGTATTTTTGTATGCTAAACTGCCCTAAAGCTGTAGATTACTAAATTATTTATGTATTGTTTCCATAAAAGATGTATTAGTACAAAGAAGAGAGAGACAAAACTAGTATGGCATCCTCCTTTTAACTTGTGCTCTCTGAAAAAAAGCCAAGGAGGACAGGACAGTGTGACTGAAATACTTGTTAGTGGCTAAATTCTTTCCGTGGGCATTAGTTAAATATTACTACAGTCATGCTCTGCATACTCTCACCTCATGTTCAATCAAACAGTTTCCTCTATAAAAGTTTTAGAATAGAATATAGAATACTAGGACTGGAAGGGACCTCGAGAGGTCATCGAGTCCAGTTCCCTGCCCTCATGGCAGGACCAAATACTGTCTAGACCATCCCTGATAGACATTTATCTAACCTACTCTTAAATACCTCCACAGATGGAGATTCCACAGCCTCCCTGGGCAATTTATTCCAGTGTTTGACCACCCTGACAGTTAGGAAGTTTTTCCTAATGTCCAACCTAAACCTCCCTTGTTGCAGTTCAAGCCCATTGCTTCTTGTTCTATCCTCAGAGGCCAAGATGAACAAGTTTTCTCCCTCCTCATGACACCCTTTTAGATATCTGAAAACTGCTATCATGTCCCCCCTCAATCTTCTCTTTTCTAAACTAAACAAACCCAATTCCTTTAGCCTTCCCTCACAGGTCATGTTCTCTAGACCTTTAATCATTCTTGATGCTCTTTTCTGGACTCTCTCCAATTTTTCCACATCTTTCTTGAAATGCGGTGCCCAGAACTGGACACAATACTCCAATTGAGGCCTAACCAGCGCAGAGTAGAGCGGAAGAATGACTTCTCGTGTCTTGCTCACAACACACAGTTGTCTGTACACAGTTAAAGAAGGTAAGATGACAGAAGTAGAAAGTGGCTGCACTTCTAAAGCAGTGAGAACAAAACAGTGTCTCCCTCTACTTTGCAATTGTCAAGCCTGGTCTACACTGAGAGTTCAGTTGAACGAAGAATCAAGGTCATCAACAAGTGAAATCTTAGAGAACAGTCACCTCATAGTTGTTCATTTTATCCTGGTTGTGGTAATATTTAATTCACAGTTTGATTGGAGGTAATACTTATTCCTGAACAGGAATTTAAAATTAATTTGAGATTTGGCATGTGGTGAAGGATAATATTTTTGATAATTTTTGTTTGGAGGAAATGTTTAAAAAGCATGATTATCATTATTTATTTGTTAAGCATTGATAATATGCTACGGTGTCTGCTATCTAATAAACAAAGGAAGACACAGTCCCTTCCCCAAGAGGATTAAAATTGAAGTAGGTAGGCAATGATCAGCTATGCAGATACTTGAGAGATTAAAGGATACCAGGGCCATAGAGCGACATAATTTTAAATGCAAAAATAATACATGCATATTAATAGTATAAACAGATTCAGCAAATCAGAAGTTTTTTATAGAAACCTCATTTGGCCCACTTCGTACAAAGATTTGGTGCAAACATATAGCAGTGGTTGCAGCAATGATTTGTATGTTCGTCTCACAATCCAATAATGTCACGGGGGCCAGAGGAGGGGACACTGCAGGCTAGTCCAGGTATGAGTTGCTCTGTTTTTTAAAAGAACTTTGTCACAGGCAACTTTAGTATGTTTAAATACAAGAGATAAATGTTCTACTTTATATGAACACAAAGCTGCCTTAATTTATTGTGCTCAATAAAACCAAAAAAATAAAAAATTTGAAAAGGCAACGTCTCCTTCATGCACTCTCAAAGGGTCTTCAGCACAGTTCATATTGCTTATAGAGACTATCAGCAATTCAGGGATGTGATAAAATGTGCTGTGTTCTGCCGCCAGTGGCCACATGATGAATTTTTTTATTTTGTACAGTGTTGTAATTAGGGGTGTTAAAAATTGTCTATTAGGGCAACCATGTAAGTGCTGACAAGCTTAGTAGTTACACTGTTACCCCCCTGCAGACTGCTACAGAGCCCACAGCAAAGCTTCCCTGGGAGGTAGGCCCCCAGGCAGTGTTCCCTCTAAGCTGCATGGCAGCACAGCTTCACAGGTGATTCATCAGCCCCGCCCAGTAAGCTCTATGCATGGAGCCTGGAACCTCTGATTGGGCAGGGCTGATGAATCACCTGTGAAGCTGCTTAGAGGGAACACTTGCCCTCAGCCCCTGTCTGCCCAGCTTCCAGGGAGGAGGTTCACTGAGTGTAAGAGACACCGTTAACCAATAAGCATTCTTTGTCAGTTTTGAAAATGCTGTGCTGCCTCCTTTTTTTTTTTTTTTTTTTTTTTTTTAATGGATTTTAAATTGATGTCACATTTGTTTGGTGTTTGGAGGAACAATTATTTGAAAGAGTGAGTTTGTATCCATGAACAGCTATTTAAGGGAGTAGCTTTTGTAGAAAATTGACTACAGAGGGAAGCTGTCTACAAAGTAAAGCTATGCTTTTGTAACCATTTCTTGACCAGTTTATCTGATCTGTTTGTATGTGTGTGTTTAAAAAAAAAGTTCAGAATTATGACCACCCTGAAGCATTTTTGCCTTACAACTGAGACTGAACCAGTATTTCTGTATACATTCCTAACGTCCTGCCTGACCGCGTTTGTATCATTCCATTCCAGAAGAATGAGAGCTGATATCCCAGTAGCCTCTGTTTGATATTTTATTCTGTTGGTTTTCCAGAATCCTGTGCACTAGTGTTTTAGCTATGTCGTAATTCAACAGGACGTTTTTACAGTGTCTCCCATGCTGCTCACAGATTACCTGCCAGAGCTGAATTATTATTGTTGGGATCAAACTTAATTCCTTTGTTTCATTAGCAATATGTTTTGGTAACCTCTATTCAGTGCATATATTTGTGCATAGAGCAAGGCAATACTGTTCATATGAAAATAAATAGAAAAAACAGTGTCTCAAATATAATATGTAGAATAATACATCAATAGTATCTGTAAGTGTAGGAAGTGCATGGTGAATCTTTACTGAAATTAGTAAGTTATTTTTTTTTTAAATCCTTCGTATTGTTTTCCATTCTAACCATTCAGACATGTATGTCCAAACAGTATTATTAGACAACAAAATTAATCTCATTCATGTTGTGCCTTTATATAGGGAAACAGTGTGTTGGCAATCACATGGACATGGTAAAACCATATATACCAAAGGATACAGTCAAAAAAATGAACACATATGAAAAGGACAAATCAAATTTCAGAACAGGAGGAGGATGGGGGAGGGGAGAGGTAAATGTCTGTGAGCTAATGATATTAGAGGTGATAATTGGGGAAGCTATCTTTGTAATGGGTAAGATAATTAATGTTTTTGTTTAGACCGAGATGTAAAGTGTCGAATTTAAGCATGAATGACAGTTCAGAGGATTCTCTTTCAAGTCTGGTGTGAAAAGGTCTTTGAAGCAGGATGCAGGTAATCAAGTCGTTGAGACAATGCCCTTTCCGAGAGGCTCTTGGAGACAGACCCATAGTCTCCTATAGACAACGACCTAACCTCAAGATGATTCTTACCAACAGCCACAGGACATATCACACTAATACCAACCCTGGAACCTTCCCTTGCAACAAACCCCGTTGCCAGCTTTGCCCACATATTCACTCTGCTGATACCATTATTGGACCTAACCAATTGAGCTATAAGATCAAGAACACATATTCCTGCTCATCCAGAAATATAATTTACGCTATCGTGCCGAACATGTCCCTCTGCTATGTACATTGGACAAACGTCTCAGACACTTCGCCAAAGAATCAATGCCCACAAAACAGATATTAGACAGGATCACAAAGAAAAAACAGTTTCTTGCCATTTCAACCAGAAAGGGCATTGCCTTAACGACTTGATTACCTGCATCCTACTTCAAAGACCTTTTCACACCAGACTTGAAAGAGAATCTTCTGAACTGTAATTCATGCTTAAATTCCACACTTTACATCTCAGTCTAAACAAAGACATTAATTATCTTACCCATTATAAAAGATAGCTTCCCCAATTATCACCTCTAATATCATTAGCTCTCAGACATTTACCTCCACCCCCCCTCATCCCACTTCTGTTCTGAAATTTGATTTGTCCTTTTCATGTGTGTTCATTTTTTTGATTGTATCCTTTGGTATAAATGGTTGTGCCAATTTTCTTCCACTATTTGATCTGAGGAAGTGAGTCTGGCCCACAAAAGCTCATCACCTAATAAACCATCTTGTTAGTCTTTAAAGTGCTACATAGTCCTGTTTTTTGTTTCAGCTATACCAGACTAACACGGCTACATTTCTATCACTATGGACATGGTAGTTTGTCTGTTAAAAGCGTCAAATGATTTTCAGCCAGTCTAGCCCTCCTTGACTAGATTAACATTCTTGAATGTCTTGGCCAAGATTTTAAAAAATGGAATCCTTATGTTAGTCTCTTTATATCTGGATTTAGGCACCTGAATAAATGGTTTGACTTTTGAAGAGTCAGTCACCTAACAGTGCGCATTGAATTTAGTGTCTAAATATAGGCTTCAGAGGTTAACCTAAGACACCAATTTTTAAAAAATCTTCACTCTCAATTCCAATAAATATTACCTTGTGATGAACCAGAGCTTCCTGAATAATGGGTTAGCTCATTCTTTTATTGAAGGTGTGATTTTGTAACTGCTTTTTGTTTCCCCATTTAGAAATTTAGTTTTAAAAATTGTTTTTTTTTATAACGTAAAATTGATCCCTCCGCTCCCCCCCAAGGGAACCTAACCTGGAATTTTGAAAGTACTGATTTTGTGTCATTAGGTACAGTCTGAGAAGGCAATAAAATGAAGCTGGAAGATTTTATTTCAGTCCCTGGACATACAGACAATTTTTTTTAAGTGTTACAGTTTGGTCTCTTCTGTACTTACCCCCAAAATGTTCATTGCTTGTATGTGAGAGGTAAGATGATAGACAGAATCCCAGGGGTAGATCAGTCTCTATTCAGAGATGATCATAGATTATCTAATCAGTTCACTTTGATACACTTTATCATTTTTTTATTACCAAAAAGGAAAGTAGTCTATGTAGCATATGAAAACAAATACAGGAATGCTTCAAAGCCTTTTCGGTCTTGAACTTGACTGATGTTATTTATTCTACTGCAGCTTAGTGCTATGACCATCTTGCTTTGCTGAATATAAACTTGTGTGGCAGTGTCCTTTTGACACTTGTCATCAAGAATGTGATTTTAACCGGCATCATTTTAAATAAGAATCTTGAGGTTGTCGTGGTCAAAAGGATGAAGATCATGGAAATATAGAGGAGGTGATTTTGTTTCCATTTTTTCCTTTCACAAAATCAGAGTCTATGGGAATTGTATCTGTATCTAAAATATACTACTTTTTTTCTATTTTAAATAAAAAATATTGAACAGCAAATATGTTTTGAGAATAGCTTTGGTCAAATGGTAGGACTTACATGAAAGGTTAAACTTAGTAAACCCAGACTAACTTCAGTGTTTATATATAGATGTATAGTTGGTAGAACCAGGAGCTTCAGTCCAGGTATAGTAAAGGTTGCCTGACACTTTTTAGTTGCTTATAACTTTGCTAAACTTTTGGCTAGGGATGTTAAAATTATATTAATCAACTAATCGAATAGTCGATGGAATTTTGATTGATTATTCGATTAGTCAATAAGGGTGCTTCTGCTTTGAAATGTAACATCAGCCACCTGGCTGTACAAGAGCCCCAGTAGAGCCTGCTGGGCTCTTTTGCATTTCAAAGTGGAAGCACCCACATGGACCTCAGAGTCAGTGAGGGACTCCCCGCTGGCCCCAGGCTCCCTGTGGCGTTTCAATCTTTGAAATGCACAAGAGCCCCCGCTGGGGATAACTCGGAATCCCCCAGCAGGGACTCATGTACATTTCAAAGTTAGAACACTGCCGCTGCGCCCCTGCCCCCTTCCACGGAGCCTCTTTCTGATAGACTATTTGATAAGCTTTTGCTTATCAGATAGTTGACTAGTCGATTAGTCGTTTACATCCCTACTTTTGGCCAAAGTTTCCCATGCTGGGTGTCTGTTTCAAACCGAGTCAATTTGGGAAGCGTCAACAAAAAGGGGTTCTGCTATTTTAAGGAAAATACATTGTTTTGTACCTATTACATCTTGGAACTGTTTTGCTGAGGAGTTCTAGAGTCTCTGTGCTTTGGAGCAAGCGCTCAAAATTTAACAGGGGCGGGGGATGACCTTTCTGCCAGGGATTTGTCTTTTGTTGAAAAATGTAACCGAGTTATAAACCTGAGAAAAATTACAGTTTGCACACTAGTAATTGTAGTAGAGTTTGGATGCAAATTTTTTGAAAAGATTCCAGCTGTACTGAACATGCTCCATCCGAGATTTGCAGGGGCTGAGAGCAACCTCTCCCTGAAATTGCTAGGGCTGTAGAGTCAGGCATCAGAAGTGCAGGGATCTCATCTCTCCTGTGCTTTCAGTGCTCCCTTTGCTAGCACCCAAGCAGCGCAGAAGAGAAATCTGCTACTGGGAATGCAAATAGGATAAAAGTTGGGCCTCGGAGGGCAGAAGAGGGAGTAGACTGGAACAGGAAGGCTCAGGGCAGGGAGAAATAGAGTGACTGGGCAGAAAGATTGGGACTGGGAGCAGGAAGAGTGTGGTCTGATGGGGAGCTAAAGGGGTTAGGCATGAGGGAAACAGAGTGGAGTGGTGTGTGGCCAGTAGAGCACATGTCCCTCCAGAACCTGGAATGGAATCAGGTATTCCTGAGTCGTCATTTCTGTACTGTCAGCAAGTGACTGAAACCACTGGCAAAGTTGTCTCATTCTCCTCTAGGAGCAGATCCAGACGGGTGATAACAGCCTCCCTATCTCTGTTATCCCCTGCCTCAGTCACTGTACACCTTCTATCTCCTGCAAAAGCAGAGGCAGATAACCGCCTCTTGCACTACACTGTTCTGATTCTTCCTTGGAGAACAGTCCATCCTGTGTACTAAATGAGGCAGGAGTCCTGGGGGGAAATAACATGTGTTCATGTAATTAAAAATTATATTTGCACAAGTGCTCTGAATTAAATTTTTATGGGCAACCTTAATTTTGACATTTCCTAAGTCATTGGTAATTTAAGTAATTGGTAATTGCTAGTTGAAATCACATGAGTGGTGTAAAGGGAGAGGATTCCCCTCCCACACTCATGCTGAAAGAGATGCTGAAAGAATGATCAGAGAGGATTGAATTGCAGCTGGTATAAATCAGCACAGCTGAGTTCATTCTCCAGATCTGTGATTTACTTTATTTCTGGATGCAGCACATTATGCCGAATGTTTGCCCTCTTTCTCCTTGCAGGGGAAAAGGAGGGCAGAAAAAGTTCAGGAAATCCAAAAATATCTAGTAAATGCATATGTTTGTTTCTCTTGTGCAAAATGTACCTCCCTCCCAAAAAAATATCAAACCTCACCATTCGGCATGTGTCGTATATGCCTGTGTCAAGGAATCTTTTCAACAGTATGGCTTCTATCCCCATCTGCTGGAACAAGCAGACAGAGCATGTTGAAGAAGTGTGCACTTCAAGACACTTTGGGAAATATTTGGACTCTCTCAAAATATTCCGTAGGCAGACTTATCTTTGGCATTTGATCAGACAGGGCCTGTTTGTATTTGGAAAGAGCATGCCAGGCTTTATGAAAGGGGGCTCATTAAACCTTTGCAACTAGATGCACCAGAAGGCGTGCCCAAATGCACCTTTTGGTTTGTGTAGAACCTATTTTGGCAGCAAACGGGATGGTGGGTGTTTGTGTTATGCAGTCATCATACATATGCATTCGGTCTGCAAGCCAGAATTGTTAAAGGTCTTTCCTACTTTCAGCTTCTAGACTTCTTAAGTAAATGTGACTTAGAAGAAGTTTTTTTTAAAAGTGTTTAAAAAAATTAGAATGGCACCATTTCTGATTATTTCCAGGTCTGGGAAATTAGCAAGCGAACTTCTCATTCTCATCATCTGAATTAAGTTGAAAGAGCCAATAACAAATACTTTTAAAATAAGAAGTGAACTATTTTATAAATGTAATTCAGACTGTTGGCCTAATTTTGAACTCCTAACTCTGGTAGAGCTCCCATCTAAATCCAGAAGGAGTGTTACCTAAATAATGAGCTAAAGGCCCTAAATTTTTTACATTAGCAAAACTTGACAGACTCCCCCTCCACCTGCCACCAGAGTGAAGCCTTAGCAGAGTTAGAGTTTTAATCTTGTGGTTTTCTGTAGCCCTGTAATTCCTTTCCTGCTTTCCCTCTGGGATTGCTCTGGTTTATAGCACAGTACCCACCCAGGAGTTAGCAAGCCAAGTGTGCTTGCACATCAGCTTTGTGGTCCTGGTGAGGGCTGGTCCTTCAGAGAACCGCTTCCAAACCAAAACAGTCAGACACGTGCTAAAATTTAGTAATGCCATATGATGGGGCAAGGACTTAGTCTTGGGTCTGATCTGGTATGGCAGTTTCATTGTCCTAAGTATCACTGCCTCATCTTTAAAATGGGAGCAATAATTCTTCCATATCTCATCAGGACAGAGAGATTTGTAAAGTGTGTGCAGTACTTTGAGATCCTCAGATGGAAAACCTGATAAAAATGACAAATATTATTGTAATAATGAAATCTAAGAAATTAGTTGTCTATGTGGTGCCTTCTGTTGCCTGATGATGTTGCCTTTATCTTAAAATACACATAATCTGAAAACATGTTTGCAGAAAGATTTTTTTAGTTTTATAGTTCTCTCCCACTGATCTTTGGAGCTTGTCTGGTTACCATTGTAAAGATCTTTGGTTACAAGTCTGAACAACAGCCTGACATGAAGCTTTCATACTTAGTGTCTTTTAATGGTTCTTTTTATTCTTTCATAACAGCTACAAGCTCCCAGTGTGAAAGGGTTTGATTTTGCTAAACAGCACCTGGGCCAGCACAACAAAGACGATATCCTGATCATTCATGAGCCAGCTCCTCTCCCGGGACCTGTTAAAGACGCTAACCCTTCTGAAAATGGAGCCGTGCCAACCCCCAAATCAAAGACCACTTCAAAGCCTTCAAAGAATGTTCGACACAGAGGGAGGTTAGTTCAGCTGAAGAGAAGTAGCCGTGGATAGATTATGGTTAATTAACTGCAAAGTATCATTGTACAATGCAAAGTATTTTCAGTTAAGGATCCTTGACTTTGGCACGTGCTTTTTTTAGCTATTCATTACAGCTTATGCCTAGCTACTTTATAGCAGCCATTTCAAGACTGTGGGGGTTTTTTTTGGTTTTGTTTTTGTTTTTGTTTTTTATTTTTAATTGCGTCATTTTCAGTTAAATGGAATATCTTAGGCTGGGTGTGGGTTGGGCAGAATAGAGCATTATCTATGATAGGATAACATGAAGTGTATGCTTTTCATGCATTAGATTTTCATGCATTGTAATTCCTTCTGGTTAGTAGGGGAATGGGTAATTAAGAAATCTTATTAGTGATACTAGTTGCAATTATTATATGCAAGTCTAATATTCTCATGACTCAACAAGAGCTGCAAAACTCAAGGATGACACCCTTTTCTGTGCCCATGACTGTTACCTATCTGCTAAATGTCCAACACTCTCCTCACACTGTCAGACAAAAAGCTCCACAGCTAAGCAAGTTGAGAACAGCATATCATCCTTTACTTAGAATTTCCTGACCTTCAGCAAGAGCTGAATGACATCAGTCATTCACTCCTCAGTGTACTGCCAGAGCCAGAGAGCATCAGACCTGTGGGGAGGAAAAGTGTGTAACAGAGGCAGTAAATTAGAGATGATAGTGCTGTGGCATTTTGTAATGACTGAAGTCATCCATCTTCTCTCTAAGAGAGCTATTCATTATCTTGACTGTTGTGATGAGGGAGGTCTCCTACCACCCCAGTTCTCTGTCTCTCGTGCAGCCCTCTGAAGAAGGAAAGCGGTACTCCGATAGTCTCCTGAGTATGTATGAGTCACATAACTAAATGTCACTAGAGCTGCAGTAGGAATCATTCTCACCAAAGAGGGTAAACGGGATGTGCTGCAATTTTTCAGAAGAGACTGGATAGAGGATTATGGAAGACTGGTGGCTGCATTGCTCACAAATTTGCCGATTTTAATGAAAGTCCCTGATAACTTATGAAACTACCCATATGAAATGTTTGCAGTTTTGGCATCTGTAACTTCCACAGCCTTACACCTCACTGGTCTTCCACACCCAAATGCCAAAGCTCCCCGCCTCCTTTACCACATTTAGAATGTCAGTGCTGAAACGTGTCAGTGTTGATGCCTATCAGTGTTTCAAAGCTGAATGTGGTGGAGAATTAGCAGGGCATGGGATGGATGAAGGTGATGAGTAGGAGTGGGTGGGGACAATGGGGCATGGGATTGTAGGAAATGTAAGAGGGTGCCTAGGAAGAGTACGCTTGTTGGGGGTGAGCACCGCGGAAGTGTGTGAAGGAAAGGAGTGTGGCACTGCAGGGAGAGTATTGGGTGGGGTGCAGAGCTGTACTAGGGTATCATAGAATCCTAGAGCTGGAAGGGATCTCAGGAGGTCATAGAGTCCAGCCCCCTGCCCAGAGCAGGGCCAACCCCAACTAAATCAACCTAGCCAGGGCTTTGTCAGACCAGGGCTTAAAAATCTCTAGGGGTGGAGATTCCACCACCTCCCTAGGTAACCCATTCCAGTGCTTCACCACCCTCTTAGTGAAATAGTTTTTCCTAATAGCCAACCTAGACTTCCCCCACTGTGACTTGAGACCATGCTCCTTGTTCTTCCATCTGTCACTACTGAGAATATCCTCTTTGGAACCTCCCTTCAGGAAGTTGAAGGCTGCTATCAAATCCCCCCTCACTCTTTTCTTCTGCAGACTAAATAAGACCAAATCCCTCAGCCTCTCCTCATAGGTTATGTGCTCCAGTCCCCTAATCATTTTGGTTGTCCTCTGCTTGACCCTCCCAATGCGTCCACATCCCTTCTGTAGCGGGAGGGCCAGAACTGGATGTTATATTCTAGATGTGGCCTCACCAGTGCCAAATAAAGGGGAATAATAACTTCTCTAGGTCTGCTGGAAATGCTCCTCCTAATGTACCCTAATATGCCATTAGCCTTCTTGGTTACAAGGGAACACAGTTGACTCCTATCCAGCTTCTCATCCACTGTAATCCCCAGGTCCTTTTCTGATGAGCTGCTACTTAGCCAGTCAGTCCTCAGCCTGTAACAATGCTTCGGATTCTTCCTTCCCAAGTGCAGAGCTCTGCATTTGTCCTTGTTGAACCTCATCCGATTTCTTTTGGCCCAATCCTCTAATCTGTCTAGGTCACTCTGGATCCTATCCCTACCCTCCAACGTATCTACCTCTCCCCCTAGCTTAGTGTCATCTGCAAATTTGCTGAGGGTGCAATCCATCTCCTCATCTAGGTCATTAATAAAGATGTTGAACAAAATCGACTCTACAACCGATCCTTGGGGCACTCCCTTTGAAACCAACCGCCAACCAGACATCGAGCCGTTGATCACTACCCATTGGGCCCACAATCTAGCCAGCTTTCTATCTACCTTACAGTCCCTTTATCCAATCCATACTTCCTTAACTTGCTGGCAAGAATATTGTGGGAGACCATATCAAAAGCTTTGCTAAAGTCAAGGTATATCACATCTACTGACTTCCCCATGTCCACAGAGCCAGATACCTCCTCATAGAAAGCAGTACGGTTGGTATAGCATGACTTGCCCTTGGTGAATCCATGTTGACTATTCCTGATCACTTTCCCCTCTTCCAAGTGCTTCAAAATGGATTTCTTGAGGATCCCCTCCATGATTTTTCCAGAGACTGAGGTAAGGCTGACTAGTCTGTAGTTCCCTGGATTGTCCTTCTTCCCTTTTTTAAAGGGTAGGGGAGCTGATTTGGCTGGGGGGGGGGGGGGCGGGGAGAGGAGCGCATATAAAAAATGTGTAAGTGAGGGAAATGTGGGACAAATAGGTAAGAGTTAAGTGAGGCCTTCCAGGAAGAAATGAAGCCAAGAGGAGGAGCCGTGCTATAATGAACCACAAGTGGCTCAGCAGAATAAAGCTTCTTTCTGTTGCACCTTCTCCTAGTTCATCCTCCTCCCCCATTCACATCTCTGCTCGCTCCCACCCTCTTCTTTACCATCCCTGTTTGCCACCCAGATGTCCCCCGTCCTCCCATTTGTCTCTTGCTGTGTCTCCCGTCTCGCTGCACCTACAGTGCTGCTGCTTTGTGTCTTGGGGAAACAGAGGCTGATGATGGGAGAGGAAACAAGGGGAGTGTGTGGAGAGGGGGAGAATATTTTGCGTGCAGAAGCTTGCTGGGCACAATGAGGGATGTACAGATGGTGCCTTGGGGGAGCCTAGACAGCACCATGCCTCTGCATTTTTTGGCAATTGAAAGGCTCTTTATCTGTTGTTGCCTTGACTCCTTGGTACACTGCAGTGGCAGCACTGTGGGGCACCCTTGGTACGTTGTTGCCACTGCACAGAAGCCCTTGACTCTGCTGAGCGTGCTGTGCCAGAGAATGGGCTTCTCTTTTTCATTCCCACCTAAGTCTCCCTGCTCAGTCCCTAAGTACCTGCACCCAGTTCACCCATATGCATCTCCACACCTCTCCAGTCAACCTCTCATGCACCCCAAAGCCTCATTCACTCTTCCTGTCTCCTGACAGGCTCCCTGCCACATATGGGCTTCCTCACACTGCATCCCCCATCTTCCATGCCATACCATGGGCTTTGTAAGGAGCAGAGCTAGTGAGTCGGGGACCGAGGCTAGCCGCATCCCAGAAAACAGATGCAGTTAAAGGAACGTGACATTTCTGTCAGCTAATCGTGGCTCAGCTCAATTTGATTATTCTCCATGAGAGAGATGAGTTCATGTGTTTCAAAAGTGGCCTGTGTTGGCAAGATGAGTAGAATCTGTCAGTGGTAAAAAGAGAGGGTCTTTGCATTCTGAGAGTTTGAGGAAGTCGGAGGGCATTAGAGAAACTCAAAATAAAAAAAGGAATGCAGGGTAATTTTTTTAAAAGTCTTTTTTAAAACGTTTCCTCTGGAAAAGTTAAAAAATATTTTACTTAAAAAAATCAATATGCCAAATTTGATACATGGCATCTTCCCTCCCCAGCTTTAAGTAGTGTGCAGAGGAAGCTAATGTCATGGGTGATCAGAGATGAGGGTTAACACCTTGAGAGTGAACTTGATCAGTAGAGTGGAGATAGACTGTTATGGGTCAGAGATTGTTTTAGTGCATACCTTTTACTTAGAGATGAGAAGTAGATTAAACAAGTAGTGAATGGAAGAAACATATGATATACAAGCTACTGATTATGATTTTTATTCAGGTAGTACCTATGGGCCCCAATTGAAATCAGGATCCCTTTGTGCTAGGAATGGTGCAAATGCATAATAAGTGACAGTCCTCCTACCCTAAACATCTTATTACAGCACCCAGCATAATGGACTCCCAATCTCTGGTAGCATACAAATGCCTTACTATAAAATAAATACTTACTGAAAATCTAAATCGAAAAGATGAAGGGTGGGAGGTAAAACAAAGGGACAGAATGAGAAGAACGAGGAAACTAGTTAAACAGAAATTGAAAAGAACTGTCTTAAGAGTAAAATGCCTGCAAGCTGCATGGAAATGTCAAAATGCCATAATAGAGGCTCAAACTAAATGTTACACCCCAAATAAAAAATACATCAAGAGGACCCCAAAATGTCCCTGTTAGCAGTTCAACAGAATAGAAGAGATGGTTAGAGACAAAAAGACACGCTTTACAAACTGGAAATCAAATCCTGCTGAGGAAAATAATAAGCCTAAACGCTTACACGTCGGGTATAAAGGTGTAAGTGGGAACGCCGAGAGAGAATTTGAAGAGCAACTAAAAACTACCAGCAAAAAACAAAACCAAAAAAAAGTACTTTAGAAGCAGAAAGCTAGCCAAAAAATCAGATCATCAAAGTGCTACAGGAATACTCAAGGAAGACTAGGCCATTGTGAGGAAGCTAAATGAATTCTTTTCATCAGCCTTCACTCTGGACGATACGAGGAAAATTCTCACACTTGAGCCATTCTGTTTAGGTATCAGATCTAAGGAACTGTCCCAGATTGAGGTATCAGTAGAAAACATCTGTTGAATGTGCAATGGCAGTCAAAAAAAGGTAACAGAATGTAAGGGATAGATAGTAAGACTAGGGATGTTAAATATCAATGAATTGAATAATTGAGTAACCTCATGAATTCTTATCAGTTACTCAACTATTCTATAGTCCCTAGGAGTGGGGCTGCCAGTGCTCTCCAGCCCCACCCCCAAGGAACCCCCTGTCACTCCATAGTGCTGCCTTATATCAGTGGCAGCAGCATGGGATGCCAGGTGGAAACTGGTCCGTGAGGGGAGCCAGTTTTAAAAACAAGCTTCCCCTGCAGACTGGCTCCCTGTCACCTCACGCTGCTGCCTCTGATACAGAAGCAGCAGTGCGGAGTGGCAGCAGTCCCTGTCTGATGGTAGGAGTGAGCCCCTGGACCCAGCGCAAGCCAGAATTGAGCCGGGCTACCTGCCCACCTGGCTCCTAATACACTTCAAATGCAGAGTCTCAGCAGAGGTAGGTCCCAGACCCAGCACTGAGCTAGACCGCTGGGCAGCCTGCTAAAAAAATTACTGGCAGGCGGAGGGGGAAAAATGCATGTAGTCTAATAGCATTAACCGATAAGCTTTTTCTCCACGGTTAATCAACTGCACTATTACATCCCTAAGTAAGACAGAAAAATATCATACAGCTATGCTATAAATCTATCCTTCAATACTTCATTAAATTCTAGTCACTCCACCTCAAAAAGATATATTAGAATTGGAAAAAGTACAGAGAAGGGCAACAAAAATAATTAAGGGTGTGGCATAGCATCCCTAGGAGGATAGATTATTATAGTGAAACTGTTCATCTTAGAAAAGTGTCATCTAAGGGGCAGAGGGGGAAGGGTGCGTATGATAGAGGTCTATAAAATCATGCCTGGTATGGAGAAAGTAAATAAGGAAGTGTTATTTAGCTCTTTGCATAACACAAGAATTCTGGGTCTCCCAATGAAATTAACAGGCAGCATATGTAAACATAAGGAGATACTTCGTCACACAACACACAGTCAACACTTTCTCTAGGGAAGACTGATGTTTAATTGAAGGCTTTAGTAGCTGGATCAAATATCCACCTAGCAATAAAAATCTGGCACTTAGCAAGGTTGGTGGGCCAGCTAGTCCATTTCATGAAACCATTGCATCAGTGCACAGACTATGAATGTGTACAGAATTACATGTCCAATATGCATACTATCACATCAGCTATGTAATCTGAAGTACAGGCTGTACCTCTCTGTTCCTGGACCAGAGAGCCCTGGGGCCAGGAATCCAGTGGGCAGGGGAGCCAGCATCTGGCAGCCCAGCTGGAGCCAGAGCTGGTGGCCACTGGGCCAGTGTCTAGCAGCAAGGCCAGCATCTGACAAGCCCAGGCAGAGCCTGCAGCCAGGCCAGGGCCAGGGTTGACAGTAGAGGGTCTGATGTCTGGCAAGCCTGGCCAAACCTGGGAGTTTGGCTGGACCAGAAATGGAGCAGTCAGCAGGGAGGGGTGGCAATCTGGGGGACAGGTGGCAAGGGACCTGCCCTTGTCCAGCAAATTCCCTTGTTTGGGACCAGCCAGGTCCCACGAGTGCTGGACCAGGGAACTCCAACCTGTACTAACTTTAAAATCAGTTGCATATACAGCCACTCCCCGAGTTGCGAACGGTCGAGTTATGACCATTCGCACTTACGACCAAAGCTCCATGGAGCGGTCGTAAAGGCGGTCCCTGGGTTACGAACACGACCCACACTTACGAACAGCACGGTCGCATGTAACTCATTGGGGTCTGAGTTATGAACGGATCAAGTTACGGCAAAGTGTTTGGTCCGTTACTCGTTCGTAACTCGGGGAGAGACTCTAGTGTATTCTGAATTGTTTTGTACTCTGTTTTTAAAATAGCTGTCAGCTGAAATACAGGCAGTCCCCGACTTACGCGGATCCGACTTACGTCGGATCCGCACTTACGAACGGGGCTTTCTCACCCCGGAAGTCGGGGCGAGAAAGCCCCGTTCGTAAGCTGCTCCGGTGCCCCTGGTCTGCTGGAGACCGTCTCCAGCAGACCAGGGGCACCAGGCGGGTTCCCGCGCTTCTGAGGCTTTGCCGGAGCAAAGCCTCAGAGGCGCGGGGAACCGCCGCTGCTGCCGCTTCAATCTGGGTGCCTGTGGTCTGCTGGGGACCGTCCCCAGCAGACCACAGGCTCCCGGACTGAAGCCGCAGCCGCGGGGGGGGTCCCGCGCCTCTGAGGCTTTGCCAGAGCAGACCACAGGTTCCTGGACTGAAGCCGCAGCCGCGGGGGGGTCCCGCGCCTCTGAGGCTTTGCCAGAGCAAAGCCTCAGAGGCGCGGCACCCCGCTGCCGCTGCGGCTCTGCTCCCCGTGTCCCTGGTCTGCTGGGGGGGGGGGGGAGCGCAGCTAGTGTGCTCCTCCCCTCCCCCAGCAGACCAGGCTTTTGTTTTGGACTCTGGGGCAGAGCAGCTGGGGCGCTGCCGATTGGTCCTGCAGCGCCCGCTCTGGGCACTACTGGACCAACCCGGCAGCACTCTAGCTGCTCTGCCCCAGGTCCTGATTCAGCTGCTGCTGGTCAGTTTCAGCAGCGGCTGAATCAGGACACCTGGGGCAGAGCAGATGGGGTGCTGCTGGGTTGCTCCAGTAGTGCTGAGGAGCGGCGCTACTGGAGCAACCCAGCAGCACCCCAGCTGCTCTGCCCCAGGCGTCCCCAAGTCAGCTTCTGCTGAAACTGACCAGCGCTGACTAAGGAAGCCCCAGGCAGAGTTGCTCTGCCCCGGGCTTCCTGGAATCAGCTGCTGATCAGTTTCAGCAGCAGCTGACTTGGGGACGCCTGGGGTTCTTAAGTTGATTCTGTATGTAAGTCAGAACTGGCGGTCAGTTTCAGCAGTGTCTGAATCTGGACGCCAGTTCCGACTTACATACAGATTCAACTTAAGAACAAACCTACAGTCCCTATCTTGTACGTAACCCGGGGACTGCCTGTATGCATGTATTTCAGAGTCTGGTGGAGAAAAACACACAATTGCCTTTAATTATTCAGAATATACCTGCAATGAACTAATTAAATTGAGTTGTATAAGAAATTATAAGTGATTAGTATTCCTACAGATCCCGATTGCCCAAATAGATGGAGGCCCCATCATACTAGATGCTGAACAAACATGTAGAAGAGACAGTCTGTGCCCCAGTGAGTTTATAGTTTAAATCTAAGACTGACAAGTAAACAGATGAGCTGAGGAGGGGGGATGGGATGACAGTAATACTAGTCTATTTTTGCATAGACAAGCTGTGTCCACAATTTGTAGGAACTAAGGGATTGTCTCTTTCTTTTGTACTATATGGCGTAAGTAAAATATTAATAGTCCTGGCTGGGTGTAGACTTACATAGTCAGCAAAACAGAGTGTGGACTTTCAGCGTTAGTTAATTTAATAGCTGGGCTTGGTAACTTCATACTGTGATACTATGATACAATACCATACTGTGATACCATTTAGTCATATTACTTTTGAAGTGGCAGATTATTTTTCAGGCAGAAAAATAATTCTGCTCTATGCTAAAGTGAAAGGCTTTCTGTTAAAATTAAAATTGCCTTTTCAAAAGTAAAAACAGATTGCTTCTCTCATATACATGACAAGATTGTTAAGTCACAGAGCACAGCATTGCTACAGCCTAATTTTGCAATCCCTGCACTCATGACAAAGGTAATCGTTTATTATAAGTCAGAGTACTTTCTGAAAAGAAACAGTCCTACCAACATATGGTCTTATTTTCCTTGTACCTGATGGCCAGAGCCCTTTATAAACCTGTCTAACCCTTCATTCATCTTGTTTTATATCTTCTTTATTTATGGCTGCAGAGTTTCCCCTTCGGATGCTGACTCCACAGCGAGTGAACAGTCCAGTGAGAAAGAGACAGGAGAAGAAACTGCAAGACCACCAACCACAGCCAATGAGGGCAAACCACGCAGAGGTCCAAAGAGTGGTTTGTTGTTTTTTTTTATTTCAGTCTCTTGCTGCAGTGTTTTAGTAGGGCAAACCTGAGATACATTTCAGTGCTGCCACTTTCTAAAAAAGTAATTTTTGTCTATTGGAGCTTCTTATTTTGGTTATCCATCATTTTTTCCCTCTGATTATTTTCTCTTTTCCTATGTTGCAGCTGGAGGTCTGCAGGTTTATTTCATTCAGGCATGAATCTCATCCAAGTGATGTAACACCACTCACCCTTTCCTTCTCTCATCCGCACACACTTTCTAATCATGTGTCATTATGACTCTGTTGGTAGCAGTCTTGTAGGAAATTACAGGTGCAAAGAGGTCACAACAGGACTTGATACAATGGGAGAGTACGCCTTTAACTGTGTAATTTTGAAAAAGTGAGATTTAAAAATATGGTGGATAGCTAAGAATTTAAAAATCAATGTGGTGCTTGTTTAAGATATAATTTAGGAGCTAAGGTGTTTTGTTGTTAGCACTAGTTTTGCTAAAGACTTGCTAGCATCTCATGGAAAATACTGCAACTTATTCTGCTCACTCCTGTCATTTTTATTCCTTTTTACCCCATTTCAGAATATTTAAAATATTTTCATGAACACAGGATTTTAAGAGCGCATGTATCTGTTATCATTGCTTATTTCTCACTGGAGGTTTTAAGGCCAGATCCTCAGCTCATCAGAGTAGTTCCATCATGGAGCTCAGATATATTATAATCCTGGTTTTGAGCAAAAGTCTTAGTAGTAGTAAAACAGGAGAGAAGGGAATACTGGAAATACCAAAGGCAGGTCTGTCTATAAAGTTGAACATTGTTCAGTGTTTTTCAGGAGCTGGCTATTGAGGAATACCTGTATACTCGAGCATTTCCCAGTTTACCATTGTGTCAGAGAAGAGATAAGAAGATGCAAGCAGTATTTATTATAATATTGATCATTAGTTCCTTTCCAGAGTTAGTTTCCTTTCCTTTCTCAGCGTATGTTTCTACTCATGCAATGTTCAGAACACTGAATGATCCTGAAGGATCTGGTTTGGTGAGGCTAGTTTTCTTCCTGGATGGATGTTCTGTTGTAGCATGTAAGCAAACAGAACACAAGGTAGGCAAACACTGCCAGAACACACGAAAGTATGCATCCTAATAAACTGGCATGAAGTATGGGTCACTTGCATATCTCTTTCACAAGGTTAGTTTTTGGTTTTGTTTTTGTTTTTTGTTTTTTGGTAAGGTGAAATCCTAGTGGCCTAGGGTGTATGTTTTAATGTAGTGTGTTGGTTGTAAGGACCAAAATGAATGCCTGATGTTTTATGAGGAGCTAATGTTATAAAAGACTGTTGGGCTGTTCCTTGTTCCAATCTATGTGAATCCTGCCGTATCGTGTCTCATACAGTCCTATCCCATTGCCTCCTGTTGGGAAATTCCTTATTTGTCCCCTCATTTTGCATCTTCCTTAAAGGTTTCAGTTTCGGCTTGACCTGTCTTTTGCTTTAGAGCATTAGAAGTGGTTACATCCAGAGCTAATCCTAACTGTGTCTTAAATATCTGGAAAGGACTGTTGGAGAACTGTGTAAAATGTGTCTTTTTCCTTTCTGCTGTTCTGGGAAAGAAGAAGCTGTTTCTCCATAGCTGGTCCTGGTGGTCAAGGGGATTGTTTTTAATGCTCAACCCCAACCCCTCTGTAGTAGAATATTCAACTGCTGATAAATTCCAGTATCTGCCTCCTCTTCCTACCTCTCAGGCTTCGCAATCTCACTCAGCACTGCAGCACCCTTTTTATCATATGTGTTTCTAAATGCCACTTCTGCTGAATTATTCATAACTGCAGTGTCGTATTTCTGTGCTTTTCTCCCTTATGCTGGCAGGAGCAAATAGAGTAGGTAAGTATCCATCTTATTGTGTGACGGCCTTTCTTTAACTGGCAGTTTTGTGGAACAAATGTGAACGAGGGTCTTGGGAAAGTTTAATTCAATGTATCTGACATTTGAGTGGATTTGTCCTCTGGGTCTAAAAGCCAAAATTTGTTTTGAGCCATTTATTTACAGAAAGAGTTCTCAACAACTCAGATTATGTGAAAGGGTAATCATTTGTTTCTCCAATAGCTAGGCTGGGTTTTTTTTATTATGATATTTGTCATGTTTTAGTTCAAGCAGTGGTCCCCAACCTTTTGGGGCTGCTGGGCACTCGGGGGTGGGGCCACTCACGGGCCACACGCCCGTGGGGGGTGGGGCTGGCACATGCACCGAGCGCGCGGGACCGGCACCGGCATGTGCGACCCTGGGGCAGAGGCTGCCCAGATTGTTCGGCGGGCACACATAAATGGCCCGGCGGGAGCCATGGCGCCCACGGGCACCGCGTTGGGGACCACTGAAGTAGAACATACTAAAGTGATCTCTGTTCTTTTGTCTCTTGGTTTCCTTCCTTGAACAGAATGTGAATAGTTAATATGATCTTTTAAATGGCCAATATTTATGCTGCTGTGAAGTCTGAAAGCTGTTCAGTTTAATGCAGTACAGGCAGTCCCCGGGTTACGTACAAGATAGGGACTGTTCTTAAGGTTTGTTCTTAAGTTGAATTTGTATGTAAGTCGGAACTGGTACATATTGTAGGGGAAACTCTAGCCAAACATTTCTCCAAAGCCTCAGAAGCGCGGGAACCGCTGCTGTTGCCGCTTGAGACCCGGTGCCTGTGGTCTGCTGGGGACGTTCCCCGGCAGACCACAGGCACCGGGTCTCAAGCGGCAGCAGCAGCGGTTCCCGCGCTTCTGAGGCTTTGCTCTGGCAAAGCCTCAGAAGCGCGGGAACCCGCCCGGTGCCCCTGGTCTGCTGGAGATGGTCTCCAGCAGACCAGGGGCACCGGAGCAGCTTACGAACGGGGCTTTCTCGCCCCGGAGCTCGCAGGTAGTAATCCGCTACCTCGACCTCCGGGGCGAGAAAGCCCCGTTCGTAAGTGCGGCTCCGACGTAAGTCGGATCCGCGTAAGTCGGGGACGGCCTGTACATCTATAATTTACAATTAAGAGAGTTCAACGTTTCATTTAAATAATATTAACTATGAAAAAGGAATAGCAAAGGTCCTACGGATATCTCCTTGAGATTATCTATGATACTGACAACAACTTAGATCATTTAACCACCTAATTTACTTTTTACTATCTACAGTGTTTCTTCCTTTCCTCTTGGACACTTTAAACACACTACAGGTTAATCCTCCTTATTCGGCACTTTCTGGTATGGCAACATCCTGGGTCCGACATGATTTTAGTTAGCTGTCATGGGTGTGGCCAAGTTTCCCCGCAGTTCCATAAGGTTTGTTTACAGCCACCAGACCTGGCTCTCAGTGTTCAGTGCTTTTATTTACCCCTAAATGTCTTCTAAGAGCCCAGTAAGCAGTGGAAGTGCTGGTAATGCTGCTAGACAATATTGACCTCCCGTGGTTCAGCAAATTCTCTGGTTCGACACTGGTCAGGTCTTGAGAGTGCCAGACTAGAGAGGTTCAACCTGTAGTCAGTTTTTCTTGTTCCCTGATCATTCTAGTTACTTTTACTTTCAGCTTCTAATGTATTAACACATTTGGTTTAGGTTCCAAGTGCAACAGAGGAATTATACGTTGTTAAAAAATTATTTCCAATAGAACAAACAAAAGACATGAAACATTTGTATTGTTTTTAAGCATTGTGAATAAGCAAAGGCTCTATCTAATTATCAACTCCTGGAGCCATCCAGTCCCTCAGAAGTAACGACTTAAACTTATGAGTCACATTAATATCACTTAGGACGAGGAGCTATCTAATAATATATACAGGCAGTCCCCGGGTTACATGGATCCGACTTACATGGATCCGACTTACATCGGATCCCTACTTACAAATGGGGTGAGGCAACCCCGCACTAGCTGCTTCCCCCCAGCAGACCAGGGAGACGCGAAGTTAGCGCGCTGCCCCCTCCCTCCCAGCAGACCAGGGAGACGCGGAGCGGCTTTTCTCAGCAGACACCTCAGCTTGAGAATAAAGGACTGAGGGAAGTGAGGTGTGGGAGAATAAAACTGAGCTCTGGAGAAATGTTTGGCTAGAGTTTCCCCTACAATATGTACCAGTTCCGACTTACATACAAATTCAACTTAAGAACAAACCTTAAGAACAGTCCCTATCTTGTACGTAACCCGGGGACTGCCTGTACTGCATTAAACTGAACAGCTTTCAGACTTCACAGCAGCATAAATATTGGCCATTTAAAAGATCATATTAACTATTCACATTCTGTTCAAGGAAGGAAACCAAGAGACAAAAGAACAGAGATCACTTTAGTATGTTCTACTTCAGTGGTCCCCAACGCGGTGCCCGTGGGCGCCATGGCTCCCGCCGGGCCATTTATGTGTGCCCGCCAAACAATCTGGGCAGCCTCTGCCCCAAGGTCGCACATGCCGGTGCCGGTCCCGGTCCCGCGCGCGCGGTGCATGTGCCAGCCCCACCCCCCACGGGGGTGTGGCCCGTGAGTGGCCCCACCCCCGAGTGCCCAGCAGCCCCAAAAGGTTGGGGACCACTGCTTGAACTAAAACATGACACATATCATAATAAAAAAAACCCAGCCTAGCTATTGGAGAAACAAATGATTACCCTTTCACATAATCTGAGTTGTTGAGAACTCTTTCTGTAAATAAATGGCTCAAAACAAATTTTGGCTTTTAGACCCAGAGGACAAATCCACTCAAATATCAGATACATTGAATTAAACTTTCCCAAGACCCTCGTTCACATTTGTTCCACAAAACTGCCAGTTAAAGAAAGGCCGTCACACAATAAGCTGGATACTTACCTACTCTATTTGCTCCTGCCAGCATAAGGGAGAAAAGCACAGAAATACGACACTGCAGTTATGAATAATTCAGCAGAAGTGGCATTTAGAAACACATATGATAAAAAGGGTGCTGCAGTGCTGAGTGAGATTGCGAAGCCTGAGAGGTAGGAAGAGGAGGCAGATACTGGAATTTATCAGCAGTTGAATATTCTACTACAGAGGGGTTGGGGTTGAGCATTAAAAACAATCCCCTTGACCACCAGGACCAGCTATGGAGAAACAGCTTCTTCTTTCCCAGAACAGCAGAAAGGAAAAAGACACATTTTACACAGTTCTCCAACAGTCCTTTCCAGATATTTAAGACACAGTTAGGATTAGCTCTGGATGTAACCACTTCTAATGCTCTAAAGCAAAAGACAGGTCAAGCCGAAACTGAAACCTTTAAGGAAGATGCAAAATGAGGGGACAAATAAGGAATTTCCCAACAGGAGGCAATGGGATAGGACTGTATGAGACACGATACGGCTGGATTCACATAGATTGGAACAAGGAACAGCCCAACAGTCTTTTATAACATTAGCTCCTCATAAAACATCAGGCATTCATTCTGGTCCTTACAACCAACACACTACATTAAAACATACACCCTAGGCCACTAGGATTTCACCTTACCTGACTGCCTGTAATCGATTATCTGAAATAATATTACAGTAAAACTCCAATTGTCCAGCATCCAGTGATCTGGCACTCCTGGTAGTCCGGCACCAACTGGAACCCGGAAGTGCTCCGGCCAGCTGGACAATTGGAGCTGCTCTGCCCCCGGCTTCCTCAAGTCCACTGCTGCTGAAACTGACCAGCGGCTGATTTGGCGAAGCCGGGGGCAGAGCAGATGGAGTGCTGCCAGGTTGGTCCCGCAGCGCCGCCCTCTCCCACGCTGCGCAGTTCCCTGCTGACCCCAACCCCAGACCTCTCATAGCCCCCCTTCCGGTACTCTGGCATATCTGATAATCCGGCACCCTCTGGGTCATAAAGGTGCTGGATTATCGGAAGTTTACTGTACATTCATTTACTTAAGGAATGAGACTTTTTTCCCCTTTTAATATTTATAGAAGGATTTAGTTTTTTGTCTTTTATTTTTCTATTTAAAAAACAATAATTGTATAAAAACTATTACTTTCTGTATCTGAGTTAAAAATAATACTTATGATTATTGGTGTTGCAAAATTCTGTTTTTATACATTCCTTTAATTCATTCAATACCACTTTTTTGTTTAGTCTGTTTCTCTTAAGTCTTTTGTATAATCAGTCTTTTAGGCCTCAGTCCTGTAAATTGTTCCACATGGACACACCCCTCAGGGTCTAAGAGGAGCTCTCTTGACTGACTTCTTAGGGCTTCCATGGGCATAAAAGTGCCTTCATCTGGAGTTTGTTGTAAGAATAGTGAGTTTTAGTGAGTTTGTTCCTTTCATGCAGCAGTGAGGAGAGGAACAATTTTTTTCAAAAAGAAAAATATTATTGTAGAAACATAAAAACCGGCAGAAGGACAATAGGAACAGGTGTGGTATTAATTGATTGTGTTAAATTGACCATATTCAGATTGACATTTTCTATGTAGCTTTCATTTATAGAATAGGCACTGTGACCATAAAGTTATGGACAAGATGTTAAAGATTCTAACTAGAATAGTTACATATCTTGGAACTCTTTAACCAACTAAAACAAAAAATGTAACAAAATATTGATGAACTCATTATCAAGCAAATGCCCATTGGTTCCCCAGAATCATCTGCAAACTATTGGGCAAACTGCCTGGAATATATATCAGTGTCTTATGAAAGGTCTGTGGTGCAAATCAAATGTAGCAGCAAAGATGGCATAATGTCGTAATGCAACATTTCACGTTATCTTGTATGGCCAGACATTTGACAGAGTTGATCCGAGCAATGACACTGTCTTGTATTTTATTTGTTCTGGTAATTCAGGACCTCCACAGAGCAGTAGTGGAAATGAGCAGCAATCCTCAGCATCTATCTTTGAGCATGTGGACAGGATGTCTCGTTCCTCAGAAGCAAGCAGACGGGTCCCAAGCAAGATCCAGTTGATTGCCATGCAGCCAATTGCAGCCCCTCCAGTTCATAACCTAGCACTGTCTGACCGAATAGCTGAGACCAACAAAATTAACAAAGAGGTATTTTAAAATCATGTTTGTGTGCAATGGTGATATACAGAGTATATAGAAAAGAGCTGCAAAGTGAGAATGAAAGCAAAAGGTTTAAATTTTCCTGATATGTTGAGAGTCTCACTTCAGATCCTGGTCATTATTTTTTTCTTTTATAAAGGACATAATCATGAGTTGCCTATTGTTTAGCATCCTAGAGAAAAGCTCAGCCATTTCTTTAAGTTCTTATTTAGGTGTATCTTGCAAATAGAGTAGTGACACAGGTTACCATACAACCTTGAGTTACCATGCAGGTAATAAACACTCCACAGTTCATGGCAGTTTGGTATATTTGTGCGAAACCTAGATGATTGGGTTATCTGGGTCTAGTTCTGCATACTTCTCCCAGCTGCTACTCAGTAACTGATTTTGTACTTGCTTGAAGATAGTCTCCTTCCCCTGCTTCTAGGTTAAAAGTATAATTCATCCTCTGTGTTTAGAACCTTCCTTAGTAGGTTGGAAGGTAAATTAATACATGTAATACTCATGGAAAAGGAAATCCAGGAAATGTAAATTTAATTACTAGAGAAAGTCCTGCTATGTACATTTGTCTAACGACCTTTCTATGCTTTTATAAAAGATTAGGTTTTATTGTTCATGCTTTCTGTGCACCACAACCTAGTTCCAACATAGGCATAGTATTAAGGACTGATCCACTAACTACTGTTATCAATGGAAGGGTGTAATAGTATAGACGATTAACCATTGAGAAAAAGCTTATTGGTTAATGCTATAGACTACACACATTCCCCCCGCCCCCACCAGTAAACTTTTTAGCAGGATGGCTAGCAGCCTGGGTCAAGTTCTGGCTTGCTCCAAATCCAGGACCTACCCCTACTAGGGCGCTGTATTTAAAGTGTATTAAGAATTAGGTGGGCAGGCAGCCTGGCTCAGTCCTGTCCTGCGCTGGGTCTGGGAGCTCATATCTGCCCTGCCCTGCCCTGCCCTGCCCTGCCCTGCCCTGCCCTGCCCTGCCCTGCCCTGCCCTTGGACAGGAGCTGCTACCACTCCGTGCTGCTGTCTCTGTATCAGAGGCAGCAGCACGGGGCGACAGGCAGCCGGTCCATAAGGGGAGCTGGATTTTAAACTGGCTTTCTTTGTGGACCAGCTCCTGCCTGGCACCCCATGCTGCTGCCTCTGATACAGAGGCAGCAGTGTGGACTGGCAGGGGCCTCTTCAGGAGTGGGGCTGGAGCACACAAGCTGCCCGCCCCAGCCCTGGGGACTGTATAATAGTTGAGTAACCGATAAGAATTCATGCGGTTAATCAACTATTCAATTAACCAGGAAGGAGTTCCATTGACTTCAGTAGTTTTGGACCAGCTCTAAAGGCGCTAGTTTGTTTAAACTAGTGACCTGAAAAACCTATTGCCATGCCCTGGACCATTTCACTCCTCCTTCCCGCTTCCAGATCTGCTTACTCAATCAGCTCCGTAAGTTATTGCCCCTTGTGTTATGAATGGGGTTTTTTTTTTTTTAAAGGGAATCAGTGACAGACTTTGAATATAGTTATCAAGCAACTTGTGTGATGGGTGCAGGCCGTGATATGCTACGTACACCTTTGCTTGCAATCTAATTTCAATGGAGCAGTATTTCTCATGGCAGCTAGCAGGAACTTCTGTTGTTCATCATGCCTTTTATTAACATTGCCACGTCTCTTTGATTTCACTTTTTGTGTTAGTGATTATCCTGAGTCTATCACCTGCAAAAAGGCAAGATAATCGAGGGAGGATGTTTGTGCCAGTTTCAAATTGCTTTCAATAGAAGGCTCTGTTTGCAAAAGTGTAGCTCACGGTTTTCTTTTTTCCTCCTTTAAGATACAGACAGCCCTGAGGCATAAGTCAGAGATTGAACATCACCGTAATAAGATCCGTCTCCGAGCCAAGCGCAAAGGCCACTATGAATTTCCACTTGTGGATGATGTGATTGTCATTGATGCCAAAGAGCAGCACAGAATATACCGCAAGGCGCAGATGCAGATTGACAAGATCTTGGACCCTGGGGGCAACGTGCCTACTGTTTTTATCGAACCCAGGAAGAGGTACAGACTAAGAGCCAGAGAAAGATTCATTCCTTTTTAAAATTAATGTCAAGACTTGCAAACTGTGTCAGGCCTATATTTCTGCACTTGGAGACCTTAGAATCATTAAAGAATGTGTGGATTGGAGAGGTGAAAGGATTGGGGTTATTTTGAGTATTTTGGGCTAATCAATACATGCCAGAGGTTGGTTTGTGGTTTTTTTTTCTTTAACAGCATTCAGAGGGATATATGTTCTTTTAGAGGTTCTCATAGACAGTTTATCAATAACAGACCCAAACTTACCAAAGCCATTTTAAAAGAGATGTTTATAGTTTATGCTGTTACTTTTGCTTTTTACTTTCATTTTGTAGTTGTGTCGGACCACATGGAAACCATTTAACTCTTCTAGTGTAGTTGTTAAATACCGTGTAATTTTGGGACCAGGCTGAAGCAGAACTACTTAAACGCTAATTTTACTTAAGTATCCCAGGTAACAAAACAGAGTAAAACAAAATTTGAATTCACTTACAAGAACTAACGGAGACTAAGGAACAAGAAAAAAGTAAACAGCAAAAATACTATTTTCATATCAAAACAAAGAAAATGTAGTCAAGAGACTATGAAAACGAATTATAAAATATATAAAAATGCAAATGTATAGAGCTGTGTGTGGATACAAATGTATATATACATGGGTGCTAATCAGTATCCACGGAACCACAGGACATTCCTGGCAACTTAGTGATGAAAGAAGCAGAACATGGGCCTGCTTCATTCAGAAGCCAGCTCCCCCCACACGCAGCTCCCCTGCCCTGTCTACACAGCTGTCTGCATCTACTGCCCAAGGGCATGCCAGTGAGCTTGGTGCTTGCCCAATTGGTGGGGCTGGTGGCAGTACAACCATGCCAGCGGAGCTGCCGGTGCATAGCACTGTCTCCTGGGAGCAGTGGACTAAAATTCTGCTCCCTTCACCACTGTAGTGCCTGAGAAAACCCTGCAGTTCCACAGATACTGATTTATATCCATGGATATCTGCCTCCGCAGGTACCTGCACAGGCTCTACAAATTTCTCTTTAAAACTCTGCAAATACCAGACAATAAAATCCCTTCTTTCCATATTCCTTCATGGTAACCAGGTATACATAGCACTTATCTTACAGACCTTCCCTCCTGATCCTGTATTTCAGAAAAGTGTCCCCTCTGTAGGGTATAGAGCCATGGTCACCAACCCGTCGATCACGATTGACTGGTCGATCGCAAGGCCTCGACCAGTTGATCGTGAGGTGTTCGGGCACCCCCACACTCGAGAAGCCCCACTACCTACCTCTAGTGTAGTGCCGGCTTCCCGCGGGGTGGACGGAAGTCCTGTCTGAAGCCCATGTCACTTCCGGGGTTTCCGGAAGTGCGTGGGCTGCTCCCCTCCCACAGCTCTGTTGCGTGCTGAAGGAGGGGGTGTCGGCCCTGGAGGAGGAGTGCGGCAGCTTCCCTGCGCTGCGGGAGCGGGGGTTCGCCCCGGGGTTTGGCCGCACTGCGGGAGAGGAGGGGGTTGGCCGGGAGGAGGGTTTGGCCCCGGGGCAGGCGCCCGCAGGGGTTGGCCGCGCTGCAGGAGGGGAAAGGAGGCGAGGGGGGGAGGGGTTGGCCAGGCTGCACCATGGGAGGGGGGGTCTGGCCTTGGGGCAGGCGCCCGCGGGGGTTTGGCCCTGGGGCAGGCACGCGTGGGGTTTCCCTGCACCGTGGGGGGAGGGGGGAGTCGGGCCCAGAGGAGGCACGTGCTGGCTTCCCTCTTGGGGGGGAGGGTGGCGGGAGGCAGATGCAGGGGACTCTCGGCTACCACTGGCCTACTGTCCCTGCTCCCCGGTTCCCACTCCCCGAACTCTGTCCCCACTCCTCTGTCCCTAGCTACAGAACTCTGTCCCACTGGCACCCTGTCCCCAGCTGCAGAAACTTGTCCTCACTGGCATTCTGTCCCCTGCTGCAGAACCCTGTCCTCTGCCCTCCTAGCACCCTGTTCCCTCTCCCCTGCCCCCCACCGCAGAACTCTGTCCCCACAAAATGTATAATTATAAATGCTTCATTTTAGATTTAAATAGCATGAATAAAAAACAGACCATTTATTTCATAACTATAAACACGTGATTTTAATTTTATATATCGCATAATTTAAAAATAAACTGTTTATCAGTGTGTGTAAGTAAGGGCTGGGGATAGCAAGTGAGGGAGAGGAGGAGAATAGAGAAGGCCGGCCTTAAAGGAAGGGGCGGGGTGGTAGATCTTCGCCTGTTCTGAGATTTAAAAAGTGATCTTGGGTGTAAAAAGGTTGGAGACCACTGGTATAGAGGCACAGGGAGCTCTTCCTCTTGAGTTCCAGGTTTCCTAAAAACAGTCCCTTCTGGACCACTTTCTCACTGCAGACAAATAAAACTTTTCCTTCAGCTTCCCTACCAACATCAGTTTAAAGCTCAGTCTAATCTGTTACTTGGTTATCTGCATGATGCCATAATTTAGAATGCTGCTGGTCTGGAATGAGGAATATCTGGGTAAAGAGGAAGCAAAATGCAGGACTATGTAGCACTTTAAAGACTAACAAGATGGTTTATTAGATGATGAGCTTTCGTGGGCCAGACCGACTTCCTCAGATCAAATAGTGGAAGAAAGTAGTCACAACCATATATACCAAAGGATACAATTAAAAAAAAATGAACAAATATGAAAAGGACAAGTCACATTGCAGAATAGGAGGGGGATAATATCTGGGTAAAGAGGAAGCGCGCTGGGATGGGCATTACTGGGACTGGCTTAGAAAGAAGAATGGAAATGGGTTAGGTTAGACTAGGGCAGGGGACTGGGATGAGAAGCCTGTGTGGAGCATGGCTGGAAACTGCTAGTTAAGGAAAACAGGACAGGAATGAGGACCCAGGGATGGGAAGTTGCAGGACTGGGATGGTGACAGGACATGGGTCAAGACTGGGGAGAAATGGCAATAGAGTCTGTGTCCTAGAGTGCAAAATTCCTATGTGATGATGAACAAGTCAGTTAAACCAAACTTTTCAGAAGGGGTCACTAATTAAATGGTCCTTGTTTTCTGGATGACCTGCTTAAAATCCTGGGGTCTGATCTGCAGAATTGCATAGCAGTTGCAGCTTCCACTCAAGTCAGTGGTAACTCTGCTCTGAACATAAAGGGTACGTGTAGACTACATGCTTCTTTCAAAAGAGATCATCTAGACAGCCACAACTTTTTCGAAAAAGCGATTTGCTTTTTCGAAAGAGAGCACCCAGACAATCTAGATGTTCTCTTTCAAAAAAGCCCTGTTTGTGGTCAAGAATGCCTTTTTTCGAAAGCGCTCTTTTGGAAAAAAAAGGCGTTCTTCCTCGTAAAATGAGGTTTACCGCTGTCGAAAAAACCACCGCGTTCTTTCAATTTAATTTCGAAAGAACACAGCGGCAGTCTAGACGCAGGTGAAGTTTTTTCGAAAAAACCCTGTAGTCTAGACATAGTCAAAGAATGCTACGTAATTCCAGGAAAAATCAGATCCCATGTGTCTCCGATTTGGCATCATTCCAACACACAGCACTGTAATAAGTGGCTGCTTATCAGACTTTATCACACAATTGCATTAGGCAGTATTGATTTACCTTTTATGTAGTTTTATTTCTGAAAACTACTATAAATATGAAAGGTAAATCAATACTCTCTAATGTGATTGAAGGAGACTGGAAGACTATATGAACTTTTTAAGTATCCTAGGTGCCAAGCAAGGTAGAAAAAATTGTCTTCCAAAATAAAATTGCACACTCATTCACTCACACACAGTGGCTACGTCTAGACTGGCATGATTTTCCGGAAATGCTTTTAATGGAAAAGTTTTCCGTTAAAAGCATTTTCGGAAAAGAGCGTCTAGATTGGCACGGACACTTTTCCGCAAAAGCACTTTTTACGGAAGAGCGTCCATGGCCAATCTAGACGCACTTTTCCGCAAAAAAGCCCCGATAGCCATTTTCACGATCGGGGCTTTTTTGCGGAAAACAAATCTCAGCTGTCTACACTGGCCATTTTACGCAAAAGTTTTGCGCAAAAGGGACTTTTGCCCGAACGGGAGTAGCATAGTATTTCTGCAAAAAGCACTGATTTCTTACAGTAGGAAGTCAGTGCTTTTGCGGAAATTCAAGCGGCCAGTGTAGACAGCTGGCAAGTTTTTCCGGAAAAGCGGCTGATTTTCTGGAAAAACTGGCCAGTCTAGACACAGCCAGTCTGTATGTAGTGACAGCATCTTTGTTACCAAGGTCATTCTCAAAAGAATGTTGATGCTTTGCCAAAGGATGACCAAATCTTTTCTTTTTCTTTTTCTTTATGACATAATTAAGTGTACAGATGACCTTTGTCACAAAGTGACAGGCAGTTTTCATGTGGTTTTTCAGATGGCTTACATATTGCAGGATGTGTCATAGGAGATACCCCCTGCCTGAGGACTCTCCAAACTGTCAGTGTGCAGCAGGGGGTGTGCCTCAAGGGGTGTACAGAAGACAATCCGTAACCAACCATACAAAAACCGTTCTGTTTCCATAAAGGCAAACTGTTTAGAACCTATCCTTCATTCAAATGTACAAGTTAATCTATGAATAATGATTCTTTTAAAAATAGTAATAGAGGTGGAACCAGGTATTGCTTAGAATGGAAAAAAGAAGAGAAATATTTTGAAAGTTACAGAGAAGTGATGGCCTGTTTGAGAAATATGGTCTATTATGGCCATAAGTGAGATTTGTGTTCATGGTTTAAACTAGCATTTCTTTCCTTTCATTAGCCTTTTGCCCATCATATCACACCATTTTGTCTCAATTGGTTGCAATACTTGTCTGTGGATCAGAACATTCTAGATTGAAACCCTACATCAGGGTGCAATCCTGATACTGCATCCCAGTGCTAAGGGCCTGAGACTTCTCCCATTAAAATATTTAGCAAAATTCCCAAGGACTTTATGAAAGCAAGATTGGGTCTCGGCATAGATAGGAACTATTGCTAAGCACATAATGGTAGCTACATGTGCCTGTACAGTTTCTACCTCTTATAAGACCTTTTTGGGCTTGGTATTTCTTGCTCATTCTTTCTCATTATGCTTTCTGATGAGCTATCGAAACATGGGATCAGGAAAGCTGGACTGGTGGCTGGCAGAGAACTCTCCTTTTGTGGGGTCCTGAAGCACAACACACCAAAACCAAAATATTTTAGGAAGCAGTGGAATACCTTCTGCACATAGAACTTAAGATAACAAATAATATAATCACCAACTTTTTAAAAGTTCTAGTAAATTAAAAAGTTCTGAACTTTCTCTTTGTTTTTATTTCCTTTTTTAAAACTTATTTTTAGTTCACGTGCAAAACGTTCTCCCAAGCAGCGTCGGAGACACCAAATAAATGGCAGCCCCATTGATGCTGAGAAGGACAGGCTAATCACCACTGACAGTGATGGGACATACAAAAGACCACCAGGAGTCAACAATTCTGCATATATTGTATGTTTGTCTTTCAGATGACAGGAATACACTGCTAGCACTTACGATAACAGTGACTTAGGCGAGTCGCCTGTGTTCCTGGCGTGCTCTGAGTGGCTCATTTATGGGGTAATTCCATTTGGCTGAAAACGAGTAAGTCAGGAATCTCCTATGCAGAATGTTTGGGCAAAAGAATGAAAGCCTGTCTTTTGACACTCGTGTGCTGGTGTTCCTTTGCCTTCAAAACAGAAGCACTGGAAAGCATTTTTCTCAGTCCCAACAAACTATATAAAAGGAGTTGGAAATGGGGCCATTAAGCACAGTGATTGTAAGAGATGCTATGAAATAGAAAAAGGATTCTCCAGGGAACAGCAGTCGAAAGTATAATATAAATCCTGGAAAGACCTATCCCAGGAAAACATGTGCATGCTACAGGATCTTTTGAGCATGGTCAGTTCAGTACATTCTTGTGCTCATGCTGGTGATTAAATAATTCCAAATGTTTTATGCTAGTTTCTCAGGGAGTAGAAAACTCGAGTCCCCCAATGATAGGGGTTTTTTTTCTCTTTAAACTGAGATAGCAGTCAAGAAATAACTAAAATCATTCTGAGATTGTAATCAACAAATTAGCTTTATTTCCATGTTAATAATAGTGACAAAGAACTTTTGAGTTTAATATCATGTGGCAAACTGCTTCCTAGACTATTGCAGCTGCATTCTGGTTACTAATCAACCAATGGGCTGGGACCAGGTCGCTCCACTTCCTGCTGCTGGGAAGTGTGGGTGCAGGTCTGATTCTTGCCACTGGCCCCAGGTCCTTGCTAGTCCCCCAGACTGCCCTGGGCCTGAGGGGGCCCTCCAAAGAGCAGGGCCTGATGTGGTTGCCCTGAACCGTACCTTGCATGGGATGGCTCTGCTCCTTCGTTGCTTCCAGCTAAAGAACCCTCAGCTTGTTCTGAAGTTACATGTCACTGTAACTTGAAATTGCTTATGTAAAAGTCTCACTGCTGCTTCCGTTCTCTGTTATCTGCAGTCCGATCCCGACGTGCCTGCGGAACCGCAGACACCTTCTCTTGATCTTGGGAAGTACCCAGCCTTGCCTCCCTACCCAGCCTCTCAGTACATCCCTCCACAGCCATCCATTGAAGAGGCCCGGCAGACCATGCACTCTCTCTTGGATGATGCCTTTGCCCTGGTGGCTCCCAGTAGCCAAGCAGCAAATTCCACTGCCATCACATCACCGGGGGTCTCTGCAGGACAGCCGGTAAACAACACTCCTGCTCGAGCCGGGAGGGGAGCTGCAGGCACCCAGTGGGGACCACCATATGGTCCAGCCCAGGAAGTAAACAACCCTTTTAGTGTGAGTGATGCATCTTGAAAGGCTTCTCTGGACA
The DNA here is from genome assembly GCF_049634645.1 of Pelodiscus sinensis. Lineage (NCBI taxonomy): Eukaryota > Metazoa > Chordata > Testudines > Trionychidae > Pelodiscus > Pelodiscus sinensis. Next base: position 100,944,437 of record NC_134711.1, read on the forward strand.
GGGTGTTAGCACCAGTAGAGCCATGGTCACTGGTGTTATACCTTTTAGATCAAGGTTCTTCATGGATATTGAGCGGTTACTGGGACCAGGGGTATTGGTGATGTAAAAAGTTACAAAATGGAAAACTAATTGCTTCAACCACCTCTTTTCAGAGACTGCTTTCCTGGTTCATGCAGCTGTGATTTTTCCCTGATAAGTCTTGGTATTTAAATGAAAAACATTTCTTTCAGTTTTAGCTTAGTTAGAATATTATCTTAGTGAGTTCTCTGTTTTCCATCAGGATATTTGAGATCAGGACATCCTCATTGTACCTCCCCTGCTCTAACCATGAGACAATGCTCTTTTAAATAGAGCTTTTAAATAGAGCTGGAAGACTTATACAAAATACATCAATTTAGGCAGAGATAAATTAAAATCTAACACTACCTGTGTGTCATTGTATCTCCCCACTTATGCAAAGTAAAAAAAAAAAAAAAAAAAAACACCTCAGTTTTTCATAACATTTATATTAAATATACATTGAAAGGGGTCTTGAGCTGCCAGTCTGAGAGCATATGTTCAAAAGGTTGGCTAAGCCACATAAGGAGAATGAGCAAACATAAGTGAGCTAGTTGTACTGTTGGAGCTGTACTTCCAGGTCTTGAGCCACTTAACAAAACATGTTTGTAAATCTTTGTCAGTTAACTTGCAGTCTGCTCACACATAGGCCTGGCAGTTAGGTCTCATTCAATTGTAAAAGACTGAAATTTGCAATGTATTGATTTTATTTTTATTAATTTATTTCCAACAGAGGTATGTGGAATTTGGAATGACTCCTCCGACAGCGCCGGGCCTGCTGCAGAGGTACCCTTCTTTTCATGGAATTATTATTATTTATTTTTTCTATTACATTAGCGCCAAGTGGCCCTCCTCAGATTGGGACCCTAATCTCTTAGGGTATGTCTACACTTGTGCCCTAGTTCGAACTAGGGATGCAAATGCAGGCATTCGAAATAGTCAGTGAAGTGGGGATTTAAATATCCCGTGCTTCATTAGCATGATCTTGCCGGCGCGATCTCCAAATGCCAGCTGTTTCAAAAGTGAAGTGCGTGCTGGGATGCGTTAGTTTGAACTAAACCCCTTGCTTCGAACTTATATTACTCATTTTAGCATTATGTACGTTAGCATTATGTACTCACTTTGCATAGACTCTAAGCTTTAATTAAAAACCAGGAGATCTCCAGCCTTCATGGCTGCAAGCTCACTTTCCTGACATGAATGGAGCATACCACTGGGTGCCAGAGTCTTTAGAGAGCCTGAAACAGTGGCTCAAACACGTGTTCCCTGTTAATCTCATTGAAGTGGCATTTCTAAAGCATCGTGATGAAGACATGTTGTTATCAACAGTAACTTTTCCATTGCTGATCATTTTACTAGATGGAGCAGAAAAGGGAGTGGCTTATCAGCCACCATTAACGGGTGAGGCTTATCAGTTCCAGTTAATGGTTAATCGGTGAGGGCTGGGACAGCTCCCTGCCTGCCACTGCAGACAGGGCACCCCACTGGCAGGAGCTGCTCTGGACTCCAGAATAGCCTCTGTCCACAGGGGTCCCAGGTTGCTCTGTCCCAGCCGGAACAGTCCCTGCCTGCAGTGGGGGAGTGTTCCGGCCCAGCTGTGCTGCAGTGGTCCCTCACTCCTCCTCCCTTTATCCGGTTAAACAAGTTGTTTTTACATCCCTACTGTGGATTGAGGGACTATGAAGTCCTGAATTCATATCCTGGCTATGAACCATCATTAAACATGTAATTCATCTCTGACCTCTGAGTAGATTTGACACTCTTGGATAAACACTTAATAAAAAACAATCTGTGTCCCAATGAGCTTACATTTCTAAAGAGACAAGACAGACAAAGGGTGTGAGGGAAACGGAACAGAAAGAGTTGAAGTGGAGGAGCCCAGAACAGAGTTCAGGTGCCCTGCATACCAGCCCAGCTGCTTCTCATGCCTTTGTTTCATATATATAAAAAGTGTGAGCTTTATGCTGATGGTAGACTGCTTTGTTTGTTGTTTCTTTTGCAATGGTTAAATGTAGGGAAACTCCTTGCTTGTTAACTCTTTTTATTCAACTGGGGAAGTAGAGAGATAGGCCCCTGGCCTTTGAGAACTTTGTGGATACATCCCTTCACCCATGAGCTACATCTACACTGGCAGCTTCTTGCGCAAGAACTCTTAGGCTGCATCTAGACTGGCATGATTTTCCGCACATGCTTTTAACGGAAAAGTTTTTCCGTTAAACGCATTTGCGGAAAAGAGCGTCTACATTGGCACGGATGCGTTTGCGCAAAAGCACTTTTTGCGGAAAAGCGTCCGTGCTGATCTAGACACGGTTTTGCGCAAGAAAGCCCCAATTGCCATTTGTGCTATCAGGGCTTTTTTGCGCAAAACAGTTTTTACCTGTCTACACTGGCCCGCTTGTGCAAAAGCATTTGCACAAGAGGGCTTATCCCTGAGCGGGAGCATCATAGTATTTCCGCAAGAACACTGAGCGCAAATTCAAGTGGCCAGTGTAGACAGCTGGCAAGCTTTTCCGAAAAAGCAGCCGCTTTTGCAGAAAAACTTGCCAGTCTAGATGCATCCTTACAGAAGAAAGCGTCTACACTGGCACGTGCTATTGTGCAAGAGATGTGCTTTTGCACAAGAGCATCCATGCCAGTGTAGACGCTCTCTTGCGCAAGAAAGCTCTGATGGCCATTTTAACCATTGGGCTTTCTTGCACAAGAAATTCATGTTGCCTGTCTACACTGGCCTCTTGCGCAAGAACAGTTGCACAAGAGGGCTTATTCTTGAGCGGGAGCATCATAGTTCTTGCGCGAGAAGCCCTGATTTTATACAGTAGAACGTCCGTTTACTTGCTCGAACACACAGCCAGTGTAGACAGGCAGCAAGTTTTTGTGCAAGAGCGACCGCTTTGGTGCAAGATCGCACCAGTGTAGACACAGCCATGCAGTTCTCATGCCAGAGTTGGAAATTTAGCCATATGTTGAGGACACGTGCATGAAGAGAAGTGTGAAGGCAACTATAGGATCCCTTCCATGTCTCACAGTGCTCTGCTCATGTGCAGCAGCAGGCAACTCCTATTTCTCCATCCCAGCTAGATGGAAAAGCATTGTGATGGTTAGGGGAGATTAAGGTTTGTGCTAGATGCTGAATGAATCGCAGAACACTACCCTGTTCAAATGTTGTTAAGAAAATTCAATTAACTAGCCAGTAAATCAGAGCAATCAAATGTACTTCACTCCACCAAAAGGCTCCCTCATGCCCATTCTCTTTGCCCTTTTGAAAAGCCCTGTAAATAAATGGTCTTCCCTGCATGTGCTAGATTGAGTCATCTTATTTTGGGCCAAGTGGAGAGTAATTTCCAGAGCAAAGACCTGGTAGTAGGCCCATCTCTCTAAAATCAGTGGATCTCATTCTCAGGAGCTCCTCTTGGCCCTGCTGGGGTCAAGAAGGAGGTGAGAACATCCCAATCTGTGCAGCTATATAAGAGAGACATTTTTTCCTTGCAGGTTTACAATTGACAAATACCTCCATTCTCTCCCACCTCCAAATGTATTATTTGGCATTCCCTTTAATTCCCATATAACCACAAATATTCAAGATATAAAATCAAGTGGGAGCAAGATACAGTTCCAAACACTTGCCACAGTAAAGGGAAGATTGTCTGCTCATCTAGGAGCTAGAAGGGTCAGATCACAAATTCTCTTCAGGATAAAGCTCCAAGAGAAAGTCAGGGTCTGATTTGTACATAATGTATTACTGCCTTACATGATTTATTTTAAAATGAATGTAGTTATTGGAGAAGGGCTGTGCTGAGAGCTGTAGGCACGAAAGTCCTCTATCTGTAGAGTGGGAATGGGCAGTTTTTTCCTGCTCATGGGAAAGACTTGCTTCTATGAGAGGAGAAGGGAATACAGGCAGTCCCTGAGTTACGCGGATCCGACTTATGTCGGATCCGCAGTTACGAACAGGGCTTTTCTCACCCCGGAGGACGGGAGCGATGGGACGCCCAGATGCGCCGCGATCCGCCGCCCCTGTCCTCCGGGGCGAGAAAAGCTGCTCCCCGTCTCCCTGGTCTGCAGGGAGACGGGGAGCAAAGCCTTGGAGCACGCCCACAGCGGGACAGCCCGGGCGCACTTGAGCTGTCCCCCTGCGGGCGTGCTCCGCGACTTTGCTCCCCGTCTCCTGACCAGCAGACCAGGGAGATGGGGAGCAAAGCCTCGGAGCACGCCAGCAGTGAGACAGCCGCGGTGCGCCTGGACTGTCCCGCTGCCCGCGTGCTCTGCGGCTTTGCTCCGCATCTCCCAGGTCAGCAGACCAGGGAGACAGAGCAAAGCCGTGGAGGACTTGGGCGGTCCAGCCACCCCCGTCTCCCTGGTCTACTGGGGGTGGAGGTGCAGCTAGGGCCCCCTCCCCCAGCAGACCAGGCTTTTCTTGCCTACCCCTGGGGTAGAGCAGCTGGGGGCTGCCGGGTTGGTCCCGCAGCGCCGCTCTGGACCAGCCCGGCAGCACCCCAGCTGCTCTGCCCCAGGTCCTGATTCAGCCGCTGCTGGTCAGTTTCAGCAGCGGCTGAATCAGGACGCCTGGGGCAGAGCAGCTGGGGTGCTGCTGGGTTGCTCCAGTAGCGCCGAGGAGCCGCGCTACTGGAGCAACCCAGCAGCAACCCAGCTGCTCTGCCCCAGGCGTCCCCAAGTCAGCCGCTGCTGAAACTGACCAGCGACTGACTACAGGAAGCCCGAGGCAGAGTTGCTCTGCCCCAGGCTTCCTGGAATCAGCCGCTGATCAGTTTCAGCAGCAGCTGACTTGGGGACGCCTGGGTTTCTTAAGTTGAATCTGTATGTAAGTCAGAACTGGCGTCCAGATTCAGCCACTGTTGAAACTGATAGGGACCTACAGTCCCTATCTTGTACGTAACCCGGAGACTGCCTGTAATTAAGTCCCCATGCACATTTGCTCTTTGAGGTCTTTGCTAATATGGCCAATTATGAGGTGAGAAGGTGATTTTGTGATTGGGACACTAGCATGTTAGAAACTGTACTGGGATCACCAACTCGCTGAAAATAGATCACTGACAGGCACCAGTTATTAACAATTTTCATTCACTTTCAACCTGTCTCAGATATAGAGAGGCTTCCTAGTGGAAGGTTTTGTAGTCCATTATCAAACCCTTCAGCAACTCAGTACTGTACCTTCGCTGCGTATTACTTGTTCAAAAGGCAGTGAACCCTTTGACAGAGGCAGCTTAAATTTTCTTAAGTTACACATTAATACTGTGGTTGTTATTGGTGGAAACCCAGGTCCTGCGGGTGCCAGAAGGTTAAATAACAACCTGCAAGTTAATTGACCAGCACAGGAAGGATTGTTTGAAGCCAATATAAAATACTGTGGCTGCTTCATTTTAGATCATGCTGAAGCAGGGAAAAAATGTTTTGTATTCAAGTAAAGGTTACACTCATTTCCTGAAGACGATGATGACGAAAATGCTAGAAACAATGCAGAAAGCTGTAAAACTGGGAAGGGGAATGTCAGTACAGTAGGCAGACATGATTAACATCATAGTCCAATGGCACAAAGAGCCAGTGCATGGAACAGTGATCGGGAAACCAGATTGTTCCCTTTTCTCTGTACTATTGCAATCAACATATTTAATGAGCTGGAACCAACATGGGCACAAAGACAAAACATACCAAGTTAGGTCATTGACATGCTGTGCAGATACTGAGGCTTGGCAGCCATTTTCCTAGAGTGGCTGTTGCATTGTGCAGTATGGGTTCACTGGGCTCTCTCATACTGAGAATGGCTAAATGTAAACATTGATTAGCCGAGGGTTTTGAGATTTTTTTTTTTATTATTATTATTATATTCCCTGGAAGTAAAACCTTTCCATTGAAACTAGAGAGGCCAGAGGGAAGCCTGGTCTGGAAAACAGAATCCAAGACTGGAAAGTCTGTCTGATCTGAATTCAGACCAGCAAGCGCTTGGTAATAGCTCAGGTATCCATTTTGCATCATCTGTTGTGGCTCTCTGACAAGTGGTTAAGGATGTTAAATTTAGGTTAATTTAGATGTAATTTTCATTGACTATTCAATTAGTTGATAAGGGAGCCTCCACCTTTGAAATAGAGCAAGAGGCCTGCCAGCTGTTGCTACATTTCAAAGGTGGAAGCGCTGCAGGGGGCCCGGCCAGCGGGAGACTCAAGCAGCGACGGACTTGTTCATTTCAAAAGCAGGGAGTGCAGGGCCAACAGGGGACTGAGAGTCCTCAGCTCACCCAAGACTCCCCGCAGCGCTTCTGCTTTTGAAATGTAGCAAGAGCCTGGCTCATGCTACATTTCAAAGACAGAAGCGCCGCCAGTTCCCCGCTGTGCCCCTGCCTCTTCTCCCCACAGAGACGGTGCTAGAGGGAACCGGTTTTTAAGCCAGCTCTCCCCCTCCCCAGCACCGGATGCTGCTCCTCCCTTGCTGCCTCTCTCTGAAAGAGGCAGCAAGTGGGAGGGGAGGAGCGACTAGTTGAATCACTAGTCAATTATTATCGGCTAGTCGACTAGTTGCTTACATCCCTACAAGTGGTAGAGTAGCTAAATGGGAGTCTTGAGGAGATCAGGTAAATGTGAACTCCTTGCACCCACAAAAAGAGCAATAGTAATGGAAATATACATGCTACTCTCCTCTTCCCCACCCCCCAATAACTTTTCACAAAAATAACACGTTCAGCAGTAATATTGGGAGGATAATTCATTTGAAAGGCAACCTCTAAAACATTTCTAACCGATTATAGGATTCCAGTTTAGTGATTTAGGCATGCAATACCAGATGAGGGCTTCTCTCACTATCGCACTCTTCCTGGTCCACAGTTGATAACCCCAAATAGGCAGCGTTAAACACCTTTCAGACATTCATGTATCATCCCATGATGCTTAGAAACCCACCTCCAAATCGCTTCTCTGGAGCTGCTGAGTTGGTAATTGGGAACAAGTCCATGGAAGTAGGGAGAGTGTGACTGTTCCAGATGAAAAATATTACTCTTGAACCATTCAGAGCTCCTTCCTTTCGGCTGTATGCTAAATGAGTAATGCATTCTGTTTTAAACTACTGGTTTCTCTGTATTAGGTTCCACATTCCATTACCAGTCCTCCAAGCCTTTCTTATGTAGGCCACTGGTTCAAATGCAATCTCAGTCAGTAGTAGCTTGAATCAGATATAATAAGACGACTGGTTAGGGGTCCATGTTAATGAGTGGAATGAAAACCTAAGGAGAGTAAATAATCCAGTTGCTAGGAAAAAGCTGCTTGGACACTTTAATGATGAGCATAGTATAGAAACTTGAGCTCCAGTCCTGTAAAAGGCTCATTGAGGGCACGGAAGATACGTGTTCCTCCAGAGCACCTTGCAGGACAAAGGGGCATAATCAAATGGGAGTGTGTATCACAGAGCCCACTCTCACAATGAGCACTGGTTGACACTATATTGACACACAGCAGAGAAACTGAGCGTTTGATAGACTGGGGAAATCAAGCTAATCATAAAATGTGCTCTCTCCAGCTCAGGGCAAAGCGCATTAGAACATAAGAACAGCCATACTGAGTCAGACCAAAGGTCCATCTAGCCCAGTAACCTATCTGCCGACAGTGGCCAGCACCAGATGCCCCAGAGGGGGTGGACTGAAGACAATGATCAAGCGATTTGTCTCCTGCCATCCTTCTCCTGCCTCTGACAGAGGCCAAGGACACCATTTCTATCCCCTGGCTAATAGCCTTTTATGGCCTTAACCTCCATTAAATTATCTAGCTTCTCTTTAAACTCTGTTATAGTCCTAGCCTTCACAGCCTCCTCTGGCAAGGAGTTCCACAGGTTGACTACATGCTGTGTGAAGAACAACTTTCTTTTATTAGTTTTAAACCTGCTACCCATTAATTTCATTTGGTGTCCTCTAGTTCTTCTATTATGGGAACTAATAAATAACTTATCTTTATTCGCCCTCTCCACACCACTCATGATTTTATATACCTCTATCATATCCCCCGAGTCTCCTCTTTTCCAAACTGAAAAGTCCCAGTCGCTTTAACCTCTCTTCATATGGGACCCGTTCCAAACCCCTAATCATTTTAGTTGCCCTTACATTGGTGTAACAGTTTGGTGAAGAGGCTTTCCTCTCCAGTGCTGTCAGTCTGACACATTTCATTAATGCTAAGTCACCCTTGGTAAGCACACAGTGATGGAGTTATGATTATTACTATGGGTGGAGACTGACTGTATAAGCACACAGGAGGAAATAATGAAGTTTAGTGTGCCTCCTCTTGACTTGTGTCACAGCACAGCATCATATGGTGTGATACATCGTATATGATCACAAGATGCTTGAAAATTTCCAGAGTTTAACCCAACAAATATGTACAATCTGGAGGGAAGTACCCATAAGCCAAATGGTATCTCTGTTTGCCAAATACACATTAAAAATTGCAGTTCCTTCCAATTCATTTAGATCTGAGCCTCTGACACAGCAACATTTGCCAGTACAGTTTTTGAGTCCCAAAATTAAGCAGGTGTCAGTGAAATTAGATTAATCTGCTTATGTTAGTAGGGAATTTGACTATCTCCTGGTCCTTTGTTGCTTGGAGTTCGTAGCGGTGATGATTTTCCTCAATGGAAAAGTAAGTCTTTCGTTTTCTCAAACCTGTTTCAGGGCATTGAAGCTCCCCCAATATAGGAAATGGCTTGTGTTGAAACACCTGTGTTACCATCCTTGTGCAAGCCTATCCTTATGAAAAGTACGTTATGAAAGAGGACGGTGGTAGTGAAATTTAATCCTTTTTTAGCAATTAAGGTAAAATATACATGAGTGGTGACAATAGCCTTATGTGTAAGGAGGAAGTTTACTTGTTTTTACAGTAGAAAGTTCAGTCAGTGTGATCTTCTGTTCTGTCAACAGGCAAAGTTTTGGCCCGGGTTTCCTTCCACCTGCAGAATTAATGCACCCAGACCAGCACCAGTCTGATGGTCAATACTCCTCCCGAGGGATATACCCGGAAGAATTGCCATCGGTGGCACGGCCACGACCAGTTGGAAGCACTGCAGGTATTTTGGGTTCATACTGCACATGCACTGGCATGTTGCAACTTTTTCAAATATGTTCCATATATAGTCATTACCAGGGCTCGACAAACAATGTAATCTACTCACCCGTGGCGAGTAGATTACAAGAGCCGGCGCAGAGGATCTGTGCATGCGCAGAGTGCAGAACCGCACGGCTGGCGAGCAGGGCTCGCCACCGCTTGGCGAGCCCTGGTCATCACTAGTAAGTCATCATTTGCCTTCAGGTGGTACCATGCTGACCAGATAGCAAATGCAAAAAATTGGAGCGAATGATAGGGTCCAATGTAAGAGAAATCCTCTAGTGTTAGGACAGTCCTAAAATCAGGACATCTGGTCACTGTTCCAAATGTAGGCATTGTTTTCACTGCCAGCTAACTATTACTAGTTATCCCCTATACAATTCCAGTGGAGACAGGGCACTGTAGTTTTTGTTAGCTTGAAAGGCAAGGTCATCACTGTCCCCAGCCCTGAGCCTAGCTGCCTCATGATAAAAACTGCAATGTCTTGTCTCTACTAGGATTTTCAGTGGGACAGCAAATGTGTATTAGCTATCCTGTGGTTAAAAACACTTTTTTTGAAGAGAAAAGGCAGCCTAAAATAGCAAACAACTTCAGCATTTGAAAGGGAGTTCAGTGAATGTTGATTTTTCACAGGTTACTGTGATACTTCCTTTTTGGTAAATTAATCAGTAATGGATATCTTCTGGAGAATACATTCTATTCAGAAAAACATTCCTATTTCTCCTGCATATTTTTTTTTCCTTACTAGGGACACTTGTGTAAAACCCAGGATCTTTTGGTATCTGACTAAGTCTATCTATAGAGCCCTGCAAATCTGTAGGTACCTACGTTCATGGATGTGGATAAGGATATCAACAGCTTATTTTTGCAGATACAAATTTTGTATATCTGTTTTCTGCTGTTCCACATTAAATCATCTTCCCTGACTAGGAGACAATTTCCATTGAAAACAAGGTTCTGCCGTAATTGAGTTTAAGTGACAGTTGCTGATGAACCCTTAAGAAATAGATTCCGTTCTCATGTAAATGTCATTATTGACTTTCTTCCAAAAGAGAGGAAATTAAAATACTGAAAATATAACTGTGCTCTAAATTAGACAAGCCCATGTTGTAGTCCAGGGAACTAACTTTGACCTGCAGCTTTCCACTTCCTATAATTGTGAAAAGTGACATTGGTGTGAGGTTGTTCATTATTTCATATGTGATTTAATTTATTACAGTATTTGTATTGTTCTTTAAGTGTCTCTGACTGATCAGCTGCAAACTTTAGTTCCTGATTAACTCAAATAACCAGTTTTTATTCTTCAATTAAGGAAGATACAAGAACAGCCAAATATCAGTTTTATGATTTCTTTAAAAATTTATTTTAAGGAAAGAAGAGTAAAGTGAATATTACTTGCAAGTTAGGTAGCTTGTCTGTGTCACTCCCCTTCCCTTCCCCTCCCCCCACAAAAAATCCCATGCAACTCTTGAAAACTTTGTAAAATGTTCTTTAAAGTTATTTCACTTCTATTGTACTTAAAGAAAACATGTCCCATCATAAAGGAAATTGGGGGAGGAGGGAGTAAAGTTATGTTGCTAAACGTTTCTCTTGTAATTAAGGACAGTGGCTCTCCTGGAGTTCAGTAGAAAACAGTGGGACGGGTATGAATTTAGGCTCCACGTTGAGTTGTTAAAATAATTTAGCTGTGTACTGACTTCCCCATTGGTTAATGTCAGTACTGTTTAATCTTTAAGCACAAAGTAAAGCAGAAAAAAATATATAGCCATTTATTCATTATGGTTCTGAGGGATAGAACATAAAACAGTGCTTGGATTTATGACCTTGCTGGGGTGATATAAATAGATGTGGGATTTCTGTGGTCTTTGTTTTAATGACTGGCATACACCTAAAATCTACATTCAGTGTCTGGTGTACACATCCATGCAATGGTTTTTTTTTAAAATCAAATTAAAGGTAATAAAAGTCATTGAATTTCAAGTGAACTGCACCAGAGAAAGAAGGTTACCCCTCTTCAGTCTGCACTGGTATGCTTCTCTCTGCTGATTCTGATGAGTGTGTGAAACAAAAACTTTTAAGCGTCTTTTTATTCCGGCCTCTGAACAACCCCCACTCCCCAAGTCTATTTGTTAGGATGTTTTGGGGTTTTTTTCTTTGTCTTTTGTCTGCCCTGCAACTTATTGCATATAAAGATGAAAAAACAATATTTGTTTTTAAGGTTCTCAGATACAGCACCTCACTCAGGTGGGAATTGCTAGCAGAATCGGAGCCCAACAAGTGGAGATTCCCTCAGTCAGAGCAGGGCATGGCCAGCTGGGGGCACCAGGGTGGACCCAGTATCGTGAAGAGGATGACTATGCTAGGAGAGATGCAGTGAGTAATGTGTTTCACATTTGAGTAGTTTCTGAAGCAGTAATACGTTCAGTTTTTGCCTGTGTTGCTATTTGGTATTTCTTCTGAGGATTCTTGCTTTTCTGACTTCTTTTGCTTGCTCTTCCAACCTTCACTAGCTCTTCTAACCTCTCTTGCTTGCTATTTTTTTCACTGCTGCTTCTCTAACCTCTTTCACTCACTCTTCCCTAATCTCTTCCTCACTCAAAGTCTTCAACCATTGTATTCTGGGTACAGTTCTCCACTTCTACCCCTGAATTCCAGAAGGAGTAGAGTCTGTTGTCCATGCAGTTCTTTAATTTGAGATAATTGCAGGTAGAAAACATTGCACTCTACCTAGGTTCTCTGCTTGCATGAACTGGCATAGTGCCATTACTTCTATGGAGCCGAACCAGTACATATGGGGAGATAAGTTGCATGCTAAATGTAGAATTAGGTGTGTCATATACAAGACAAGATGTTTTCCTTTCACCTGTCAACAACATATCTGTACATTTGCCTAGATTACCACACAGGCATCATGATTTGACAGACTGCTGCTTCCAGAAGATAGACTTTTTGAATAAGCCATAAGCATTGTGATGTTTCAGCTATTGTATTTTCTTTCTCAGGAAGGATATGTATACCTGTCACCAGTGTTTCATACACTTGGTCTTTAAACTCCTTTTCTACTTTTACTGAACTAGGCCAACTTTCTTACAGTATCTTTTTGGAGATAACCCTTTTATGCTCTGTCTGTCTTCCCCATGCTCAAGTTGTCACCTCTGTTCTAATTCATCTCCTGCCTGAGGAAGAGAATTTCCTCCTTTGTGTACTTCCAATAGCATTTGTCCCCCCTAGCATTGCTGTTTTCCACATGCCAGGTTGTCTTAAAATAGGTGTATTTAACAAAAATATAGCAACTCAACAAAAACAAAATTAAGCAGGATTGGGGCCTGATTCTCAGAGGTGCTGAGCACTTCCTTTTAACTTCAGTTGGAATTGTGGGTGTTCAGCATCTCTGGAAAGGATGTAAATATGACTTTCCAGAGATGTAAATATGACTTTCCTAATTCTATGCAAAACATAGCTAATGAAGCCAGAATGGTCTGTCTGTCTGACTAATACAACTAGATATTTGCAGCCCTGTTCCATGCTTAGGATTGTGGTATCCAAGTAACTCATTACGTTCTGGTCAGGATAAGCACCCTAATGCTTGTTTATACCTACACCAGCATTAAGAGGAGAGAGATTACAGGCTCTGTTGCATGCCTCTTCCAGTAGCATCTCAGGGTTGCCAGGTATCATAATTTATATTTCACTCCTTTCCGCATACAGATCAAGGAACTTTAGTTTCATAGGACTGCAGGGCTTTTTTTCTCAAGTGCATATGGAACAATATAGCATTCTTCTTCTTAATGTATTACTTATTCTACACAGTATTGTTCTGATTTCTGTCAGGATCAGAGCCCCATTTTGTGAGATGCTGTGTAAGCCATTGTTTAATTCAGACATCATTATCTATCTCATATACTCTTCCAATGTTGTCTCTATATTGCCACACATTTCATGAAATTATTTTTTCCTTGATAGGCAGTCTCTTCATTTTCTTTCTTCATCAGGTCTTGGGGGCGTTATTGAGCATTTCAAAACTTCTGGACCCATTTCAGAGGATTTCATTGCCCTTCTCTTCAGTTAGCGTCTTTTGTTACCATTTCAAATAGTCATGCTTCACTTTAATATTGTTTCAAAATACATCCTTTCCCTTAGTGAATTGTGTTAACAATTTAATTATGTTCTTTGCTTTAGTAGTCTTTTTGCTTTTTGATTGCTGCAGTGCAGGGGCTTATGATTTTTTTCAGTTTGCTAAAAAAAAAAGTGATGATTATAACATGGATTAAAACCCTACAGAACATAAGTTCCGTTGCTTGTCACAGAGCTCACCTGAATACCTATTCTGCCTCTCATGTAGGGCAGTTACTCTTCCCTCCTTTTTACTAGGGGTAATTAAATGGAAAAAAGAGAGAGAACAGTTAAATCAGTGCCCTAATCTGACCACTCCTTTTAACAGAAAGCAAATTCTTTTTCTATTGTAGCTTCATAGCCTGATTTCTTTTACTACTTCAGGTCTTTGCAGTTCTTTTTGGACCCATGATATCTGGAGGCTTTAAAAAGTTTTCTTTGTTACGATCATTGTGCGTGCTAAGGACCCTTTCACCAGTGTTGTTGCTGCATGTGCTGTCTGCCTCTCTGGCATGAACACAGATTTCTGGTGGTATCCTCCACAGTTAGGCAAGCTAGAACTAGACTATTTTCTTCCCTGGTTGAGGCAGGTGGATTCTGATTTTCTTGTGTTCATGTGATGGACTCTGTTCCCTGACATTATTCTGATCTCTGCTCCCCACATTCTGCACCCTCAGATTTTCTCTGTGATATGCGGATATGAGTCTTTAGTCTTGCTTTCTGACCCAAAATCAGCAAGCAGGTCACTGCACCTCCCCCTGCTCTTCCACTAAGCTGATACAAAAAGGCTTGATCCCTACTCCTTTGAAGTCGGTGGGAGGCTTTTTATTGACTTGGGAGGGATCTGGGATCGCTAGAACAAGTTACAATATTTCCTTTAGGAGACAGTAAAATGTAAAAATGCAGCCCTCACTGTCATTCTTTGTGTCAAAAGAGAGCATCTTATGAAAAAGGAGGGAATTGTAACAGAAAACACGAATGAAATAGGTTAAATACTTAACAGCCGCTCATGTTACTTCAAGATGCATCTATAAGGTAGAAAGCATCTTTGTTTTTTACAAGAAAAGGAAAAATAATAGAGTAAATCTGCTCCCATAAATTCTTTTATGCCTTTTTATGATAGACCATCTTTGTTATAATCCATTTTATTGATGACATTGTGAGCTATTGTGTCTCATTTTGACAACCTTACATTTGTTTAACAAACTGGTATAAGCTGCAAGCACACAACTATAGCCACTTGTGCTTTTAATAAGATACCAAGAACCACCTAGGCTGCTTTAAAACCAAAACAATCAATGACCAGGGTCAGCAAACATTCTCTTTTACTTCCACTTGGAAACCATTCCTACAGTTCTGATTATGGTTCTGCTTCCTAGCTAGCAAAATACACAGTGACTTCTGATGTTAATGTACTCTGAGTGTAGCTTAATTTGCAGCTTCAGTGTCAAAAGGAGTTTGTTTGCTTTTTTCAATTGGGCCCATAGAACCTATACCTCTTCAATATTAAATTAAACTGCCTGTCAGATCTCTTAACCAAAACCACAGCAAGTAAAGATTATTTGAGTGCATTTGGCAGGGATGCCTCTACTTCAAAAAGCACAGCAACAATCCCTTTCTAATAACTGAAATTATTTCTTTCTTATAAGTGATATGGGATAATACTTACAAGGGGGAAAAAAGCCCTACTTTATCCAGGAGAAATGCATTAATCTTCCCATCAAAGCTCCTTTTCCAAAAAACAAGCTGCAATATACATGAGCTATGCAAGATAGCATCCTACATATTTATGGGGATGTGATTTCAAGGTTGTCATTTTAACAGAAATCCCAAGCCTGTTCTTTAGTCATCGTCCATTACTAGTTTCCAGATTTCCCCATTCACAGTACAAAAACCATTAAAAGAGACTAAAGAGGAGAAGTTTTGTTTAATGAAGTTTCTTTCACTAAGTTCCCCTGTTTTCCTCCTTCACTTCAACTAAAACCCTCTTTTGTTTCTTAAGCAAATAGCACTAGGGAACAGAAACAGAGCATATCCCTTATTGACTTGGGATAGTTCAGTCCTAACCCAAGGCAGTTATTCTAAAACCGGTAGTTCAAACAGCTCTAGAGAATGAAAAAATGAAATTTTTCTTGGTGAGCCTTTCTCTGAGTCTGCTTTTACTGACTGGGACCCTATTGATCTTGACACAGTCCATACACATGGTGACAGTCCCTGCCTTGAGAAGTATAGGACCTGATAGATAAAAGTGGACAAAGGGAAGTAATACTGTTCCCATATTACAGCTAATATGGGGGACTGAAACATGGAGAGATTAAGTGACTTGCCCAAGGCCCAAAAGGGAGTTGATGGCAGAGAGGGGAATTGAACTGGTTCTCCCGAGTTCCTGTCCAGTGCCTTATCCACAAGACCAGACTTCCTTCCATAATTTCCATATTTAAACATCAGACATTGGAGAATGACCAGATTTTCACAGGCCTTAGACGAGAATATGGGAAACCCAGAACATGGGACAGGCCAGCAATGTATTTGTATTGTGCCTTGTAAGCAGACTCACTCATTCCAGCAGTAGAGAACTAGCAGGGGATAGATATAGCTCCATGCTGCTTTTTTCCTCTCTTCTGTGCCTTCTCTCTTTTCTCAAGCTCATTGTGTTTTGAGAAGGAAGAATCATTTATTTATTTATGTATTGCATTTTTCCAGACTCATATGCATGGACATCAAGAATATTCCTCCTCACCAGCATTCCAGATGCAGAAGACTTCAGCCAGACAGCCCTCGGCACCACCTGCGCATCTTCCACACAGCAGCCTTCAGGGGCAGGGCCTCTGCTACACCACCAGTTCCAATGAGGACCTTCAAACTGGTCACTCCTCTGCATCTCTCATAAAAGCAATTAGAGAGGAACTTCTGCGCCTCTCACAGAAACAGACAGCAGTGCAGAACTTTCACAGCTGATTTGTCGTGTTCATGCAAATCTTCCAGGTATCTGCTTCCTATGGAAGCAAGACTCAAAGGAAATCAGCAATGTTTTCCTTCTGTCATCAGAGCGAACTTCCACAGCGCCAGAAATTACACATCAGAAAAGAGCAGCAATAGAAGGGGAGAGAGAGAGAGGTGTGTGGAGGCAGGGATAAGGAGGCCATACGTGGTATTGTCAGAGCTGGCTATCCTGCTTAATCTGTTAACATCACTGTGCCCCTCCTTGGTTTGATCTAATGAACAAAGTTAAACTTTAGTTCGAAAGCCAGCTCTAAAAAAATACCACACGCACTACCCCCATCAAGAAAAGAAGAAGGTAAAACTTCTTGCTTAAAGAAGAAGGCAAAGCTTGCCTATTACCAGCAAGAGGGATTGAATTGACATTTCATGAAGAGATAACAAGAATTCTAACCTCTCCAATATATTTAGGGAAGTGGCTCATGTTGCTGCTTTCCAAGATTGCAAACCATGCAAGATCAGAGATGCTGAAGGTGCAGTCCAGCACAGGAAATCACCTTAATGACAAAAACAGTAACACTGCTTAGAAAAAAAAGAATTTGAGCTACGTGTAACAAACCAGAACAATAATTGTTATAGCGTTCTCTTTTCAGATGGAGCTACTCTCTGCACTCCTCCTCATTTTTCTGCTGGTGCTGAAGCTTCAAGTGTCCCTTCATCTTCATGTTTTCAAAGTAAAATCATGGCCGCCTTAAACCCAAGAATAGATCTGTAGACTCATGCAGAATAGGAAAGCAAAATTTCCAAAAAGAAAAGTCTGGATATTTATTCTGTTAAAAATACATTGAAATCTAGATGGGAATTCTTAGCCTCAGTTGAATTTTAAAGCATAAGTATGTATGTTTGTCTTCTAAGCTCAGATCCTCACGTACTATATGCTTTCACAAGACCAGAGTTAAAATATCTGTGATTTGCTATGTGGACAGAAAACAAGCTAGTCTGGGTGATATAGGTTCCATCAGCATTAGTTATAAATTTACTGTAAACCATGGCATCTCAGTCATGTCTAGTGAAACTGAATTTTACAAAAGATAAAACTTGGCACTTAGACATTTAGAGTATTAATATAAGCTTAGATTTGTTGTTTGAGACAGTTACTCTATTTCTGTTTTTATTGTCCCTAGAGATGAAAGGGCCTGGTAACAGTGGTGCATGTCCTGGAGCATTTATCGTTTTATCTAGAGTTTAATTTACAATTAGCTATGAGTTTACTAACATTTGGCCATTGCATAATTGTAACCTTGATAATACAAGTGAAAATTCTAACTAAAGTTTGCTTTGTTGGAGTACTTTTCTTTTTACCGTACATTGAATTAAAGCTAGAATGATGGCATAGAGAAAGTTACTATTGGTCAGGAGGGTTAGGAGTTTCATAGTGAGAAAGCGATGTTCTTGACTACTTGATGCTAGGAGTTGGGATTTTCAAACACCAAACCCAAGGGTAGTAATGAATGGCTTAATCAATTGTGAACAATGAAAGGGGTCACCAAGCAGGTGGCTTTGAGGAATGTCCAGGTTTGCCTCATATAGATTCCTTACTTGGCTGATGTTTGAATCAGCGTTGGAATAGTATCATATATGGCATCTTTATGGTGGGTCAGCTATGAGGGTACCCACGTGTGTGTCCTCAATTACAAGACAGATTCACCGTATGATAAAAGTGGAAACAAAAGAGGAGGAACCTTGCCTTATACTTCTAGACACGCACGTGTGACAGTCATTGTCACAGCCACCAAAATTAGGCAGCTGAAGACTGAGTAGCTGGTTGCTTATTAGCATTAAAAAAAGAATTATTATTGCTCTTGATATCAGGACAAGGTTTCACTTTTGTTGATCCAAGTTCATCAAATAGGCATATGAGATGCTTAACCTACTAGAGCAGTCTAAGTAAAATTCTGAGATTTATAATCAATCCCCCAGCCTTCATGAGGCCAAACTGAGATACTGAATTTAATCCTGATGCCTGCATAGTGGTGATCAGTAAGCCATCAAGTCTATACATTTTTTTCATATATTTTTATGTGGCATTCTGAAAATTTTGCCTTTTAGTGCATAACCGGTTATCCCCCTGGGGCAAAGACATTGGATGAAAAATTAGTTTCCTAATAGATTTGTTAAAGTAAACCCTATGGCTGCTTTAAAGTGAGACACTAACACTGAAACCAATTTGAAAAACAAGAGCATTAGTGGGGTAAAAAAATGTACTTGGGCCAGAATTTGTATGCTTTGATATTACTGAAAACTGTTTTCAGGGTGTTTCGTTAAAACGTCTCTCCCTTGCAGCCCAAACTGTCCTTCTAGAACCTATAGTGAAGTCAGATTACTTAACGTCTGCTATCGCTCCACTTACGGGATCATTAATACATTGTGCTTTTAATACATTATAATTAATATATTGTGTGATCTTTAATATAGCATTATAAGTGCACTTCAAGAATACATGGGTTGTTGGGTGTGATGTCTTTATTAAATGCAATACTGTAACCAGCAAACATGGCTAAGACGTCTGGAAGATTAGCTCTGAATTGGATGAGAGGATAGATGATTTACACCAGGCCCTCAGTGCAGCATGAGGAGAGAACATTGGAGTATATCTTCACTTTTAGGAGTGGGGGAATAAGCACTTTTTTCCCAGTTTAATCACCTTGGATAATTTGA
This sequence comes from Pelodiscus sinensis, assembly GCF_049634645.1. Classification (NCBI taxonomy): domain Eukaryota; kingdom Metazoa; phylum Chordata; order Testudines; family Trionychidae; genus Pelodiscus; species Pelodiscus sinensis. Next base: position 100,963,357 of record NC_134711.1, read on the forward strand.
GAAAGGTGAAGGATTTAAGTTAGTCTGAAAAGTTTTCTCTAGTACAGCGGTTCCCAACCTTTTCCAGACGGGGACCCATTTTGACAATTCAGGAAGACTTAGTGACCCAAAGCAATTCAAAAACGGGGGGAGGAGAGAGGGCAGAGCCACCTGGGGAGACACTTGGCGACCTTTTTGAAATGTAATGGTGACCCATATTTGGGTCCCAACCCATAGGTTGGGAAACCCTGCTCTAGTATGAAAGACCGTCTTTAAGCCCTGAAGAGTTCATAGAGAATGACAAGAGAGAGAAATGCATTTACCAGTTTTGTGCCTGAGTACCACTCTCAAGCTTGCTAGAGACTTTGTTTGCTATTCGCCATGGTCCTCTGTCTCCCAATGCCATTTAAAACCTTGCATGTAAGATGCCCAATGCTTCACTGTATAAGAGTGGCCATAACACAAAGGGATTATATGCAGACTTTATTCAACCGCTGAATTGTTGAAGATTAAGGTTGCTCATATACTGCAAGAAAAAAAACTGTCTGAAACATACAAGACAAGATGTGCATTTCTACTTTAGAATCCAGGTAAATGATCCAATACTAATTGGCTGTGTCTACATTGGCACCCTTTTCCGGAAAAGGGATGCTAATGAGACACTTCAGAATTGCAAATGCCCTGGGGATTTAAATTTTCCCCGGGGCATTTGCATGAACATGGCTGCCGCTTTTTTCCAGCTCGGGGCTTTGCCGGAAAAAAGTGCCAGTCTAGACAGGGATCTTGCGGAAAATAAGCCCTTTTCCGGAAGATCCCTTATTCCTGATTTCAAGTAGGAATAAGGGATCTTTCGGAAAAGGGTTTATTTTCCGCAAGATCCCTGTCTAGACTGGCGCTTTTTTCCGGCAAAGCCCCGAGCCGGAAAAAAGCGGCAGCCATGTTCATGCAAATGCCCCGGGGAAAATTTAAATCCCCGGGGCATTTGCAATTCCGAAGTGTCTCATTAGCATCCCTTTTCCGGAAAAGGGTGCCAATGTAGACACAGCCATTATGTATCTATTACCAACCAAGTATAATGGTTTTATTCACCTTTCAAAAGGAAACCAGACCAGGTTGTTATTTTTTTCTGAAAGAGAAAACAGAGTGTGTTTCAGGATGAGGGAGAATTACGTAGGCCAGCTAGGTATATGTTTCTGTCCATTATCCTTTTTATTATAATACTGTTGTTACAGCTTTGTGGAAGAACAGAAGGTTAAATTAAAAGTATATGTTACTAAAGCTCATCAATCCCATTGATCACTTGGCTCGTATGTACATGCTCAAGAAGCAATGATACTGATATTAATTCCATGGTTATACCATTCCATCCTGTAGATACCTACAAGCTGTCATGACCCTGTACAATTTCCTTATGTATTGTGAGTGGCCAATTTGAAATATACAGCTGAAAGAAAGAAACTGGCAAAATGAAAGCTAGATATTTTAATTATCATGAAGTGCTGACCTCTAGCCTTTTTGATACTTAGTTGTTGGCGCTAATTGATATACTTTAGAATTCTATACTTTATTTACTTGGTCATATGGACGGTGTCGTGTCTTTCTTATGCTTCCCAAAGATAAAACATAATTCACTAGGGGACTATATTAATGCCCCAGAGATAGTTTTCAAAGATAGTGTCACTTAGGAAACACTGATTAGCCTCTGTGACTGTGTGTTTCCGAAAAGGGAACATTGGTGGCCAGATGGGCTTAGTAGCAGGAAGTGTTTAAAACCTGAACTTCAAGTGAGAGAATCATCGAACACTAGAACTGGAAGGGACCTTGAGAGGTCATTGAGTCTAGTCTCCTGCCCTCATGGCAGGATCAAGCACCATCTAGACCATCCCTGACAGATGTCTATCTAACCTACTCTTAAATATCTCCAGTGATGGGGATTCCACAGCCACCCTGGGCAATTTATTCCAGTGTTTAACCACCCTGACAGTTAGGAAGTTGTTCCTAATGTCCAACCTAAACCTCCCTTGCTGCAGTTTAAGCCCATTGCTTCTTGTCCTATCCTCAGAGGCCAAGGAGAACAATTTTTCTCCCTCTTCCTTGTGACGCCCTTTTAAGAAGGTATTTCTTCAGTCAGATATTGCTCCAGAGTCAGAGCACTTTCCAACAAAGCTTCATATCCAGGATTCGGAGGGTGTCTGCTTCACCTACAATGCTCACTTTTTAAACTCTGCATTCAGATTTTTAAAAATAAGCCCTAGAAGTTGTGCACCTTTATCCAGACTTATTTAGGTTGCCATAGACAAAGGAGCATAACTTCAGGCTCCCATTTTTAAAGTCTTGTCTCTCCCCGTCCCTGTATCTTGGGCATCTGCTGCCTTTTTATAATACTATTTATACTAAAAGGAAAAGGAAATTATGTAAGTCACTATCACCAACCTCTTGACATTCATAGGTTTCAATATGGCTGTAGATTAAAGCTTATGGGAGGAAGGGTAAAGCTGAATTAGAAAAGGAGAATTTTCAAAGTGGTTTTATGTTTCAGAAGCACACCAAGGCTGCTGGGTGGCTCTTCTGTGCATGTGGAACATTCTTGGAAGGGCAAGTTTGTCAGGAAAATTACTATAAAACTTGCTCAGCAAATCGACTCATGTTCATTCGATCAGATTTTCTTGATCGCTTTTTTGTTACGCCTTGTAACACTGCAGAACCAATACAGCTCTGGTAGAATGAACTGGATTCTGTTGCTGCTCACTTGTCAACAGAATCAATGAGTATAGCGATGCTGCAGGCTGAAGAGGTTTTTCAATTAATGTATTTCATGGTATCTAGGTCAAAAGAAGAACTCCATCTACAACTGGGGTTAGGGTGACCTGCACAGAACACACAATTTTCCACAGCCCAGAGTGACATAGCTAAGTTGATCGAATTTAGAAGGGCAGAGCAGGTGTGAGTTCCAGTAATTAGTCCGTTTTCTGCCCGCATCTACACTTCTGCAACTCCTCTGAAAACTGTTGGGTTGCAAAGATCTCTGGCCCACAGATCTTTTGTTGTTGCTGGTGATGATGTGTTAGCCAGAGAACAGCCAGCTTGATTGTGAGTTTATAGGTATATGGAATCGCCTGAGAAACAAGAAATGTAGTACTCCTGAATGTCTTTTTAAAGAGTCACTTCCCAGGACAGAAGCTCAGTTCAGAGTTCTGTTGAAGGCCAATGAACGGAAAAGTGATGTTAGGGCATTTACTCTAGAACAGCACGCAATAGGTCTCTATCTATGTAAGTTGTAGGGCTGCAGTATTTAGTTTGGTGTGTGGTTACTGATGTATTTCACATTTAGAGCAAAGATTTCTCCGGGAATGTCTAAGCCTATTTTGTTTTCAGTAATTCTGGCTCCATAACTGGAGTTTTATGTTCAGACTACTCCTCCCTATTGCCTTGATCAGTATGCATGAATGGATGATGCTAACCATCTATGCATATTTAATGTGGATTTTTCTGGTTTCATGTTATTGTAACCTTATAGTCATTGCCACTAGTAACTTTGAAAAGTTTCAGAGAAATGAGAATCAAGCGAAGATGGAAAAGAAGCTGAGACTGAGAGTTGTCTGGTCTTCTGTTGAGCAATACTTAACGGCACTCCTCTGTCATGTTCCACTGGCCAATTTCCTTAGTAATTTTTGAGGCAGAAATGGAATTGGCTTCTCGGTCAGACTGTTCATTTTGGGCTGTCTTGTAATATGTAGAATTTGAGAGCAATAGCTAGAGGTTGCATTCATTTTCCATAGAATGCAACCTTGCTTTTCCTTATACCAGTATACAAAACGAAGTGCCATTGTGTAATACAGCACTGTTAATCTTGTCCTGGATTTAAATGGCAGACCTGAATGAAGGGTAGTTCTGTAGTTAAAAGACAACATTGAAATATTAATAAAGCAGGAAATTAGTGAGTTTTGGAAACAGGAAAACAACAGATGGAGTTGTAAATTAAGCCATCATCTGTGGCAGCTTTAAAGGGTTATCAACCATTGATGTTTCTGGCACTTACCAGTAGTAGAGTAGTAAGCTGATTTATGTATTGATTGGTACAGGTGGTATTAAACCATGCTATCCAGATTAAAGTCATACCAGATAGTTGGTAACCGGTATTTATATAGCACATTTTAGCAAAAGTTCTCAAAGTGTCTGACATTTATAAACCATTTACAAACTTAGGTACGTTCTGTACTCATTGCAGTGTTTCCACTTCTGAGGTCGAAGGTGGGAATGTTTACACAATACATTGCAACCGTTCAGGATACAAAGTGAAGAATCCCCTATTAGGTGCATGCCATAGGGGAGTTTCACCTAACTAAAATTTAGACAGGATGCCGGAGCCAACCATCTTGCTCTGGTGGAAAGTGTAGTAGGATTTATGCTAACCATAAGTCTTGAAGGATATTTGTCCATTCAGACAGAGAAGCTCTCCAGCGACCCAGGCCGCTCCGGCTACTCAAACATGTTGGTTCAGAATAGACTGAGAGACAACGGGACAGCCCATCCATATAGGCGAACTAGGCGGACGCCTAGCGCGCCAAGTTAAATGGGGCGCCAAATGGTGGCGCAATATCATTGAGGGGTTTGGAGGTGGGGGCGCCAATTGCATGGTTCGCCAAGGGCGCCAGTTGCTGGCAGCTAGTCTAGGGCCGCCCCTGAGAAAGAACATCACATCCTGAAACCACTATTACCACTTCCTGCTGCATTCTGAGGTGGGATTTGAGAAGTGTTCAGCACTACTTGGTTGTGCTGCTACTGAAGCCGTTCAGAGTTTTAATATTGACTTCAACTGAGGCAGAGTTTAGGCTCGTGTGCAGAGCATTTTAGAAAATCCTACCTTTCTCTGCCCATGGAGGACTCTCTCCCTTAGAACTGCCAAGGCTCAGGCCTGCTTAGCTTTTGGGACATGTTAGAATGGCAGCCTGGCCTGAAATATTGCAATGTGGCTAGAGCATTGGAGAATCAAGTGAGTATTAAACCTTACCTTACATTTGTCGTCCTGTATGCTTGAGGATGTCGTGTTTAATTATGCCACTTTTGAGTCACTGTTTGTCTGTGCTATAAGTACTACTGTGCTGTATACACAAGGGGCTTAGGTTGGCTTAACTACATCTCTCAAGAAAATTGAATTTTTCCCACCACTTAGCAACATAGCTAAGGTGACCTAAGTTTTATATGTAAACCAAGCCGCAGAGGTGACTGTTTAGAAATTTCCTTCTATACCAGCAACATTTCGCAGTCCCTGCTCCTATTTTTGCTACTGCGTCCAATGCAAATGAGTTAGCTGGATGTTCCTTTTACGATGATCAACAGTGAAATACTGATACTTAATTGCTAGCAAACTGACCTCTTAGATTTCAGAGTTGACATTCTCCTTAAATGAAGGAGCAGTTCTATAGCTGTCATTTCAAGCTGTTGGCAGATACAAGAAGATGGTTTACATTCACTGTTTACATTCAGGTACATTTGGAAGGTGGTTATTCTGACATAAGGGCTGGATACTTATTCCTTTTAAAGGGAGCGTTTACATACCAGTTTACATCTGTGGCAAGAGGAGGATTCTGTGGCAGATGCTGAAGTACATGAGGTCTTGAGCATACAGTTTTGAGCCTAATCATTGTGGCTTCTCATGAACGCCTGCTATTTACTGTCCTTGGTTATAATGGGAGTAATTAAGTGTACTTCTTTAATGAAATCTATTAAGTTCTGTGGCTTAAAAAACTAGCACTTAATGTCCCAAAGTTAACCTCTGTCTTCACTCTGCATCTTAGATACATGTAGGAAGCCCTGGCACATTCCAGCTTTCATCCCTCTGATGATCTTGTAGAGTGCAATTGATTAATGTGTTGCCTATTCAGTAAAACCCCAAAGGACAGCCTCTTGATAGAAACCCTGAGTGAAGTAGTGTGAGTAATTACCACAACAATGGTATCAAGAAAGATGAAGAGTCATGCATGATCACTTCAGCCTTAGCATTAAGGAATAAGGAAAAACACTAATGAGATGTTAAATTCCTTGTATTTCAAAGTAAGTTAGTGCCTTTACACCAGAATCATGTTTTTGCTACTAATGCTCATTTATTTCAATGGCACTTGTTGGTATTAGAAAAGCTGATCAGCTGCAAGCATCTTGCTCCTCTATTCATCTATTGGATTGCAGAGGTCTCTTGTTATATTTAAGCTAATGGCACTTTACTCCCTCCTTATCGACACTACATCTCATGCCTGGAATTCGGAATCTTGTTACTCTGCTCAAAACCAAATATGAGTAAGTCTGCTGGTTTGACCAGCGATGATGAAATTCACACTGGGTTTCTTCAATGACACATGTCTGTCTTACCATCCAAATATGCTCCTTTTTGCCATTTCTCTCTTCTGGTGGCCAGGACTGAATATGAGAGTTAGTGATGGGAAGACATTTAGTCCATCTTTCTGCCACTGCAGGGTTGTTCTGTTTAAGGTGGTTCTGACAGAGCACACTCTCATGCCATTGGCTAGTCAGCTCTAAATGATTTGAGTGTTGAGGTTTCCATCGTCACCCACAGGAGGTTATCTCAGTTTAATACATCCCACAGGTAACTAATCTTAATTTTTGCATGCTTTGACTTCGACATGTGGGTACCTGAAACATACTCTCATAACACCCATACAGTATATACTTGCTCAAGAGTTGTGAGGTTTCTGGCAGGTGAAAATGAAGCTTGCACACAAATGAGTCAGGCTTGACGTGCTATTCTGTGAAAGAAAGATTGGTTGTCTTTGCTAATTTGTAATGCAGAAATGAAAATTCGGGACAGTTGGTGTATATGGCTATAGCTCCATTGAGGTCAATAGATATATGCAGATTCACACCTGCTGTGGTTCTGATCTGATGCATTTATTATGAGCAGTGTGACTGTAGTAGACTAAATGTTTCAAGGTTTTGCATTAAGAACATAGTTGTAAAAGGTGCTATACTACTGAATCATCTCTGGCTTGCAAATTAAAACTGGACATCTTACTTGATGTGTGTCTTCTCATTCACAAATCTTCTGTTGTGATTTTGTCAGTCATAAGCTTTTTAACAGCTTCACAATATAAATCCTACTGGGATGTTTTTTCCACCTCCTACACACTCTAACAAACGTGCATATCACAAATAAAGTTATGGTTGTACTTGGGTATTGTACATTGTTGTACACCAAGTATGAGAGACCCTGCTATACACACGATAGTCCATTAATTATTTTTCTGCGTGCCTTTTTTTAAGGCCCATTTCTAGAATCTTTTGGATACAACCTTTTATTTTGCACTTTCTACAACTGCTGTCTAATTCATGAAATCCTGTTACTGGAAGAACCGTCAGCTGTTTGCCTTTTGAGTGTGTGTATGTAGATTTTTGCATTGTGCTTGTCTCTCGCAGCACGTCGTCATTGCAAAAATATAACACATGCCTCGTTGACCGTCACTATTTTTGGAAGAGTTTTAATGTCTTTGGAACTTACTATGTACAAATGGGACTGTTAAGTTTTTTGCATTGGTAACCTGTGAGCTTTTTCAATACTGACACACTTCTTGTGAGGACCCCAGAGCAGGGTAGTGGTAGCGTTATACTCACGACATTCATAAACTGGACTACATTTTCCATAAGGATCTTGATCCAAAGCCTGCTGTAGTCCATGGAGTGAGTCCAACTGAAAGGCTATGGATCCAGCCCCAAATATATATTTAAAATCATATGCTGTGTTGTGTAGTTGTCTCTTGTCAATGTCAAATGCAAAGAGTTTATGCAGCTTACACACAAAGCCTGTGCCCTACATACAAAGTTTATACAAGGGTGGGGATCTGGGATATATCCCATTTTGCCACCAACATTCTAAATCATTAATTTAGAATTAATATAATTCAGATCTTCATCTTGATGAGAAGGGGAGGCTGTTGCCCCAAGACAGTAGAGTAGAAAATGTGCTTCATGGTAGAATCGCATGTATCAAAAGCCATGATATTTTCTTCAAATTTAGTCAAGGTAATGAAAGAACTATAGATCTAGCCTATCAGAAGCCATAGCTAATCCCACTTCCATCAGTCGCTAATCTATTTCTGGAGAGCAATCTCCCTGAAGCTGGGGAAGAGTAGGAAGGGTGCTGCAGCAGGTAGACACTAGGCAATATGTGGTGTTTTTGACAATATACCTAACTTTGTAAACCAATACACAACTTTCCACCATTTTAAAATAATAGTTCAGGATAAAACAATTGTGTATATATAGCTACAACATGTGTGATTCATCTGTAGTAACCATCAACTCACTATTCTTTCAGTGATGACAAAATAAAATCCCTTGCTTCTGTAAGTTTGTAAATATACAAGTTTATATATATATTTTGTGAAAAAGGAGTAGTTGGCGGGTCCAACACCAATATTTGTCAGGTGAATGTTGCTTTTGTTTAATTTTTGCATGTTGAAATGGTAACGTTTTCTTGATGAGCAGTGCTTTGTGATTGTTTCCTACTGGTATTTCTGCGCATGTTTAAAAAAAACTTGACAATAAAAATGCCACAATAGAGTAAAGTCCTTCATTTTTAATGCTTCATTTCCTGATGTTAAAATTTCAGCTCGGCATTTCTCTCCCCAGAGGAGCTGCCTTGTATTAAATGGTATCTTGTTGCCTGGTTTCCTGCACATCTGATGAGGACTTCGCAGGTCCCATTGCTGCCCCACTGCTCTTCACTGCTCTGTGGAGTTACTATGTGCCACCACCACACTGGTATAGACAAGGTCTTAAAGGTGGGTTTTTGAATTGATCCTGGTCTAGACAGGAAAGTTGCATGGTTGGAAGCTAAGGTGTGAATGTAAGCTGATTTAGTTAAAAGGGTGCAAACCTCTGTGTTGACACCCTTACTTTGGTTTAACAGAGGCTTTTTAGGGAGTTAGTTTAAGCTGATCTTGAACAGGTTTATGAAAATTCACTTTAGCCTTAAACTAAAGTGAGTTCAGGTGGTTCACACTGCTTTAAATATATTCTTTAAAAACTGATTTAAATGAATCTGGTACAATTTTGAACTGATTCAAGGGAATCCACACACTAAAGTTGCTGAACTAAATCAGTTCTAATTTGAGCCGGCACAGTTTAGTGTGTGGAAACGCCTTCAAAGTGTGGACACTGAAGTCTGCACTAGTTTAAATAAATTAATTTTCGTTTAACCAGTGCAACTTTTCTGTGAAGGCAACTCCATAAAAGCAGTGAAGTTGCATCAATTCACACCAGCTGAGGATTTGGCCCAGGATATGCACCCTTACCTAGGAAGCTACTAATGGATTTTTTATAAATAAAATTATCTTTACTGACCTGTGGTCTGCACAACTGCCTAAAGGTAGGTACTGAACTGTCTTCTGTACGTGTTATGTGAGCTAGTGATAGGTGAATTGTCTAACTGCAGCTGGCAAGCTCACAGCACAGTGTAAGTATCCAGGAGGGAGAGGGCATTCTGCATGATAGTACTAATGGTAAATTGCTGTAAAGACTGGAATCCACTCCAGCACTTGTCTGGCTTGAGCAGATCTGCTGTACAACCTCCAGGATAAGGCACTGCCATGCCTCACCTCAATTGGATCTGGACCCATTCTTAGTCTAAGACACTTGGTCGTCCTTCAGCAGAACAGTTATATTGCTTCTTAACCCAGCGGCTCCTCCCTGATGACCATGGCAGATGCTGGTGCTTGCTGGCTCGCCAGGTCTCATGCTTGCAAATACTTGGGTTCGTCAGGCCTGAGTTTCATGACCTTATCCAGGCAGAGCAGGATGAGAGTCAGAAACCAGAGGCTCCAGCCGACAGCAGCAGCAATCCAGCCGTATTCGTCTACTCCGAGCTGGCAGCACTCAGCCACTTCTGTGCAGAATTGCACATCTGATGGCAGAGAAAGCAAAGTGAGCCATGCAGGACGTATTCACACCCCAGGTTTCTCTTTGCCAGGGGAAGCTGAGATAGGGAAAGGACTTTGGCATGTACCTGATCCTGGCCCAGACACTCTGCTCCCTGTAACTCCTCGTGCCCGCCCCACTTTTACACACTCTGCTTTTGTGTTGAACATGTAGGGAGGCTGGGAACAGTACTAACCCTCCCATCGAAGAGCTGTGCCCCCACAAGGGGGTGTCCTAGAAAACACTTTTGTCCGCATCTGTCCAGCTGATTGATTCTAGGGATGGATTAAGGTCAGTAGCTGGTTCCAAGAAAAAAGCAAGGAGGGGAGGGAAGGCAAATGTCCCTGGCATGTGAGTGAGCAGGGGTCATTCTGAAGCCGGGAGAAGTCCAGTGGAGGTGAATGGCTCTCAGGAATGTTGGGCACCTGGGAAAGGAGGGTGAGTTTGGCAGCACTGGAGCAGCGAGCAGTTGGGAGGAGGCTCTTGGATTAGTTAAACTCAACGCATTTGGCAGTTGGGGGAGGGGTCTGCAACTAGGTATTGTGGGGAAGGGCCGATCGGCTATTTAAGAAGAGATTTCACACTCGGCATATGTGGCTGGTCTGGCAGGGAGAGGAGGGCCTTAGATCACTGGTGCTCTAGAAAACGGGGGTATGGTTTGTGTGGAAAGGGATGTGGAGGCAAAGGCTGTGCATGCTGGGATAGTTCAGGCCTGTGAAAGTTGTGAACCTGAGTTTAATGACCCCAGGAAGCACAAGGCCTCAAAAGTCGTCTGTATCAGGTGGATTTAGGATTCTAGTAAAAAGTCTCACAGAACTTATCCCATCAGCTGAGCCTTTGGTTAAGTGTATCATAGCATATAAATTCTACCCTATAGCTGCGCAATCCCACTACGAGGCTTAGGAGCTGCAGGAATGAATCTTACCAGGGCATGGCCATTGGGTCTCATTGAGCGTTGCTCTTGTCATGCCACCGGAGCTGCTTGCAGCTTCTGGAAGGAAAAAGCACAGGAGAAAAGGTGCCTCAGACTGGAAAAGCAAAAATGGGAAATGTCTTGGCCGGGCTGGAGTCTGCTGACCCCAGGCAATCAGATGATAGAGCTCTAGGACTGGAAGGGACCTCAAGAGGTCATTGAGTCCAGTCCCCTGCTCTCTCGGCAGGACCAAGCACCCTCTAGACCATCCCTGACAGGTGTCTGTCTAACCTGCTCTTAAATATCTCCAGAGATGAAGATTCTACAACCTTCCTACGCAACTTATTTCAGTATTTAACCACCCTGACAATCAGGAAGTTTTGCCTAATGTCCAACCTAAACCTCCCTTACTCATCCTCTTCGGCAAGAAGTACTTGGGTTGAGAGATTTTTCCCATGGCACAGGTAAAATGTCAATGTTTTTTGTTTTCTGCCAGGCCAAGTACCATCTCTGACAATCTGTGTTGTTCAGCTGATCTACAACTATTGCTAGTGACGGAGGAGATTGCCACTTGTCTGGCTGTTTTATGTTACCAGTGCTGCAAGAAGCCACTGCTATTAAAGCCCAGAGGTCCCAAATATGTGTTCTAGAATGCTACCACCTTTGGTTTGCCTTCCTCTCATACCCCATTCTTATTAATAGCTTAGAAAGAAGAGTCTTCTAACTAAAGGCATAAAGAATGTTTAATTTATATCATGGCTCTGTTGTGCCAGGCACTCTGCAAACACAATAAAGGTCAGTCCTTGTCCAAAAATTTGCAGTCTAAATAGACAAGAAGGCTGAAGAGTGGGCTGGAAAGAAATATTATCCATGTTTGTACAGCTCAGGAAACTGAGGCCAAAGTTGGGCTTTTTAAAGGAGCCTGGGAGTTTGTCTTCCTTCCACTAGTTCCTTTGGAAAAAGCTACCTGAAGGCACCGCCCGTTGTCCTGGCACAACCAAACCCTGACCCTGCTTTAAGTTAGGACGAGAGGAAGCTGAATACTGAATGTGGTGATCCTCGCTCTTACCTTCTGAGTTCTTTGACAGCCAGACAGACAAACTCTCTCAAATATAGAGCAGGGTCTAGACTGGCATGATTTTCCACAAATGCTTTTAACAGAAAAGTTTTTTTCCGTTAAAAGCATTTGCGGAAAAGAGCATCTAGATTGACACAGATGCTTTTCCACAAAAGCACTTTTTGTGGAAAAGCGTCCATGCCAATCTAGACGCGGTTTTGCGCAAGAAAGCCCCAATCGCCATTTTTGCCATCGGGGCTTTTTTGCGCAAAACAATACTGCGTTGTCTACACTGGCCCTCTTGCGCAAAAGCATTTGTGCAGGAGAGCTTTTGCCTGAATGGGAGCAGCATAGTATTTCCACAAGAACACTGACAATCTTACATGAGATCGTCAGTGTTCTTGCGGAAATTCAAGTGGCCAGTATAGACAGCTGGCAAGTTTTTCCGCAAAAGCAATTGCTTTTGCGGAAAAACTTGCCAGTCTAGACACAGCCTAGATATATTGTGTGACTCTTAAGCACATTTTTTATTTCTATATAATCTAAACACAGCACCCAGATGCCCAGAAACTCTTTCGAACTCTGTACTGTGTTCTCTTACTCTGTACTCAGTAAGATTTTTATATCAAAAGACCTAAGCAGATCAGGGGCTTTTGCAAGAAGGATTTGCTTCAGTAGGGATTTTGGTGAATAACATAGCTGAAGTTGCATACCTCTGATCAATCTCCTACCGGAGTGTAGCCCAACCCTTAGGGTACATCGACACACTGCAATAGATAGCCTGTGGCACTACGTCTCAGAGAATGGGTTAGCTAACTCAGTCTCTTAAGGATCAGCTTGCGGGGCTAAAAAGAGAGATGTAATAGTTCGGGCTCAGGCTGGAGCCTGGTCCCTGAGACCCTCCTTCCTTGTGGACTCCCGTTCAAGCCTGACTGTCTACACTGCAATGTGATAGCCCTGTACCAGAGTCAGCCGCAGCAGTGCTGTTGGGTTTCCAGGGCAGTTTAGACCTACACTAAGTAGCTCATTTTTTTAAAATCTGCCAAAAGAGTTATGGAAATTCTGACCGGTAAATGCATGCAAGTTCCTGAGAGGAAAACCCTTGCCTTGGTTTAAGCAGGCACTCCTCTCAAGGAAGCAGCAAAAAGTGGTGGTTTGGAACAAATGATGGTAAAAGACTGAACCAAATTGTTCTGAACAATTCTGGAAAGTGGTCACTTCACCCAGCAGATTGCATATGGAAGCCACACATCTGTGCTGTAGCTGCCCCAGCTCTTCACATCAGACCGAGCAAACTGCAGCAGAACCAGCAGACTCAGCCTGGGGCATCGGTAAAGTACATAACTGGCAACATCAAATCTCTTCACTACACATTCAACTCAAATAATCCTTTTGCAGCAACTATGGCTAATTTTAACCAATGCCTGATCTTTACACTTCCTAAATAAGGAACACAGGCTTGTTTCTTGCATAAAGAGCAAAATCTTTGTTCAGTCCATTAACCACCTAAGTGCCAAACACCTACAGGTGCAGTACAAGAACCTAAATGGTACAGACTTACCTGCTAAGAAAGAACTCCGAAGACAGAAGAAGACGATAGTGATGGTAACACAGGGCACGATGGGAAAGTGCTTCATGCTGGAATTGTAGAACCTGTCCAAGCAACTGTGCTGATCAATATGCCGTTCTGGGCAGCTCCAGGGGTGATTTTGCAAGTCCTTGATAAAATTCAAGTGTTCGGGGAAAGGGTGGAGCAAAGGAAATTCTTGTTGCCAATACACCTTGAACTTTCCTATCATGTACTGTACAGTCAAAGAGCGAGGCTTTATCCAAAACAAAAATCTCTGTGTTGGCAGCCTTCAGGGTAAGTTAATTACAAACAGTGAGGCCGGTAAAGGTTCCCTGAAGGTCAGGCCCCCAGTTCCTTTAGAGGATCTCTGTAGTAACAGTTAGGAAAGCCCTACTAGAGTAAATCCTTCTTGCAAAAGCCCCTGATTTGCTAATGTCTTTGATATAAAAATGTTATTGAAGCTAATGTGAAAAAGCAACAGAGTGCTGTGGCACCTTAAAGACTAACAGATTTATTTGGGCATAAGCTTTTGTAGGTAAAAATCACTTTGTTGGATGCATGAGAAAGTGGGTTTTACCCACGAAAGCTTATGCCCAAATAAATGTTAGTCTTTAAAGTGCCATAGGACTCCTCACTGGTTTTTGCAGATACAGACTAATTTGGCTACTCCTCTGAGGCTTGTTTAAAGAATGTACATAGTACTCTTTCATGGACAGAGAGAGAGAGAGAGGTTCTGTACATCTGAGTATCATGCTTAGATTCTATAAAAATGAAAATTTTGCTTAAGAGTAATACGATACTGCTAATTACACACTATATGTAACTGAGATTTAGGTGTGCAAGCTTAACAATACTGTTTGGATATTAGCAATCAAGTATTTGGGTACCTCGCTCATGGGAAGTTTTATGAAGAGCTGGTAGTAGAAAGCAAGTATATCAATGAGTGGAGATTGTCCCTTAATAAGTCAGAATTTAGGGTAGGCTGTTGGAAAATAGAATCCATCAGGGACATATTTGAGTTACTTCCCTGGCTGTGCGTCTCATCGATGCTTTGCTATTACCAATGCCTGGTGATGTGCACTATGTAGATGTGTCTCAACCAGTGTCCGACACCATGAGTTGTTGCATCACCCAAGTATAGAGTAGATCGACTCCACATTCTCTCAGTACTTACTCATTACTGGATTCTCATGCACCCAGGGCTCTGACAATCAGCCTGTAAGTTTGAACATCGTAGTCTCTTAGGGTTTCAGCCAGATAGGTGTATTTCTCCAGCTTGTGAGACTGGACCATGTGGAAGGCTGGAGTCTTGTTTTCAAAGGGCACCATGACATCCACCGTGATGTTGTTCTTCCTTTCCTTGGTGGTGGTGATGGTGTCTGGTGGCAGCTGGCAGTTAATTCTGGGCATGGTGGAGTTGACAGACTTTCCTTATGGATGGTAGGATGGCTTGCTCTTACACTTTGATCTTAGCCAGGTGGCTGAACAACTGAAAGAGGAGATGATCAGTGGGGAAATCTGTCTTTCATTTTGGATCTAGTCCCCAAAGATTTCTGTACGCTTGTCCATCTTCCCCGCACTGTACAAAGGGCAATCAGTGGGACAAGTGAGATTGTCCACTGAGAAAAGGACTTCTGAGACCAGTCCTTTTGGGTAGGCCATTCATAGATGTCCGATGATAACGACTGGCTGTCGTTAGTGATCTGCATTCTTATGTGAATTAGAACTTGTTATCTAAGGTACAGCTAAGAGACTAAGAGGCACTTGGAAGAGGGGAGAGTGATCAGGAATAGTCAGCATGGATTCACGAAGGGCAAGTCGTGCCTGACCAATCTGATTAGCTTCTATGATGAGGTAACTGGCTCTCTGGATATGGGAAAGTCAGTGGATGTGATATAACTTGACTTCAGCAAAGCTTTTGATATGGTTTCCCACAATATTCTTGCCAGCAAGTTAAGGGAGTATGGATTAGATAAATGGACTGTAAAATGGATAGAAAACGGCTAGATTGTCCGGCCCAACAGGTAGTGATCAACGGCTCGATGTCAGGTTGGCTGTCGGTTTCTAGCAGAGCGCCCCAAGGATCTGTTCTAGGACCAGTTTTGTTCAATATTTTTATTGATGACCTGGATGAGGGGATGGATTATACCCTCAGCAAGTTTGCAGATGACACTAAGATAGGGGGAGAAGTAGATATGCTGGAAGGCAGGGATAGGGTCCAGAGTGACCTAGACAGATTAGAGGATTGGGCCAAAAGAAATCTGATGAGGTTCAACAAGGACAAGTGCAGAGTCCTGCACTTGGGAAGGAAGAATCCCAAGCACTGTTACAGGCTGACTGGCTAAGTAGCAGTTCATCAGAAAAGGGCCTGGGGAGTACAGTGGAGGAGAACCTGGATATGAGTCAACAGTGTGCCTGTAATGGGGTATGCACAGCACCACCAGGCGTCGGTCCGGGGAATTAGCTCAGATGGCTGGTCACGGGGTCCTTTTCAGGATACTGCCCTCCGGCAGTGCCCTCAACAGTGTCTGAACTCCCCCCTTCCGGGGGTGTTGTAGGCTGGTAGACCTCCCGGGGGGGTTCCTGTAGGTCAGTGGGCGCTATGCCTGACCCACTGTGCAGCCCCTGTCAATTGCCCCCAAGTCTCTAGTCCCACAGTTGGGCCTTGCCCAGGATGGGTAGAAGGGGTCAATAGTTCACATGCCTGGCCTTGCTTCAGGCCCAGGCCATAGGGGAAGAAGTTCAATAGAGACTCAAGTCTCTCAGCTCACAGTTCCGGGCAGGGCAGCAGTCCTAGGCCTGCCCCTTTAAGAGGCCCCAGCCTGGGTCCAGACCGGTTGGTAACCACCCCCATAAGCCCAGAGAGTTGGATTACAGCAGCCCACAGATCACTGGCATTTTTCTGCCATAATTACAAATAACTTCAGGTGCTCAAGTGAAATCAAAGCTACTCCGGCCCTGTATGGGGAGCCCCGAGCTCTGGGACTTGTTCGCTCTGGTTGGGCTGCATGTAAACAGGTTTGCAGGGACAGCAATTTTACTAGGAGAGACAATTCCATGCTGGTGAAATTAAAAGGACAGTTTGAACAACTGAAGTCTTTGGTTTATCCTTATAGACAGCTGCAGCACAGACAATGGCAGGGTAAGCATGCTCTGCCTTCTCCCCAGATACCTGGCCTCCACTCTGCCTCCAGCAGGTTGGAAAATGGTCATCCTGTCCTAAAATGCCCAGGCCAGCAAAACTGAAGTGTTTCACTGAAATCTGGCAGAATGGGGGGGAGAGAAAAGGGGTTGAACCTGGATTTTCTGCATTCAAGAGGCTTGTTCCAGCCACTGTGCTTTTCACCGTTCTGGCTCTCATGGTTTTGGCCTTTCATTCCAAGGCCAAACAAAAACACATTTCAAAACCTGGTCTCTTGCAAAATGGAATTGTTGTTTTCCAACCAACCCTGCCCCAGAGAACTGAATGGATTGTTCCATTTAGTGCTTCTCCACTCAGCTGAGACTAATGACAAGATGCCCAATGCATGCCAACTGGGACACATCTCCTGGTTTACTAAGAGTTGACTGAGGGCACTGCCACCAATTCTATTCTGGCAGTGAAAGTTTCCATATCTCTTTACTGATCCCCTTAATAACACCTAGTCCTTGACGTCAAATATTTCCATGATGAACTACAACTTAATACACTCAAGCTTTCCCATGAGAAGAGACTTGTCAAGCTGCAAATGAATGAAAAGGCAAGGCATCTGAAATGAGAAAATGTACAGTTAGTCATCTGGCCCGGCCATTCCAGATCTGGTTTATGTTTTTTCCTTCTCCATCACAGCAGATGAAGTTACAACTGCTTCTAGCAAGTCTGCAATGGGTTGTTCTTGTCAGAGCCTTCTGTACATACTGTAAATACTTTTTGTTGACAGTGGAGCAGTTCTGGGTGGAATTTTTTGCTTGTGTGACAACAGAACTCTGGGTATGATCAAACCATCAGACACTGCTCCTGAAAGCAATAAAAAAGGATGCTTAAAATGTCTGAACTCCCAGACATACTTACTATGCCTTTTGAACTCCTTGGATAAGCTCTTCTTCACTCCTGGCTAATTATGGCGTCCAGGGCTTTCATTGATACATTTTTTTTAATTTTTCACTTTCACCTAAGCACGAACTTACATGAAAAATCGAAGCTCAATGTTCTCCTTTCATTCCACCCTTCCCTCCTTGGGTTTCTCACCTTTGAGTTTTGCTGGAGGCTGATAATGGACATTCATTTTGCAGACACGATCAAAACAAAAACCCAGTGCACTTTACCAAGTGTTTGAGAGAGAAAGAAAATTCACTGTTCAGTGAATAATTTGCAACTGGTGAAGAAGCACCTTTTCCATTGTAGACATTGTTCAAACTGCCTTTTTTAGGCTGTATGTAAATACTTCAATCTCCAAGACAGACTATGGGCATTTGCACAGCTATGGAACATTTTATGTGCATGATAGTTTGTTTCTTTACCTTTAAAAAAAATTAACTGATGATAGCTGGCTCCTTTGTGAAGTGGCTGAGCTAAAATTCACTGCTATCAATGAAAATATTTCCATTGACTTCAATGGATTTTGGATTGGCTTGAAATGAGGGATTTATTGATGAACTCAAGCAAACAAGTAAGCTCTGTTAAAGGCTTTCCTCACACAGCTCTGGCTGTATTCCCATTCACCTCTGTAACACATTACTGCTTCTGTGCTGCCCCTTCCTTCAGCAGAGGCTGCTAATCATGCCAAATTGTGTGATGAGACGTATCAAATCTTTGCTCAGCTGCGATCTATCATGATATTTGTACTCCATTTTCCAGAGGGGATAGGGTAGTGCATGAATCACAGAAATTAAAAATGGAAAAATTATAGGTAATTTTGGTCCTTCCTCTGCCACGGATTGTTCTATAGGAGTGGTCCCCAACGTGGTGCCCACGAGTGCCATGGCGCCCGCCGGGCCATTATGTGCGCCTGTCGAAAAATCTGGGCCAGCCCCTGCCCCGGGCATGTGGCACAAGCGTGGTGCTGGCCCCTGGTGCATGGGCAGCCCCTGCTCCGGGGTCGTGGCACATGACAGTGCCAGCCCCGGGCACCTGGGTGGCCCCTGCCCCAGGGTCGCACATGCCGGTGCCGGCCTCGCACGCGTGATGCATGTGCCAGCCCCACCTACCCACGGGCGCGTGGTGCATGTGTGGCCCCCCGCCTGGGCGCGCGGCCCGTGAGCGGCCCTGCCCCCGAGCGCCCGGCAGCCCCAAAAGGTTGGGGACTACTGTTCTTTAGGTTTTGCTGAATGCATTGCCCAGTTTATTTTCAAATGACTCCAGTAAGAGGGCTTTCCCCATTCCCTTTGGGAGGTTATTCCATAGTCTCATCTGTTAATCGATTTTCATAAGAATCTCAAATGTGAGATTGTCTACCATTTGAGTGTATTTGTTGTTGTTGTTGGTTGTTGTTTATAGTGATTACTTCTCAGGATTTTGTGCTTAACTAAGTGCTCTTTGCACACTGCCTGCAACTGTGTGACCCTCAGATTACTATCTATGGTGGTTAGTTGGTTTGTTTTTGCATTTCTGAACAAAAAGCTGATCTTTGCATCAGTGCAACGCTGATGAAGTACATCAGAGGGGAGCAAAGAGTACTATATGTTAAATTCAGGAGCCCAAACTGCCCACCTCAATACAACACACACACTGCACTAGAGCAACAAAAATTAAGTACATGGCACAACGCTGTCAAGTAAAGGGAATGCAAATTCCCACTTTCAAATTAAGCATTTTGTAGTCAGTTACATCTTTTGTTCCCTACTCTGTCTTCAGCCTATCTGCCTACTGCTTTGTTTTCACTATTGTTCTGGAGGAGATCAGCTTTGCTGTAAAGGAAAAAGTACCTGCTCACATTTGTTGTAGCTGTACAGAATATCCTGGGAACGATAGAGTGGAGTATGAATAGAGTCTGAAGCCCTGATTCTGCCAGCACTTACATCTGGGTGCTACTTGACTCATTTCAGCAGGATGACTGTACACATTGCACACAGTCAACCTGTGGAACTCCTTGCCAGAGGATGTTGTGAAGACCAGAACTTTAACAGAGTACGAAAAAGAACTAGAGGATAGGCCCATCAATACTTATTAGCCAGGATGGGTAGGAATGCTGTTCCTTGTCTCTGTTTGTCAGAGATTGGAAATGGAGGACAGGAGAGGGATCACTTGATGATTATCTGCTCTGTTCACTGCCTCTGGGGCAGCTGACATTGGCCACTGTCAGAAAACAGGCTACTTAGCTAGATGGACCTTTGGTCTGACCCAGTATGGCCATTCATGAGACTCACAACAATAATAGTATACGTGCTTGAGTGCTGGTATGATTGGGTACTAACTTAGTTTTGTTTATTGAAGTTGCTGGGTTCTAACATTGATAGTGTTATGTACAAAGTCCCCATGCATATGGAGAAAGATGACTGCAGAGCTAAATGGTCAATAAAACATCTTAAAGTCCCTGATATCAAGACTGAATCAGAGCTATCAACCATATGAGCCTGTATCTCTTTGCACCTTCTCTGTAAGTAACTAAATCTCCAGTTCCATATTAGAGAAGTGATTTGTTGGGGGGGGGGGGTGAGGACTGTGGAATGGTTCTGAGCCCCCCTTAGTGTCCTTGACCCTTTAATTTGTCATATTTACATTTGGGGATTCCATGCTCTCTGTGGTGAGTCCCTCACGGCTCCAGTTCAAGGCCCTTTAGGCTCCAATCCAAGAAGGTGTTTACATACGTGCCTAACTTGAAGCACAGGAGTAGTCCCTTTGGAGCTGATTGTCTTTCATGGGTTTTAGGGATATTTTTGTTGTTGAAATTGTAAAGCAAAAATGTTATCGGCGTGGTTATCAAAACGAACATTGACCAACATTTAGAAATAACCTTTTCTATGCTGTGTTTGAGAACCAAAAAAACTGGGGGGAGGTTGCAAATGATATTGTGAGCATCTTCTAGCAAAGGCGATATAGGTCTGAGTTAACACAAATCAAGACTTTGGACCCAAATCAAGTTTGAGCTTTTGCAAAGGTTTGCAAAACGTTTGGATTTGCAGCTAGTGCTAGGTTTGTTACTTTGATTCGTCCAGGCTACTGTGACCTTGATGGGCCTGCCTATTTCTTTCCTTTGTCCCTCCAGCACCCTAGAAACTGCCGAAGTCATTGCCTGAGAGAAGCCGCTCAATTCCTTCGGGCTCAGTCAGAAAGAGGCTCCTGTTAATTCCATGTGACGCAGCTGATGCAAACCTAGACCCTGAATATGGGGGAGGGACTCTTCTGAATGGAATTTACACCTGTGTCTGGTCACTGCCAGTGGCAATCTGATCTTTAATAATATTCTTTTTAATAATGTTCTGCATTCAAAATGCCAAAGGAATTAAATGGATTATCCTTTCAGCTTCTAGCATGAGACTCGAAAGGTAATAAAATGGGAATCTGGCTTTATTGCTCCCCTCTATATTCACTCAGTGACAACTAATTAGATTTTATGAGGGATGATAGCAGTGCTCAACTGGTGATGCTTGCGTGTCTGAAAATACCAGCCCCCTTTCCCACTTACCTTCTGGGGCAGTATTTAAATGTGATTCTGGGCCTGCTACCAAAACGCTGCAAATAAAAATGGAAACAGTTTGATGGATTGCACTAAGGGCTTAGGAACAAAAGGAGGTTAGCATTTAAATAATAATATAATATGATGTTGGTGCAAGGGAAAGTGATCTTATGGTGAAGGTACAAGACTTAACATGGGGATCTTAGGTAGCCAGTTTGTTTATTGTGTCAGTATAACTAAGTTTAGCAACCCCTTTGCTTGGCACTGCCCCCTCAGACCTGTTTCAGGTCCCTCAGAACACTATTTGAGCAGAAAAATGCAACCTCCTTGCCTTTTACCATGTATTGAAGCCAGTTACTTCACTCCTGCCTCTGTTTTTTTTTGAGGTTAGAGTTGAGGTGTCTCCTGATGATAAGTACTTCAGTTCAACAGCTGTTACCTCCAGTTCTGGCTAATTTTAATTAAAGGAGGAGCTGACTAATGCAGGATAGAACACGAGGAGAAATCACAAGCAAAACAAGCACAAAGCAGGCCACCACGGAGCCAAGCAGAGTTTCGAGGCTCTAACATTACTTGGAGGATTCTGGCTGAGCAACATGAAAATTTTAGGTCTAAATTTTCAAGGTAACCCCTGCTTTTAGATGCCTCAGCTTTCTGGGTAATCAAACTGGAGGCAGGGGAGAGTTTCAGAAAGTTCAGAGCTAAGCAACCAAAAAATGGAGGCACCTGGAATCTCTGGTCCCTTTTTGAAAATGTAGGCCTTATGTGTTCACAAGCTCTTTGTTTCTGCCGGTCTGGCTGGCTACCCCTCCTCATCAAACTGTGACTTTCAGCTTGTGAGCTTGGTATTGTGTGCCCAGGAAAGTCTGGGTCACAGACAGTGTGGTGGTGTCTCTTTTAACAGTCCAGAGCCTGAAGATGAGAGACGATATCCTATCTCACATATTCACATGCATAATCATTAGCCGTCACGATTTTGCTTTGAGACAGGTCTTTGTCCCTCCAGTGGATCCCAGCTTAGAGGTGTATATCTGGGTACCTTGGCTAGGCCAAGGTTGGGAGCTGTTTGTCTAATCACACAAGTACAATGTATGCATATAGCACTCAATTGTTCCTGGGAGGATATGTCTCAGTTACATCTGGGGGTGTGCTTCCCAGCATGGGTACAAAGACACACTAGCTCTGCTTAAGCATGCTAGTGGCATGGACTGCAGCTTAGGCTAACTGCCTGAGTACAAACACACCCAAAACTCCAGGTGTGTACTTTGGTGGCTAGGGTGAGTTGGCACCCGTTCTACCCATAGCAAACTTGAGCAAAGCTAGCATGTCTGCTTGCACTGGGAAGGATACTTCTAGCTGCAGTGTAGAAGTGCCATTAGTCCATAGCCCTGAACAAGAGGTGATGCATAAGATTCCCCACTACATGAGACCCTAGAAGGGACCATCGCTCTGAGACACCTTTCCCTTTCTGTTCCCCCTTTGCTCAGTATAGTGAGGAGTAAAGGACTTCAAGTCCCTGGGGCTCTCAATGTCATAGCTTTCATGAGTGCTAAAGTTTGCTTTTATAGTACAGTTTTCAAAAGGAGGGGGGGGAAAGTGTGGTAAAATCCCAGCTCCCTTGAAATCAATGGGAATTTTGCCATTAACTTCACTGGAGCCAGGATTTCACTGAGTCTTTTTTAATTTAGCAAATGAGAGGAAGGAAGATAAAGCATCCATGTGTTAGCACACAAAACCAATATGAGTAAAGGTCCATAAAATCAGCATTCATGATCACTAATCCAATATTCCTGATAGAATCACTTTTGGTAACAAAGTCATAAATTTCTCCCTGTTCCTATTTGATTTCTGGTGCTGAATCTTTGCCTTGTACTTGGTCAACAGAGAGGTGTGGGAAACAGCTTGAAGGTTTGCGCTGTTTCCTGAGGATCAATTTTTCTTTAATCAATATTTGAATGAGCTTGCATTGGTTTATACTTCTCCAAATACAGCACCTTACAAAAGTTCATTTTCATTTGAGAGCACCTTGGCTGTGCAAGGAGGCATGGCCAGTTTGTTATTAATCACAACACACTGTATGCTGACAAAACACAGCCAACTCTTGTCATAGATCTGACATGAAAAATGTAGAATGAGCCAAACAGTTTTTGATCCATTTCACTCAGTGATTGTAATAGGATAAAAAAGGGCCTCTCTTCTCTGGTCTAGACCAGTTCAGCCCTTAAAAGAGCTCGTTTCTGAAGATAGGTTAAAGAAGGAAAGGTTTACTTCAGTCCTTCATTTGCTGCTCACAAATGAAGTAGTTCCAGAATTCTTCAGGCTACATAAAGAGCAGGAGATCAAGGTAAGAACAGACATTCATATTACCTATGACTAGGATTCTAGTTCGCTAAGCCAAAATGCAACCTTTTCATGCTTGTAGAACTGCTTTTAGAATTGTTGTCTTGATAGGCAGTTCTCCTTCCATCCCCTCTAAGGAAGTGGCCTATATAAAGTTAATTTGACCTTGTGGGGGGAGGGGTGTCTGTCTGTCTATGAGATGATTGTGTAGCTATATTATATATATATGACGTGTATATACGAAGCAAAATGCAGGACAATGTAGCACTTTAAAGACTAGCAAGATGGTTTATTAGATGTATATATATTCTTTTAAAATCAATAGCTAACTCTTACAGGTGTATCTAAATGTGTATACATTTTAACTATAATGCAAGAGATCACAAAGGGCACATCTACACAGCTGCGCTAAAGTCGAATTAAGCTACTCAACTTCAGCTATGCCAATTACATAGCTGAAGTCAAAATAGCTTGATTCGGCTTTAGGCGCTGTCTACACTGCAAAAAGTCAAAGGAAGAACACTCTTCTTTCAACTTCCCTTATTCCTCGTGAAATGAGGGTGACAGGAAGTGGAGGGTTACAAGAGTTGGAGTAAGAAGTTTCAAAATAATGGTGTGCTGTGGAGAGACACATTTTGTTACTTTGAAATAATGTCAGTTATTCCAAAATAGCGCTGCTGTGTAGACATACCCAAATGGAGTACCTGTAAGAATTTTGAGGGAAAGAAAATTGACAGCAACTCAGATTGAGACTATATCCCACATTATCAAAATAGTGGCTAAAATAAGAAATTTCTCTTATGCCCATAAGAGCAGGCCAGGAAATAATTTTGAGGGTTCTAATTTTTTTCTAGTCGTGAATTGAGATGAAAAAAATCGGAATCTTGAAAATTTTCACAAATCAAAAAATTGATTACAAAAAAGAACCCCTCGCTTTGGATTGGTTCAATTAGTATGTTTCTTTTTGGGGGAAAAAAGTTAATTTGACAATTGATGTCAATATTGGCCTTTTTTAACCTTTAAAGTATTTAATTTACAAACCATTTCAAAATGAAAGATGAACATTTTGTTTAGTAAATGTTGAACTGGGCTGTTTCAACAAATTTGAAAACTTTAATTTTCAATTTTTTTCAAATGGGGAGATTTGTTGAAACTAAGCAATTTAGGTTTTGATGATCTGTATTTCCTGATTTAAAAAAAGTTTTATTGTGAAATTCCCAACCAGCTGTTCTGTATGCCACGTGAAATTGACAGATGAGATATTTTATTTTAGCAAGTTGTGAGTTATCAGATGTTCTGTTTTTCTATACCTTAAATTACTTAGTGAATGAGTACAATGAATTATCAAATGAAAGCTCAGACGAAGAAGGATACACGTTTTCTAAATACGCCAATCATTGACTTCTTGGATCGGCATACATACACGTAACACATTCTGTAAAACAAGTGTAGTGTTTTTAAGGTTTTTTTTTTTTAAATGTTCTTGGTGAAAATAAGAGGTGATTTGAAGACATGTACATCTACTAGGAATAAACATTGCAAGACTGGGTTGAAAAAACAGGGTTGGGACAGTTCCCTTTTCATATTTATATTAGGTGGAAGAAATTCATAAAGGGTTATAGTTAGTAGTTTTGATATAAAAGTATAGATTTGGGCCTGATTTTTACTTTTAAAATGCATGGAAATAATGTGTTCAATTGCACGTTTCTTCTGGTCAAGTAACTGCCATGTTTGTGCATGGAAATTAGCTAATTACCTGCATGAATGCTCAGTGACGCGATTATCTGAAATTTGCATGTGCAGTTACCTAATGTAATTAGTGACAATACCATGCACAAAGCAAATGAAAAATTGCACGTACATTTTGCATATGAGCCTATGTACATGTGCCTAATTTTGAAAATAGGCTCTTCGTGAACGAAAGAGCAAGAAAGAAAGATTGCATGAAACCAAATCTATCTACCTATTTGAGAAATATGGGTCTGTCCCTCCCTCTGTGAGTCCATTTGTTCAAGAACTCCTCCTAAGTGATAAGAGCTAGGACCACCACATTTGGTATGCAGGTTCCCCTTAGTCTAACTTAAAGCAAGGTCAGGGTTTGGTTGTGCCAGGACAATGGGATGTGCCTGGAATTCGATTGTTTCTAATCAAATGGAAAGGGAGGAGTCTGGTAGGAGGGGGTTATAGTGTGGAATAACCACAGAGGGACAGCCAGCACTCCAGTGGGAAGTCAGTGACCGGCAGCAGCTGACATGCCAGCCTGCCCCGGAGAGCAGCTGCCAGCGCTCCACGGCCAGCCAGAGGGAGGCCTGTGCCACCTGCTGCTCCTCTCCTCCACATACCTGGGCTGGCCCTGGGGCAAAGCCTGTGACCAGGGCCCCCGGGGTTCCCTTGGGGCAAAGCCATAGGCTGGGGCGTATTCTCCACCCCCAGCAAACATCAGGAAGAAGTTAGTGGCACCCTCTCCCCACTATGGGCCTACCTGGGGAGAAGCCAGCAGCCAGCATGGGCAGCCCCACCCCTGTCCCAGGCTGGACCCCAGCAACATCAGGTAAGTCTTCTAGTATGAGTACAAATCATTCCCAGAAATGTGTATTCTAAATATAAATAAAAACAGATTCCCCTTGTATTGTAAACAATCCCTAGCTGTGTGTGCAGCCCAAACCCCGGTGTGTTCGGAGTGAAACTGACAGGAAACAGATCCGACTCCCTGACCTATCTCTTTGCCCAGATGAGTTTAATGAAGCAAGAAGTCGGGCCTGTCTGCGCATCACTTTTGAGGCAGTAATGTGAATTTCAGTTCTAGCACCCAGCACGTGCCAATTGCCCACGTTCGGGTGGCCCGGTGCACAGGTAGAGCAGGAGCGGGGCAGAACTCGCTCACCTGTGGGACTCAGAAGAGCAACGAGGCCCATCTGGCATGACCAGCATGCACCCTCCCCATCCCACTGCTAACTTCCCACCCTGCCATGGCGACTCTGCAGGGGCCGTCGCTGCTGCCCCTCAGCACAGGAAGAAACATTGTTGAGTGTGTCGGGCCTGCAGCTCTCCTTCCTCCCTGCAGGCTGTGCTGCGGAGAGAGCCCTCTGCGTGCGGCTCCTCTCTGTCCCCAGGCCCGCTCCTCCCTCCCTCCTCGCTGCGGCTACCAGGAGGAGGAGACTTGGGGGACTACAAGGAGACAGAGGACTAAAGGTGGAAGCCCTGGAGGGGGGAACCCTTTCTGGATTCTCTTCTGCCCAGATTTCTTTCCCTGCAGAGCTGCAAGCTGTAGATAGAGCAAAGCAGCCACTCTCCCTAATGCATTAGGAGCAACTCGGACAAAGACCGTGCATTTTTATATACGGGGGCATTGACTTTTGCCTACATGCTCTCCCCTTTCATTCCCTAGGAGGGCTATGAAAGTGAGGGGGGAGGAAGCGGTTGGATCTTCACAAGCCAGGAATCCCCTTTACGTGCGGGGAGGGGGTTCTTTTGCTGTTATAACAGCCCTACACCCCTTGCCCCCAAGCCCAGCAGGGCCAGGTCTGAGTGGACAGGAGGGTGTATGCTTGGGAGGGCTCTGTTCTGGCTGTAGCCGGCCTGGAGGAAGCTGTGGAAAGCCACCATAAAGTTGGAGCAGCCTTTGCAGAGCTGGTTGGGATTTGGTCATTGCTATCCTGTGGCTGACAGGCTCTGTAACCCCTCACAGCTAAACTCAGTTCCCTCATTTTCCTTCCCCATGTCACATCAAAGCACCCCAGTGCTCTGTACCACTCACATTTTTACAGGGGCTGTCAATTAAGTGCAGTTAACGCCAGCTGTCAACGCAAAAATTAACTTGTCAATTAATCACGTTTAATCGCAGTGTCTCAATTTTTTTTTAATAGTTTGATGGTGCTAATTTTTACCGAAGGTGCAGCTGTTTTTCTGAGTGCACAGACACCAAGAAGCTTTCATTGTACTAGCTCAGTGTTTCCCAAATGGTGTTCCGTGGAACCCTGGGATTCCACGAAGTGAAAATAAGGGTTCCATGAGAAAATTCCATTACAACAACATTTTATGGTTAAAAAAAATATATGTAAGCATTTTATGAATTTTATTGAAGACAATTTTCCTTTGTGTTTGCCATGATAAGTGTCCCTGTGTAATGCCAGCTTAGCCAGAGAGGGGACGATGATGTCACTACTCAGTGCTGATGTCCATATATTAGATTATTATGGGTTCTTCAAGATTCTTTCGAGTTTAAAAGGGTTCCGAGGCCAAATAAAATTGGGAAACGCTGTACTAGATTAACAAGCCAGCATTTCTACTGCCTTTGGCTTTGGGAGGCTTTTCACAAGGCAGCGTCACCACCTTAATTCTCCCATCCACATTCTTGCAGACCCAGAGCGTGCAAGATGGCGTCCATGTTCCGGAGCGAGGAGATGTGTCTGTCGCAGCTGTTTCTGCAAGTGGAGGCTGCCTACTGCTGTGTGGCAGAGCTTGGAGAGCTGGGCCTGGTCCAGTTCAGAGATGTACGTAGCTCTGAGAGGTTCTCTGGGATGTCCGCTCTTAAAGGACCATTGTAAATGTGGTTGGTGCTAGAAAATGGCCCTCCTAGGACAGTGGATTAACATGGAAGGCTGGAGTGCTGGCACATTGTTTATAGTGGGGGAGCTGAGAGTCACTGAACCAAATTATAAACCCTGGATGCCACTTTAAACCAGTGGGTGCTGGAACATCTACAGTGCCTGTAGTTCTGGTGCCTATTCTGGAAGGGCTTGCCATAAAGACTGTAACCATAATCCTTGTTCTAGAAGGGAATGATGGTCTTGTGAGCTTAAAGCAATGGACTGGGAGATCTGGGTTCAGTTCCTACCTCTGCCATAAACTCCCTGCTTGACCTTGGACAAGTCATTTATTTTTACTGCCCCTCAGTACCCCATCTGTGAAATGGGGACAAACCTATTTCCTTTTGTCTGTCTTGTGTATTTAAATTGTTAACTTGTGGAGGCAGAGACCATCTTTGTACAGAGCACATTGGGCCATGATCTCACTTGGGCTTGTAGGCACTGCCCGAATACAAGTACAGTAGAACCTCAGAGTTATGAACACTTCAGGGATGGAGATTGTTCATAGCTCTGAAAAGTTCATAACTCTGAACAAAATGTTATGGTGGCTCGTTTGGAAGTTTGCAACTGGACATTGAGCTAATACAGCCTTGAAACTGTACTATGCAGTAGAAAAATGCTGCTTTTGCCTTTTTTTAAAGTAGTTTAATGCTGCCTGATTGTGTACTTCTAGTTCCAAATGGGGGCTGTGGTTGACTGGTCAGTTTGTAACTCTGAAGTTCCACTGTAACAATAATTACTCTGACTTTACTGTTATCTATAACACTCTTCCTGTCATTGACTTTCCAGTTAGCACCGAGATCATGACAAGGCAATAGTTTGATTGGACTACCCTTAACAGTGTCCCTATCTGGAAATAGAAAGCAAAGGTTTATTAAAATGTCTGCTTAAAGCCAGATACAGTATGGTAAACCGTCACAGTCTGATTTTTCTACAGTGAAGGGGGTTTCTTCTGTGAGAATAACAGTATCTGGCAAGAGGAGGTATTTGGAATTACTAGAGTCCAAGGGTTTCTACTACACTACAGTGTAGTCTTCAGCCTCCCTCATCCGTAACTTGATATGGAGATATGGTCCACAGCGATTACATCCAGGCTATATCTACACTACAAGATTATTTCAAAATAAGCTATTTTGAAATAATAACTTCCGAAATAACAATTTTGAAATAGGCATTATTCCT
Organism: Pelodiscus sinensis; assembly: GCF_049634645.1. Taxonomy (NCBI): domain Eukaryota; kingdom Metazoa; phylum Chordata; order Testudines; family Trionychidae; genus Pelodiscus; species Pelodiscus sinensis. The sequence continues at coordinate 100,992,509 of NC_134711.1, forward strand.
CATGAGAAGCAGGGGTTGTTATTTTGAAATAGTAAGCCTGTTATTTCGAAATAATTTCAAAATAACGGGTTTGCTGTGTGGATGCTCACCTTGTTATTTCGAAATAACTCCCCAGTGTAGACATGCCCCCACAGAGCTCCATCTTAATCAGAGCAGACACAGCTTGGCTCAAGATAGAGTGTTGCTTGCTGGGAATTGTAGTCTCTGTAGTAAAGATGAGCAAGGATGCACTGTCTCCATGTGATGCCAGTTGTGTGGTTGAAGTACATGCACAATGTGGTGCTTCTAAGAACATCTAAGCCAGGAAAGGAAGATACTGCTCCTCCAGTTAACCCACTAAATCTCAGCGTAATGCCAGAAGTCAGATTCAGCTCAGAAAATAATAACACTTTTTCTGCAAGCCAAATTAGGCCTCCTTTGCATTGCTTTAAAGTCAATCCCTCCCACCCACCTAAATCACCAGGTTGCCTTGGGTCATCTTCCAAAGAGGATGTCCACAAGAATGTTGTTACAGGAAAAACTGCAGCATGATATTTATCTGTGTGAGGAAGACACTTTGAGGACTTATGCATGGCTTGAAACTGATATGTATTGGTGACTGCCTGCAGTGAATGGCAAGATGACTGAAATATCTTTGGTGAACTATCAGACCAAAAGGACCTGCCGTGGGATATGGAAAATTCAGGAGTATTTTTCCTGCAGTGATGCTGTTGGTAGCAATGGTGGATGCTGTCACACAGACAGGGTGCAGTGGCTGATGACTTCCACCAGCAGAGCTCCATCAGTGCAGACAAATGTTTGCTGCTTTGCGTAGTGTAAATAAGATGTGTGGAATGTGCCTTACCCAAATGACACCCTGAATGGCTTTCCCCCTGTGACTTGTGTACCCCCAAACAGAGCTTTGGTTATTTAAACAAACAAGAGGAAAGAGGGTTCAGAGTTTTGTTCATTAGAACATCACGACTCCCACTGCTAGGACCCCGATACACATTCAAGTGAGGTTGGCAGAGGAGGTAGAATACCCGTCTGATGCCTGTTTGGTGGCACTAGTGACATGAGTTCAGGGATCTTCATTCAGTTCTGTGGCAACAAGTGGTCTATCGGAACTTGCACTGTAAAGAAGAGCTGTCTTGAGTGAATCCTTGGCTGAATTCTCTAGTCCCTATTATACAGGAAGTCAGACCAGATGGTCCTAATAATTCTTCTGGCCTTAAAATCATAACATCCAAGAAGCCTTTTCTACCACTAGTTCAGACCTTTGACAGCCAGAGAAGCCATGACTTAAATGGATCTGGCAAGGTTGAGGTAAAAAACTGATTGCCTGAAGAAGTGTGTATTCCCATTGTTTGTTTGTGTGGTACCTGTTGGGTGACGGGGGGATTAGAAGGTCTAGTGAAATGTAAAGGCATCATCTTTCACTAACGCTAATATACATTTAAACTAAAATTCGCCAGGCTACTGATAATCACCCATTGATCTCCAAGCACTTTGTGAAGGTGGATGAGCAGCACATTCAACCCTCGGTTGCTTTTTGTTTTGTTTTCAATTTCTAGTTGAATATGAATGTGAACAGCTTCCAGAGAAGGTTTGTGAATGAAGTCAGAAGATGTGAATCCTTGGAAAGGATCCTCCGTAAGTTGGCATTTGTACAATGCTACTGGCTCTAGAACAAACATAATCTAGTATTAAAAACAAACAAACAAAAAAACCAAAGCATTCCAGCTAGCAAAAATGAATGGAATTTGTTCTAAAGAACTTGCATTAGAAGGTCTTAATACTTTTCATCAGAAGGCTCTGAAGTGTTTGCATGTACCAGTTAAGTGGCACTATACTACCGGGGGTGGGGAGGAGGGTGCGCATATCTAACCTATTTTGCGTATTAGTAAAGTTGGAAGAAGAGAGGTTAAGTGTCTGCATAAAATGACCTAAAAAGTGAGCGAGTGAGGGAGAAATGGAACCCGGGGTCCTGACTCCTAGTTAGAAGGTACTTCCTGCAGCATTCCAGACAGGGAGTTCTATAGAAAGCCAGAAGTCAACAAAAATGTTATTTTAAAAAAAAAAAATATTCTTTCTTAAAGTCATCATCTTGCTATGAACTGTTATCAGCTGAAGTGTCCATAACAGCCTGAAAACTTCAATTTTTGAGTGTGCGTGAGGGGGAAATCCAATCCCTTAGCATTTATAGTGCTAATCACCCACTGCTCTCTGGGGTGAGCAGTACTGTTATCCGCATTGCATAGGTGGCTGTATTGAGGCCCAGAGAGACTAAATGTCATGTCCAGTGTCTCTCAGTGGGTCAATGGCACAGCTAGGGATAGATTCTCGGTCTCCTACCTTCCAGTGTGCAGCCCTCTCCCTTTTGGAAGAGGGCCCCAGCTATTTAAGAAAAGTGCTGCATTCTGGGGAGAGGAGGGTGAAAGTGGTTGTTGGCTGGGGACAGTTTCCAGTTGCTGTTGGTTGTAGGCAGGGTGTATAACTGGGCGCAGTTGAGCAGGGAACGTGTGTTAGGGCTTGCTGTGAGCAATGTAAGTCAGTGTAACTGAAGGTATTCAGCAAGTCGCAGGTCCGGATTTTGAAGTGTGTGCAGACAAAAAGTCAATGGCCAAGCCATGGCTATAGGGCTAGATTCACAACAGGCCATAGGTACCCTAACTGCTATTTTAGGTGCCTAAATCCCAGCATTAGGCCTCCCAGGGATTCACAACTCACCCCTCTCTGCCAGTCAGCTGCCGGCAATGAAACTCATTTGCAGTAAAAGTTTCCTCTGCCCAGTGGCAATGTGTGAATGCTACATAGGTGGGGGTGGGGGGACTAGCGGGGAGTCCTGGCACCTGCAGCTCCCCTCTGTGCCAGCAGTGACAGAGAAAGCGAAGCAATGCAGCCCCAGCTCACTCTGCTCTCCCAGCTCATTGCTTGAGGGAGAAGGCAGGACCACCCCCACGCTCGCCACGAGGAGAGGAGCAACACAGCTGGGGAAGCAGAGTGAGCCACATCGCTCTGCTTCCCCTCCTGTTGCTGGTGAGTGCGGGAGCAGGGGACAGACCCTGCTGCTGTGTTGGACCCCCAGCCCTGCTAGTCCCCTGGGCCAAAGAGGTAGGATAAGGCAGAGCAAGGGTGGCTAGGAGCGGAGTGGGGATGGGGGAAGACGGGGTATATGTGTAGGGGGATTTCCTGGCCCTTCCCCAGGCGGGGGGGGGGGGAGGGACACACGTGGCCATGGCATCCCAGCTCCCCCTTCATGAGTTTCCCTTGCCTCTATGCTTCTGTCTCTGTTGTCTTGCTCTAGACCTCCAGATGCCCAAGTCCCAGAGCAGTGTGTGAACTGGGGAAAGATCAGCCTTCCTCTGCCCAGCTCACCTGTGGGGCCCAATCTGTAAGCAGCCCAGGGCTTGCCTGCCAGATTGGGCCCCTCACAGAACAGGGGCTGGGGGGAGGGGGAGCTCCCACCTAACTGTAAGATCAGGGGCTAGGTTGGTCATTTAGGATGCAGGAGACTCCTGGTTCAAATCTTTCTCCAGCTGAGAGACAGGAGATGTGACATGGGGTCTGTATCTCTCAGGTAAGCGCCCTAAGTGCACGGCTTCAGGATAGTCTGGTGTGGGGCTTCCTCCTTTTGAAGCTCGGCCTCTAGCCCCAAGAGAGCAAAACCCAAGAGACAGCGGCACCACCCTCCACTCTGGACTCAGGCAGTGAACTCCTTGAGGGGGGCAAGGATACAGCCTTTGCTTTGGCATCTCCCTTTCTCTAGCTCAGGAGCCCAGCGGGCCAGCTTTTGTGAATCCCATTCTCAGGTGCCCGTCTCCCTCATTGTTCAGGAGCCTGGGCACCAAGCCCAGCCTTTGTGATATCGAAGAGAGGTGGCGCAAGCTGTCTAAATAATCTATGAGATGAAATGAACCACTGGACAAATGTGGTCTGGGTAGCAGGGAACATTTGCCGTCATTGGGATCCATTCCACTGCAGTGTGCTCTCCAGAGGGAGGTTAGGGTAGCCCCAGCACTTGAGGAATTGAAACTGTTCTGGGGAATCCATGGGACGCGCTACGGTAAGGAACAGCAGGCAGGCGAGCAGTGAGCTGAATGAGCTGATGATCATTTTTTCCACTGCCACGTCTATTACTAGATTAGCTTTGTACTGCAGTCACGAAGCTCCCAGCTGTGTACAGTTATCTCGTCTGGAGAAGGAGCAGCTTCCTTTCTGGGGAGGGAAGCTCCAGGGAGCCAGGTTCTTAGGTGCTGAGGAGGTTCCACAAATATGTGGCAAATCTCCTTGAATAAGTATGGAATTGCATGAGAATTGTGTGATCACGTGTCATGATGCCACATGCAAGTCACCACCGCAGCCATGGCAGCGACTCCCAGGAAAACCTCGCAGTGCCTTTTTTGTTATTTCTTTGTAGGCTTTCTGGAAAATGAGATGGCAAGTGAGATTGTGATTTTCAAGCCGGAACAGTATCCCGAGACCCCTCTGCCTCGAGAAATGATTGATTTGGAGGTACAGAATTTTGCCCTGCCTCAGGGGCACATGGGGCAGGAAAGGGGATGAAATTGCATTTATACCCATATATTTAACATCTCAGGAAAACTATGCAAGTCCTAGAAGTAAAGGAATGTGATTTGGCAGTGACAAATTCTCATGGGCTAGCTGTGTTATTCTGGAGCTGTGGCACAACCTAGTGTATTAGATTAATAATATTGCATGTATATGTCTTTTCCCAGACACAGATTTTGGAGCACATTCGTGCAAAGAGGAGTGTGCATAATTATCTCCCTTGTTACAGTGGGGAAACATAGGAATAAAGAAGTTAAATAACTTGACATCTCACGTACTCAGCAGTAGAGCCTGGAAGAAAATCAAGCTCTTGACGTACAGACATATATCTTCTCCACTGAGTTGTTCAGGGACAGAATGTATTTATTCCAACCCTCCTGAATGTACGGGGAGGGATTTCTAAGGTTTAATCCACTTGCTCCTCTCTTTTTGTAATGTTTTGTGTCTATAGTTTTCCCCTTTCATATCATTTGTTCCCTACCCTGTTTTGACTGCCAGCCATGTTAGTAGAAGCCTTGAACAGAACACCATAGCTGTTTGCACTGAAGTGAAACGTGGTGCTGTAACTGCTACATACAGGGCTGAATTATCTCTCCTTGCCTGGGTTGAAACATCTGACTGTTTCAGCCCATTAACCATGTCTGGGATTGTCAAAGATCCTAAGGCAAGCAGAAAGCACTATTAGGGTACGTCTAAACTATATGGCTCCGTCGACGGAGCCATGTAGATTTGTTGTTTTGGCAAAGGCAAATGAAGCCGCGATTTAAATGATCGCGACTTCATTTAAATTTACATGGCTGCCGCACTGAGCCGACAAACAGCTGATCAGCTGTTTGTCCGCTCAGCACGCTAGTCTGGATGCTCCCCTGCCGACATCAAAGCCCTTTGTCGGCAGCCCCGGTAAACCTCATCCCACAAGGAATAACGGGGCTGCCGACAAAGGGCTTTGATGTCGGCAGGGGAGCGTCCAGACTAGCGCGCTGAGCGGACAAACAGCTGATCAGCTGTTTGTCGGCTCAGCGCGGCAGCCATGTAAATTTAAATGAAGCCGCGATCATTTAAATTGCGGCTTCATTTGCCTTTGCCTATGTGTCTAATCTACATGCCTCTGACAACAGAGGCATGTAGTCTAGACACAGCCTTAGAGCCCCTTTGAAAATCCCAGCAAAGACCTATTTGTGACCTATTTCTGGTCATGAAAAGCTCCATGGTTTTATAGGAAAGAATAGCTTTTTGCCATGTTACTTTTGCTTGCAGCAATAGTGGTGGTGATTGGAGGAAACCTAGTTTGTTGAATGTTGGTGAATGGGCACCCCTAAGATTTAGATCCTATTCTGCCAGGGTGACATGAGCCCTCTCTCACTGTTGAAGTCCATTGTGAAATCTGGGAGGTGAGGCGCCACTGAATCTCAGACATTGCATTCAGTACCTTGCTGGTTTGGGCTGTGATGTGTCCTAAAAGAACCCATTGACTCAGAAGCACAGGGTTTGTCTGTTTTTAACCCAACTGGAAATGAAGTTTACAAACTGATTGATTTTAATTAAGTTTGACTGTCACTGCCTGTTTGGGAAGAGCCCATGATCTGTCTTCACATAGGTTGATGATCTGCTGGCTTGCCTAATTTAGTGCCTAAATATAACTTTGAGTCACTGCATGAAACAGAGAAAGAGACAGAAGGAAGCTCAGGAGTTTGATAGCTGTGTGCATATTCCTAAACCGCCAATGCCTCTTTAAAAATGTTCATTGCACAATTCTATGGGTCTGTCCATGTTATTTTACAAGCCTTTTGACAGGGATGTAGCAGCCTGTAAAAGGATCACTGGGCCTGTCTTGCATCTCATGTTTTGGTTTGGTTGTAAACAGATAGTTCTGGAGAAATTGGAGGGTGAGCTTCAGGAAGCCAATCAGAATCAGCAAACCTTGAAACAGAACTTTCTAGAACTGACGGAACTAAAACATCTTCTGAAGAAAACTCAGGACTTCTTTGAGGTAAGAGTCCTCAGGTGTGTTACTAGCTGTCCACTTTGTCCTTCTTTCTTTTAGCAGAGGGGTTAATGAAGTTTTAAGTTGTTTATGGTTTTAGTTTTTTTTTTTTTAGGTGAGTTGAAAAAAAGCATCTATCTTCACCGAGGAGGACGTGAGGGAGATTCCCACACCTGAGCCATTCCTTTTGAGACACAAAAAGGAATCAACATTTGAGGAATCAACCCAGATTAAAGTGTCAGTAGAGGAGGTTTTGAAGCAAATTGATAAAATAAACAGTCATAAGTCACCAAGACCAGACGGTATTCGCCAAGAGTTCTGAAGGAACTCAAATGTGAAATTGCAGAACAGCTAATTGTGGTATGTAACCTATCATTTAAATTAGCTTCTGTACCAGATGACTGGAGGATAGCTAATGTAATACTGATTTTTAAAAAGGCTCCAGAGGTGATCCTGGCAATTGCAGGTCAGTAAATCTAACTCCAATGCCAGGTAAATTGGTTGAAATTATAGGAAAGAACAGAATTACTAGACACTTCCTTTACTGCAGATTTGAAACTAAATTTCCCAAGGTGTCTTGGTGAGCCTAATCCTCAGTTGGCTTCTCACTGCCTAAATCGCACATAGGCTCCTAAATTACTTAGACACATAACATTTTTACACTTGGCCTAGCTCTCTGTAAAAAACTGTCTTCAGACAAACAATGGCAACAGTAGAGATGTGGCAACCTTTAAATCCATTGGAACGTGTTAATGTTTTTAAATACTTTCAGAAGAGAGCAATGCTTTCTGCTTTCAGACCGAGACCAATCTGCCAGATGACTTCTTCAACGAAGACACTTCTGGTCTGTTGGAATTAAGAAGTACTTCTGCCGCAGCAGCTGCAAAGCTGGGGTCAGTGTGATTATATGCTTATAGCTTGAATAAGACCAGGGCAAATATATCCTTCTTTTTACTTCCATCAGTATTAATAAGCTGGTTCAGGACCATGACCCAGTCTTAGAGGTTTTCAGGTAGCTTAGCACAGAATAAAAATGAAAGGAACATTTTTGTTAATAAGACAATAGATGCTTACGACTCTGGTCTTTATGGCTCAGAGTATTGCTAACTGGGATGGACAGCCTTTCAGCTCCACTGGTTCAAAGCTGCCTAGTGATTGAAAATAACTTCCATCTGACAGTGGTTGGGTGACTTCTAGGAAACTCAATGAGGAAAATAGAAAGGAGCGTGTATTCTGGCAAGGCAAAGGTTGTAGTGCAATTAGGCAGGCCAAAAACGAATTTGAAGAGCTACTCTCAAAAGACACAAAAACTAATAGTAAAATCTATTTTAAGTACATCAAAAGCAGGTGGCCTGCAACACAATCAGTGGAGCTACTCACTGGATGATCAAGATTCTAAAAGAGCACCCAAAAAGTCAAGGCCATTGCAGATGAGCTAAATGAATTCTTTATCTGTCTTCACCGAGGAGGACATGAGGGAGATTCCCACACCTGAGTCATTCCTTTTATGAGATGAATCTGAGGACCCAACCCTGATTAAAGTGTCAGTAGAGGAGGTTTGGGAGTAAATTGATAAAATAAACAGTAATAAGTCACCAAGACCAGACGGTATTCGCCAAGAGTTCTGAAGAAACTCAAATGTGAAATTGCAGAACAGCTAATTGTGGTATGTAGCCTATCATTTAAATTAGCTTCTGTACCAGGTGACTGGAGGATAGCTAATGTAATACCGATTTTTTTTTAAAAAAAAAAAGGCTCCAGAGGTGATCCTGGCAATTGCAGGCCAGTAAATGTAACTCCAATACCAGGTAAACTGGTTGAAATCATAATAAAGAACAGAATTACCAGACGCATAGATAAACATGATAAATCAAGGAGGAGTCAACATGGCTTTTGTAAATGGAACTCATGCTTCACTAATCTCTTAGAATTTATGAGAGTGTTGACAAGCATGTGGACATGGGTGATCTGCTGGAGATTATGTAACTGGACTTTGAGAGCACCTTTGACAAGGTCCCTCATCACAGGTTCTTAAAGAACTAAGTAGTCATGGAATAAGAGGAAAGGTCTTCTCATGGATCAATAACTGGTTAAAAGACAGAAAACAGAGGGTAGGAATAAATAGTCAATTTTCATAGAGGAAAAAGGATCTGCACTGGGACCAGTGCTGTTGATGTTCTAGGAAAGGGGGTAAAATCGCAAAGTTTACAATACAAAATTATTCAATATAGTTGTGTCCAAAGTAGACTGCAAAGAGTTACAAAGGGAACTAAAAAACTGGGCAACAAAATGACAGATGAAATTTAGTGTTGATAATGCAAAGTAATGAATACATAATCCAACTATACGTATATAATGATGGGGTCTACAATAGCTGTTATCACTCAAGACCGAGATTTTAGAGTCCTTATGGATCGTTCTCTGAAAAATCCACTCAATGTGCAATGACAGTGTACAAAAAACAACCTAGCAATGCTAGAAACCATTAGGAAAGGGATAGATAATAAGACAGAAAATACCATAATGCCACTGTCTAAATCCGTGGCATGCCTTCGCCTTGAATAATGACTGCAGTCCTGATTGCCTATCTCGAAAAAGAAATATGGGAATTGGAAAAGATACAGAGCAGTGCAACAAAAATGAGTAAGGGGGTATGGTACAGCTTCTGCATGAAGAGAGTTTAATAGAACAAAAATGTAACTGGACTCTGAAAAGAATTAGATAAGCTCATGGAGGAAAGCTCCATCAATGGCTGTTAGCCAGAATGGTCATGGGTGTAACTCTATTATCTGGGTGTCCCAAATCATCTTCCAGCTGTCAAAAGCTGGGACTGGATGACAAGGGATGGATCTACAGTAAGTGCCCTGTTCAGTTCGTTCCCTCTGAAGAGTCTGACACCCATCACTGTGCCAGATGGCCCATTGATCTGTCCCAGTTATGGCCATTGTGTTTTTATGACAGATGTGCACGTCACAGAAACAGCCCCAGCCGTTTACACTGAGGCTTGTCTACAGCAGAGAGCGGTGCTGAGGTTGAATACAGTTGAGTCAGGTGGCATGATGCTGGCTGTGACTTTGCAGCAACGCAGTCACGTTCAGAACTATAGGTGTGCCTAGACTACAGGGTTTTGTCAACAAAAGTGGACTTCTGTCGACAAAACTATACCTGCGTCTACTTTACCGTCGAGTTCTGTCGACATAACGTCAACAGAACTCGGCAGTTTCATCGACGGCGGTAAACCTCATCCTACGAGGAATAATTCCTTTTGTCGACAGAGTTCTGTCGACAGAAGGCGTTATTGCATCTCCACTGTCTTTTGCATCTACACTGTCATGTCGACAAAGCGGCTTGCTTTGTCGACAGAACTGGATGTAGTCTAGATGCTCTTAGTTGACAGAAGCTTTGTCGACAGTATCTGTCAACAAAGCCTCTGTCGACAAAAGCCTGTAGTCTAGACGTACCCTTTGTCAGCTAGTAGTGGTTCAGTCCCCATACAGTGGTGCTTGGGAAAGTAGGCAGCTCCTTAGGGGCCTCAGGATGGCCAGATTGCTTTGGATCAGCCCTTAGATACTCTAGTGAGGGGCTAGAGAAGGAGGGAGAAAAAGCTGTTCTAAACCCTTGACCCTGAGGTCAACGGTTTAGGAGGAGGTTTGTTGGTTGCTCAACATGCTGAAATTCACGTGCTCTGCCTGTGCCATTCTGGCTGAGTGTATAGAGAGTATTTCTTTCTGCAGCACTGTCAGCCAGGTGCCTTTCCCCATCACTGTATCTAAGAAGAGAATGAACCTCTTCTTTCCCTACTCCTCTCTCTCCCTCCTCTAATCATGCAACAGAGAGGTGGTCTTATGGCCCCCTTAAAAGGGAGAAACAATTCAATAGATTAAGGAGTAAGATCCACGCTTAAACTTCTTATAATAAAAAGACCTTCCCTAACTTTCTCCTTCCTCCTTGTGACATCCTTTTAGCGGTTTTCAAATATCTAAAAGGGTGTCACAAGGAGGAAGGAGAAAATTTATTCCTCTTGGTTTCTGAGGACAGGACAAGGAGTAATGGGCTTAAAGTGCAGCAGGGGAGGTTTAGATTGGACATTAGGAAAAAATTCCTAACTGTCAGGGTGGTCAAATATTGGAATAAATTGCCAAGGGAGGTGGTGGAATCTCCCTCTCTGGAGATATTTAAGAACAGGTTAGATAGACATCTGTCAGGGATGGTGTAGACGGAGCTTGGTCCTGCCTTGAGGGTGGGGGGCTGGACTCGATGACCTCTTGAGGTCCCTTCCAGTCCTACTATTCTATGATTCTATGATTCTATGAACTGCAGTGTCACGCCTGTGGCCAGGATCCCAGGTTGGAGCTGAATGTCAATCCAGTCTAACACAGATGATGGAGCTGGAGATTATATAAACCCAGTGTGGTATATGTGCAAAAAAATTTAAAATATGCCTGCCATTTATCTGAATAGATTCACAGCAGGGGTGATAAAAAGGGAAAGGATGGTGCCTTTCGAGCGTTTACTATGGAGAGCCTGCAGGGGTAACATCTATTTGAAGTACACAGAAATGGATACTTCCCTGGAGGACCCTATTACAGTAGGTGGCTTCTGCTTCATCTCCATCCCTCTGTGCACTAACACTCCTTTACTACCCAGACTACCACCATGATAACCCTCTGCCACTTTACTGAACCAGACACCTTAGTTAAAACTGGGCTTCAAAGGGTATGTCTAGACTACATTGTTTTTTCGAAAAAACTGCCCTTTTTTCGGGGAAAAAAAACCTTACTTGCATCCACACTGCAATCGTGTTCTTTCAAAATTAAATTGAAAGAATGCAGGGGGAGTTTCAACATTGGTAAACCTCAAATTACAAGGAAGAATGCTTTTTTCAAAAGAGTTCTTTCGAAAAAAGGCATGTGTGGATGCAAAACAGGGACTTTTTTTTAAAGATGAGGCAGTTCAAAAAAGCACAGGTGCCCTGGTGGCCATTCTGTAAATAGCAATCAGGGCTTTAGAGAGAGCATCCATGCAGTCTGGACACACTCTTTCAAAAAAGCAGATCGCTTTTTCCATTCACTTTTGCAGTCTGGACACACTCTTTCGAAAGCAGCTTTTTTGGAAGATCTCTTCTGAAAAAGCTTCTTTCGAAAGAAGCCTGCAGTCTAGACATACCCAAAGATGCGACTCTCTAGAGCAGGAGACAGGCTGAACAAGCAAGAGCTGTTTGCCAATCATCTGGGCCTTGTAAGGCTGTTTCTGATAGGATGAGGACGCATTGTCAGGCACGTTCTTGATGTTTTCTTGTTTATTTATGAAAGTGTATGCAAAGTTCTGTGTCTCTAAACAGAGTAGAAACAGACAGTCGTTTTCTCTCAGAGATTTCTACATCTGTCCACTCCAGCAAGCTCTGTGCCCAAGAAGCCTTCCTCGTGGAATCACTCTTATGACTCCTGCTGGCTTTCTGTCTCCAGTCTACATAACCTGCTGCAGATATTCTAGCCCTTATGTTTGCAAGCAGGAGAATCCCTCTGAGCAGCATTTTGTGTTTTAGTTATTGTGGCTGGAAAACTAGTTAAAAATGCTATTGAAAAAGGATGATTAAATAGCTTCTTTTTTCAGTGCTATGATATACTTTGTTACGAGCCTTTCAAAATCTGCTGCATTGCTTTTCAGAAAGAACAGATGAAAAAGAACGTGTTCATCATCTTCTATCAAGGAGAGCAGCTCAAACAAAAAATCAGGAAGATTTGTGATGGGTAAGGCGGACATATTGAGAAAGTAGCAATGACTCTTTCTGAGGTGTTTACATGGCAGAATTGGCTCAAGGAGACCAGGAGTAGAGATGATTTCTTAGCACTCCGCTGTCAGCTCTGCCAGTTTGCTTCATTCTGCACTTCAGTGCATCTGTTTCTAATAATAAAAATACATATCACTTTGGCATTTTAAAATTAAGGCCCTCAATTTTCCAAAGTGACTAGAGATTTCAGGAGCCTCAATTTCTAGATTCCTAACCTTATACCTTAATGGATCTGGATTTCAGATGGTCTTGGCACCCACTCAATGAAAATCAAGCCAGAAGATGGGCACTCCAAAATTGGGGGGTCTCCCAGTTCTCTAGCTGTGTTTGAAAATTTGGGTTAAGTCTTATTAAGCTTCTATTTAAAGGAGCTGGTGCTACATTTTTAATAACCCTTTCTACATGGGCTAGTAGCTCTTCAATTGATGTTGAAAGGAAACAGCAAAAGAATACAAATTAAAATCTTAAACATTCCATCTCATTCCCACGCTGCTGAGACACTTTTTATAAAAACTTAATCAGGTCTGAGTACTTCGTTACTGTTTTAGAGTGCTCAGTCCTGATGGGCTTTGTATTGTGTAAGTCAGACTTGATTAACTGATCTTATGCTGTCACTGAATCCATTTTCATACATATCTACCCCCTCCCACCATCGGCATGGTTAATGGAAGTCTTGAGGCTGGCAGAATTTCGCAAGGATGACTCCAAGAAAGAACCTTTATGTGAGAACCAGAACTGTTCCTTCCTGACACAGCCAGCTGGTGGGTGGGTCTTTGCCTTGGTCTCTATGTTTTGTCAGGAATGGATGGGGAGGGGAATTTTTCTAGCAAAGGTCTTTGTGGTGCTCCAGTGTGACAGTGTGACCTTTAAGTTCTGACTCTGCCTAATTGAAATGCATGGGAGTTTTACCCTTCACTCCAATGGGAGTGGGATTAGTCCCTTATGGGCTGTCTTTATAGCCTGCTGCAATAAGCAGCAGGGACAACAGAAATTTCTCATATATGTCACATGGTGATGACTGTGCTGAAGGCTTGTCTACACTGGCGCTTTCACTAGTGCCACCACCCAACGAGCTGGAGAACCGGCAGGAGCTTTTCAGAACCCATTTTTAGCAGATGTAACAACCAATATTATTTTGCTTCTCACTGGGAACTGAACTCAGGTCCTCATAGCTAAGGGCATGAACCTCTCTCTGCACTTGGAATAAACAGACTGCAGTTGGGATTGTCCAAGGAGCCTAAGGGAGTTAGGTACCAATACCCTCTATTTGAAGCAGACTCCTCTTTTGTGGGTTAGGATGTATAGCAGACAGTGCACAGTGGCTCTGTGGCTATGCCCAGAAGTTCTCCTAATCAGTGTTCCCCATAAGCTGTGTGCTTGTGCAGCTGCTCAGGAAAGTTTCAAAAGCTTCCCAGGTGATCAGCAGAGAGCACACAGCTAGAGGTTGGTGTTTTGTATTATTTTTTTATTTTTACTGGTGGTGCACATTTGCACATGCCTCAGTGCACATAACAATTATTCCACACATGCATGGAAAAGGTTTGAGAGAAAATGTCTCTTAATCCTGGTTAATTTAAAACTGAAATGCCATTTTAATCCCATAAAAACAGTTGCTCGCATGAAAACCGCACCATAATCAGTACACAATTAAGCACAACAAGTAACAGTTAATATTCTGCAGAAACCTAGGATTGGGATAGCAGCACTTTTCCAGGTCAGAATAAGCTTTGATTGGGGACCGGTAGATGGAATGCTTGCACATCCCTCACCTGCAATATGCCTGGCTCTAATTTACAACATCTGTCTGCCAATTTCGTGAGCATTAATCCCATGCACAAATTTATTAAAGAGGGAGGAAGGGAAAGAGGAGATTTTTTTTCCTTTCTGTCAGACTGGTGGCTGTGTAGATGCTAATGTGAATGATAAAATGGTTTATCAGTGTAAGGGCTCCCTGCTGAATTCTCCTTGAGCTTTCATAGATGTCTGTCATTAAGGCAGAGGTGATATTTAATATGCAAAGGGGCTGTTAAAAGATCAAAGTAGCATTGCTGTGATAATGTGCAAAATGTAGGAACTCTACAGTGTGGTGGAATAAGCTTTCAAGTTTGATTAAAAATGCCAATTAAAAGATGGGCTAAGAGTTCTGAAGCATAAAAAGCTGGAAATAATTAAGCAAGGCTAGTAATGCTGGGATTCTTTTGCAGGAGGTTTTGTGGTTAGAGAGTCTGTTCATAGTGGGAGGCTAGGTCAAGATATATCGTTGTGATTATATAGGGGTCAAATACCCAGCTGGGTGTTTTGTTAAATTTGCCACCATTCTTCACGCCTGGGCTAAGAGTGATTCTGGGAAATATGTGGTAATATGCTTTGAGAGTATAATGTGGCACACCTTTTTAAATGCCTCATGCTGTCTTTTAAAAAATTATGGATTGCCAAGACCCCATTAAAGTGTCACATATTTTTGTTTCCTTTTATATCATTTTCATGCTGATTACCTCACTGCAAAGATCAATGCAATGATCCATTTACACCAGCCGATGTAAAGCTGGCCATGTACCGTTGTGTAAAAGGAAGCAGTCTCTTCTAGGCGTTCCTTCTCAACCCTTTGATTCCTAGAGCCATATCTCAGTACAGCCTTTGGGACATCTCCTGGAGTGACAGTAGTGGCAGAAGCCCTAGTATTCCAGACATTCCTGCCGGAGACAAACAGCTCGTGGCTGAGAAATCTGTGTATAAGTTAAAGCTATCATCTTACCTGGCACTACTTCATTTTGTTTCATGAGAACTTGTATCCATGGGGAGAAGCTTGGGAGATGGGGGTCGTGTTTTGTGAGGGTCCCAGAGGACAGCAAGCCAAAAAATCTGACAGTGACACTGTGTGAATGGAACACAAAATGCAGCCTGCTCTCAGTACATTTCTTGTACTGGTATAATGAGGTCAGGGGTATGATTTATTGTGATGCCAGTCCAACCCCACTGGGGTTACAGTTACTCTCATTAAAAAAGGGGTGTTACGTCACTATTGCTTAATCCCCTTCCTATAAATGAATGAGGCCAAGCCTATGCTATGTGCTACAGGGGCACAGCAGCAGCTTAGTGCTATAACCAGTATGTTTAGTTTGGAAAGAGAAGACTGAGAGGGGACATGATAGCAGTTTTCAGGTTAAAAGGGTGTTACAAGGAGGAGGGAGAAAAAATGTTCTCCTGAGCCTCTGAGGATAGAACAAGAAGTAATGGGCTTAAACTGCAGCAGGGGAGGTTTAGGTTGGACCTTAGGAAAAACTTTCTAACTGTCAGGATGGTTAAATACTGTAATATATTGTCTAGGGAGGTTGTGGAATCTCCATCACTGGAGATATATAAGAGCAGGCTGGATAGACATCTGTCAGGAATGATCTAGATGGTGCTTGGTCCTGCGATGAGGGCAGGGGACTGGACTTGATGATCTCTCAAAGTCCCTTTCACTTCTAGTATTTTGTGATTCTATGATAACATTGACCTTTCCTACATCAGTGGAAGGAGTTTTTCAGTCTTTGTAGGTAATCTACCTCCCCGGGTTGCAGTAGCTAGGTAGATGGAAGAATTCTTCAGTTTACTTAGCTACAGCTACATCAGGGGTTAGGTTGGCTTAATTGCAGCACTAGAGTGTTTTTCACACCCTTGAACAATGTAGATGGTTCAGTCTAAGTGTGTAGACCAGGCCTCAGCTATACTGGTATAAGCACAATTGCATTATTGTAACTGCATCTACGCTAAAGGAGTGTAGACTTTTGTGTGGTAGAAAAAGCCCTGGTAAGGCAGGGCTGTGTCTATCTCTGTAGAGTTAAATCAGTGAAGCCCTCCTAATGTGAATACAGGTTTACTGATATAAATGTACTTTCATTGATGTGTCAGTCTGAAAGAGCCCATAACTGAGTCCACACTGGGACGTTTCCTGGCATAGCGATGTCAGCAAAAAATCTTAACTGTGCTGGTAAAGCTTGTAAGCATAGACCAGGCCCCCAGGCCAGGTCTACTCTAGACTTTTGGTGGCATGGCTAGGTTAGGAGTGGAAAGACCTCTGGTTCCTAACCAGGAGTTTGCCAAAGCTCCCAGTGTACATGCAATTATGCTCTCAAAACTGGGCGTTTACCCGTATGGATTGTTTCCCTGTGGTGATTTCACTATACAAATTGCAGTTTTTCTGGCATAGCTGCAGTCATGTTAGCACTTTGCTGCTGTAATATACAAGAGATGCCAGGTTAGCACTGCAATTACACCTACTTTAAGTTTACAATAGCTCAATTTTTATTCTGCTCACTAGCAAGTAAACATAGAAAATGTACCTTATAGACTAACTGGGTTTTATTAACATTTTCCTCGGAGATGGCCTTCCAGTGTTGTGTAAGGGCTCACTGACTGGAGATAAGCTGGCTTTGCGATTGTGAGGTAAAGATAAAGGTGACTGGCGACTGTGAAGACTTGGTGCGACAGGGCCATCTATTGACAGCTCTGTTACACAGCTGACTTTTCAGAAAATGCATCCAGTGCCCCAGTAGCAGCTAAGCTGGTGAAACCAAACAATCGCTATGCTCCAGAACACAATCTCACAACCAAAGGATTTTTTTAAAAAGAGAGAAAAACTCCATCCCAGCTGTGGGTGAGCAGTTCTCAAATGATTGCTCAGTCCTGATCCTCAAAGCAAACCTGCCCGACACCTTCAAAAGATGAGCCTGGGAGCTTCAAGTCATAACTTTGCTAGATGATAAAAACCATGGCCTGATTAGAGAGACTGGATTTTTGGCCTGTTAGAACAACCTATAATCCACTTAAACCACCTTTCAAACCCACACCCTTCTTCTCTCCTCCCCCCCGCCTTAACTGGAGAGGTATTAATGGGCCTTGTTACCTTAATTGTTCCAACTTGTGTTTAGCTGTGGTCCTCTGGGTACCATTCCCAGACCTAAAGAAGAGCTCATTGTGGCTCAAAAGCTTGTGGCTTTCACCAACAAAAGTTTGTCCTTTAAAAAATATGACCTCACCCATTTTGGCTGTGTGGAAAACTTTGTCGTTCTTTAAAAATCCTTTCTGCAATAGTTATGCCCACACTCCAGCAAGACTTCTGTTACTCAGAGGGGTGAATATCTCGCACAAGTTACCTGAACGGACGTGTTTATATGCGCGCCACTGCATTGCTTCTCCTGGCAACACAGCTTATGCCACTCATGAGAAAGGGTTTGGGTTTTTTCATGCTGACTGGAGAGCTCTCTCCTGTCAATCAAGAGAGTGTCTTCACCAGATGCAGTGCAGCAGCCGTATTACTTCAGTGGTGCCATTGCAGTGCTGTACACAGAGCTATCCTTACCCACACGCAGAATATGCGGTTGCACAGGACCCCCCCCCAAGAACTTGGGGCACTACTGGGTCTTAATGTCCACCCATCTGCTTCTTCCTATCCCTGTTCTGTGGCTCTGCTTCCTCTGGAGCAGAGCTCGTGAACTTAGAAGTGAAAAAGGCTGCCAGACCTATGAGCAGAGCATGGAACCTGTGGAAGAGTCATTCAAGTGGTAATGAAGCCATTTAACAGGCACTTGCCAACCCTAGGCATATATACTGTTGATTTCTGAATTTACTCTGTTAGTCTCCAGGACCTTAGTTTAAAGTGTGCTTTAAGACTGTTTCATTAGTGCATTGGCGGTTGGTGCCACTGGGGCTGGGGGAGGCAGGCTTCCAGCCCCGCCCCCTCTGCTGCGGCTCTGCCCCCACCTGGGGAGGGGAAGAGGAGGAGCAGCGTGCCAAGTGTACCCACACCTCCCCCACCATAGGGAGGGCAGGAGGAGGAGCAGCGTGCCACATGTACCCACACCTCCCCCACCACAGGGAATGGAAGAACATGCACCCCAGCCTCCCCGGAGCAGTGGGCAGAGAAGAGGCCATGTGGTTCCGGCCTCCCTGGCCCTGGGAGCACAGTAGGCATTCTGGGGATGGAGTGTGAGTGGGCCCAGGCTGGTGCTCTCCTCCTCCTCCCCCCCCCCCCCCACTTTCCCCCAGATGCCCATGCATTAGTGTGTTGCTTATGATAATAAAATCACATCTCTAAAAAATAGTCGCCTTCTCCTCCTCCACAGTTGCTATTGAGCATAGGGGCACCAGTTTAAGAGTACTGGGTAGGGCCCCATAAATCCTAAGGACAGCCCTGGCTGTATGTATAGGCACAACCTAAGGAAAATCAGGTACTGAACTCTCAGCACCGAATGAGGTCCGTTGTCTGAGCAGCCACATTTGAATGAGAATCCCATTTATTGAGGGAGGTTCGTACGTACAACTGCACCTCGCTTGCAATGCCAGCACGTCTCACTGCAGGAAGTGGAGATGGGGACCAGTTTTCAACTATAAAGAATGTACAGATAGCCTTACAAGTAACTGTGCATCGTGTCAATACGCATGACTGGGTCTGTTTCCCTTGTTCACACTAGATTTCGTGCTACGGTATATTCCTGTCCAGAGTCTGCCGCGGAACGTCGGGAAATGGCTGATGGTGTGAACACAAGGATTGAGGATTTAAACACAGTAAGTGACACTGCTTTTATTTAGGCCCTGATCCTGTGACTGACTACATGCACACAGACTGGTGCTAGGTTGCTGGGGAACCCGGCTAGCAACTTCAGGGACCCACAGTGGGGATCTGGTCATGCACAGCCAGTTGCTGCATTGGGGCCTGGTGATGAGGGCAGGCAGCAGGAATCAGAGAAATGTAGAGCTGGACAGGACCTTGAGAAGTCACCTAACCCAGCCACGTATACTGAAGCAGGATCCAAGTAAACATAGACCATGCCTGGCAAGTGTTGCCCAACTTTTTCCTAAAAATCCTCCCCGCTGAGGATTCCCAAATATCCCTGGGAAGCCTTTCCCAGAGCTTAACTACCTGTATGGTTAGAGAAAGTATGCAAAGTATTCCATCTGGGAAGGAATAGCCAGTTTTACATATACAGAATGGGAAGCGACTGTCTAGGAAGGAGTACTGCAAAAAGGGATCTAGGGAGCATAGTGGACCACAAGCTAAATATGAGTCAGCAGTGTGATGCTGTTGCAAAGAAAACAAACATGATTCTGGGATGCATTAACAGGAGTGTTGTGAGTAAGACACAAGAAGTCATTCTTCTGCTCTACTCTGTGCTGATTAGGCTTCAATTAGAATATTGTATCCAGTTCTGGGTACCACATTTCAAGAAAGATGGAGAAGGTCCAGAGAAGAGCAACAAGAAGGATTAAAAGTCTAGAGAACATGACCTATGAAGGAAGACTGAAAGAAATGGGCTTGTTTAGTTTGGAAAGGAGAAGTCTGAGAGGGGACACAATAGCAATTTTCAAGTTTCTAAAAGGATGTTACAAGGGAGAGGGAGAAAAATTGGCCTCTGAGGATAGAACAAGAAGCAATGGGCTTAAGCTGCAGCAAGGGAGGTTTAGGTTGGACATAAGGAAAAACTTACTGTGATGGGGCGGACAAAGCCCGACCTCCCCATTAGAGGCCTTTCAGTACCCTGGCCAGTAACAGGAGCAGTGGAGAGGTCCTCCGAGCAGGCTAGAGGGGCAACATTCACTGCAGCCAATCAGGATACTACAGGCTGCTATATAAGGAGCTGCTAGCTAAGGCCTGCCAGTTCCTTCCTGGCGCTCAATCTGGGCAGCCCTCTGGGCTAACTGGGGAACACCAGAACCCTGGACAGCTCCAAGTGGGTTCTGGGCCCTCGTGGCGCTAAATCCTGTGGCTAAAGGCTAGCCGGCGATGACTCTGTGGAACCCTGGACAAGGGGAATTCAACGACAAGGCCCTAGAGAAGGGCTGGATGAAATGGCATCCCGGGGAAGTGGCCCAGGGACATGACTACAATTACGGACTTCAAAACTGCTACATATAGGGTCCCTGGGCCGGGACCCAGAGGAGTGGGCAGGTCTGGGTCCTCCACCAACACCTCTGCAAACCACACCCAAGCGAGGGGGGGATAAAAGCGAGGGGCCACAGACTGAACATTGACTCACCCACAAACAGGCGAGTTAAATATTGTGAGACCCCCTTCAGCCACCAAGGGGTGCTTGCACACAGAACCGAACCTGTTATACTTCCTAACTGTCAGTGTGGAAGTAAGTTGCTTGGTCCTGCCGTGAGGGCAGGGGACTGGTCTCAATGACCTCTTGAGGTCCCTTCCAGTTCTAGTGTTCTATGATTCTATACTAACTATACCTGTAATCTTCCCTGGGCTTTGCTTGCAGGTGATAACCCAAACGGAATCCCACCGCCAGAGGCTGCTGCGTGAGGCAGCTGCAAACTTGTACACGTGGGGAATCAAGGTGAAGAAAATCAAGGCCATCTACCACATCCTGAATTGCTGTAACATTGATGTCACCCAGCAGTGCGTCATCGCTGAGATCTGGTTCCCAGTGGCAGACACCAGCCGGATAAAAAGGGCTCTGTGCAAGGGAATGGTGAGGGGCTAAGTAGCACTCCCCAGCCAGGTTTCATTGGA
Organism: Pelodiscus sinensis; assembly: GCF_049634645.1. Taxonomy (NCBI): domain Eukaryota; kingdom Metazoa; phylum Chordata; order Testudines; family Trionychidae; genus Pelodiscus; species Pelodiscus sinensis. The sequence goes on from NC_134711.1 coordinate 101,013,338, forward strand.
GCCTTCGTCTGGCTTTGGAATGGGCTCTTGGGACCCCTTGCATAGCTAGACCACGAATGCTTCTTTTTTTGCTGCCCTCTGTCCCTCTCTTTTCTCTCTCTCTCTTCCCCCCCCCCCCCTTTGCCTCCTCTGTTCTTATTTTTGGTTCTTCCTCCTCTGGTGGCTCCTCTCCTCACAGCCTGAGAGATGGAACCTTGCGGCTAAGGCTGGGTGGAGACATCCTTGGGTGTGTCTTGATCTGGGCTGCATGGTCTGTTGTGGCTGAGCTGAACTCTGTGTGGAGGTGCTCTGAGCACCCAGCAGCATTAAGCCCCCCTCCGAGAAAGGAGGAGAGGTGGGTGTCTGTTGCTGGGAGCTTTGCCTTGGGGAAGGGTACCAGGTGTAGGACTGTGCACTGTTGCCCAACATCTCCGTGCTGTGACTCTGCAGTGGCTAGTCTGTCTATACCGTCTCTTGAAGGGCCCTGTGCCCAAGGTTGTGAGATAGTGGGCTAAACGCAGACCTGTTGGGCAGGGTTCTCTCGCCAAATGCTACTCCATGAGCAAGGTCATTTGGCAACACCACACGGGACTAGTAAAACAGGGCGAACGTTCATCCCACCATTTCACATCCATCCTTGTTGCCTCTTCGCAGGAACGTAGCGGCTCTGCCATCTCCCCTCTCCTGACTGTGATACAGTCAAAGATGTCCCCGCCCACGTTCAACAGAACCAACAAGTTCACTGCAGGCTTCCAGAACATTGTGGATGCCTACGGCGTGGGGAGCTACAGGGAGATGAATCCAGGTAAAGAGGCACCTGGTTTTGCTGCAGCCTGAAGATTCCAGGGTGTAGGTCAGAGGGGAGGACTGGTCTCTGGCCACACTTGGTGGTCCAAAACTATGTATGTCACAGCTCATTCGAGAAATTGTGAATCAAATTCTTTGCTGAGGCCAATGAGTTCAGCTCTGTTGACTTCAGTGAAGCTGCACGCCTCTGCACCTGGTCTTCTGACCCTAGTGGTTGATTTAAAAGGAAACTACTTGTTAAAGTCCTTCAGTGAAACTGTGCTCCTGTCTGTGTTCTTCCAACAGCTCCATACACTATAATCACCTTCCCCTTCTTGTTCGCGGTGATGTTTGGAGATTGTGGCCATGGTGCTGTCATGCTGGGCTTCGCCCTTTGGATGGTCACTAACGAGAAAACACTGTTGGCTCAGAAAAGCACTAATGAGGTGAGTTTCCTAGGGCTGAATGCATCCTGCCAGCTTAACAAAACGTTAAATGGATTTTCTTCTGTGAAACTCAGAAGAACTAAGATTTGTAGCTGTTTGGAAATAGTTCCTCTGCCTAGTTATAACAAAAAGGGCCAAATCACACCAAACATGCTCCAACTTTGCACCTTCAGTTTGCACCCACTCTTATGGCTGTACAAAACTGCAACTGGCATTTGTATATACAGACTGGGGATAAACTTGTCAAAGTTAGTCCCTAAAGTCAGGCTCTTAAATCTACATTTAGTAGTCTCCAAAAATGGCCTGATTTTCAAAAACATTGCACAACCAGCAGCTCCCATGAAAATCGGTGGATGTTCGGCACTTCTGAAATGAGGTCACTTAGGTAGGAATGTTTTAGCCAGGCACAAATATCTGGCAATACAGGGAGTGAGGGTGTGAATGACTCTATTAAATAATTCCTCTCTCAGGGTATGCTGCACAATAAGCATTATTGTGTTGTGTGATGGTTGCTTACTCTCCCTGAATTCTTCCCTTGCAGATTTGGAACACTTTCTTTGGTGGGCGCTACTTGATCCTGCTCATGGGCATATTCTCCATTTATACTGGCTTTATCTACAATGACTGCTTCTCCAAATCTTTCAACATCTTTGGCTCTTCTTGGCATACCCGCCCCATGTTTAGAAACAACACGTGGAAGTAAGTGGTAAATGATGTAAAAACCAAAAGAGCGAGATGATGTGTGTGAGAGCAATATTTTATTCCATGGGCATTAAAAGAAAAAGGTGCTGAACTGAAACCCTGGGTGAACAGATGTGTGAATGAATCAGGCCATTTGTCCCAATTCATATGTGTACAGATCGCATCTGAAAATCAAGATCTGTGTTAAGAAATACTTAAAATAACTGCTGACTTTGGGTAGTGGATTCCGTTCCCTGGCACATGACCTGCCTTTTCTGCTCCTTACCTCTCTCACGCCTCCTTCCCGCTGCACATTTCCCAGCCCCCTTCTGCTCCTCTCGTCTGAACACATCCCCAGATCACATCTGGGTTCATGGTCAGTGTCTGAGAGATACCAAGGCCCAGTAAATTCCTGGACTGAGATTCTTTGCGGTGCTAGAACTCTCATTGTTCTGGGAGCAGGAGAGGCTCTCCGTGGAATCTCCATCCCTAGAGGTGTTTAAGTCTCGGCTTGACAAAACCCTGGCTGGGTTGATTTAGTTGGGACTGGTCCTGCCTTGGGCAAGGGGTTGGACTTGATGACCTCCTGAGGTCTCTCCAACCCTAGGATCCTAACATAAATTAAACAGCCCTGGGAGCCTGTCCTAAGTTATGGCAGTCTGATGTGGGCTGCCCTGTGAGCTGCAGGGCTTCCTGGAACCTCTGCAGAGCTGTGTGCTAAGGCCCCAATCCCACCTCCCGTTTTGGCACCATATTATGGTCCTTATGATGCTAGCAAGGGATAATGTGGAAGGCAGCTTTATGGCAGTCTTATGGGAGATCGCCACTCCTGTCCGGCTCACAGGGCTTTTAGAGCCTCTTCACACTGCTCCTCCAGCTCTTTCACCTGGAGTGAAGGGGCTGGAATGAGGGGGAAGAGCTTGCCACACCCTCCAAGTATCCAACACATCAGGGATGAGCAGATTTGTGTCATTCCCTCAGACTTTCCAAAGACCCATGTGAGCAAACAACATGCTGGAGAGCAACTGGGTAGAACTTCCAGAGTCATTCAGGATGCTCATACTGGGCTCATAGTAGCTGGAATAGGAGTGTCAAGCCTCATATATCCAATGTACACACTTGTACGTGCACCTCCCCCCCCCCCCCATATGCACATGCACGATGCTACTGTAGGCCTTTGGTAAATGACATTTTTAATGTTGTTGTTGTTCTTAGCATTCTTGATATAAAAATTCCTCAGGCTGAGGCAGTAGGAAACTGCCACTTCTCTTTTCTGTTGTAGCAACCATATTCTTGAAGAAAGTCCTCTATTGCAGTTGGATCCTGCGGTCCCTGGAGTCTACTCAGGAAATCCATATCCATTTGGAATTGATCCGGTAATGATGTTCAGTTGGCCTTCAGTTATATTCCCTCACTGCTTCTAGCCTCCAGCGGACTAGGCCTATGCGTGCAATTGAATGACAAAGCTTTTTGTCATTCACAGGTGCATAACATGCCCCTCCCCCGACCCTGAGAGTGACACAATTTTTGCCGCAGCAAGCGCAGGTGTAAATGCCACTTTGGTGGCAGGAGCGCTCGCCAGCGAAAGCCACTTGTGGGGGCTAGAAGTAAAAAGTGCCCACAAACTATTTATACATACCAGCTTTTAGCAACAGAGCTGTGTTGATACAGCCTTGTCACTAAAAGCCGCGGAGTGTAGACATAGCCTCACTAGCTTGTGTTGAGTCTTCAAATACACAAGCAATCCCTCTTGAAACCGCATTGGCCACTTCCCGCTCTTTGCAAGACCATTGCACCTTTGTTATGGAGTCTTTTACGATGCTCATCTCCAGCAGTCAAGGTTGTTTGTACACTATTACTTCCCTTCATCCATGATCATTAGATAGAGGCTGTGTGGTCTCGGGAGGTACATGCGGGTTTGGAAAGTCCTGAGTTTGAATCCTACCTCTTCCTTTGAGTCAGCGGTTTCCATTTATCCAGTGCATAGGGATGATAATAATGTGTCCCTATCTGTTTCATCATTTTGATGTGCTGATTAACTATTTAATGTGTGTACAGTGCTGTGAAGATTAAAGCACTGTGAAAGCGTAAGTACAATTAATGTCTCCGAATCGGTGCTAGTGAAATCTAGTTACCCCATCACTGCAATTTTGTGTGAACCTCCTTCCTTAGTGCAGGGTATGGAATTCAGTCAGCACCAATCTTCCCATTTCTCATCCAGCATGCTCCTTGTGGTACAAGAGCGAGGTGTGGTTTCATTTTCCAAAAACAAGGCAAAGAAACTCCCAGGTAGTTCATAGCTGAACAGTAACGTGTTAATGTCCTAGGGCCTAGTCCCAGACCTGGAACTGTCAGTGCAGTGGAGTTAAGTTGGATTTACGCCACCTGTATATTCCCTCCCCCCACTCCTGGGACCATCTGTATCCACTCACTGTAAATGAGAACAGCCATACGCTTTTATTTATTCTGGCTGCTAGTTCTCCCAATGGGCTATTTTGGCAGCCAAGGATGCCGGGGAGAAGGCATAAGTAGACCATGGCCATAGATTGGCTGTGCATAGAAGGCATTAGTGGCTTTCTGTAGGCCATCTGAGGTTTCCCCTGCCCTGGGGTAATGCACCAGTGGCTGGGCCAGCTAGCTTTAGAGCAGGACATGGGATTTGCTGCATAATTACTGTTTTTAGTTAATTGGATTTTATTGAAACAATGCAAGTACCCCAGCTGTGTCGTTTAACTGGAATGTAGCTGTGCCACACAGAAAGCAGGCAAGAATAACTGTGATGAGCCCAGCCAACCACTAGATGGCAGCATTTCTCTCCAATAGGGGCATAGCTGAAAGTAATGTTCTATACTTAGCAATAATCCTAACAATGAAGCAGTAAGGAAAAGTTCAGTGCTGCACATTTCTGAGGGCATGTCTACACTGGGGAGTTATTTCCAAGTAACTTCCCTGATTTCAAAATAACAAGGTGAGAGCCCACACTACCAAGCCTGTTATTTTGAAATAACAGCTCCTGCTTGTGAAGAGGAATAAGCTTGTTTCGAAATAGTTATTTTGGGGGTTATTATTTCGAAATAACTTATTTCAAAATAACCTGGTAATGTAGACACAACCTAAGGTGTTTGCAGTGGTGGGTTGGTCATGTTGGTCCCAGGTTATGAGACACAAGGCGGGTGAGGTTATAAATAGCTTTATCGGATCAAAGTCTCTCAGCAACAGAAGTTGATCCAGTCAAAGATATTACCTCACCCACCTTCTCTCTAATTTTTTAATATGGACATTTTTATGGGATTTCATCAGCTCACCCATAGGGAAGGCCTGGCTTCTTTCTTTTGCTAAGAATACTTTTTTGCAGGTTTAGTGTGATACCACCTTTATACCTTGAAGAGAAATAGTCACCCTAGATTATGAGATCTGATTATGCTGGAGTCTCTTTCTAAATGATAATAGGTCCTACTCTGATATGTGTATAGAAGTCAGCATGATACTAGTTAAATAATTAAATAAATAGCTTACTTTCCCAGCAAATCTCCTTACCAACTCGACCCCTCACTCCTTTATATTATATCTCATATGTATTGCCTGGCTACCCCTCCTTCCCCCCCCGTCAAAAAAAATAATTACAGAGTACTTGTCCGCTCAACATCCTTTACAATCAAATATGAGCCAAATTAAATTATTACATGCAAAGTACTTTTCATCCTTAGTTACTCCCTTGTCTTTAGGTAGCCTGATGAACCCTCTGATTCTTTTACAGACTTTCCTGCCTTCTGATCTGTTTCAATGGTTTCCATAACCCTAATGGTGCAGCTGCTCCTTTAAGTGGAGACCAGAGCAGTCTTTTGTTCCATGAATGAGAATAGTCTTTCTTGAGCTGAAGTGAATGTGGATTCTATGGATCACTGTTTCCTTCAGCAAACATGGAGACTTTTTTTTTTTTATAGCAGATGAAGGCAGGAAAGAGATTCTCACTGTAATCCGCCTCTGCTATAGAACGTGACATCACAATCCCGTGGTGTTGGGACAAGTTTTATAATGTGGGTGCTGAAGGTGAAAACTTTGTATTTAGGTGGTTGTTGCTACCTCAAGCCACAGGGTCTGGGGGTTTGGCAATACCCCTAGTGTGTCTAATTCTGGCATCTATGGCACAGACTAGTTGCCAGTGCATGTCATTGGGGAGATTGGGGATATATTAACAGCTTCTTCACTGGCTTGCCACATGTATGATCTTGGGTCACTTCAGCATTTCATACCTCAATTTCCTCACCTGTTTAAAAACAGGCTAACAGTTGCCTGTTTGGGTAAAAAGCTTTATGCAAGTCCAATGTATTACAAATCATACTCTGATTTCAATCAGTTGGTATTGTTCAATGTAGAACTAACAAAAGTCGTTAGAAGGCATTTTAATTAATGAACTAGTGGATTTTCACCTGCCATTATCAAAAGACTTCCTGAAAGCCCTGCTGTTTTCATCTTGTTCTCCATTCACTTTTCTGAAGATCTGGAACATCGCGGCAAACAAGCTGACGTTCTTAAACTCCTACAAAATGAAGATGTCGGTCGTCATGGGGATTACGCAGATGGTGTTTGGGGTCATACTCAGTCTTTTCAACCACATGTATGTTTCATTGTCTTCACACCAGTGTCTGAAGCGTATGCGTGTGTGGCTGGTCCGGAGGGCTATGCTAGAGGTGTGGCAAGAGCAAAGGAACAAATTGCCCAGTGTAGCCAAAAGTCATGTGTGTCCCTCTGAAGTTGGGAGGCAGCGACGTGAGGTGCTGGGCAGTGGGGGTTGGGTGGGTCAGCCCCAGCTCCAGCAGGCATGGGGCGCGGGCGCTCAGCCCCGTGGGAGGCATGGGATATGGAGCTCGGGGTGAGGGGGGAGTTCAGCCTCAGCCCCAAGTGGTGTGGAGCTCAGGGGAGTTAGCTGCACGGGGCATAGGTGTTCAACTTTAGCCACAAGTGAGATGGGGCTCACGGAAGACGGGCAGCCCCAGTTGTGGACAGGGTGGAGCTTGGGGGTGAGCTCTAGCCCAGGGTGGCATGGGGCACAGAGCCATAAGAGAGTGGCTGGCTGGGGGCGGGGCTCTGGATGTTGCTGACCAGTTCCCATGCCAGTGCTGGTCATGGGCCGTCCATCCCTCCCGTTCTGGCCCCAGTACCCCACAGGAATCCAAGCAACTCCCCCCCCCCCACTTGGACACAGCCCTGTGCGTGGTGCAACACCCACAGACCCTGGGCAGCGTGGCCACAGCACACCCAGGCTGCTTCAGCCAGCCCTGGGGATCCAGCAGCTGGGCAGTATGGTGGCCACACTCCCAGCCTTGCGATCCCCCCACACTCAACCTCCTGCCTTGACTCCTGCATCCCCCACACCTCTGCCCCGTGCCCCCCACACCTCTACGTTCTGACCTGACTACTGCCCTGAGCCACCCACACCTCCCAACCCCTTGCTCTTACTCCTGCAGCCCCACTCTCTGCCCTGTGGGCCCCCCCGATCCTAAACCCCTGACCTAAGGACCCCCATGCACTCCACCCCACACTTAAATTTATTACAGGTACTGTTATATCACCTCCCCCCCCCCAACCCTCTGCCCTCAAGGGGGGGTGCAATACAACAGTACTTGTAAGAAATGTAAGTTACTTTCACCCCTGCCCCTGACTGTGTTTTCCTCATTTTCTGAGTGCCCACTTGAGACCCGGGGTCCGATCTGCAGAAGTGCTTAGTGCTCACGGCACTAACTGCAGTCACTGCGAGCTCTGCACTGAACACAGAGTGTTATGTGTAAGGCCACATTCTGTGAAATGTCAGGGCCTCCGCAGGGCACCAGAAATTACTGGATGCTTTTGACTTCTTAATCTGCATGCCTTAATTCTCCACCTCTAAAATGGGGCTAGAAACCTCTCCTCTCCGAAGGGTGTTGTGAAGATAAATTCACTAATGCGTGTTAGCAACTAACATCATATATTGAAAGCATCCTAGAAAAGCCCATGAGGAAATGAATAGTTCTGCATTCAGTGCAGGGTGGGGATAGTCAGCAGGAAATAAGGCCTGGAGCCGTGCAGGGAAGAGAAAATGAAACACTGAATACAGGGTTGAAAATCCTGTGCAGTGACTGAGGCAGGGATCTTACAGAAAATTAGTGTGTGACTGTGTAAGCAAAGACTATGCCATGCACATACACAAGGGGGAGTGAATTAGGGCTGCACAGGGAATCTTAATTCTGGCATTTCCTAACATGTACATTCTTTTAATGTACTTTGTAATGAAATCATCTCTACAGGTGCTTAGATACCATTGTGATGGGCAAAGCATAAGACCTGGACAGAATAGGTGTCAATGATATTTATATCTGAATAGTATCTTTAATCCCTAAGGATGCCCAAGTCACACACTTCTCTCTTGTGCACCCATAGCAGCATGGTGCTACTTTCATGAGACTAATGTGTGTGCTGGAGCCAAATAACCCAGTGATCTTATCCCATATGGGCCATCACAATCCCTTTCTGTCTTTCCAGCTACTTCAAGAAAACCATAAACATCGTCCTGCAGTTCATTCCAGAAATGATCTTTATCCTCTGCCTGTTTGGGTACCTGGTCTTCATGATTATTTTTAAATGGTGCCGATTCGATGTCCACATATCCCAGCGTGCACCTAGCATTCTCATCCACTTCATCAACATGTTTCTGTTTAATTACAACGATCCTACAAACGGCCCCTTATATCCACACCAGGTATGGCCTCAAGTATTTTTACAGCTAGGTACTTGCTCCAATTGTAGAGAGCCATTTCAGTTCAACTTTAATTGGTGTGTGGGTTAGTTTGAAAATTAGCCAGGCACTGGTGCAAGAAGCAGTTTAGACCCCAGACTGGTCCTATCCTTCAAATAGTTCAGGTCTGTTGAGAAGGTCTATGGGTCAAATTCTCTCCTCTGTCACACCCCAGTGTGTGGTGGATTATCTAAGGTTGTTTAGGGTGGAATGTGGTTCTAGTAAAAGTAATATACTTTCTTAATGTACATTCCTATTTTCTTTTTTTTCCCTGTGAGAGGCAAATTCTGTCTCCAGGCAGTGAAATCAGCGTTGTTCTTGCGGGGGGAGGCACACAGATGTTCAACTGGCTGCGTGGGGATTGTTTTCTTGGCATTCAGGTTACCCTGGAAGTGAGGAAATGGACCTAATTTCTGACCCCAGTGATGACACAATTAAGGCTGGGACAGAGTGTAGAAGCAAAGTTATGGTGCTCTAGTGTCTTGTGGGTGACTCTGTCTTAGAACTGCTCTTAATTTCTTGTCAAAACTGTTTTTGACATAAAACTGGGTTTTTGACAAAGCAAAAGATTTTTCCAGAAATGTCTGCTTTCCTCTCACATTTCCGAATGCTCATTGGAAAAACTGAAATCTCAACGTGGTTGGCTGAAAACTGAAATGTATTGGCTTTTAGGCAATTTTTGATCAAAAATATTTGCTGTGCAGGTTCTCTATCTTTAATGAAAAGTCAAAATCTTACCCCAAAATAAAAAAATTTTCTTACCAGCTCTGTGCATTTGATCAGATAATACATGAGATTTCTTTTTCTAGTTGCCAGCCCTGCAAGCTCATGCTGGTTTCAGAAAGTCCAGCTGGGTTCTTCCTGGCTTGTACATACATCATCTCTAATAAGGAAGGTTTTGTGGGGCAAATACTGCCTTTAGTTACATCTGTGCAACCGTGAGCACTCTGAGACCATATTTCTGTCCTGCAGTTTGGATTCAGTTACCAAGACTTTAGATGATGCCTGAGAACCCAATTGGCTCTCCAATAGCTGTGTAGGGTTTGCAGTGCTAGCAGGCGTGTAAAGGAGAGTATGTGATCATTTTCATCACCAAGCAAGCAGAGGACACGCTGAAGGCACACACCGGTTGAGTGAGAAGGAACTGTTCTTACTGAATCACTTTTCTGACCATCAGTGCACTTGAAAAACCTTTATTTTAAAAGCATCAATTTTGTCCCTTTAACTGTTCTCCCCACCCTGTGGTCCCTTGTAGGAAGAAGTCCAGAGCTTTCTGGTCATCTGTGCCTTGATAGCTGTTCCGTGGATGCTTATATTTAAACCCTTCATCCTTCGGGCCAACCACCAGAAAGCTCAGAGTATGGTAAGGCACAAGTTTTTTGTTGCATTCTGAAGTTGCAGACAGCTCTGTTTTGGGTAGCCTGGTGGCAGCGCTGCAGGTTAGAGGTGGGATTTTCCACAGTGCTGTATAGGAGGACCTATATCTACACCCCTTAAAGTTAAAGGGTGTTATTTACCAGTGACTTTGACTGGAGCAGAGTTAGGTCCTCACGGGGTGTTTTCTAGAGACTCTCTTCTAGATCAGAAGCAGTTAGAAAAAAGCAGTTGTGAGGCCTCATTTCCCTTGTGTGATCAGTTCCTAATTGCTCAGATGACTGATTGCTTGCTCCATTTAAACTGGGAGCAGAAATGATGCTCTCGGAGAATGAATACAGCACCCGAGGAAATGCCTGATTTAAAAGCAATTGACCACTTTGAAATATTGCTTTCCTCCCGAAAAGTTAGAACTCATATGAACAAGTTCTAAAGCCCCTGGTTGTATTGTGCTGCGCACAGTTGTCAAAGATGCTTGTGAATTTTTCTTTCTTCTTTATTGTATTTGTTCTTTATTGTGTTTGTTTTTAATTTACTTTTCTTGGTAGGTAGATGTAGGGATTGGAGTATCTTTTATGTGGCACAGATGTTTTCATTTAAAAAGAGATCAGCTAGTTATGCCAAGTGATCTTTTCCAGTTCAGTAACTCATAGCCTATCAGTTGTCCCAGTGGCGTAGCGAGGGTGTTATGCGCCCGGGGCGGGAGGGGGCGTTGGGCTCCTAGGCAGGCCTTTGAAGTGCCCGGCCCCTCTGCCCAGCCCTGTCTCGGCGATTTGTCTGCAGGGAGCAAGTGTCCTGGCAGCTAAATTGGTGCCCCCCCCATTGTGGCACCTGGGGGCAACTGCCCCGACCCCCCCTCTATGGCACTGGTTTGTCCTGTAAGGTCTTACTGATTCAGAGGGGTAGCCATGTTAGTCTGTAACTGAAAAAACTTAAAAAACAATTAATTGTCCTGCGGCGCCTTAGAAACTAACAAAAAATGTAGATGGTATCATGAGCTTTCGTGGGCATGAAGTGGGTTGTGCCCATGAAAGCTCCCATTACCATCTACATAGTTTGTTAGTCTCTAAGGTGCTGCAGGACTATTCATTTTTTTTAGGTCTTACTGTGTAATTGTTCTGGGATTTTTAGGAAGGTTTTTCGTTGTTGACTGCTTCTGCTTTATGCCAATAACATTTGATATCTTTCCTCCAACCAATGATTTTCGTATGTCAGCTGTCTGATCAAATCTTAGATTTGGCCAGATTCACACAACTCCAACAAAAGGTGTTTTTTTGTATGACATTCAAGACAACTTGGAGATAAGCAGGTATTACAGAGATTAGTGGTGCAACAGAACATGTTGTTATGAGACATTTCCTACAAAACCTGTTGGAAGCATCAAAGAATGCAAAAAGCTGGTGTATCCATACCAGAATGAAATGTTTATATTAAGTTTGTTATGGGATTTATCACATATTTGTTTATGGTCTATAGAGGCATGGGTCAAGTCCTCTTGTGTGTACAGGTTGAACCTCTCTTGTCCGGAAATCTCTGGTTTGACAACATACGTGGTCTGGCATGAATTTAGTTAGCTGGAGGTCCACTTATCATGGATGTGTCCAAGTTTTCCATGGTCCCATAAAGTTTGTTTATAGCCACCAGTACTGGCTCTCAGTGTTCTGTGCTGTTATTTAGCTCTAATTTACCCCTAACTGTCTTCTAAGAGCCCAGAAGCAGTGGTAGGGTTGGGATTGCTGTTAGACAATACTGACCTCGTGTGGTTGGGCAAATTCTCTGGTTCAGCACCGGTCAGGTCCCAAGGGTGCCAGGCTAGAGAGGTTCAACCTGTATTATAATGACACTTTGCTGATGCACCACAGATAATGCTTATGGAGAGAGGGTGGCTGGTCTTGAGATCAGTCACAGGGACACAGGTCAGGAGATCCGGATTCTGTTCCCAGATCTCTTTCTGACTTACTGCATGACCTTGAGCAAATCCCTCAATCTCTGTGGGCCTGATTCTCTCTTCCTTACAACAATGTGACTCCATTGGCTGCCACTATTCTTGATGCGCATCGAGAAAATCAGACTCCCAGTGCCGCAGCATTCTCATCTGCTCAATGCCGATGGAATCGCCACGCCTTACAGATGGGTCATGAGGCTGAAGCTAGTGCATGTAAATTATGTTGCAATTCTTGGTTGGAAGGTGCTGTAGAAATTGAAGTATTATTTATTCTGAGTGATGGAGGCAGCAATACAGTATTTTTCTAGTCTAATAAATGTCTGTTGCTGAAACTACCGTTGTATCACATCTAGTCTGTGCTATATAGGGAAGTTATGTGCCGTATATTTATAGCTATAGCTCTATAGCGCATCTATTGGCCTGTAGGACCACTTAGACCATAAGAATACAAACCTAGCCACTCTCTTTTGCTTTTTGAAAGCTCCAGTCATCGGCCATTTCCGAAAACCCCGCTGGTGACACTGAAGTGGAGATCCTTGCATCCAATCACACCACGAAAGCCAGTCAGGAGGACCATAGTGGCGGCCATGGGGGACATGATGACCATGAGGAAGAGGTAGGGAAATCAAAGCACGGGAAAGGAGGAGGAGCAGCCCTCGTGAGTGCTACCTGCAAGTAGGTCAGACTGGAACATGAATGATCTTCTGCAAGGCTGAATGGAGGTCTTGAGATTTGCCTCCAGCCTTTTTGATAGTTTCAGGGAAAGCTCTTCGACCAGTTCTTTGTACGAGAAAAGCCCCCTGAACCATAACCTAATGCTCCAACCAAACCTGAACCTAACTCTGTTGAGATTCAGAAAGGTTTAATTCCCCCTCTGCTATGCTTCATTTTCACGACTCGTGTTTAGAGCTGGCAAAACAACACAAGAGTATAGAGCCTCATAACCTGCTTCCTGTGAGAGAACTGTTCTTGCAGATCTTCCACCCAGCTCTGTGAAGACCAAGAGGTTCAGATTGTGAGGCTGAGCAACAGAGGCTTTGAGCACAAACCTTGCTATAGGAACTATCAGACTGGCTCACAGCTGAGGCCCAACCAGTCCCGTATCCTGTATCTGATATTAGCCAGGGCCAGCTGCTTCAGAGTAAGGACCTTGCAGAAGGGCAGATGTGGGACAATGTGCTTTCCATATTAGACTCACCTTGTTCACTAATGATTAGAATGGGCATAAGCCCCAAAGCACAATGTTTAATATCTTCCCAGACCACCTGAGCTTTGGCCCATCACAAAGACCTGGTCTGCACTAGAGACACTATAATTCTGTCATTAAGGGTGTGAAAAATCCCCCCTCCCCAGGGATGTAATTATATCAACCAAGCCCCCTGTGTGTGAACAGTGTGATTTCAGCAAGAAAGCTTCTCCTGCCAACATAGCTATCGGTCCTCACTCAAGCGCTACAGTAGTACAGCTGCTTCAGTGCAGTGTTTTCAGTGTAGACTTGCCTGAGGAGAACGCAGCTCTCATAGCTGAAAAAGCACGAGTGTCCTGAACCTGAAATCTGGAGAGGGAAGGTGGGAGCAACTGAGATTGGGACACAAATTGGGTGCTATTCTCACCTGACAGACTCATTGATTTTCAGTAGTGTTGGATCAGGCCTTTTATGCTCCACACTTATTTCGGGATTGCACCTTCCAGCCTGTAAACTGTGTGCATAAGGGGGTCATTTGGCCCAATTAATTTGAACTCTGGGACATCAGGATGTGTGTTTCTGGCAGCAGAGGCGCTGCCTGGAGTGGTGTTGGCAGCCGTCCCCAGTGCTTCAGGGGGACCGGGTTTGTAGTCAGCTGGCAGGCCAGGAAGTGAGGGTGACTAGCTGAGGAGGGAGATGGCTCTTAGGAGATGCACTGATTCAGTGTATGTCCCCAAAAACATCTGCTGTCAGGTTTCCTGTGAAGTCCCACCTATAAATTAAGCGTCCGTACTTAGGAAAGCCTAAGGAGAACGGTACTAGTCTCACTGCCACCCTCCTCGAGGGGTGAAATTGTGGGGGTGGCAAATATGGGGTAGATCCTCAGCCGTTGCTTCACGTTGCTTTTCTTCTGGGAATGATGGGCTGGGAAAATGAAGGAGGAGGAACGATTTTTCAAACCTGCCATTTCAACCCAAATGTGGGCCCCAACTGTGGTGAAGAGGAGGAAAGAGACCAACACGCAGCACATTAATAGTCAGCACTGCTCTGTTAAGCAAGCGGCACTAAATGAGCGTAAGTGAAGCAGCCTCATTTTTATATCATTTCAGTTCAACTTTGGTGATATCTTTGTCCACCAAGCTATCCACACCATTGAATACTGCCTGGGCTGCATCTCCAACACAGCATCTTACCTCCGGCTCTGGGCACTCAGCTTGGCTCATGCACGTGAGTTATCACTCGGTGTTTGTTATTACACAGATAGTGACTATGGAGTGCTGCTACAAGAAGGGTTTTACTTGAGCTGGTTGAGACTTTTGTGTCTCTTTTCTTTTTTTTTTTTTTTTTTTTCCAGTGGAAAGTTATGGTTTCCACAAATATCAACATATGAACATGAAAAAAAATGATTTTTTTTGGTCAGTATTTTTCAATTTTTCCATCAGGAAAGTCAAACCAAATGTCAACCCAAATAAATGTATTTGGGTTTGTTGAACCAAATGGAAAATGTTGTGGCACTTCAGGGTAAGCTGCCGAAGCATGCAGCATGAAGGTTTAAATGAGGGCAAACAGTGGAATCTCTGTAACTTAAAGTCTTTGACTCAAGATGTGAGGACTTCTTTGACTCAGCCAGAGGTTACAGGCCTGTTACAGGAGAGAGTGGGTGAGATTCTGTGACATGCAATACGCAGGAGCTTAGATTAGGTGCTCAATATAGTCTCTCCTGGACTCATGGTTCAAGAGTTCCTGTGCCTCATGTCCCTGCAGTGAACTTGGCTCTCTGGCTGAACTACATTTCCCATGATGCATTGAGGTTTTCTTTTTGATTGAACCCTGGTGGTTCTGAGAAGAGGTAGTGCAACCCTGCCCATAAAGGGCAATAGGACCATGAGGCAACCAAATTACAACTCCCCGTGAGGTACCGCAGCAGTTTAGGGAGAGGCAGATTCATATCAAACTGACATGAAAAACCCCACCAACATTTTGCTTTGTGCAGCACATAAAAATGAGACATTCTGATGGGGAAATAACCAAAGATTTCATTTTTAGCTGCAATTTCACAATCAACATTTTTCAGAACTCTTCATTTCATGAAAAACGTTGGTATGTCAACTTTTTATCCTGATTCGGGGTGAAACAACTGCTGCAATAACAGAATTCCCTGCAGGAAGGAATCTCTGATTTTTTTTTTAAACCAACTCTAAGTATTATTGTTTGTTTATTACAGGTTGGACCTCCCTGGTCCGGCATCCTTGGGACCTGACCAGTCCCAGATGGGGGATTTTGCTAGACCAGGGGAGGTCATATCTGGCTCCCCTGTTATTGGCTCCCCCCAGCCCTGGATCAGCCTCTGGCCTCCTGGCTGACTCCCCCTTGCCACCGGCCTCGCTGCTCTGCCAAACCCCCTACCTCCTTCCCTGCTATGCTGTGGGCAGCCCCGCTATGCTCCTGGCCCTGCTAGGTTTCCCTGCTGCAGCAAGCCAACCTCCTGGCCCTGCCAGCCTGCCCCGCTATGGCACACTGAGCTCCTGGCCCTGCTGGGCAGCCCTGCTATGCTCCTGGCCCCTCTGGGTTGCAGTGTGCTGAGCTCCTGGCCCTTCTGGGCAGTCTCTCTGGGTTGCACTTGGCTGCCCAGATGTGATGCGCTGGGGAGCCCAGTTGTCAGCCCTCCATCAGGACACTCTGGTCCTGGAACATCCCTGGTCCAGCCACATCCATCGTCCTGCAGGACCAAGGAATCCCGGATCACAGAGGTTCAACCTGTATTTATATTTTTGTGGCATCTTGAAGCCCTGCTCATGGACTGGTGACACCACGGTGCTAGATTCTGTACGAACACAGAACGAAAAAAAGCCCAGTCCCTGCCCCAAAGAGCTTATAGGCTAGAAATGGGCGACTACAGAAAGAAACCTCTGAGTGCAGAGATCCCAGGATGGTAAGGGGTGAGCCCTTTATAACATCCTCGTTAGCACATAAATAAGTCCAGTAGGATTTAATTGGAAGCCAGGTCACACTAGGCTTATATTGGAGCTAAGGTGATAGAAGGGAGTTTTACACTTAACTCTGCTACAGAATTTGCACTGTAGATTAGGTTTGTGACCTCGCTGATAGGGCCTACATGTGGTATGTACTTCTGTGGAGCTGTGTGTGTGACTGAGCCTGTTACAATAGTCTGTGCCACTGTAGTTCTGGTTCCCCGGTCAGTGGGATGCAATGATAAATTCATTGTTCTGATGGTTTTGCATGTCGTGCCTTGCTGACCAAATCAGTTCCCTTTCTTACTACGGAGTGTCCTTGCTCTCCAGCTAATCCAAGACCTGCGATACCTGTGGCAGTAGATGCCTGTGTAGAATGTGGGTTCTCTTGGGATTCAAAATTATTTTTCTGATTGTCCTGCCCTATGATTTTACCCTCTGTGGGGATGAGTGAATGGATTTTGCCCTTGAGATAGTTGAACTGTTCTTGCTCTTGCTCCCTGCTTGCTTTGCAGAGCTATCAGAGGTGCTCTGGACCATGGTGATGAACATTGGACTCAAGAATAGTGGCTGGGGAGGACTTATTGGGGTCTTCATCATCTTTGCCATCTTTGCCGTTCTCACAATCGCGATCCTGCTTGTCATGGAGGGCCTGTCTGCGTTCCTGCATGCACTGCGTCTTCATTGGTACGTGTCCTGCGGGAGGATTCTGTACCTCTTCAAGCTATGGGAGCATATTCCATTGCACTTTCTGGGAGACGGGGGCACACTTCTTGAAGGTGGGGGGAGAAGGAGGAGGTTGTAAGTACCTAAATACAAAATAAAACTAGCCATGTTACTCTGTAACTAAAAAAACTTAAACAGTAATGGTCCTGTAGCCCCTCAGAGACCAAACAAAATATATAAATAGTATTTGAGCTTTCATAGGCACAACCCACTTCTGTCCTCTGAAGAAGTGGGTTGTGCCCCCAAAAGCTTATGACATTATTTATGTATTTTGGATAGTCTCTAAGGTGCGACAGGACCATTATTTCTGGGTAGATGCTCATAGTTCTTACCAGATGTTTTCTATTCACAGCCATATGATTGCGTCTCAGGCTTATGCCAGAGTACTGCTGGCCAGTGCACATCTGGGCATCTCATGTTTGAACATGGGAAGACGTGCAAAAAATATGTAATGATCATATAGGGTGGCCAAACTGAAACCTCCAAAGTCATGTCTGTTGGGGCGCAGCTGATGCTTGTAAGCTGCTTGCTGGCGGTAGAAGATTTAGTACGTTAATTCGCTGTTCCATCTGCACGTGCGGGATCAGACCCTTTTCTAAGAGCTTACAAGAAGGTAGACTGATAGGTAAAACAAATCCAGTGCAAGAGAAAAGAAACTCAACGGCTGCCCTGGAGTTCTCTTGGAGGGCTTGTGTTGTGTACTTTGCACTGCATGACTTTCCATGGCTAACCACACAGTACAGTCAACAAAAACCAGCTTGTAATGTAAAGTGTGGAAGCACTTGATATGGGGCTGGAGGGCCTGAGAGGTTTGCTCACTCAGATTCCATTGTATTGCACAAAGGAGTGAACATGGCTGCCGCGGGTGGTTATCAAAGCTCTCTCGGATATTCGATTTAGTGCAGGAACAAGGGGCTAGTTTTCCCTGCTACCAAGGGTGATTTTCCCTTTACGGGATAGCATTTGCAGACTGATATATGAAAGGGTCTGTACAGCTCAGTGGCTCTTCTGGATTCCTTTGGCAGCCACAGTCGTTACCCTCTTTCAAATGCTTCACTTTCCTCCCTGTACCATACGCCCAGGGAGGTGGCAACCAGATCTCTCAAGAGTGGTACTTTCTCCTTTAAAATATAGTTGTCAGTGATGCCGTTGTTGATCCTGCCCTTTTCCATTATGTCAGAGGGACCCTTAGGAAATCCTACCGCAGCCACCAGATCCTAGGCACAGCACAAGGTGGTAGAGATTCCCGGAAACTTGTGCATGTTTCTGACCCCCACGCTCAACACTGTTTGTTAAGCTCCTGGTCTCTCTTGCACTGGAGCTATTTTTCTCACAGCTTGACTTTTAAATGTTCCTTTCTTCCCTCTCTCCCTCCCCACACCCTATAGTCTCATAGAACATATTACGATACCTCTCTAACTCCTCTTTGTGTTATTGCCCCCTATTAGGGTGGAGTTCCAGAACAAGTTCTACGTGGGCATGGGGTATAAGTTTTCCCCATTCTCCTTTAAGCAGATCATAGATGGAACTACAGAAGAGTAAAGACAACTCACTGCAAAAATCCCTTACTTCTGGGACCACGTTTTTTTTTTCTTTCCTTGAAACCGATGACACTGCAGAGTGCAGAACCCTCCTCGAGAGAGCTTCGAATTCTCTATCGTTAAATGGAATTGTGGCCACTACATACAAGCCAGATGCTAATGTCCGAGATGGGTCAACAGTCTGTCATAATTGGGCAAAAACCTTAATCTAAAAGGTGACCGTTTTTACATACACAGAGACAACACCCAAGCATATTGGCCAGATCCTCCTGCATCTTTCCATTGAAGTCAATGCTTATGGTTGGCCTGTTTGTTGGAGTCATCTGTCTACTCTTTGGGTTAAAGAGGCAGTGTACTGTTTTGAAATAAATTAAGTATCTACTTACATGTGCGCTTCCCCCTTTGCTGTCCTGCTTTGTGATTTTTTTGTTTTTGTTTTTTATGAAGACATTTAAGTATTGGGTTAGATGAATTCCATAGGTCAGTGATTCCCAACTTTTTCCCCGTGGAGGAACCCCTAAAATGATTTTTCATATCCCGAGGAACCCCTACCTATGAAAATGTTTGCTTGGCCAGAAAAAGTTGCCAGCGGGGAGTGCAATTCAATTACTACTAAATTATTGTCAAGAAAATGTATTTGTAAAGAGCTGTTATATATATGTATGTCAGCTTACTGTGTAAGAAAAAATGTTTTTATATATTTATTTATTCCATGATTTCTCGTGGAACCCCTGACGATGGTCTGCAGAATCCCAGGGTTCCATGGAACCCTGGTTGGGTAACACTGCCATAGGTTATCAGATGACAACGGCATGTGATTCATCCCTCTACAAGATTGCCTTTCGTAATATAATGCACAAACACAATTCACAGTAACTGAGAATAATGCCGTAGTACAAGTTGGCTTCTACTATGACAAACGGCTCAGTATCTTATTTGTGCCAGCACTTAACATGGCTGGATTACTGGCTTTCTCAGACATTGTCACTTTAGAAAAGAGTTAAATATGAATTACACAAATACAAGGCCACACCAGCTGCAGCGCAGCAGTAAGTTCTTTCCTGGAGACAGTTTGCTCTGGGGAATCCTGACAGAAGATGGCTACTTCTATACTGCAAGAAGAGACTGTGCAAAGACCATGAATACATAATGAATAGGGAGGACAGTTGCCTTAGTGCGATCCCGTTGAAACTGCACTCTCAGGGCTTATGCACATTTGAAATGCCAGAGGTGGGTGAACTATGGCCTGCAGGCTGCCATCGGCCCATCAGCTATTTTTATCTGGCCCTGGAGCCAGTGGTGTAGCTAGGACAGGAAAAGTGGATGGGCCCAGCTTTCAGGTGAGTGAGCAATGATGAGGGGTGGAGAGTGGGCAGAAGGGCTGGGTGTGGGGTAGGAGAGAAGGGGCAGAAAGGATTAGATGTTCAGGAGGGATCTGTTGCCTTGTGAAGATGGGAGGGGATCCAGTGCTATGAGAAAGGGACAAGAAGAATCTCGTGCTCCAGAGATCAGGAAGGGGATAGGGGTGAGAGGGATCTGATGCCCTGGGGAGAGGGACAGAAAGGGGAGGGGGCATCCAGGGCCCTGGCAAAGGAGGGCAGATGGGATGGGGAACCCAGGGCGCACAGGCTGGCTCAGCAGGCACCCGGGGCACACAGGCTGCGGGCTGCACCTATGGGGCAAAGAGGGGGCCTCACCGGGGTTTGAGCTCTGCCCACTCCTCCCAACTCCAGCTCGGTTTCCGCCCCAGTGCTAGCCTCATGGAAGTAATGCTGGGGCTGGAGACTGAGGCCGTGGTGGCGGGAGAGATGTGCGACCAGCTGGGATGAGGAGTCCCAGCCTGTGGACTCGGGGAGCTCTGGCCTTGATTGAGTGTGCCTGGATGCTAAGTGGGTGGGCCACAGCCCACTCAGGCCCATCTGTAGCTATGCCACTGCCTTGACTTCCCACTGGGAGCTGTGGCTCCACATGGCTCCCAGAAGTAGTGGCACGTCCCCCCTCTGGCTCCTATGCATCAGAATAGCCAGAGGGCTCCCTGTGCTGCTCCCACCCTAAGCACTGCCCTCCCTGCAGCTCCCATTGGCTGGGAACCATGGCCAATAGGAGTTGCAAGGGCAGTGCCTGTGGATGGGGTGGTAACTGCCTGCCTGGGCCTCCATGTAGGTGCTGGCAGGGAGACATACTGCTGCTGCTTCTGGAAGCTCTTGAGGAAGTAAGTGCAGCATAGAGCCTGCACTGCTGAGTCCCACCCCACCATGCCCCAACTCTGTTCCCCAGCCCCGATCTCCCTACTGCCCTCTGAATCCCTAAGTCCCATCTCCATACAATTTCCATGGCCTGATGTGGCCCGTGGGCCAAAGAGTTTTCCAGTTGCAGTGTAGACATTCCCCATAGGGATGGGAGGAGTACTTCTTCCCTTTGTTTGTGTGCACACACGCACGCATCCACAGAGACACTTTGTCTTTCACACAAGTAGTAGCACATCCACAGTAATACTTTGTGGTTGCATTCACATTTTGTTTTTCTCCATGTTTTGCAGAGGTTGACGAGAAACACCCATTGAGAACTAAGATGGGGCAAACTGGTCTGGTGTGTGTGAACGAACACACAGAAAATAATTTGCTTATGCGAGAAGAGGCAGGTGAATTACCTGGACAAATAGTTATTTTATCTTTATGGCATTTTTCCAAGTGACCAGAATGTATCTGGGAGACGATTACGTGAAATGGAATATGTTTTTCTCTTCAAGTTTCCTTTTGGCTTGAACTCAACATCTGAAGCGGGGAAAGCAAATACACTTAGATAAGTTAAAGCAGGAAGTTCAGATTAGTCCACAGGTCCCCACCTGTGGGGTGGCCTCCCCCTAGGGAGGTTTAGAGGAAAGTTCGGGGAGGGACTTGGCAGGACCCAGGCCAGCCCCCGTGGAAGGCAGGGAGAAAGTTTCACCCAGTCCTTCTCCACTTCCACTTCTGCTCCAGCCTTGGCCTGAGCCCCAGCTCCTGACTTCATTCCCAGCATTGGCCAAGGCCACTTCCAGAGCTATGATTCTTGTCCCAGCCCTGGTCTTGGCCCCCTTTCTCTTCTCGGCAACTCCCCCCACAACCTCTGAGGAGATGCAGCCACACTTCCAACCTCTGCTCCAAGGGGTTGGGGGAACAGACAGGAATAAGAGGGACATGACCCTGAAAAGTTTGGGAACCACTGGTCTAGTGGGTAGGGAGCCGGGTTCAATGCCTGGGTCTCCTGCAGATTTCTAGTGTGATCTCCGCCAGGCCACCTGGTGCCTCAGGTCCCCATTTGCAGAATGGGGATAGTTCTTCCCTGCCTCACACGGGTGTTGAGTGCACAAAGCCCATCAGTGCATGGAAGCTGTCAAGTACTGTGTTGATGAGGCCATAAAAATACAGCCATCCTCAGCCCCGGGTCCCAGGTGTGCTCTGGACGTTTGCATCTCCTGGCCTTACTCCACGCCCTGGCGACATCCCTAGTTCAGAGCGCAGCACTTGGGGAGGACTCCACGCTGTATTTCTGAGCAGGGCTGTGGAACAACAGAGGTAACTAGTAACCAGTTACGAATGGTCCATTCCAGGTTTGACATGAGACCCAGGGTGTGCTGCAACGGGACCTCTGGGGTTTCTAATCTATGATGTGTGCCGCTCAGGGATGAGCTCAAGAAAGCCGATAATTATCTACCAGCAGGTCTTAGCACCAAGTCCTTACTCATGCTTTACTCACCAGTGGTACATCTCCCATGGGACTCCCTGGGAATTCCGACTAGAGATTTCACAGGATGTACATCAGGGAAAGTAAACTCTCAAAAGCCTGAGGCTTCACAGATACCTGCATATCTCTTGGGGTGATAAAGCAGAAACCTCTTGTGCGGTGTTGCCAGGGGCACTAACAGCTACCACTGTGCAAGTTCAAACTATAAAGAAAGGTCTTGTGTGTCAGACAGTAGTTGACAGGTCCAAGACCAGCAGTTGACAAACAGTCCTTACCTAGCCCACATGGGTAGCTGTGCCCAGTCAGAGCGAGGCAAGAAAGTGTTGCCTGTGTATCCAGGTTTTCATACACCCTATGACTGTATGGGGTGGGGGTGGTTTCAGATAGTTAGGGGACAAAAGCTACACAATGGCCAAAAGTGGTCAATACAAAAAAAAAAAAAAAAAAAAAATCAGCACCTCATAACAGTTACTGTGGAAAATTTCAACACCACACAGCTCTTTCTCAGCAAGTATATTTAGTCATAAGGTGAAACCATTATTGAAAAAAACGTATTAACCATCATTCTACATGCATGCTAAAAAGCTTACTGAAGGTCACTGCCCCTCCAGGCTCAGGCACTAGTAAGTGTCAGCTTTTCAAATCCCACATATGGGTTTTTCCTGTGCTTACACTTTCTTAATTGTCTCAGAGACAGCACCTTTCCCCCCATGGCTCATTTAGACTTTTCATCATGCAGCCTGGGCCTTCGAGTTTGGCCCCATGCGATGGGAGATCAGCAGAGAGCGGCCCACACTTCATGGTGTAGCTTCAAAAGGCTGGGGTTTTACATAACCAGCAGTGGGGGAATTTGCATTCATCTTCTAGACCTGTGGTGGTCCACCAGTTCTGAAGCAATTGCCACTATAGTGGCTACTGCAACTGTGAATTAGCCACCCTCAACCAGTCAAATAGCCACATTGTTCAAGCCAATTAGTCACATTCAACTGGTCAACTAGCCACATGTGGCTAGCATGTTGGATGCCACGTTCTGGACAGATCCAAGGAAAACCAGATAACACTTTGGCTTGCGAAAATGCGTTCTCGGCTGGCACATTGTTCAATAATATCCTTTGGGCCCCGAAGCTCACATCTTCCCCACCGCCTTGAGGTTACATTCCCATCCCTGCACACAGTAATGCATACACCTTTCATCTAGTGCAGTGGACCCCAAAGATACTTGAAGGCAATAAGGTTGCCCAAGGATGTTTCAGGAAATTGCTGCATCTGTCACAGAGACCTGCCCACAGGTACTTACAGAAAGCAATGATACTGGACAGCAGGCAAAGACATAACAAGGTCCAGTGCCTGGTAGCTGGAAGGTTATAAAATTTAAACTTGAATGTGGGGGCAGGTTCTGCTTGGCCAAGCACACTGAGGAATGAGGTAAAGGCTGTGTCACTTGGACTCTTTCAGTCAGGCTCAGCCATCTTTCTAAAAGCTACGCTCTTATTCCCCCACGAGGAGTTGTGCTAGATGCTGCAGGAATCCCTGAGTGAAATTCTGTGGCCTGCCTTACCCAGGAGGTCAGATTAAGGGCTCATAAAGGTCCCAACTGGCTTTAATCTCTATGAAGATATTCCCTTGCTTCAGCATCCTTTTAATGCCAATGAACCCTATGGGCTGATTATGCCCCATGTTAAGAGGTGTTTACATCTACTTTCTCAGACATGGCCGCCTTTCCGCCATCTTTTGGACCAATGCTTCTCACCCTGTCACACATCACTTGCGCTCCCATTCTGTCACTGACACAACTGTCAGGAGCCAAAATTCTGATCTGCATCACTCTTACCAACAGTGTCCCCATTAAGGACTGTAGTGTAGTGTGTCCTCATTTATTGTGCTTGTTGCTTATTTTGGCAATTTCCTATTTTATCTTGTGGTGAGGCACTGGCCTGAGACCCAGGAGATATGGGGGCCACCCTCCTCTGTATGACTATGGGCAAGTCATTTAATTGCTCTGTGCCTCAGTTTCCAACCTGTAAAATGGGAATAACAACACATTACCCTTGTTTTGACTTGTCTGTTTTTTATTGTAAGCTCTTCAAGAGTAGGAACTGCCCTAGCACATTGGGACCCTGATCTTGGCTTAGGTCTCTCTGAACTACTTTACTACATATAATAACTTTGAAAGGCTACCCTTCTGTGTTGATCTTTAATAGGGTGCCAGGGGTATTCTATTTCATTCCTTCTATAGTTGCTCTTCTTAGGTAACGTCTGCCTTCAACTTTCCCTAACGAAAACTGCTCTCCCATACTAGTTAAATCATAAATCATCAGTGCAAAACATACTGCTTGTATTAAACTAGATATACAGAAATCAACATCAGCCAGGCATGGCAGCATCAGAGGAAACAGTTTGGAATCTCACACTCCCAATCATTATGTTAGGGGCTTCCATCTTTTAACAAAGGATGTCGTCCCATCAGTTTCTTTGTGTGAGTCTGTGAATCTGACTCCCCCCCCCCCCCCCCCCCACCACACATTCATTCGCTGGTGAGAGAACAGGAAGCTCTGCATTGCCCTCAACATGCTCATATTATGTACAGTTTTGCATTGTGATGACTATAATCACATTCATGCTTCAAGGCTTTAGTTGATCACCTGAAGGGGTCAGGAAGGATTTCTTTCCCCCAGTGCACAATTGGCTAGAGGTAATCCAGGGCAGGAGAAGAGGGTGAAGTTGAGGCAAGTGGGGTTTTTTCCTTCCTCTGGTGCCTCAAGGATTGGCCAGAGGAGGAAACCAGACAACAGCAGAGCTGCAGTATTGCTCTGAGGTGGTACATGGTCTTTTTCCCTGGACCTGGTTGGTGCGCCTTGCTCACCTGCAGGGTCAAACCGATTGCCATTTTCTGGATTAGAAAGGAATTTTCTCTCTGGGGAAACTGGTGGGAACCTCTTCTCTGTCTCAGGGCCTGGTTTGCCTGCTGGAGTCATCTAGGCAGCTCTCACTGAATCAGTTCCCTGCTAGCCTTGAGCATAGGCTTGGCCTGGTCTTTGCCTGTGGAGCACAACAGTTTAGCTTTCTGAGGAGTTAAAATTCCTTTAATCGGACACAAATGATTGCGCTCCAGAGCGGGGCAAGAGTGCGGAATGGAATGGCCTGTGATATGCAGGGGACTAGATGATCTAATGACTCCTTCTAGTCTTAGAGGCCATGAAATTACAGGTTGGTGTTGCCCTTTTAAGAGGGGACAGGTGAAATGTTGTCATGGTGGAGGTGTGGCTCAAGGATATAATCTGCATATTTTAGTGTAAATGCCTTAAAAACATTTCCTGGAGGCACAGGGTGGCTTGATCTATTAGGACACAGTAAGTGCAGCAACTTGCTATGGAAAAGCTGGAGGAAGTTTTGAAACCCTGCATTTAAAACCCAGCCAAGCCAGAGTTGAAAGATTTACAGAGGGAAGTGTGTGCCTCCGGCTAGGAAGAACACTTATTTATGGAAGCTGGCTCCAAAAGCAGCAATGCAGCTAGTGCTTTAAAGTGAAAATAGCCGACTATTTAACACTAGACAAGCGGGAAGAGACATTTCCCCCTTCCCCCCCAAGGTTCTGATCTTTCTCAGGTAAGAAACTTTCACTCAGAAATCAAAGCCAAGTCCCGTCTAGGTGGGGTGGGATTGTTTGAATGTTTGTGCATCAGGTCCAGAGAGCTGTGGGGTTTTGCTGTGATGCAGACTGTTATCTGAAGGCCTGGTGAGCAGCTGTGTATCTCCTATACCTGCCCCACCTATGGCCCCTATCTCCTTTGCTGAGGAATTCTGCCAGGTTTCTTACTGTGAGTCATGTAATCGTTTTGTATTATCACTGTCCCACAAAATGAATCGCTCAGGCTAGTGCATTATTTTGGCGGGGGTTGTGGGGAATGTATCACTTATACAGCGCTTCATGTTTTCAAAGTGACTTACAATTATTAATCAGTTCACCTTTCTGACACCCCAGGAAATACAGAAGATTCTAGCGCTTGTACCGGAGCAAATAAGTTTAGAAATGTTTGGGGGTAGGAGACAGGAGGGGGAGCAAACCTGCACTTTCAGTAAGAGCTATAGGAGGATGTCTTGGAAGGATTAAAAAATGGATAAAAATTTCACACCAGCTCACTCATTCCTTCAGCTATAAAAGCTACAGCGTGGTGTGTAGTAGGATAGATGTTTGCAGATTTCAGTGTCTTCCATGATGCAGCCGGCAGAAGCTACCTTATGCACAGAGAAATGAGCCTACTGGGTATGTGTTTGAGGTGCTGCTCTTTTGTAGCTGTGAAACAAGTCATATCTGCTGGACCTAAGGGTGCTGCCACACCCCCTGGCTTGAAATGGTTTCTACTCTATGCAGAATTTACAGTGTGGGTCAATGGCTCTCCGAACCTCCACTATGCAAATTCTTCCAGCATAGCTGAAACAAGGAAGGGTAGCTCAGTGGTTTGAGCACTGGCTTGCTAAATCTAGGGTTGTGAGTTCAATCCTTGAGGGGATCGTTTAGGGATCTGGGGCAAAATCTGTCAGGGATGGTACTTGGTCCTGCCCATGAGGGCAGGGGACTGGACTCAATAACCTCTCAAGGTCCCTTTCAGCTCTATGAGATAGGTATATGTCCATATATTATATTATTATTAAAAGGTCTTTTTCTCACTACCTCCACAATAGCACTGAGAGAGAGCTATCTGTGTATTTAACAGTGAACCATCCAGCCAGTGTGGGAGCACTAGAGCGTCATTAAAAAAGGTAGAGCCATCGGTTAACATTCATTTGCCAGATACTTTCTTTGCGATAGCCTTCATTTAGGGTTCTGATGGGCACCTCACTTTCAAACAGTCTGAAACAGTACAGGCCGTGGGGTTGTTGCCATGTCAGTCGCAGCCCAGAATATGAGTTAGATGAGGTCGATGAGGTAATAGCTTTTCTTGGACCAACTTCTGTAGTTGAGAGACACGCTTTTGGACCACATGGAGCTCCTCTTCTGATCTGTGAAAGGCACTCCAAGCCTCACTGGGATGCGTTTCCTGGACCTGAGGAAGAGTTTTGTATACACTCCAAAGCTTCTCTCTTTCACTGACAGCAGTGGGTCCAATACACGATATATTGCCTCACCTGCCTTGTCTCTTTCTTGAAATATGGGTTGCTAAACGATTGGTTCCGCCTTGAATTTAGCTATGGCGTTCTGTCTACGTTTCCCAGACCTGAAGAGGAGCTCAAAAGCTTTTGTCTCTCCCCAACAGAAGCTGGTCCTGTAAATGATATTACCTCACCAACTTTGTCTCTGACAGAGTCTATGCATGGCATTAGGACAATAAGTGGCCTGTGGGCTGAACGTGGTTTGCCAGGGTCAGCCCCTGGCAGGTTGTCTCACAGCCACTTGCAGCTTCCCCTGGCTGGGAATGGCGAACTGTGGCCAATGAGAGCTGTGAGCGGCCGTACCTGTGGACGTGCAGGTAGATAAAGTGTTTGGCGGCCTGCCAGAGCCTAACCCTGGTTGACAACGTGTGGCCCATGGGTCGCTTATTGCCCACCCCTGAATTAGGGCCTCATCCGGTGCCAACTGAAGTCAATGACTTGGCTTTCACTTTTACAGGTCCTAGAAGCTAACATACCTCCCATCTCTCTCTCCTGTCATCTGATCTAGTTACCTGCCTTCCAGCCCCTAACCTCCCCTATAACATGCTAATTAGACTCATCACTTCACTGCATAAAAGCCAGCTCTGCAGCAGCTTTTCAGCAGTGCAAAGCAGCACTGGGTCAGGAAGTACAGACAGAGTTATTTGAGATAATTAAGACTCTGGCCTTCACAGTTGAGCAGACATTTCCAACCTAGAATGAAGCTCTGTTCTCTTTCTAAAGTCTCTCCCAGACAGTGCATTTTGGACACTTATAAATGGTTAACAATTAGGAATAGACGGTATAAGCCTATTACAGATATGAGTAGCAAGTGTAATAGGTGATTATAATCACCTTAAGGAAAGATGAATAAGCTATACAATGAGCAGTCTATTGTCCAGATGGACTATGTAACACTCTATAACAAATAATTAATCGTTTATTAAAACATTTATTCATCAATTATTAATCCTTTATAAATATACCTCAGTAAAGTGTTGACCTAATTTTCAATGTTTCTAAAATTCAATCTTTTTTCCATCTTTATATTTCCTTCTAACTAATATAATTGACATTTATCATCTTTTTAAAATATCATGGTTCATTCCCCCCCCTTCCAGACTCTGGCTGACTCTCTCCAAACTATTTTCTTTTCTAATTTGGCCTTTTGGTCTCTTATCTATTTTTACCTTCAGCGTTCACCCCCTCTGCCAACTTTTCTCACCTCCATTGCCTCTCTTCCTTCTCTAAGCCTGGCAGGATGGGAAACGGCATATTGGCCCTGTGCCTGGAAGCAACGTGGAATGTGTTTGCAAGGGTGACTGAATGAATTTCTTTGTCACCCTCTGGGGGACACCACCCAGCTCACAGTAATGTCAAAAAGAGCCTTCCACTGATTTCACATCCCAAATGTGTCTGAGCCCACAGCTCTGCAGCATTAGTGAAGACTCTAAGCTTCATCTCCCCAGCTAGCAGAAGAGCCTTGTGATTTCCTCAGTAACAAACCAGCCCTTTGGGACCTGTTTCCTCTGCCTGTGAAGCAGTAGAATGTGAGAGGGGGGCTAATACTTTTTGTGGAAGCTGGGTAAAAGAACCTCATGATTATTTTCATTGAAGAGTGACACCAACAAGGGTTATATAATGGGGGTTAGGTTGCACAGAACACACTGGTGGTGTTGTTCTCGAGCAGCAACAAAGGGCTTAAGAAAGAGGGCTTAAGCGCACAGATGTGCAATTCCTTTTTGTATGAGTGCAGGCTGTTCCTACCTGCTGGGTAGAATTTCAAAGCATGTTATTAATAGTGATTAGCAATTAGAGAGCTCATTATGTCTTTAAAAGAGCTTAACCAGTGGGAAGTAATCCCTACAGCATTCCTGTGAGGTAGGTGGTGGTGTCCCCTTTTTTTACAGTCGCAAGGAAGAGTGAAGGACTTAACTCCCTTAGGCTTCTGTGACAATCTCACCTTTAACAACTGGCTACTTCCCAAGGAGACGAGGACATCAGTGATAAGGTGGCTTGCACTGCTGCTGCTCCTGCTAATCCCCACTATGTGTAGAAATAGAGGATGGCACTGTCCGTCTGGTCCTTTCCCCTGCATTATTGGAACCTCAAGCGAAATCCAGTTTGCATCTGTTTCTGAGGCACAGGAAAAGCAGGCAGCATTGCAACACAACGGCACAATCTTTTTTCCTGCATCCACAGTGCGTGAGTGTAATGAGGAACCAGCCCCTATTGGGACTTCATCTGGAGGTACGCTCCGGTTAGAATCACACGAGAGTCTCCCCTAAGCAGCAGGTAGCTCTTTTGCCAGCCAGGGCAGAACATATTTTTGTCGTATCCTCTCCCCCATTCCCTTTCTAAGTGGTTAAAAAAAGGCAAAAAAAGCTAACATCCCTGAGCATCACAATGGCATAGCACCTCCTCTAAGTCAGTGCAAAGGGTGACTTCCTGGCTCACCCACTCCTCCAATGAGCCCAGCGGCTAAGACTCAGTAGCAGAACTGCACAGAGGAGGGAAATTTCATTTTGAAAAGGATTTAGGGGTTTCTACCTTTGGCTTTGTTCTGACACTGAGCAAAACCAAAAAATTTCAAAATACTTCATGAAGGAAAATTCTGAAACATTTTGTTTTTCATTTTGATTTGCCCCCTTAAATGCTTTGAATTTATCATAACATGAACTACAAAAAAATTGAAATGAAAAGTAACTTCATAAAGAAAAATGTAAACTTTCCCTTACAAAAAGAGCAAAGCTGTGTGGGTTCACTGTGGCTGGAACTTAATTTTCTTCCAAAGCAAAGTTCTGGGGAAATCAACCAGATTCAGTGACACATTTAGATTTCAAAAGAACTACTCTCTGTCTCTTTGGAATAAGTTAGCAAGTCACCATTCATACTGCCTCTCATTAGGCTACCGGATTCCTTTTTTACCTTCCCGAGTGAACACAAACCTACAGAATGGTAGATGTTCCGCAGACCATGATTTCTGCTCTGATAATACCTTTCACTTGAGGATCTCAAATTGCTTTACAAACGTTGATTCAAAACCTTCCACTTACCCCCACAAAGGTGCATGTTCATTATCTTACCTGTTTTATTAGATTCATTGGACTTTTCAGAAGTAGTGACTGACCTTTACTAATTTTAATAAATTGACCTGTGACAGCACTTCTAAGTTTTGTATCTATATACACAGCAAGAGGAGTTGGGGCGGGCGGAGGGGAGGGAAGGGGGAGGAGGAAGAGAGGTTGACCTTTCTGATCAGCATCCTCCAAAACTAACACAATTTCAACTGCTCTCACTACCACCAGTCTTGCCTTGAAAGCTCATTACTAAGACAGGCTTGTGTTTGATGGCTCATTACTAAGACAGGATTTTAACTGTCTTGTAGGTTGGAAAGTGAAATCAAAGTCTTCTCCATCGTCCCCTTTGGGAAGCCAACGAGAGCTAAAGATGGCCACTCAGGAAAAAGAAGTATCAAGTGCCATTGACCTGGAGGAAATAGGCACGGAGAGGCAACCCAAGAAAGGTTGGTTCACATAAGATGGACTGTGGGTGGTGGACATCACACCTCAGTGAGGAGGGACTGTCGGGGGCGGGGATGAGTGTGCCTTCTCCAGCCTGCCCTGCGCTTCCCCCTCTTAGAGCCCTAGTGCCTGCATTCTTGGTGAGTAGGTGTCTGCTGGACTAAACACACAGCGCATGGTCAGCCTATGAACTCCTTGCCAGAGGAGGTTGTGAAGACCAGGACTTTAACAGGGTTCAGGAAAGAGCTAGATAGATTCATGGAGGCTAGGCCCATCAATGGCTATTAGCCAGGGTGTGTAGGAATGGTATCCCTAGCCTCTATCAAAGACTGGGAATGGGTGCCAGGAGAGGGATCACTTGAAGACTCCCTGTGCTATTCACTCCCTCTGGGGCGCTTGGCATTGGCCACTGTCGGCAGAAAGGATACTGGGCTAGATGGACCTTTGGTCTGACCTGGTATGGCCGTTCTTGTGTTCTTATGTTCTCTCAACAACTACTTAATTCATAGCCAGGAAAAATGCCCCACAGATGATGCAATCTGATCATTTGTGTGCGTTTATCCTATACCATACAGATTTCACCCAGTAGACCAGCATTTCTCAAATCAGAGGTTCTGACCCAAAAGGGAATTGCTTGGGGGAGGAGGGTGTCGCAAGGTTATTTTAGGGGGGGGAGTCACAGTATTGCCACCCTTACTTCTGTGCTGCCTTTAGAGCTGGGTACCCTGCACAGACTGCAACACCCCACCAGTAGCAATGCAGAAGTAAAGGTGGCAATACCATATCAGGCCACTCTTACTTCTGCCTTGTTGATGGTGGCTCTGCCTTCAGTGCTGGGCTCTGACTGAGCAGCTGCCACTGTCCCGCTGCCCAGCTCTGAAGGCAGTGCCACCGTCAAGAGCAGCTCAGAAGTGAGGTGGCAGTACCACCACCCCTCCTCCAATAACCTTGCAACCCACCCTCCCCCCGACTCCTTTTTGGGTTGGGGCCCCTATAATAACAACATTGTGACATTTCATATTTAAATGGCTGAAGTCATGACATTGAGGATTTTAAAAATTCGGTGACGCTGAAACTGACCAAAATGGACCATGAATTTGGTAGGGTCCTGGTTTTAGCTACTCAGGAAGTGAATTTTACCCTCATATAGTTTAAAGGTATATTGCAGCACTTAAGCTTATTTTAAAGCAATTTATGCAAGAAAAGCTAGAGACCAGTCCTCAGCTGTGTCATGCTTATGCTGAAGGTAGAAAAGGAAAGTTGGTACTAAGCTCTTTGGAGTGCACCTGACCTATAGCACTGGTGTTGTAGGGTGATTGGGGCTATTAAAATAACAAGGATGACTGGGCTGCATGAGATGTAGCTTCCTCCCACTCTGAAATGCCTGCTGTGCTAGGGAAAGTAGAATTATCCCAACTATTCCAGCTAGGGAACAGAAACCAGAGACTGTAATGACTTGCCCAGGGTAACTCAGGAAATCTGACATGACCTGGGAAAATAACCCAGGGCTCTAGCATCCCAGTGCAGTTCTCTAACCTGAAGCCTTTCTTCCTTGGTCTTCTAGACTATACATACACGCCTCAGTGTAATATATGAAAAAGCACTGGATGAAAGACCCCCTTCCTTTCATGTACATTCTGTACGCTCACTGATTATCTGCCACCTCTCTCTCTCTCTCTCTCTCTCTCTCTCTCTTATTTTGTTGACTCTCAAGTGTGCAGTCACAGTAGCTTCTAGGGGCTAGATATAACCCTAGCGTTGCCTTGCTGATAGAACATATCTGGCACTGATGGCATTTCCTATATGTTTCCGTCTATTACACAATAACAAAAAATGCCACGGATGGACGTAGGATTGATCTCTGTTCTAACACTCTCTTTCTCTTTACTGTTTAGAGCAGAAGACGTTTACAGTGGAAGAAGCTGTGGAAACCATTGGGTTTGGACGGTTTCATATAGCGCTCTTCCTGATCATGGGCAGTACTGGTGTAGGTTTCATGTTTACTACCTTGAGCCTAAAAATCCTATTTCAGTGCCCTTATCAGTAGGGAATAGGAATCATAGACTTTAGTCTTACTTCTGACCTCATCTTTTATTCACCATGGATTTAACAGGTTGCCTGGGAGTACATGGGGTCAGCATTGGTCAGCAGTTGTTATTCTTAGTTCGCCTTCCTTTCTGCTTTGTGCAATAAGCCATCCTGGAAAACATGGAAACACTGTAGCTGTCTGCTAGGATCAGACCGGACAGTGACTGTGCCCAAAGATTTATAATTTGAGCTAAAAAAGTGACTCCACTAGCTGAATAACCAGCAGGCCATTACCTTTACTGTTGCCTGCCACTAATGGGTGACATGATCAGCCAGTTCCATGATTGCTTCACAACATTCCAGGTTGGTGGGTGGCTCTGGAGGGTATACATGTTCTGTTCCAAATGAATGCCCTGACTTTTGGTCATCTGGATTTCCAGCCCTACTACAAGTGGGATTTTTTCCCCAATATGCAGTGGAATGGTTCACTGTGCTAATGTTGGCATGTTTGCTCCTGAAGGTGGTAGAAGCCATGGAGATCATGCTAATAGCTGTTGTTTCTCCACTCATCCGTTGTGAGTGGCAACTTCACGACTGGCAGGTGGCTTTAGTGACAACGGTATGTGGCTTTTATAACCCGTTAAGCTTGAACTCTGTTAACAGTGCATGGGGAAGGAGCAGTATGGGTTCGTTTTAAACACACATTTCAGCAGACCAAAAAATGATGCTCAAACGCTATGGAGACATACAAGTACTCAGAAAATTCTAACCTAATATACACTCATTTTATTTATTTATAGGCTCTTCCACAGGGCTCTTCTCTATAGTATCTGAACATATCATAGATGTGAATTAATTTTATCTCACAACAGCCCTTTGAGGGAGGGACAAATCATCATCATTTTACAAATGTGGAAACCAAGGGAAAAAAGAAAGAATAAATGAATAGCCCAGAGTCACGCAACAAGCATGTGACACGGTCAAGGTCAGAATCCAGCTCTTCTGAGTTCAGGGCCTCTCCTTCTTAAAGATTTGTCAAGTATCGGGTCCCAGACTGAAATAGTAGAGGATACTACAGTTCTGGATTAAGCCACCTTGGGAAAGCTGTGAATGAGACACCATATACATGGCTCAAGTCACAGTTATGAATCTCTCCATTTCAGGACTATTAAGTTCAACCACGAATTTAGGAGCAGTGCCACATAATACACAGGAGGTGTGGGAAAATCCTTGCTGATTAACCACAACAATGTTTTAATCCCTCTTAGATGGTGTTTTTTGGCTACATGGTGTTCAGTGTATTCTTTGGATTCTTAGCTGACAGATATGGTCGCTGGAAGGTAAGTGAAAGTTCTGGAGTATTCCATTCTCGCTGCTTTTAACAGTGGAGCCAGCCTGGCAAAACTCTCATCGTAATAACAAGGTTAGCACTGGTGAACTTTAACCACATCACTCAATCAGTCTTTGCACCATCCCTATGAGGAGGCTATTGTTCATGTCTCCTTGTACATATATACCTGCATAATGAATCAATGGCAGGACTGGGATGAGAATTTAGTAAATTTTCATACATGTTCTCCTCCAGGTAAGCCTCTGAAACTTAAACAAAGAACATGGCAGGCACCACTAGATCGCTCACAAACTATTTCAAGGGATATTATTACCCTATTCCTAGGCACTCCACATCCCAGAGTTAGAATTGGGTCAGGAAGCTGAGCCCTTGTGTCGCCTCACAATAGGCAGCCAGACTATATGACAATGAACACTTGTGACAGAGGGTAGAGAAGTTGCACGGTGGTTGGTTGTTGGAAGGGTGCAAACGTATTCAAAGGTTTATGGAACCTTGGTCCCTTTTGCTTCCCTTTGAGTTTGATCTAAAGCCCTTTGAAAGACTCCTCTTGGATCTGGGTCTTTGAAGAGGTCCATGTAGAAGACTGGAGCCATCTGAGTTATAGGGGGGAGGGATAGCTCAGTGGTTTAAGCATTGGTTTACTAAACCCATGGTTGTGCATTCAATCCTTGAGGGGGCCATTTAGGGATCTGGGGAAAATCTGTCAGGGATGGTACTTGGTCCTTCTGCAAGGGTAGGGGACTGGACTCAATGACCTCTCAAGGTCCCATCCAGCTCTGAGATGGTATATCTCCATATTTCTAATAGGGGAGAAAACCTGGCCCAACTCTATTTATTTAGCAACTCTCTCGGGCTATATCTGTGCAAAAGCATTTGTAGTTGGATTTCTGGTGGTGGTAATGTGCTAAGCTGGCAGGAGAGAGAACTCTTCTATCAGCTTAATAACTCCTACCTCCAAAGTAACCTCTAGTTTAGATAAGGTCTCCAAGACTGAGGCTTTGAATTTCCATTTGGGGTCAGCTGACCTGTGCTTTATTTATGTCCAAAGTCAGCAAAACATTAAATTCTGCTTGAAATCTGTCATGACCAGGGATGTTATCCTGAACTGGACCCTAATTTTAAAATTTTCCTTTCTAATCTTCCCCTTACAGATTCTACTGATCTCTTTCTTATGGGGGGCCTATTTCTCCTTGCTGACGTCATTTTCCCCATCGTACATCTGGTTTGTTTTCCTCCGGGCCATGGTGGGATGCGGTGTGTCAGGCCATGCACAAGGGTAAAGTATTGTAAACAATAGGAAAATAGAACGAAGAGCACCTTTTCATGGGAGCAGATCAGCTGAATTCTACCCATGTCTCATGCGACTAAGTGTCAGATTTAATAAGTAACAGAGCTGGTTGGAAAAAATATATTCTCATTTTATGCTCCCCAAAAATTGTTATGATGATTTCCCAACTAGTGTACGTGAGTGAAAGACTTACTGGCAATCTGGTTCATGTGCCTTTTTTCCAGGGCAATGAGGAAAAGACCTATAGCAGTGGTTCCCAATCTTTTTTTATACCAGGGACCAGCAAACCCATTCACTAACTTTTGGTGGACCAGTAACATTTTCTTGGCATGCTTGCATATTCATTAGTGCCTGCCTTGTCCCCCTCACCTAGCCCTGTGCTGCCTCCCAGCTGAGCACTGCTCCCCGGGTTGCGGCTGCTCTAAGGCTGCCATGCTGGGCTCCGCACAGCTCTCCAGCCACCCAGCAAAGTGCTCTTCCACAGCTGGGAAGAGACCCCGCCCCTGCCCAGCACTGGTTGGCTGAAAGGCGGGGCAGGACATGCCTCTCCCAAGAGCCACGGTGGGAGTCGTGTACCCTAGCCCCTACAGCCTTGGCAGCCTGGCAGCAAGTGGTCTGCGGCCTGGCGGTTGGGAACTGCTGACCTATAATACTTACCTCTGGGTAGCCAAACCAGAATGTACTTCGAATTGATTTAATTTTGTTAGATTTCAGCCTGTTAAAAGTGATAACATAATTCTATAAAATCATACCACTCTGCAGAGTCCGAATTCAATCCATGACATCTGGGGGGGGGGGGGACGACAATAGATTCTCTAGTCTAACCTATATATCAGAGGACAGTCATTTCCCTCTGTATTTAGCCCATAGAGTGATGTGGAGGCAGTTTACTCCACCTCAGGTAGGAAGGGGAAACTATAAGGAGTAGACAGTCAACCAGGGATGACATAAGATGGCTGGGAATACAGGGGAAATGAGGGAAAATTCTCCCATTCACTTAAAAAAAAAAAAAAAAAACCCTCAACCAATACCACAATGCCATGGAATCCTTTTAAACAGAGCTTTACATGACAATCCTGAAGACCCAAACAATCTAGATTAGACAGGGGCAACTAATTTACACTAAATAAATGACAATGGCTTATCAATGGTAGGTGCTGTGCAGTTACCATGGTAGGTGGGTCCCAGGACACTCGAAAGACCAGGTGGTGAGGTGATACCTGTTCTTGAACCAACTTTAGGTGGTAAGAGGGACAAGCTTTTGAATTACATGGAGTCTTTACACTGTAACACTAACACTCACAGTATTGTCCCCGCTTCTACTCCTAACCCCCAATCAACCAAGAATAACAAAAAAAGAGCAGGAAAAAATATCTAAAAAATTAAAACAAAAGCTTCACCACAAGAACAGTTTTTATTCAGAAAAGGTAGAAATACTAGAGATTACATGAAATCCACCTCAATTTGCAATGGCTGTATATATTTTAATTTTTTATTTATTTTTTTAAATTTTTTTTTTTTTTTTTTTTTTTGTGGAAGGTGCTCAGACACTATGGAGATAGGAGAGAGAGACTTTACATAATTTAGTCTTTTCCTACCAAATGGGTATCAGATGTTGTCCTCTGCTTTCTTTCATGAACATCTCGGCATGGAAATTGAGATTAAAGGCTCATGAATTCCACAAGGAATAAACACGTGGGAATTAATTCAAATAAAAAAGCTAAACACAAAAGCTGTCCAAGTGACCTAGTGTGGTGTGTTCTGCTGTAGGAAGCCTGGATTCACTCTCAGTTCCCAGGCAGAGGTTGGAAGTGGAGCTGGATAGTATTTTTCAACCCTACCATTTTCTCACGAAGAATGGGATTTTGTCAAAAATGAAATTTTTCGTAGGATAGTGTAATTTTTTAAATGATCCCTTTAGTTGTTTTGACAGGAAAGTTTGAAATGAAGTAAAACATTTTATTTCAAATTGAAATACTTCATTTTAAAAAAAACTAAACTATTTTTAAAATTGTGAATTATCAGATTGGAGGAGGGTGTTTTCCCCTTTCCCATCCTTTTCTCCTTTTTACCATTGAATGTAATAGCTGAATGATGTATGTTGGGTTTTCCCCCTCACTTTTTCCTGTGTTTGGTTTGGTTTGTGTTTGGGAGCAAATCAGAAAATTCACAATTTTTCATTATTCTCCCTCGCCCTCCATTTTTCCACTGTCTCTCTTTGGAATTTTTTTTCCTCCTTCCATTTTCCTCCACTTTAACTTTTCAAACCCTATTCAATTTTGGAAAAGTTTTAGAGTGGCAAAAGAAAAAATAATCTTCTAGCTTGATTGCCCTGTAATTTTTTGAAGTTGGAGATGTTTTGAAAAACTATAGTGAGGAGGAAAGAAAAGTGAAGAACACTTTCCCATTCGCATATTATTTCTTTTTCTGAACTCAGTGGCAAAAAGGGGGGAAAGGGAAAAAGGGGGGGGGGAAATAGTGAAAATTCAATTAAAAAAGATTTCACCAAAGGTTTTAGGGAAAATCCTGCAATTTGGAAACAAATCAGAAAATTCACATTTTTTTTTTTATTATTCTCCCCTCCCCCTTTTTTCCACTGTCTCTCTCTGGGGGGAGTGCTATGCCACTAGGCACTTTGTCCTTGAGGAAAAAAGCATTCCTCTGCAGAAGCTACTCAAGGGGACTCTGTTGGCCAGGTAGCAATCAGAACTGATAATTGCAAAGGGATGCAATACAGCTCCAGGGTCTGAGAATAAGAGGGTGAAGAAACAAGCCCCTCAGGATACCTGATCAAAACCAGCCTTTCCTTAACTTGTCCTCATCTTCACAGGCCATGCACTGTGTGTGGAATCCATACAGCTCCACAGAGCCTGCCCTTAGCTATGTGCATGATGTAACAGGCCGGCACTCAGATACTTGTATCCTGAGAATGTGACCTCAAGTGTACGATTGAATTGGCATGATAGGGCCTCCTTGTTCCTGTGGGCAGATATTTGTGCAGCATGGCATGTTAACCTGGCTTGATATTTGGCAGCAATCTTTGCTGCAGGAGCAGCAACATCAAAGGATCTCTGACCCGGGGGCGGAGACACACTGTTAAAGGACCAGAGACTCTTCACTGCTTAGGGACAAACCCTCATCTGCAGTAAATGGCCACAGTTCCAGTAAAGTCAGTTGAGTGACACTCATTTACTTCAGCTAAGGCGCTGGCTTTATGGTATCCAATGAATCATGCTCACAAATGGTATGTGCATTTAGCTGCTGGGCATTCAGTTTTCAGTTGTCAGCAGTGAAAGAGCTACTGTAATTGTGTTGACTGACAGCAGAGTCTAAAATTGACTGAGCTGGCATTTCTGCTATGTGTCGATTCTCATTCGCTCTGTCATTTTTTTCAGACTTATCATAAAAACTGAATTCTTGCCTACAAAATACCGAGGGTATATGTTGCCCTTATCTCAGGTAAGATTAAGTGCAGTACAGCCCAGAATCCCATGAGATTTCCCGTGTCTGGTTCAGAAAGCGGATTTCGAGCCTGTTTTAATGTGTTCCACAATCTCTGAATACATCTTGCACACAGTGAGTGCTTCTCATTCTCAGTGTTTGCCTCAGCAAACAGCCTGCATTATTCAACATGTTTTTATGCACCGGCGTGCGGACGAAAGGCAATTTCTTTTCTGATAATTGGTGGCTCTGTCCATGGCACTGAGACATTGATTGACAGCTGACATTTGGCCTTGTGGGTGCCATGTTGATAAATGCGTTGCCTGGCCTAACAGTACCACCTCAGATGGGCTGTCAGTCAGATGCTGGGTCAGCAGCTCCATGACGTTTCAAGACAGTACCCCGTTCTGCAGCTAAAAATCGAAAGAGGAACGTGGTTCATGGCAGCAGACTGGACTCTGTCTAGCTGGAAGCAATTTTCAGTCCTCAGAATGGGGCCAATGAATCAACGCAGGCGCTTGATATTTTTGGAGAGGACTTGAAAATCGGATGTGACTCATAATAAGAGATTAATCAGCAGGTGGTCCCGTGCTTGTCCCCGATTCATGCACATCAAAAGCTCATCACAGAGGGTGGCATAATGGGCAGTTTCTGTTCAGGAAGGGCTTGGCACTAGAAAAGTGAAGGTACTGTAGGTCAGGGCTGATAGCCACTACCAGAATGGTGTGAGTGGCCAGGAATGGATCAACTGAGGTGGTTGTGGGTTAGGCCTGAGGTGCGCTGGAACACATTGTACCGCCTAGCAAGGGCTGCTGAAAGCTGGAGCTGCTTGAAGGATTTCTTCGATGAATTTGCCACTTTTTAAAAGTGTTTCTGGAATTATCTGCAAAGCGCTCATGAGACGCAGGGATTTGTCCAACTGGTCAACCTGCAGAGGGGCCGGAGCCTTCCCAAAAGTGGGGCCAGAGGCTGGAGCAGGGTTGGTGAGTCCCCCCCTCTGCCTGGGGTGGAGTTGAAAGCAGCCCCCTGCACGTGTCTCCATCCCCAGGGCAGGTGGTGAGACCCAGGTTCCCCACTTCTGTCTGTGTGGCTCTCCCAGACCCAGCTCTGGCTGAGGACAGGCCTTGGAGCAGCAGCCCAGCCACACTGCTTAGGCAGCTGTTGGGGGCCTGGGTCTCTCCACCCACCCTGGGTGGGGAAGGGAGCTGAAAGCAGCCCCTGGCCCAGCATCTTCAACCCTTAGACATCCCACCCAGGACAGGTGATAGGGCTGCAACTTCTTGCCCACACCAAGCTTCAGCTCCAAGCTCCTCTTTGCCTCCCCACCCTGGCAGGTGTGAGGTCATGGATTCGCCACCTGCCCTGGGTTGGGCAGGAAGCCTGGAGGTGGGGACACAGTTGGGGACTGCTCTTGCCCTCCCACAGGCAGGTGGAGAGTCCACACATGCAGCTCCCACAACTGCTCAGGTCCCCTGGGCCAGGGGATGGAGCTTGGTGGGGGAGCAGGAAAAGAAGGAGGTGCGCTCCAGTGAAGAGTAGATGGGCCAGGTCTGTCCACTTCAAAAAATGCGAGGGCCCTGGCCCTCTGGTTCGGTTGCCACTCGCAAACAATAGTTGTGCAAACATTGATTGGTCTTTGCCATTTTCATGGTCTTGTAGCAATGAGTATTCACTTTTCATTATTCTCCGTTTGAGCCATTGCCACCTAAGTCATTGCTTCTGTTTTCACTTAAGATTTATGAAAAAGAAAAAACTTTTATTCTTTATTTTTTTATATTTTTCCCTTTCCCCAGATTACTTTAGAACAGACGGTAGCTTTTATGACTTTGTTCGCTGTTCGTTGTTGTTTAGGTTATTGTGTAAATAAAAAAAGCGTTTTTCCTAATGGTTATAAGAGAACTTCCAGGACACACATGCTTTCAGGTATTGGGACAGATTCTCCTCTGGTGTAAAATCCTTGGAAAGTCTGGCTTACTCTTGGCACTAGCATTTATAGCACTATTGCTTGTCACAAACAGTCTTACAAAAATAGAAAAAGCCCATTCATATGAGTGTTTCTGAGTAAGCAAATTAAAAGGCTCATGAACAGCAAGTTCAAGAGTTGCATTTGGCATGATAAATGCATGCGGCTTTCTGTGCTCATTCACAGCTAACTAAAACTATTCTGGGCCAAGTCTCACTATAACTTACGCCCAAATCTCTCCAAACTGCAACTCTCCTGACTGTGTCTGGGTCACATCTCTACCACGTACAACAGGTGTGGCTAGGGAAAGTTGCTCAGACAAGAATAAGACAAAAGAGGGTTAAAATATATACACCACAGCCATCGGCTCCTTTCTTGTAACCTCTTACTTTCCATTTGAAAGGTATTTTGGTTGGCAGGATCCTTATTAATTATTGGACTGGCATCAGTGATTAATCCAACCATCGGCTGGCGCTGGCTGATCAGAATTGCCTCCATTCCAGGCATCATCCTCATCCTGGCATTTAAGGTGAGAAGAACACTGTCTCCCGCCCAAAAGAGCACACTAGATCTGGAATCCCTAGGCATATTTTGCCATCAGTCGATACAGACATCAGGACCTGAAGGCCTGACCCTGTAGTACTATTTTCACCATAACCTACAGCAGCCTTCTCCTGGAGACAGGTTTTGAAGAGCCCACTCTAGTGACCAGCAAGCAGGGACCTGCAAGAGACAGACTCTTTCTACAGATTTGCTGCTCCTTCATAGCAGCATCCTAAGACAAGGGCATCAGGTGTTCTGGATCTACACTGTGTTCTGATATTGTGGTGGTGGAGAAAAGAGGAGCATGCAAATTTAGATGAAATTAGAATGGATTAGATTATATAGAAGTTTGCAGTTTATACACTGGCAAATTTAGGAATGTTTTGCTGTCAACCTTGTAGTCAAAGCCCATTTGAATAACGCTTTACATTTTGTAAAGCTGAGAGAATAATTCACAACAAACAACATATCCATCAAAGTTAGCCTTTTAACAGGTTGCAATGTCATCATATTTATTCAGTGTAGAGCATATTTTCTCTCTCTGGACCGATGTGAATTCTCTGTGCATATTGCTATTTGAGCTATGTTGATTAGCAGTGATTGGTCAGAAAAATCACATAGCTGTTAAAATCCATTCCCTGATTGGATGATCAGCCATTCATGTCTGAGGGTATGTCTACACTGAAGGCAAAAATATGATTAGCAGGTGGAATAAACAAAATTGTTCTAGTTTATTTAGCACAGCTAAAAATAGCAGAAGACCTATGTGGCCCCGCCTCTTCCTTTCTGGCTCTGGCCTGGTCCCTATCTCTCCCCACCTGGGGGAGTGTCACTCGTCCCTTTGTGCTCCTTCCACCAGTCACCTTATAGCTTTGCTTTCCTACCCCATGCTGAAACCCAAACTCCTACATCTTCACTGCTATTTTAGGCTTATATTATGCCTATCCAAGATGCAATCACATCTTTGACTGCAGTGTAGACATGGCCTGAGATGAATACCTGTGCTCGCAAATATAAACTAGGATCTCTGTAAGTATCTATGTCTTGAAATTTGACGTGTCTGAACACCTCTGCTAGTGAAACTGTTCTGCCTGATTAATTAATGGAAATAACAAAAAAAATTCAAGCTGCCTGAAGTCTTCAAAGCTTTTATTAAGCTTTTATATGTTGTTCTCAACTTAAAATTCAAGTTAGGTATAGTTTAATTATTATTTTGTTTTCTCTACAGTTTAAAAAAATACATTTTCTTTTTATTGATTGGCTTATAGTGGAGATCAATTGTTCAGTTAATTCTCCAAGAATCTATTGAATATGTACAAAGAATTATTGTTATTTAAACCCCTTCTTTAGCACTGTTTGTATATTGGACCAGATCTTCGGGTTGGGTAAATCAATGTAGCTCCATGAATGCCGATGGAGCAAGACCAATTTACACCAGCTGAGAGTCTGGCTTTATATTTACATAAGTGCATTCTTAGTGGATTGGAAAACTGAACCATGCAGCATCAAAAAGAAGGGAAATCCGATTACTCCTGACAGTCATATAACGCTCTGTCTTGCTGTTTTTCTAACCAACTTGCATTTGCAGTTCATTCCAGAGTCTGCCCGACACAATGTCGCTACTGGAAATAAGGAAGCTGCTGTTGCAACACTGCGGAAGATTGCCAGGATGAACCGCTCAGTAATGCCAGAAGGGATCCTGGGGGAGCCTGTTAATGTGAGAGTTAAAATATTTTCTCTCCTCACGCTAATGGATCGTTCCTGGGCAAAGGGCACAGGATTACTGGGATTCTAGGGGACAGGGCTTAAGCGTTTCATGGTCTAAGCTTTTCTACTGTATCTGGCTCCATTTCACATGGATATTGAATGCCAAGACACAGAATGTTGATTTTCTATTGAAAAGAGAGAGCTCAGCCCTTTCATTTTAATGGATTTATTATCATCTTCTTCATTCAAATGAACATAATGCTGGGGAAATGTTTGCTTTTGCTGCCATAAAAAGAGCTGTCAGTAGAGCGCACTTCTGCTCACCTCCCCAGCAGTCTTTTCTAAGTTACTGAGAGATCTGGCAGCAGTTCTCTGGATGCAGGAAATTCACATCTATCTTCCTGGAAGAGCATAGTTCGTAGATGAACATGGAGAAGAGCTGTTTGTTTCGGAGTCAGAGACCACAGTGCCTCGGATTAATACTAGCACAGCCAAAGACATCTCTGAGAGGAGACAATTGCAGATTTTTGGCCTGACTCAGTGATTGACGATGACACTCTGTATCAGTTAGATTCCTCATGCAGCTCCAGAGCATGCTAGTATCAAGTGTGGAAATCGCACATTTCCAAGTGAAGAGCTAGAATGATTCCTCCTCCTGTGCTAGTGCCAGAGTGAAGCATGACTTGCTCCCCCGGATCTGCACTCCAATTCCTCAAATGAGGACTCCATATAAACAACCCAGCGAGCTCAGGGAGCACTAACAATGAAAAAGGGGGGGGGGGGGGGGGGAAATCACAGACTGCTTGAAATTGGGCTCATCCTCCTTCCCTTCCAGACAGAACTGCAAAACAAGCATTGGGCAATTTAGTGGTGGCAGTAGCCAGGCGCCCCTAATTCTTTTTGATTGCCCAGGTGGGCCTCAGTGCTCCTACACTCATGTGGGGGTGGTACCAGCAGCGGTGAAGGCAGCAGGATGCCATGTGGAAGCCCTGGCCATATCAGAAGTGTGCGCCCAGGAGCACAGCAGCACCATGGCAGTGACAGATGTGGGAGAATGGAGCATTTGGGGGTCAGCTCTTTATTGGTTAGATATGGCTCAGGCCCTGCATATCACAAGGAAAGGGAATATCATGTGCGATTGACTCACTGGGTCTCAGTTAGAAGTACCTTGAGCCTGAACCAAGGGAATCTTCAATACCATCACCCAGTTCTTAGGGGTCCCTATTTGAAACCTCTTTGCTGCTTATCTAATCCCATAGGCACTTAGCATTGGCGACGCATGCAATGTACTATTGGATTGGCATTAATTAGGATTAAAAATGAAAAGCCCTCCCTGTGGGCTTGTAGATTTTCCGTAAAGAAAGCCCACTGGCTCTGTGTTCTGTTCAGTTTAAAGTTATGCACGCAGCCATGTTCAACAAAGAGGGAAAAAATCAACTTGAAACATTCATATGAGCCCCCACCCCTCTCGGACAAGTGATGATTGACTTTCTTCACGT
Source organism: Pelodiscus sinensis (assembly GCF_049634645.1). NCBI lineage: Eukaryota > Metazoa > Chordata > Testudines > Trionychidae > Pelodiscus > Pelodiscus sinensis. Next base: position 101,057,943 of record NC_134711.1, read on the forward strand.
CCAGGGCAGTGAAAATCTCGCCTTAGATATGCCAATCCTGTAGTGTTACTATATGTCTTTACTTTCATATTGGATAGCCCAGTGGCTGACAGCTGGCTAGGTGCATAATACAACACAAGTGTACAGCCTCTAATTTCTGACTCGGTTGCTCACTACTGCATTTAAGTCTTATTCCATAAAACGGAACAACACACGTGGCAACTGCTATCAGCTCAGGGTGCATTAGCCAAACCAGAGACAAATAAGTATCCAAATCCTTTCCCAGTTTAGGCCATGATCCAGCAAGTTCTTGCCTGCAAGTAGAGCCTGAGAACATGAAGAGTCCTGCAGAAGTTAAGTGGATTATGGCTAACTTCCTAGTGGAAACATAAACACACAGTCTCTCTCCAGCCCTTCCCCTTTGATCAGGCTGACAGGGAGGAACAAAGGGGGCAATTGCCCAGGGCTTTGGGCAGTTTAGTGGCAGTAGCAGCCAAGAGCCTCTGGCTCTTTAAATTACCCAGATGGGTCTCAGGGCTCCTAGGGGTGGTACCAGCAGTGGTGAAGGCAGCTGGGTGAGCATGTAGAAGCCCTGGCCATGTCAGAAGTGTGCGCTCAGGAACACAGGCAGCAGCTTGCTGGACATCAGCCAGAGCAGGCACCGCAATGCCCAAATATCAGGTGGACTGCATCTGCGTGGGTGCAGTTTGTGGATGCCTGGGGGGGGGTCTATTGACTGTTCTGCACTGGAGCCCAGAATTCCTGTCAGTAGGCCTGCTTTCCAGTCCATCTGTGTGCTTCTACAGCACGTTGTATGTCTGCCTTTTAGCTCAGCAAACACGTTCATGTGTGTAAATATGTGGTAGCAGCAGAAAATTAGTCCATGAGAAGATACTTTTCTAACCTTGTGCTTTCTATTCAATAATTTGCAGGAAAGAAGAGGTAGATTCAGAGACCTATTGGATCCCAAATACTTACGAACTACTTTGCAAATATGGATCATATGGTAAATGTGTTATTTATAGCATAATTATTTCATTTGACTCGGGGGTAGGAACCTGATGAAAAAAGTCTCCCATTGACTCTAAAGTGAGTTGGCCCAGACTGAGTGACCTGCAGTGTATCTGGGATAGGATGGCCCATCTGAATTGGTTTTAATATTGCTCTCTCACCATTGCGTTTCCCAACATGAGAACCAATGCTACCTGGCTATAGTACAGCTAAAGTACCAGTGAAATAGGTTTCAGACAGAATGCTGTTAGCTCTTCTTCATTCTATTGGCTTTGGACAATTAAAAATGAACTAACAATGAAAATGACCTATTATAATTGACCTCATATAGATCAATATATATTTTAAGGGCACCACTGTTTAGAATTATAATGAGACAAGATGGATGAGGTCACACCTTTTATTGGACCGACTTTGGTGCAGTTTGAACCAACAGGAGTTGCTCCAATAAAAGATAGTGCCTTTCCCACCTGTCTCGCTTGGATCTTGGGACCACCACTGCTACAACACTGCAACTTAGGACTGCAATGTACAGGTAATGGGTCTGTGGAAGCTCGGTAACCCAGAACCTTGGCATGTTAGTTTCAGAGTCTTTTGTGATTTTTCTAATTTGGCAAAATACAGTTTTTCTATCGATTGCCACATGTATAAATCAGCTTATGTTCTCCATAGATTACTTTTCTGTCTTCTGTCTACTTCACATTCTCTCTGCTCTAGACAGAGATGCTATATGAGTCACGTTCCCCCTCCCTACGCCCCCCAGACAGTGCTAAATTGATTTTAAAAATCATTGAACAGAATGGAGAATGAAATGGTCCTAGGTTTTGCTAGCAGGGGTTTGCTTATAAATATTGAGTGAGTAGATTGCCCCGGGAGAGAATGTTTCAAAAATGTCTCTGCACAAGCATGTATTGAGACACACTGTTAGGGCCATCTCCACTAACTTGTAAATAATACCATGTCTCCTTTCATCAATGGGTCTCAAACAGCTGGTAAACATTAAAAGGTAGGTAAGAGTAATATAGTGATAACTTACACTCATCATGCACTCACCTCTGGTGCAGAACATGGCAACTGTTTAGCAGCGTACAGCATGATATGAGAGGAAAATTCTAATTGAAACCGCAAGGCTTTGACAATTATGCAGACAGGCATTTGGCTTGAGGTTCAAAGCTAACCCTCCACATGGCAGAACCAACAGCCTCTGAGGACTCTTGAGCAAAGTGTGTGTGTGGGGGGGGCGGGGGGGGGAGGGGGGGAGCTGGCTCTGTGTTCCCAGAAAGGGTGGAGCTGAGGGCAGCCAGCTTTCCACACTGTCTGGAGCACACAGCCCGGAGCACACAGCCCCCTCATCCCTGTCCTGAACACGCACCACAGTGCTCCGGCAGCAATTTAAAAGGACCAGGGCGTTGGCTGCTACAGCTGCTTTGCCCCCACCTGTCTATAGGCCTCCATCCATGTGAAAAGTATCATGGGAACTTTAAAGGCCACAAGGGACCAGGAGCTTGGCTTTATATTTTATACTTCGGTATAGCAAGCCCAACGTCAAAGACTTTTTAAGAACACTAAGGGTTCAGTGCTGCCATAGGTGTTCTGCGAACTTCACATGGAAGAAGGTAGTGGTGGTAATTCCTCTCCTAATGCATGGAGTCTGAACAGAAGACTATGTACCACATAACTTCTATTCCATAGGACATCAAAGCAGAGCTTAAGTGAAACATTGACCCTGTTCTGGCTTTGAATTTCACCCCGTGAGAGATTTATGCCCATTTTACAGATGGGAAAAGTCACTGCCACTTCCCCCCAGCATTAATTGGACTTAAGTCCTTTTGAACCGGGACTGTCTTTTTTGTCCCTGTTTGTACAGCACCTAGAACAATGGGGTTCTGAGCCATTAGGGGGAATTCTAGTACAACTAAATAATAACAATACTCCAGTAAAGAACTGGGCCTCCTCTTTTGAGAAAGAGGAGCACTTATATGACAACTGAAATTGTGTAACACATTCCCGACAACCAGTTTGCTGTGGCTATACAAATAACTGCTGGGCTCTCCCTGGACTTAAGATTTCCAAATGCTAAGTGTTATTTACCTGTTTTGCTTTGAGATTGTCACTGGGCGTTTAATCCCTGGTGAGTTGTACTCCTCTACAGTTCCATGAATCTGTGATTATTTCATCTTGCCCGTGTTGGTTTTCTTTCCCCCCAGGCTTGGAATATCTTTTGCTTATTATGGTGTCATCTTGGCTAGTGCTGAATTACTGGAGCGGGACATGGTCTGCAGTTTGCAGACCATAGCAGTGAAGGAGTTCGGGGATGACTCAGAGGAAAGCCACAGCCCGTGTTACTGTCGCTTTTTTGCCCCTTCGGATTACCGGATCATGATCATCAGCACAATTGGAGAGATTGCATGTAACAGAACATCTCCATGTTGTCTTTCTGGGGCTGCTTCATAAGTTATGCGCTGTTTAATTCCGCAGATTTGATTGCACACATGTGCACAAACAATAGATAAGGTCTGGGAGGAATTCACCCTGTACACAGAGCCAGATAAGGCCAATGCACTACTTCAGGGGGATTTTACTGGGTATGCTTTGTGCTGGTGTCACAGGGAAGAGTTTTCCCTTACATGAGCAACTCATTTTTAATGACAATTGTGGACATTTAACTGGCAGCTCTAAATAGCCCCTCTGAAGAGGACACATAATGACTTTCTTTTTTTAAATGACCATAGGAAATTATTTACATAGTAAGATCCAGATCCTCAAATATATTTGTGACTGACTTGCACTGAAACCAGTGGAGGTTAGGTACCTAACTACTTTTGAAGACCAGATCCTAAGTTACCAGAGAAACAGGAACAACTTGAAGGCAAAACTTTCAGACAACTAATACAATGACTTCTGGAAACCTGTATGCCAGCAAGAATTGCAACATCTCCCCTGTAGGAAACTGAACGAGGCAAACATGTGCTTTAATTTAAAAAGGCTATTATTTTCAGTACCAGTATCCCGTTCGATGTAGCAGAGATCTGCTCAGAATAGGTTAGAATGGAATATATCAGAAAGCATACAATGCATAACAACACAAACCAAATTCTTCTTCCTATATCTTCTTTGCTTCAGTATTAGGTGGTAATAGTGGCATATGATAAGGTGTTTCTATTACATCTTCCACGTAAGGCGTTCAAAGTACTTGACAAACATTACAGGCAGTCCCCGACTTACGCGGATCCGACTTATGTCGGATCCGCAGTTACGAACACGGACTGCGGGACCGCGCGGTCCTGCCGCCCGTGTACTCCCGGGCAAGAAAAGCTGCTCTGCGTCTCCCTGGTCTGCAAACCAGGAAGACGCGGAGCAAAGCTGCGGAGTGGCTCTGGCAGTGGAGCAGCCCAGGCGCGCCTGGGCTGCTCCGCTGCCGGCGTCCTCAGAGGCTTTGCTCCCCGTCTCCCTGGTCTGCTGGTCTCCAGCAGACTAGGGAGACTGGGAGCAAAGCTGCGGAGGACCCGGGCGGCGGGACCGCAGTGCGTCTCGGTCCGCCGCCCGCGTCTTCCTGGTCTGCTGGGGGGCGGGCGCAGCTAGTACACCCCCCCCCCCCAGCAGACTAGGCTTTTCTCCCTCGCCTGTGGCAGAGCAGCTGGGGCGCTGCCGGTTGGTCCTGCAGCGCCGCTCTGGGTGCTACTGGACCAACCCGGCAGCATCCCAGCTGCTCTGCCCCAGGCGTCCTGATTCAGCCGCTGCTGGTCAGTTTCAGCAGCGGCTGAATCAGGACGCCTGGGGCAGAGCAGCTGGGGTGCTGCTGGGTTGGTCCAGTAGCGGGATCGGCGCTACTGGAGCAACCCAGCAGCACCCCAGCTGCTCTGCCCCCGGCGTCCCCAAGTCAGCTGCTGCTGAAACTGATCAGCGCTGACTACAGGAAGCCCGAGGCAGAGTTGCTCTGCCCCGGGCTTCCTGGAATCAGCCGCTGATCAGTTTCAGCAGCAGCTGACTTGGGGAAGCTTGGGGTTCTTAAGTTGATTCTGTATGTAAGTCAAAACTGGCGGTCAGTTTCAGCAGCGGCTGACGCCAGTTCCGACTTACATACAGATTCAACTTAAGAACAAACCTACAGTCCCTATCTTGTACGTAACCCGGGGACTGCCTGTACTGGATTTAGAGGGGTAGCCCTGTTAGTCTGTTTCAGCAAAAACATCGAGGAGTCCCGTGGAACCTTAAAGACTAATAAATGTATTTGCTCATACCCATATAAATTTGTGAAGTCTTTAATATACCACGGGACTCCTTGTTGTTATTACTGGATTTAGGTTTGTGGCAGCCCTGTGAGGTAAACTTTACCCTCATTTACAGCAACTGAGATTAAAAACAGCTTAAAAGTTTGATCCTGTAAGGTGCCAAACATTCTTGCCTCAGTCCTCAAGCAGTGGGACTGACAGCCACTGCAAGGTGAATGTTGGCAGGGCAGCTTTGTGCCCCTGGATGGGGCAGGGCCTGCGCTGCCCAGACCACGGCGCACACCTCAGTGCTCAATGCTACAGCGTCCAGTGGCAGTCCAGTGGCGATTCAAAGGGGGACTTTGAATTGCTGGGCCCCAGGGCAACTCCCCCTTTACATCCCCTCTCTGTGGGCAGGCCTGAGTCCAACAAAGGTGAGAAGCACATGCTTCAGTTGTTTTGCTGGACTAGGGCCACACTGCTGAGCATCATGGAGCAGTGAGCCATTGGTGACTTGCCCAACTCATACAGGAAGACTTTGGCAGAATTGAGGATGGAACCCAGGTTTCTAATATTCAAGGACAGGACAAACCACACTACCTCAACCTTTACCCCAGCAGCGTGCTATTACTAAGAAGTGCTGAAGTTTGTAATGCTCATGTCCCACCATTGTAGTCTTGATACAATGGTGGGTCATAAGTGAGGCTGGGTCAGAAACTCCAGACATATAAAATAAGCAAGAGGAACATCATGGTAATTGGAGAGTGAAATCTTTTCTACTGGGAAAGGTGGGATGGAATTCCTGGTTTATAATATCAGGAAATGATCACCGTTATATAAGGGCTCAGACATCATTATAGAATCTAACCTGAAGTTTGACATTTTTGTTCTGCTCTGTTTTCCAGTAAATCCCTTAAACATTCTAGTCATCAATTTCCTAGGAAGACGACTGAGCCTGTCTGTAACAATGGGATGCACAGCGCTATTTTTCCTTCTCCTTAATATCTGCACTACAAGGTAGCGTATTAAAGTATGCTAGGTCTGTAGTGATGGGTTGTTGAACCACAGGCAGATGGCAGGATCCCTTAAGTTCTCAATTTGCTAATCAGCAGTGTTGTTAAATCTCTCAAAAATAATCTCCTGCAGTTTCCAATCACTTATCACCAAAAAAAGTAATAATAATACAAACCTTACTAGAGTGTCTGCTAAGAATATGTGGATTTCATAAAATACACTAAAAGACATTTACTAGTGTGCTATAAAGTGCTATAAATAGTTGCAGCTAAATTTAAAACATGCATCAAAATAAATAAACAAAGTACATTTTGTGGTACAGTACCTATAATTTCTTGCACAGTTTGTTTACTGCCAAGTTAAAGTAGATCTACAGAGAACAGAAAAACCTACAGCTAGCCCATGCCAGCTGACTCGGGGCTTGGATTGTAGAGCTGTTTCATTGTGTGTAGGCTTCCAGGATTACACTGGAGTCCAGTCTCTAGGACTCTGTGAAGTGGGACGGTCTCAGAGCTCAAACTCCAGCCCAAGTTGTTTTTTCTTTGCTATGTTGACTTACCCTTAGAGTATGGGTGGGATGGGTAGATGTGTCTTCTAACTGGGATGAATTAGTAAGGTTTGCTTGTAAAAACACAAGAGGCTGAGCTTATGGAATTTATAGGCTCCCCCAGTGAAGCTGGCAAAGCTTGTCCGTTCACAGAAGTAGCCCCCACACTGAAAGTAGCACTCTGAAATGACCCTTCAGAGTAAAAGTTCCAATTGAACTGATCTTTCAGCTGTGAAGTACTGCTATGAGGCACAGTAGCCAATGGTCTATTTTACTGGTGTCTAAGAAACAGCATAGGAAAATGTTACGTTCACTTTAAAACTATTCCTCTCATAGGGGCTAGAATACTAGTTCTGGGGGTGCTGCAAAACCGACTGGCTTAAAGTGGTTTCCATTTTGAGTCAATAGCTCTCCACATCCCCGCATACAAATTGTTCCAGTGCCCCAACTAGTATGATTTTCTTCAAACTTGGTTTCTTGTATGGATGGCAGGGAAATTTAGCAATCAAGCCAAATTCAAAGTTTCTAGACATCTCTATTTAATAGTTACCTGAGTGCAAAATTCTGGGTAAAGAACTTTTCTAGTGTTCAGCGAAATCAAACACCTGAAACAGTTACGCTCAGTCTTCACCTTTGGGCTGAGTCTAAGCATAGAATTTGTGACAGTTTATAAGCAACTAAGAAAGAGGGATAAGACTGGAAGCTAGCAGATACAACCTGACTTGCTATAACGAATACACATATCATGACCCTCTCGGGGTCAGTCCATTTTCTAAGCAATTCCTCAAGAATAAAGTCCCTCAGTGTGAAGCAAACTTTCCTTGCCAATTTAGGGAACTGTTACATTTGTCTATTAAATCATACTTGTCTTTTACTATATTCTTATTTGGTGAGCAGTGGGTAACCACTTGCTTTGTCTGTGTTAATAGCTGGTCAATGACACTAGTTCCATATTCTCTACCCTCTTTTCTCTCTAGTACGGGTCTAATTGGTTTTCTCTTCATGCTGCGTGCCTTGGTAGCAGCAAACTTCAACACCATCTACATTTACACAGCAGAGGTAGGTCCATCTTCTGAAAGTGGCTCATTAAACTTCTCTTGCCAGAAGCTGGGAATAAGTGACATGGAATGGATCACTTGATTACCCATTCTGTTAATGCCTTCTGAAGCATTTGGCATTGACTACTGTCAGAAAACAGGATACTAGGCAAATGTTCTCCTTGTCCATATACATTGAACATATTTTTAGTTCTGCAAATATTTTGTCTACAATATTTTGTCAAGGAGGTCCACAGATTAAATGTATGGGCCATAAAAATATTTTATACCAGATTTAAATATTTTGTCTTTGTTTCATGGGAGTGTCCCTTTGATTATTAGGTAAGAGGGTAACCAGGAATCTGCTTTACTTTCTCTGACAAGAAAGCTGGTGCTTTCTATAGAAAATGATTAATGGTATGAACTCCCAGAAACCACTAACTTGAGGGAGCATTTAGCAATGCTCCAAAAGGGATAATGCCTGGAAAATTATAACCCTTAGTTCTAAAACAAACACATAGCTATTAGAAAATAAAATCCTCACCCCCCATTTATCCTTAAACATATCTTTAAGAGCTTTAGAGGGTAGCTGAGTTAGTCTGTTACAGAAAAAAAACAATAAATGGTCTGGTAGCACTTTATAGGCTAACAAAACATGTAGATGGTATCATGAGCTTTTATGGGCACAGCCCACGTCTTCAGATGACCGGAGTTATGCGTAGGGGATATGAAAACTCAAAATAAATAGGAGACGGGAGCTTTGCTGAAACAGGGCCTAGGAGAGGCAAAAAGGAATATGCCATAGTGAGTCTTGGCAGTTCTTTTTAGGTGACTGTGGGTCTAATACAGTACAAGTATTTTGAGTGAATTTAGGTCTTGCCTAAGGATTGAAAGCACTGAACACCATACTTTTCTCAGTCCACTAGAAGTGTCTATGCAAGTGTCTCCTATTCCACCCAATTTTTCTGCAAGCCTTACCTTAACCAACCACTTTTAAGGCAAAGGGATTAATGTCCATTCCAGTTTTGATTGGACTAACCTAAACGGATCCTATATGGGAGCCCTTTGAAAATCTCTTCCTACCGATGTCCTTTTTTGTGTGTGGGTAGCATGCTGTAGTTCGTGCTGGCATTGAACTAACTCCCCTTTGTCTTGCTGTAGGTTTACCCCACCACGATGCGAGCACTGGGGATGGGGACGAGTGGGTCACTGTGTCGGGTTGGAGCTATGGTGGCACCATTTATAGCACAAGTAAGAAGCTTTTCCTATTAGCATCCTGGTATGAGGCAGTGGTCATCAGTGATGGGGAATGAGGCTGGTAGTTCTTCAGCAATCTTGGAAGATAGTTTATACATAAACATCAATGTCCGGGCAAAAACAAAGCAAATGTCACTATGTACGTGTATGCATGATCACAAGTTTTTAGGAGATCCATGGGTGCCTCTGAGAGCAACATTGGGCATTTGGTTTTTGTTAAGCTCTATGCCCAATGTTGCTCTCAGAGGCACCCATGGATCTCCTGGAAACTTGTGATCATGCATACACGTACATAGTGACATTTGCTTTGTTTTTGCCTGGACATTGATATTTATGCATAAACTAGGGTTATATGATCATTGCCAAAAATAAACCCACAGCAGTGGTGGCTTGATTTTTTTTGAAAGATGAGACAAATCAAAAAATGGTTAGCTCTGTTCCACCTCTATAATTTTAAAGTTTCCTCTTTATAATGCAATAGGAACAGCAGGAGCTGCTGCAGTTTCCCAAGCCACCACAGGGGTGGAATATGAAACTGGCCTAAGGAAAGAGAACCAGCTCTTGATAAACAAATACAACTCCAAGCTCCTAACCCTGCCTCTTGCAAACCTCAACTGCTGTAGTGGTTACCACAGCAACTCTCTGATAAAGTGACTCCTATACGGTAAATTGCCATGGTAACAAGGCAGTTTCTTGAGGCACTGTTAGCCATACTAATGGGCTGTGTGTACATATTAGCATCCCTTTTCCGGAAAAGGGATGCTAATGAGACAAGTCGGAATTGCAAATGCCGCGAGGGATTTAAATATCCCCTGCGGCATTTGCATGAACATGGCTGCCACTTAAAATCAGGAATAAGGGATCTTCCGGAAAAGGCTTTATTTTCCGAAAGATCCCGTCTAGACTGGCGCTTTTCTCCGGCAAAGCCCCGAGCTGGAAAAAAGCGGCAGCCATGTTCATGCAAATGCCGCGGAGGATATTTAAATCCCCCACGGCATTTGCAATTCCGACTTGTCTCATTAGCATCCCTTTTCCGGAAACGGGTGCCACTGTAGACACAGCCATGGTGCTGAGCCATATGCAGCTCTACCTTCCTCAAACTTTCCAGTGTTGTGTTATGTGATGGGAGAGTGGGTTGTGACATTTGTGTAATTTGTCAAATCTCTCTCTAGGTAGCTAGTTATGAGTTACATAAAAGTAACCTTGCACCTTTTGGGAATTCTTGGGTAGACTGTGCCTTGTATGTCTGGGCTGGTAGGTTGCTTCTGAACTGTATCAAACGCTCTGTACAAAATGTAACTGGTTAATACACAGTGCAAACGTTATGGAAGCTGTTAGCCAAGAAAAGAAGCTATCCGATTTATCACTGCATCCTTTACTCCCTTGTCCAGTTAACATCTTGATTCCTAACATGCCTCCTAACCCCACACTCACATGGTGCTTCGTTTGCTTGTTGGTAGGTTCTCATGAGTGCTTCATTCCTTGGGGCCCTCTGCCTTTTCTCAGGAGTGTGTGTGGTATGTGCCATCTCTGCCATCACTCTGCCCATAGAGACCAAAGGAAGGGCACTCCAGGTTTGTAATCTCTGATCCTTATTTCTAACACAGCTACAGCATTGTCCACATGAGAACACAATACTGATTTGATTAAATAGTTTAGAGGCTCCTGCAATCATTATTTTGTCCCAGATCCATAGAAAGCATTCAAACCAAAGTAAGTGACTCTGTACATATGGGTTAGGTTGGACTGGACTGATCTAGCTAAACCACAGTCTCTATTACTGTATATGCTTTGCCATTATAGCTACAGTGGCATAGCTAGCCCAACAAAAGCACTATTGTCATCACTCATGCCAATAGAAGGGTTTTTTCTCTCTCCATAGTATCACCTTCCCAAAAAACCCAGTTTAAGACAAGGACTAAGGATTGTTTAAATAATCTCCCACTGTGGATGGAAGGTAGCCCTGTGCAGGTGGCCTGAATTCTATTTAAACCTTGAGATGGTTGGTATTGCAGTAATCAAACAAAAGTTTTCCAAAAAATGCTTTAACATGTAAGAGAAAAACTTTGATCCATCTATAGTTTCAATCTTATCTTATCTAATAGTGAACTAGATACATGTAAATTTAAATGACTATTTGTTGAGGCAGAGTCTCTTCCTTGAGACTGGGCTGCATGCTTGAGAGCTAATATCACAGTTGCAGTTTCAATAGATAATCTTTTGCAGACTAGCTCCTGACTCTGCTACCAATTATACTATTCACAAAGGATTAGTCCTGTAGCAGTTAATGGGATCAATCACAAATGCAGTTACTTATGCATAAAAGTAAACTAGGTTAAGGCCACAATTTATTTTCAACATTTTATGTGGAAATTTTTTTTAATGCGCCAATATTTGTATTCCTTCCCTACTAGTGTTAGGAGGCCATACAAAAATATAGATAGCACACAAATGCTGTTTGTATTCTTTAACATAGTGACATTTAAGATGAGACAGTTTTCATGTGGCAGTTTAAATTGTTGCTCCTAAATCTGTTTTGTAGGAAACGTGTGGGTGCATTGTAGACCGTTATATTTCAAGAGTAATTTTAGAATCCAGATCAGCGTTGTATGAAAGAGGCAGATGCATAGGCTGAATGTATCTAGCTTTGCATCAGATTCTAATCTTAGAGCAAAACCATGGCTCCTGGATCCATAAGCCTCAGTTCTTAAATATGCTCAGTTTGAGTCTGATTTTTATCCTTTTTATATCTTCCCATTTTTTTAGCAAACAAAATGAAGAAACTCGAGGTTGGCTTGCCTGGGAGAGAAAAAGGAACATTTTGATTCTTTTCGCAGTTGAACTACCTTATGTTCATTGCTTCTTGATGTCATTTCATTTCTGGAAAGAGGCAGCATAATCAATCACCATTGAAGAGCATACAAACTACTTGCTTTCTGCAGCTGACCTCCATTTGCACAATTTTTTGGGGGGGGGGAGGGGGCACTGACTTAAGGGTGGGGAATGGGTTAGGGTTATTATACATCAGTTCCTACAAAAGTCAACAACTTTAGTGCAGAATGGATGTATACTAGGGCAACTTATTGGGGGGGTACCCTGTAACTGGTTTGGGGATATTGTCAGTTTATAGCTGGATTAAGGCTGAGGGTGTTTTTCCTTCAGGAGTGGAATAGGGCTTTTGCCAAGGTACTGTGGCATACTTCAAGTACATAGTAATTAAGTATGATATGTTTGTGTGTGAGTCCTACCTTACTGTGCCCTCAAAATGAAGCTTTAACTGATTTACCACTATAATCTCAGGACCAGAGTTGTCTGGAACTTTTCTATTGGAAAGCTGCTGGTTTGTGTCTCTCCCCCACCCCTAGCAATCAGGGACACTGCTAAAGCTATAATTTCTACCACCAGTAATGGATATTTCTGTAAGACTGGAAATATGTACAGAAACCAATTAAAAGTGCAAATACAAAAATGGGCTCTACACAGGGGTCATAACTGGATTGAGGGAGCAATTTTTCAGATCAGGCCAACAGCAGGAGTAGTATGTTCAGTAAGTCTAAAAATTATAGTATTTCTAAAAATTAAAATCATTTAAAAAAAAACTTGCATTTCATTACTGTGAAAACTAAAGCTTGCCTTTCCTGCCGCAGGCTGATAGAACAAGGCTAATGAACACATTCAGTATTTAGATTTTTTAAAAATTATGTATAGATGTATTTTTTTCCTATGTAAATATAGAGTTCATGCACCATGACCCCCCTTTAGACAACAAAAAACCCTACATGATACCAGGAAGGGGGACTGAAGCCCAAGCCTTGGGTGGAGGGAAAGCTGAAGCCTGAAGGGCTTGAGCCCTGGCAGGGCACCTATAACCTGAGTCATGAAGGCCTCAGGCTTTGGTTCCGAGGCCACTGCAAGCCTAAGCCAGTCTTGACACCCACATTAAAATAGGGTCTTGATAAACAGTTTGAGGTCTACTGGGATAGGATATGGTTTAGTTAAAAGGAACCACTAGTCTCAATTAAGGATGTTAAAATGCAGTTAATTGACTAGTTGATGGAATTTCCAATGACTAGTGAATAGGCACTTCTGCATTCCTCCTTTGAATGGGGCTCCTGAACATTTCAAAGGAGAAATGCGGAACTACATGTACAGCCTGGGGCCAGCGAGAAGTTCCACTGACTCTTGGCTGCACACAAGTCTCTGCTTTGAAATGCATAAGAATTTTTAGCGGAGTTCAAAGCCATGGAGCCCAGGGTTAGCAGGGGACTAATAGGTGCTAGGCACCCAGGATCAGCTGGGGAGTCCCAGGTTCCCCTGCCCCTTTAAAATGAGTGAAGGCAGCAGTTACAAAGGGGAAGCTGCTGCACACCTGATCAGCTGTGAGGCTGCTTTCCCTTTGAAACTGCTGCCTCCAAAGGGCAGCCATGGAGCCTGGGATCAGCTGGGGACTCCCCAGCCTCTGCTACAGCACTTCCCCAGATCCCGGGGATCAGCTGGGGAGTCCTCAGCTGACCCCAGTCTCCCCAGCTGCCCCTTTCAAAGGTGCACAGGCAGCATTTTAAAGATGAGCTGTGCAGAAGCTGCCCCTTTGAAAAGCTGACTGAAGGTTTCAAAGTGTGAGCTCCTTCTCCTTGCCCCCTCCCCCGTTGCTATCTCTATCTCAGAGGCGGCAGGGGGTTGAATAGTCAAAATACTATCTGATAAGCATTTGCTTTTACATCCTCAATCAACCCACACCAGTGGAATCTCAGGTAAACAACTGTCTGGCATCCCAGCTACTAACCATGATAAATCACATATAGCCAGCACACTGCTGCAAGTTTCTCACTCAAACTAGATGAACACAATGGTCCCTTTGGATCTTGAAAATTATTATTTACTTCCCCTGTCCATTCTGTGCCTTCCCTGAATTTTCAAGCTGGCTATACCTCTGTCCATTACAGCACAAAGAAAATATCAAGGCCTTGGAGCGTTGTGTTGACTAATATGTAATCATTAACCTAGCGTAACTGCCTGTAAAGTTAAGCATTGCTAATTCACTAACTCAGCACCAACCAGCCCCACAGCACTTCTCTCCAGACAATCAAAATATAACAAAATGGGCAACTTAATTAAAAACCTGAAGTACATTTTGACAGTCTCTCTGCAGGTAGTTCCTCGATTTTTTTTTTAAAGTACATTACAGAATATTTACTTTTAACTACCCTCATCATGTAATAGAACTTCTTGCAATAGAATACACACAGCTGATTGTACTAGCTGGGCTCTAGGGTACCACAGACTCTTATTTCATCCCTGCTGCTCCTCTTCTCATTTCAAGATCCTTCTGCAAACTTCTTAATTTTTATAATAAAAAATGGTAGGCAATTACAGCAAAAGGGGCACTATTAATCAGCTACACGCCTGTTAAGTAGTATTTACTTTGCTATAACACCCACCTTCAGTTTCTTCCTGCTGTCTTCTCTTCACTCCAGCTCTCTGCCACTTTATAGTCATCAATGTTTGTGGCCAGCCTCAGTTACCTCTGGCATTCAATCTGGTACACAGGAACAACAACCTCTCAGTGCTATACAGAACAGCTGTTTGCTTACCTGCACTTAAGCTGTAGAGAACCACCACACTACTCCACAAATGGGAATAGCCTAGCTAAGGCTGCCCTTTTGAAGCTTAGTTTTCATACAAGATCAATTAATGCTTCTAACTGGTCTGTGGAGCACACACAGACAGGCACCTTTGAAAGAAATTTGGGTAGTAGGATCTTCAAAGAGAATTACTTGAGAAGTAGGGATGCGAACATGTAGTTGACTACTTAATTACCCAATAAGCCTGGGCTTATCCATTAATCCTACTGACTACAAGCATGCCCCACCCCTTGCTGCCTCTGTGCCTTCCCTAGTTGTGCAAATTTATCAGACATGGGGGTGGGGGAGCAGGCACTAGCTCCCCACAAGCACTGGATCCCACTGGATCTCTTTGAAAGAGAGGCAGCAGCTTGGGGGGGGAGGGGAGGCAGGAGCTGGTACACACAGGGGATCAGCTTTCAAGCTGCCTGACCATTGTGCTGCTTCCTCTCTAACAGAGGCAGCAGTGCGAGGAAGGGGGCAGAGGAGGCTGCCACAGCAGCAGTCCTTGTCCATGGTGGGACTCGCCCTGGATAGGGGCTGCTGCTGCCTTTGATACAGTGTGGAGCAGCAGGTGGGAGATGGTCTACCCTGGGAGCCAGTTTTAACTGGCTGATTCCGAGACAGCAGTGTGGGATGGCATAAGGCTCCCGGGGAGTGGGGCTAGGAGTGCACTGGCTGCTGGCTCTGCCTCTGGGAACTATCAAATAATCATGTAACTGATAATATTTGGTGCAGTTACATGATTATACAAGTACACGGTACTTAACATCCTCATTGAGAAGGTCTAAGAGCTGTATGAGAACTCATGTAGCTGGTATTTCGTAAACAGTACAACAAAAGGACAAGGAAGATCAAAGGCGTGGAGTAGGAGGAAAGCTTTCCAACTTGAAGAGGTTTCACTTCAGTGATGACTCAGTCATAGAGCTATCACCAGGACCATCTCTTTGGGAAAGGCAAAATTGTGTTCTGAAGATGACATTGTTAGAAGTTCAATAAACTGCCAGAACAGTCTTAGGTACAAATAACCATTCATTCTTTGCAAATATGTCATTAATTTCCATTAGCACATGTAAACAAGATAAGACAGAATCAATGTACAGGACATTTCAGAGACATTTTGGTGCAACTCATAGCAGTAATGCATGCTGGCCTAGCAATGTCCAGCTGCTGGGATGAGAGGAACAACGTTCCTCACCTATTATAAAACACCCCAAACAAATCCCTGATTTTTAAAATATATTTTAATACATCCCCGCCTTTACATTTTAAATCACCAGTAGCTTCTTTGGGGGGCAACTATACTTCCACTGTACGAGTCTGTATCCTAGGACAACAAAATTTCACCATGTGCTTTCATGGCTTGTGGTTAAATACAGTACAAAACTCAAATTATGGCCAGCCACCTGCCTTTGGTAAAATTAATGTCTGGTAATATTACATTTTCTTGAAACTGAGAAAGTCACACATTGAAGTCATGTAACATTTTAAGTTTAATTCTGTACAAACTTTTTTCTTTAAATGGATTTGAGCAGTGGTTATTCCAGATTAATGATGTTCCACAAGTAGGAGACAAGGACTGAACTTCACAGAACAATCTCTCCAAATTCCTTGATCCCCGGTAGAGCTCTGTTTGAGGGGAAGGGTAAAAAGTCTAGTAAACATCCACAGGCATAAAGGTCAAAGTGGTCATGACTTTTCCTCTTGACAACTGACAGTTGATAAATACTTTTCTTTTTTTTTTTAAGTTTTAAAAAAATCATTCCAGTACATGCAATTCATTCATTTAAGCAACAGTCGCTCCTCTCCTTTGAGACGTTTTTTCCGGGGCTGTACAAAATCATCATCAGAGTCATCACTAAATTCTGGATTCTCTCTCTCACTCCGGCAGAAAGGTTGTATAGGGAATTCTCTCTCTGGATAAAGGGTCTTTAGGAGTTCTTCAAAGTAGGCTTCAAGTTTCATGCCAGCATCAGCTACTTCTGAATCAGGCTGTTGGGTGAGTTTACAATAATCAGTGCATCTTAAAATAGTTTTACAACTCACAATACCCCAAAATCTCAGAAGTAAAGTAATTTGCAAAATTAAAAAAAAATCAACTAGCAATAAAAGAAGACATTTTTGGGTCATGGGTGACAAAATCAGCACACGGAACTCTGCAGAAGTCAGTGGTAGAGGGGAAATTTTGGCCAAGGACAGCACAGCAAATTCCTTTTCTTACAAAACTGACATCAAATTTAATGTTCAAGAACCGACAGCACCATTGGTTTGAGGCCTCAACAGAAAGACCTGTTTAGATGATATTTGGTACAAAGTTTAGCCATGTCAGAAAAGGAGAGGTTGGCTCAACTGTGCCTCTAAGACGACAGTATTTTATACCAGATGCTTTGAATGCTATGCCATTTTTCTGGAAAGTGGAATTTTTTTAACCTCTCTCACTCACGCATATACACCAGAACATAAGATATCACTACCATGGATGATTATACCTTGGAATACTAGCCAGTCTGGCTAAGGTTGGTGATGTAAAAAACCTTCAGTTTCCTCTAAGTAGAGGACAACAGTTAAAACCAAGTCTCCCTTCTTTCATGCCCTAAATGGAACATTTGTCCCTTCTCCAAAGTTCTACCGATCCCTTCACATGAGGAATCAGCAGATGACTAAGTCAGCAGTGGCCAAGGACTTCTTGCCTTGGCAATCAGAAGCCCTTGTACACTAAAGAGTTGACTAAAAGGAAGGACAAGGTGTGTAGAGAATAAAAAGCTCACTATTAAGTGAGGGGTTAAGGAAAGGAGACAGGACAGTGGGAAATATTCTGCATATGGGAAGCAAAAGTGGGTGAGTCAAATAGGAGGAGGGATGTAAGGAAATATGCAACTTAAATAAATGTGCCAAATAATATTAAGAAAACGTAAAAGGTATTTTTCTGTTTTCTGGATGTGTCCAGATAACAGCTCTGAAAACTGCTAAAAACTTCAAAGGTTGAAAAAATCAGAAGCTGGTTTGTGTATCATCTACAGTGGATTCTAAGTTTTTGTAGGTAATGGCAAAACAAACCAGACAAGTGTGTGATTTACTGGCCAGGTAAAGATCTAGGACTTCGGAGGATTGATACTAACTGGATAGAACTAGTGAAATCTAAGATTGCAATATACAGATAAGAATAAGGCAAATAAAAGCAACAAAAACAGCTAGATTGACTATATGAAGGAGGGTAGCAATGCTTAAAAAGACAAAAGATACCAACTAGAGTTTTTAAAGGACAAGTAAAAGATGTATCAGAATTATTATGCTGTGTATATGAAAATGTTTAGAAAAGAATGCTTACAGGTAAGGCATTTATAATAATCTATGCCTGTATGATATTATGAGACAAGACCTCTACCAGATTGGACCAGCATGGCTTTGATGAGAACAGATACAGATGACCTATGCCGCAGGACTGGATAACTGATCCTGCTTTAATCCGCTTTACTTAATGCTTTTTATTTAGTTAAAGTGGTAATATAGTGCCCTAAAATTTTCTTAAACTTATTGATGACTAGTTGTAAGCAAGTGTAATAACTGGTATGGATTGTACCTTTCACACAACAGAAGGGAAAAGGGAGTTACTTACTCTGTGCAGTAATGGGAGTTTGTCGAGATGTGCATCACGGGTGCTCCACTATGGATGCTGGTGCGTCCTTGCGCCGGCAATCAGAGATTTTTCTAGCAGTGCACCGCCACACTGTGCACGCGCACTGGCGCCTCTTTGTGCCATTGGTTTCTGTTAGGCATATGTGCGGTGTGGCCCCCTCCATTCCTTCTCTACCCTTACCACTGGACCAAGAAGGCTCCAAAGAAGGGGAAGGAGAGAGGGTAGTAGAGCACTCACAGGGACACACATTTCGAAGAACTCCCGTTACCGCACAGGGTGAGTAACTCTCTTTTCTTCTTTGAGTGATGTCCCCATGGGTGCTCCACTCTGGGTGACTACAAAGCAGTAGTCGAATTGTGGAGGTGGATTTGAAGCCCTGCCCCGTCACTGAATATAACACCGCTTGTCCAACAGACAGAGGACGCAATGGCAGAGATAAGCGTGCAGTGTTTTGCAAATGTGTGGTTGGATGACCAGGTGGCTGTTTTGCAAATATCCTCTAGGGGTACATTTTGGAGGAAAGCAGTCATGGAGGCCACGGCCTGGGTTGAGTGAGGGGTGATATTGTCAGGTGATTGTTTGTTGTGTATGGTATAACATATGAGGATACATGATGAGATCCAGTTGGAAATCCTCTGGGAGGAGACCGCTTGGCCCTTGGAATTTTCAGTGAAGGATAGATAGGAAGAAGCTGGGTGATTTTCTCCATGAGGATATGCCATGCAGCCTCGGATGGATCAGCATGTGGCTTGGGGAAGAACGCAGGTAAGTATATGGGCTCGTTAATATGGAAGAGAGAAGGGAGAAATTTGGAGTGATGATGAAGGGTTACTCTGTCTTTAGTGAATATTGTATAACGAGGCCTGCCATTAATGCCCATGCACCCCTCTCTCCTGCTGCAAGTAATGGCCACCAAAAAGGTGACTTTCATGGATAGGCATAACTATAAGCATGTTGCTAGAGGCTCAAAAAGTGGTTCAGTCAAACTCCTAAGGACGTGATTACGATCCCAAATGGGGACTGGAGGCCGAATGGATGGGAAAGTATTTTGGAGACCGGGAAGGAACTGTCTGATGATTGGGTCTGAAATGACTGGTGGTCCGGTGAAAGACCGCTATTGCTGTTGCGTGTACTTTTACCGTATTAAAAGATAGGCCCAACTCTCTTGGTTCCAGATGGGGATGGGGTGGTATCAAGAGGAATAGAATGACTGTGTTTGAGCAACTTGGAGAATCTGGTCGATTTATAACGGTAAGCTTTTCTGGTGGACTCTCTTCTGCTGTTGATTAACATCTGTTTCACATGTTCTGAACAGGTGTTTTCAGCATTCTGGAGCCACAAAGGAGCCATGCATGGAGATGTAGTTTGTGTGGTTCAGAATGGAGAACTCTGCCATGATGTTGAGTGAGAAGATTGCACTGTAGGGGAAAGATATATGGATCTACTATCGCCAATCTGTGCAGATAAGGGAACCATATTTGTCTTGATCAAGCTGGTGCAACAAGGATCACATGGACTTGTTCTATTCATGATGGTTGTAAAAGATAAGTGTCCACCATAGTGTTAAGTACCCCCTGGAGAGGTGTGTCAATGGGGGTAATTCAGTGTGCAAGGCACCAGTTCCATAATTGGGGGCTTCCATACAGAGGGAGGGTGACTGGGCCCCACCCTGTTGGTTGATATACATGCAGGTTGTATTGTCTGTCATAATACTGATGGTCTTGTGTGCAATATAGGGTAGAAAGTGGAGGCATACCCAATGCACAGCCCTGAGTTCTAGGAGAATGATATGGAGCATTTGCTCGCTGAAGAACCATTTGCCTTGTACAGTATGACTTCTGAGTCTTAGTCTTTTAAGAAAATAACTTGTCCCTGTCAAATGGTAGGTTCTTGACTTTGTTTTGGAGGTCCTTTGGGACTGCCGCTGCCTGTAGGTAAGACGCCCGGAGCATGACTACAGCCATAGTTGTAGAACGGGCTGCTGTATCTGCCACATTGATTGCTATTTGAAGGGCCGTTCTTGCCGACACGTAGCCTTCCTGCACCACAGATTTTAGTATGGGCCTTTTAGATTCCGGCATGAGTCTTGAGAATGTATCAAATACATGGTTTGAAAGATGCGCTGAGTAGTTGGCAATTCTCAGCATGAGTGTCGCAGAGGTATAGAGCTTTCTGCATAGTAAGTCAAGCCTGTTTGTGTCCCTGTCTGAAAAGGTGTGCTAGTATTGTGAACTTTTTAACCTTTGGTGGGCTGCATCGACTACTAAAGAGTTGGGCTGAGGGTGAGTAAAGAGGAATTCCATGCCCTTGGGGGGTACAAAGTAGTTCTTATTTTTACTTTATTTTGGTCTTTTTGCTTGTCGGTGGTGCAGAAGCTGGGGCTTGCCAGATTTTTTCAGCAACCTCTAGGATGGCCTCGTCCAAGGGGATAGCTAATCTTGCCCTATTTTGCGGCTGTAGATTTTTAAAAAGTTGATGTTGTTTATCTTTGATTTCATCCATCTGTATTTCTTGACTAACTGCCACTTGTTTGAAAACTTCCTGGAACTGGCGGAGGTCATTGGGTGAGGAGACATCCCCAGGAATCACAGCTTTATCTGGTGAAGAAGATTGGTCTGTAAGAGACATCTCTGGTGGGTGATCCTCAGTGGCAGGGTGTGTATCCTCTGGCTCTGATGGCAGTTGAGGTGGGGATGTGGGTTGTCCTGTTGGAGTAGGAGGGGCTGGAGTTGGTGAGTGCCTAGAAGACATGCAGTCACAAAATGATCTACCATGTGATTCAATCTGTAGTGCTATGAGTACCTACTATATGAATCACAGTACCGGTCATCGCGATGATAAAGGCTGTTCAGTGGTGAGCACCTGTGGGTGTGTTCCCAGTGATGAATATGGGGAGAACATGGAGATCGGGAAGGGGTGTATGAGAGTCTGGAGGAAGCTGGAGAAGTCGAAAATTGCCAGTATTGATGATGTTGATGGTCCCTGTAGGATGCCAGAAAGGGAGATGGTAGACCTTATATGGCGACCGGTGCTGGTGATTGCGGTGCCGGTGAGATTATTGATGGGAAACGGGTTGGGGGGGGGGGGGGGGGGGGCGGCGGCGGAGTGCTGGTGCGTGAAGTTGGTGCTGGCAGTTCCGGTGCTGCATGACAGTCTGGGGCAGAAGTATCTGCCAGTGCCGACAATGCTCTCAGAATCGAGATGTCCATCGGTGCTGGAGGTTTGGTAGGGGGCGGAGCCGAAGCAACTCTCAGTGTCGCCAGTGGTTCCGCTTGTGCCGGTTTCTTTGGCTTGTCTCCCTGCTGACTCTGGAGTGCGGGATATTAGGTAAAGATGTAGTCGAAGACACCCGCGGTCTTTTGGGTGGAATGACAGTAGGAGAGGAAGCCCTACGTTTCTGAGGCTGATCTCCTGAAGTTGCCTCCAGGCGTGGCAGCTGGAGGGCTTTATCAAATAGTATCATTCGTAGACTCATTTCCCTGTCTCTCCTGGCCCTTGCAGTCAACTTTGAGCAATGTGGGCATTTTTGTGGAACATGGGCTTCTCCCAAACACCGGATACACAAGGCCATCGGAGGCTATCATTGCCTCGCGGCAAGTGTCGCATTTCTTAAATCTGGGCGACGATGGATTTGCAATATCAATGTCAATGGTTTTTTTTGGTTTTTTTAACTGGGTAAGTATAACTAAACTATACCATTAGAACTATGTACACTAAAGGAGAGACTGTAATAATGCAACAGGTACGGGAAGGAGAAGAGAATAACTCTGAGGTATTAAAAACAATTTTTTTTTAAAGTTAACTAAGAGGATAGTGACGGGAAGAGGAAGAACTAGAGGAAAATGAACTTATATGCAACTTTAAGCAGGGATCTCACGCGAAGGAGAAAAAGGTTGGAGAGACACAGTTCACTCCGTCTGCAGCCTGAGGCGCTTGAGAGGAACTGGCGGCGGATAGACCGTGCACTCTCTCAAAATGGCACAAACACCACAAGACGCCACCGCGCATGTGCGATCTGGCCAGGTACTGCTACTGCAAAAAAGTCTCCGTTCTGCGGCACCGGGGCAAGCGCAGCACCTACAGTTGAGCACTCATGGGGACATCACTCAAAGGAGAACTCCAGATTATGGAAGGTGAACCCACCTGTCTAGAGAATATAGTGCAGGGCTGTAAACAGTACTGAATCCCATTTGAAGAGTATAAAGGCATAATCGGGCAAGATTGGCCAGCTATATAAGTGGACATGTGGCCCAGAAGCCTCAGGCACATGTGGACTGTTGTGGATAGCTGTGACTGCAAACTGAGGCACAGTTTAAGAATCACCTAAGAGTGGTTAGCTGGCAGGAATGCCCATGACTTCATGGAATCTAATGGGGCCCCACTAAACTATTTGCTGACTTGATGTTTCAAATGAGTCCCAGTCAAGAAAGTGTAGTGTAGTGTCAACATGGGTAAAAATCTCCTCTTTGAAGCTTGCAACTAATCACTGAGGTAAGGGAAGATACAGATTTCCTCTCTCCTGAGGTATGGCATGACCTTGAGGAATGCCATGTGATAACCTTGCATTTGATGAAGACTTGGGGGACAGAAGAGAGGCCGAAGGGGAGAATCATGTACAGAGTGGCAATCTCTTACTAGGAAGCAAAAATGCTTCTTGTGATTTGGAAGATTCAGAGCATTAAACCAGTCACTCTGAGACAAAGCATGGAGAATAGATATATACAACTAACTAGAGAAATAAATAGTAGTAATAACTACACAGAGCTTCATCTCCAGCCAAGGTGTAGTAAGAAGGAACTGAGAGGGTGTTGGGGCAGTGCTGTTTCATATACCCAGGAGAGTAGCTACGGCAGCACAAAGCATGAATGCCACCACCATGTTCTAGCACATGGGACAAGCCCATGCCCTCCTCTCCCCACTGAACACACATATGTATCTAACTAAAGCATACTCAATCCCAGTGCAGTAACAAACGAAATTGTTTGCTACTGCTGTCTCTCTCTTTTTTCCTTGTATGGAACAGTCTCCAACTAGGTATTAATTGAATACAAAAGCAATTTCAAGTGAAATCTAATCTCACTGAATAGTCTCATAACCAAAGCAAGATTAATTCACAAAGTTATGTCTTTTACATCAAGAAATTCTAACCCTTGCCACAAATTCTGCTTTCTTGAAAATACATAAGCTTGTAAAACTATATGGTTTTACTTTTCTGACCTCATTAAACTCAGCACAATTTTGGAAAATCAGTCTGAAATCAGCCACAAAATCTTCCGGTGTCATGTACAGTGGGTGGTTCACTTGCAGTCTTTTTTTGATTGTTGACAAGTCCATGGGCTTCTTTATTATTTTGTAGTAATCAGGCACCTAAAAAAAAAGCATCAATACAATAAGTTGTACAAACACACACTTTTAATAATAATTTCCAGTAAAATACTATTCAGTTTAACTCTTAATAGTATAGTTCTAAGATGTAAACATAATGCTTTCTTGAGACTGGATCCTTGTGAATAGTGAGAGACACCTCTGTCTACCTTTATGATAAGAATGCATTAGTATTTATTTCTTCACCACTAATGCCTGGTCTATACTACAGAAGACTTAACTCTGAAAGGGTAAGTCTACTCTAGCTCGTTAGTTCCAGGTAGTGTAATTAGGACAAGCGGAGTTACAAATGAAGCCTGGGATTTAAATATCCCGGGCTTCATTTGCATGTTCCCGGGTGCCGCCATTTTTAAATCCCCCTTAGTCCGAACTCCATGCCCGCGGCTACACGTGGCACAGAGTAGGTCGTTTGAATTAAAGATCCTGATTCGAACTACCGTTACTCCTCGTGGAAGAGCTGTAGCACTTAGGTTGATGTAATTTGGTAAACCCAGTGTGTGTACACATACCATTGCTTACACTGCTAGTTCCTCATTCCACGAGGAGTAACAGTAGTTCGAATCAGGATCTTTAGTTCAAACGACCTACTCCGTGCCGCGTGTAGCCGCGGGCACGGAGTTCGGACTAAGGGGGATTTAAAAATGTCAGCGCCCGGGAACATGCAAATGAAGCCCGGGATATTTAAATCCCGGGCTTCATTTGCAACTCCGCTTGCCCTAATTACCCTACCTAGCTCGAACTAATGAGCTAGTGTAGACAGATCCTAAGTGTCTTTACTAAAAGTTTCCTCCCATCAATTTAACTCACCCACTATGATAACTTAATAGCTCCACCTCTGTGAGAGCTGTAGCACTTAGGTTGATGTAATTTGGTGAACCCAGTGTGTGTACACACACCATTGCTTACACTGCTAGTTGCTGCCTTTCACGGCCCGTTGGTACCCTACAATGCCCCACTTGAGTTAGAGGTGCACGTCCTCACCAGGAACATACTTTCGACACAAATAACTGATTTAATTGCTGTAGGACAACCTAGCAAGTCAAATTAATTTTGTAGTACAGACATGTCCTAGTATAACCAGTTAAAGATGCATTTGAAGTATAAAAGCTATGTAAAAGCTCTTATCCAGCACTTAATCAAAAAGCTCAATTTACCAGCATCTCTGATAACTCCCAATACAAATCTTCAATCTAGTGACTGGGACTAGTATACTGCCCAGCACAGCACATTATGCAATTACATATTCTGCACACTACTCTTAGGCAAAGAGGCAAAAGACAAGTAAGCAAACTGAAATCAGGATTTATTCAAAAAGCAGCTTCCAAGGTATGCAATTTTTTCTTTCTTTGTAATTAGATGCAACAATTAGATTTACAAACCAGAAACCATTCTTTTCCCTCCCATCCCCAATTTAAGCAGATCGGTGAAGAATTTCAAGATGTAGTCCACACTGTGTAATTAAGCATGCACTTGTACTACTGATATTACAGAAAGACTACCCTGAAGGCTCAAATAAACCTAACTAAGCGGTACAGTGGTGCAACTGTGCCATGCCACTGTACCTATGCTGAAAGGAGAGCTTCTTCTATTGCTATAAGAATGCTATCTTCCCAGTAAGTGGTGGTTATGTCAATGGGAGAATTCTCAGAGTAAACAACAGTAAGACAGTATAACTATATCACTCACTATAACTTAGTAATACTGACATACATTGGCACTATAGACCAGTAGTTCCCAACCACTGGTTCATGGACCGGTGCCGTGAACCACTGGATGCCAGGCTACGACACACTGCCAGCCCTTGCCCATACCAGCTAATCTGCATGGCTGGTGGCTGCCAGAGCTGAAGCCAATTGTTCACAGTGGCTCTCGGGGCCAGAGTACACCCTGGCCTCCTGAGCCACCACGCAGCAGGCAACTACTGCAGCTGAAACCGGCTGTTCACTGCAGCTCTGGGGGCTAGGGCTGAGGTACATATTTTGGCAGACGGGTAACATTTTATTTTCATATTTGTGCATTCATTATTTGCATAACGAATATGCAAAATATGCAAAGAAAATGTTACCGGTCCGCCAAAAGTTTGTGAATGGGTTTGCCAGTCTGCGGTATAAAAAAGGTTGGGAACCTCTAGGGTAGACTAAGCCTCTTGTTCATTTTGAGTTTACAAGAGCAAATACTTCATTGCTATTAAATGAAAATAGATGCTTAACAGCACCATTAATTATGCAATTCAATGATGTGCCAACTACCAACCTTTTCAAAAGAATGAAGCAACACTCAAAGTGGGTAAAGCAGACGTTAAGGGTTAAGTCATGTTTCATGATATACGAATTTAAAGATGTACTGTATGATTTACTATAAAGTTTGTAAATTTATTGCTACTGGTAACTAAGTCTCACCTTAATCTCTGCTTGGATTCAATAAGCATGGAAATTCTATGCATCTAGTTTCAATCTTTTATCTCTACCCTACATTATTTGGTACATTAAATATCTGGAGTATATTACTCTCCTGATGATGGATTTGTTACTGGGAACAGTAAATGCTGATGTCAAGTGTTCTGACTCCTTTATAAGGCAAAAATAACAATGTACATACCGTAGGAGGAACCGGATCTTGAAAAGCCAGGCTCATTTCATGGCAGTAGAGGTACAGCAGTAGTCTTTCACACTTCTGTATATAAGAAAAGAGAAGAATGCCTGTGTATTAGAGAATGCTATGATTTTACCTTTGATAATTTACTATGCTAAAAATTCAAGCAAATGTTTAATACTTCCCTGGCCCGAAAAAGAAAAATCAAGCACACTTGAAAATGTCAGACTTTTAGAGAAAGCAAGTCAATCAACATTACCAAGAAGCCTAATTGTCTCCCTCCCTCCCCCCCAGTGCCATCAAAGAGTGTACCCTGCTTGGGCCACAGTTCTGCCAGGAGCTACCACCACCCCTCATTATGCTCTGGCCAAATTATGTCCTCAGTAATTACTTTAAATTCATATAAAGGAGTTACTAACTGGCAGGGCTCGACAAATGCACTCGCCCATGGCGACTACATTTTACCAGCTGGCGAGTGCAGGGGCGCACTGGCCCGGTGGGCAGTTGTGACAGGCTGGCCAAAGCCCGCACTACAGGCAGCGTGGCGCTATCCGATCCACCGGCCGGGTGGAGCAGTGGAGCGCTGCCGGGACGGAGGAAGCACAGTGATTCTCAGTGCCAGGCTGCCTGTGTGTAGCTCCGGCGCGAGGAGGTGGGGCTCAAGCCAGAGGGTGGGATTGCGGCAGATGCCAGGACGCTGGCATGACATGGCCCCGCTGATTTTAAAGGGCCACGGCAGCTCGGCTCTGGCTCAAGCCGGGAGCAGAGCAGCTGGGGTGCTGCCGGGTTGGTCTCCTAGCGCTGCCCCTCGGGGCTGCGGGACCAACCCTGCAGCACCCCAGCTGCTCTTGGGGACACCTTGGGCAGAGCAGCTGGATTGCTGCCGGGTTGGTCCCGCAGCGCCAAAGGACGGACCCCAGGTTCTCTGCCCCAGGTGTCGGGATTCAGCAGCTGCTGAAACTGACCATGCTGAATCCGGAAGTCTGGGGCAGAGCAGCTGGGGTGCTGCGGGGTTGGCCTTGTAGCACCGCCCCTCGGCGCTGCGGGATCAACCCGGCAGCACTCCAGCTGCTCTGCCCCAGGCGTCCCGAAGAGCAGCTGGGGTGCTGCCGGGTTGGTCCTGCAGCCCCGAGGGGCAGCGCTACGGGACCAACCGGGCAGTACCCCAGCTGCTCTATTGCAGGCATGCCGGATTCAGCTGCTGCTGAAACTGACCAGCAGTGGCTGAATCAGGGACGCCTGGGGCAGAGCCGGACTATCGTAAGGCAGGGCCTATGAGGGGTCTGGGGTGGCATCCCCTCCCACCCCACTCCAGACCCCTCATAGCCCCCCCTTCTGATAGTCCGGCATATCTGATAATCCGGCACCCCCTGGGTCCTAAAGGTGCCGGATTATCAGAAGTTTACTGTAAAATGAATGTTCAAAGAGATCAAGCCAGGTTTCTGTTCTACATAATGCTGGAAGGAACAGAGGTTTACTGACATACCATACCCTCTTTTATTCAGCTTCACCTCTAATATTCAAAGCCACAAAGGGAGAGCACAACAAGCAGATTTCTACTGTTTCAACTGTGACACCAGAGCATCTGTCAATACTGGGGATATGCAGCAGCTCAACAGAGAAAGAATATTTAAGACTTCGTAGTGCTTTATAAATGAAAAGACAGCCTTTGCAACAGGAAAGGGAAAGAAAGATATTTAACATCTTACTCAACACAATAGAAGAGCACTCAGTGATTCTTGGCTTTCAGTCTTGGTTCAGAACAGTAGACCATGCCTAATCTCTTCCAAGAGTTTATAAAACATGCAGGCATATTTTAAACATACTGCTAAATTATCAGAGCTTACTTAGAAATCCTCTAGTAAATTCTTATTTCTACCATCAAACATATCAAAAACAGCATTCACAAAATGACCAGACAAGCAGACTGGTTGAATGAAAACTGTATTCTCACCCGACGATCTATTGGTGCCAATCCCATATAACCTTCTAGTTTTCTTTTTTCAGAGCCCTGATTGGGACTATCACAATCATATTCTACTTCTGGCTTGGACAAGTCCCGACAGAATGTGCAAATCCACTCTCCTCTAAACAAAGGGGAAAACACATGTATTACTCTGGGCATCTAATAAAGGTACATAGTCTTGAATAGAGGGATTCTAGATACCTTTGGACAAATTTATTTCTCCCTCCCCTTTTCTTTGGTGGTTGCAAAACCACAAACAAACAAAAAAAGATGATAAGGCTGGTAAAGGGACATCTCTTTGGAAGAAAAGCTCACATGTTCCTGGAGTTATTTTTTAAAATAGTTTAACACAAAAATAGTATCCATTTCCACTAGTTCTGAAACCACTCAGATGGGTTTACAAAAATTAAACTGAAATGTTAATAGCAGATCCAGTTGTTAGGAGGCCATCTGAAGGAGTGTAAGAAGGATAGAGAAAAAAATTAAAACTTTCAGGGATGAAAATAGTACAGGCATAGTGCAAAATAAATTCAGAAATACCTGAGGGAAGTACATTTTCTTATTAGAAATTACCCTATAAGCTTTTGAAGGATTGGAGTTTTTCCATTAACAATTTCAGCTCCCCCCCCCCGCAACTCACTTATTCCTGGGGGGGGGGGGAAATTCTAAATGGCAGGGGAATGATGAGAGTGAGAGGTCATTTTCCATTATCAACAATCTACAACTACCTTCCACATCCTAATGACTTAACCAAGGAACCAAACAATGGGTACAACCGGTCCCTGAGTTACGAATGAGTAACGGACCAAACACTTGGCCATAACTCGAAGTGTTCATAACTCGGATCCCATTGAGTTACATGGCGACCACGCTGTTCGTAAGCGCGGATCACATTTGTAACTTGGGGACCGCATTTATGACCACTTTGGTTGTAGGTGCGGATGGTCGTAAGTGGAGGTGGTCGTAAGTCAGAGACCGGCTGTATTTATAGAGGTGCAAATTGTTCTTACTAGTTTCTTGTAACTTGAACAATCCAATTCACTATTTCTCTCTCTTTTTTCCTTTTTCCCCTCTCCTCTTCCTCTTCCCCCTCTACACACACACTCACTCCCTTATTTATTATTGGATGTG
Organism: Pelodiscus sinensis; assembly: GCF_049634645.1. Taxonomy (NCBI): domain Eukaryota; kingdom Metazoa; phylum Chordata; order Testudines; family Trionychidae; genus Pelodiscus; species Pelodiscus sinensis. The sequence goes on from NC_134711.1 coordinate 101,087,331, forward strand.
GACTTTTAATACTGTACTCCAGTCATCTGAAGAAATGGGTTGTACCCACGAAAGTTCATGATACCATCTACATGTTTTGTTAGTCTTTAAGGTGCTGCTAGACTATTTCATATATTTCTAGATACCATTTATACTTAATAAAAAAAACTATTTCTAACCTTCTGATTGTTCAAACTGGACTCAGCAAATTGAGTAGCTGCAATCCAACAAGCCAATCAAGGCCTATTAAGATTAGTCTTGTTTCTTTTTCAGTACTGGGGTAGTTTTTAAAATAGTACCAGAGGACAGCAAGCACTGTGGCCTATGGCTGATGTGGCTCAGGTTTAAAATTGTACAGGAAGTATTTTTTCTTTAAAAATTAAAAATATCAAATCAGTTTCCATTTTCTTTGAAGGATTCTATTATAATGGTGCTTTAATAGCCCAATTATTTGGACACAGAATAATCGATGGTCCAGATACAAATGATCTTGCCAAGAACCAGCAGCATTTTATAATAGTTTTAGTAGCAGAGATCGTTCAGGTTATACAACTCAAATTTAGTTAAATGCTACTTTTCACTGATTCAAAATATTTTAGGGATTCTCTATGTATACAGTGCTGGAAGAGTACAGCTGCACTGATGCAGAAGCACCACTGCATGTGTCTTGTAAAGATGTTCTATGCTGATGAAAGAGGTCTCTCGTTAGCGTAATAAAATGACCTTTGTGAGAGGAGGTAGCTATATTGGTGGGAGAAGCTCTCTGGCCAACATAGCGCTGTACACTACAGAGGGACGGGGAGGTATTCACATCCATGAGCAACATGAATGATGTCAACATAAAATGTAGAGCACATATATAATGTTAAGAATCGTCTTCTGGGGTAGAAACATCCTGTACTTGGCTTCACAACCCAAGGTGATTGGTTGTCAGCAAGGTTTGGATAAAATTCATTGGTCATTTTTACCTTGGAAAGTTCATCAGTGAAGGAACATGACAAGAAAGGTGGAATACTTTAGGACATTTTTCACAACACAGGAGCTCTCCTCCATTCTGACATACTGCACACCAGTCCTCATTGGGGTCATCCTCTTTTCTGCCGTCTCCAATGTGAGGGACACCCATCCATGCAGTCTTCCCATTGGATGTATTTTCCTGAAGTAGCCCTGGGCGATCACCTGTGCTATCTGGAGCATCTGTTCTTATGAGTGTTTTATCAGAGGTGGTATTATGATTGCCATCCAATAGCAGTGAGGTAAGTATACTTCTTGAAAAGTTGGTCTGTAGGTAACACAAAGATAGCTAAGATACATCTAGATACCAGACTGACAGGTATAATATCAGTGCATAAACACACTAAAGATAGAAACACAATTCAACATGCATTGTTAGTTATGCCCCCAAAGAACTAGATAAATTAATAGAGGTTAGGTTCCTCAATATTTATTATCCAGGATTGGTAGGAATGGTGTCCCTAACCATTGTCTGGGAAATGGATGACAGGAGAGGGATCACTCGATGATTATGTGTTCTGTTCACTCCCTCTGGGGCATCTGGCATTGACCACTGTCAGAAGACAGGATCCTTTGCTAGATGGACCTTTGGTCTAACCCAGTACGGCCATTCTTGTGACAATCTCTGTACAAGAACTGTAACTCTTATGGCTTCAGCAAACTTAACACAGCAAATTAGTATAACAGGACCAAAGTAGGCTAGCTCTGACATTTAAGAAACTTCTTCCAATAAATAATAATAATAATACATTTCTGGTGATCAATAAGTGTAGCACTCCTAAAACTGAGCATACTGCATTAGTAGTAGCAAAATCTCTAACCACCATATGAAGGCGCTTATAATATTTATAAACTTTCTGTTGCCTCCCAGGTCTACACAGACTATGGTAGTCGGATTATGTTAGTTGTTCAGTCATCCCAGTTTATAACTTTGTTTGGAATCTGGGATCTCTTAAAATACCCTCCAACTGCCCTACTAATACATTAGGTCTCTCTCAAAGTTAAGGCTTAAGAGTAACTAACAGAATATTTGTAATTTATTCTATTCCCAACAAATGCAAAACACTCTCCCTCAACCCCAAACTCAGAAGAGATTCTTTATTATTGTTAATATTACATTCCGAGGCCGGGAGTCTTCATCAGTTTCTTGCTTCACTATAACAATTGGGAAATCATAGTTTTCATGTGATGTACCCGACTCCTGTTTAATTCTGATTGGCTCCAACATGACTACAGGGACTCTGTGTGTAGAATCAGCTCCTGGTGGCCTGCTGGAGGAGCCAGAACTATGTAGGAGGAGAAGATGCAGAAAGAAGAGAAATTAACAATGAATATTTGGGACATCATCTGAACCTTTCAAGATAGCACAGTGCTTTTGGAGGAGGAATCACACTTTTTCTAGAGATTTAAGAATCATGGCCCTGAAATTCTACAGTATTTTCCATTCTCTACATTTTAATGCTAGACTACTATTCAGCATAAAACAAAATCTGAGGTTTAGAATTTATATCTACTTTTGTTTTTAAATAGGATGATAAAAGAGGAAAAATTGGTAGTTTAATCCCAAGACTACAGAATTGCTCAGAGTTTCATTTTCTCTAGGTCAGAGGTTTGGAATACAGCATTTTTTTTAGGTCCTAAAAATGCACTTCTCATTAAATTCCACCTAATACAAATTTTAGCAAAACATAAAAAGAGCAATATTTTTTGAGAGAACAGTTACTTTTGGGGGGAAGTAAGTGTAATTCCAGCAAGGTCCACTTAATGAAATTAGGCACCACACAATGGACTATATACAGTCTGGGAAGCACATTTATTTAAGACTTTCTTAGCACAGCAGAAGGTAAATTTGGGACTGTTCTTCCCTCAGAATCAAGTTCCATGTCATTGCTTTTGTGCAGAATCATAAAAAGAAAAAGGATCTCATAACCTTAAGTTATAATGGATTTTCAATTTAATTTGCACTCTCAACTGGAGAACTTTCAGTGAGCCTGGGTCTGCACCTGCACTGTGGGCTGTCGTACTGGGGCATGAGGAGGCATAGAGGGAGGAGTGGACCATCTTATTAAACTTCCTTCTCCATTTTTGAGCTTGGTAAGACTGCAGGGCAGAGAGGATAGGAAAGTGGAAAGGCAGAGCCTGCATAGTGACATTACACCTGCCCAAACCAAGTAACCCTTCCTCCTTTGAGTTCATGTCCCTACGGGTGCACCACATGAGGAGACTCCCAAGCAGTACCTCACTATGGAAGAAGATGCTGAGGAGCAGCAGTACAGAATTAATCAGTTTCAGTTGCCCAGAAGGCGCGAGCCCTTTAAATAGAAGCAATTGAAAGGGCTTGCAGCTCCCAGCCCCACCCCTAGCATGTTGCCTGGAAAACGTGAGCCCTTTAAATAGCAGGAGTTGAAAGGGCTCGCGCCTCATTCCTAGGCAACGATTGGGGTTGAACTGGGAGCTGCTGTGGGCTAGATGAAAGTGCTAGGTGGGCTGGATCTGGCCCACTGACAGCCTCTTGCCCAGCCCTGCTATAAATAGATCAACCACAGGGGCTCCCAATTCCCCAGCCATTCTGGTCAACGTTTTTGCTGCAAGAAACAAAATCTTGACGGACAGATGCAGGAGCAACCCAACTTCAGTAGGTTTTAAAGTGGGCTCTCTTAATGCATTTAATTCCAAATTGAGGTCCCATAGTAGAACAGGATGCTGCACTGGAGAAAACAGCTGATCCCGGGCTCCCGCAGCGCTGCCCCTTTGAAATGCTGCAGGGGCGTTTCAAAGGGGGCAGCACAACACGGAGCATGGGGGAGGCGGCAGATGGAATCTTATTGTTTAAAAAATTTAATCATGCTGTTAATCGATTGACAGCCCTATAAAATATTTTTCACCTAGTATCAAGAGGGATTTTGATATCAAGAGCTTGATTTTGGCCATGATTAGTTTAACAGGTGGACATCTGCCCGGAGATGATAGAAAGCCTGGACTAAAATGTGGTTTGTTTGCTCTGGATCTGTCTCCCTACGTGGAAGTAAGAAGGGATGAGAAAATCTACATTAGCAGATCTTAATGCAGGATCTGACTTAATTTGTTTTGGTGTTTTTCTATTGTAAAGCATTTACACTGCTTTTGTAGATAAGAATTCAGGCTTTAGTGAATGAACAGTGGAGGAAAAGGCCTAGGCTCATGACATTTGCATGATGACATTTCAGTCTCAGAAGGATAGCCATGTTAGTCTGTAACTTCAAACAATTAAAAAGCGAGTGGTACTGTAGACTAACAAAACTACAGATTTTGTTACATAGCTGTGAATGGCTTAAAGTAAGAAAGGATTAACAGATCTTTTTTGGAGTGTTGTAAATATCTGATGCATTTTTTTATGCTTTTACTTCGTGGTCATGTCTTTGATTTATTTATATATATGTTTTCATTATGCCCCATTTTGGTGTGTTTACTAGCATGAGCTGTTAAAAAGGACGATAATGCATGTACTCCAATTTTTTAAATTTGATTTTTAAATAAACATCTGAAGCATTACTCTGTTAATTATCCCTTGTTTTAATATTTTTTCTTCTTCCATATCTATCAACTGTTTGAAATATATATTTATATCTAGGTTTTTTGTTTATACTAGTAGTGCACATCCACACACAACCTCAAAATTGGTGTTGCACATAAGTTTCAATCTGCCCAAAATAAAATTCAACATGCCCAAGAATGGAAAATGTTAGAGGGGAAAACAGGTGTACAGGCACATGCAAATCAAATGATGCTCAAACACGGATAATCACTTGAACTTAAAAAAAAGTTCTTTACACTTCTTGTAACTGTTGTTCTTTGAGATGTGTTGCTCATGTCCATTCCATGGAGGCATTTGCACGCCACATGCACAGATGTCAAAGCTCTCTCACACCCTCGCCGCAATGGTACCTGCTGAGCCAGCGATGGAGCCCCCTGGAGTGGCAAACTCGATATCGATGCAGATATACCCCTGCTGATCCTCCACCCCCTCAATTCCTTCTTGCTGGCAATCTCCGACGAAAGGGAGACAGGGTGGTATTTCGAGTGGACATGAGCAACACATCTCGAAGAACAACAGTTATGAGCGGTAAGTAACCGTTTTTTCTTCTTCGAGTGCTTGCTCAGGTCCATTCTAAGTAGGTGACGCCCTAGATCAGCCACTGGAGGTGGAGTAGGAGATTATGTGGCTATGGACTGCAACACAGCTCTACCAAAGGGTTCATCATCGCTGGCCTGCTGTGCAATAGCATAGTTAACGTGAACACCAAAGACCAAGTGGCTTCCCTACAAATAACGAGAATGGGCACCTGCACTAGGAAGGCCATAGATGAGGCATATGCCCTAGTGGAATGGGTAGTAAGAGGAGGTGCTGGCCTGTTGGTGAGATCATAGCATAATTTGATACAGAACGTGATCCAGGAGGATAAACACTGGGCTGATACCAGGAGACCTCTCATCCTTTCTTCTATAAATAAAAAGTTGAGCTGATTTACAAAATGGTCTTGTTCTTTCTACGTAAAACGCAAGAGCTCTCCTGAAGTCTAGTGAGTGCAGGAAAATATCCAGAACTATATAGCACCTGAGGAACGACTCATGCACCTTGAATAACCTGCTGAGCCAGTCTGCCAGGATGTTCCAGGTCCCCACCCAGGAGGTACACCACCCACAATATTCATCTGGAGGCAATGCAAAATTCCCATAGGAGCAGGGCTTCTTGACACAGGGGAGAACAACAAGCTGTTTGTTGATACAGGACATTGCTGCACCAACACATCCTTGTTTCTCAGGTGAGGCCTGGCAGGCTAGTTGGACTGCCTTGAGCTCCCTGACATTTATACACTCCACTTAGGACTACATACCTTGTGTCTGCAGATCCGAAAGGTGCGCTCCCCAACCTATGTCCAAGGCATCTGTGACCAGCTGCACCGACGGGTTCTGTCTGGTGAAGGAGATGCCCACACAAACCAACTCCTCCTGCAGCCACCAGTCCATGGAATGCAGGATGTCCCCAGGCATGGAGAGCACTATGTCCATTGGAGCTCAGGCTGGGTTGTGAGTACATGCCAACCATGCTTGCAGGGGGAGGAGGTGTAACCTGGTGTGTTGCACCATATACATGCATGCTGCCATATGGCCCAGCAGCCTCATACAATTTCTGGCCATTGTAAGAGGTGAGACTGAGCCCTGTGATGATGTCTCTTATTGCCACAAACCTGGCCCAGGGGAGGAAAGCCACAGCTGTGGTGGAATCTAGTTGGGCCATGGAGAAGCCAAAGAGGAGGACTGAAAACTGGAAATGGCCTGCCCCAGTGGTGAACCTCAGGAAACTCCTTTGTGAGTGGATCACAGAGACATGAATATAAGCAACTTTTAAGTCAAGGACAGTGTACCAGTCTCCTCTCTCTAAGGAGGGAATAATGGATGCCAATATGACCATTCTGAATCTCGTCTTTCTTATAAAGGCGCCCAGTTCTCATATCGAGAGACCTCCCTTGGATTTTGGAATAGGAAGTACCAGGAATAGAAACCTTTCCCCTGAACTCCTCAGGAACCAATTCTACTGCTCCTAGCAACAACACCTCTTGTTTTAAAAGGTGCTCAAGAGAGGTGTTCAAGGATCCCTGAAGAGGGATGGAAACAAGGGGTAGGAAGGCGGGAGGGAAAGGAATGGGATAGAATATCCCACTCCTACCATGTCCAGTATCTAACAGTCTGAAGTGATCTGGGACCAAGCATGGTAGAAGGGGGAGAGATGATTTCCAAATGGGGAGACTAGTATAGGGACTGGAACTCTGCCCTCAGATGCATCTTCAAAACCCTGACTTGGGCTGGTTGGGAGGAGAGCTTGAACCACGCTCGGAGTCAGATCTCCATCTCCTTCTGTCCCTTCTCCTGTTGTTATTGTGACCTCTCCTCCTGTTGGAGTCTGGCCTATGCGCCTGCTGGTAGAATTGTGACGAGGGCATAGTATTTAGGGGTGTCTCTACAGGGCATCTCTTTGGGGCTGGGCATGTGGAAGCCCAAGGACTTTAGGGTAGCCCTTGAATCCTTGAGACTATGAAGCTTTGTGTCTGTCTGGGGACTGGAAAAAGTCTAGCCCCCTCAAATGGGAGGTCCTGAACTGTGTCTTGCACCTCTGTCTGGAGGGACAATGGACGCTTACAACCACAAGCTGCACCTTATAACTATGCCCATGGCAATTGTCTGGGCAGCAGAGTCTTCGGCATCCAGAGACACATGAGAGATGACTGTGCCCTCCTTCAACAACGCTCTGAACTCCTGACGGGAATCCTGTGGGAGGAGTTCTTTGAATATTTCTACAGCTGTCCAGGTACTGTACGCATGCCTGCTCAGCATTGCCTGTTGGTTGGTGATGTGTAACTGTAGCCTCCCCGCAGCCCCCCATACAGTATGCCTTTCTGCACAGGAAATCCAATTTCTGGGGCTCTTTGCTTTGTGGTGTGGGTCCCGGTTGGCCTTGCCTTTCCCTATGGAAACCAAAGACCCTGGGGGCAGCTGTCCGTATAAGTGTTTGTGCCCGGATTGAAGGACAAAGTAATGCCTCTCTATCCCCTTCTGGATTGGTGGTATGGAGCCATGGGTATGCCACACGTTCTTTGAGAACTTTGCCACAGTTTTGTTGAGTGGCAGCACCAGCCTGGCTGGTGTATCCACTGTGAGGAGAACCACCACCAGATTGGTATCCTTTGCCACCTCCTTGGCCTAGACCCCCAGGTTGCTTGCTATACTGCAGAGAAGCTCCTGGTGCGCTCTCATGTCCATGGCAAACATAGATGGTGCAGGATGAGTAAGGGTGCCATCTAGCAATCATGATGAGGATCCCGAAGCAGGAACTACTCCTACTGTGCATCAGCCCATTGGGGTGGGTCTGGGGCTGGCCCCTGCATTGTGGACTCTTTGCCCTCTACAGGTCATCTTTTTTACCTGCTTCTGCAGGCTATGACCACTGTGAGGCTGGGGCCTTTGGGAGCAGTATGGCTGAAGGAGTGCCCCTGAAGTATGTGTGCATGGAGCTGTGCCTTGGAGCTGTCAGTGTCCAAAAGGGCCATTGCACTTGCGGCTGCCATTAGAGAGGAGGGCCAGATTTACTACATCGCTGGGCTACGGTACCATGATTGGTGCCAAGAATAAGACTGGTGCCAAGAGTGGGACCAAGTTGAAGAGGTTCTTGAGTGCAACAATTTGGCCTCTCACTTGGAGGAGTAGTCGGACACTGACCAGGGAGGTTCCACTGATGACGGTGCCAGGGATCGATGCCGAGGTATGCGCTCTGCCATCGCTGCAGGCTTTCTCCGCTGTGGAATCGGTGCAGACTGCAGCATTTACTCCATAGACAGCCCCAGCACTGTAGACTGCACCGTTAGTGACTGTTCTAGTGTGTGGCTGGGTGGGGCAACAGATGGTGCCACTGGTGCTCTCTGTGCCCATCTGGCCACCACATCCAGTGCTGGGATGTTTCCAGTGTCCACGGCCTTCATAGCTGTTGCCAAACTCAGGGACGACATTAGCTCGATAACATCCTGAGCTGTGTTAAAGGCTGTTGGACATCCTGCATGGGTATGTCCTCTGCCTGACTCGCTCCCCGTGCCAAGCTCTACTGGCACTTCAACAGTGCAGGAGCATCAAGGGACTGGGGCTCAGAGTGTCCCTCCAGGTGCAGCATGCTACATCCATGCCTCGAGGGGGACCTTCCCCTCGATATCCTCCTCTTCTTTAGAATCAGCAATTGAGAGTGGTGCTGAGATGAGGGGCCCTTGGTTAGTGCTGCCGAGGGCCCCGTTGCCCTCGCACACTTACTGGTGCCGACTCTGGTGCCGGGGATTAGAGAAGATTCCATCAGAAGGAGCTTGAGTCTGGAATCTCTCCCTGTTGGTTCTGGGCTTAAAGCCCCAACAAATCTTGCAGCTATCTGCAAGGGGACCTTCTCCCAGACACTTCAGACAAGCATTGTGGGGATCGCCACAGGGCATAGGCTTCAAGCATTTGGAACAATACTTGAACCAGTGCAGCCCCAACATCCTTGCCCCAGAAGGGGAGAGAATGCAGGAACTCCTGCTGACTTTGCAACTATTTAGTAACTACCAACTACTGGAACACTAAAAACAACACTACAAATGATTCATATAGAAGCCGAGGATAGACTTGCAGAGAAGTCAAAGATGCTCCAACTACAGTCATAGGCGGTAAGAAGGAACTGAGAGGATTGGCCGTCAAGAGTATATATACTCCCTGGCTGGCCCAACGAGTACCACTGGGGGGGGGGAAGCTCCAACCTCCATGCACGCACACCTACTTGGAATGGACATGAGCAAGCACTAGAAGAACTTATTTATTTTGTCTGCAAAATCTTACTCTGACATCTAAGGTTTTTCAAAATTTATTTATAAATATAACCTAACTTGGACACCATAAGAAGATATAGGGTCTTATTATTTTTACTATATAAATACAACAGAACAAGAAATATTCTGTTAAAGGTATCTCAATTTCCACTTCCAGCAACATGAATACTTTCTCTACTGTTCTCAATATAAAAAATTAACTTTGTATTAATTGTATGCCCTGATTTTGGAACACATTAACAAACCTGTTCTGCAGACAACATCGTCTATCAATTCCTTCTTGAATATTCCATCATTTATTTTTGTAGTCTCTAAATATCTAGTACTCACTTAATTGTGTTACGTTTAAAAGCGAATTTCTCAAATCTGAAGTTACTTATGGTTCAGTGAGGATTTTCTGATTCAGGTTTAAAAAAAAAACCAGCTGTATAAATATCATGAACTTAACTCCATTATTTATAGTACATGGTTACCAAAATATCTGATAAAGTAGTCTCGTAGCTATCACGTTTAACACACTACAAGTCTTTAATATGCCATTAATGAATCAGACATGAAATTAGCACTTTTAGACCTTGAAAAGTACTACAATAAAGTCATCAGAAATAGTTTCAGAGGAAGTGACATGGCAAATCAACACAACTGGTGAAAATACTTGTCAAAGCATAGTGTTCAAGACGGACACTATGTTTTCAACTGGTCTGCTTACCTGCCTCTGCTTCCAACACTGGAGGCACTGGGTGAGCGAATTGGAGGGTGTACACTGGTCACAGTTACTGGTCCTAAAAACAGATGAAATTAGGAACATTTGATCTTCCCTTATAAGCGCTCTGTGCTCCTTAACTCTGTCACAATAGACATTATCACCATTATATTTATCATACTATGGATGTAAAATCCTGTTTAATTAATTAACCCGTTAAACAAGTTTAATGGATTAATTGATTAAACAGGGGGAAGAGGTGGTGGGGGCGTTCCAGCCCAGCCAGAGTGGATCCCTCTGCTGCGGACAAGGACTGCTCTGGCAGGGCTGGAGCACCCCTGTTAGTGGTGTGCTGGGCCGGGCCTTGTGGATGGGAGTTGCTCAGGCCATGCTAGAGCACCTCTGCCGCTGGCAGGCACCGCGGAGCTGAAGCAGCCTTCTGCCTACAGCAGACTGCTCCAGCCGCCACTGGTTAACTGTACCGGGTGATATTTTCTGGTTAACCTTCACATCCCTATATCATATAGGCTCATAACTTTGGTCAACACTAACTCCATTCTTTGTCTAGAGCTTCACATCACATCTATCAAAAACTTGTGTCTTTTTCCTCCATAGCAGTAATGCTCAACCTTTTTTCATTTGTGATGTCCGGGGGAGGAGGGAACCCTGGGGACATTTTGTTGTGGCCCCCTTAATTTAAAGCACCGGTCTGCGCCCCTGCCATTCCCTCCCACCCCTGCTGCATGTGCGTTGGGCGCCGAGCCAGGAAAAGAAAATACCGGCTGGCCTGGATCAAAGTGCTGCAACCCCCCCAGGAAGGCAGATTTGCGCACTTTTGTTCCATAGCATCTCTAAAATCTAATCATCTCTGCACACAATGCTAAAACTCTTAGTCAGCCCTCATCTGCCATTTGATCATGGAATCTTCCCCCCTTGCCTTGAATTTGTCAGTGTTTGTAATAAGCTAAAAGGCATTATTAAGAACATAAAAACGACCATACTGGGTCAGATCAAAGGTCCATCTAAGTCCAGTATCCTGTCTTCCAACAGTGGTCAATCACAGGGAGTGAGCAGAATTGGTAATCAAGTGATCCCTCTCCTGTCATTCATTTCCAGCTGCTGACAAAGGCTATGGACACCATTTTTACCCACCCTGGCTAATAACCATTGATGGACCTAGCCTCCATGAATTTATCTAGTTCTTTTTGAGCCCTGTTAAAGTCCTGGTCTTCACAACATCCTCTGGCAAAGAGTTCCACAGGTTGATTGTGTGCTGCGTGAAGAATACTTCTTTTTGTTTGTTTTAAATTTGCTATCTATTCATTTCATTTGGTGACTTCTAGTTCTTATGTTATGGGAACAAGTAAATAACTTCCCCTTGTTCGCTTTTTCCACACCAGTCATGATTTTATAGACCTCTATCATATCCTCCCCTTAGACTCCTCTTTTCTAAGTTGAAATGTATATAATACATTACATTGATAAATGGAACCTCAGATCAGGGATTAAAATGCCTAAATACTAGATTCCCCACTACATCTTTTAAATTAGGTTAATCGCCATACCCAAGAGGCCTGGAGATGGCACAGATGAATTGGGTGACTGGACAGTCCTGTTTAAAGGGAGTTTTGGCTGATTCTGCTCCACAATACCATCTTTCCTGACAATGTTATCCAATGTAATGCTTCCTGAACACTCAATCTAAAAGATAAAAGAAAACCAATTATTCCTAAAACAAAAATAATTTGATCAATATAATCATATTGTAGACCATCTTAGGGTTGCGGTTTCACACCCTCTTTCAACATGCTCCTTTATTTCATTTAATTGAAAAAGAATATGCAAATATATTCAAATAATATAATATATACTTGTATATTTATTATATATAATATATATAATTCAAAGAATTAATTCAGGAATTACCCAATAAGCAACTCTACACATTCCACATATGTGAAGTACATCCTGGCCAGAAGACATGCGTATTTAGTGAAAAGGCCAGCCATGATACATGAAATCTGATCGGAAACCTGTTTTAGAGCAAAACTAATTCCAATCTATCAACCTAGGCCACTGAAATTGACACACATGCTGCAGAATTAGATAAATGGCCTTTGAAGCATTACTACACTAAATAAGAGTGCTTCACCCTAAACTGATTTGGATTTTCTAGCCATACTTTTCTAGAGCATTCATGTGGCAAGCTGCACCTTGCACTAGCAGCTACACTGACCTTTGATGCCTACTATGCATTAGTGCAGGGCTACTCAATAGCATCTACTCAATGATACATTTGTGGAACAGAGCCACTGACACTATTAAAGTATTTCTTGTCACAAATTCAAATTACGTGTTTATGATTGTACAATGGGATATATTTTGTATACGTTAACTAAGTATATTCAAAATTTAAAACGATGATTTATCCTGTTTCTATTATACTGTTATCACAATGCCTGTCAATGTTTTTTAGTAAAAAAAAATACAAGATGGAAAGGCTATTCAAGATCTTAGAGCAACTCAGAAGGGACCTGGAGACAGGAGAAAGTAACAGGGTTATTTGCTATTCATCCATTTTAAAGGCATGAAATTTCAGTTATTCATAAACTTTTAAGAGCTGTTTAAGTGCACTTTTCTTATTTTTGACAGTGAAGTAGATTGCTTAAAGCGCAAAATCTCTAATTTGGCTCTCGGATAACGTAGTAGCAATACTCTTGACGTATTCCTGTTCAAAATTTACCAGATAAGAAACAGGACGACACGCCTTTCCCTCCTACCATATACAAATTATGGGAGATGAGCTCCTAACTCCTATTCTCTGCCATAGGGAAAAAACACTGAATGAACTGAAAGAAAAACAACTGTATGTTAACATCTACATAGGACAGACTTTCAATTATACAGAAAATTCAGGACTGAAACCCTAGATTTATAACACTTACTAGGAATGGCAAATCCTAGTTAATCAGTTAATGGTTAAATGTTAGGCTGGAGCAGTCCACAGCCTGTGGGAATCCTGCCTCCAACCCCGCAATGGGGATGGGGCTACCACTGGTTCAATGGGGATGGGGCTACCACTGGCTCTGGGCTCCCAGCCCCCACCATAACATTCCCTGCTTGTGGGGCACCTGGGCCTGCCACAGAGATAGGCTACTCCAGATAAGAGCAGTCCCTGTCTGTGGCAGGCCCCCTGCAGGGAGTTGCTCCAGCCCCCACGGTTACTGGTTAACTGGAACCAGTCAACGTAAGGCTTGCTAGTTCACTGGTTAGCCTTTCATATCCCTAGTGCATACTTCATATTATGGGTATTGATGACCGAAGCTGAGGACACACATATTTTTGGGAGCAACTGAAGAAAATGACAGATGAAAGCTAGTACGTGTCTACATAAAGAGTAGAATTTCAGTCTCAAAAGACCTTTCTATTGATGACCATTTGCAAACAGTAACATCACTTTACAATAAAAACTAAACAATTGCTTGTGTGTTACTCTTACATCAGGAAGAGAAGGTAGGGTATAGGAACTACCCACTGGAGAACTCAGATCAATCATAGGTGGACCAAATGTCTTCCCATCATGCCCTGCAGCACTAGTAACTGTAGGACTAGAAGGGGTAGATGTAGTGCTGCTTGCAGTTGACAGGGCAACTGAAGCTTGTCCACTGCTTATCTGCCACTAAAAAAAAAAACCAATTAGAATTCATCATTGTTCTTTTGAATAGCAGGAGACACATATTACATAAATTGACATCATGTTTGAACTGAGCAAGCAGCAACACAAAAGCAGAATGAGTTGAAATTAGAACTGAAATTCACATTTGCTCTTTAGCTTCAAATCATGATTCACTTAAAATGGAAAGAGAAATAAGATAAATGTATGAGTTTTAAAATTATTTTTTCTTTCTGATAACCTGTATTAGTATTTACATGTGCGAACATATACAATATTGCAGAGGGATAGTGAAATAAATGCACTACCAACAGTGGGCTGAATGGGAAAAGCTGCTCCTATATATTCGGTACTGTAAATTAGGTACTTTTATTTAAGTGGACAGCAGAATGATGTTGGAATTTTTAAAATGATTTAATGGGACTTGTAAAACCACCTTGATCTTCTCTTTCATACAACTCACGTGAGCGAGGTAGACATGGCACTATTATTCCATTTCTTAGGTCACAGAGCAGTGTTTCATTCATTTCTATGGTGGCAAAATGCTCTTTCTAAAGCCTTAAATCATGTACAGGCAGTCCCCGGGTTACGTACAAGATAGGGACTGTAGGTTTGTTCTTAAGTTGAATCTGTATGTAAGTTGGAACTGGCGTCCAGATTCAGCCGCTGCTGAAACTGACCAGCGGCTGACTACAGGAAGCCCGAGGCAGAGTTGCTCTGCCCCGGGCTTCCTGGAATCAGCCTCTGATCAATTTCAACAGGCTGACTCTGGACGCCAGTTCCGACTTACATACAGATTCAACTTAAGAACCCCAGGCGTCCCCAAGTCAGCTGCTGCTGAAACTGATCAGCGGCTGATTCCAGGAAGCCTGGGGCAGAGCAACTCTGCCTCGGGCTTCCTGTAGTCAGCGCTGGTCAGTTTCAGCAGCGGCTGACTTGGGGACGTCTGGGGCAGAGCAGCTGGGGTGCTGCCGGGTTGGTCCAGTAGCGCCCAGAGTGGCGCTGCGGGACCAACCGGCAGCGCCCCAGCTGCTCTACCACAGGTGTCTGGAGAAAAGCCTGGTCTGCTGGGGATGGGGGGGGGGGGGGGGGGGGGGGGCTTACTAGCTGCGCCCCTCTCCCCCCAGCAGACCAGGGAGACGCAGGCGGCGGACCAAGACGCACCGCGGTCCCGCTGCCCGGGTCCTCCGCGGCTTTGCTCCGCGTCTCCCTGGTCTGCTGGAGACCAGCAGACCAGGGAGACTGGGAGCAAAGCCTCTGAGGACGCCGGCAGCGGGACAGCCGCGGCGCGTCTGGGCTGTCCGCTGCCCATGTGCTCCCCGGCTTTGCTTCCCGTCTCCCTGGTCTGCTGGCGACCCTACTCCCCCACTCCCCCCATTTTGCTGCTATTTTTGTTTTGCAGCCCGAGTCAGTGCTTTTTTTTTTTTTCTTTTTTTTTTTTTTTGCTCAAGAAGTTTTCTGCTATTATGTGGGGTGAGGCCCTTCTCAAGAATCAAAAAGGGAGCGTGATGCCCAAAAGTTTGGGAACCACTGCTCTAAAACCTAATGACAGCTACAGTTTTATCACCAGGCACTTCCCTGTTTACTGATGCTATGAAAGATATAAAATAAAGCAATCATTTAAATGAGGAGTGGGGAACGTTTATTGGGTCGGGGGCTGCTGACCCCCAGGCTAGATGATTTTGTGTGCTCCAGCCCCATGATAGGACAGTGCAGGAGCTGGGGTGTCACTGCAAGCACCCCAATGCTGGGGAGCCCCAAGCCTTGGGGGCCAGATCCAGGCATTCCCCACCCCAATTTAAACCATAATACACTTAGGCTACACATCAACACTACACAACTTAAAAGAGCTGCACTGCAGCAGTGCTTGTAGTGAAGATGCTCTACGCCACTGGTCCTCAACCTTTTTATGACCAAGATCACTTTCTGAAATTAAAGGGAAAATGAAGATACACCTGTCCCTTTCCTTGAAGTCTCACTCCTTCCCCAAAGCCCCACCCTGCTCACTCAATTCCCTCATCCTCCGCATCTCATTCTTCCCCACTCACTTTTACTGGACTGGGCCAAGGGGTCGGAGTTTGGAAGGGGGATTGGGATACAGAAGGGGATGTGGAGTGCTGGTTGGGGAGGGTGGCACTCAGGTTTAGGGCAGAGGATTGAGGAGCTGAAGGGGGTATGGATGCTGGCCTTGTGGTGGTCAGGGCTGGGACAGGTGCTTAGTGTACAGAAGGGGGTTCATGGTGCAGGAGGTGTCAGGGCTGGGGAAGGAGCTTAGGGTGCTGTCTCAGAGGAGGGTCAGGGTTGGGGCAGGGGAATGGGGTGCTGACTTTAGGTGCGGGTAAGGGCTGGGGCTTGGGTTGTAGGAGGGGATATAGGGTGCTGGCTATGGAAAGAGGGGGGGGCTGGTTCACAGCCTCCCTCCAGGTGGCACTTACCATGCATGGCTCCTGCTTAGTAATGCAGCGAAGCTAAGGCAGGCTCCTTGCCTGCCCTGCCTCATGCAGAAACTCCTGCCCCTCAGTTCCTGTCCAAACACATGAACCACGCTGGCTGCTTCTGGGAATGGGCCAGCAGTGTGTGGGTGAGACAAGCAGGAAGCCTGCTAATCCTAATAGAGTGGTAGCCTCCCTAGGACTGACCAGTCATTCACCTTGCTCTAAGTGAAGGGGAGAGAGCTCTCCCACTGACTTAGTAACTACTGCCTCCGCGAGAGGCAGCAAAGATAGTGCTGTCTACATCAGTGCTTAGATCAGTAAAACTAACATTGCTCACAGGTAGGATTTATTCACACCCTGAAAACAATGTTATACTGAAGTTACATGTTGTGTAGACAAAGTCTAACACTTCCTCTAGTCAAAGCAGTTGGAATGGACTTGACAATTAACTTGTTTAAAAAAATATCAGGTATCTTGTCATTGACAGATGACTGGTATTCAACCTGTGGGCTGCTTGCGACCAAATCACGACATACCTATACATAAGATATCCTTTGGGCCATATATGGAATTATATATTGTATGCATTCAGCCCACACTGGTAAATAGGTTGAAACTACTGGATTACATGGTAGTATAGTAATATATTTACTGTAAAGCCAACCTGGAAAAGTAATGAATGTAAGTTATAAAATGAATAGTCATAGGATTCCGTTTTTATTTTTGGGTTGGTGAGTGGAGAATATTTACCTGTTTAATAGCTTGCTGTGCCAAGAATGCCATCTGTAATGGGTTGGGCTTTATTGTTAGTCTTGGTATATTCTGGTTTGGGGGAAATCTCATTTGTTGCGCAGGAAGAACTGGCCCATTAGAGTTTGGATTGTGATTCTGAAAGTTAATCAAGCGTGGAGGTGGTTGCTGGAAGAGACAGACAAAAATCCTCAGTAAGCTGTCTGAGGACTGACACCAAACAAACAAAAAAAAAAAACCCCACACCCCTTTCCTCAACGTCCAATTTCAAACTTCTAAAATACATGACATAGTACTAAATCATTCACTCAAATGTAAGATGAAATCAGTTCTCAGCATTGATGCATCTTGACAAGTAAAATATTATTCTATCTGAACTAATCACTGAGGCAAATTATGTAATTATGTGGTAAGAGGAGGTTACTTATCTCTAACTAGAAGCTCTTCTGTATTCCACTGTGGGTTATGCAAGAGCACCAAGTGCTTGGAACCAAAGAATTTGAAAGCACTGTCAATTGGTCTGCATATGCATCCTAGCTCATTTTGCGCTTCTGACTGAGGGGGATAAAGAGTGGAGTAGACCAACCCCCTCTCCAATTCCTTCTCTACCACAAATCAGTTAAGATTCAAAGCAGAGAGGAAGGAGGACAGAGTGGAATATAGATAAGGACCATGCATCTCAAAAAACTTCCAGCTACACATAAGTAACCCTAAGAAGAAGAGGAGGAGGTAATGGTCCCTATTGCATTTCACTGTGAGTGACTGACAGACACTCAGTACCTAAGTAGGAAGAGGGTTCAAGGATGTAGATGGCAGGGCTGAGCAGAGCTCCACCCTCTCAAAGCAGAAATATCCTTCCTCAATGCATGTTGTCTTGCAAATGTGTGAATGGAGCCCCATGTGGTTGCTTTACAGATGTCTAGGAGGTATCCCTGTTGAAGATATGTCATGGTAAGAACATTTATGGAAAAAAGGGACATGGATCAAGTAGCTAAAGGCTCAAAGTGGGGCCTCATGAGTAGAGAGAGAACAAAGCTTAGATCTCACTAGAGAAAAAGGTTTCTGAAGTGGTGGGAAGGTTCTTATTAGGCATTTCCAGAATCTACCGGTCAGTGAATGTGTGAAAGTGGATGGCACATGTTGATCATTGCCAATTGAATTACAAGAGAGTTGGCAGACAAACCTGGTGCCTTCAAAGACAGAATACAGTGCAAGAAGATTGGGAGAATAGCCTCTGGAAGGATGCCTCTTTCATGTGCTCAAGAAGAGAAGTGCTTCCATTTAGCTAGGTAGAATTTTTTAATAGACTCGTTTCTACTCTATGGTTGTGGAGTATGAACATTCTCAGGATGATACCCATCCAAATACAGAGGCCTGATGGAGGTGGACATGGATCAGGATGCCTGAACTTGTTACTCCACTGGGACAGGAACTTGAAGAACAATGGGAGAATGACTAGAAGTTGGGATGACATGTACAAGATTGGGATAATCAGAACTGCCTGGGCCAGAAGGGACAATCAGGATGACTATGTACCATCCTCCTGGGATTCTGTATAGAAAATTTACAGCAGGAACAGTATTGGAGGGAAGGAATAAATGAACTGGTCCAAATAGGGAAGAAGCAGATTGTCACCCTAGGATGACCTAATGCTCCTCTGGTGCAATAAATAAGTAGTGCATTTCCTGGTTGTTTCAGAAGCAAACAGTTCCCTGACTGGAATTAGAGAGAAGAAATATTGTGTAGTACCAACTGGTGAAGCTCCTGCTTCTGATCAATGATGAAATGTCTGCCGAAGGAATCTGTAAGCACATATTGCTTCCACAAAAGGTAGGCTACGGATATGGTGATTTGATCGCTGATACTCCAGTTCCAAAGGCTGACCACTTCTCTTCAGAGGGAGACTGATTTTGCTCCTCTTTGCCTGTTGATGTAGAAGACAGCTGTAATGTTGTTTGACGCATGGACATGGTGACTATAAAGAGAATGAAGAGATTGCTCACAACTCCAGGATCTTGACATGCATTCTGGACTCTGGAGATATGCAAGCAGTTGTACTGTGTGTCTGTTCATATTGTCCTCCCAATCTAATAAGGAGGCATCAGTAATAATGGTCCTGTCTTCAGAGAAAGGGAGGAAAAAACATCTGATGATTTGTCCACCATAGCAGATAAGGTGCTACCGTGGGCTGCCACTGCATCATGAAATTTGTGGAATGGCAGCTTGGGAAGTATACCAACTGCAGTCATATTTGAAACTAATGAAGGGGACGTAAGTGCATAAAGGAAGGTTACTCACCTTGTGCAGTAACTGGAGTTCTTCAAGATGTATCCCTGTGGGTGCTCCACTTAGGTGTGTCAGCGCCGCTGTACATATGGCCTGGAGATCTTTGGTAGCAGTCCCCCAGCCACTGGAGCATGCTGCGCTATTGTGTAATCACTCAGAATGACAGTTACACACACGTTGGTGGCCATTCCCTCCGTTCCGTCTCTACACTGGACTGTGTTAGCCCGGAGCAGAGGGTGGGTATGGAGCACCTACAAGGAAACACCTCAAAGAGCTCCAGTTACTGCACCAAGTGAGTCATCTTCCTTTCTTCTTCGAGGGTTGCCGTGGGTGCTCTACTTAGGTGGCTATGCAATAGTGTTCCTGCTTGGTGGTGGGTGATCTGTGATGCAGGACTGGATGTTGGACAGGACCGTACGTCCACATCTAGTGCCTGAGTCCTGAAAGGTCTGAATTGCATAATGTTGTGCAAAAGTATTGGCCGAAGCCCATGTTGCTGCTCTGCAAATGACATTTATGGGAAGACACCTGAGGAAAGCAGTTGTGGTAGATATTGCTCTCGTGGAGTGCACCTGTGTAAATGTCGGTGGCCGTCTGTTTTTCTGGGAATAAGCCAACTGTACACATGTAGAAATCCATTTGGATATTCTCTGCTTGGAGACAGGTTGACCTCTGGACCTGTTCACGCAGGACACGAATAGTCTGGGTGCTCTTTGAAAGTCTTTTGTATGTTCCAGGTAAAAGGCTAATGACCTGCGTACATCCAGCGTGTGCAGCGTTGCCTGGTAGCTGTCCTCATGTGGTTTCAGGAAGAACATAGGTAGGTATATCGGTTCATTACAATGGAATGAGGTAGGTATCTTGTGGAGGATTTTCAGGTGGGTTCTAAGGACAACCATGCCCTTGTGGAATATGGTGTATGGTGGGTCTGCCATAAGTGCTGCTATCTCTCCCACTCTCCTGGCTGATGTTATTGCAACGAGAAAGGCTACCTTCATTAATAGGTATAGAAACAAGCATGTTCCAAGTGACTAGAAAGGCCGTCTCAGGATTGAATCCAGCATGAGGTTCAAGTCCAATGATGGCACTGGATCTCTATGTGGTGGGTACAGGTTTTATATCCCTTTGCGAAATCTCTTAATGCACGGGAGGGAAAAAATGGAATACCCTTGTATGGGTGGGTGAATTGCTGATGTAACTGCTAAGTGTAAGTTGATGGAACTAATTGATAGTCCTCTGTCCTGCAGGTGAAGGATATATTTCAATATGTCTGACATCCCCACCTTGTGTGGATCCCATGCTCAAGTCAAATTCCGGGCCGCAAATCTGGCCCACTTCTGCAGGTAAGTTTCTCTCGGAGTGGGTCTCCTGGAGTTAATTAGGATATGTCTGACCTTTTGAGACAAGGTTAGCTCCTGTGTGAGAGCCAACAAGCATCCAGGCTCACAGGTTTAGTTTATGTATCCTGAGGTGTGGTATACATCACTTGTCCTGAGTCAAAAGAGCTTGTACCAGGAGAAACTTGTACAGCTGATGTGTGCGGAGTTGGAGTATGGCAGAGTACCAAATTTGTCTAGCCAATTGGGAGCTACAAGTATGACTCTTGCTCCCTTCTTTTTTTTTAATCTTTATTGCCATTTGAAGTATGAGAGAGATAAGTGGAAATGCGTATGCCAGTGGGAAGTCCCAGTGTATTGCAAATACATCGCAGTCCAATGCCTGCCCTGGAACAATACCGGGGGCACTTGGAATTGATGTGCATTGCAAACAAGTCTACAATCAGGTATTCCCATTTCCTGAAAAGGTTGTTTATGATGAATTTGTTGACCCCCCATTTGTGTTTCTGTAATTGTCCGATGAGGGCATCTGCTAGTACATTGTCCTTGCCCGGCAAATGCATTGTGGTAGGTGTGACTTTTTGTATAATACAACATCGCCATAGTTTCGTTGCTTCTGCACATAGGCTACGAGACCTCCCTTCCCCTCTGGCCGGTTTATGTAATACGTTGTTGTGACATTGTCCGACATTATCCTCATGTGTGTCTCGTATGTGTGGAAGTAGTTGAGCACATGCCCTCACTGCTCTGAATTCCAACACACTGATGTAAAGAAAGGACTCTTCATGTATCCATTGTCCCTATAATACAGGCCTGGGCAATATATGGCCTATGGGCCAGATCCAGCCCTCCAAGCCACCAGATCTGGCCCGCGGAGGCAGCAGGGAGCCCCAGGCAGGCTTCCCCGCAGCCCCGCGCAGAAACATGGCTGCAGGGCTCCATTTTTGTTTTAAAACTGGAGGAGAGGGGGGAAGTTTTAGGAGCTGCCCTGCCCCTAGCACATTCCCACTGGCTGGTTTCTGTCAGAAACCAGCCAATGGGAGCTGCCTGTTAGAATAACAAGCAGCTAAGAAGAATCATGCCACTTGTCCTGGGCTCAGTTATTCATGAAGCACATGGCCAGACAGGCTGGCTGGGAAACATTTTAAGCTCTGCGAGCAGGCAGATTAATTTGGCAGCTGATAAGCAAGTCTCTTGGCCACAGCCTGCTTCTGGAACCCCAACCTTTCTTGCCCCAACTCTCTGCCTCCTCTCCCCCTCAACAAACCCAAAACCTCTGTCCCCCTCTTACACCAATCTCCTGCCCCAGATCACAATCCCCTCCTACCGAAGATCACATTCCAAACCCCTGCACTAGGTCACAACTGCCTGCTTCATCTCAACTCCCTCTCAGACTCCAGTCCCTTACCCCAAGCTGCCTTCTGCACCCGTCCTCCATTCCAGACCCCACATCTCCTCCATTAATATAATGAAAGAGTGCGGCCCTCAACCACTTTCCAAAATCTTGGAGAGGCCCCCATCAAAAACTGCCTACCCTGCTGTAATATCACACTCCCCATGTGGGTTCTTCATCCCAGCAGGGACACGTCTGTCATGATAATGACAGATGGCATCTGAAATGGAAGTCCTATGCAGACATTGTTTATGTCTGTCCACCAATTTAGAGTGGTTTTGACCTGGCCAGGCACATGGAGCATCTTGTGGAGTGGATTGTGCCTGGAGCAGTACACAGAGTGTAGCCATGCCCGGAAAGGCCTCATATGTAGACGAGCATTCGGGACCACAAACATAGACGCTTCCATGTGTCCTAGTGTTTGCAGGCATGTATGTGCCATGGTGTGTGTGCAACTCTGTACGGATACGATCAAGATGTGCTTATCCAACCATCTGTGGGTTGGCAGTGAGGCTATACCCTGAGTGCAGTCCAACTGTACTCCTATAAACTCCAGTGTCTGGGTAGAAGCGAGGGTGCACTTTTCCAAATTTAGTAAGAGCCTGAGCATGTCGAATAATGCTCCTGTTGACTCCAGTAATTGTTCCGTTCGTCACAGGTGGATGCCATAATCAAGCAATTGTCGAGGTAGGGAAAAACGTTTGTTTTCTTTGCAGGTGTGTGGCTACCACGGACAGAACTTTGGAAAATATTCTGGGTGCCGTAAACAGCCCAAAGGGGAGCACCCTATACTAATAGTGTAAGTCCTTGATGGTGAACCTGAGGAATCATCTGTGAGCTGGGTGGATGAAAATATACATCCTTGAGGTTGAGGGTAGCTAGCCATGCTCCTTTCTCCAAGGCAAGTATGATCTTTGCCAGCATGACCATACTGAGTCATTGATACTTGCCAAACTGGTTGAGTCCATGTAGACCCAATATGGGCCTCTACCTCCCCCAACCCTCGATTTCTTGACTGTTAGAAAGTATCGGGAATAAAATCCCCTTCCTCTGAAGCGGTTGGGTACCTCCTCTATGGTGCCTAGTTTTAGATGCTGCTGCGCTTCTTCCAGGAGGACCAATTCATGAGGGGGTCCCTGAAGAGTGATGGAAAAGGGGGTGGGTTGGTAGAACTGCTGTGAATGGTATGCAGTATCCGGTTCATATTATTTCTAGGACCCATTGGTCTGAGGTGATGGTTTTCCATGCCAAGTAGAATGCAGAGAATCTATTTCCAAATAGTTGTTTGCTTGGTTGTACCTGCCCTGGAGAACCGGGGGCTTTTGAACCCTCAACCCAAACCTCAAATTTGCTGACGCGAGGTGGGCACCTGGGTCAAGAATTGCTCATTTGACTGTCTTCGTTGAGTTTATCTTATACGCCTTTTGCTCTCATAGGATCTTTGTTGTTGTGTATACCCTAATGTTCTGAACTTCTGGTTATAATGTTTGTATTGTTTCCTCTTGGTTCCGGGCAGCTGTATCCCATGTGTGCATAGCGTTGCCCTGGACTCCTTCAATGTGTGGAGAGCTGAGTTTGTTGCCTCTGCAAAGAGCTTCTCACCCTCGAATGGGAGATCCTCAATGTTTGATTGAATCTCCCTGGGGAACCCTGACAGCTGCAGCCATGACATCCATCTCAGCACTACTGCAGATGCTGTTGATCTGGCCACTGTGTCCGCTTCATCTAGTGCTGCCTGTAGAGCTGTTCGAGAAATCAGTGAGCCTTCTCTGATATTCGATTCGAACTGCTCCCTCACATCTTCTGGTACAAAAGGAATTGAATGATTCAACCGTGTTGTGCGAGTATTTTGTTAGTAGAGCCACAAAATTCGCAATTTTCAGCTGGAGGGAGGCTGAGGAGTAGGCTTTCTTCCCCATAGCATCTAGCCTTTTTGTCTCTATGACAACTTGGTGTTCTGGGGTACTGTTGTTGCTTCCCCCTCTGGTTGGCTGCTTTGACCACTAGTGAATTAGGGGAAGGGTGAGAGAAGAGGAATTCAACTCCTGTAGGGATGACGTAATACTTCTTATTTAGTTTTTTCGATATTGGAGGCACCGATGCTGGGGTTTTCCAGATGGACTTAGCTGGATCAATCAAGGCTTTGTTCACCGGTAAAACCAGTCTGGTATGTTGAGGTAAGCTGAGTATGCTTGTGAGTTCATGTTTGTTCTGTGTTATGTCTGAGGGTTTTATGGCAAGTGTGTCTGCTACCCTCCTAAACAGGCCTTGGAACCTTTTGAAGACATCCCCTCTGACTGGTGACGCCGGGAGACTGTGTTCCTCCATCATGGAATAGGAAGTATTGGGGGAAGGGGGGGGGAGGGGGGAGACAGAGAAAGCCTGTGTTACCTCCTCCATATGACTCACTGTCATGGTCGGTTTGGTCCCAGTCTGCTCGTTTTCGGGTGTCAGCTGACTGTGCCCCAGGGACCTGCATAGTGCATTGAAACTGCTGGGTTCGGTAAGGCGCCCATGGGTCCCAATAAGCTCATTGCAGGGGCATCAGTGGGGGCATTCACTGTGCCACTTGCCATTTCTGCCTTTGCTGTTGTAGTGGTTCCGCATATAGAGGGACTCTGTGCTGGTCCTTTGACTGTTCCTCCTCGTCACTAAATCTGGCAGGATGTTTGTGATGCTGGTGTCGAGGAGAACAGGGAACCCCTAGCCCATGGTGTGCCATTGGTACCAAATAGTGGTGAGCATGGTACCAAACCTACTGCGAGGTCCGCCTCTGTCATGAACCTCTGTACAGGAATATGAAGAGGCATTGATGTATAGTTCCATATAGCTGCCCGTGTCAGTACTATTGGCGCTTTGAAGTGCGCCAGTACCGGCTGTACCAAGCGTTTGTTCAAGCGCGTTATTCCTCTGCTCTATGCTTCATATTAGGGTCACAGCTTTTCTTTAAGTCAGATCCCCTGTCCCGTTTTTGGGAGCCCTGCCTAGTGGCATTCTTATCAGCTTCCTTTGTCTTTTTGTTTGCTAGAGGCTGAGGCTCAGAGGGGGACCAGGCGCGTTTCACGCTTTGCTCTGGGTCCTGCTCTCTAGCATGTCTCTGCGAAGGAGAGCTCTTCCTGCCTCTGTGTCTGTCTGTGAGCCATGTTGTGGTCCAAGAATAGTAGTCTTCTTTGTAGGTCTCTCGCCTTCTTAGAGTGTGGGGCAAGTTTTTGACAGTGCGGGCAGTGACTGACAGTATGGTCTTGCCCTAGGCAGCGCAGACACTGCTCGTGTCCATCTGCTGCTGCGATTGTTATTCCGCACCCAGTGCACCTTTTAAAGACCAGTGGTATGGGCATGACAGGTTTTCCTCTGTTTATACTGTCTTTTGGGTGAGCGGGATATGGCAGAAGCGCTCATGCGCCACTTCGCCTGCTTTTCTATCTGCTGGTATCCTCCTCCCCCCCCCCCATCCCATTCCATTCAATGCTGTTAGGGAGACTGACTAAGTGCGACCGATACCAGCAGCAGTTGAGAAGGAACTGAGGAAATGGCCACCGGGGCATATGTAACTGTCATTCTGAGCAATTACACAATACTGGCGGCTGGGGGACTGCTACCAAAGATCTCCAGGCCGTGTGCACAGCAGCACTGACACACCTAAGTGGAGCATCCACGGGGACCCTCAAAGAAGGTGGCCATATTACCTAGGAGAGACAGAAAAGTCTTGACTGGTACTTATAGATTACTCGTGATGTAAGTTCTGTTACTGTTCACAGTCTGGAACCTGTCCTTGAGCAGGTATGCTCTTGTAGTAATAGAATTTAAGGTTGCCCTGTGAAGTTAAGAGATTCTATGGCAGTGAAAACAGATTTTTCAGCCTTTATGTAGATTCTCAGTGAGGAGAGGATGGGTAGCATTGGGGAAGCTGATGCACAGGCTGCTTGGCAGGACTTCGCTGCAAGGTGCCAGTCAAGGTCGGGGGGGGGGGAGGGGGGGAGAGACAGACAATAATGTGTGATATGGGCTGCTAATATTGTGAATATTTTGATGAACACTCTGTGGGCAATTGCTATTCTGAAGACGAGTACTCTGTACTGAAAATGGATAGAACCCACGATGAATTTGGGAAAGCAGCTGTGGGCAGGATGAGTATCTATGTGAAAGTACGTATCTTTCATATTGAGATCCATGAACTCCAGGCCTGTTCCTAAAGATCAGTTTGTTGCTGCCGATGTGGAATGGACATGATCAAGTACTCGAAGAAGAACTTAAAGTTCTGATCTGGACCACGCGATGGTGAGAAGGAACTGAAGAGACAGTTGGCCCACACAATCCATTACCTTTTGAAGGGGTAAGTTGAGCCAGTGCACATGTACAAATCAACAGAGGCTGCTTTCAAATTCTCTGGCTCCAAGTGCATCTGTAATCCACAGTGGACAATAACAGGGACCATATCTCAAAGAAAAGTTTTTTTTATAATGCTCAGATATTTGTAGAGTTGCAGGCAGCGAGCTCTTGAAAAAGTGCTGTCAAGTCATACAATTTGGACTTCCCTATGCTTATAATATGTACTAAAGACAGCTGCGCCAATGAAATAATGTCTCTAGAAGTTACCTTGTTGTAATTCTACAAGAACAAATTCATCAAGACATGTCTTCTCTCTGGAGCAATGTTAGTTTACCTGGTGAGAAGCAGGAGTGGGCTGCACGGGCCCTGGAATTCTTGGATTTGGCATCCCCATTGGGCCTGCCCTGCGTTGAGCCTGCTGCCTCTGAGCCATGACCTGCTGCTGCATGTGCTGGAGTCGTAGTTGAGCTAAACTTATCTGTGTTGGGAACTTAGAAAGTTGGTTTGAAGGTAAGCCACTTTGTGGCTGTAAATTTGGTTCCATCACAGGGCTCTTGGGAATGTGTGGTGGGGTTTCTTTATCTTCAATTACCAAAGAACCTGGTTAAAAATAAAAATATGTTTTAAAACATTCAACTTATTGCTCAGGAGATCTGCAAGTTCTCATAATTTCCCTCTCTTTATGCCATTAGGTTCACCATTCCTGATTGCATTTTAAAGAATGGATAAACAACGAGGGCCCTTCCATTACACTGAAGTTACATGTTATTTAACTCGTTGAACTGAGAACTTTAAAATGCTTTTTTTAAAAAGATATATTCTAAATAGAGTTAAGTTATTTAGTAACATCCCATTAGCCTATTACCACATTGTCAATTTAGCTAGTATTCTAGCCAACACACAACTGCAGGCCTGAGTTTCTTCATTTACAAGAACTTCTACACAACATGACATATGGGGCAAAGTGTACCCTGGTGAACCTTCATACTGAAGATTTGACTCTTGAAGACTTCAACTTCTGAAAGTGTGTAAAATACTGGAGACCCACCAAAAGGAGCCTGTGCTACATTATGATTCGTGAAGCCATGCAAACAGACTGAAACACGCAGGCTTCCACATGGAATTCCTATTTCCATTTCATTAAGAACATGAGAATGGCCATACTGGGTCAGACCAAAGGTCTATCTAGCCCAGTACCCTGTCTGCTGATGGTGGCCAATACCAGATGCCCTAGAGGGAGGGAACACAACAGGTAATCCTCACATGTTCCCTCTCCTGTCATCCATTTCCAGACAAACAAGAGGCTAGGGATACCATTCCTACCCATCCTGGCTAATAGCCATTGATGGACCTAACCTCCATGAATCTATCTAGCTCTTTTTTGAACCCTGTTAAAGTCCTCGTCTTCATAACATCCTCTGGCAAGGAGTTCCACAGTTTGACTGTACACTGATTGAAGAAAAACTTCCTTTTTTTTTTTTTTGTTTAAATCCTGCTGCCTATTAATTGCATTTGGTGACACCTAGTTTTTATATTCTGGGAATAAGTAAATAACTTTTTGATTCACTTTTAATCTCTCTTCCTATGGGACCCGTTCCAAACCCCATATCATTTTTGTTGCCCTTTTCTGAACTTTTTCCAATGCCAATATATCTTTTTTGAGATGAGGCGACCACATCTGCATGTAGTAGTCAAGATGTGGGCGTATCATGGTTTTAATACAGAAACAATAATATATTCGCTGTCTTATTCTCTATCCCTTTTTTAATGATTCCTAACATTCTATTTGCTTTTTTGACTGCCACTGCACACAGAGTGGATGTTTTCAGAAATATCCACAATGACTTCAAGATCTATCTCTGAGTAGTTATCGGAAAATTAGTCCCCATCATATTGTATGTATAGTTGAGATTATTTTTTCCAATGTGCATTACTTTACATTTATTAACATTACATTTCATTTGCCATTTTGTTGCCCAATCATTTAGTTTGGTGAGATCTTTTTTAAGCTCTTCACAGTCTGCTTCGGTCTTAACTATCTTGAGCAGTTTGGTATCATTTGCAAATGTTGCCACCTCACTGTTTACCCCTTTCTCTAGATCATTTACAAATAAATTGAATAGGATTGGTCCCAGGACAGACCTTTGGAGGACCCCACTCGTTACCTCTCTCCACTCTGAAAACTTACCATTTATTCCTACCTTTTGTTTCCTGTCTTTTAATCAGATATCAATCCATGAAAGGACCTTCCCTCTTATCCCAGGATAACTTACTTTACTTAAATCTTTGGTGAGGGACCTTATCAAAGGCTTTCTGGAAATCTAAGTATACTATATCCACTGTTTCCCCCCTTGTACACATGTTTGTTGACCCCCTCAAAGAACTCTAGTAGATTAGTAAGGCATGACTTCCCTTTACAGAAATCATGCTGACTTTCCCTCAACAAATTACGTTCGTTTATGTGTCTGACAATTTTATTCTTTACTATAGTTTCAACTAATTTGCCCGGTATGGACATTAGCCTTACTGGTCTGTAATTGCCAGGTTCACCTTTAGAGCCCTTTTTAAAATATTGGTGTCACGTTATCTATCTTCCAGTCATTAGGTACAGAAGCTGATTTAACTGTGGTTTGTAATATCCTTTAAGAGTTCTGCAATTTCCCATTTGAGTTCTGAAAGAACTCTTAGGTGATGGCCATCTGCACCTGGTGACTTGTTACTGTTAAGTTTATCAATTTGTTTCAAAACTTCCTCTAATGACACCTCAGTCTGGGACAAATCCTCGGATTTGTCACCTAAAGAATGGCTCAGGTTTGGGGATCTCCCTAATATTCTCAGCCGTGAAGACTGAAGCAAAGAATTCATTTAGCTTCTCCGCTACGACATTATCTTTGAGGGCTCCTTTAACATCTCGATCATCCAAGGGCCCCACTGGTTGTTTAACAGGCTTCCCGCTTCTGATGTACTTAAACATTTTACTATTACTTTTTGAGTTTTTGGCTAGCTGTTCTTCAAACTAGTTTTTGGCTTTTCTTATTATATTTTTACACTTAGTTTGACCACATTTATGCTCCTTTCTATTTTTCTCACTAGGATTTGACATCCACTTTTAAAAAGATGTCTGTTTTTAACCTCTCACTGCTTCTTTTACTTGGTTATTAAGCCACAGTGGCACTTCTTTGGTTCTCTTACGTTTAAGTTGGGCCTCTATTATGGTTTCTTTGAAAATTATCTTCTCGGACCCACAATTCATCATAAGGAAGAAAAGGTTTACTGGAAATAAAAGAAAAACAGCTTCTTTTATACCTTCACAGACTCATTACTCACATGGCTGGAGGGATCACCCCTGAAGAAAAATACAGACAACTCTTTTGAAATCACTTTTCCAAAAATAGGTAGAGGCAGGGAAGGAAAAAACAAACAGTTATTAACTTGTTCTGTAATAACTGTTCTTCAAAATGTGTTGCACATATCCATTCCACTTCAGGTGGGTGGGTATTCAGTGTATTGGCCATATGATGCTATAAAGCAGAGGTGAGGAGACTAAAGCCCAAGGGCCAGATGTGGTCCCCAGCTTGCCTGGATCTGGCCCCTAGGGCTCAGGGCTCCTCCCCCACAGCATTGGGGAACCCGTGCTGGCACTGCAGCACCCACTGCCCCCGGCCTGATTGATTTTCTGTGGGTCAGCAGCCCCCAACCCAAAAAAGGTTACCCACCCCTGCTATAAAGGGTGGAGCCATTGTCCTGTTGTCCACCAAATGATGGAATGGACATGTCCAACAAATCTCAAATAGTGACAAAATAGATTAGCAAAAATTTGTTCTTTGAGTGATTATACATATCCATTCCGCTTCAGGTGACAAGCAATTCAATCTGGAGGAGTACTGTGTCTGAATTATTGTAGGACACGTCCAAATCTGGCATCATCTCTAGACTGTTGGGGGTGGTGTACTAAGAAGCAGAAGTACATATTTATGAGCAAGTTGAGGCATGACAAATGTCCAATATAGGCACGTGAGCTAAAAATGCTGCAGTAGCCATGTGAGCTCTCACTGAACATGCCAACACCTTGTCAGGCAGAGTTACATTGGCTAGGACAGTGATGGGTAACCTGAGGCTCTTTACTGTTGCCCCACATAGAACCCTGAACAGGCCAATGTGCAAGGCTGCCAGGTTCTGCTGGTTTTCGTCCACTTAGGTTTCTTTCCCTACCAGTATTACTAAAGTGACACACACGTGAAGTGAGATATGTGCTAACTGCATACATTTACTGTGAAAGCCATGCACTTCCTCTGCATTCAAAAGCGCTACTATGGTTCAGTCAAGATGCCCTACACATTCTAGGTGTACAAGTGCACTTAGCAAAACTACCCTATCCCAGGTGACCATCTTGGTTGCAACAATCTTATGGCCCACTGAGATGAAGGAGGGCCACTCATGCAGCCCATCCACTAACCTAAGATTGCCCATCACTGGGCAAGGACATCATAAAAATGTATACAGGAGGAAATCCATGAGGAGGTTCTGAGGTGAGACTAGAAGACCCCCTCATCCTGTGTATGACTGCGACGAATACTTGTGAAGATGACTTAAAACAATTTAGTACTGTCCAAGTAGAATGCTAACACTCTCCTAAGCATCCAATATGTAGAGTCTCTTATCTGTATCAGCATAGGGCTTAGGAAAGAAAGCAGTAAGCTGCTGAATGACTGGTGCAAACATGAGAAAACACTTTGGATGAGGGCACAGGTCTATCTTGTCCTTGTAGAGGATTATATACAGTGGACCAAGTAGAACTCTCAGTTCCCCTACTCGACAGTTCCCTCAATAAAGAGATCACCACCAAAACAAAAATTAAAAAAAATCTACCTTCAATGAGAGATGGAGCAACAAATAGGTAGTCAAAGGTTCAAATGGAGCACCCATTAGTTTTACTAAAACTAGATTTAAGTCCTAAGAAGGAGTAGGATAGGAATATTAAATTGCATGTAACTATGTAGCCGACAAACATTTTGTTGGTTAGAGTGTTACCCAATGAGCAGTTCTGCACTAAGAATACCTAAGGAGACAGCAGGTAGGCAGGCTGCCTCGGTCCTAGCTCATGCTAGATCCTGGCAACTACCCAGGCTGTGGCTCTGCATTAAATGTACCTCAGGGGTCGGTGGGCAGGCAGGCTGGCTAAATCCCAACTTGTGCCGAATCCTGGCAGATACTCCCTCTGCAGCTGTGCACTAAAAGTATCTAGGAGCCCACTGGGGGATGGAGAGGCATAAAAGTGTACAAATAATCCCACTGTTCAGTCCTTTTAGCTGTAGGAGGTATGAAAGATGGAGTTTCCTACAACACTTTAGTGAGCTCTGAAATAGCCACATTTATGGGAACTGCCACTTATGAAGGCCCTACAGACCTCATGGTATCAACCAACCGGGTGAGCTCTCTTGAACTACTTTCACTTGTATGTCTAATAAAGACGACACATTTGAGAAGGTTATGTTGAGATGTTTCCTCAATTGTCAGTATACCTGTGCAGGCTCAGCAAATCATGCAGCACAGCATACACCTGATGTAGTGATGGCACTGGAACCATTTCTTGGTACTGCTGAGTCAAAGATGGGGTCTCCTCACAGGTCAATCACAAGGCTGGAATCTGAACACGAGTCAGTGACTCTGCCTGAAGTACTATTTGCTACAAGTAGTGCATTTGTATCAAGCACGTGTTTACTCTCCTTCCCAGCACGTTTGCTAGACTTCAGTGCCATAGACCTCAATCTCCTGGGCACAGAGTCCATTGATGCCAGCTTACAATGCCTCCTCTTCGGTATCAGAGAAGGAGATCTGCATCAAACTCTGCAAAGACAGGCAATCACTCCTAACTGAAGGAGACTTGCTTAGTGCATATTCTGAAAGGGGATGCTAGCAGAGTGGTTGAAGGGCTGCCTGCATAAGGTGCTTTAGTCAGATGTCCCTGTCCTTTTTAATTCTGGCCTTAAAGTTCCTGCAGATTTGGTACCTGTCTGATGTGAGGCATCTGGAGTGAGAGTCACTGCCTGGAACTGATTACTTGCAAGCATTACAAGACCTGAATCCCAGGGACTCAGGTATGTCTCAGCATCAGGCATTAATATCCCAGTGGTGGAAACCAAGAGCAAACTAAGTATCCCAGCACAAGGAAACTTAATGGAACAAAGTCCTGCTAAGACAAGCTATTAAAGTTCCCACTATATACAAGACTAAGAAAGGGGAACACTTGAAACAACAAGGTAAAGGGTTCTGACAAACACTGCAGACACTAAGAATGAACTGAGGGTGGTCAGGGACAGCTTTGCCCTTTACATCATAGCACAGCAGCTTGAGACAGCAGAAGGTGCATGCATCAACCACAGTAGCAGGAATGGCAGGGGTTTCCCAAATCATGAGCTGCAGCTAGCAGAAACAGAAGATGCCAGCCCCAAGAGCTGTTGAGGAGGAAGCTCCAAGCTTGGTGTCTGGAGGTGCAGCAAGAATCACAAGGAGCAAGATAAAAGCTCAGAACCTAGACTACCCCAGCTGCAGGGAACAGAAGTCTGTAGCTCAGCAGGAGCTGCTGGGGGAGGAATTTCTGAGCTTGGTTTCCCAGAGCCACGGATGGGAGAGTGGGGACCAAAAGCCTGGAACCCAGGTCACAGGCTGCTGTAACAGAGAAACTCTCTCATTTTTGTGTTGCCTCTGGAGGTGGGTCTGATCTCCCCACCAAAAGCAGCCATTCATGGGAAGGACAACTTCTGTCCCACCCCAGCATGTCCACTAGCAGCCCCGGGCTCTCAGCAGCAGGAGAGATCAGATTTCACAGGGAGGGGCTGATTTCATAGTCCAAGATGTGTTTTTTGTGCCCATGAAATTGGTAGGGCCCTAGTTATAATGCCAGCCAAAATTCCTGACATGTACGTCCAAAGCCACTCTCCAAAAGAATAGAGACATCGACAAAAAATGCAGACATTGAAAAAACATGGGTGGCATGACAATTATCAAATTCCTCAAGATACAGACTCTATAGTCTCTAATTCCTGCTCTTAGTCTAATGGCAGCATAGGAATTGCCCTGCTAAGTACCACAATCATACTCAATAGGCTATTCACAAAGCTCCTTATCATAGGATGTACAAGCAGAGACATAGCCCGTAGGCATATCACCAGTTTGAAAGTAGGAATCAAGCCTGCCTAGAGAGTGTGGTATACTGGAGGTTCTCAATCTTTGCTTGCTCTATGAGCTCAAATCTATTAACACTATGCCAGAAAGAACAGTAAGCAAAAGCTACAGAGCTAGGAAGAAGTACTCAACTCCAACAGAAAACTATTACTCAAAATATTACTGTTTTCTGTACTTGATACATTTTCATTGTAGTTTTCTTGCCCCCCCCCTTGTTTTTTTATCTCATCTTCCCACTTCAGTGCTTACGCCTCTGTGCAGTCAGCTAAATCTAGTTTGGCACTGCCTGCCTGTAACAGCATCTAATATGGAGTCAGATCAGATACACATTTTAGAGTAATTTCTGTCCAGCAACAGAAAATGTATTAAAGCACACATGAGAAATATACTGAATGATATATCTAGGAAGCCATTCAGCTGACAAAATATTTTTAGTGATACCAATAGTTTCTAAAGACGTTGATAAAACAAACAGGAGCTACATCATACCTAGATTGAAAATATTTTGAGCCCAGAAGCTAGGATCACAATGAAACTGGACAGTGGTGCTAGTCACTGGTGAAGCATCACATCTTGCACGAAGGAGATACCGCAGACGATATGTAATCTAGAACAGGAAAAACATCTTGTACAAAACATTGTCTTCTAGGAAAAAACACTGATTAATTGTACTACTTTCTCACAAGACATGGGTTTAAAGTTTTAGCATCTGAGCAAATTGTCTTGCATAGAAGCTTACACAAACAACTAAAAGCAAGGGATTTCACTTCCCCACTATTCCCTCCCAAAATATTTTTCAATACTCAAACTACAATGTAAAATAAATCAATTTTTTCTAGCTGTAGAGCTAAGTAGTCACCCCCAGATGA
The DNA here is from genome assembly GCF_049634645.1 of Pelodiscus sinensis. Lineage (NCBI taxonomy): Eukaryota > Metazoa > Chordata > Testudines > Trionychidae > Pelodiscus > Pelodiscus sinensis. Next base: position 101,121,662 of record NC_134711.1, read on the forward strand.
GCGACCCAACATATTTGCTAATAAACTTTTTGTTCTTTATGCGATCATTCTTGTCTGAAAGTCCTCTATTCTCACTTCTGTGTCAGATCATGCTAGTCTCATTAGAAAGGATGTTTTCAAAATAAAATTCTATTTTGCTCTCCTCCGCAATAGACAAAAGAATATAAAGGAATTCTCTGAAATGCTCCAATATCTAAGAGCTTGTTTAAGCTCTTATGTTTCCTTTCCAACTGGATGAAACTAAGAGAAGAATACTACAGGTCAGACTATTAAAATTTCAAGCTTTATTAAGAAGGAAGTGTGGGGGGTGGGGGGGGAAGTGAAAGAAAACATAAGCAATGGCTGACATGTTAATTCAAGTACTAATTATACCATAATACAGACATAACTTCAGAGAGGCAAAAGATAGTCAACTCAACCCACATACTATTCTTTTTGGAGTCTATCTAAAAAAAAAAATTCTTTTGAAGATGCTTCTTAAGCTCATACTATTTGGTTCCCCATTACCACTGACATGGACTACACACTGAATAAATATATGTACTCTTAGTTTTCTAATCTTTAGGTAGGTCAGTTAAAAAATTCCTAACTAGTGTGAAAATGCATGAAAATATGTATTTTAAAATGGAATGTTTAAAGCTGTAATTACTACACTTTAAATGCAGACAATGGAGGATTCCTACAGATGCTGACAGTAACTGGGGTATTATATCACAGGATTGCTTCATTTTTAGTTCATGTTCATTTGAGAATTTTTAAACTGCCTCTGGCATACCTGGCTCTGCTCATGACTTTTTCTATTCATTAGATGACTAAAACTGTTGGTTTTTGCAACTGTTCACAATAGGCTAACAGTGTTTTTCTCATGCCAGAAATCTAGGTCGGTATGTGCAGGGCTCACCAAGCGGCGGTGAGCCCCGCTCGCCAGCTGTGCGGTTCTGCGAGCTGCGCATGCGCAGATCGCGTGACGTCGGCTGTGCTAGTTTGTAATCTGCTCGCCACGGATGAGTAGATTACATGATTTGTCGAGCCCTGGGTATGTGGATGTCATCATGCAACTTATTCAGCCCATTTCTTTTTCTGCACTGTGGACAGGGTTTCCTAGTAGTAATCTGTATAAATTAAGTTGGCTAGGTTCTGCTTCTTTCCACCTCTGTATCCTATATCCCATAGTACACAACCTCTTACATGTATACATGTACTTCCTCTGGAGGAGATTTGAGAGGGCACAGAATAGTCAGAAATCCAACTTCCAAATTTCTTTGTATTTGGCAGAAGCTGGGCACTTAACTTCCTTTGTACTTTGGACATCTCCTTCTAACGTCTTGCTGAGTTATAAGGGATAGTTGCTCAGAATGCACTGATACAATCATGGTTAGGAACATTTCAGTGGTTACACGTTTATATGCGAGGGGTGGTGGTGGCTCCCCATGTACCAGCTCCCATGGAGCCGCTTTCCCCCACTTAAAACCCAGTTCCCTGCAAGCACCAGTTCCCACATGCCCCCTCTGCGCTGCTGCCTCTGATACCTCTGTTCTCATCGGTCAACTGTTTACACTTTCACATCCCTAGTAAATGCCCATGGCTCTATTTTTTAAAAAACAATAATTGTATTTGTAAGGAGGACCTGATTATCTTTAGACTTTGGTTTTAATATTAAATAGTTTGGCTTTAGTATAGATCAACCTTTGGTATGACTACTTCAAACCATCAGGTACTTAAGTGCATACTTTCAAGTCTGAAGCCAAGGTCTTAGAACCTTTCAATGGCAAGTGATATTGGCTGTAGGGGAGCTAACATATTCATCTTACATTAAAAAGCTGCATCTATATGTTTGGATCACCTCATGCTTGAGCTGAAAAACTTGTGCTAATAATAGGAGCATGTATACACAAAGACATATTTCATCCTAAACAGGTTAACAGTAGAATTTCACACACTTCTACAGAATCTCTATCTCTGTAGAAGGGGGAGGGGACGGAATAAAAAGTCTAAGTTTTATCATCGTCCTCAACTGTGCCATTGTAGTAAAACAAACAAACAAAACCACATTACACACTTGTGCTGCAATATGCAGAAATAATCAATAAGGGTACGTCTAGACTACCGGGTTTTGTCGACAGAAGTTTTGTCGACAGTATCTGTCGACAAAACTTCCGTCGACAAAGAGCGTCCAGACACATTGAGTTCTGTCGACAAAGCAAGCTGCTTTGTCGACAGAACCCTGTAGTCTAGACGCAACCCTACAGGCAATAACACCTTCTGTCGACAGAACTCTGTCGACAGAAGGTGTTATGCCTCGTAAAATGAGGTATACCAGCGTCGACAAAACTGCTGAGTTCTGTCGACGTTATGTCGACAGAACTCAGCAGTAGTGTAGACGCTGGTATAGTTTTGTCGACAAAAGTCCACTTTTGTCGACAAAACTCAGTAGTCTAGACACACCCCTAAGATTCATTCTTTGGTTTTACTTAAGACACAGAAAATTCACTTATTTGATTTAACTATGGCTCCTCAGCAACTAAGGAATACGGTCCTTCCTAGCCTTACCAGTCGTTTGCTATACAATAATGCTGTACTGCTACCACAGGAAACTGCCCATTTGGAAAAATTCATGACATGTTCCAGCTGTTTAGAAAGACCTGCCACTTCCTGTTGCTGCTGCAGAAGTTTAATCCGATGGTCTTTTGATAGACTCTGCAAGAGGAAATAACTTTTAGTGAAAATTTCAATTTATGGCAGAAACATATTAGCTCTCACTTGTTAATCCACAGACATGCTAATCTTCAAAAATACCAAGTAGTTTCACCTCATTTTTCAGTACAGATTATAAAAATGATTATATACTCTGAAAAGTGAATGTAAACTGATACATTATTACTCAAAAGACCATCCAACTGTGTGTATTCAGATTCTCATATTCCCTCGTTAGCGACAGAAAGAGAAGGTTCTTCACGTTTTTATTTTGTAGTAGTGTTTAGATAGGAGAGGCCAGACTGTGGCATCTAACCTCAGTTTTCCTGCATCATTCAAAGATCTGTGACTTCACTGCACAGCCTAACTTCTTTTGCTTGGTTATGAGGGAGAGCAGCCTTGATTTGTGAAAACTCAGTACAAACAGGAATTCAAAGTTACTGGAAAAGTAAATTGCTATTGTGTGAAATATTTCTCTGATAGGCCTGATTTGATATTTCCACATTAAGGAGTACTAGAATGTATTTCATGCTGAAAGACAATTTTTTCTGATTTGAATGTTGATGGATTATAATTTTAGCCCCTTTAAAAGCACTAAGATGACAACTTTTTAATATCAGAAGTGAATTTACCTCTAACTGATGCAGCAAAGCTTTTCCCTTTTTGTTTATTTCTACCATCAGTGTAAATATGGCAACTTTAATATCCTGTTCCACCTGCTTTTGATTCTGACTTGCTTCAAGGATTCTGTAAGTAAAGAATAAATATTTAGAGAACTGAATTGTTCAGCACCATGTTCTCAAATAACTGCCACAGAAGCTCATATTGACTCAACAAATGCAATGACTTCTTTGCTGCACAGAATGAAGTGGGCTCCTACTCACACGCATCCAGTAGTATATATGGGATCAGATGTTGCCATTAGCCAGGAAAATTATCAGGTTCATTTAATTTAAACAAAACAAAATTTAGGAATGCATCTGACCTGACTTTGATGAAAGTTTGAGAAATTCTCATTATATGAGCTAGAAAAGTGGGACGCTATGAATGAAACTCCCTTACTTAAAATGGTTGGAAGAAAAATCTTGATTTTAATATTCTTTAAGCCTTTTGGACAGAAAATACAAAAGTCTTCATCTTTTTTTTTTTCTTCCAATATAGAAAGTTTCTCCAGAAATAAGGTAGCCAGAAGTGTACCAGCCTCTGTATTTGTGTTTAATATTTTTAATGCACAGTTGAAACAATATGTGTTAATAATTAATTATATTACTGATTGAACACATGCAACCCTATCCAGTGATATGAAAATTGCTATTATTCTGCTGTCTCAATCAATAATCTGCTCATTCTACCTGCTCTACAAATGAAATGGTAAAAAATATTTCCCAATTTGTCTTATGCATGTGTATCAGGCTGTGCTGAGTACCTGGTAATTTCCAAACAATAGATTATGTATGAAATCCATTTAGGAATACTTTAATTTGAAAGCCTTGGGCGAGTTAACACTCTTATATTCTTATGATTTAGCAATATGATACCTGTTTTGGATCTGCTTCCCTGTGTATTTTATGTATTTAGTCTTCTCCATTAGCTTGGTGATTAGTGTATCAATGATCACTTTCTGGTTCTGAAAAGCTTCTTCTATAAACTGGTACCTGCAACAATCAGTGACTTAATGAACTATTTAAACATGAACAAGAAGTTTGAACCACACTTTCTAAAAAATAGACTGCATTTTAGAATCATTACTTCAGTTATAAACTCTGTCTTAAGCAGTGTTTAACACCAAGGAAGCCCATAAAAGGCAAAATACACCTGATTTTTAAAGTATTTTTCTAGTATAATTAATGGCTTTCACACAAACTGAATACTCTTCATTTCTATGAAGAAAAGGCAGTTTGTGTGAAAGCCATTAAAGTGACATTTTAGACTTCCCCTGATAAATGCTCTCCAAAGAGAAATGAACATTTTCCCTTTCTAAAATGTTTTGGTAAGGTCCTCTTAAACAACCATCCTGTTTAAGGGCAAACTGAGAAAGTTGTGAACTATATGGTCACACATATTACAGTCCCAGTGTTTTTAAGGGTTCTTTGTTTGAAAAACTGCACAGCAAAGATTTACATTTACAGTATAACCTCAGAGTTATGAGCTGATCAGTCAGGCACACACCCCAGCCAGGTCTACACTTGGGGGCAGTGGCAAGCTAAGATACACAACTCCAACTACATGAATAGCGCAGCTGGAATCGACAAACCTTAGTTCAACTTCCCCTGCAGTGGGGATGCTGCAGTGTCGATAGGAGAAATGCTCCTGTCGACTCCCTTTATTCTTCTTGCTCCGGTGGCGTACCAGAGTCTACAGGAGCACGATCAGTGGTTGATTTAGCAGGTCTTCACTAGACCCACTAAAATCAATCCCCAAGAGATCAAATGCCACAGTGGTAAGTGTAGACAAGGCCCTCATTTGGAACTAGAATAACACAATCAGGCAACAGTAGACACACCCCACCAAAAAAGGAAATACAGTGCAGCGCTACATTAAAGTACTTAAAAAAAAATGAAAGGAAAGCAGAATTTTCTTTTGTAAACTTTCAAGTCTGTATTAAGCCAAAGTTCACCTGTAAACCTTTGAAAGAACCATCATACTATTTTGTTCAGCGTTATGAATAACATCCATTCTGGAAGCGTCAGGACTCTGAGATTCTGCTGTAATTAAATTGCCAATAAAGGAAAGTCTTGTGGTTAAAAAAAAAAATCATAGTGTTAGATGCTGGAAGATCAAGATTCCAGCAGATTGAAAATCTTCATAAAGGATGTCTATCAGTTAACTTTAGTTTATTCATGGGTTATTTTATAAAAAAAATAATTTTACCAGGAATCCTGCTCAACAACATAGCTTAGGCTGGTACTGTAACGTATTCAGAATAAGCTCAACATCTTTCATAAGGCATTTGCTACTAATTATATAAAATGTGCAATTTACTTTGGTACCTGTGCTCTTTGTGTTCCAGTAACTGACAATCCCGGCATGTAAGTTTGTCACAGGTCTCACAATAGAGCTTCAACTGTTCCTTTTTGTGGAAAGGGCAGAAAACAGGGCGCTGACTGTTTACACCAACTGCCTCTGTAGAATAAAGGAGGAATCACATTTCTATTAGCTAGTTGAAACTTAATCTTATTGGCTTGGGATAGACTGAGAAGTTCGTTAGTTTCCAGCTCTCCAATTTTGTCCATCTTGGAATTGTTGGATTTTTCTAATTTCTTCAAGTCTTGAAGGCAGGCAAGGAGGTCTTCTCCCACCCCAGTGCAGTAACACTCCCCTCCAACAGTTGGAGTACAAACATATAAGGTGCTAAAGTGATGACATAGAAAAGCAATTGACCAGTTGGTTGGTGACCACTACCGTAAAGAAAGTAGATTTGCACTGGAAACAAAACAAACACTTGTCTGATTCTAGAACCCAGAAAACTCAGAAAAACCCAATAGTTATAAGTCAAACAAGGCTGTGAATTCTCACGACAGACAGAGCCGGCCCAAACTACGGGCTGACTGGGCGACAGCCCAGGGCATCCGATTGTAAGGGGCGCCATGCAGTGCTGCCGGGCCGGGCTGGGCAGGTGCCGTGCGCCTGGCGTGGGGCCGCACGTGTGCCGTGTGCCTGGAGCACAAGAACGAGCCGCGCGCCTGGGGGCGGGCCAGCACATGTTCCGCGCACCCGGGGCACAAGAATGGCTCGGACCGGCTCTGATGACAGAGCAGCAATTATAAACTGGAATTTCTTTACAATACCTTGATAACGAAAGAACAATCATTCACATTTTATTGAGCCCAAGCCATCAGACAGATCGGGGATTGATCGGGGATACAGAATTTTTGACTTCTTATTCACTTGTTAAAACCATGTGCCAGCAGTAATAAGAAATTAACATCTAACACGGGGGTCGGCAACTTTTTCAAATCAAAGAGCCAAACTACATCAAAACTCAGAACAAGTGATCAACAAAAGAGCCAGTATAAGAATGTCCATTTGTATGACTGAAAATATACAACTTAATATTACTAATAATTGACATGATGATTAATAATAGCATAAATGAAACACTGCCTGCTGCAGAATTAGGACTGCATTTCCTTGCCCTTGTAGCTTAAGGTTCAACTCATTCAAATGACAGGTAATGTTGACAAGTTAATAAAACTTGAGCAACCAGTCACAGTCTGAAAGCTCAGTGTGTTTGTCATTTTTGGATTCAAAGGGTGTCAATCTCATTAATGCAGGCGGCAAAACGAGACAAAACTTTACCATGAGATAACCAGCAAAAGATCAGGTTATTCAGAATCTACTTCCTCAAGCAGTGACTGAAATTGACAGTGATTAAGAGCTCGAGCAAGAATCCAACTGACAATCTGAACAACCAATCCCATTACACTTCCGAGTTCGATTCCACAAGATTGTGCACAAAGTGACTCCTAATGCACAATGCAATGAAAGTTCAAAAGCAAGTGGTTTAGCTGTTCTGACAAAAGAGTAAGAAATCCCCTGCATTTGCCAACCATGGTAGGTACACCATCTGTACACAGACACAAGATTATCCAACTGTACTTCTCTCTCATTTACAAAGTTCATCACAGTTTTAAGGATGTCTTTATTTGCCTCTTGTTTGATTTTTCATCGGTAATATTCTCAGTCATTTCTTTGTGCACAGCATTTCCACAATTATATCATCCTACAACACACAACTGATTAATGTCACATATGTTGGTTGTCTAGTCCAAAAACAAACACAAAAAGTAAGCAGCTGTACTCAAATTTTGTATTTGTTCCTTGTCGATTTCATGGACCATTTTCACAACTCTGTTGTGTACGGTTTTTTCCGATAATGGCATGTCTTGAATTTTCTGTAAGATTTTTTCCTTCTTGTGGAACTCGTCAAATAGTTCACGACCAATGCATCTCTTCACATAATTCCCTTGTGTGAAAGGCTTCCCCTCTCAAATAATGCAGTGTCAGGCCACAACACTCGTGGAGTTTGAGCACCCACCTTTTTTTAACCATGCCAGTAGGCTATATTGTCCAATGTTCATTTTTCACTGTAGATCCTCATATGCTTTTCTTCAAGAGTCACCCTCGGGGTATTTTGTAGCAAACGCTGCATGTTTTGTCATGAAAGTCTTTTTTGTTTGTTTGTTTGAGAACAGTCTCTAACCATCTCTTCACATAATCCCGGTGAGTAAAAGGTTTCCAGTCTTGAATAATGCTGTGTGAGCCCGCAAAACTTTCAGAGTTTAAGTTCCCAACAGTTTTTAGCTATGCCAACAAGCTATTTTGCTCAGTGTTCCCTTTTCACTGCAGCTCCTTGCAGGCTTTTCCCCCCACACATTACTCTGAGTATTTTGTAGTGAATGCTGCGTGCCATGTCATGAAATGCTGTTCTATATTTGATTTTTTTGTTTTGTTTGAGGACAGTCTGTCACTACAAATGAGACCATGTGGAGATCCAGACCTATCCACAAAGTCCACTCCTTTTGAAAATTTCAGTACTCATCATCTCCCACCATTTTTACTGCTGGTGGTTACAGAGTTTACTATCACATTGGATGATGGAAAGATTTCTTGACCAATCAAATAAAAAGAGAATATGCACAACCTCTAATGAGTGGAGAGGATGGTTGTTAAAGTGAATAATTAAAGGTGAAATAGACAAAAATAAATCATCTTGACATGAGTAATTACGCGTATTTAACATTTTAAATTATTTTTTCATTTTAATTTAAAAAGTCGTGCATATTTTGGGAATGACAAAGGAGCCATATTTGGTTCTGTACTGAGCCATATTGGGCTCTTAGAGCTATAGATTGCAGATCCCTGATCTAACAGCTGATCAGTAGCCAATTCTAAATGAATTGACAGTCTTGGACTAGCTTCAGTGGACAAGTGTTAACAGCAAAAGAGTAACACCACAACATACAGTGAAAACTACATATGCTCAGTACCTTTGAACACTCAAATAATTTGTTAAGCACCTAAACCTGATGGCTGAACGTTAAAATTGGAATTCTAGTTACTTAACTAAAACATTGCAAAGAAAGTTGAGAGCTACGCAGTACAGGAGGCAGCTAGTAAGGAATCAAATAAGAAAATGCAATTTACTGTGAATTCAGCTGCTGACTACTTTTGACTCACCTTGTAGCCTAACAACATATCAAGAACATTAAATACGGTAGCTTTCAACTTGATTTTTAAGGTTAGTAGCTGGTTTGAAAGCTATCCTTTGGCTATGAATTACAAGAATAATAGCCAAGCTCACATGTGTGTGTGCAAGACATGTGAGGCTAGGTGAGACAAAATCTGAACAAGCCAATGTGTCCAACACACCTATTACAATTTTACAAAAATAACTGCAAAACATATTTAAAGTAGAAAAAAAGTATTTATAACTTTCTCCCTAAAGTTTCCTCGGCTTTCTGAGTACTTTTCATAGCGCTTAACATATGCCTCAAAACTAGTTTTTAAAACTTTAAAAAAAAATAACGTAAAATTATAAACTAAAGCTACACACTTTAAATGCAATAAGACATGCTGGGATATGTATTAGCAGTCAGATGTGCAATTCTTTAGCTGCTGAATGCCAGAGGAAAGCACCAACAACCTACTGTTGCATTCCCTATGGTGGCTTATTGTAGTTAATTTAATGTTAATAGTTGGTAGAGCTCTACAATGTGGAAGCCAAGTAATTTGGGAAATGCTAGAAAATAGTTTAATGTGGGGTTCAACCTCTATGGTCAGGACGTCCATAGTCCAGCAGCATCTGTGATCTGGCATCCCCATGGATGCTCCCGAATTGGAGCATTCACTGGAAAGAGCTGGGCCGCAAGCTCAGCAATTCCTGTTCCCCCTTTCCTCTCCCATGCACCCTCATATGCGGAACACGGGAGGCAGAGGCAGAGCAGCTGCGGAGCACAGCCCTGGAGTCTGCAGTGGAGGCTGGGAATGCAGCTCGACCACTGTGGGACTCAGTGCGCTCCCAGGGTTCATCGTCATCCCGTTTGGTCAATGGCAACCTCTCTGCTGCCACCAGAACAAAATGCGTTACCTGGTGATACTTCTTCTTTCTGTCTGACTGTATGGTCCTTTGTGAATTTAACCCTCTGGTGAGCTCTGATGCAGGTCTTGCATAACCATTCTACACACTCCACACAAAACCCATTGGCTTCTGCATTGTCTTCACAGCTTGTGCAGACCTGACAAGAGGAGGAATAAAAACAGCTATTAGGATCAAACTAACCAATAACTACAAGGTGTAAATACATCTTATGCATTATTACTGGTGAGTCAAAGTATTTTTCTTCCTATCTGAAGTATAGGACACATTCTAATTAGGGCTGTGAAGCGATTGAAAAAATTAATCGTGATTAATCGCATGCGCTGTCCCTTTGAAATACTGCGGCAGCGTTTCAAAGGGGCAGCGCTGTGGGAGCCCGGGATCAGCTGGAGTTCTGAGCTGACCCCAGGCTCAAGTGCAGCTGTCCCTTTGAATTGCTGCCCCACAGGCAGGGCTGCAGGAGCCCAGAATCAGTTGGAGTCTGTAACTTTAAAAAATGAAACTGCTGAGCTACAGTTCATCTTCAAGTTTGACACAATCAGCTCTGGATTAAACAAAGACTGTGAATGGCTTGCTAACTACAAAAGCAGCTTCTGCTCTCTTGGAATTCACACCTCATCCTCCTTGATTGGATCCACCTCCTCATCTCCAGCCTGATCCTGGCCTGCATATTTATACCTGCCTCTGGAAATTTCCACTACATGCATCTGACGAAGTGGGTCTTTGCCCACGAAAGCTTATGCTCCTACACTTCAGTTAGTCTATAAGGAGCCACAGGACTCCTCGCCGCTTTTAAAAAATGAGTAGTCCTGTGGCACCTTAGAGACTAACAAATATAAAGGATCATGAGCTTTTGTGGGTAAAACCCACTTCATCAGATGAGTTGGAGTGAAAAAACAGAATCAAAAATATATATAAAAAGGCGCCACAGGACTATTCATATCTTTTGAGAAGGAAATCAAGACAGGGATTATGGATACCTCTTACTTTCACTTAGAGATTTGACCTACAAAAGAAAAAAATCAGGCTCATGCTTTGATTCTTTAAAGGAAAGACCAGAAAGGCTAAGAATTCAGGTCCTTTTCTAGGCTGCAAGACTATGGAGAACTAAAACTGTGATAATGCAAGAAGAGCCTAGAAAACAAAAGGATGAACAGAGAGAAGATGAGTTTTAAACATCTATTTGTTCTGCTTGAGTCCTGCATAAGTTCAATGGCATTTTACATAAAGGAAGCATTGTTAAATTCAACACCTTTAACTAAGTGTTAGAACAGGCAAGTAAATATCCTTTTTTAACAGTTTAGTTAAAGGGTAGGGAAGAGAAGACATTCCTTTTATTTCTAAAGTGCAATACAAGCAGACATAAGGGAAAAATCATTTAAAACAAAGTCTTTCAGATATATCAAAGCAGCAAAAAGGACAGAAGCCTTTTTATTTTTATTTTTTTTAAAGGCCTTTCCAGGTCACCTTTAGCAGTCATAGCAAGTAAACTTTTTAAAAGCCAGAACATTTAGAGGAGTTCAAAAGATTTCAGAAATAAAACATCTTTTCTAGGATTCCAAGATCTTTGTCTACTCTTTATCTGACATACTTTAGTTTTTTGGGGGGGGGACGGGGGCTGGTACAAGCTGTTAGGGATGGAAACACCTACATGACTCTTCAGATGCTGTTCAATAATTCCAAGCAGGTGCTGCCAAATGAACTAAAGGTTGACCTCTCCTCAATGGGACAAGTTGAGACATGAATAACTACATCTGATTAAGTGGCAACCAGTTTGTTTCAATCCCTTTTGCATTTGGAAAAAAAAAAAGACAAAAATCAGATTTTACTGTACAGTTTTAACATTCACAGGAATTCCTTTACAACTTCCCTAAAAACCCACACATTCTTAATGTTACTCAAAACATCCTTTATTTTCTAGTAATTGGGAAAAAACACTTTGCTATATGACCTCTTTTAAATGCTCATTTATTTCCTATTAATCAAGATTAGAAGGTTGCTCAGTATTAACAATTATGCTCACAGGAAAAGCTTATATCTATGTCTACTTTCTCCTTAGTAGTTATATTTGTAATGGCACCAGACACTCATTCAACTCTCACAGGAACATCAATAAAAGCTGACTATATTCAACACATCACAGAAAAGTCCCTAAATATATCTTTGTATGTGGTTTTTTTTTTATTAATAGAAACACTTAAATCCAGGTAAGGGGACAGACGTCCTCTTAGAACGTGGCAAAGGTTACCACAAGCAATAAAATGGCCTGTTTAGAAAGAATGTCAAGCAGGTAAATCTGAAGGACTATGCAGTCACCAAGTGTTCCAAAACGTGCGAGTCCTAACTGGTTGCATGTAACTGCCCACACCACAAGATGAGGTAAAAAAAATGGTATCTGTATTGTGTTTTGATTTAATGTCAATAAATGAAAAAAATCACCAAGAATGTCAGCTTATTTGAACTCGTCTTCTCCATGCACCTTTAAGCACACAAGGCTTCAACTATCAGCTATGTGCTATTTCAAACTCTCATACTTAAATTCACCACTTCCCTCCTTCACTAGCTGCCTTTATCACAAACTCAACATGTCAAAAAACCCCAAACACTGATTTTTCTTCTAACAGACTTGCAAGGTTCTGAAATCCTCATCACTGGTGGTATTTATGAACCAACATCTGTCAGGGATGGTAAAGTGCAGGGGCGGGTAGTAAAAACAGTGGTGGCCCATCAACATTAGTCCCTGGCAGGCTGCCAATACCATGTTTACCTGCGCCTCTGCAGGTATCAGACGATCACAGCTCTTGCCACTGCTCTCACTGGCCATGAACGGCCATCTGCGGCCAAGAAGATCTGTGATCGCCCGATACCTGTAGAGTTGCAGGTAAACATAGTGGTGGGAGCCCACCAGGGACAACTCTGGTGAAGGTGGTCTGGCCCCGCAGACTGGTATTTGCTCGCCACTGGTATAGTGGGTCCTACCTCAGCAGAGGTGGCTAGGCTCAACAATCTCTAAGGGTCCATTCCAGCCCTACATTTCTATTTTTCTATTGTTCCAAGTCACTCTGTTCTCTTGTGCTAGGAGTTCTCCTATTTAGGGGCGTCTACTGTAGGTGTTCTGTGATGGGTTCAGGAAATTTCACTCTAGTAAGATAATATGTATTTTCTTTCTTTAATTTTGGGTACCTCCCTGTGATCATTGAAATATCAGAAATTTAAAACCATTTTTTTTAAATAAGATACCACCACCACCACCCTTAATACGCTACCCCATTTTCGATGGCAGTCATAAATAAGATACATGGCTATTTTATGCTCTTTCTACCTTCCTCTCTCCCTGACTGCAATACAAAATAATCAAAGGTCACACAGAAGCTGAGGAAATACCTAAGCACCAAAAATATGGAGTTATATTTTAAACTTATTCACCTGGTTTGATTTTTCCACTGTACTGCTGGGAACCTCTGTGGTGTCCTTCACAAAAAAGTTATCAATGATGTGTCTCTCTGCACATTCCTGGCTGCAAATTGGACAGCGGATAACACCAACTGGAGAGAAAAATAAAAGCAAGTTCAACTGGCAAGAAATCTTTAAGATTTGTAGGCTTATCAAATAACTTCAGAAATATAGAAGAATACGCTTCTGAAAAGTTTTTGTAGAATCCAAGTGATAAGATGCCAATTTGTAGCCACTGTCAACCCACAGCCTTTGTGTGTGTCACTAAATATCTCAGTTCCTAGTAGCGTCCAGATACTTTATTTTAAATAATCAGTTTTGTTGTGAATACTGTACTGATTTCAGCCCCATTGCTATTCAAAACTACTTGTCTTCCCGTGACCAGTATGCTGCAAAATGACTACTAACAAGTCAATTTATAAGGTACCAGATACATTCAGCAGAGCTAGAGGTACATAATTACAATAGTGGTGAGAAAGACATGGAACTCTTGCGTAATAATCTAAGACTACAGAGATGTAATCATTTTATGAACTAGGAATGTGAATGGTTAACTAGTAAGCATCACCATTACAAGATGATGCTTACTGCTTATGATTAACTAGCGGAGGCGGCTGAAGTTATCTTCAGATAGCCTGCACCTATGAAGTGTTAGCTAATTGTTCTACACAGTGAATTATGTTCAATACACATTCACCAATGGATTGCACACACTTTCAACATCCTTGTCAAAATCACAGTAGCAATCTATGCCATTATTCTAGGTATAACTCTGGAACTTTGTTTTCATGAAGTCTGATAGCTGGTAAAACTTAATGACAACAGTGCTGAAAACCCAGGCCTGGTGTACCATAAAAAGTTCAGATGAGGACTCAATCTTTGTATACATATCTACACTCAAATGTGTCTCTGGCCAATGTAGGTGGTCTGTTACAACATAGTAAAGCTGCCTCCACAAGCAATGTGGCACCATGGCTGACCTACTGAGGTTGCAGACACTGTCACCTGCATCAGCCTTAACAGCCAGCCTTAAAAGTCATCCAGCAACTGTTTCAATGCTCCATTCCCTGCTTAGGTCAAAATAATGAACTCCATTGTCCTGTACTATTTCTGAAATGCCTTTTTGCAATTGCTCACCTTGGTGAGCATGTCTAGAAACTCTTACTTATGTGCACTGTGCAATGTTTAAATTTAAAGATGGTGACTGGTGCAACCCTAAGACACAAGTACTGGTTTACCATGATTTTACTCATATGAAAAGAAACACAACAGACAGAGGCAGAGTTGGCATTATGTTGCTTTTTGCTCCCTTCTTGGGAGGAGTGAAGGAGAGTGACAGGTTGTATACATAGGAATGTTCCTTGTATCCTCCTGACAAATCTCTGGGAAACTTTCATTGCAGTACTCAAATTCTCTCCTTTAAGTGTTTAGGGATAGCTGCCTTATTTCTTCCTCTGCAGTAGGGCATTTTCCCATGCCACTATGTGATAAAATCAGATGGAACCACTGCAGTGAACAGGCTAGTAGCATATGGACAGAGTGGTTTCACAACACTAGAATCAGTTGGGATTTCTCTGCCTTTTTTTACCCTCAGTAGTGAGAGATCAGCTAAAGCCACTAATGCCTGTGAAATATAGTGCCAATATTGAGTGCCACTGCCTTGTGGAATAGAGACTGAAATTTTTGTGCATCAAGCAACCAAAATACCTACCCCTCTCAACTAATCCACCCTGGTGAACCATAAATCACCATGACCGGGATGGAGAGAAGAGGTGCTCCAAAGTGTTGATAAGTATGTCTTACTCCTGTAAAAACTTTTTAAGTAAGTCAAGGGAGTTTTGCCTTATCTTTTCCTTTTCTGCTGTGACTGTAAATCCAATTATACAACTGTCTTTAAATCAACCACTGCTGTTGCTACAGCCTTGAGGATGCTCCCTCCACAGCCACAGAATGCCTTAACATGATGAGGAGGGAAAAAAAGAGGACTAGGGATGACATGTTCAGGGAGATCTCCCAAGCCAATGCTGTGTAAGTAGGGTTGCCAGATGGTTTCAACAAAAATAACGGACACACTTGACATTACATCGCAATCTTCATTACCTCTTATTTAGAAAATACCAGACATTTCTGTTTTCTCAATTTGTTTCCCAAACAGAAACTCAAATACTGGACTGTCTGGTTCAAAACCAGACACCTGGCAACCCTATATGTAAGACTGGGAACAAAGAGCCTGGAGGGCCAACATGGCAGACAACACAAAAAAAACTACAAAATACTAGCTCCCTGGTCCCTCAACATAACTAGTGGCATTATGGACTGTCCCTAGCAGGACCTGGATCAACCCCTAGTGCCCCAGGACTGAGGTAGTTACCACCATCACCACTAGGTTACCAGGTCACAGGCCCGACCCTCCTGCCTACATTGCATGTAACTGAATAGTTGTGTAACCACATCAAATTTTAGCGGTTACATAACTATTCAATAGTCCCTGGAGGAGGGGCCTACAGCCAGTGCGCTCTTGGGGAGCCTCCTGATACAGAAGCAGCAGTATGGGGTATCAGAAGCGCAGGGTGGAAGGTGGGAGCCGGTCCACAAGCAAAGGCAGTTTAAAAACCAGCTCCCTGTGTGTATCACCTCTTGCCACCCCACCCCCCGCCCCTCCCCTCACACCACTGCACCTCTATCAGAGCAGAGTGGAAGCCAGAGCAACTTCCCAACCTGCTATACTCTGTTTCACTATGGTAGCAAAAAGTGGAGTGCCCCATCCCCAGCATGCTCTCCAAAGCGATGCAGCACTCAGGAGAGCAGGTTGTGGCTGAGGCTAGGGATGGCACTACCTGCTGTTGCAATGAAGCGGAAAGCAGTGGGCTGGGAGGGTAGTGGAGCAGAGCAGGCTGCCCAATCACTCTGGCTCTTGTTGCCATGGTGAGTGCAGGGAGGGTCACACCCCTGCTGCTGCCCCACACCAGGATCCCTCCCGCTGCCCCACACCAGGATCCCTCCCCCCAGTAATTCCCAAGCCTATCCCAAGCCCTCAGCTAAGGTGAGAAGCCACCCCATCCCACAGCTGAGGCAGCCGCTGCTGGAACAGCCACCCTGTACTTCTCTATGGACAGGAATCTCTGGCCGCATCCTTATACTCTTACCTCGGCTTGCCAGAGAACAGTTAGGAAAACCACAGCTTCATGTACACCAACTGTGATTTTTCTTGGATGGTGTTCATGGTGCCCCAAAAGACTACATTTGTGAACTGAAAAAGGCATTTGCTGCTCTTACAATTTCCAAGTCCCAATCTGCTAATGCATATTTAAAGTTTGTATTGCCTTACCTCTTTTTTTGCACATTTTTATTTTCCAAAAATAGAAATTTGACTGGGAAAAACAGTTATTTTTTTTAGTTCACAGTATACTTGGAAACAGTGAATTAGCATCTGAGCTTAAAATTGCTAATGTGAATTTTTATCATATTTTACAGGCAGAGTAAATAGAAATAATGGTCTAAATACCGGAGGCGGAAGCAAACAGTATTTGTCTCTGTGTACCAATGAAGCGCTTTGAAGAAGAGAAACTATATACAACCCCATTTTAGATGAGGGACAGTGAAAATCCATACCAATAAAGTGTCTGAAGAAACAAAATAAGAATGTTCTAGAAAAAGACAAAGTATTTAATCTGTTGTTCTCATATGATGCCAGTCTTTATTGCTCATTGTGGGAAAATTGTGCAAACATCTCTGCACTTCCTTCTAACTTGTTCCTTAAGCATGTAATAACATCCCTGAACAAATCCAGGGGGCAACTGAGCTCTCTTCCCACAAATCCCTCTTCAAGAGGCACTTCTATGATACCTATTACAAGTCTGCCAGGCAATGACTGTTTCGTTGTGCAATGGTGAGGGCAAGCTGGTTTTTTTAAAATCTAAGATTTGGAAACATCAAGTTGTGCAATATCTATATAACTGTATTATGTAGTTTGCATCATCCTCATCCTTCCATGTTTGGCCACCACCTCTGCCAGTGTTTTGCCTGAAATTACTATAATCTTTTCAGTGTGGGGACATACCAATTTGTGTTTGTGCAATGCCTAACGCAATGGAACCTTATGCTGATGTATTGGAGAACTCAAGTATTGATAGCATAGTACTCAGTGTTCAAGTTATTTAATTGTTCCCTTGTTGTTTTTACTAACAGTCTCCCCTAAATAAATAAAACTATGGGAGAGGTATGTTTTGGGGGCAGCAAAACTTACAACTTCAATGTCCAGGGCTCTAACTCTGCATTTCAATCACTCAAAACACTGACTTTCATAGGAAACTACCATGACCAGAACTGAAGGAAAGTTACAGTACACTATCCAAATTTCAGCCATAATAAATATGAAGGGTGTGTGTGTGAAACTGATGTCAAAACTAGGGATATTTACACGGTTAACTGATAAGCCTGGGCTCATCAGTTAACTTTCACAATAGCATTCACAACCCCCAGGCTGCCTCTGTATCAGAGGCAGCTGGGGGAAGGGAGGAGGGCAGACAGGCAGGAGCCGGTGCTCAGAGATTAAGTCGGCTCCCTGCAAGCACTGGCTCCCACCTGCCCCCCCCCCCCATGTCTAAACGTGTAACCAGTGAAAATTTCATTGGTCACATGTTTACAAAAATAAATGTTTGTTAATCTCTGTAGTCAAAAACTTCAGGGGGTAGCCATGTTAGTACTCTTCTTCTCTAATTGCTATCCTATGATCCATATCTGCTTCTTTTAACTATCTAATTTTTAGGCGCTTATAGAGTACCAGTTTTGCCTGTTTGGTTTTCCCATTGATATTTACATAACCTCTGCTTTTTGTTTCCCACTCCCTTCCATTTTTTCCCCTCTCCCCCCCTCCTTCTCACCTATTTATTTTGGGTCTTCACATCCAAAACTCAAAACCCCAACCATCTGAAGAACTGGGCTGTGCCCATGAAAGCTCATGATACCATCTACATGTTTTGGTATCAAGTGCTACCAGACTATCTGTTGTTTTTTAAACTTTACTCTGTAGTCAAAACAGTCCTTACATTCCATAAGTAAGATCTGAGTACATAAACTCATAACACTAGAACTTTTATTAAGAGCTTTGAGATGTTGGTGTATGGTTCAATTGTACATTGAAGGAAGCTTTCCTGGGCAAAAACATTTGAAACTTTCCTCAGGGTAAGCACCACTGTACTATAAGATACTGACCCTATAAGAGGTAAGCTAAGTTGCTGTCTGGCATTTTGAACAAGTCATTCTCTTCTCTAGTGCCTCTAGTTGCACTGCCAACAGTGAAAAACGTGAGAAAGCCAGCTATCTACAGTCACATTATGAAATACTAGTTATCAGTGAAGATCATTAGGTGACATGCCTCTGGGCCAGAAGGTTATGCATTCAACTCGGCATGTTAGTACGAGGCTCAAACTTGTTGCTGATATTGCAATCCACAGTGCTCTTGCAATGTTAGAAGGAAATTTTTTCAACTGTTATATCTGTATAGACAGCTGTTATAGGCCACAGTGAGTCTATTTTAGACTTGACTGCACAGAAAGGGTCAATATAAATATAAGAGGAGTGAGGATTTACAGTTGTGGAAGGCATACAAAAACAGCAGCTACTGGCAGGGATAGGTAAATCTCTCATAGTCCCATAGTTCTAATAGAGTCACAGTGCTTATTGAAATCACCACAAGGGCAGAGTTAAGGCTGCATGGGAGTAAGGTATGACAGATATTACCTTAACTCTGCAGTTCCTCATTTTATAATATTGATTTTGTTTTGTTTTGAAGTATTTCTAGCTTCCCAGAGGTTCAAGTTTTCAGCTGTCAACTTCTATGTTCTAGGAAGGCATAAGGCACTACTAACCAATTTTAGCTCCCTTTTAAACAAACATTTGTTTACAGACCATATGTACTGCATAGAATGGATCTATCAGAATGAGAAGGTTGAAATCTGTTTCTGGTCTGACTATTCTGTGTGAAGCAAAGGACAAGAACTAGAATACATTTCAGAAGGAAGCTAGAGAAAAGGAAGTAGAAAAAAACCCCACATAGCCAGGATTGGTTCTAGCTCTGGCTGATTTTTGACAAGAGTAATTTGTTTACAAGCTGACATATTGAAGACGCAGAATTGAAGACTTAGACCATTACTTACTAAAATAACTTCTTAGCTTCTAGAGCATATATACCAGTTTACTTAAGGGAGGCTTTTGATCTTAAGAGCATGCAGGGGTAGGATGTTCTCAAGAGTGAGCACCACCATTTTAAAAAAATGTAACAGCAATATCCAAATCAGATTAGATAAGACAATTTTGTATTCTCCCTGGTTGGCAAGACTAGTAAATTAATCAGTTAATTCAAATTAAAAAATTTAATGTAGAAATATGCGCCTGGAGTACCACCGGAAAGTACAGCTAGTCTTCTAATTAATAACTTACCGATTTCCCTCATCAATCTCAGAAGTGTTAAGTGAAGAGGCCTTAGCTACACCAAACAATTGAATTGATATAAGTATAACTAGCTCTGTGTGTCCTCTTTAATCAAGCTGACTTAATCTGTTCTTGTCTTTGCTATGAATGAGTTTGTTAGTAACTAAGGGCATGTCTACCCAGCGGGCAAAAAATCAAATTAAGCTACGCAACTTCAGCTACATCAATTGCATAGTTGAAGTAAAAAAAGTTTAATTCGGCTTTTGGCACTGTCTACACAGCAGGAAGTCAAAGCAAGAACTCTTCCTTCAACTTCCCTCACTCCTCCTGAAGTGAAAGTTACAGGAGTCAGAGTAAGTCGTCCTCCATCTTGACTATTTCAAAATCATGGCTTGCTGCGTAGACATGTTCTTTGTTATTTCAGAATAACGTCCATTTTTCCAAAATAACTCTGCTGTGTAGACTTAGCTTAAGAAGGCTCTTAAAAATTTTATCTAGCATCCACTAAGGATGTTTAATAGCGACTAATTGACTAATCGAATAGTCAATGCATTTTGCATCGACTACTCAATTAGTCAATAGGGCGATTCTGCCTTTAAAGTGCAGCAACAGCTTCACACTTCAAAGGTGAAAGTGCTGCATGGAGTCCAGGATCAGCTGGGAACTCCAGCTGATCCCAGGCTCCACCCGGCACTGCCACTCTGAAATGCCGCAAGGAGCCCGACGCCAGGCTCACCGCAGCTTTTCAAAGCGGCAGCACCACATGGGTGTGGCTCCAGGCCTCAAATGGCACTGCTGCTTTGAAGTACCCCCTCCGCTTCCCCCCCTTACTCCCTCTTTCTGATAGTTACAGGATTCAGAGTAAGAAAAGGGCGGAGGGAGGAGAGAAAGCAACTAGTCAACTAGCACATCGACTAGCAAATACTTATCGGATAGTCAACTAGTCCTTCACATCCCTAGCATCTACACTAGCATTATTCTAAACCATTCAATTTCAATTACCTTTGGATACCTATCTCGCTTTCCAATTCAGTTCCCAGAAGCAATATGGAAAGATTTTGCAAGGCTACTGAGGCATTCTGTGACAGTAGTGAGAAGATCAGCTCAATAGTTAAATCTAGTGTGAATTGGCACTGCACTAAATTGGTTAAACTTGCTGAAAATTAGTCTGTTCTAAATAGTAAATAAACTAGTCGTGAGCCATTTGTAGATTTGAGATGGCTATGCTTGTGCAGAAGAAACATCCTACAAACAAACATTCTAGAGGTTTAATGAAAAAAACCAACAAATGGTCTAGTAGCACTTTGGTTTTTTCCTGTAACAGACTAACTCTGCTACCCCCTGAAGCTCTAGAGGTTTAATGGTTAAATAGTGCCAAAATAATCCAAGCCAAAGCTTAAATGTTTTCTCTTCAAATGGATATATACCCTGTTTTCAACCGGGAACTTCTGGTTTTGCTAATTATATATATATGGCCAAGCATATTAGTTAGCATTCTAAAAGGCCAAGTGACAGAACTTTCCAACTTCACAGAAATTCAAAGCATATAAATTTAGTTGATGCAAGATTTTATAACTGATTAATTTTTAAAAAGTTAGTATTACATACAATGTTCCCTCTATGTTTTTTCATCAATATGCAGAATAAATTTTGTTGTGTGCACTGAGGTACGTGTGGATATGCAGCACCAGACGAAACACATGCTGCTGGGTGAGAGTGCTGTAAGCACTCTGCTAGTCAGTGAGGCGGCATGTGACTCTCTCCTGGGTGACCGCTAATGTGCTCAGCTTGTGCGGAGCATATATTACACATATAACTCTTTCTCAATATAAGTACAGCTACCAAGATTTACAGATGGAAAGGACAGTTGTAACTGGAAAAAAAGATCCAGATATTTTAAGACTTAAAATAGTGCCACGCAAACCCATAACTGTTTGACTCAAAAAACAAGGAAGTTGCGCTTGTAACAAAATTTCTCTCTTCAAATTGTGCACACAACTCCCATTAATATTACACAAATATACTTGAGGTGAGGGAAAATTGGTTGTAGTCCTTGTATAGATCACACTTTTGGTAAACGTAAAATCTTTTCATAACATTGGTTTATTAAAATGTGAATGGTGTATTTAAACACCATTTAAAATGGATTAAGATACTAAAGATAAGCGACTACCTGACTGCAGTTCCCCCCTTTGAAAAAGTGTTACAAGCCAGTTTTGAGGCTGCAGTGCACTGACTTTCTTGGAATAGAAAGCAGAGCAGAGAGGAATTAAAATATTTCAGCTGCTCTGAAAAAGGGGCTTATTGTTTTTTTGCCACATATACAATCTTTAAACTGTTTCAGTTTAACCTATAGATTTTGCAACTGTTGTATTCCACTAAAACGTATCACATAAGGAATGCAAAACGTATGGCTGCAAGCAAGGAGGAGGCATGCCACAATGCCAAAACAGTACAGAAATAATGTTTTGCAAATCTAAATTGTTATGCATCTACAGTCCAAGATCTTATATCGGAGATCAAAGATATAGTGCTTCAGTACCTCACTAAAAGTAAGGAAAGCGAAAATTCCCCTTTTGTCTCTGTTTGCCAGAAGAAAGCAACTTTATAGTTATTACTGATAAATATATTTAAGTGGGAGAGCACTGGTGTAAAAACTCTGGAAAAAAAATTACTAACCTTATGCCATGTTTTTGGTAAATCTCCAACCACTAATTGAATACTTTAGTGCTGTAGTGGAAGTTGTGGTTATGGAGAAGTAGAGAGATGCTGTCTTTTAGAGAGCTAGAGCTAATCCCAGGCAGGGCTAAACAAAGATTCAGGACATTCTAGAAGAGCGGTTTACAACCTAAGGCTCTAGAGCAGGGCTACTCAACTTTGGAAGCCCCGGGGGGCCACAATGATACTCACAGTACATGCCAAGGGCCGCAACTTAAGTGTAGTTGCATATACAGTAGAGTCCGGATTATCCGACCTTCGCTAATCCAACATTCCGCTTTATCCGACATAGCCGGCTGCTGAAAGCAAAACTAAAATCCCACGCTGCCTCCGGCCGCCTGCCTCGTGACCTGGCCCGTTTCTCCTTCCCCAGCTGCTGAAGTCTGTGCTGCTGCTGCTTCTGCAAGTACCGCTCGGTCCCCATTCCAACCTGGCTCCTTCCCTCCCTGCAGCCCCCGCGTGCGGGCCTGGAGAATGGCCCCGCTCACTGACCCATTGCCCCGGGCACTGCTGCTCCTGCCGGCACTGCTCAGTCCCCATTTCTGCCTGGCCCCTTCCCTCCCTGCAGTGCCCAGAGTGACAGGGCAGCAAGTGGGGCCATTCTCCCAGCCTGCGCCATGGAGCTGCAGGGAGGGAAGGGGCCAGGCCACACAAATCAACTACAGGTAATCCCTATTATCCGACATTTTCGTTAATCCAACCACCTGTTGGTCCCTTTTAGGTCAGATAATCGGGACTCTACTGTATATGCAAACAGCTTCTTTCACACTGACAGACATGAATACAAAGCACTTCCCACAATACCCCAGGCTCCTGGTACCTTCACTCTGTGAGCTAGAAACACTGACACTCTGTACCCGGTGTCTGTTCCAGACAGCCCAGCTGGTTGCATCTTTCAGTGCTCACCCCGCCCAGAAGACACCTCGCCATTGTGGAGAGTGTTCCCAGTGGAGGCCATGTTCAAAGGATCCCACCAGTGGGCCGCAAGTTGAGCCCCCTGTGAACCCAAACCATACCACAGGCTGCAAACAGGCCACGGGCTGCATGTTGAGTAGCCCTGCTCTACAGCCAACTATGACTCAGTATGGAAAAATATATGGCACTTTGGTCATTCCCAAAATACATTCAAAAGTTTAAATTAAAATGAAAAATTAATTCAAAATTTTAAAAATGTGTAATTACTCATGTAAAAGTGGTCTGTCTATTTCACCTTTAACTGTTCATTTTAACAACCATTCAACCTTTCATGGGGGGAGGGAGGTCTTGTATATTCGATTGTTCAAGAAATTTTTCCATCATAATATGTGATAGTTAAAATGGTAGAAAGAGAGATGAGTACTGAAGTTTTCAAAAGGAGTGGACAGAATTCTATGTATTCAAGGAGAGGTCTGGATCTTGACATGGTCTCATTTGTAGTGAGAGACTGTCCTCAAACACACAAAATATCAAATTCAGAATAACATTTCATGACAAAACACGCAGAACTCATTACAGAATACCCCAAGAGTAACGTGTGGGGGGGAAAAAAAAAAAAGCCTGCAAGGAGCTACAGTGAAAAATGAACACTGAGCAAAATAGCCTTCGGACATGGCCAAAAAAAAGTTGGGAACTTAAGCTCTGCAAGTTTTAAGGGCTCACACAGCATTATTTAAGAGGGGAAGCCTTTCACACATGGGGATTATGTGAAGAGATGCATGCTAAAAATTGGTCATGAACTATTTGACGAGTTTCACAACGAGGATAAAATCCAACAGAAAATTCAACACATGCCATTATGGGCAAAAACAGTTCATGACAGCGTTGTGAAAACGGCCCATCAAATCAACAAGGAACAAATGCAAAACTTAGTACAGCTACTTACTTTTCGTTTGCTTTGGACGAGACAACCGACATGTGACGATAATCAGTTGTGTGTTGTAGGATGATATAATTGTGGAAATGCTGTGCATAAACAAATGATTGAGATATTACCAATGAAAAAGAATCAAACAAGGGGCAAAGACATCCTTAAAACTGTGATGAACTTTGTAAAAGAGAGAAGTACAGTTGGATGATCTTGTGTCTGTGCAGATGATGCACCTACCATGATCGACAAATTCAAGGGATTCCTTACTCTCATCAGAACAGCTGAACTGCCTGCTTTTGAACTTTCATTGTATTGTGCATCAGGAGTCACTTTGTGAACAACCCTGTGGAACCAAACTCAGATGTAATGGGACAGGTAATTCACGTTGTCAATTGGATTTTCGTGGGTTGTCTCGTGGCAAAGTTATGTCTCATTTTCCTGCCTGCATTAACGAGATTAAATCATTTTTGGATATGAAGGGCATCAAGCATGCAGAGCTTTCAGACTGACTCGTTGCTCAAGTTTTAGTATCTCATCAACATTACTAGTCATTTGAATGAGTTGAACATTAAGCTACAAGGCCAAGGAAATATAGTCCTGATTCTGCAGCAGGCAGTGTTTGGATTTGAGTCAAAATTGACCGTCTTCAAAGATATCGAGGCAGGCAGACTCACACATTTCAAAAGATTACAAATGTTTCATGATTCATATCTAAGAGAGAATCCAAATAACAGCCTTGATTTGTACAGCTTGCCAGGTTTGTTTCTGAGTTCCTGATGGCATTCAAGTCTTATTTGGTTGACTTTTACAAACATAGTGCTCTGTTTAAGTTTATGACTTGTTTATATAAAGTGTCTGTTGAAGAACTGGATTTGACAATCATTCCAGGCATCTCAGGGTATGTCTACACTGCAATACTAAGTCAGAATGCCAGAG
This sequence comes from Pelodiscus sinensis, assembly GCF_049634645.1. Lineage (NCBI taxonomy): Eukaryota > Metazoa > Chordata > Testudines > Trionychidae > Pelodiscus > Pelodiscus sinensis. The sequence goes on from NC_134711.1 coordinate 101,146,840, forward strand.
GTATCCCAAAATAGCTACCCTGCGTCTCTTGAACGTGTCTGCTATTGCGAAATATAGCAGACGTGCTATTTCGGCATCCCTGTAAACCTCGTTGCATGAAGGATAAGGGATGTCTTGAAATCGTGTTTTATTTTGAAATTTGGTTCTGTGTAGATGCACCAAATTTCAAAATAGCCTATTTAAAAAAAGAATCAAAATAAGATGTGCAACTTGGTTATCTTATTACAAGCTAAGGGTGCAGTGTAATCGTACCCTCAATTAACAATTCGGAAATGGAAATAGCAGATTTCAAGGAGTTGGATATCTGAGTGGAAAAATTCATCAAGCTGAATTCAGATTTAGAATGCCTTGCTCAACAACGTGCGTAATTAGCAAAACTACACAAATGGGCTGACATGAAGAAACTGGAGCCCAATGATAATCTGAACCTGTACACTTGGCCTTACTTTCAATGGATATCATTTGGTTCCAACCAGGAAATATTCCAGATACAAAATCACCACTAGAAGACCTCCAGGAGTACAGTAGTTTCAAGTACTGTACCATATTCATGCCACCTCACAGCATTTGGAAACCTTGAAACTGCATTAAGATTAAGGTTTTGTAATTAATGTGTTGCAAATATTCATGTAATTGTGAGGTAGTACTAAGGATTGTCCTAGCAAAATTAACATCTATTGCTAAATTTTAATCCATTCCTTTAAGGTCTGTAAGTTATGAAACACCTTAAAAAAAATCCTTAACCCTATGCAACCCTTAATCCACCTCCCACATTTCCTCATGTAATTTTCTCCCTTTTCCCATGAAATTCATGCTTCTTTCCACTCCACCCAGTTCGCTCATCCCTCTTTGCCTGAGGACTCTGATCTGTCTCACCACCAAGCAAATGGGCAACAGAAAAGTGGTACCTTTTTTCCTCAACCCCTTGCAACACCCAGGATAACAATGGACGTTGTTTAAGCAAAATCTATTTGAAAATTAAGCCAATTTACATCACTGAGGGCTGTGAGGAATCCACTCTTCTGACCATCTTAAAGTTGACACAACCCCACAGCACAGACAGTATAGTATTAAATCAATAGAAGAATTTTTCTGTTGACCTAGCTATTGCATCTTGGGAAGGTGGATTACCTATGTCAGGTGGGCAACCTATGCCCTGGATTGATTCAGGTCGAGCCGGCACCGGCACTCCAGCCACACTAGGGGTGCCATGGCTAGAGTGTTAGCACTGGCACCCCACTATGAGGGGGAACCAAAAGTCTCACAGGCCCAATCAAGGCAAGCTATGGGATGGATTTGGCCAGTGGCTCTACCTGGCAGGGGAGAGGAGGAGATTATGTGCGCATGCAGGGAAGTGCTCTCTTCAGACACTTCCATGGACCCCAGACAATGGAAGCAGCGGGGGTACATTCCTATAGTGCACAGAGCTGCACTAAGTCATCTGTGCCCTCTTCCCTCCTCCCCCGCACCTCCCGAGCTTCATCAGTTGGGTGCTCCAGTCTCCTGACTACCATACTAGCCCAGTATCCTATCTGCCAACAGTGGCCAATGCCAGATGCCCCAGAGGGAGGGAACACAACAGGTAATCCTCACAACAGGTAATCCTCTCCTGTCACCCAATTCCAGACAAAGAGGATAAGGACACCATTCCTACCCACCCCGGCTAATAGCCATTGATGGACCTATCAAGCTCTTTTTTGAACCCCGTTGAAGTCCTAGTCTTCACAACATCCTCTGGCAAGGAGTTCCACAGGTTGACTATGCGCTGAGTGAAGAAAAACTTCCTTTTGTTTGTTTTAAACCTGCTGCCTATTAATTTCATTTGGTGACCCCCTAGTTCTTATATTGTGGGAATAAGTAAACAAATCACCTCTGAATTTTTATAACACTCCCCCCACCTACTCTTCTCCACTGAATTTCTCAACAGCCCCACATCACCTTCTCTCTCACCTTCGTGCATTAATCCATACTGCTCTGTTGCCAATAACCCTTTACTGATCTGAAGTGTTTGTATACACCAAACTTGCAGTCTTGAACCAAAGTAAATAAAATCCATTTTCATTCACACTTTATTAGTACAAGAGTGTGTATATATGCCGTGCAGACTAGGGATGTTAGCCAACGTTTATTTGTGTAAATGTGTAACCAATGAATTTTTCAGAGGTTACACGTTTACACGCAGGGGCAACTGGTGTTCATGGGAAGCCAGCTGAAAAGCCAGCTCGCTGCGAGCACCAGCTCATGATTCCCCCCCTCCCCTGCTGCCTGATACAGAGGCAGTGGTGCATGGGAAAGAGGGGGGCCCCAACTCCCACCTCCTCACTGCCTCTGATACAGAAGAAGCAAAAGGGGGTGCATGTAGTAGGATTAACCGATAAGCCCAGGTTAACATCCTGTGCAGACAAGTGTTAGCTAGTATTTACTAGCAAAGTGTACTGCATGGATCTGGTTTTGCTTTATCCTGCCTCTCGGTTGTATTTTGAAAATAACTGCTATGAACTCGTGTGCTGACAGTTGAATGCAACATCACAGAACAGGTGGGACATGTAGATACTACTATCAAGTTTTGTTGCCAAAAATCGCCTTTTGGTGACAAAACAGTGAGTGTTCAAATAGCAACGTGACTTTCATTGGGAAAAACACCCAGCTCTGGCAACAAAAAACCTTCACCCCCTACAAGAGACTTTTTTTCTTCTTCACTCCCTTTATTCTTGACAAAGAGTCAGCATAGACCCTGCTGTTTGTTTTGATGACAGAACTGGCTTCTGCAAGTGTCCTACAATGCCTCTGCTCAATGTTTTGATTTCTGCTGCCCTGACGGCATATGCTCCCTGCGTGCTGAGCTCGCCAACCCCACTCTCACGGGGAGTTGGCAACCCCAGCTCTCCCCGCAGCCACTGGGGAGGACCGGGCTGCCACGGCACCAGCATGGGCTCCTTCTCGCACCACCACACCAGCTCAAGCCCACCTTCTTCCTTCCCCTGCCCCATCAGGGTCCGTTTTCCTTCCCCTTCCTGCAGGAGCCAGAGACCTTCTCCTCCCCGCCCAAACTCACCTCTCCCGGACACAGTGCGCGGCAGGCCCAGTTCTAACCTGAGTGGCCAGGGAGGCGCAGGAGTGCCTGCCCGCCCCGCATGGGACACAGTGAGATGTAGGCAGTGCCGTGTGCATGCAGCATTCTGGGGCACTCCAGCTTGCTGATGTTGCATAAATTGCTGGTTTCGTCCCCTTGGAGGCTAGTCTGATTTACCCCAAGAAGAGAGTCACACTTTCAGGCTGGGTCCAACTCAAGTTTATTGGTTGCAACCAAGGTACGGCTAAGGAACTCAATGTTCAAATCAGAGCCGACCCCCAACATCTCATAGGCAGGGGTTTTTATAGGGTTCACATCTTTCCTGGTTTAGGTGCCTTAACATGATAGGTTACTTCATCTTTGACATTTAGCATTCCTATAGGTCAGGTTAATTTTCCAAATGAGGTTAAATACAGTGCCTACTTGCTGAACAATGGGCAAGCCATACTTCCCTTTTTCCTTTCCTGCTTGAGCCGGTCACAAGTTTAAAGGATGTGGAATCTATCCATATCTCTACTTAACAGAAGACTGGTTTCACTTCCCCTCGTCTCCTTATTATAAGTTATTACCTGTGACAGGCCTTGACCTTTGTCATGTCTTACTCCTATACAAATAGCAAATATATCTAAGCATTAGCAATGTATGTATATTGTACGTGCCCCTCATAGGGGAATCAATGGCTCCGGGGGATTTGACTTCCCTTTTACACATCACTGAGGTGGGAAAAGCAGCAGCGCGGTCCTGTCTGCACTGCTCATTGTCCCAGCCCTACCCACAGAGCCAGGGCCACCTGTCTACTTGCCCGGAGCAAAAGGGAAAGAGCCAACAGATCAGTGCGGTGATTCCACTGAGTGCCTTGGGGTGCTCTGGCCACTGTGGTAAGTGCAGCCGCTGGGATGGTGAGAGTCTCTGCAGACACACCACACTCCAGCTCCCCAAGAGCCCACTGCTGGCACATAAGCCCACCTGGGATCCCCGCTCCTAGTGCCTCTCCCCAGGCTGCTGTTCTGAGCACCATACCTTCTCTATTCCCCAGGCTGTCACAGCTGCGATGTGGGGTCTGCCGGCTGCTGTGCCATGTTTCTTGGCATTGAAAGCCCTGTGAGGTGAGCGTGGAGAAAGAGGAATAGGGGCTTGGATTAAAATAGCAATTCCAAGTGACAAAGGGAAGCAGCAAGGTCGGACTTGAGCTGGATGAGTGGGGAGAGGGCAGGCGGGACACAGAGTGACGTGATGATGTCACACTGTCCTGCAGGGAACTTTTTTTTTTTTTTTTTAAATACACACACACAGGCATGATGTACTTTATGGACTTGATAAGTGGGGTAACTGAATAATTAGCGTATTTCTATTTCTGCAGGAGGAGAAATTTAAAAAAAAAATCTACAAGTCTATAAAGGTGTGCCATAGATTAACATTTAACGAAAAACTTCAAGAAATGGTGTTTTGCTATTTTATATAAAGAAGGCCTGAAATGTGCTTGTTATGCCTGTCTTTACATTAAGAGTTTCAGTAAAAACAAAAGAAAACTTGTAGGACAAGAGAATTAGTGGGATGAGCTCATTAGAGGAACCTGGACAACTGAATGCATTAATTTGTATTTGTTAAACTATTCATTGCAATTTTATCACTGTTTAACACTCACTGAAGAAAGTATGGGCTGTTTTGTTTAATAATTCTGACATCCCCAACCCCTCTATGGAGGCTGCAATATTTCCCCACAAGACTTCTGAGGAGTCCTCCAGCAAAGACAAGATTTGATGTTCCTGATACTTCTCAGATGAAAATCCACACCGGGGGAGGAGGGAGGGAACGACACACATATTCAGGTCTTTATAAATCAAAAAGCAGCAAACAAAAAACCTGTATTTTATTACATTGATATCAAATTTTTAAATCTTCTGAAGGCCACTGTGCAGGGCAGTTAGTAGTCAGTATCTTCACTTCCTATGTTTCTTAAATTGCAACAGATTAAAACTGACATAAAACTGATAATCCTCATTACAGTTATCAAGAAATTACATTGGCGCTGAAAGGAAAAATCCCCCCCCCCCCCGCCCCCCAAAAAAGGAGAATACGTATAAAGAACAGATAAATGCAAGTTTGATAATCAATGGATTTGGCATTTCAAATCTGGATATTAGAAGAGAGGGATACATTATAGCTTTTTTGGGGAGCGGTGGCGAGGAGAAGGGCTGGAAAAATATCCCTGTTAAATAATAACAACAAAATGACAGCTCCAACTCGAATAAGGGAGTTACTCACTTCGTGTAGTAACGACTGTTTGAGATGTGTTCCCTTCATGAGTGCTCCACTGTTGGTGACTATACAGCAGTATTCGACTTGGATGGAAGGAGTCTGATTCATTATTCAGCAGTGGTGGACAAGACTGCAGTGGCCACCACTGACCAGATGCTAGTTATGGTAATACTGCATACTGTTTCGTGAAAGTGTGGTCTGAAGACCATGCTGCAGCTCTATAAACTTCTCTTAGGGGGTCATTGTTCAGGAAGGCTGTGGAGGCAGCAATAGCTCAAGTGGAATGTGCCCGTGTTGGATGTTGTAAGGGCCTGTTAGCCAAAGAATGGCATCTGAGTATTAATGTTAATATCCACTTCAAGATTCACTGACATTAAATAGGTGTGCCTCTCGAGTGCTTGGCAATGGAAATAAAGAGTCTGAGATTTACGAAAAGGACTAGTTCTATTTTAAAAGGCCTATGCACGTCAAATACTGAGGGTGTGCATCATGGCATTCCTTGGTGAAGCGTGTGGCTTTCGAAAGAAGGTAAGTAATACTATGGGTTCATTAACGTGAAACACTAAACATACGTTGAGGCGCTGGATGAGGCCTCAATGTAACCCCGTCTTTTGCAAAAAAAGTATAGGGGGGGCTTTACCATAATGGACCGAAGCTCCCCAACCCCTCACCTACGTATGGCCAATAGAAAGTAGACCTTCATGTATAGGAAGGGAAGCACAACTGTGGCCAAAGGCTCGAAAGAAGGCCTAGTCAAACTGTCCAAAACAAGGTTCAAATCCAATGTTGGGGGTGGAGGTCTGCGGGGTGGGTATATATTCTGGAGACCTTAAGGAACCTTTTTGTGACTGGACGAGCAAAAATGGAGAGGCCGTCCACTCAGATGCAGAAAGATGTTATAGCCAAAAGATGGACTCTTAGGGTACATCTACACTGTAACACTATTTTGAAATAACTAGCTCTATTCCAAAATAACTTAGTCCACATCTACACAGCAGGCGATTATTTCGAAAGTGTCAAAATACTGTCAAGCTGGAGGACTTCTTACTCCGACTCCTGTAACCCTCATTGTACCAGGAATAAGGGAAGTAGGAGGAAGAGTGCTCTATTTCAAAATAAGTGCTGTGTAGATGCTCCCTATTTCAAAATAAGATATGCAGCTGACGTAGTTCAATTTGTGTAGCTTATTTCAAGTTAAGCCCTGCAGTGTAAAAGCACCCTTAGGGAAGAAAGTGAAAATCCAGATGCCTTAATTTCTAGTATGTAGTTGAGGATAACATGCAGTGGGGATGAACGAGGATCTATCATCACTCTCTGACACCCGGGAGAGAAACAAATCCATTTTTGCAGGCTAGTTTTTTGAGCGGAAGGTCTCCTACTGTAGAGGAGAACATCCTTCACCTGTTGAGAGTATCAGGCTTCTAGTTCTCCAAACCAGATAAGAGCCATGCAAGAAGGTTAAGGGTGTGCAACTGAGGATGCAGCATCGTCCCACGATTCTGGGAGAGACAGTTGCGTCGACGTGGTAATGGGCAGGACTCGCTGAGCAGCAGCAAGCCCTGCTCGCCAGCTGCGCGGTTCTGCGTATGCACAGATCATTCTGCGCCAGCTCTTCCGGGATGTAATCTACTCGCCACAGGCAAGTAGATTACATTGTTTGTTGAGCCCTGGTAATGGGTATGGAGGTTGAGTTGACAGCATGTGCAGGAATGGAAACCATATTTAGCGTGACCAGAATGGAGATATCAAAATGACTTGAGCCCCTTTTGCACAGATCTTGTGGAGTCCTCTGGGAATGAGTGCTATGGGAGGGAAGGCATAAGTTAGGAAGCCCTCCATTGGATCAGGAACGCATCCCCTGAGTGAGCCCTTGCCGAGTCCCACTGTGGAGCAGAATCGGGGCGTTTGGTGTAGTAGGGAGAGGCAAAAGGTCTATTACTGGCCAACCCTATCAAGAGGGGATCAAGTTCATGACCTTAGGATGCAGCTCCCATTCATAGTCTCTAGAAAAATTGCAGCTCAGAGTCCACAGTGGTGTTGGTGACCCCAGGTGGGTATGATGCTATAGGAGCGGGCCACTTTGCCTGTTTATGTAACACATTGTGGAGATATTGTCCGTGAGGACTTGAACTGTAAGACTGGCAATTTGGGGTGCAAAGAATGCACAGGCTTTTCTCATTGCCGTGAGTTCTAACAGATTAATGTGCAGGGATGTACCCTTGTATGGTGGGTCAATACCTGATATAGCTGCTAAATGGCATGTTGATAGTACTAATTGATAGTCCTGTAGGTTGAAGGATATGTTCCATCTAAAATCCCCGCCTTGTATGGATCCCGTGCTCAAGCCAAATTCCAGGCCGCAAATCTGGCCCACTTCTGTAGATAAGTTTGTCTCGTAGTGGGCCTCCTGGAATTAATTAGGATGTGTCTGACCTGTTGAGACAGGGTTAGCTCATTGTGTGAGAGCCAACAAGCATCCAGGCTTGTAGGGTCAGTGTATGAACCCCGGCATGTGGTATGAGCCCCTTGTCCTGAGTTAACAGAGCTCGGACCAGGGGAAACTTGTACAGCTGATATGTGCTGCATTGTAATATGGAGGTTTACCAGATTTGTCTCTGCCAGATGGGGGCTATGAGCAGGGATTTCCCTACAGCCCCTATGAGGGTGTATTCCCCCCCCCCCCCCCAGTTTTGTGAACTAGTTACATGCTAATTTAGTGATTGTTTGGAAATTTGAATTGAAATTGAAACATTAATACACTCTTTAAAAGCATAAACAGTGTATGATAAGATGTGTATCTGAAAAAGTATAATAGATTTGAAAAGTATCAACATAGATTAGCTTCCTTATACAGCTGTTGTTTTTTATGACAGTGTCAGTGCATTCATTTTGGTGATGTTGGCCAACCTAATAATTTCAAACTATAATTTGTAAGCAAAGTCAAAATGAGTTCTCCCTGACAGCTAGTGATGAGCTGGGGGGAAAAGGTTTCAGGACCAGATTCTATTTACATTTACACCTAATCTACCTAGGTATTGAGCAAACAGAGCTGTGTTGCCAAGTGATAGATTTTGGCTGGGGTTGGGTTACAAATCACTTGAATGCAGGGGAGGGGGGGGGAATGAAATGTTGTTCTTATTGTTTGAGTAAAGGGCAGTAGAACTGTACTTAACCTATACTGACTGAGGGCATCAAGAGATAGGGTGGGGACAGGTGTTTTGCTTGATGGTCTGTGAGTCACAAGTACTATTTGACCTGCCTGCTCCACTGTTTAAAGACAGAGCTGATTAGGCTCCATATATAGTCTTCTGTTTTGTTAAGTGACCACTACAGCTGAAATCACTGATAATCAGGTCTAAGAACTTAATCCTGCTGTGGGGACAGTGTTCCTCTGGGTATAGTGTTTTTGTGTAAGAGACAGTCCAGACTGCACTAGCAGCCAGGTTCCCCCACTGAGAGCTCAGCTGAAATCACTGAGAGCTGGGTGGAACCTCAAGAGACCAACTCGCAGAGGTCACAGTTGCAGGTAGCAGCAAAAGGTGACGGTGCAGGGCCACTGGCAACAGAACAATGGAGTGAACGGTGGCACAACGAACAACAGTGGCCAGAGCGAACAGCGAGCAGCTGGATGAACAAGCAAGGTGCCTTCTTGCCCCCCACCTGGGAGGTGTACTCACGTGAAAGCACCTCTGAACTCTGAGTCTCCACTGACCAAGGACAACACCAGTGAGTGGGGTGAAATGGAGGGGAAAATGAGGGGCACGTTAAATAAACATTTGTTTGTTGGACTATATTTTAGTGACTTTGCTCCAGAATGCTAGATTTGTGACTGAGGATGGAAAATTACATAAATGTGTTTCTTAGTAGGCCAAGATTTTTAAATGCATTATTTGCCAAAGTTGATATCTCACATCATTGCTATCTTGAGAGGTCATTATGTTGGGGAGTTTCTGTACTAAACATTTATATTATAATTTATTTTTACATAAGAATGGTCTTACTGGGTCAGACCAATGGTCCATATAGCCCGGTATCCTGTCTTCCGACAGTGGTCAAGATCAAGTGCTTCAGAGGGAATGAACAGAACAAGTAAGCAAGTGATCCATCCCCTGTTGCCCATTCCCAGCTTCTGGCAACAGACTATGGACACTCAGAGCATAGTATTGCATCCCTCCCCATCCTGGCTAATAGCCACTGATGGACCGACCTATTCTCCAGGAATTTATCTAGTTTTTTTTTTTTAATCCTGTTATAGTTTTCGTCTTCAGAGCATCCCTTGGCAAAGAGTTCCACAGGTTGACTTTATGTTGTGTGAAGAAGTACTTCCCTTTGTTTTTTTTTTAAAACCTGCTGCCTATTAATTTCATTGGGTGACTGCTAGTTCTTGTGTTATGTGAAGGATTAAATAACATTTCCTTACTCACTTTCTTTATACCAGTCAAGATTTTATAGACCCCCTTATCATAATCCTCCCCTTAGGCGTGTCTTTTCTAAGCTGAAAATTCCCAGTCATTTTAATCTCTCCTCCAGTTTCATACCCCTAATCATTTTAGTTGCCCATCTCTGAACCTTTTTCAATTCCAAAATATATTTTTTGGGATGGAGTGACCAGATATGCACACAGTATTCCAGGTGTGCATATACCATGGATTTATATAGAGGCATTATGATATTTCCTATTATGTGTTTTGGTGTATTTTGCATTATCCTTATGTTAAATTTGCATTATCCTAACAAAACATTTAATGTATTCGGATCTCTTTTATACGTTGCAGGTCAAAGTAAAAATGAAAAGACAAAAAAAAATACAATTTTTCCACTGAAGAGGCCTCAAAAACTATCCAAGGTGAAGAACACATCAACATGTCATCTGAAGGGTCAAGTGGTGTATCTACATCCGACCAGCCCAAAGCACAAATACAGATACCTACTGAAGAAACTGTGTTTCCAAAACCTAAAGGCAGTTCCCAATGTTTGTCGATCAAAGTGTTCCCATTTATTGAAGTTACAAAAGATGGCTACCGGCGCACCTCTTACAAAAAAGCTTATGAAGAAGGAAAGCTTTCCAATGCTATAACCGGTAAAAGTGGAGGAGCTTGGTTTGTCAGACCGATCAGCAAAGCCAATGCTGACAAACTACGTGAAAAGGCAGCAAAACACCAGGCCTTTGGACTGCATCAACATGCAGAAAGCCTTATAAGTCCACTTTCAAAGCCAATTTTAGAAGTACAGGCAGTCCCCAGGTTACGTACAAGATAGGTACTTGTAGGTTTGTTCTTAAGTTGAATTTGTATGCAAGTCGGAACTGGTACATATTGTAGGGGAAACTCTAGCCAAACATTTCTCCAGAGCTCAGTTTTATTCTCCCACACCTCACTTCCCTCAGTCCTTTATTCTCAAGCTGAGGTGTCTGCTGAGAAAAGCCGCTCCTCGTCTCCCTGGTCTGCTGGGGGTGGGGAGCTAGCTTCGCGTCTCCCTGGTCTGCTGGGGGGGAAGCAGCTAGTGCGGGGTTGCTTCAGCCCGTTTGTAAGTAGGGATCCGATGTAAGTCGGATCCATGTAACCCGGGGACTGCCTGTACTTAATGAGGCTGTTAAGAATGCTGGAGACACAACACAGTTCATGCAAACAAACATGGCTGTGGCATCATACTTTCTATTTAAGCAAGAGATTCCACACTCTACAAACTGGAGGCCAACTGAAGTTGAACACTGGTTCTGAAGAAGACCAGCAAATGCTCACTATCTTTCTACAAGAAACTCAACTGACTGGCTAGAAGCATGCGGTGCAACAGTGAAAGAGTCAACAGTTGAAAAAGTGAAGAACTCTCTCACCACATTCAAAAACTTATAATACATGCCTGATAAATGCACCAATGCAAATGGGTATCAAGTATTAAGTCATTGTATATGTTATCTTGATGTTAGTGGTAGACAAGTAGATGCATTTCTAGATGTTCGAGTTATAGAAAACACATCGGCTGCATCTGTGACAACGCATCTTAGAAGAGTTAAATGCTTGTCAATTGGACCCCAAACAGATGGTTGCTTGTGCATTTGATGGAGCTGCAAACTTCTCTGGAAGACATGGTGGAGTACAAGCTTTGCTCAGAGAAAAGTGTAACCCTAATCTCTCCTATACACACTGCAGAGGCCATCTATTCCAACTAGCACTAGTATGAGCTGCAGCATCTTCAGAAGACATAAAAAAAGCTATACATTTAATGTCTTCACTATATTCTTTTTTCAGCAAGAGTCCAAAAAGACTGAATATCTTGGAAAATATAGAAGATACACTGGGACTGAAGTTCAAATTAGTCCAACCTGGGAAAACCTGCTGGCTTTCTCATGAGCAATCCTTGGCTGTTGTCTTAAAATTACTCTAGCCATTATTACTGGCTTTGGAAAGTATCTACCAAGATGGGATGGATCTAAGTAGTGATGCTGGTGGATTACTTTTGCTACTATGTTCAGAGAAGACTATTAACATTCTTTCTCTCGTAAATCTACTGTTGAAACCACTTGGGTCATTAAACAATGCCATCCAGGCATCTGCTACAACAGTAGTAGATCTTAGTCCAGCAACAGAAGCTACATTTGGATCAATCAGAGAGCTAGCCATTGAAAAAGTACTGGAAAAAGCAAAGATTTCAGTCCAGAAGTTGACTAACGAAGGCATTTATGTTGAATCCTTAAGTGAAGGGGACAAGAAGTGTTTGTTAAGACAACTGAAAAAGTACAGAGTCTTGATTCTTAAAAATCTACAACAGCGTCTTCTAGATTCTACTCAACCTCTACTTATCTTTCATAGATGCCTTTCCTATAAAACACCGACAGTTGAGTGGAGTGAGGCACTACCAGCAACGGGGCTGCCACATGCTCAGGACAGAATAGAGAATTTGAACACAGAGTGGAATATCATACAACGAATGAATGAAGATTTGACTTCCAACTTCTTTTTTGTCATCACTAGTGGCTCAACCGGATCTTTGTGCTATTTTTCCTGGGATGAAAGAAGTAGGAATTCATCCCTTGCTACTCCCAGTCACAACAGCTACAGTTGAGTGTTCTTTTTCATCATCAAATAGAATTTTGTGTTCTGAAAGAAGTCGCCTTCTGCCTGATCATGTGAATGAACTAATGAGCATATCAATTGAAGGAATGGAAGTACCAGACACACGAGAAGCCACCAAAGATGAACGCATTGCATTCAAGAATTTCATTAACAGAGTTGTGCAAAATTATAACAAGAAACCAAGAAGGATGTAGACGTAGAGCTTCATAGAAGGCTTGAGTAGCCAACTTTAATTTGTGTGATTTTAAAACATGAGTTAAATCTAATAAAATGGTCACAAAACATTTTTCAGTTTTTACTATGGTGCCATACAGCTCACCTTCACCCTCACAGTCTCACCTCTCATCGGCCCTGACAACCCCCCTGTAAATTCAACACCCCTCCCCACCCCATTTCAATTCCTAGGGAAAACACTGGCTACGAGAATGACTCTTGCTGCCTCCCATTTGCTCTTCAGTACCATTTCCATCTATGCCTCTAATACACCTTTTCTTCTTCCTCTATACTTTTCTTTTATTAGTTATCCTGGTTTTTGTTTTGTTTTGTTTCTTGAAGTGCAACCAATGCTGGCAGTGGTTGAGAAGTAACTAAGTGCCTTCAGTTAGCACGTGCCTAACTGTCAATCGGGGTGATTGTGCACAGCAAGTGCTGGCGGCCAGGAGACGGTTAGCCATGTGTCACTGGGCCATGTGAACAGCGGTGCTGACACACCTAAGTGGAGCACCTATGAGGCCCCTCAAAGAAGAACTTCTGGATACTGAAGTACTATTAACAGGGCTTGACAAACTATAGAATCTACTCTACTGCGCACTGCGGGGCTGGCGAGTGGCTTTCGCCGCCGTTTGTCAAGCCCTGATTATTAAGATGCGATACTTTTGTACTTTTACTCAAGCAGTTTTCCAGAAGGTTACTTTGACTTTTACTTAATTACGTTTCTTTCAAAGTAGCCTCATCTAGAACTGTTTGTAGGGCAGTATGTGCAACAGTGTGCCCCTCATGAACTATTGCTTTCAAGATAGGCCTCTTTGCTTCGGAGAGGTGTTCCATGAGCTCTCCCAGTTTTGAGTAATTATCAAAATCATGATTTGCCAAGAAGGCAGTGTAATTTGCTATTCTAAATTGTCATGTGAAGGAAGAGTAGACCCTTCTACTGAAAAAAAAAATCTAATTTCTTGTGGTCCTTGTCTTGGTTAGCTGTTTTATACTGGGGCAGTTTAGATCTGTGCTGAGCTGACCCTACAACCAAAGGCTACATCTACACTGCAGGCTTTTTGCACAAGAACTGCACACATATTCTTCCACAAGTAAATTTACAGTAAACCATCAGAAAAGAGGGCTTCTTGCACAGGAGTTATTCCTCTCCCCACAAAGAATAAGTCCTCTTGTGCAAGAGCTCTTGCACAAGAAGGCAGTGTGGAGGGGCAACAGGAGTTTCTTGCGCAAGAAACCCCTATGGCTAAAATGGCCATCAGAGCTTTCTGGCCAAGAGAGCATCTAAACAGCCATGGATGCTCTTGCGCAAAAGCACGTGGCAGTGTGGATGCGCTCTTGCGCAAGAAGCCTGCAGTGTAGACTTAGCCAAAGAGTTTGGTCTTTGGGGAGAAAAGTATTTTCTGTCTGTCCTTTTACAGGTAGGTTGGATAGATTAAGGTGTTTGCCACAGCTCGTCAAATGTCTCCATAATTGCCTCATCTATAAGCAAGGCAATTTTCCCCTGCAATGTGCGGTGCAGATTCTTCAGCAAATGGTGCTGCTTTTCCTGCACTTCTTGAAGTGGAACCGGCTGAGTTGTGGGTTAATCAGCGCTGCCTATATGGATTCCAATGATCCCAAGGTAGCAGATAAAATGGAGGGGACGCTGATAGAAATGTAGCTGTATTAGTCCAGTCTAGCTGAAACAAAAGACTTTAAAGACTAAAAAGATGTGGTTTATTAGGTGATGGGGGTAAGCCCACTGTGTGTACCAGGTGAGCTGATGAGGTCTTTCTCTGTAACAGTGTGAGCATGAGCCCATTGGTGATGAATGCTGAGATGAGAATGCCTGAGGATGACCAAATCAGTGCAAGGGACTATGCTGAGAGAGTACTGGAGACCTAATCCCACATGAGGAGCTGTGTGTTAGAGATACTGCAGGTGACAGACCTGTAGAAGCAGGGTGTGACAGAGGGTGCTTGCCCTGACTGACTGTCAGGTAATGAGTAAGATCTGCCAGATATTGCCCGTGTTACTTGTGGGTCTGTATGAAGTGCGGGCACAGCTGGTGCTGAAGGTGGTGTCATTGAAGGAGGTGCCGGCTTGTTAGTGTGAGCCACTTTTGCCTGTGGCGCCACAGCTTTTTGTGGTGCCAAGCTCTTAAGCAGCACCAGGAGAGTAGAGTGCTCTGGTGCTTCTCTCAGCACTGAGGAGGTGTGCACCAGTGTAGATGCTGCAGCATGGCCTCTGTCCACTGATTTTGTGGCAGTGGCCCCAGATGTTCCTGGTCTCTCTCCCCTGCTAATTCTTAAGGAAGAAGGTGGAGGGAGAGAGTGAGCTGGAGAAGCTCTCTTTCTCGTGGCTTTCCAGGGGGGAAGGGAGAGGCAGCCCTTTTCTTTGGAAAGCCATTTTGGTAAGAGGAGGCATCTTGTGCCTCAGCAAGCTGTATAGCCTTATCAAACAGTATTCGCCAGCGGAGCTATCTATCTTTTCTCACTCTCACTGTCAAGCTTGAACAGTGCTTGCAGGCTTCCCCCAGTGGACCTATATAGAGGGAATGGCCATCAGATTCTGGCATGGTCTCTCGGCAGATAGTACATTCCTTAAAGCCTAAGGAGGCAGACATGTTAGTTAATATTAATATTATTCTGTTAATATTTGTTGATCTCTCCCCCACACCTTCCTTGAGGTAAAGATGAAGGAGGGAAACTACTTATAGTGAAAGATTTGTTATCTGGCACTCTGTTAACCAGCAAACTGTGTTAACCAGCATTGCCCCCAGCCACAATACCGTCACATCTTCAGGCACACAGGCCTGGCTTGGTTTACCATGATTGGCGTAATGATTTTTTATTTAAGTACTAATCATCTTTAACTCAAAATAGAAATGTGAGACCAACTGCCTCACACTACAAAACTATCAATATTAAAAACTTGAGTTTTACTATTATTGTCCATTGTTTTTTCCTAGGTTGATGGGACCCTCAGATAACTGGAACGCCCTAATCCCCGAGCATGCCGGATAACACACGTTTTACTGTACATGAATTTCTAATGCAAACTCTATAAAAGGAACTGTCCAAACACTAAAGAGTGAGACAGCGTGTTGAAGCTTCATCCGCAGCTGAGGGCAGTTGAAGAGGATCTGAAGGGAAGGGGCCAGTCCATGTGTGTCAGCGGCACGAGAAGCCTCCTGCACATGCGTGGCCCAACAGGGGAAAACTACTTTACAATGTTCCAATTTGCAGCTCCAGATGACTCATCACCAACAGTGAGGTACCATCACTCAAAGAAGCCTCCTTACCTGCTCTCGGCATGTTGCTACAAGCCTCCCCAACTTAAATTTATACACCTTCATCTTTTCAGGTAGCAACTATGTACACTGGGTGTAAACAATGCAGAATTTTACAGAACATCTAATGCAAATGAACCTATTTTAAGACCTTGGGCAAGTAACTTAACTCATCTATTAATCAGGAGTAAACACAGACATGTTGAAACATAGTTGTTTACGAAGCATTTAGCTTCTGATGAACAAGCACAACTGAACCACCAAGTAATTTATGCTTGTATTATAACAGAGTAAAATCGCTGTGACCTTAAGGTCCCATTCAAACAGTAATCAAAGATTTTTTTATTAGAGTCATCTGTTTTATGTGTTAAAGCTTTAATATAGTTAGTCATATCACTGTGTATTTTAGTATCACAGAACTCCAAGTTATATATCAATCTTACACATAACCACTGTGCCATAAAAGTAATATTGAAATCTGTTTAAATGCATGTAATAGTTGCAATACAAGTAATTGTTACCACCATATATAGCCAGTAAAATATTTTAATGCTATGTTTAATATGCTGTTGAAGTCAAAGATTTGCCTCTTGTTATTTGAGAAATACACATGTGTACTAAAATTGGGGTTCTTAAACTTCATTGCTCTGTCCCTATTATGATGACAAAAATTGGTACATAACCACAGCAGCCTAAGCCCCACCTCTCCCAGGCACGGGAGTGCCAAAACAGAAGCCCAAGAGGTTCAGTCCCAAGCAGGAGACCTGTAAACTGAGCCCCTTCCTTGGGCTTCGGTGTCAGCCCCAGGCAGTGGGGCTTGGCTTTGGCTTCACCCCCGGTCCCGAGCGCCTGCAAGTCTAATGCCAGCCCTAGTAACCCCTGGTAACCAGCGTTCCCTCTAAGCTGTGGGGCTTTCATGCAGCTTTGTAGCAATACAGGTTGGACCTCTCTGGTTTGGCACCCTCACCAGGACCTCACCAGTCCCGAACGAGGGAATTTGCCGGATCAGGGGAGGTCCCCTGCCACCAGCTTCTCAGGATACTGCCCCTCCCTCTAGGTGGTTCTGCTCCAGCCCCACTGGCACTGGGCTCCAGCCCTGCTGCTATAGGGCATGGGCTCAGCATGCTTCCACCAGCCAACTGGGGCTCCCCAGCCGCCAAGCCCACCTGGGCTCTAAGGGAAGCTGATTGATTTAATAAAGGACTATTTCCACAGATGCTCAAAGGTTAGTTGGACAAAACTTAAGAATTTCATAAAGCACCATAATCTGAGATTCTACTTAAAAACTTCTTTGTTCCTAGGCAAAAGTTATTATCCATAAGTTGCCAATAAGCAGCAAGCACCGTGTTTGGGAGGTGAGGAAAGGGAAGGTATGCATAAGAAACATGTCCCAGAGAGGCAGCCATGTTCGTCTGTGACTTTAAAAGCAATGAGTAGTCCAGGGGCACCTTAGAGAATAAACAAAAATACATATAGTATCATGAGCTTTAGTGGGCAAAACCCACTTCTTCAATTGAGCTCATATGAGTGTTTTACCCATGAAAGCTCATGATGCACTATATCTATGGAATGCTCATTTTTATATGAAAAATGATACACTATAAAACATATCCATATGATGTATTACAGTGCTTAGAGCAAATAAGAAATTCTAGCTTATGTGCTACAAGTGCTACTGTAAAGGGGGACATAATTCTCCGATACCTTATAAAGAAAACTTTTAAAAACACTACAAAGAAAACGTATAAAACACTTACCGTATGCTGTCTCTGTATGCTAAATCAAACTATATTTATACAATAAAGCCTCATCATTCATGATGGATTAATTCCTAGCACCAAATCAAATGGTGAAATCTGAATACTGGAGGCAGCAGCTCCCAGCCCCAGTGGCTCCTTGCACTCAGTGCAGGGGCCAGAAGCTGTTCCTCAAGGCCGGGGGTTGGGGTGCAAAGGAGAGGACGGGGGACACCTGAGAATAAGTGAAATTGCAAATAGCAATTCCACAAATCGTGAGGGTCTCCTGTACTTAGGGATCCATACATGCAGTACAAAATTTTAAAAATTAAAAAAAAAAAATCTTAACTGAATTTGTCCAATGTTATCTCCTTTTTACATTTTGCCACCTACATCTGTAGGTTAGGGCTATCGATTAATCACAGTTTTTTTAATCAGGCAAGAAGATTAATCGTGATTTTTTAAAATTCTTGTTTAATTGCACCATTAAACAGAGAACACCAACTGAAATTAAATATTTCGGATGTTTCCCTACATTTTCAATATTGATTTCAATTGCAACACAGAAGAAGTGTACAGTGCTCATTTTATTTTACAAATTAAAGATGTAAAAATTGGAAAAATTATTAATCATGTAACCAATAGATTTTCTGTTACATGGTTAAACACAGGCTGGCCCCACAGGGCTCCTGGCAGCCCTATGAAGAGTTTAACTGGTGTCGGTAACTAATAAGCTGTTGCTTATTGGTTAACCAGTTACCAGGTTGAACTCTTACATCCTCAAATATATGCACCGTAAAAATGATAAGAAATTATATCTTTCAATTCACTTCATACAAGTACTGAAGTGCAATCTCTTTACCGAGAAAGAAACTTAGAAACGTAGGTTGTTGAGTGCAATTATGCAATCAAAACAAAAACAATGTAAAACTTTAGAGCCTACAAGTCTACACAGTCCTACTTCTTGTTCTGCCAATTGCTAAGACAAATTTGTTTACATTCACAGGAGATACTGCTGCCTGCTTCTTATTTGCACTGTCACCTGAAAATGAGAACAAATACTCATGTTGCACTTTTGTAGTCTGGACTGTAAGGTATTTACAGCCAGAGATGCTGAACATTTGTATGCCCCTTCATGATTCAGCCACCATTCCAGAGGACATGTTTCCATGCTGATGATGCTTTTTTATTTTAAAAATAATACATTAATTGAATTTGTGAGTCAACTCCTTGAGAAGAATTGTAGGTCTCCTGTTCTGTTTTACCCGCACTGCGCTCTGGTGCCATTTCATGTTATAGCAGTTTCTGATGATGACCCAGTACATTTTCATTTTAAAAACCACTTTCCCAGCAGATTTGACAAAATACAAAGGAGGTGCCAATGTGAGATTTCTAAAGATAGCTACAGCACTCGACCAAGGTTTAAGAATCTGAAATGCCATCCAAAAATCTAAGAGAGACGAGCTGTTGAGCATACTTCCAGAAGTATTGAATGGGGAACACACCGATGAGGAAACTACAGAACCCAAAACCACCAAAAAAAATATCTCTCAACTGTCTACCAGTGGTCTCTGACTCATGATGATGAAAATGAACATGCATCAATATGCACTGCTTTGGATTGCTGGAATGGTAGCTGAAGCGCAAAGGGGCATGAATCTTTAGCACATTGGGCATGTAAATATCATTACAATACTGGCATGTGAACACCTGTTCTCACTTTCAGATAACTTTGTAAACAAGAAGCAGGCAGCATTGTCACCTGAAAATTGTAACCAAACTGGTTTGAGTGCTTGACTGAACAAGAAGTAGGACTGAGTGGACTTGAAGGCTCTAAAGTTTACACTTATTTTTGAATACAGGGATTTTTATACATAATTATTTGTAAGCTCAATTTTTAAGCACAGTAGCGACCTCTGATTTTTAATGACACACATTTCAATTGGCTATTTGACAGAGGTTATGTTTGGAGGCAAATGTTATGATAGCTCTACATTAGCTGGGCAACTGTCAAATAAAAGGCACGTATTGGTCTTGTAGCTGCAGTTCCATGTTCTAGGTTCTTACGCCAACAGCAAACTTGTCATTCGTGCATGGCAGAGTTACAGTGCAACATAGGCATCTTTGAGTGGACGTTAGGGAAATAAAGTGAGTACTTTCTGATCACCAGGAGAAGCCACTTCTCCATCCCATCCACATTAACCAACACAGCAATGTGATGAGACCCAGTTTTTTTGTTTTTTTTAGGGGCTGTTTTTTTTCCATTCCTGCAAACACCTTCTTTCAGCATGCCAAGAACTCAGTCAAGAATACCCCAATAGGACAGATCCAGTCTGACTTCTTACATCCCTAGACCATTGAAAAATGTAACCATATAACCACTAAAAATCCTAGCAGTTACATGTGCTGCAGGCTCTGCAGCACAAAGCTTTACATATAAGCTTTATACTGCAGTGGCCACAGTGAAACCAGCTCCATGGGAGCAGAGCCGACAAAGGCTACAATGAAGCCTCCCCGTGAGTAGGGCTGGCAGCCCTTGCTGACTTCACTCTTGGGGAGGCTTTGCTGACACAGCCAAGCCAGCTCCCGGGAGGCTGGCAGCCCCTGCCAGCCCTGCTCCTAGGGAGCCACTGTGTAACCTGCAGCAGAGAGGGTGTGGGCTGGGAGCTGCTCTAGCCTTAAATGGGTAACCATTTACATCCCTAGTCTCATCAGCCCTGAAGACGCCATATGTCTAGTACTGCTCTAGAATGGTGGGTAAGATCATTCAGTACCTGTCATAAGGTAAGAAGCATGATGAGAAGCAAGATCCCGATGCTGACCCCATGTTTCACTGGACTTTCCAGTGAATAAACGAGTAATTTGAAGTGTTACAATTCTTTCCCTGCTCTACCGCCAGTTGCCTCACTTTCTATTTCAGCATTGACTCAAGAGTCAAGTATCTTACACAAGCTTATGCTGAAACCAGAGCCACAGGGCATCACCAAAAGCTGCCTCCTTGATCTTATGTTTATGCTGTTCCTGTATTACTGTAAAACGTTATGTCTGTTCTTCTGAATGCACAAAACAAACTTTGAGAAACCACACCATTCAGCTACGCTCACTTGCTTCGCACTGATGGGATTTCCTCCAAGATCTTTCCATTCAATTTAACCAGAACCCCTCATCCAGTTCTGGGAGAACACTTCATCCAATTATTTGGGATCCAAAAACCCCTCAGTTTGATTCCAGCTTACTACTACACATATTATTATATTAGGTATGTAGCAGCTTTTTGCCAATATTGACCAGCCCTGATACTGAGGATTTAGGTACACAGTGATATCGCAATTCCAATACATTTGAAACACATCTTTCCTAGCTACTAACATCTATACTACTTGCATGCAAGAACCAATCACATGCAGATTGTGTAAACTCCCATTGGCTGGGAATGGTCATCTGCAGCCTAGGGATGTAAAAGACTAGTCGACTAGTCAGGGGAGCAGGAACTGGTGCTGGGGGAGGGGGGGAGAGCTGGCTTAAAAGCAGATACCCCCCAGCAACATCTCTGTGGGGGGGCAGAGGAAGTAGAGACATGGCGGAAAAGGCGTGAGCGGAGACTGAAGCAGTTTACGCTTGCGCCACTTCTGCTGCGATTATGCTTTTGAAATGTACAAGTCTCCCCGCAGGGAGTGTGGGGCCAGCAGGGGACCCACCAGGTGCTAACCCGGGTAAATTGCATTCGCCCCATGAGCCACTTATTACCTACCCCTGTCCTAGCATCATTAACCTTTCCAAAATTAATACTCATAATAGTCAACCTTAGATAAGGGTATTCTTTTTGATGGACTTTGAAGACTTTAGTGGGGGGCAAAGCAATACGGATTGGGGCTCCATCATGTACCCCAATACTATTAGGAACTTCCAGCTATGCAAAATCCATTAATAGCCTCTTCATCATTACCAGTCATTATGCCTTGGATTATCAACATCTTCCTTAAAGCAGAAAAAACCTGTATGTCAGCTTCCCTGAAAACTGATCTACCAATATCCAAACTGATTAACTGCTAATCAGCAGCAATCAATAGTGGTGAACTTCCAGACGGAGATGGTCACACACTATTCCACACCCAGGGGAACTCTCATCCTGATGTCATGTCACTGCAGCTCCAGGGTGTGTGCCACTCAGATCTCTAGCAAAGTAATGCAGAAATTATGCCACCACTTCTGATCACCCCAGGAAAACAGTATCACTTCCTACCACCAACTGGTAAAGCTACTCAAGGAAAAGTTTTCCCCCACAGTTAGCTGCTTGATTTCTTCCTTCTCTGAAATCAACAGAGCAATACAACAGCTGCCTACTAAAGCCAAAGTTGCTCAGTTGTATGACTACAAATACATGTGTACTAGCTTCTGCATATTAATGAGTACATTGACTAAGGCACACAGCAATGTGCCCTCTATACCAGTTTGAAGTTTAAAAGTGGTCCCAACTCAAAACAGATATCATGGAATAGAAGAAAGAGGAGTCATGGGAATTGGTCGCTGTGACCTCAAGTCCCAAAATTCCAAAAGCTTCTGGGAGATATCCCACAATATGCTATGCAAAAAGTCCCAGAATGCACAGAATTCAGAAGCAAGATAAAGCACCTGCCTCACTGAACGTTTATATAGAAAAAAGATATTTCCATGTATATGCACTGATTTAGAGGCCAATAAGTAAAAGCCAGCAGGACAGTTATTCGACAAGTTAGCATGCATAAATCTAACTCTACAGAAAACCTGTAATGACAAGGCATTACCAGTAAAGTAGTATTTGATGACACTTTTATTTCAAGTTGGCTTTTCATTGTTAAATGGACATAGCAAATAGCAAAATATTAGCAATGGTAAGTATTTCCAATTAATCAACGTATCCTATTTAAAAGAAAAATTATGCTGATGATAATTGGTGGCACAATGGGGTCACACAGTTTGCTGTCCTAAAAATGTAGCTTCTTTTGACATTCAAAGTTTTAGGTGGTGTCTGCCCAAAGCCATTTGACTGTTTTAGTTTAAATTAACAAACCAATTGGGGGTAGAGAAAGCAGGAAAATTTGTTTTCCCTCTTCCAATTTATGAATAAAAGCTGAGTGCAAGAGGATGAGCTCTGCTAGTTATACAGTCTTGAAATACAGTAACAAACACAAATCAGTTCAACTAATATACACTTCCTTTGTTTAAAAAAAAAAGTCAGTTTATAAAACGAAAAACATTATTTTGATAAATGTGCATCCGGCACATTTAAGCTAGCTTTATTCACTAAAAACAATTTATGCAATATTTGTACATTTAATTATATTTGGATTTTCATTCAAATGGAACTTAACAAAAAACTAAAAATCAATCTAATAAATAAGAAATGCACCATCAATCATTTTATAACAAAAATAAAAATAAATCTACATAATTGCTCACATACTTGTGTACAGATTAAGGCTGTTGATTAATCGCAGTTAACACATGCGATTACTTAAAAAAATAATCGTGATTACTTGCACTGTTAAACAATAGCAATTGAAATCTTTAAAAAATTAAATGCTTTTCTACGTGTTCAAATATATTGATTTATTATTATACAATACAAAGTGTACAGTGCTCACTTTATTATTTGTATTATAAATATTTACACTGTAAATATAAAATAGTATTTTTCAATTCAACTCATACAAGTATTGTAATGCAATTTCTATGGTGAAAGTGTAACTTACAAATGTAGACTTTTGTTTATAATTTGTAGAAGATAATACTGTCTCCATCTTATTTACAACATCACCTGAAAGTGAAAACAGGTGTTCATATGTCATTTTATAGCTGGCATTGCAAGGAATTTATATGCCAGATATGCTAGCCATTTATATACCTCTTCATTATTCAGCCACCATTCCAGAGGACATTAATTACATTTGTGACTCAACTCCTTGGGGGAGAGTTGTAGGTTTCATGTTCTGTTTCACACATATATTTTATGTTATAGCAGTCTCAGATGATGAGCATACATGTTCTTTTAAGAACACTTTCATTACAGATTTGACAAAAATGCAAAGGTATCAATTTATGATTTCGAAAAATAACTACAGTACTTGACCCAAGGCTAAAGAATCTGGAGTGCATCCAAAAATCTGAGATGTTTTCAGAAGTTTTAAAAGAGCAACACTCCAACATGGAAACTACAGAAACTAAACTACCAAAAAAAAATTGATCTTCAGCTGGTAGCATCTGACTCAGATGATGAAAAAGAATGTGTGTCAGTACATTCTGCTTTGAATCATCACCATGAACACGTGTTCTCTGGAATGGTGGTTGAAGCATGAAATTTTAATGCATCTGGCACAAAAGTATCTGGCAACGCTGGCTACAAAAATTCCATGCAAATGCCTGCTCTCACCCTTGTTTACAGGTACCATTGTAAACAAAAAGCAGGCAGCATTATTGCTTGCAAACTGTAACCAAACTTGTTTGAGTGACTAGCTGAACAAGTAGGACTGAGTGGACTTGTACGCTCTGCAGTTTTACATTGTTTTGTTTTTGAGTGCAGGGATTTTTTTTTTTTTTTTTTACATAATTTTACATTTGTGAGTTCAACTTTCATGATTGACAGATTGCACTATTGTACTTGTATTAGGTGAATTGAAAAATACTATCACTTGTTTTACAAATGGCAAATATGTATAATAATATATAAAGTGAACATTGTACACCTTGTATTCTGGGTTCTAATTAAAATCAATATTTGAAAAACTAGAAAACATCTAAAATATTTAAATAAAACTGTATTCGATTAATAGTGCAATTAATCAAAATAAAAAAATAAATCACTTGACAACCATAGCATAACTTCCTGATTACGAAAAAGCACCACCAAATTGGTTAACCAGTTAAACATAACATTCAACCAGTTAACCAACCAACCAAGCAGCCCCCCGCCCATGACATGATGGGCCTGGCCCAGAAGGAGGAGCCTTCAGCCCTTGGGGCTCCGCCCTTCCCCCTGCCCAAAAAAAAAAAAAATCACAAATTTTACAGTCAAGTATGCTTTTATAATTGTGCTTTCATAGAATTTACCATCATGAGATCTGAATGCTTAGTTATGCATTAAAGGTTGGTCATACAATCAAGACAAAATTCAATTCTGACTTACTTCTGGATTTTCCCTAACCCATTAGTAGCTCAGTTCTAGTATGCAAAACTATAGATGCACCATAACTGGGAAACTCCATCTACGTTACTGGGAAACTCCATCCACAACAGGCAGAAGTAATTGTGCCCCCTTGGCTATGAAAGAATTTTTCTAGTGTTTTAGCACACTGCATTATAAAAAAAAAACCCCGCTGCTTTAAACACCCTGGCCTTTTTTTCCCCCAGTGGGCAGACGGAGGGGAAAGCTGTGTTTAACTGAAGTTAGCTCATTTGAGGTAAAATCTTCAAGAGGATTAGGAAATTTGTAATCTTCACTAAATTGTGTAAAAACTTCCTAGTGAAGATTGAAGTAATCTGAAGTAATCACAAGTTAATTAACTCACCTTTTCCTCTCTCATTCCCAGTGAATACAAGGCTCATGAGGAAAGACATTACCCAGGTCTGACAGTAAAGCAGCATCACTAACAAAAGTGATAAAACAAATCTGAAACTCATGATCACATCCCTCTGATCAATATGCATCTTTTACTTGAAAAGTTATGATGTATGCTATTTTTTCTAAAATAGACATGTCAATTATCCTGAGCCTCAAAGCTATGACATTCCTGTATTTCTAGAACATTGTATATTGATTAATAGGTGCATTATTAATTTTGACACCGTATGTTCCCTGGTCTGCAGGGAGACAGGGAGCAAAGCCTTGGAGCACGCCTGCAGCGGGACAGCCCGGGCGCGCCTGGACTGTCCCACTGCCCGCGTGCTCTGCGGCTTTGCTCCGCGTCTCCCAGGTCAGCAGACCAGGGAGACGGAGCAAAGCCGTGGAGGACTTGGGCGGTCCGCCACCCCCGTCTCCCTGGTCTGCTGGGGGTGGGGTGCAGCTAGTCCCCTCCTCCCCCAGCAGACCAGGCTTTTCTTGCCTACCCTTGGGGTAGAGCAGCTGGGGGCTGCCGGGTTGGTCCCGCAGCGCTGCTCCGGACCAACCTGGCAGCACCCCAGCTGCTCTGCCCCAGGTGTCCCCAAGTCAGCTGCTGCTGAAACTGACCAGCGGCTGACTACAGGAAGCCCGAGGCAGAGTTGCTCTGCCCCAGGCTTCCTGGAATCAGCCGCTGATCAGTTTCAGCAGCAGCTGACTTGGGGACGCCTGGGTTTCTTAAGTTGAATCTTGTATGTAAGTCAGAACTGGCATCCAGATTCAGCCACGGTTGAAACTGATCAGTTTCAGCAGCGGCTGACGCCAGTTCCGACTTACATACAGATTCAACTTAAAAACAAACCTACAGTCCCTATCTTGTACGTAACCTGGGGACTGCCTGTATTTGAGATGGGGTATTTGTCACTAGGGGCCTCTCAGGGCAGGAGGCTGGAACAGAGGATTGGGTGCAGGAGAGTGGTTGGTGCTGGGGGGTAATGGTCAGTGGTTGGCGGTGGGGGGTAATGGAGGGTAATGGAGAGGTGGGAGGCTCCTGGGGTTACGGCTGGCACTGCGGGGCTCTGAGGACTGGAGCTTTTGGCGAACTAGTAATATTTCATTTGCATATTCATTATTTGCATAATAAACATGCAAATAAAATGTTAACAGTCTGCCAAAAGTTTGTGAATGGGTTTGCCGATCCCTGGTACAAAAAGGTTGGGTACCACTCATCTAACACATTTATGGACTAAAACATTCCATTTCTCCCGCACTCCAAAACGTGGAATGTCAAATTCAGTTATAAAAAGTGTTTCTAATTTTGTTCTTGATTACTCAGCCAACTATGGCTAAAGACTCAGCACCACAATGAACAGGGCATACGTAGGGATGTAAACAACTAGTCAACTATCCGATAAGCAAAAGCAAAAGCTTATCGAATAGATGACTAGTTATGCAACTAGTTGCTTCCCCCCTTCCCCATTGCCACTATCAGAGAAGGCAGCAAGTGGGAGAAGCAGGAGCTGGTGAGAGCTGGCTTAAAAGCTGGTTCTCCCCGGCACTGTCTCCACCAGGGCCAGGGGAGGTAGAGGCACAGTGGGAAACGACACAAGCAGGGACTGCAGCAGTCTCTTGCACCTGCCACTTCTTCTGAGATTCAGCTTTTGAAATGTATAAGAGCCCCAGTGGGAGTGCAGGGTCAGTGCAGGACTCCACTTTTGAACTGCAGCAAGAGCCTGGCACAGCCACCCTGTGCTGAACCCCTCAGGCTTCGGCTTCAGCCCAAAGTGGGAGGGTTCAGGCTCCAACTTCTCCCCTGGGCCTCAGTCAGTTTAACCCCAGTCCTGGCAACACTATCAAAATTTCAGCAGTTACACGTTTATAAATAAATGTATTTTAACATCCATATTTCAAAATCGTTTATTTCTTGTTATGTGTTGAAACTAGGGATACGAAAATATAACTGTTTTCACGGCTAACCAATGTGCCTGGGCTCATTGGTTAACATGCACAGCTACATGCAGGCCCCCAGAGCCAGCAGCGCAGGAGGGGGCTCCCCACATGTATTGGCTCCTGTGTAGTCACATGTTCTCCCCCCCCCCAAAATGTTGTTGGCTCAAGCTGGTCCCCAACATGCACTGACTGATCCTCCTTCCCGTGTGTAACTGTGGAACCTATAATTTTTTAGTGGTTACACGATTCCATGTTTAAACACATTAACACCTCTATTTTGAAATAGTTGTTAAAACAATATGTTCAAAATTTCTAAACTCACGTGGTTAGCAGATGCCTCGATTTTAAAAACCCACAAAAGCAGATAAATGCTCATGCATGCCCTCTGCCATGAAAGCTGTCCTTCAATTACTCAACCAAAAACAGTCTTGCACTTTAAGTCTGCTTCAAAGACATGCATTGAAATCTATCCATATTTGTTTATGATTGACAAAATACTCCACTTGTTTGAAGCTAGGTAAAAAGGTCTTTGTGTTACCAAAGTCTACAAGACACAGACGCATCTGTACCAAACAGACTCAACAAATAATTGACCGTCATTCCATACTTGGTAGATTGCAAGCCTCCTCCCCCGGCGCAGGGAAGCCCCGCACGCGCTTGCTCCGGCGCCAACCCGTGCAGGGAAGCCCTGCATGCGCACCTGCGCGGAGGCAGACTCCCCCGGCACAGGGAAACCCCATGCGTGCCTGCCCTGGGGCCGACCCCCCGGCGCGCCTCCCCCAGGTCTGACTCACCCCTCCTGTGCGGTGGAGGGAGCTGATGCTCCCTCCTGCAGTACACCCAACAGAGCAGCTAGCGCACTTCTGGAATCGCTGGAAGTGGCGCTAAGCTGCGGGACTTCTGTCCATCCCTGGGGTAAGTAGTGGGGCTTCTCGGGGGTGGGAGAGAAATGGGGGCGGGACAGACAGGACGCCTGCCGATCAACTGGTCAAGGCCTTGCGATCGACCAGTCGATCGTGATCGACATGTTTGTGACCACAGGGCTAAAGTAACAATTAATCTAAAGTAATTGCCGAGTTTCCCAGACTTTGGTAGAGATGTTAGATATCAATTAATTGAATAATTGTGTAACCACAACAAAACTTCATGGTTACATGACTAATTGATAATCTCTGTGGGAAGGGCCAACAGCCAGTGTGCTCTCGGTCCCACTACCAAAGAAGCCCGCCACCCCCTGAAACAGAGGCAGCAAGGGGGTGGGGAGTGCATATAGTCAATAAGATTAACTGATAAACCTAGGCTTATTGGATAATCGTAGTCGACTACACGTTGACATCCATAGTCTTTGGTTGCCAAAATGTCCTTATGTGCACTTGCTTAATAATGTTTTTAGCTGTGGTACAGGACAAAGGTGATGTTTTGTTTACATATGTACTGAACTGAAGGACATTACATAGATTAGAGGAAGTTATCAGTACAATGAACACATAAAATGTACTGCCAAGTCGTTTCTACTGCTAAGAGACAAACGGCCTGGTCAGTCACATGATTAGTGGCAATAGCAAAATAAGCGTAACAAAAATAGCATAGACAGAAAAATGCATGTAAACTGAAGCTGGCACCTGGTATTGTATTGGCTATGTAAGACAGTACTAAATGTTGACTGGATGATCATCTATATTATTCTAGAGTATAAGTTAGCATGCAAAGGGAAATTAATTATGACCCACATATGCACCATAAGAAGGTAATCGATCAATTTATTTTTCTGTGTAGCTGTCATTAATTGCTTTTATAGCAAATGAACTGCAATGCTTTTGGTTCAAACAAAAAATCTCAATTAGTAAACTGTAGTACCTTGGCCCAAAGCATGAAGTAATACACAACTAGAGATGGTCTAGCTGGAGATGTAAGCAACTAGTTGACTACCCAATAAGTATAAGTTTATCAGATAGTCGAGTAGTTGCTTTCCCCTCTCCCTCACCCGCTGCCTCTATCAGAGAGAGGCAGCAAGGGATGGGGAGGGGGGAGAGAGAGAGCAGGAGCCAGTGCTGAGGGGAGTTCCCCTCAGTATCATCTCCATGGGGGGGCAGGAGCAGCAGAGGCATCCCTACTGCTGCAGCTCTCTTTGAAATGTACAAAAGTCCGCCACAGCTCCTGTACATTTCAATGGGAGAGGCACAGCAGGATAGCGAGCAACTCCCTTATCGATTAATCAAGTAGTCTATGGAAATTGCATTGACTTCTCAATTAGTTAAATTTCGATTAAACAACATCTCTATACCCAACATTAGAAAAATTCCATTCTTTATGGTAGAACCACCAATGGAGCATCAGCATTAAACAGCACTAGTTTCATAAGCAACAAGTATTCCTCTGGCACCTTAGAAACTAACAAAAGTATATAGTATCATGAGCTTTTGTGGGCAAAATCCACTTCATCAGATGATGAGCTGGAGTAGAAATGAAACTGTTTAACTAGTTTCATAAGCAGTAGTTCTCAATTTCATCCATGGTGTAAGTTTAAAGCATTATGGGACTCTGGTTCAGTTTGGTCAATAGTTCTCTGATGTCACAATGGACTTGAAGTATAATGCTTGTAAGTATTGAAAGGAGAGACATTGTATTCCCCATAAATAAAACAAGGATTCAACTTTGTTGTAAAGTGGACATGATGAGTCATCCCTGAGCTGGTGAGTGTTATGAGATAATTACCTCTAAGTTCTCTGATTGGTTCATTTAGCTTGGGCCTGAGTCCAATAAATCCTTGAGACACCCCAAAACAAGGCATATAGGCTCCTTAGGAAAGAAGCCACTACAGCGTGCATGTTGCTACCTCATCCTACACAACCTCTGGAGTACAACCTGGAACTGGGATATTACAGTGCCCCCTTAACTCTCCATCATGGGCCCCCCCCCCATAATGTTTTCCTAGTAACAAGCAACAACCCCCTCCCAGACATTGTTATCATTTAACATAGTAGCTCTATACCCAGCTGAATTGCAAGAGTGCTCCTAAAGCCACTCTCAAATCACACCAGCAAATTTCCCACAGATTTCTAGCTTTGCACCCAAGAGCTGTACCATCTTGCCCTGGTCCAAAGCCTAACCAATATAAGTTTATGACCAGCTCCATCCCACACTCAATGTGGAGAGAGCATGCACAAGCCTTTGTAAACTGAGCTGAGATTTCCCAAGAATACTAGTTTTAGACAAAATATAAAACATGTATTAACTACAGAAAAATAGATTTTAAGTGAGAATAAGTGGTAAAGGTGAGAGATAGTTACCAATGAAAATTAAAGATACGCGCACAGTCTAAGTCTTAAACCTTATTACACTGGGCAGAATTTAGATGAAGCAGTTCTCTCACCCCATCAGATGTTAGTTCTTAAACAGGCTTCTCTCTATAGTTTGGGGCCAATCTCCTCAGCTGAAGTCCATCTTTCCAGCATTCTTGTTGCTTCCAGCATAGGTGGAGGAGCAGAAAGGACAAGCCACAATGACACTTGTCCCTTATTTTATTAGCCTTAATCCACGTGCCTGAAAAATACTAGTGCAGACATGTCCTGGTGGGCTTTGCCAACTCACAGGGTTGAGCAGGGTTTCCCAACCTATGGATTGCGACCCAAATATGGGTTGCCAGTACATTTCAAAAGGGTCACCAAGTGTCTCCCCAGGGAGCTGTTAAGGAGCCATTCACACATTTGAAAAGGTACCCGACTGGGCACCTCCGCAGATGGCTTAGTCTTAAGGAGCCATTCACCTGAAGTGGTACTCAACTTGTCTGCAGCTGCCCTTGGACTGCCTCCGCGCCGGTGAGCTCTGTATGCCAGGCCTGGGCAGGGAGGCAGCTCAGGCTTTATTGAGGAGCCTGGGGAAGGGGCCGGGACTGTGCTCTGCAGGTCCGGAGATAAACACTGGGACTGTGCTGGGGGATGCCAGGGTAGGCATTGGGACTGTGTTTGGAGCCTGAGGGTAAGGGCTGGGATTGTGTTCGGGAGCCTGGGGGGAAAGGCTGGGACTATGCTGGGGGGAGGGGAAGGTGGCGGGCCCGGGGAATTGGGTTGCAGCGGGAGGGCGCCTGGTTCTGGGGGAGGGGCACTGGGTTGGATCAGGGGACTGGGGAATACCTGTTTCTAGTGGAGGGGAAGGGGATTAGGTTGTGGTGTGGGGAGGAGCTGGAGGGTACCTGGCTCTGGGGTAGGAGAGGGACTATTTTAGTAAATTTTGTGATCTGCATATATTTGCATATCTGCGGCCGCACTAAGTTGCAGCCCTCGTCATGTGCTACGGGTATCATTGTGGCCCCCAGAGCTTCCAAAGTTGAGTAGCCCTGGTGTAAATAACAGCCAGTAATATACGTCGTCTCAGACTTATCACATCGCATCGCATAATCATAATGCGTGTAAGTGCTTTCGTTAGTAAAGCAGCAATCTGGTGTTTGCTTGGCGCAATCTTACTGTGTGCATGTGTTTTTGTTATTAATACGGCAGGGGATTGTAAATTTCATTTTGCCCTTGGTTTGAAAAAATGTCTTCAGCAAAAAGAAAGTATGTTGACAAATACATCAGGTATGGATTTATTTGGATAATTACAGCAGAAGTGAAAAGGCCGCAATGCGTCATATGCATGGAAGTTCTTTCCAATGAATCTCTGAAATCAAATAAATTGCAACATCATTTAAATACTAAACACCCTCAATTTAAGAGCAGAGATGTGGATTTTTTTTAAACAAAAAGCAGAAGCTTTCAAGAAATGCCGACTTGATGTCAAGAAATGCCGACTTGATGTTGGTGGGCCTTATCAGCAACAAAAGTTAGCTGCCATAGAAGCCTAATACATTGTAGCATTGAAAGCTAAGAAAGCACATACCATAGCCGAGGATCTAATAGTTCCCTGTAACAAGGAGATAGTCCGCCTTTTGGTAGGTGCAGATGCTTTGAAAAAGCTGCAACCTTTGTCCATGTCCAATAATACAATTAAGCGTAGGATTACTGACATCTAATGACATCAAATCTGAAGTAATCAAATAAATTAAAAATTCTCCCAAAGGATTATTCAGTATTCAGCTCGATAAGACAACGGACGCGTGTAATCTTGCACAACTGATGGTGTATGTTCGGTATATTAAAAATGAATATGTAAAAATAATTTTTGTTCTGCAAACTGTTGGAAACTATGACCACTGTACAAGATGTGTTCAATATCTTGAATATTTTCTTTGAAGAACATTCCATTGAATGGAAAAACTTGTGCGGCATTTGCACAGTTGGGGTTACTGCTATGCTTGGTTGCAAGCCTGGATTCCAAACCCTAGTTAAAAAACTTTTCTCCAAAAGTAATTGGAACTCACTGTTTCATCCATCGGCAAATACTAGCAACTAAAACTTTACCTTATTTCTTTGAACCAGGTATTTAATAAAATTTACAGCTTTAATACTGTCATTAAGTCCAGCGCACTCAGAACTCACATATTTAAAAACCTTTGTTCGGAACTAGGTTCTTTACATGGAGTATTATTGTTTCACACTGAAGTAAGGTGGCTATCAAAAGGCAAAATTCTATATCAAGTGTTTGAGTTATGAAATGAACTTAAAACATTGCTTATGTCACAGAACAAAACTGAGTTTGAATGTCTGTATAAAATAGTATACCTAGCAGACATTTTTGGCCTACTTAATGGTTTAAATGTGTCACTTCAAGGACCAAATTCTACAATTATCGGATTATTGGAAAAAATAAAATCCTTCAGAATGAAACTCCAATTATGGATTTCGAAAATTGATGTGTGTGTGTGTGTGTGTGTGTGTGTGTGTGTGTGTGTGTGTGTGTGTGTGTATATATATATATTTCCAACCCTCGCAACCTTTCTCGAAGAAAGCACAAATGACATTAATATTAATAACGATTTGCAATTATTGATACAGGAGAATTTGAGACATTTAAACAATGAGCTACTCTCCAATATTTTCCAGATACAGATGGAAAGTTGTTTGTTCTTGCAACAAATCCTTTCAGTGTGGATGTTTGCGATGTACCTGAAGGCACCCAGGAATAATTTATCAATATGATCAACAGCAATGATATAAAAGCAGAGTTCTTAACCATGCCAAATAATCAGTTCTGGATCAGACGCAGAGTAGACTACCCACTTTAGTCAGAAGTTGTTTTGAGAATTTTACTTCCATTTTCAACAACTTTCCTCTCAAATTTGCTTACAATTAAAAACAAATATCGAAATAAATTAAAAGTGGAAGATGATCTTCAATGCACACTCACCACAATTCCAAGGACACAACAGTTAGCAAAGCAAATGCAAGCTCAACCAGCCCATTAATTTAAGTTCAGGTGAAACTGTTTGGTAAAATACTAAATTTCACTTGTTTTTTTGAATAATGTGTATTATGTTTCTAATATTTTTGTAACACCTGTAAGACTCTCAGGCGCTGAGTGTGACTCTCAGGCCCTCCAGCTCCCCAGCCCCTCCAGCTTCTGAGTGTGGGGTTTAAGCTGAGGGGGGAGCAGTTTGGGGATGAGTGTCTTTCCCCCACAACTCAAAATAAATGTAGTGTTATTTTATTATTACTGTATTTCATAGAAAAACTGAAAATAACTACTATGAATATATAAACAGGAGGGGACACAATTTTATATTCTTGCCTCAGGTGAAAAATTAGCTAGTTACAGCACTGTCCCCCTGCCTCCCCTCTGTTTTTTAATTGCCTTGGGTCACAAAGTCTTCCTGAATTGTCAAAATGGGTCCCCATCTGGAAAAGGCTGGGAACTGCTGGGGTTGAACAATCCCCCAGTTATTGAAGGGAGGTTCCAAAGAGGATGGAGAAAGTCTGTTCACAGTAGTGACGGATGGCAGAACAAGGAGCAATGGTCTCAAGTTACAGTGGGAGAGGCCTAGGTTTGATATTAGGAAAAACTATTTCACTAGGAGGGTGGTGAAGCACTGGAATGGGTTACCTAGGGAGGTAGTGGAATCTCCATCCCTAGAGGTTTTTAAGTCTCAGCTTGACAAAGCCCTGGCTGGGTTGATTTAGTGGGGGCTGGACTTGATGACCTCCTATTCCAGCTCTATGATTCTATGGTATCCTGCAACTGAATTAGAGCTAAGCAGTTCCCATCGTATGATGCTTGTGCAACTGTCTCTGAATTAGAAATCCTTAATTGCAGCTCCCTTGCTGATTAATGGCCACTGAACACCCTTCTAAGAGTGGTTTGGTTGACAGGACAATGGGTTTCAGCAGATCATAAGATCTTACATAGCACACTTTGTATGAAATATATCAATTATATATTATAGGAAATATATCATATGATAGGAGTGAATATGGGGGTTCCAAGGTGATGCTTTGACATACACAGTGCCAGTATTCCCTGCTGCCTGGTAGTTCTGATAGACTGCCTCACAGCATATATACCTAGTCTGTGCTGGCAACTTTGTTAGCCTTACAGTGAAGGGAATCAAAGCAACCTTAATAAAAAACTTTTAAACTAAAGTTGCAGCCATCACTTCCACGATCATAAAAAAGCATGAAGACTGAAGTGTACAAACTACACTTTCCATTTTATTTATTATTTTATGTACTTCACCACACGTTCCCTCTTATTCAAGTAATCTTTACACTCTTTTCCTACATCTTATCTTTTTCCTGAGTATGGACCTCTTCTACTTCTGCTATATTTAATTTGTCAGTTTGGATTCACATTTCACTTGGGCTGTTTGCTCACTCATGACCTCACAACTCAAGAGAATTCACCAACAGAAGATGATTACGTGGCCTAGTACCACTGTCATGGTTACAGGACTGGCTGCAACCCTGACCCTTTTTTAGTCTGAGTACAGCACTTCATGTGTCAGGCTACATGCCTTCACCTCTCCTGGGAGGAACTCTGCAATTCTTCCACTCCTACACCAGGTCCTGGACTAGAACACCCCATGTATCAACAATGTTTACACAATAAATATGATTGGGCTCAGACCATGTTGAAATCTAATGCCTTTAGAAAATACAGTGAGCAAACCACTTTCTTTAAACCAAAGTGTTTATTTCACAGTAAACACAAAGCACCCAGGAGGGGTGGGGAGGAAAGAAACCACATCTTAGAACAACTCTACACACAAATCTGTCTTACCTAAATGCTCACTACCTAAATGCTCACTATCCTCTCATTGGTTCAAATTTTAATACAAGATGTCAGGTAATCACTGATTAATAATAAGGATGTTAAAATGTGGTTAATTGACTTGTCGACTAATCGATGTACATTTCAGAGGAGGAATGTGGAAGTGCTTAAGAGCACCTGCTGGGGTTCTTGTACATTTCAAAGGAGGAATGCTGAACTCCACATACAGCCCAGGCCAGTGGGAAGTCCCGCTGCATGTCTGCTTTGAAATGCACAAGTCCCCAGGGTGGGCTCTCGTACATTTCAAAGCCATGGAGCCCAGAGTCAGTGGGGGAGTTACAGTCCCCTGCTGACCCCAGGCTCCATGCGATGCTGCATGTCACTAGTAGCCCGGGGTCAGCTGGAGACTCCCCAGCTGACCCCAGGCTCCACAACAGCTGCCCCTTTGAAAGGCGCAGAGGCAGCATTTTAAAGACACAGCTGACACTCAGCTAATCCGCAGATCAGCTGTGAGGAGGCTGCCTCTGAATCGCTGCCTGTATGTGTTTCAAAGGGGCAGTGGAGCCCAGGGTCAGCTGGGGAGTCCACAGCTGCCCCTTTGAAATGCCACCTTGGGGTTTCCAAGGGCCAGCGCTGCACACCTGTCACTTGGAAGTACCCCTTCTCCCCCGCCCATTGCTGCCTCTATTTTATAAAGGCAGCAAGGGGCGGGGGGAAAATATTGACTAGCCTTTAACATCCTTAATGAATAATGATCAATATAGTAAAGTACAAATAGAAAGATTATGCATAAAAAACCAGATCAGAGAAGTGACTTCACAGTTTGATCTCACACACCCATAAAAACTCTCCCTTTAATATGCCATGTGTGTTTACAGAAAAAAACAAAAACAAAAAACATTGACCCAAAGAGCTTTTTGTTATCTGGTTTATCTAATTAATAAGCTAAGGCATATGTAACCAAGTCAGTGACAGAAAACATCTATAAGGTCCTTTCTTGCTCTGCTCATGTGGAGCCCCCCTGCCACTCTGTGCTGCTGCCTCTGTATCAGAGGCAGCAGGGTGAGGTGCCAGGTGGGAGCTGGTCCGCAAAGTGAGTCAGTTTAAATATCAGCTCCCCTTAAGGACCAGCAGCATGTCGCCCCACACTGCAGACTTTGATACAGCAGCCCCTGTCTGCGGTGATGGGGGTGTCTGAGCTCCTGGACCCAGCATGAGCTGCCTGCCTACCTGACTCCTAAAACACTTTAAATGCAGAGCTACAGCAGGGATAGGTCCCAGACCTGGTGCAAACTGGGACTGAGCTGGGCTGCTGGCCAGCTTGGCAGGGGCAGGGAGAGAGAATGCATGAAGTTTATAGCATTAAGCTATAAGGTTTTGCTTACTGGTTAATCAGTTAATTGACTGTACTATTATAACCCTAATTCCCGATAATGAGCTATTTGGATATAGTCTGTATGTTAACTTTAAGGTATCTGTTCTTCAGTCTTGTGGTTCATTCTGATTTTGCAGGTTGACTATCAGGAGGTAAAATATTCAGAGAGAATAGTTCTTAACACTGTCATCTAACAGTCCTCACTTGCTGAGGGAGGATTTCCTGCTTCCCCCACTTCCAGTACTCTGTCTTCTATTGAACTCAACATATTCATAGAATAAGCATTCCAATAAAGATCTATCTATATAATTACAGAGCAGCTAATTGTTACTCTCTCTTATTTCCATCCCAAGATACTTGTTAGAGCTTTTCTTCGGGATGAATTTGTGCCTAAAAAAGGACATTTTAAATCCGTCTTACTCATTTTTTGGATAAATTACTGGATAAAGAACTAGATTTCTGCTACTATGTAGCAATTTCCTAGAGATATTCCAGAGATCAGCTAGATCTTTACAATGAAAAGCACATTTTGCTGTAGACAACTTAATCTTGGCATGCTATTCAACTGAGATTAGGTCAGTATATCAGTTTAAAATAACACTGGTCTACAATTTTTTAGAAGTCGTCTGCTTCAGAGATAAATGTGCTATTATGTATTTTGATGTGCTGAATTCAAATATGACAATTAAAACAACTGATTGGTTACTATTTCCAAGATATTTAAGTTTTTACATTTTACGTCTATGTATATTGTGTAGATAGTAGAGTTTTAATCATAAATTGTAAACCTAGGTCTTTTTAGGTGTTTATGGTTGCTTTACATGATAATATTTCACCTGTCTTGTTTATGTAACACTTTAAAAATCAGCAAAAGGGTTATATAAATAAAATTTATTATGAAACAAAAAGGCAAAAAACTATTATGTACATAGTTTAATCCTATTCAGTGTCTACTTGGCGCTTCTTGGCTTGTCTCTTGTATTCATTAAATGGAGCATCTCTTGTCACTGTCCAGCAATAGTCTGCAAGCATTGATGGGCTCCATTTGCCCTGATAGCGTTTCTCCATTGTTGCAATGTCCTGGTGAAATCGCTCGCCGTGCTCGTCGCTCACTGCTCCACAGTTCGGTGGAAAAAAATCTAGATGAGAGCGCAAAAAATGTATCTTTAGTGACATATTGCAACCAAGGCTTTTGTATGCCTTGAGGAGGTTTTCCACCAACAACCTGTAGTTGTCTGCCTTGTTGTTTCCGAGAAAATGTATTGCCACTAACTGGAAGGCTTTCCGTGCCGTCTTTTCCTTGCCATGCAGTGCATGGTCAAATGCATCATCTCAAAGAAGTTCACGAATCTGAGGACGAACAAAGACACCTTCCTTTATCTTAGCTTCACTTAACCTTGGAAATTTTCCACGGAGGTACTTGAAAGCTGCTTGTGTTTTGTCCATGGCCTTGACAAAGTTCTTCATCAGACCCAGCTTGATGTGTAAGGGTGGTAACAAAATCTTCGTTGATTCAACAAGTGGTGGATGCTGAACACTTGGCTCCAATGACTGTCGGAGTGGCCAATCTATCTTGATGTAGTGGGAATCTCTTGCATGACTATCACTTTCGCAGAGAAAACAGCAGTACTTTGTGTATCCAGTCTGCAAACCAAGCAAGAGAGCAACAACCTTCAAATCTCCACAAAGCTGCCACTGATGTTGGTCATAGTTTATGCACCTCAAAAGTTGTTTCATGTTGTCATAGGTTTCCTTCATATGGACTGCATGACCAACTGGAATTGATGGCAAAACATTGCCATTATGCAGCAAAACAGCTTTAAGACTCGTCTTCGAAGAATCAAAGAACAGTCTCCACTCATCTGGATCGTGAACGATGTTGAGGGCTGCCATCACACCATCGATGTTGTTGCAGGCTACAAGATCACCTTCCATGAAGAAGAATGGGACAAGATCCTTTTGATGGTCACGGAACATGGAAACCCTAACATCACCTGCCAGGAGATTCCACTGCTGTAGTCTGGAGCCCAACAGCTCTGCCTTACTCTTGGGTAGTTCCAAATCCCGGACATGGTCGTTCAGTTCTCCTTGTGTTATGAGGTGTGGTTCAGAGGAGGAGGATGGGAGAAAATGTGGGTCCTGTGACACTGATGGTTCAGGAACAGAAGTTTCATCCTCTTCCTCTTCTGACTCAAATGAGAATGATTCTGGTGCATCAGGAACTGGCAGTCCTTCTCCTTGGGGTACTGGGCGTATAGCTGATGGAATGTTTAGATAATGCACAGTCCACTTTTTCTTCTTTGACACACCTTTCCCAACTGGAGGCACCATGCAGAAGTAACAATTGCTGGTATGATCTGTTGGCTCTCTCCAAATCATTGGCACTGCAAAAGGCATAGATTTCCTTTTCCTGTTCAACCACTGGCGAAGATTTGTTGCACAAGTTTTGCAACATGTGTGTGGGGCCCACCTCTTGTCCTGATCTCCAATTTTGCAACCAAAATAAAGGTGATAGGCTCTCTTAACCATAGTGGTTATACTGCGCTTTTGTGATGCAAAAGTCACTTCACCACAAACATAGCAGAAGTTATCTGCACTGTTCACACAAGTACAAGGCATCTCTGCTCACTTTGGCTAAACAGAAATGTGTCCCTTTGCAAAATCAAACACTGACAAATAAGAGAGCACGACACTGTATGATTTCTAGAGCTGATATAGGGCAATTTGTTCAGCAGAGTGATGTAAGCTTTGTTATGATTGCATCATCCATGACTTCTAGGAATAACATGATGCAATTCATATCATGTATGATGCAATACCAGCTATTGCATCATTCATGGTTTTGCCTAAAAAGCAAGTACTGTCCAAACCCAGTCATAGATTTATTCATAGATCCAGTCAAAGATGTATTTACTCATTTCTGGTTTAAATTGAGATCCCTTCCCTTTATAATTCACTTATCCTCCGCCATTCGCAAGTCAAGGGTCATATATACTGACCCAATAGCATATCTTGAAAACTAGAGCCAATCAACAATTTTAAGCACCATTTTCGTTCTCAGTGACCCAGAATTAGTAAAGTTTGACTACATTTATTTCAGAAGCATTTTGGCTGTAGAGCAGTGTTACAGAGCAGCTAATTTTGTTACTCTCTCTTATTTCCATCCCAAGATACTTGTTTGAGCTTTTCTTCAGGATGAATTTGTGCCTAAAAAAAGAGGACTATGTAGCACTTTAAAGACTAACAAGATGGTTTATTAGGTGATGAGCTTTCTGTGGGCCAAACTTGGGTTTG
Source organism: Pelodiscus sinensis (assembly GCF_049634645.1). Classification (NCBI taxonomy): domain Eukaryota; kingdom Metazoa; phylum Chordata; order Testudines; family Trionychidae; genus Pelodiscus; species Pelodiscus sinensis. The sequence continues at coordinate 101,186,796 of NC_134711.1, forward strand.
TTTTTTGTTTCACTTACACCAGACTAACAGGGCTACATTTCTTTGCCTAAAAAAGGACATTTTAAATCCGCCTTACTCATTTTTTGGATAAATTACGGATAAAGAACTAGATTTCTGCTACTATGTAGCAATTTCCTAGAGATATACCAGAGATCAGGTAGATCTTTACAATGAAAAGCACATTTTGCTGTAGACAACTTAATCTTGGCATGCTATTCAACTGAGATTAGGTCAGTACATCAGTTTAAAATAATAATTTAACTATGAAGATTCATATGGAAAATGTTTAGCTTATAAATGTTATCACTTATTTGTATTACTTGAGCATATAAAAGTTAAGGCCTCAGTGTGCTAGATATGGTACAAACTAGTTCACACGTATAAAAGGTGTAAAAATCCCATGAAGGGCTGCTTAAAAGCTTACCCTCAAAATGATTAAAATAGTTTAACCACGGAACACAGAAACAACTTCTCTCACCACCAAACGACAGATCATTTACGATGCCATACTTCTCTCTTCTCCCTACCAGAAGCTCATCTCAGCTCCCTTTGCAGTACAGAGCAAGTCAAATCTCTTCAGCGTGCAAAAGTGAACAGTGAGAAGCAGCAATACCACTTACACATCCACGTTAAGTACATTTCACGGCACCGGTCAGCTTTCTTGCCTTCTGTTTAGTACGTGCCACTTGTTACAGATTATGTGTGTGTGGCTCCAGAAGGAACAGCAGTTGCTCTTTCCAAGAACTAGAGCTAAATCGATAAAGCCAAGTACCAGAGAGCACCATGCAGAGAACAGCCCAGCAGCGTGAGGAGGACGGAAGGTGATTGTAGAGGATACCAGAGGTGTTTCCCTCCTCTCGTGTCTAACAACCAGGCCGTACAAACAGCAGGAAGTTGCCATTGTGATGTCCCCGACAGAAGAGTGGCCGTTTCCCCCCGCCCGCATTTGCTCCTGGAAGTTGGCTGCCCAGCACACACAACAGAGGGGCCGGGCTCCCTTTCAGGATTACTCCCCTCTCACCTACCCGCCGCATCGCGACACGACCCAGGAGCTCACGGTGACCAATTCATCCCCACACGACAGCAACACCACAGCCGCGGCGGGAGCGGCCAAAGACCCAGGGGCCTCCCCCTGGACCGCCAATGGTGGGGGGGCCCGGCCAGCACCTTCCCATCTCCAAAGGGGGCCGCCGCGGTCCCTGTCAGCGCCAGAGCTCTCGGGTCTCAGTCCCGACGCTCTCCCGTGCTGTCGCGACACAGCAGCGCCCTGAGCCAGCCCGGGACGTGCGCTGAGGGAGGGGGGACTTACCCGGTGTGCAGTGCAGGGGTGAGGTCGGCGAGGGGACGGGCGAGGAGGGCGACGCCGGCGGCTGCAGCTCCTTGGGGGTGGTGGGGCAGGGGGAGGGCGCGGCGGGGGGCAGCATGAGGTAGCGGTCGGGCTGCGGCAGGCAGCGCTGGCAGAAGGAGTGCAGGCAGGGCAGCAGCTTGGGCCGCCGGCTCTGGATGTGCTGCCCGCACACGCCGCAGGTGTCCAACAGGTTGAGCTGGGCCGCCTCCCCGCCGCGCTCCGCCGGGCCCTGCCGGCTCTCGGCCTCGTTCTCCCCGCTCAGCGCCGCGGCCCCCGCCCGATCCGCCGGCCAGGCCCCCGCCGCCACCGACACCGTCGCCTCCATTGTCCTTGCGCCGCCTGGCGCCTTCCGCCGGGAGGAGGTGGGGGGGGGGGGAATACGACTCCTCCACCGGCCGCTCCGCACCCGGCAGCCCCGGCTTCGCGCGCGCGCGCCCAACCGCCCCCGGGCCGCGTCGCCAACGATCGGACCCTGCCCCCCTCCGCCAGCCGCCGTGTTTGTTAATCCTGGGAGACTGCACCCGCGCGACACGGCCAACGGCTACCCGGGCCCCGCCCCCTCCTGCGAGAGAGGGGCTCCCCCCCGTAGCCCCGCCCCCTTATTGTACGTCGGTTCCGCCCCGCTCCTCCCACTGGCTCATCCCCTTCCCCCCGCCCCGCCGCACACAAGAGACTCCGCCCACCCCTGTACAACTCCACCCCCATCAGTCCCAGTACCGCTCCAGCTGCGTACGGACACCCGCCTTCCAGCCCCGCAAGCGTCCCAAGCCCCGCCCCCTCTCCTCCCAAAGCCCCGCCCCTCACCCTTCTGGTGGGTGTCCCGCCCCTTGGAGACCTGCTGGCTGGTCTGTGACTGAATCCTGGCCTGGCTTCCCCATGACCTCACTCCTTCCCGAAGTGACCTCCCTCTCCGGTCAATATACTTGGCTGGGTGGGAGAGGAGGGAAGAGTGTGTTGGGGGGGGGGGGTATCCTGCCCCTTACTTCCTCCTTGCTCCTTCTAGGCTTGCTACCTCTGAAAAGCTAAAAAACGTGGCATCCCTCGCCTCCCCACGAGACAAGACCAACCCAACCATAAGACAACTGTGCCCCTTCAACTGTCACTTATAGTATCTAGAGAGAGCACATCTAGATAAGAATAATAACATCGCCCCTCTCCTCGCTCTCCCCAGACTCAGATTCTCTCTCACAGGCAGGATGCACTTCTTATGCAGGAAGATTCCGTTGTTTTGATGTGTTATTGCTTAAACTGTGGAAGTGGGATCACTGCAGCATGTTTAACTGGACAGAATTTTTTAACATTAGATGTCCCACTGTGTTGTGATAATATTGTACATCTTTAGATGCACCTTAAAAAACAGCAGATTATTTTTCTGGCAGTTGACAAATCCATACATAAACCAGACATACTGGTCAATTATGGACAAGGTGGTAACCCAATCCCCTCCTGTTTTCAACCAGCTGTTTCCTCCACCTTTCCTAGGGACACTTTCTGTCTCTCCCATTCCCTAGACTTTGGCTAGAATAAGTAAGATGCAGGGTTTGGGGTATTTGGGTGACCAAAGAGCAAGTGTGAAAAATCAGGACAGGATGGTGCATAATAGGTGACTATATAAGACAAAGCCCTCAACATCAAGGTTATCCAGCCATGTGGACACCTTGCTTCAGCATTGTGCTGTATAGGAACCTGCCAAACAGAGAACTGTTCCCGAATAGATACAGGGGATCAAACCCCCAAAAGTTTAGGAGATTCCCACCTAACTCCAACATCTAGCCACAGGGATTCTCTCTCTTTCAATACTTTGCATTTTGTAGACCTTGTCATGCCAATTAAAAAGTCTTATGGCTCATGTCTTTATGACTTTTACCCTACGGCTCAATCTAGGCCAAACCACAAACATTTTATACTCTGGAACAAGCATTTGGGGTGTTTCCAGACTAGCCTTTACAGATGTGCCAACTACTTGAAGTTAATTATAAATCAATTAACTCAAAGTGGAAGGAAAAAAACTACTGTAATACAGTAAGCTGCTAACCTAATTATCTCTCTCCTCCCTACTCCCTCTCCATCCACAAAAGATACTGCCTCCACATCAATTAATCAGGTGAATGGGCATAAGAAGAGCATTAGTGTAAAAAGCTTTTAATGATGTAAGACTAATTTTTTTACCACACAGAACAATGCTTAGTCAGCACGCTCATTTTCACGATCTCACGATCCAAGAATTTACAGTAAACTCATGATTTCAGCAAGTTGTTTCTGGACAGAAGAAAATTTTGTTTTAAAAAGAGGGACAGTTAAGAGGTACATCTCACACTCTGCCTGGGAATAACACCACAAGGGACAGGCTACTCTTAACTCTTCCATCTTATTAACGTTAATAAGAATGATGCCAGCCAGCCCGTGTATGCCTTCATTTCTCCAGTGCTGCATCTCTCTCCCTTGCCTAGAACAATCAGCAGAAGGGCAGGGTCTTCAAGTTTAGTCATAAATATTAATATATGCCAGCTTTCACTCACATTCTTCTTTCTCTCCTGCCTCCTGCTTCCCTTCCCATTTAAGGTGGAATTGTTGTGATACCCAGAACAAGACAAAAAAAATTGAGAGGGAACTCAATAGTCATTGTAAGGTAACTAGCTATTTGAGTATGCAGATGCAATAGAGTGGGATATAAAGCCCTTTCAGGTGAAATTGCAATAGTCGAGTACTGAAAAAAAATGAATGAATACAGTTCATTTTTTCCTCTGTAAAAAAACCCTGCCAGTTTCTTTTGCAATGCACATTTAATGTACATGGTATAGAAGAGGTAGGAAACAGCAGGTCTGTTACTATGCCCTCAAATATATACATTTTTAAAGTATACTTTACTGAAATTCATACAAAAATCTTTACCTCAAAAGCATGACAATATGACAGGCAAATATTTGACAATACAATAAAATAGAACATGCACTGCTTTACAAGTTGATATTAGAAGCAATTGCTATTTTAAAAAAATATATATTATATTTAGATCTGCAGATTGGTGCAATTGCAGTGGCATGCAGTTCAGATAATTTAGATTGTACACTAAAAATTGCAATAAAATGGCTCTTTTTACTGAAAGCACAAAGGTTACTATTCTCTTGTCAAGTATTTGTCTTCTTTTTATTATTAAATGTTTGGATTGGTCTAGAGAGACAAGGTATGTAACATAATATTCATTGGACCAACATCTTGGTGAAAAAAATTAAAAAGCAACAAATAGTCTAGCAGCACCTTAAAGACTAACCAAGTTAGTCTGTAACTGGAAAAAAAATAAAAAACCATGAATAGTCTAGCAACACCTTAAAGACTAATAAGACATGAAGATGGTATCATGAGCTTTCGTGGGCATAACCCACTTCTTCAGATGAATGGAGTATTAAAGTCCAGTTCCAAGGAACTGGACCTTTAATATTCTTTAATGCTCTTAAATACTCTATTCATCTGAAGAAGTGGGTTGTGCCCACGAAAGCCCATACCATCTACATATCTTGTTAGTCTTTAAGGTGTTACTAGACTATTTGTGGTTTTTTTAATTTTTTCCCGTTACAGACTAACTTGGTTACTCCCTGAAGCTTTTTTCTCTTGGTGAAAGAGACAAACTTTCAAGCTCATGCAGAGCTCTTCTTCGGGTCTTCTGTCACCTTGATCAATGCAATTTTAAAGTATTTGTTTCCTCATTGGCCATAAAGAAATATCAGGGCCAGATTAAGGCAATCCAGAGCTCTGTGCATACCACAACACAGGTCCATGGGGTAGCCTCATACCTCACACAAAAGATGACTGCTGGATGAGGGTTCTTCCACTATGCCATTTTGGACAAACAGTCAGAAATAGCAACAAGCCCCTTCTCTTCTTTCTGGGGACAATGGTAGGAAGGTTGTAGGTGCCTTCCAAGAAAGGCAAGGATAGTCATTCGAAGCTTTTTGCTCTCCCAGGTATTGATCAGAGTCCTTCTTCCTCTCAGGAACAGCAAGGGGCATCTAATGTTAGAGATCATCAGTGGGAGTCCCCTCAATACTTTCCCAGTAATCAGGGCATATCATCAGTTTGGGTAGGCCAGACAGCCCCGTTGCACTCTTCTCCTTCTGCCTCCCAGTGTTCTCCAATGGGGTGGTGTTGATAGTGCCCCCGCAGCAATGGGTTTGGAGTTGAAACCCCACTGAACTGTATAGAGAGTTCTCCCAATTAGAGTTGTTATTTCCATGTGTCTGCACTTAACTCAGTCAGAGAAGCAAGGTGGTGAGGTAATCTCTTTTATTGGACCAACTTCCATTGGTGAGAGAGACAAGTTTTTGAGCCACAAAGAGCTCTTCTTCAGGTAACCAACATGGCTTCAGCTGTACTGCACCTAACCACACTGAGTAGGTTTGCCACCTTTCCTGATCAGACAGAATGACACCATTGCCATGAATGACATCGAGTCTATCCAGTCAGGAAAGTTGGAATGGAAGGGCATAACCAGTGGGTTTCTTTAGGGGTCTATTTTGGGACTGGTTCTGTCCAATAGCTTCGTCAATAATTTAGATGATGGCATAGAGAGTACGATTATTAAGTTTGCAGATGATACCAAACTGGAAGGGGTTGCAAGTGCTTTCGAGGATAGGGTCAAAATTCCAAGTGGTCCTGACAAACTAGAGAAATGGTCTGAGGTAGATAGGATAAAGTTTAATAAGGACAAATGGAAAGTACTCCATTTAAGAAGGAACAATTAGTTTCACACATACAGAATGGGAAATGACTGTCTAGAAAGGAGTACTGTTGAAAAGGGTTTAGGGGGCATAGAGGACCACAAGTTAAACATGAGTCAACAGTGTGATGCAGTTGCAAAAAAAGCAAACATGATTCTGGAATTCATTAACAGGAGCGTTGTAAGCAAGACATGAGAAGTCATTCTTCTGCTCTACTCTGTGCTGATTAGTTCTGGGCACTGCATTTCAAGAAAGATGTGGAGAAATTGGAGAAGGTCCAAAGAAGAGCAACAAAAGTGATTAAAGGTCAGGAAAATGTGAGCTATGAGAGAAGACTGAAAGAATTGGGTGTACAGATAGTTCGGATTAGGCTTCCTAATCCGAACTATCTAGTCCGTGCCGCGTGTAGCCACGCGGCACGGGGTTCGCACTAGCCGGCTTTTAAAAATGGCGGCGCCGGCTTTATGCTAATGAAGCCTGGGAAATTCAAATCCCGGGCTTCATTAGCAAGTTCGGTATGCATACATTACCCCCCTAGTTCGAACTAGGGGGGTAGTGTAGACATACCCATGATGATCCATACTTTTTCAAAGTTTTGAAATGTCCAATCAAAATGGGAATTATCCTCTCTCGTCATCTAAGCAGGGAATGAGACATCACATTTGGATTCTTCAAAGTGAGGCTGGAATTATCCAGTGTTATTACGTCAGCTTGTGTAAGACAAGATAGGTCATGGCTATTGGTACAACCATCTTGAGACACACACTGATTTGCTCTGGTCAGCAATTTACCTCCATGAGTCACTTTTCATGGGCCTCTCTGTTGGGCAACTTAACATGCCATGCTTGCTCAAGCTGCAGTTTCTCCTTTGCAACTCTGCAAGCTGCTAACATGTCCAGATTAATGTTCCTACAGTTTATACAAAGTCCTGACACATTCTTTTATGTTCTTTAAATTTGTTTTCACAGTCCCTTATACAAAGTCACTTCCAGAATTGTTGCTCTCCAAAACAGCAGTATAAATCTTCTACTTCTGTTGTCTTTATTCTAACAACTATGGTGGGACCTTGGGATATATGGCTAAGCAGTGTCAGTTCATTATTGATCAAACAGTTAAAGTTCTGATTATTTCACTCTTTGTATATTTGGATTCGGTCCCTTTTATTTACTGCCTATTTCAGCACAGGTGCATTTCACTCCCTTGATAGCATAAGGATGTTTGATTGCAAATGTTAGCCTTACTGCTTTATTTTATTACTAAACTAAAAGAAATCAATATAAATGCATGCCCTTTCTTTACCTAACAGGATTGGTAAGCAAGTAAACCCTGTCTTTAAAGTTTACAGAATTTTGTCGAAAGATGTATTACTTATAGTCAGGCTTCACCTTACACATATAACTGTATTTAATCATAATAATTTATTCAGTCTGGTTCTCTATTTTCCCTTTTACTTTATCTGGCAACTTAATATAGCATCTTAATATGTGATTGCAAATGCTTTATTTCTTAATCATTGATTGATTGATTGATTGATTGATTGATTGATTGATTGATTGATTGAAGATAAAAACAACAAGAAATCTTTTCAGCTGCACCAATGATGCACGCTTGTGGAAGGCTGCAGAAATTCTAAGTTCCTTCAGATTGTTTGGAACGTGTGAAGAAGCTTACTATTAGACATTGATTTTTTAATTCTTTCAGATCTCTGTCCTATCATTTCTAAAACGGCTGATATGTGGACAAAGCTGGCACCGGGGTTTGTTGCAAGGGAAAGTCCCAGGGTTGGTATTAGTGTGGTATGTCCTGTGGTTGTTGCTAAGAATCATCCTGAGGTTAGGTGGTTCTGCTATAGGTGGTTGTCCTATAGGTGATGAGCTTTTCCACTTCCTCAGATCAATTTGTGGAAGAAAATTGCCACGACCATATATACCAAAGTGATATAATCAAAAAAAAAGTGAACACATATAAAATTGACAAATCAGATTTTAGAACAGAGGGCGGGTGAGGGGGGAAAGGTTAATGTCTGTGAGGTAATGATATTAGGGGTGATAATTGGGGAAGCTATCCCTATAGGACAACCACCTATAGCAGAACCACCTAACCTCAGGATGATTCTTACCAACAACCACAGAACATACCACACTAATACCAACCCTGGAACTTTCCATTGTAACAAACCCTGGTGCCAGCTTTGTACCTAACCATGCCAGTTACAAGATCAAGAACACATATTCCTGTTCATCCAGAAATATAATTTATGCCATCATGTGCCTAAAGTGTCTGTCTGCTATGTATATTGGACAAACTTCTCAGACACTTCACCAAAGAATCAATGCACATAAAGTAGACATCAGGCTCTTTCACAGAGAGAAAACTGTTGCTTGCCATTTTAACCAGACTGACCATTCTCTCAATGACCTTAAAACATGCATATTGCTTCAAAGAGATTTTTAACTCCAGACTTCAAAGAGAAGCCTCCGAACTGTCATTCATGCTTAAATTTGAGATTTTACGTATGGGCCTTAACAAAGATGATAATTATCTCACCCATTACAAAGATAGCTTCCCCAATTATCACCCCTAATATCATTACCTCACAGACACTAACCTTCCCCCCTCACCTGCCCTCTGTTCTAAAATCTGATTTGTCAATTTTATATGTGTTCATTTTTTTTTATTGTATCACTTTGGTATATATGGTCATGCCAATTTTCTTCCACAAATTGATCTGAGGAAGTGGGTCTGGCCCACGAAAGCTCATCACCTAATAAACCATCTTGTTAGTCTTTAAAGTGCTGCATAGTCCTGTCTTTTGTTTCAGTTAGACCAGACTAACACGGCTGCATCTCTATCACTATGGAGGTTATGCTTACTGGCTATAGAGAACAAGAAATAGTGATATCCAATCCCTCAGTTCAGGGGCTTTCCTGACATGTTTTACTATTGTTCACCATCAGTTTTATTTAATTCTCATCTCCTTCTAAGTACCCAGATAACAGCACTTTCCAAAAGTGGAATTTTTCCATTTCAAAGTGAGCCTGGTATTTTGGATGCAGACCTTGTCACAGTAATCCATGTAGTGTTGGTAGCATGTGTGTGTTCTCTCTGGGCATGACTACACTAGGAAATTATTTCAAAATAACTAAATTTGAAATAATAGCTCCTGAAATAACTATTTTGAAATAAGCTTATTTCCCAAGGAAAGCAGGAGAACAGATTTCAAAATAACCAGCCCATTATTTTGAAATAATGGTCTTGGTAGTGTGTGCACTCCACTTATTATTTCGAAATAAAAGGGGTTATTTCAAAATAACTCCCTCGTATACACCAAGTGCTATCCCACCTCTGTGTGTGCAGACAGTTAATACAGCAAACCTAGACTGAAATGCTCAATAAGACCACAGACTAAGTTCCACAGTGAAGGCATTTAGCCAGGTTTATTGGTAACGAAGCATGATCCTAAATCACTGGTTCAAAGGTTACACGTGCATTAACTTAAATATGCTAATTCCAATGGATTTGGCTGAGTGCATGGCAGGACATTCTATTCCCCCTTAGGCTGGGCAAAGACACACCCTATGTGTGGTCCCTCTTTTATACACGAATATAAACAAGTAATGTATTATCATTTGTCGCGAGAACCACAGGTCCGAAGATACATACCCAAGGGGAGAAGGACAGAACCAGGTGGACCGTTTTAGTAAATTAAAGATATTTATTTATAACAGTGATGAATTTATAGTATTTATTCTAAGATTTTTAATAGATGATGTTAATAATGAATTTACAGTATTTATTATATTTATTCTATGATTTCTAGTTAAACGTGTCAGAAATATAAGGATGGGAATGGCAAGTGGAATATTCTCTATTCTAAAAAATATCCAGCTACACTAATTAATAACAATAATAACTACAAACTCTATGTACTACCAAAAACAACTGCAACACTAAGCTTATACAACAAAGACAATCAAATCATACATACCAACTTACACAACACACGGAACATTTCAAAGATATTGGTCCAGTTGCAAAGGCCTTGATTACGCCCGAGAGTCAGGGGAGGTGGCTGGTCGGTTGATCAGGCCAGCAGCTCTTTGGAGTATATGGGAAGGCACACGCACGGTGGTACGTGTGTTGCGAAGATCTCCTCGAGCAATCCCCAAATCTGCACATCGCTTTCCCGCGCTTGCATATTACCATATATGGCCCAATGGTCACCAAGTGGGGGGTCTGTGTCCCAGGGGTTGGGCCGAAACTGTGCAGGTTTCATGCGACCAGGTAAGCCCCTCAGTTCTCACACCAGGGTGATGGGTGGAAGAGTCTGAGGCTATTTTCCCCTTTTCACACCTTCCCTTTTTCTAAAGGCAATGGTATGCAGGAAGGGTGCGGCCGATTTCTCCCAAGGAGTACTGCAGCCTATTATAGGAAGAGCGGCCTGGCCAAACTTTTTTACTGGGGGGGAGGGGCAGGTTTTTTTTTTCCTAACATGCTAATTCCAATGGATTTGGCTAAGTGCATGGCAGGACATTCTATTCCCCCTTAGGCTGGGCAAAGACACACCCTGTGTGTGGTCCCTCTTTTATACACAGAGATAAACAAGTTATGTATTGTCACTCTGGTGTGGTTAATTACCCTTTACTTTGTACACATTGGTTTGATTAAGACATCTCTATCCATCACACTGTCATCTTGACCTTATCTTTCAATATGTCCCTATTATCTTTGGGGAGTGTGTTTACTTGGCAGGTGTTGGTTCTGGTAGCACCCTTCTTGAATGTGTTTATGTGAATGATCTGTGCATTGCAATTCTTAGGAGTGTTTATGTTTTTGCAATACCAGCCCTGTTCTTGCCAAGTTTATGTATTGGACAATTAACCTGAAGGTGATGTCTGTTTGTGCATCTACTTTGTCACAGAACAGGGCAGGACCTGACTTGACCTGACTTTTGCTAAATCTTGTTTGTATTAGCAGGGCTTGATTCTGTTTCTGTTTTAGGCCTTACACTAGGGCTACTTCTAGACTGGAATGATTTTCCAGAAATGCTTTTAACGGATGCTTTTCCACAAAAGCACTTTTTGCGGAAAAGCGTCTGTGGCCAATCTAGACGCGCTTTTCCGCAAAACAAATCTCAGCTGTCTACACTGGCCCTTTTGTGCAAAAGTTTTGTGCAAAAGGGACTTTTGCCCGAACGGGAGCAGCATAGTATTTCCGCAGAAAGCACTGATTTCTTACGGAAGTCAGTGCTTTTGCGGAAATTCAAGCGGCCAGTGTAGACAGCTGGCAAGTTTTTCTGGAAATGCGGCTGATTTTCCGGAAAAACTGGCCCGTCTAGACACAGCCTAGGGCTACTTCTATGCTGCAGGCTTTTTGCGCAAGAACGGCTGTTCTTTCACAAAAATTTGTGGAGTGTGTACACTGCATGCACATTCTTGTGCAAGTAAATTTACAGTAAAGCATCAGAAAAGAGGGCTTCTTGTGAAAAAGTTATTCCTCTCCCCATAAAGAATAAGCCCTCTTGCACAAGAGCAAGGAATAAGCCCTCTTGCAAGAGATCTTGCACAAGAAGGCAGTGTGGACGGGCAACAGGGGTTTCTTGCCCAAGAAACCCGTATGGCTAAAATGGCCATCAGAGCTTTTTTGTGTAAGAGAATGTCCACACTGCCATGGATGCTCTTGCGCAAAAGCACGTGGCAGTGTGGACACGCTCTTGCGCAAGACCTTTTGCGCAAGAACTCTTGCACAAAACAGTTCTTGCACAAAAAGCCTGCAGTGCAGACATAGCCTAGGCCTTTTATATCAGGCATTATGTCTCAAGCTCAAGGTGGAGCTCTCACCCCCTGTCCCAGCCTGGAGCCCCCTCCTAAACCCTGAATGCTTCATGTCTAGTTCCACCCTGGAGCTTGCACCCCCAGCCATAGCCCCTCCCCCCCTACCACACGCCAATCCCCTGCCCTAGCTTGGAGCCCCCTCCCACTCCAAAACTTTTGGTCCTAACCCCAAACTGGAATTCCCTTCTGCAACACAAACCCCTCATCATCAGCCCCACCTCAAAGCCCTCACCCCCTTTTGCACCCCCTAGTCCAGTGAAAATGGGCAAGGGATCAAGGGAGGGGCAAATGAGTGACAGAGGGAGGAGGATGGAGTGAGTGGCAGGTGGCCTGGAGAAGGAGTGGAGCAGGTGCATGGCCTTCAGGGCAGGGCAGGGCATTTATGTTTGGTTCTCTGCAAATAGAAAGCTGTCAATGATACCTCCTCCCTGCTTGGTCCCTCTGTGCCCACTGCTTGTGGTTGCTGCTCACTCTGGGGATGCTTCTGGAAGGGAGGGAGCTTTGGGCAGAAGGAACAGTGCTGGGGGCAGCCAGCTTTCAGTGTTGCCCAGATCATGCTGCATGGTGTCCTCTGCTGCCAGCCCTCAGAGCTGCTTGGTCACAGTTGCTCTGGTGGTAATTTAAAGAGCTCAGGGCTCTGGCTGCTGCTACAGTAGCAACAGCAGCAACCAGTAGCATTGGGCCCTTTTGAATTGCTGGGGCCTGGGCCAATTGCTTCCTTTCCCCGCCCTGTTGGTGGCCTGGGTGGGAGACTTGTAGGATGGGGATGGAGGATAGGAGTGACTCAGTGAGCAGCAGGGGCCTCAGGAGAGGGGAGGGAAGGAGAATCTACCAGCTGTGCCGCATAAAGCATCCCTGGATTATGTGGTCCAAAATATTCATTATTTCTTATTCCAGTTTTTCTTAATACATTTATTCATTAATATATTATTTATGTTGTCAAATGAATAGCACACAAATATTTTTTAAAAGTGCAGTGTAGACTAGACTGCATTAGAAATTCATGGATAGACAGATTTTATATATTATCCTTTCCAGCTACAGTGAACAAGAAAGGACTTTATATGCCAGAATGAGCAGTGAATGAATATATGTGCCTAACTGGCTATAGTGGCTGTTTTAGGAATTTATGCACAATATGGTCTAGGCTTGCTTCCAATCTTTCTGAAAACCATTCTCAAAAACCCAGTAAGATACTGTTTCCAATATTTCCTCCATTTAAGTAAGGAATAATAGTAATGCTTACCAATGACCTATTTTATGTTCAAAGAAGTTGCCAAACATCAACAAATTAATTCTCCTTCTACCTGATGAAGTATTATGGTCCCTATTTTATACATGAGGAGATAACGGCTTGACCAAGGTCAGAGATGGAATTAAAACTCCAGCTGCACTGCTGTTAGATTTCCCATATAGCCACGCTCTGCCAACAGGACAGAGTTCTTTCATCAGCATAATTAATTAACCTCCAATGAGCAGTGATAGCTGTGCTGGCAGGAGAGCATCCTCCATCTCCATAGCATGGTCCACAGGTGTAACTTATGTTGGTTTTTTCACACCCTTGGCAAATTTTACCCACAAAAATGCTAGTGGAGACATAACCTTAGTTAGGGCTCCCATTTAAGAGTGACAAAAAATGTCTTTAAGTCTAACCTTTATTTTGGACCTCATTATTCTCTTTCATGGAAAACTCCAGGGGTGAGAGCTAATTAAGAGGAAATCTCAGTGAACCTTCTCTTGCTTTACTTTACCCAATTGTTCCACAAAATGCAGGTTTGCTTTGACCTATAGAGCAGTTGCCGGTCCCATCCCTAAACCTCAATGGATCTTATAGTTTCATAGATTCCAAGCTCAGAAGGGTTTGCTGTGATCATCTTGCCTGACCTGTATAACACAGGCCATGGAAATTTCCCTAGATAACTCCTAGAGCATATATTTTAGAAAAACATCCAGTCTTGATTTTAAAATGCTTAGTTATGGAGAATTTACCATGAATTTTTGTAAGTTGTTTCAATGCTTAATTACCTTCACTGTTAAATGTGTGTCTCTTTTCCAGCTTGAATTTGTCTAGCTTCAACTTCCAGCTATTAGATCATGTTATACCTTTGTCTGCTAGAATATCAAATATCTGTTCCCCAGCGAGGTGCTTACAGATGGTAATGAAGACATCCTTTCCCTTTTGTTAAAGAGTTGACTGAAGTTCATTGTGATTCTCTCCAAGAAGCAGATCTGACTGTACTTTCTTTCCAAGGGCAATGAAGAATGTATGGCACCAGTTACAAGTTACCTCCCAACTCTTTTAAGCAGCAGAATGATAAAAACATACAGAGGAAATAAATAATGATAATAAAAAAAATAAAAAGTTTTTCCACATGGGTAGTCTGCAAGAGGCTCGGACTATCTGTGCAGCTCAGCACTGGATCTGTGCCCTCAGAGAACCCTTAGATACCTGGCTGTGCAGCTGCAATGGAAGTGTGCAATTCCAGCGCGATGAATTTGGAGCTCCCCTGTGATAATTTATGAATGCAGTATACCGGCCTGGTTATGAGGATGTTTTCTGTTTGAGTATCTGCATTTAACTCACTAGGGGCTTGGTCAGGAAGAGGGAGATGGCTCCAGATAGCTATCCATCAATAGCAACTTTAGAGTCATTAAGGGACAATTTCAAGCCAATGGTTCTGAGGACACTGGCCTGATCACCCTCTTCCTGCCTATCCCCCAGAAATCCTTAGTTAATTAAACCCAGATACATTCATAAATCAAAAAGCATCCCAATACGCAGACCAATATAACATATTCATAAATGATCACAGGGCAGCTCCACATCCATCATTCCAATTTCTCTTCTGACACATAAAAGACCAGAAATAGCTTTTCCCAGCAGGGCAAGGAACATTGTTGGTTACCAGATTCACATTAAAAATCTCAGGAATTATCTGGGGTGTGGAGGGGGGAACACAGGTTCTGGTGTTTTATATATCAGTCATCTCATAGGGGTTACTATATGTCCGAGGTTTCCAGACAGAGCCTGTTTTTGAGCATGCTTTCTCTCTATGGGTAGGGGTTTCAAATACTGCGACATGGCCAGGGTGACAGAGGATTGTTTTGCAGAGCAGACAAGCGGTAGTTCAGAAAGAGCCCCCATTTGGTCTCCATGATTGGGCCTTTCTCTGCATGATTGCAAGCCACAGCTGCTGGATTCTGCCCACTCAGGCCACCCACCCATCCTCTCCCCAGCCCTTGGGAAGAGACCTCACAGGGAGGGGCTGAGTGACTGTTGTCGCTGTGTCCTGGGCTTGTGCCAGCAACCTTGCCATAATGACAGGGAGCATCACAGCCACTACCCTCCTGTACCACCCCAAATATACCCTCCCCAGTAGCCTCAACTGTACTGCCCCAGGCCCAGCTTCTCCTCCATCCTCCAGTCCTCCCCCCCCCCCCCAACTTTCTTTTTGGAAATCCAAGTTATGCTTCCCAGGCAGCCCGGCTCACACTGGGTCTGGGACCTACCCCCGCTGCAGCTCTGCAATTTAAATGTACTAAGAGCTGGGCGGGCAGACAGCCCAGCTCTTAGTACATTTAAACAGCAGAGCTGCAGTGGGGGTAGGTCCTGGACCCAGTGTGAGCTGGGACTCAGTAAGGTTTGCTCAGTCCCAGCTCGCACTGAGTCCAGCTCCTACCCCTGCGGTGGCTCTGCAGTTTAAATGGAGTAGGAGCTGGGCTGCCTACATGCTCAGCTCCTACTCCATTTAAACTGCAAAGTCGCAGGGGGGCGTAGCTCCTGGGCCCAGTGCAAGCAGGGACTGAGTGCCTTCCCTTATCAACTAATCTTGTAGTCAATAAACATTCTATCGACTACGCTACACGATTAGCTAGTTACCCACCTCTTAACTTCTTTAGAGAGGATACCATTTTCTTCATTCCATCACAAGTTTCCCACTCAATCCACTGAAACTATCAACTCTTAAGGCGAGCCTTTGCTACAAAATTGAATCAACCTAAGTTACGTCACCGTACAGCTACCAAGTAACTGAATGAACTTTATGTGTACACACTTTGGCTACGTCTAGACTGGCCCCTTCTCCGGAAGAGGCATGCTAATTTCTAACTTTGGAATAGGGAAATCCGTGGGGGATTTAAATATCCCCCGCGGGATTTAAATAAACATGGCCGCCGCTTTTTTTCCGGCTTGGGGAAAAGCCGGAAAAGAGCGTCCAGACTGGCGCGATCCTCCGGAATAAAGCCCTTTTCCGGAGGATCTCTTATTCCTACCTGAAAGTACGAATAAGAGATCCTCCGGAAAAGGGCTTTATTCCGGAGGATTGCGCCAGTCTGGACGCTCTTTTCCGGCTTTTCCCGAAGCCGGAAAAAAAGCGGCGGCCATGTTTATTTAAATCCCGCGGGGGATATTTAAATCCCCCGTGGATTTCCCTATTCCAAAGTTAGAAATTAGCATGCCTCTTCCGGAGAAGGGGCCAGTCTAGACGTAGCCTTTGGGTATGTCTACACTACCACCCTAGTTTGAACTAGGGTGGTAATGTAGGCAACCGGAGTTGCAAATGAAGTCCGGGATTTGAATTTCCCGGGCTTCATTTGCATCTTGCCGGGCGCCGCCATTTTTAAATGTCCGCTAGTGCGGACTCCATGCCGCGCAGCTACACGCGGCATGAACTAGGTAGTTCGGACTAGGCTTCCTATTTCACGAGGAGTAACGGTAGTTCAGAATAGGAAGCCTAGTCCGAACTACCTAGTCAGTGCCGCGTGTAGTCGCGCGACATGGAGTCCGCACTAGCGGACATTTAAAAATGGCGGCGCCCGGCAAGATGCAAATGAAGCCCGGGAAATTCAAATCCCGGACTTCATTTGCAACTCCGGTTGCCTACATTACCACCCTAGTTCAAACTAGGGTGGTAGTGTAGACATACCCTATGTTCCTTGTGTCAGCAGCATGTATCCTCACCGGTGCTCTTGCATCTATTTAATTGCCAGTTTGGAGCACTGCGGAAAAGGTTTCTGAAAGAGAGCAACACTCAATTAGCAATGCAGTATGTACACCAGTGTTTCCCAAATGGTGCTCCGCGGAACCCTGGGGTTCTGCAAAGTGAGAGTAAGGGTTCTGCGAGAACTTGATCACTTCCTCCTTCCCCCCTTAAAAAGACAGAGAGGAGCCGGCATGCAAAGACACTGGCTTCTTCTCTGGTTTCCTGCTGGTTTCAGATACCTCCCCTCCTCTGCTGCCACTCTGTGTTTCCAAAGCACACTCGGGACATGCGCGACCGCATTTTTGCTCAACAAATTTTCCTGGTGGTCTGTTGTATTGAGTGTGGCATTTCCCCCCTGCTCCCGGCTGTAGGGTTCATCAAAATTTTTCTGAGTTTAAAAGGGTTCTGTGGCCAAATCAAATTGGGAAACACTGGTCTACACTGACACTGGCTTGACCTAACTACATTGACTTAAGTACTAAAGCTTTCAAAGAGGTGGAGTTATTAAGTCAGTGTAGTGGGTGCAAGCCCACTGATGAGGGAAAGGGCAAAGGGAACATTTGCCCCAGGGCCCAGCGATTCAAAGGGGCCTGGAGCTCCCATCCGCCGTTACTGCTACTGTGGCAGCAACTGGAACCATGGATCCTTTAAATTGCTACCAGAGCACCATGCACTCTGGGTGGCTCTGAGGGGTGTGCTCAGGGTTGGCTGCCCATCTCCATCCCTTCTGCCCAAAGCCCTGCCCCTTCCAGGAGCAAGGAGCCAGCCCCTCTCCCCACACTTAGTCCAGGAACCGGTGGAGGCTGTCAACTCACCCACACAGGGGAGCCATATCAGTGGGAGATGCATTTTAGTGTGTAGATACTTAGGATATGTCTACACTACAGCACTAATTCGAACTAACTTAATTCAAATTAGTTAATTCGAACTAAGCTAATTCGAACTAGTGCATCTAGACATAAAAACTAATTCGAATTAGCGTTTTGCTAATTTGAACTAGCATGTCCACATTCAGTGGACCCTGAACCGAAGTTCAGGCTGGCCGGAAGCAGTGCTGGCAGGGCATCAGGTTAGGACTTAGAGTGTGGAGCTGCTGCCTCAGGCTATCCGAGGGCTGTGCTTAAAGAGACCCAACCCCCACCGCAGACAGACAGTTCTCAGGGTTCGCCGCTTGCTTGTCTACCTCGATGAGGGACAGCAAAGCAGTCCTGACTTGGAGTGCCCTGAGTGCCCACACTCGGCACATTACAGCACTCAGCCATCAGCCCGGCTGCACTTGCCACAGGCTGCCACCCGGGAGGGTCAATCGGGGGGCTGTCAGGATCCAGGAGGCCCTGCAGGAGAGCTTCCACCCCGAGGATCCCGCAGAGCCACCCCAGTCCTCCCCATCGGGGGCTCATGCCCCATTCCTCCCTCACCTCCTTCCACTTACCGCTCCCTAGCCCCCTTTCCTGATGTAAAAAATAAAGGACACGTGTGTTCAAAAATAGAAACTCTCTTTATTTAACAAAACTGCGGGTGGGAGGGGTTAACCTCTGGGGAGACTTGGGAAAGGAGGTGGGAGAGGGGAAGAGAGAGGATGGGAGAGGGGAGAGGGAAACCTGGGAGGAGGGAGCTGGAAGGGGGAAGCCAGGAGAAGAAGGAGGAGGGGAAGTATAAAACTATGGTACGCCATATCTTCAGTACTGTGTACAGATGTGGTCTCCTCACCTCAAAAAAGATGATTTGGCTTTGGAAAGGGTTCAGAAAAGGACAACTAAAATGATTAGGGGGTTTGGAACAGGTCCCATATGAGGAGAGGCTAAAGAGACTGGGACTTTTCAGCTTAGAAAAGAGGAAACTGAAGGGGGATATGATAGAGGTCTATAAAATCATGAGTGGTACGGAGAGGGTGCATAAAGAAAAGTTCTTCATTAGTTCCCATAATATAAGGACTAGAGGACACCAGATGAAATGAATGGTTAGCAGGTTTCAAACTAATAAAAGAAAGTTCTTCTTCACAAAGCAAATAGTCAACCTGTGGAACTCCTTGCCGCAGGAGGCTGTGAAGGTTAGAACTATAACAGAGTTTAAAGAGAAGTTAGATAAAGTCATAGAGGTTGGGTCCATGGAGTGCTATTTGTGAGGGGGTAGGAATGGTGTCCCTGGCCTCTGTTTGTGGAAGGCTGGAGATGGATGGCACAAGACAAATGGCTTGGTCATTGTCTTTGGTCCATCCCCTCCGGGGTAGCTGGTGTTGGCCGCTGTCAGCAGACAGGCTACTGGGCTAGATGGACCTTTGGTCTGAACCAGTACGGCCGTTCTTATGTTCTAAGCTCAGGGCTCAGGGTCGGGGGTCTCACTGGACCAACTTGATTTTCATGCAAACCTGCTCCTGGGTTCACATGTGGCCTTTGGTGGCCAGGCTGGCAGCTATCCTGCCCTACACGGCCACTTTCCTGTGCCTAGTGCGGAGATTGCGGACGTTGGAGGCCTCCCCCCAAACCTGGATGAGGTCCACGATCTCTGCACTAGACCAGGCGGGCGCCAACCTCTTGCAGCCCCGGGCAGGCTCCTGGGAGCTGCCAGCCTGGTCCTGGGAAGAGGCGGAGGGCTGGGTGGCAGCGGGTGGCTGGCTCATGCCGTGCCAGGTGCAGGGTCTGCTGGCTGGGTGCTGGCAGGCTTGCACCTGGCACGGGCACCGTAGCCAGACCGTGGCCCTTTAAGGGCTCTGGGGCCGGGAGGGGGGCAGAAGAGTTTCCCTGGCTTGGCCCAGAGTGGCCACCAGGGCAAGCTGGGAAGGGCTAGCCTCCAACTAGTTTGAATTAAGTGGCTACACAGCCCTTAATTCGAACCACTTAATTCGAACTAGGCATTAGTCCTTGTAGAATGAGGTTTACCTAGTTCGAATTAAGTGCTCCGCTAGTTCGAATTAAACTCGAACTAGCGGTTTGTATGTGTAGCGCCTATGAAAGTTAATTCGAACTAACGCCTATTAGTTCAAATTAACTTTGTAGTGTAGACATACCCTCAAAGAGCTAAATCAACATAGTTGTATTATAGGCCAGACCATAGTCTTATTCACTTCCTATTCAGGGGTAGAAAGGAAAGAAAAGGAAAGCTCACTTTAACGGTGTTGCTACCCACCAGCTCTGTGATTCTTGGGAAACCAGACCATGGTCACCTGTCAGCCTTGTGCTCTTGGGGAGCCAGGGCGTGACATTCATGGAAAACCATTCTCTTCCCTCAGGCCTTTGCTAGAATCAAAGGCAAAGCAATGAAAAGGCCGGGGAAGGCACACCTAAACTGCTTCAGACAAGGGTGATACAATTAAGGAAACACCCCAGCCTCATTTGCATTAAAGATGGAACAGAGGGACATCTCATTAGCATACAGAATGGAGAGCAGCTCTTCCAAGGCAAGAACCGCAGTGAACTATGGGACACCGAAAGCAGAGAAGCACTGCCTGATGGGAAATCCCTGCTTCAGATGCTAATGAACCTAGGCCTGCTCACACCCAAATTAGTCATTATCAGACCAATTCTAGTAACGATCCTATTGACATCCTATTGACATCACTATTGACAAATAGTGAAACTGCCTACTTTCATTGTGAGCTCGTTCAAGGAACATCACCCATAACCAGGTGTGATCAGTCTCTATTGTCTCACCTCTTTCTCTTTGAGCTATCCCTATAAAAACTGTTCCATTTTAAGCATTTCCGGAAAAGGGTGCCAGTGTAGATGTAGCCCTATCCTTGCCC
The DNA here is from genome assembly GCF_049634645.1 of Pelodiscus sinensis. Lineage (NCBI taxonomy): Eukaryota > Metazoa > Chordata > Testudines > Trionychidae > Pelodiscus > Pelodiscus sinensis. Next base: position 101,207,417 of record NC_134711.1, read on the forward strand.
CAAGAAAAACTGTTCTGATACCTGGACTTAAACTGCATCAGTTCCATTGAGACTTCTTCATCTCCTGTCTGATCGTGATGGGGGCTCTGTTCTGCTTTTCTCCTGCCCTCTTGACCCCCAGCTACCATCATCATCTGGGAGCCCCGATCAGTGCAAGCTCCGTGGAGTGGTGAGGTCTCTCTCTCTCTCTCTCTTCCTCCCATCAACTATCTCTCTAAGCATAGCCTCCTGACCCTGACCTATGTAAACTGTTATATGGTTACCTAACATTTGTAATCAGTTTCAATTTAGATTTAATATTGTAATTGTTAGATTTAATATTGTAACTTTTTTATATCTATTCACTACTCAGAAATAAATAACTTTCATTGTTAAGCTGGTTGCTTCTCTCTCTTTCTTTCTCTTTTGCTCACTCTTCCTTAAGGGGTGTTGTTTTGGCTTCCCCATTCGCTCTGCAACAACTCTTCTTGTACCCAAGCAAAACATCCCTGTAGTGCCCAAAATCCTGTGGAGTTTGCTCATTGTGTGGTTTACCAGTGAATGACTGTGGTATGAAAGTGGGGATAGGGGGTGCTGAACCTGGGGGCTTATGAGGATGGCAGCTTAAAGTGCTGTTTAATCCAGCCCATGGAGTCCAAAGGCACATGAGGGTGCAGTGTGGCATTGCTGTGAAACCCAGCCAGCTGAGTCCAGGGATATATTAGGTGGTCAGCTTGTGAGTGCTGATTACCCAGTCCTCTCAGACGTGCTCTGATTAGTGGGTGTGCGTGTCTGTGTGTGATGCCAAGGTGATAAGAACCCCATCCTGAGGAACCTAGTTCCTGCAGGAGAGCTCCAGTGGGAGGGGGAATTGGCAGAAGGGAGAATTCAGCTCTATATGGGTATGTCTACACTGCCCTCCTAGTTCGAACTAGGAGGGTAATGTAGGCATACCGCACTTGCAAATGAAGCCCGGGATTTGAATTTCCCGGGCTTCATTTGCATAAGTGGGGCTCCGCCATTTTTAAATCCCCGCTCGTTCGAACCCTGTGCCGCGCGGCTACACATGGCACGAACTAGGTAGTTCGAACTAGGCTTCCTAGTTCGAACTACCATTACTCCTCATTCCACGAGGTGTACCGGTAGTTCGGAATAGGCACCCTAGTCCGAACTACCTAGTTCGAGCCCCGTGTAGCCGCGCTGCACGGGGTTCGAAGCAGCGGGGATTTAAAAATGGCGGCTCCCCGCTTATGCTAATGAAGCCCGGGAAATTCAAATCCCGGGCTTCATTAGCAAGTGCGGTATGCCTACATTACCCTCCTAGTTCGAACTAGGAGGGTAGTGTAGACATACCCGGATAGAATTGTTAACCTTCCCCCAGTCCCATAAGAGTAACCCTAATAAATGAGCATACCCCAGAGTATTGGGCAAATCTGGTAACAGTGTCATTGCCAGCCTCAGTGCTTAGGCCAGCAAGAGGGTGCCATACCAAAAAGGATGCCACATGTGACTGTACAGTGTGTGCATCCCTAGGATGAGCTTTGGGAGAGTATCATCTTATTTTTGCCCAATCATACTTTAATTTTATTTGAAGTATCACAATTTAGCAGCAAGGCTTCTGTCTGAGATTGTAGCCTTCAATTCTTTTGTGTCACCTTGAGCTGTGCAGAGAATGGCAACTCCATTTCACAGAGGACATCAAGACTTTGAAATGTGTTTTCACTCTGATTAGGAACAGACTCCCAACATTTCATAATTCTCCACAAAAGAATATTAAAATAAAAAATCATGGTGACAAATATGCCTACATTGCAAATGGAAGCCCATGGCACAAAAGTCTCAGAGCCCAGATCTACAGACTCGGGTTTGTGGGGCTCCCACTATGGCACTAAAAGTAATGGTGTCCATGTTGCCATGTAGCCATAGACTATGCTTAGGGTTGGGGTGGACTTCTAAGCCCACACTCAGCTCCTAGCAGTAGATGATTATTTTTAACCATGTAGTGTAAACCAAAGTCTGTTAACTTGGAGTCTGAGGGTATGTCTACAAATCAGTTATAAATCCATGGCTGGCCTCTGCTAGCTGCCTCAGGCTCACAGGGCTCATTCTGCAGGGCTGTTTAACTGCTGAAGCCTTTCCCTTTCCACTCCTTCTCATAAGGTCCTGGAGTCCAGGTTGCTGCCTGAGATTGGATGTTTACGCTACAGTTAAACTGCTCTACTGCCTGAGCCCTACCACAAGCACATGTCAGTTGGGCAGCCACGTGTCTAATTGTTGGAGACAAACCCTGCAACTCGTTGCCATAGGCTGCCATTTTCTGCATGGACCTACCTTAAGATGCCGGCCTTGAGAAGAAGAGTTGAATGGATTCTTAGCATTTATCCAAAATGGAGAGGACTTGTCTATGCTTACAGTGTTGTGGCAGTGCAGCTGCACTGCTATAACACTCCTTCAAGACACTCACTACCTATTCCAACAGGAGAGCTTTCCCTGTCAGTGTTGGTGAACTATGAGTGACATAGATATAGTAACATATATTGGTAATATAGACCTACTCTCAGAAACTGCAGTGAGCAGTGTGTCTCTCTGAACCCAGAAGTAACTGGGCTGATTGGAATTTGCAAGGCTTGAAAGGAAATAATTAAAGTTTTAGGTGAGGACAAATAGTTTTTTCATCAGTTTTCCTATACAGGTTGAACCTCTCTAGTCCAGTACTCTCAGGTCTAATATTTGTGGTCTGGCACGAAGTTAATTAGCCAAATGTCCACTTCTCATGGGTGTGGCCAAGTTTCCCATGGTCCCATAAAGTTGGTTTACAGCCACCAGTCCTGGCTGTCAGTGTTCTGTGCTGTTATTTAGCTCTAATTTACCCCCTAAATGTCTTCTAAGAGCCCAGTAAGCAGTAGACGTGTTGGTAATGCTTGTAGACAATGTTGACCTCCCGTGGTTTGGCAAATTCTCTGGTTTGGCACTGGTCAGGTCCTGAAGGTGCTGGACCAGAGAGGTTCAACCTGTAAATAAAAATTGTTTCCTTTTGTAATAAAGGTAAATGATGGACCAGATGCCCAGGCTGTGTAAATTGACATAGCTCCATTGAAGTGACTAGAACCACACCAATTTACTCCTCTGAAGGATCTGGCTAACTATTCCTAATTGTAGGTTTATATACCTATTGTTTTGTTTCCTTAGTTTGAAGTGAAGAATATTTGAAATGGTATGAAATATATTATTTCATTTCTTAATCTCTCTCTGATTATTCACAGTCAAGACTGATAACCCAAGATGGATTAATATAAAAATGAACCCATGATAACATGCTACTTTCTTACAACTGAGGGCATGTCTATGCTGAAGAGTTTTTCTGGAAAAACTACACTTACATGCACACTGCAATTGTGTTCTTTCGACAAAAAGTCGAAAGAACGCAGGGGGTTTTCTGACAGCAGTAAACCTCTTTCTATGAGGAAGAGCCTTTTTCCAAAAGAGCTCTTTTGGAAGAAGGTGTGTGTAGATAGGGAAGAGGCCTATCTTTTTGTGTGTGTGTGTGTGTGTGTGTGTGTGTGTGTGTGTGTGTGTGTGTGTGTGTGATAGAAGAGGCCTTCAGGAAAAAGCACAGGTGCCCAAATGGCCGCTCCATCCATAGTGATCACAACTTAAATGCGAGATAGCATCCAATCAATGTGGACTCTATCTTTTGAAAAAGCCGATCACTTTTTCGATGCGCTTTTGCTGTGTGGATACTCTCTTTCAAAAGAAGTTTTTCCAGAAGATCTCTTCTAGAAAAGCTTCTTCTGAAAGAAGCCTGTAGTCTAGACGTAGCCTGATAGAGATGTGTTAGGGAGACTATCTTTTGCACTAAGGGAATTGTACAAACAAAACAGAAGTGTAGTAAAAGCACTCTTAAATTATCTTATAGAAAAAAAAACATTTTCAGCTAGAATAAGCCAGCTATAATAAAATTGCATAAATAAATATATAGACAGTTACCTATAAGACATTCTGGAACTGTTACATCATCCTGTAGACTCACAGGCCTTGTCTACATTACTAGGTTTTGTTGACATCCAAAAGTCAATAAAACAAAAATTGCCACAGGGTGTTCATAATTGTTCCCTCTGTCAACAGATCATGTCCACTTGGGAGGCACCATCATCGACAGTGTGAACAATGCACTGTGGGTATATCTCCTCCAGTGGAGTATTGTGGGAAGGTGGAGCTGATTCCTGAGCATCTTGGGATTCTTTCTGAGTTCTCCCTCAGCTGCTGGAGTGGCATTCTGAGTAGCTCTGTGAGCTCTCCGTGCTGAGGAAAGTCAAAGAAGTACAGCAGTCTGCCCCCTCCTCCTGCAGCAGCTGTCTGCCTGCTGCTGTGTTCTAAATGAAGGAGCATTCCAATGATTTTCTCTTTCCCAAAGGGAGCAGCACCCTCAGCTGTCATACTTCCTGGAAGTTTGAAAGGGGAAGGGCACATGTCTGCAGGGCAACAGAGATCAAAACACTGAGCAGACTGATCAGGGCAGGTTTTGTGGAATACTGGCAGAAGCCAGTTCTGTCCACAAAACAAACAGAAGAATATAGTATACATGGTCATACCAATTCTTTTCCAGAATATGATCTGAGGAAGTGAGTCTGGCCCACAAAAGCTCACCACCTATTAAACCATCTTGTTAGTCTTTAAAGTGCTACATAGTTTTTCCTTTTGTTTTAGAAGAATCTCCACTGATTCTTTGTGGACAATATAGGGGGAGGGAGGAAAATCTCTTGTAGGGTAGAAGTTTTTTGTCACAAAACAAACTGGACTTTTTTTCCCAGCAAAAGTTGCATTGCAATGTGTACTCACCAACTGTTTTGTCATCAAAAGACAGTTTTTGGTGACAAAACTTGGTAGTGCGGAAAAGACCTCAGCCAGAGCAGAATTATTTTATAAAATACATTTTCTAGTAATTTGTCTATATAGCCATGTTAAGTATCTCAAGGGAAGGGACAATTTCACCATAGTTTCAGGAAAAATTTTGAGGACTTTGGAGCAATTGAGTGACAAAGCTTTTGCCATTCACAGGTGCTTAAAAAAGAACCCTGAAAGACAAAAGCTTTGCCTTGGCAAGTGCTAGAGTAAACAATGCTTTGTCAAACTGCATTTATACTGTCTCACTTTTAGCAACACAAAGCTGCATATGTAGACAAAGCCAGACTCAATCCTGAAAATGAAGGGAAAATGTCCCTGAGAGAGAATTCCTTTGCGACATCACAATCTACTTGAATATTGGTTTTCAAAAGTCTATACAGCCACCACAAATATCTCAAGCTAGATGTCAGTCATATTACAGTAATTCCCTAGTCAAACCTCAGTCCTGTGACAGTCATGTACTGGTATATTGCACATAAAAGAAATGATGTTATCAAGCAGCATTCCAGCTGCATCAAGAAAATAAATAGTAGTGCATCAAGCAGCCTTATTTTTTATAAAGTTCCTGAGTACTAAAAAAATAAAAACACTTAGAAATACACCAGTTTTACAAAAAACACAAGTATAATGGTGATAGGGGAATGCATAATATTCTTTTTATCAGAGACAATGGAATTAGGTTGCTGCCCATCCTAATTTTTTCAGAAGCTTCAGAGGGGTAGCCGAGGTAGTCTGTAACACGGAGGTGGGCAAAAGGGCCTCCGCAGACCAGATCCAGCCCGCTAAGCAGGTTGATCTGGCCCATAGAGGCCCTGCTGCTTCCTGCCCCCAGACAATTTAGGTCCTGGGGGAGGGGAGGTGCATGAAGCTTCCTCCTGCCCTGCCAGGAGCATGTGGCACTTTGAAGTACCATGTGCTGCCCATGGGATGGGAGAAGACATCAGGTGCTCCACAGCCCCCAAGCCCTGATTGACCTGGGGGTGGGGGAGCGGCACGAAGGTTCCTCCACCCTTCCCCCACCCTGCGAGGAGCACAGTCACGCGGGGTGAGGGCAGAGTGAAGGACGCCTTACGCAGCTCCCCCACCCCCAGGCCCTGATTGGCCTGGGGGGCCTGCCCTGCAAGGAGTGAGCAAGTGCCATGTGCTCCTGGCAGGGGAGGGAGTATGGTGGGAGGTTTCGTGTGCTCTCCCGCCCCCAAACCCTGATTGGCCTGGGGGTGGGGGAATATGCAAAGCCTCTTCCTGCCCTGCCAGGGGCATGGGTGCCTAGTGGGAAGGGGGGAGCAAGGCGCTCTCTCATCCTCAGACCAATCATGGTCTGGGGATGGGGAAGCCCAGAAGCATCTTGACCCCGCCCCTTCCGGTGTAGGCCCTGCCTCTTCTGATGTAGGCTCCCCCCCCTGGGGTGGCCATTTTGAAGTGGCCCCTGCCAAAAATTATTGCTCACCCCTGCTGTAACAGGAAAAACTGAAAAATAACAAATTGTCTAGTAGCACCTTAAAAACTAACAAAATATGTAGATCAGGGGTGGCCAACCCATTAAACAAAGAGAGCCAAAACAGCAGTGGAAAAAATGAAAAGAGCTGCACTCAGAATTGTTAAGGAGAAAAAAAACAACAACAACTCCCCACCAGCCAGAGTTGTTGAGCAAACAAACAAACAAACAAAAAAGGATGCTGCTTCTTTAAAAACCGCTGGTTAGGCTTTTTGGCTATCTTGCCAGTGCCATTTTGCCATGCCGGACAGCTCCCCTGCACCTGGAGGTGAGCACAGGGAAATGGGGGCAGTTTGTAGAGGTGCATGGAGCAGCTTCGGGAGCTAGGCTTTGTGAGCCGTACTTTCAGGGGTAAAGAGCCGCATACGGCTTACCCTTATGTAGATGGTATCATTGGGCAAAATCCACTTCTTCAGATGACCAGAGTCATCTCCAGTTCCAAGAATAAATAAGGGGAGAGGGGAAGAAGGCAAAAGGGAAGGTAGATAGTTCAAATAGTTACAAGAGGCTGTTAAGAACCATTAGCACCTCCATGCTACGTCTAGACTACATCCCTTTTTTGTAAAAGGGATGTAAATTAGACATATCGCAATGGCTAATGAAGCAGGGATTTAAATCTCCCCTGCTTCATTAGCATAAAAATGGCTGCCGCTTTTTTTCAGCACGGAGCTTTGCCGGAAAAAAGCGCCAGTCTAGACACTGATCTTGTGGAAAATAAAGCCTTTTCCGAAAGATCCCTTATCCCTCTATGGTTCATGTCTAGGTACTTTTTGGCTCTGTCAATCTGTTTTTTCACTTCTCCAGGTGGGTACTTCAGTTTTAAGAATGCTCTATATAGATCCTGTAGGTGTTTGTCTCATTATCAACAATCTACAATGTATCCTGGAAAATGACCCCTCTCTCTCAGAGGCCTTGGGGGAAAAGCCAATTCTCGCTTACTATTTGACAAAACATGGCTTTGTGAATTTTTTTGGGGAGGGAGGGGAGAAACATTTTACTTTTTTTTGTTTTAACAAAAGGAAATGAAACAAATTTTCAAATAATTCCAAAGAAAGCATGTCTCATTTCTATTTCTAAAAATCCTCAAAATGTTCAGTTTTGATATTTTTAATTAAAAACATGTTTAGGTAAGGTTCCCACTTAAAAAATAATACAATAACAAAATCCTCTTCTGACCAGCCCTTGTTCTAACATGTCAGTTTTTGAACTCAAGGAGAGAAGTGAGGTCAGTTAGTACAAAGATTTCCTTTTTTATAACCTGTCCTTGTAAACTAACTCTTTTCTATTGCGGCTGCTTTTGTAGATACCATATCCTTGTGGGCCTGAATGGTCTTTTTCCTTATTTGACATTTTTATATTAAAAATATTTTGGCCCTGACACAAGGTATCACACAAGTATTATCTTCACATGATAGGGAATAAATAATAAATTATATTGTAGCATAAGATATCTGTGTTCATGTGTCGGGGGAAGGACCAAATGGACCAAATGTGTAAACCTAACCCACTCACTGTTCCAGCATTAAACAGTATAAACAAGGTTCAGGGGTTGGTATAGAGAACTCAGCCTGCTTAGTACCAGGGCAAACAGACCATTAAAGCTCCTTTTCGTTTTTTTCTTAAAGATACAGACAAGAAACAAAAACAACGTAAGTATTTAAAATGTAAAACTCTAAAGAAGGCATCCATTTTCACAACATTCCTTGTCCCCTTTTCCTTTATTTGGAGAAAGATTTAGAAGGAACCCCTCCTCCCATCTTATTTGACAGTCTTAGATAGTAACAAAGATGGCAATAGTTGTCCTTTTGGGGAAAAGAGAAGAAACTAGTTGAGATGAGCTTGAGTTGTTTTTGCTATAGCTGTTAAAGTTCATTCCCATTTCGTTTCTGGTAGTGTTTGGGATTTAGCTGGAGTTGATTGTGGTGGCAATGTTATTTGAGTCCCTCTCTCTTCAAAAGTGATGAGGAGTCCTGTGGCACCTTATAGACTAACAGCTTTATTGGAGCATAAGCTTTTGTGGGCAAAGACCAAGTGGGTCTTTGCTCACGAAAGCTTATGCTCCAATAAAGCTGTTAGTCTATAACAGGCATGTCCAAAGTCCGGCCCGCGGGCCAATTGCGGCCCGTGTTCCGGTTTAATATGGCCCCACAGGTAATTTGGCAATATCTATCTTTTATGGCCCCCAACGAATCCATATGTATTGAGATGAATACATTGTAAAATCTCAGTTAATGTCAGTTGGTATAAATCAGTTATAAATATATTTGGACACAACATGTATACTTGGTGTTATGTTCCTGTTCATATTTTTTGAACTTAAAAGTTGACAGACAACCTTTATTACCAATAATATGTAATGTACTTTACAATGTTCCTGACATATATTTCAGCTTCTTAGATTTTTTTTTCATCTGGCCTTCAGATATGAAAGGCAGAGTGATTTAACACCTGTTTAGATTTGTCATCCATGTGACGAAATGAAAAGTATGCTGTTTGCAATAAACTTTGCATAAAATAGTTAATTTGCATTTAATTTTAATGGTTCAAAGAATGTCAGGCAAAATGGTCGGCCCTCACGCATGTTCACTTCATCAAATCTGGCCCTCTTTGAAAAAAGTTTGGACACCCCTGGTCTATAAGGTGCCACAGGACTCCTCGTTGCTTTTGCAGATTCAGACTAACATGGCTACCCCTCTGATACCTCTGTCTTTAGTTTGTTTTGGTCAGGTCTTCTCTCAGGATGAGGGTGAGGGGGATCTGGGGTTCAGGAAGCCAGGTGGTAGCCATGATGGTAAAGCTCACTCCAGTTGCGTATATCTGTTCTCTATTCTCCCCCCTCTCCCAATTCTTTTTTAGGGGTCCACAAAGGGAATGGTGAGTGGTATAACCATCCATTCCCTCATTATTTTGTTCACTCATTAGGCCTAATATCTCACATGCCAATTTTGGTTCATTAATTTCTGGTTCCACATATTCTGTTTTTACCTACCATGATTTGGAATATAGCTTTTGAGTTGTATCAGTAGGCCTTTTTGTTTAAGCTAATAAATTTTTTTCCTCTCCCATTAAAATTTGTTACTATAGATCAGGGTTGGCCAAACTTATTGGACCTCCAAGCGACGTTCAACACTCTTTAAAAGTTCAAGAGCCAGGGCGCACCTACTAGGAGCTGGGGGCTGAGGTTTCCCCAAACCCTGGCAGGTACACCCCACATGTCTGAAACCGGAAGACTCCCCTCCCCACTGGTCAGGAGCCCCAAGACCCTCTCCCCACTGCAAGGCAGAGGTCCTGAGCTTCCCGTACCCCTGGTGTTGTAGATAGAAAATGGAGGGTGTGGAGGAGCCAAACTTAAATGGTAAAAGTTTCATGAGGTTTATGAGCCACAGTTTGGTTATGCCTGTTACAGGTTAGTGTGACATTTTATGAATTTTTACGTACTTTTTACTGTTGAACTTACAGTGGGTAAGTTTATAGGCCCAACTACTATAATAGGGGTCACATCAAATGAAAAGATGACCTTGTATTTTCTAATAAGTCTCTATAGGATATTTAAATTCCAGCTTCCTCACTATACTAATCTCTTAAACATAGGTTAGAAGCAGTTGAAAGAAAGTCCACAACATCTCATACATGAAAGTACCACTTCCTACTATGATACAGAGCCATGAGGTCCTTACCAAAAAATTACTAAGCTAGGGAAAACATATTTTAGTTTGTATAGTAGTTAGTACTGAGCATTCCTTAGGAATAAAATACATTTCTATAAAGCCATAGTAACTTCTCTCCAATGTAACTGTGCCCATGCTAGCTAGTAATATGAGACAGGCCTAGACTAGAACAGAGGATAATGGGCGTTACTTATACAAAAAATAAAATAAACCAGTATCGTGTCATGAAGTGAGTTATCTTTCAGCATGGCACAAAGGTGACTGAGATCGTAACCTTTCTTTTTTGGAAAAGCATGCTTTATGCATGTACATGAAATAAGGCTGGTAGGGTAGTTATTAATGATGCTATGACACTTTTACAAGATTAAACATGTTAATCATAATGTCCTGATTATACTCTATATTCTTACTACCTAAACTTGTGTTAATTAAATTAAAGAATTACATGACACATGTTCATAAGTGGCAGAATGTGTGAAAGGTTAAGAATTGTACAGGTAGCTGTGATTTAGAGGATTCCTAACTTTTAAGGGCTCTGCTCGGAATCTTAAAAATACTTTTTAATGTAGGGTTTTTATATTATAAGCCATGATGGTAGCACGCCCTTTTTAAAGTTTGCCTGATGTTTCCCAATATTAGACCTTGTTTTCAGTTGCTTATAACTTTGCCAAACTTTAACTATTTAGGCTGAAATTTTCCAAGCCATGTCAGCCTCAAGTTAATATTTTTTTTTGGATGGTGGTGGTGGAATTTCATTCAAAACGGTTTAGTCATCTGCAAGAAGGAGGAGATGTGAATAAATTGAGCACCTTTGTTTGAAAATCTCTAAAGAACCCAATGGTTTGGAGAACGAACTTAACATTTGGCGGGGGAGTCAGGACCTTTTGCTGTCCCTGTGAAAATCTGTCTTAATTTTACTAAGGGATAAGCCTTTGAAAAAAATCACAGTGTGCATGTGCCTATTAGGGACTTAAATTTTACCAGCTTAATTCTCAGAAGTCTGTCTACATAGTGCAGGCTCCAGCCTGGAGCTCAGGGTGATTTTTCCTGCAGTTGCTGATCTGGGGTGCTGTGGCCCATGCCAATGTCAGGCACCCATAATAAAAGCAGAAAGTTTGTCTTTCCTATGCACCCAGTAATCCCACTGCTGGACGCAGGTGGCATGGAGGAGGGAGCAGCCTGATTCAAGTACAGAGGGTACAAGAGCTCGGCATGGTGGGGCATATAGGGAACAGACTGAGACAAGGAGCTGGGTTACAGGTAACTAGATATTGAGGTAGAGGGAGGGAAACTGGGACCAGGAGTGGGGGGGAAGGGAGAGACTGGAAGCAGCTGGGCTAAGAAAATAAGATTAGGAGTGAGTCATATAGGGGTGGGGACTGAGAGGCAGTAGGTGAGGGGAGGCCTAAAATTGGATGAAGGAACCAGGGAGAAACTGGAACTGAATGTGCGAAAAGACTGGGACCGACAACCAGTGGGGCTGCAGGATGCAGGTGAAGAGGAAGGGGTGTCAGAGCTGACAAATAGCCAGGGAGTAAAGGGAAAAATAAGACTGTCTGGGCAAAGGAGCTGGGGAAATGAAGTAGAGGAGAGACATTAAGATTGGACAAGGATCTCAGGGTGGGAGATTGGGGCTGGAAACTAGAGGGGATAGGGAACCTGGGTAGGGGAGAGATTAGATGAGGAGCCAGGAGGGGGTTGAACAGGAACTGACTGAAAAAGGAGACTGAGACTAAGGCTGCATCCACTAGCACTTGATTTAGTGGGCTTAGTGAAGACCAGCCAAATCGATTGCAGATTGCTTTGTGGTTGACCCCTGTACTTTACCCTGGATGAGAAGAATAATGTAAGTTAATAGAAAAGTTTCTACCGTCAACCATCCATGGCCAGTGGTGGCCCATCAATACAGCTAACTAGGCGGTCACCAAGATAAATGGCTGTTGAGGGCTTTGGAGGCGGGGGCGCCGATCGCGCGTTTCACCTAAGGCGCCAGTTGCCAGCAGCTCATCTAGGGCCACTCCTGCCTGTGGCATAGATCCGTGGTTAACTCAACCTTAGGTACTTCAACTCCAGCTATATTATTTACATAGCTGGAGTTGTTTACCTTAGGTTGAATGTCAGTGGTAGTGTAGACATAGGTTCCAATGAGAAGTTAGATGAACCGAGAGTGAGACGATCTAGGTTAGGACTGGGATAAGGGAACCAGAGGTTTTTGTAAACACAAATGGGACTACTCTGATCATTGTGATTTCCTGGCCAAAGAATTTCCCTGAATAAATTCCTATTTGAACTAGAGAATATATCTTTTACAAAAATTCATTGTTGATTTAAAAATTGATAGTGATGGATAAACTATCATCCTACTGCTTGGTAAATTGTTCCAGTGGTTAATTACTCTCACTGTTAAAAATTTGCATCTTATTTCCTGTCTGAATGTGTCTAGCTTCAACTTCCTGTCACTGGATCTTGTTACATCTTTCTCTGTTCCATGAAAGGGTCTGTTATTTAAACATTTGTTCCCCATATAAGACTGTCATCAAGTCACCTCTTACCCTTCTCTTTGTTAGCCTCTTTGAGTCTATCACTAGAAGGCATGTTTTCCAATCCAAAGAGAATAGAACTGCTCTACACCTATGCAAGATTCCTCTAGTTATACACCAATGATCACATTAGTACATTTGTCCACGCTGTTGCCTAGGAACTCAATCATCTGATTATCCACCACAAACCACTAGTGTTTTTAGAGTCACTGCCTCCCAGGATAAAGTCGTTCATTAGGATAGGGAAGGGATACAACAAAGTCAAGGATTGTTTGTAGGAGGCAGGACAGAATGGGTAAGACTTGAAGGATGGGGAATGGGCAAAAGAATGCCCATTACAGCATATTCCCCTTCACAGCCTGAAATAACATCCCAGATTTCTGAGTCTCACTATTTCCCTGCACTCTGCAAATATTTGTGGAACCCCTCTGGAAGAAAATGTGTCTCAATCCCCCTCTAATGCTGGGCCACATAGAGGATGCAAAGCTATAACTGTATCAGTTATTCTATAAACTGAATTGGCAGAGAGGTCTATGCAGCGGGCTGTAAGAGTTCCAACCCTGTTAATTACCATGTGGGTGTCAATATGATACTAAATGAAGGAACTTCTGGGATTTTTTTCAGTTTGTTTGGTTTTTTTTAATGTGTAAAGTTACATACACACAATCTGTTAAAGGAACATTATGAAGATTGCAATCAGGCTCTCAAAAAAGGGAAATGCCAGAGTCATCCTTTTTGGCATCCTTTTTGGCGCGTCCTTCATTATACAACCCCAAGTCATCCCAAGAGCGGATCCATTCTATGACTGAAGGAGACAGGAAAAATGGGGGAAAAAATTGTGATTAAGAGCGTCTTATAATGTACACACACCAGAGGACTGAATTAAGGTTGTACAGGCATCCTTAATGCTGGCATTTCCTAATTTATGAATGCTTCACTTTGCAATATAAATAATGTTTGTAATGTAATTTTTTGTGTGTAATGTAAAAATGAATAGGTACTAACAAGTCACATGCCAGCCATCATCATGATTACTCTTCTTGCACATTGTATTCCTTTTCCTTCCACACTTAATCTCTTTTCTTTTCCAGATTGTAAACTATTCGGGATGCCCAATGTCTTCCTGAATATCTGTACAGCATGTATAACATTTTTGAAGGTATTTATAAAATATAAGAATAATAAGGCCATTTCATGAGTCACCCAGACCAATATCTGGGAGCTGTTCAGGAGTAAGTTGAAGATCTCATGAGGTTTTTCAAAAGAGAAAAATCCATCTCTTAATGCAGGGGTGAGGCACCTCAGATACGGGGGCTGGATGCGGCCCCCAGCTTGCCTGGCTCTGCCCCTGAGCTGTAGCCTTGCAGTCCAACATCACTAACCTGCTAACCTTGCTTGCAAACCATACTTGCAAAAACTTATCAATTTTCACTATTCTATCTGAGCAGTAATGCAAGGCCCATGAGTTTTTATCCTGTATGATTTTAGCTTCAGCAGAAGAATAAGGGTACAAGAATGATATAAGACAAGATACAAGATTAGATATAAGTTTTTTCTTTGTTGAAATATGTATAATCTTAAAACATCAATAGATATATTTAGTGGGTAGTAGAATGTGCTGGATCTGGCTCCTTGAGATGAGACAGGTGCTACCACAGAGCCATATACTGACATAAACAATAACATACAGACATCCTACGTCCTGAAAATAGACTTGTCAGACCTGGCATCTGATGCCAGTCTCACAGGTGCGGGTGTTATAACATAATTGTCTGAGTTTAAGAACAGTACGCCCCAAAATATACCCTAACTTGAGGGGACAAACATCCTGCTTTTCTCAGAAAGCAGGAACAGCACAAGACTTGCGGTATTTCTGTGTATGTTATTCAAAGCACCCCCTCCTCACAAGAACACTGCTTGACAGCTCATGCATATTCAGAGAGGTGGTCTCATTTAATCCCACAATCAAACATGAGCACCCACAAACATCTTAGGATGCAGAAGTCTGTTTTTACCTTTCAGGGTTGGTCTAGAAAACGATTAGGCCTATAAATCTGTGCAATTCGAGAGTGCAAGGTGTGATCATCATTCTCATTTTCTCTACCTTCTCTTTACTTACTTTCTAAACTTCCCTTATAAGTACTATTCACATCTTTAGTTTCTTATGCTAGCTCTCATCTCTCACTGAAATACCTCCTATATCAACGGAGTAGGTCCTATAACTCCTCAAAGTCAGCAAGAGGGTGTGAGGTGTGAGAATGGTGTTCTATTAGGTAATTGCTACTGTATACTTAGATTATATCCATGTTACCACATAAGGTTATTAAAACTCTGTATCTAATTGTTGCCAGAAATATATGAATGTGTTTACTTGTATTGCCTATTGCAATAAAGGCAGTTATTAGTTTGTACCAGACCTATTGAGTGTGGATTCTGCGGATTCCCGAAAACTCCCTCTCAGACACAGAGATCATCAGTAACATCTAACCTTATGACAGGGGACGAGGGACAAACCAGGAATTTTCTAGTCAGATGTGGTGAGCCTTTATCCAAATTATATATATTCCTAAATGCCCGGCCAACAGTGGCGAGCCATCCAGGTGTTTTCTGGGAATCCACAGCCACAGTTTCTGTGGAAAAGAGATTTTTCCCTGTCTGGTACCAATTGGTATCATTTAGGCACTGTGTGATAATTTTAAAAGTGGAATTTTACAGTATACAGTTATACAGTTCTTGCTTGCCTAGTGACACTTACTAGTGTCACTTCCTCTTCTGGTCCCTGTGGTTTTGTTTGGCAATACGCCCAGACAAAGGGTAGCGTAAAGAAAGAGTTTTCCTTTTTTTGTTGTGACTTAACTGTTTCGTGGCCACCTGTATTGTAGTATTGGAATCTTGCCGGGAGTTGGTTATTTGTGTGTGCGTGCATTTAAGGGGTTTGAATTGTTTGGTTTTTGATAAGTGGTTGTGTCTGGATCTGACAATCCACCTTCAGAGCAGCAGGGGAATTACTTATTTTTTCATCCTGCTGAGTTGCAGGCAATCAGGAACCCATACGTTTTCCCTGTTTTTAGTCCCTGCAGCTTCCCTGGGCCACAGCCTCAAGATGGCTGGGGTAGACCCCATTACTCCCAGATTCCCCCAATGAGAGCTTTTACTGCTTCATTTGCCTTCTAGGCTTTTGAGGGAAGAGGAAGATTTTTGTACCCCTTATACTCCTATGTTGGGACTTTTCTTAATTGTGAGACCAGTCAGGGGCATTCTGTGTTTGTCTGGTCATAAGAAGGGGTCACTTTCTGACCACTGAGTTAGATTATGTTAGTGTTTAATAGTTTCAATCCTCAATATTTTTGTAAATTGTGGAAGTGAGTTATCTACAAAGTGTCATCTATGAGTGGAAATAGAGGAGAAAGAGTGGGCACAAGCATCCCGTAGGATGCATTTGGAATCATATGCCTACTGTTATGTTCTATTACATGGTGGTGGTATAAAGAGAATATAGGATGCAGAGAATCTGCAGAACCACAAGGATCCATGGGGCTTGGTGAGCCAGATCTTTGAGTTGGAAGAATGAAGGGTAGAAAGATTAAGTTATGTCTACACTAGCCCCCTCGATCGATCTAGGGAGGCTAATGAGGGTGACCGAAATTGCAAATGAAGCACGGGATTTAACTATCCCACGCTTGAGTTGCATGTTCCCAGCCGGTCATCATTTTAGAAATTGACTATCCTGAAGTAACTGCCCGGGTCTACACACGGCCGTGAAACGGGATTTCGAAATAAAGCCCTAAATTAAATTAGCTGGTATTCCTCCTGCAATGAGGTTTGCTACACAGTGTCTAATAACCGGTTGTCGTGTTTTGAGGAGAAAGGTGAGCAATCAAACTGAGGTGATTAAACAGATTCAGTGATTGAGAAGGGGGAACAGATTAAGGAGTTGAAGAAGTGGTGCAGAGAATTGGAAAGAAAGAAGGGCTTACCAGAGACAGTTCAGGACTCTGACACAGCAAGCGAAAGTGATCAGAAGACAGAGAGAGAAGAATCTCCACAGACTGAACGAGTATCTGATTATTTACCAACGGTTCCTACCCACATGTCTGGCCTTCCCATAGGGAAGGTGGAAATGATAGAGATAGAGCAAGTGACTCGGAGAAGGGTAAGAGAATTGAGAGAGTTGGCAGCAGCTGAGAAAGCTTTTTGGCAGCAAGGAATCTGACAGAGGAAGAAGATGACTCCACAGATATGAAGTCAGAAGCAGACACTGTTTTGCTAGACTCAGGCTCTGAAGAGGAAAGGTTAAGTGGAGACCCGGAAGAGAAATACTCCATATTATGCGAGCTCTTGCGGTCTCTCACTCCACCTATAGCATCGCCTCCCCAGATGGCAGCATTAATTGCAACACCTTCGAAGGCTCAATTTGAGAGAGAATTACAGCAAATACTAGAATGAGAATTAGAGCAGTAGCCAAAGCTATGCAAACTGCTGATTTGTATTATTTTACTATCACCTAGATGCAGGTGAGAGTGTGTAAGTTTACAGCCTAGAGATGCAATACCAAAACTGTCAACTCCCTCACCATCTATTAGGGCGATAACCTTCAAGGCAGAGAGCCTGACATTTTTATTCCCAAGGGAACACCCCCTAAGGACACCAAGAGTTGGGTTCCTGGGTGATAATACACCACCCAGGCTTAGGTGTGACTGATGTACTGATGGATGGCACATCACTAATGTCCTTACTGGGCAAGAGAACTCCCCCAAGCTCTTTATGAACTGCTCCCTGGAGTTTTCTGTAAAAGTTAGCTCTGAGGAGGAGATTGATTTGGGAATAAGTCAGGAAGGTAATTCCACCATTGGACTGTAGTGAGTCAGCATGGCCTCTGGCTGACCCGGAAGGGGAAGCACTCCATAAGACCCCTTGGTGGGTGGGGATAGAGCTGCCTAGTCCCTCCCACAAGAAGCAGGTGGGCAGGTGTGGGACTACAAGAGCAGGGACTGAGAGCTCAGTTAGAGCCTTGTGGGTGAGCAGGCCAGACGCTCTCCCCAGCCTCCCCAGGGGGAGGTATGGCTGCCCCGTCATACAAGGGATGACTGGGTTGGGTCCCCAGGATTACTGCCTGGGAGATGGGCCAAGGCCACCCGAACACCGCCAAGCTCCGAGAATGGGCTGAGATGGTCAGAGCCCATACCAGTCCCCAGAGAAGGGGCTGCGCTGCTGGGACCAGTGAGCAATCCTGACCTTGACATCCTGCCAGCACTTTCGCCCTCAGAGGACTCTGAGAATCAGCTGTCGTGCCAGGTAGGCCCACAGGAGGAACTGGGAAGCAGCCCAAGGAAAGTCAACCCCAGGCCAGCTGATGAGATGGAGGTTGGTTGGGCAGCGTGTTGCGGCCTGGATCCCTGCTGACCCAGTGGCAGCCTGTTCTGCCACTGTTAGGGTCCTGGGATGGGATGCAGTGGAGTGGGTGGGCCTGCATCCCCCCTGCTACTCCTCCACCTTGGGTGGCAGGTTCCCGCTGTAGGGAGAAAACCCCAGCTCTTGTCAGCTTTCTGCCAGAGAAAGGAGAACTGTTTGCTGCCCTGCACTCATCCCAGGCCTGGGCGCCTGAACTCTCAATAACTGTTTATTTGCTGCCCCATCCTGAACCAGGGCCTGGGCCACTAACCCCCGAGACTGGAAGTTTGCTGCCAAGTCCCAAACTGTTTGGGACTTCACGCAGGGCTAGGGCCAGGGAGCTGGAAATCTCTGTTTAGCTGGCCAGTGTAGTGAGCCAGTGTGGCCTCCTGTTGACCCGGATGTTTACATGGACATTCCATGCTCTAGCTTTGGATACCCTGTGGAAGGGTAAACTTTAGACATTAAAACTTTAGATTCAGTTGCTAAACAGGTGGGAATGATGGGCAATGTTTCTATCACTATGGATGCTCAGAGAGTCCAGAAAATGGCCCAAATCTTTGGTCTGTGACAGAAGGACGACTGGGTCAAGATCCTACAGTTCATTATGGATCAGGCATTACAGAGCACCTTACCTTTGAGGTGAGGAATCTTTTGCACACACGGTGGCCCTGCTGCAGCAAAAACAATATCCCGGACAGTCTGGAGTGGTGAGCAGCTAAGTCTGAAACAAAAGCAACATGAGACATGCCCCCCATACCACCAGTTCCATTTGCAGCTGCGCGCTGCCGGGAACAGCCACAGGGAATCAGAGCTAGAGGGACCACCATATGTGAGCTTAGTAGTCAATAATTCACTTCCTCATTTTCAGGAAAAGGTCAACATGCTCATTAAAAAGAAGACTGCCTTAGGCGAGGCCCTGGCTTTGTTAGCCAAGGCCCATTCACAGGTGCCAGAGGGTATGTCTAGACTATATGCCTCTGCCAACGGAGGCATGTAAAATAGGCTACCCAACACAGTCAATGAAGCGGGGATTTAAATATCCCCAGCTTCATTAAAATAAAAATGGCCGCTGCGCTGTGCCGGCTCAGCTGATTGTCGGCACAGCGTGCGAGTCAAAACACAGATCGGTCGACAGCGGAAGCCTTTGTTGACCGCTCCTTTATGCCTTGTGAAATGAAGTTTACAAGAGTGGTCGACAAAGGCTTCCCTTGTCGACCGATCCACATCTTGACTTGAGCGCTGTGCCGATGATCAGTTGAGCCTACCCAACGCAGTGGCCATTTTTATTTTAATGAAGTCGGGGATATTTAAATCCCTGCTTCATAGACTATGTCGGGTAGCCTATTTTACATGCCTCTGTCGGCAGAGGCATGTAGTCTAGACGTACCCTAAGGGGTGAAAGAAAATTCCGGTGGCAGCTTTGCAAGATCTTCAGGCTTCCACAGTAGGGATTGAGGGTCCAAATGGAATTCCTCAAGTACAAACCTGAACTAACTCACAATTTTCTAGATCTCAGCATTGACATAATAATAATAACTAGCACAACAACTGACAGAGATGTATATCTAGATCTAGGGGAGGGCCTCCTTGGGATCATGTTCCTTTCTCTACAGGTACAGCCCAAGTCACCAGCGCTGCACCAGTGTGATAATCTTTGGGCTATGCATCATTTAATGCAACTAAATCTTGAGGAACTCAAGGAGCTTTGAACATATTTGGTCAAGCTGGAACCAGGAGGCACTCATCCTCATCCAAACCAGCCAGTGGCCTCCATGGACTCAGCTCCACCCTCTGAGTGGTTGTACCCACTTCCTGAAGAAAATACTCTTGAGGCAGTAGAGCCTGAGGACACAAACAGTGCCCTATCCGTTTATGCCATCACTTGTCAGTCACCATCATAATGGATGGAGGGGATGCATCTGCTAAAAAACAGTACCCCTATCCAGATCAAGCTGTGCTAAAACAATTAAGTCCTTATTGGCCAGAGGGTATTGCATACGTGTACTTCCACATCAAATTCGTCCTGTCAAGAAACTAGATGGTTCTTGGCACCTGACTATTGATTACAGATGTTTAAATCAGGTTGCACCTACTTGTGCCCCTGCAGTAGCCAAAATCCCAGATCTTATCAAATCTTTAGACCCAGAGTCCACATGGTTTACTGTCCTAGACATCAGAAACAGCTTCAGGAGTTTACCAGTGGCTCAAAAATCCTCATATAAGTTTGCATTTAGTTTCCAGGACATTCAGTATTCTTGGACTAGGTTATCATAAAGCTATAAATATGGCCATGCACTATTTCAGGCTTAAATGCAAAGAGTACTTGAATAATTTTCTAAACTTTCTATTTTGTTTCATTTTATAGATGATCTGAGTCTAGCTACTCGCACCTCAGAGGAGCACTTGGCAAGATTGGACAAGCTGTTACAAATCCTAGAAAAAGTGGGATTGAAGTGCAACCCTGTCAAACACAGCTAATGAAATCCAATGTTTCCTTCTTAGGTCACACTCTGACAAGGAAGAAGGTGGAGGCAGTTTGACAACTACCAATACTAGAGAACCCTACAGCCCTTAGATCATTCTTGGGCCTAACTGGCTTCCACAGAGAGTTTGCTTCTATTGCAGGTCCGTTGTACTAGTTACTCCAGAAGATGTATAGTGGGAATGGACTGAACAACATATGGACGCAGTGTCTCATCTGAATCAGGCCATTGCCAAGCCTCTGATGTTGATCAGTCCAAATCCTGAGCTATTTTTCCTCCTGAAGGTGGTAGTGAGTGTAAATGCATTGGTGGCCATTGCTTCACAAAAGAGAGACCTGAGAAAGTCTGACCTATGGTCTATGCCTCATGTTCACTATCTGCAGTAGAGCTCAGACATAACAACTGTGAGAAGTATTTATTGGCCACCAGCTGGGCCACCATCATTTTGCTTTCTTAATTGGCTTCAGCCCAATCATATTGCACTCATTGCACCCCCCCCCCCCCCATACTCCCCTGTCAACCGAGTTAAAGAGAACAAGCCTTCTCTCACTGGGGGACCCCTGTGAAAGTGGAATTGGGTCACATTTCCCAGGGCAGTTTTGCAAAGACTATCTTAAATTAATGGGAGTTTCGCAGAGACTAAACATCCCATGCTGACCGTCAGTCGTCTGGGATGGTGGTATGAACTAATCAAATGATAATGATTTGAGGAAACTGGTTGATGCCAATAGGAGCAATTGGGATACCCTTATGCTTTTGCTTCTCGAACATTTAATTTGGCACATCTGTGGCACTCAACTAGAGGGAATCAAAATGGATACCTACCTGCAAAATCTGCAAGAACATTTAAATTAGGTCCACTTGCAGGTAGCTGCCAAACTGTGTAAACCTTGACGTAAGACCAAAGCCTATCTTGATATGAACTAGAGAGAGAACACTTGGGAAGTTGAAGACCTGGTAATGTCACTATCCTATAAAGCCCCAGAGCACAATTGTGTGATCGATGGATCGGACCCTTCCGAATCATCGACAAACTCATTTCAGCAGTGCACAGAATCAGGGTAACAGGAGAAAATAAGCATAATAGGGATAAAATCTATCACACTATACAGTTAAAGCTGTATTGATCACCCAGGTCCCTGGAGCAGGTTGTTCCCCAGTCGCTAGGTGAACCAGCCTCTGAGAAGTCTCCTCTGGAACGTCAGTCCAGCTGATTGCAGTTAGTTGATCACAGTTAGGAAATGGACAGTGAGATTCCTGATTTGCTATTCCTTCATCTTTATCCTGAAAGCAAGACTATGTTCAAACCCGGGACTCAAACTTGGCAGAAAGAATCTTTGGTAAAAACCCAGAACCCCAACGTATGCCAGCGAATCAGCACTCAAGTGTCCAACCTGAAGCATCATATTACATCTAAGAAAGTGGAATGTTTTCTCACTGTCAACCAGGGTGATGAACTTGTTTTACAAATGTAGGCCAATATGCCACAAGACAATCTTTTGAGTCCTGTACCCAAGATTGAGCATAACTTGAGTCTTGAGGTAACATTAATTTTTATTTGGAACTGAATTGAGGAGACAAAGGTTGGGATCCAAAAGGGATTATGATTTAGGAATATACTCTGAAACAGAGAAAGCTAATAACCGTCTTTAAATGAGGGAAAATTTTCTGCCTAGACTAATAAAATATCCATGTCAATACACCATATGCCAGCATTTATGGCTGGTAGACATCAGGTAGGAATTTGTGTAGCTTTTCAGCACCCAGATAATTGTGTTTGATCAGATTATGTCAGGGGAATTGTTCAGTCATCTATCAAAGACCAAACCCCAGAAATTGTCAATATAAGCCCCTACCTTGGCTTTGTCTATCAACCAATTCGACCTATTATAGGTTAAACCCTTAAGGGAGAACCCAAAGTGAGGAGGATGCAACAATTACATCTCGTACATAATTGATTCAGCATCCCTTGTACATGGAATCGGACGTAGGTGAGCTCTTTAATGAGGCTCAAAGGAAAATTAACCAATTTATTGTCCAAAATAATGATCAGGAAAAGGATCTGGCTTTAGGAAAGGAAATTATTTGTTCTACTTATGTAGAATATGTTGTAGATACCATTACAGAAAGATTACATTCCCTTAAATTGGGAAGAGTCCCTAACTTGATTAAGGATGAACAATTGCTTAATTGGTATTGTCCCAAATGTTTCCAGAGGCATGAAAAGGAGCAATCTACTTGTTTGGATGCATGCCCACGTACATCCTTCAGTATCATATGGCAAATAGGATCTGTGACACCACACCCCAACCAACACTGCTATTCAGTCTCTAAAATTTGTGCTGAGGAGCAGTCCTTGTATGTTTCATTCACAGTGTCCTTGCCTCTGTTTGATCCAGATAAGGATGTGTCTGAGCAATTGGGTACTGTCCAATCCATAGGTCACCCTGAAGACATCTGTAAGGAACATGTGGGAGTGCCTCCCTTGGATGTCTATCACACACCAACCCGAACATGGAAGATACCACAGATGACCTTCCATGTTGCTCCATGTTGCTCTAAAAAAGGGCCCCAGTACATCTGCAGGTGTAATGTGTTTGAGGCAAATACAGTTCTGGGTGGACTCCAGGGACAGCTTCATAACTGATCATTATGTGCAGCCCAGTTAACTAAATGGAAGACTCTGACCAACGGGGTGACCTATCCAGGGAATGGCCTATTTTGCACAGTCATTAACAGAAAGGTATTCCAGTGTAGCTCCTTGGCGTGTCTGGTCACAGATCGAAATATTTGTTTTACTCCAATTTATCGTAATTTTCCTCAATCAGTAATCAAGGGATTTCCCCAATTCCTGCCTTTGAGAACACAACTGTAGTTTTATTGGAACCCTCATGCCAGGATTTAGCGGTCCAGAATTCCCTCAACATTTTTGGTCTATATTCCTCCTTCGGGATTACAATTTAAACAAATGTTGGCCTGTAAAGACACTCACCTCATCCAAATCACTAATGATATGGACAAGGCCTGACAGACAGTCACCCAGTTATTAGAGTGAATGAATTAGAAACAAGTGTCCCTTGGGAGACACCCAATCTAACAGGATGGGTTATTGTTCATAGAGTTGCAACGGGAATCATATTACCATTCTAGGTGGTCTGTGCTGTAAAATCCATGCCTTGCAAAGACGCATAATGAAAAGAAAAAAGCATCTACGCATCCTTTATCAAGAAAGGGACATCTATATTTCAGAGAGTTTGTCTGTTTATGTGTCTGTTTGCCGTGTGTCTGTCCCCCAGCTGGGGGACATTTATCCCTGCCCCGGCTGTGCTCACTGCAGGCCAGGGAGAGGCATTTCTCACCTGGCTGTAAGCTGTGGTGAGAGAGGCCTCGGGTAGTCTTTTTTCCCCGGGGCAGCCTGTATACTGAGCCCCTCATTCCCAGCCCCACTGCCCTGAGCACTGATTTAAATAAAGCATGTACATTTTCATTTTATTTTCTAAAAAACAATTATTAATTGAATTAAGGGCTCGAGCAACACTGAGTAAATCTTCTGATCTTAAATAAAGCAAATTTCTTTACTAAGGAAAGCAGAGAAATAATCAAAGCATATAAAGATTAATTTTCTAGTAACTATAAGCAAAGAAACATTGATTCCCATCCACATTGTATGTACTAAATATTTTCTATTAGCTACACTGTTCAAACTTAACGTACAGTGAGTAAAATTCTGCCTTCTTTGCAAAGAAGGTGTGTGTGTTTTATGGTATTGATTTTTCACAGTGGGAATGTGTTATAGCATCAGGGTGGTTACAAATCAAACAAAAGTCCATTTATTTCATAGGCCAACTAGAACACTGTTTCAGTTCAAAGCCAATCATGATCAATTCTTTCAGGAGAGGAGCAAACAATCACAGCCCATACAGCGTGGTGCGTGATGCTGTACTAGCACTGGTAATATTAAGTAAGAAGAGGTGGCCTATCTGTTGATGAAGCATACTCAGACTGAGCCAATATGCACACATCTTGTAGTTTCTTACGCTAAGTCTACACATAAAACATTAAAGTGAAAGTATGGCTATGGCACCAGTGCTGGGAGAGAGCTCTCCTGGTGCTCTATGTAACCACCTAAATGAGGAGTATAGCTCCCAGCGCTGGGAGCTTGTTTACACTGGCGCTTTAAAGCGCTGTAATTTGCTGCACTGGCAATGGCACTTTTCCCACACCCCTACACCAAAAAGTTGCTGCATGATAATGTGGCAGTGTAGATAGGGCCTTACTCTTTGCATTCTTTCACGTGCCCTACAGGTGACCAGAGCACTTGCTGTGCATTCACATTCTCCCTCCTTTTTGATGGTTGTTCCTGTGGTGTCTTCTGCATTGAACCTCTGCAATTCCTTGACTCTGTTTAGTTGATGACTATCTGTTTTGTTCACCCAAATGTTCTCCACAGTTATGGTAGTGAGGGGTGTATGTGTGCAAAATGAACACAATGGTGGTTGGCAGCTGTATTGCAAATTGTAAACTGAAGAATGTGAATGGGAAGGTCAGTGATGCAGGATTAATATTGTGGATTCTGGCTCCTGTCCTAAAATCTGAAGGACAACTCTGCTCTGGGGCTGACTTTGAGCAGACTTGAAGGGCATGTCTACACTATGAAATTATTTCAAAATAACTTATTTCAAAATAATAGCTCCTGAAATAGCTATTTGGAAATAAACGTTATACCTCATGGAAAGCAGGAGTTATTATTTTGAAATAATCAACCCGTTATTTAATAGTGTGGATGCTCTGTTTGTTATTTTGAAATAAGTGTAGACCAGGGCCAAAAATTGGTCTGGTGTTGAAATTTGCATAAATATCTCAACAATCATAAATGTGGGCTTTGAAGGGCACAGAAAATCCACCCTATATTCAGCAACCAGGTAAAGCCACCTGTGGAAATTGGAGTGTGGTCTGAAAAAGTACCAATAGAGTGTGCATGGGAAAGGGGGGGGGGGAAGGTAGGTTGTTTTAAAATGTTAGCAAGTTCTATATAGGGTTAAAAACATGTTAAAAGTTAGAGGTGGGGAGAGGGGAGAAGTTTTGGGATGAGATGAGGAAGGAATGAAAGTAGGGCACAGCAAAAAGAGGCAACTTTGCTCATCCTAACACATTTGTATCCTGGTTCCCTGATAGAAATGGGTGAGCTCAAAGGAGGCGAAAAGGTCAGCATTTTTGAAGTATGAGCAGCTAGGGATTGGACCAACAAATGCCTGGCAGCTCAACAAAAGCAGGTGATCTGCCTGGCAACAGGACTGGCAATTTGCTAGCACCTGGTGATCTGCCCAGCAACAGGCTTGAAAGCTTCATGTCCATCAGCTGAGCAATGCATATCTGTGATTTGACCTATCACATCAGTGCTGAATGTAAAATAAACAAATTAAAAAGTGTTATCAGTCAAGACACACAGTGAAGTTTCAACCTGGAACATAACTATGGACCTCATTCAGCAAAGCACTTAACCATTAGTTTCCATTTGACAGAAGCCAATGGGAATTAAGCTCCTGTTTGAAGCTAAGTGCATGTTTAAGTGCGTTGCTGAATAGTGGTGCATACATCTGCTATCTGTGATAACAAGCACTATAGTTAAGATTGAATAAAAACTTCTCTGTTTTCTCTTTTACTTGCTCAGGTCAGCAAGTACTCAGGACTCTAGTCTCCATGCTAGGGAGGTGTGTCAGAATCCGAATTCCACTGCAACTCAGGCCCAAGCTCTCTTTTTGCAGTGTCAATGCAGATGCAGCCATGCACCTAAGTCAGAATGCCTGTGTCATGCAGTATGGGTGTGTTAGTATGACTGTGGGACCTTGGTCCAGCAAGCATAAACATAGGCAGTATGGATGCTCTAGTTTGGAAACAACAAGTCCACGAGCTACATCCCACAGACCAGGAGTTAGTGTGCTTAACAGACAAATCCAGAGAGGCCAAAGAGAGAAGCAGTGGTGCAGCCCAATGAGACCCAGGAAAGCTAAGAGCCCTTGGCTGTGTCTACACTGGGCCACTTATTCTGGAAAAGCAGCCGCTTTTCCGGAATAACTTGCCAGCTGTCTACACTGGCCGCTTGCTTTTCCGGAAAAGCAATGACGATCTACTGTAAAATTGTCAGTGTTTTTCTGGAAAAACTATGCTGCTCCCGTTTGGGCAAAAGTCCTTTTCCGGAAAAACTGTTCCGGAAAAGGGCCAGTGTAGACAGCACAGTAGTCTTTTCCGCAAAAAAGCCCCGATCGCGAAAATGACGATCGGGGCTTTTTTGCAGAAAAGCGCGTCTACAATGGCCACGGACGCTTTTCCGGAAAAAGTGCTTTTCCGAAAAAGCATCCTGCCAATGTAGACATGCTTTTTCCGGAAATACTTATAACGGAAAACTGTTCCGTTTTAAGCATTTCCGGAAAAGGGTGCCAGTGTAGATGTAGCCCTTGGGTCTAGCATCCTGGGATCCAAATATGGAGTCAGGTGAATGTCCATCCAACAGAGGGAGCTTTATCGGTGCTCTCTGTGATGGTGTGAAAAGAGTGATGTCCTAATGTAGCTGTATATCCTGCTGCCCTGTTTAATCCAACCTTGCAAAAAACTGCAGGCAAATAGCAGTAGCAAAGGCTTCAACTCATCCTCCAATACTCCATTCACATCAGAGAGGATATAACTTAAGTACAGAATGGATCATTTAAAATGATTAAGAATTAGTATTTTCTCTCCCCTTCTCCTACAGCTTTTCTTTGAAGACCAAAAATAACATCTTTCCCCACAAAATTAAAAGGGAAAACTCTACATTTATACAAGATTGAAGCTATGCATTTAAAGAAAAAAAGATAAGAATTACAAAATATAACATACCTCACAGTAAGAACAGCATATGTAAAATATTTTCCATGGTTAACTATTCTGTTTTTTTTATGTTATGTATCTGCAATGTGGTTGAGTTATGTATGAGTTCTCCATTTCCTGGCTTGTTTATTTAAGTTTATTTGAGATCTTCATATTGCATTCATATAATATTTTGAAAGTCACATGCTTAAAAAAGATCCCCAACACTTTCCTCAAATTCAATAGTGTCTGAAATATTTGACTGGAATGGGATCCTCTCATATTTCTGCAAGATTAGATAAGAATTAAGGCCTAGGGTAAACAAGTGTAGTGTAGCTACACTGATGTTACTGGAGTTGTACCAATTGTGGGTTTAACTTGCTTTTTGTGAGAAGCCCAAATTCCCCAGAATTGCCCCTCAATTAGCCTTAATTGGCTCCTCAGGCATGAAGCATAGACCAGTATCTGCTTTATCAGTGCTCTGATGTTTTCCAGCAAGCCTCACATAGTTTAGGTAAATGAGCAGAAAGTGTTTTCCTGGGCCATAATTTTCAGGTGGGCCCCAAACTCAGAAGCCACAGAGATTTGCCTAGCAGCTAGCAGATTGTTTCCACCCTAGCAGATACGGATAAGTGTACTAGGGAGCAGATCTGCCTACATGGCTAGGCAAAAAGCCTAAGCAAAAATTCCATATAAGGGTATATGCAAATACATATGCAAATTCACATGTACTCTCAAAGTAGGCACCTCACAGCACAACACTCCCCAAACCAATCTCTACCGCCAGCATTAGTTCTTCGGTTTTCTCACATTATGTATCAGCTACACATCCTTTCTATCAAGTATCTTTTCTTCTTCTTCTTCTTTCCCACCAAATAGCCACTATTGTTCCTCCATTCATTCTCTCTTCTTCTTCCCCATCTACTATGTCATACACAGGCTTCTCTTTTTGTTCTGAGGTCACTGCTGCTATTGCAACTCCACCTCCTACCTTAACCACCCTGATGCTTGTCTTTCCCTCCCCAGACTTCCTCTGTGATTCTCTCCTTGGAGGAGAGGGTCAAGAAGCTCAGCTAATAGCATTCATGAGACAAGAGGTGAGAGGGGAAGAGAGTCTGAGTCACTGCCCTTATCCTTCTTGGTAGTCAGCACTGTCAGCCAAAACTTAAAGTCCCCTTAGTTTTTGAGGGAGGCTGGAGGGCTGTGGCCAGTGTCAAAAAGCCAAAAGTTAGGCAACTTTGTAGTGGGATCTATAGCAGCACACAACTGAGGGAAGTATACTCAACACGCACACTTAAGTACATTGCCACCTCAGGACCAAGTAATCCCCAGGCTGGTTCTATGAGTCAGAAACAAACATAGCAATTGGATGGCAGGATGGCAATGCCTATCGATGCAATAATGAGTCACTCAATTGTACTTAAAAGTCGCCATCTCATTAGCATAAAACCCCCATTTTGTGCAAAATCCTTATGCCTATCCCAGAGAGGCACAAGGATTTTGCACAAAATGGGGTTCTTGCACAAAAAATCCCCCATCCACGCTGCTTCTTTTTGCGCAAAAACCCCTTGCGCACAAAGAAACAACAGAAAATATGCTAATGAGATTGTGACTTATGCTAATGAGTCACTCATTAGCATTTTTTCTTCTGAAAAAACTGGCAGTGTAGACAAAGCCAAACTGTCTTGTTTCTAAATTACGTAAACTCTTTTGGGCCTAGACTGGACCTTCAAGTTCACACACCACTTGGTAAGTCTGGGGCACTACCAGAAACTAACATAGTTTTCCAACAAAGCAACACACATTACCTAACTAGGTGTTTCCCTGGATGATTATGACTGCTTCTTATCTGCATTACTATGTCACTTAGAGGCCCTTGTCATAGATCAGGACCCAAACACAAAGGACAAAAAGATGGTTCCTTCACCAAGCGGTAACAGTCCAGCTTTCTACCTTCTCACAATAACACCTTGTTTCCTGACCCCACAACCTGCATCAAAGGACTTGTTTGGAACCAGAGGAAATTTGTGCTTGTCTACATAGCACCAGCAGTGTGTAGCAAGGACACGTGCTTTATAAAATGCTCAAATGTACTGTTCTCTAACTGCCTTATGTAGGTTCTGTCATGATGTAAGAGGTATTTAGTTTGCAGGATTGCGTTACCATGGACTAGTACACCAGCAAAGTCTACATGGGGCAGTTGGAGCAGAGTACATTTGAGTACTCCATGTATCATACAACCCTGGTGTGCACTGCTGATGCCATGTAGACAAACCTTTTGATGCAGTTTGTGGATACCACATTCCTTCCTCCAACATGTAGCTCCAATTCCTCCTCCAGTATACCAATATCCAGTAATCCACAAATGGAGTGTTCTGACTGGTTGTCCTTTCCAGCTGACTGGGATCTGCTAAGTTGAGCATGAGCACTCATAACTTGGTGGTTCTAAAATTATACAAATCTGTGACGGGTGGCAGGTATGGGGAATTGCTCTTTGATGCAAGGGGCAGACTGGCTCAAAGCCTGATTTCTTCCCAGGGGAATATCACTGCAGTTGAATCACCCTAGTGACCTCTTAGAGAAGAGCTCATTGAAGAGGAAACAAACACTGAACGAGACTGAGTAAAGGAGATACCCAAACATAAGAAAAGGGACTAGAAGAAGGCAAGTAGCCTTGGAAGAAAAAGAAAGGGGGAGGGGAGAAGAAAGAGAATTGTTAATTATTATTTAAAAGAACATTTTTGTCAAAACATGACAACGCTCAATTATTATTTATACACACAACTGGATCCCTGGTCTCAATGGAGCTACACTGATTTATACCAGTGGAGGATCTGGCTCACCATGACAGAAGCTACAGACACGGTTGAGATGTGGTATTTTGCCTTCAGTGGCCCAGCTGGGGAGTAGCACCAAAGAGGGTTCCCCTTCACTCCTTCTCTGGTAAGAAAGTGCCAGCAGCACTCCTTCATTCAGCTTGTAGGGAGTAGCAGCACCAATCAATCCTCTTCATTCATCCAGAAAATAAGCAACACTTTTGGGCTATCTTTAAGCCCTAGAGCGGCATAAGTAGCTTAAACTCTTTTATAAGCTTTAGTTGCCCAAGTCTTCAAAGTTGCTTAATACCATTAAAGCTGTTTAAGCAGCTTAAGACGCTTTAGACTATTGGCATGTGGTTTGGGGTTGTAGCATAACATCCTAGCCTGTGAACCCTGTGAACCAGCCAGTCCACCACTGAGTTAATAGGTTTGAACAGAGAAATTGGATCTGACCTTTGTAAACTCAACGGGGCTAAGTTTTGTTTGTTTGTTTTTCAACTTCTCTTTTCACTCTGTGGAATTAAAGCTGTCCTTGGAAACCAGACAGGTTTGGCCCTTTGCAACTGAGTTTTCACAGGGCTTCGGTTGCCCATGAATGCCAGGGTATAACTTTGTAGCCTTCAGTGAACCTGAATTCATAGCTGTCACATAAAAAGTCATATGTGGGTCCTGCAACTTAGTAGGCCCGGGATGGATGTTTCCATCCTAGCTGTACATATCCTGGTAACCTTGTACCTTACAAGCGCAAACAGCTGCTGGGCTTTATCAGCTTTAATCCATGCCTTGAGCTGGGAAACTGCTGAGCAGTAAACAAGTTTGACCTCAGTTTCCAGCCCCATGGGAACATTAAGATTGGCATTCAGCCAGCTCGCAGACTCTCAGTAAACAACTGTAGTATAACTAGTGTAGGGAGTCCCATGCCCGGTGAGTCTTACCAGGGACCTAGACCATGGAGGGTGCCCTGGATTCCCCCCACAGAAGCCACATCCACTATAGCTTGGTGTGAGGTGACAGGAATGGAACTCCCCACAGACTGAAGGGGTGTAAGCATTTCTAAGTGCCTGTTGCTCTCTTGTGCATTGCTCTGCCTGTGCTTATTGATGTATCACTTTGCAGTAGCTGTGTAATCATTTGGCAGTATTCACTCTGTAGCAGTAGTGACGTAGTGAGATTAATACAAGCAACTATCCCTAATCGACTCTGTGGTGAAGTGAATCCATAATCCTGTTTGGCTATGCCCCTGTGAGTTGACAATAGTTATTCCTGTCTGTCACAGCTCTGGATGATCACCCTGATTCTGGTCACACACTGGATTGCTGTGTGGAGCTCCATCCATTGAATCCACCACTGCTTTAAGACCCTAGAATCTGAATGAAGTTCAAGCATTGTTTCTGTCTTTGGGTCTCTAGGAACACTCTCTGGCACCCCCACCCAGGAGCTGCATTCATGCCCATTGTACCTGGACCAGTGCTAATCTTTCCCTCTCCCCACAGCTTAAACACATTCTCTCTCAGACCCCTGCCTCAAGATGTGAGCTTTCCAGTTTACCTCTTGAAGGGAACATGTGATAAGAGTAGCATATAGCATAGAGACACTCACACGAGATTCTATAGCACTTCTGTTCTGTCTTAAATCACACCAAATTTACAAAGATCTTCATGTATTTCTCTGCCTTTGTTTCCTCACCATTCCAGAACATTCTTTGGGTTGTCTGGGACCACACAATGTTCTCTGCTTCAGGGAATACCTTGAGTTCTGAAATATGGTGCCTTCTCCACCCTTCTCCCTGAGCTTGCCTCCTCTGACCTTGGCTTGTCTGTCCCCTGCCTTCTTCTGCCCAAATTTCCTGTGTATCTGAATCTTCCCCTTGTGAATCCTTTTCTAACATCTGTTCGGTCACCTCTCTCTCATTGTGCTGTTTGGGCGATTTCCACTCTCTCTGCTTCCTTCTCCTTTCAGACCACAGGAGGAAGTATATTCTTCTGTGCCCCAGCAAACTTACTGTCTCAAAGTGCTTCACCTGGAACAGGTAGTCTTTGAGTTCTAATGACCCTCCTTTGTACCTGTAGGAGATACATACTTAATGCTTGTCTGCAATGGTAGACATATAGATAGAGGTGGATTCCAGGAAGAAGAGCTCTGTGTAACTTGAAAGTTCTCTCTCTCAGGGTGTGTCTACACTGCACCATTATTTCAAGATAACAATGTGAGCGTTATTTCAAAATAACAATGTGAGCGTCTACACAGCCATTCAGTTATTTCAAAATAATTTTGAAATAATGGATGACTTATTCCGAAATCTGTAAACCTCATTCTACGAGGAATAATGCTTATTCCAAAATAGCTATTTTGAAATAAGTTATGTGAAGGTGCTCCACTGTTAATATTTTGAAATAGCCCCTCACCAGGGCCTTCTAAGTTATTCCTTCTCAGTGCCTCCTGGGGCTCTAAATCAAGATAGCATGTCTACATTAGGGAAGCCTGCCTCAGATTAATGTTGAGACTTTGCTGCAGTGCAGACGTGCAATTTCAAAATAAGCTATTTCATAATAACTGTTCCAGAATAGCTTATTTTGAAATAAGTGTGCAGTGTAAGCGAACCCTCACCAACAGAAATCAGTCCAATAAAAGTTATTACTTCATCCACTTTGTCTCACACAGATAGAATCACATTCTTGATACAGCAATTTGCATAGCTATAACTTCATAACATCAGTGAGAATTCATTAATTGTATGTAAAAGTTTCAGAGGGGTTGCTGTTTTAGTCTGTAACTAAAAAAACTTTAAAAACATCAATGGTCCTGTAGCACTTTAGGCTATGTTTACATGGGAGTTATTTCAAAACAAGTTATTCTGAAATAATAACTCCCCAAATAACTATTTTGAAATAAGCTTATTTTGAAATAATTATTTCAGGAGTCAGTATTTCAAAATAACTTATTTTGAAATTACTCCCCAGTGTAGACACGCCCTTAGACAGCAGCCAAAAAATATATAGATAGTATCATAAACTTTCATGGGCACAATTCACTTCTTCAGATGATAAATATGGAGCAAGAGGCACAGAGGTTCAAATATAAAGCAGAAAAAGAAGGGAGAGAGGGAGGGAAAGAAGAAAAAGTCTATATCTATATCTATCTCATCTATTGGTTAGTCTCTAAAGTGCTACAAGACCATTGTTGTTTTTTAAGTTGTATGTAAGTTCCCCAAATCATCACCATTGTGCTCATCCACTGGCATGAAACACTGAGCCAGAAATCCATTTAGTTTAAAAAAATATTATCAATTCACCTCTTAATTGATATTTAAAAGTCATGGGTATTTTTAAAGAACATGAAAGCCATGGTCAAATTCAGAAGGCAGCTTTTAGATATGGACTACAACCAGAATGCTGCACTTGAACAGTCGCAACGTTCCTCATGTATTTTTGACATCGTAATCGGGGATGGAGGCAGAGCAGAGGCAGGAGGAGGTAGAGTGGGGTCGGGACTGGAGTAGAGTGTGGTATCCTGGGCTGTGCACCCCTCTAGAGATGGCACTGGCTGTGCCTTCAATACATTACAAAGGGCACTGTTCCCTATCATGTTGCATGCTTCAGTTCCCATATGCAGAGTCCATTTACTGAGTCTATAGACTTCAACCACAGAGCTCTTTTCATTTATGATACAGATACTTTTCCAGGGCAGAGTTCTCTCTCTTTTTCCAGCTGGCACAGGCAGCAGCGAGGATAGAGTGCTAGACTTTTCGCTATATTGAAGATCTATTTTTTTTTAGTCATTACAAAATAAGATATGATGCAAATGTGTTTGGTCACTTCCTGGTCCCTGCTGGATAAGAGTCTGTATCACAAACACTACATACAATTGTGACCAATTAGGAGCTTTAGTGAGAGGTTCAGAAACAGCACAGTAAAGGGTATTACAATTTAAAATGGAGGTGCATAGGCAAGTTGAGTGAGGAGGGTGTACCCATTGCTTTTCTGCACTATGCCCAGTTGGTTTCATGAGCTATAAATTCACCCCACACATTAGAATGTAATGAAATAACACAACAGGAAGTATTTCTTAACTGTGAGACTTCTTAGAATTATCTTATTATGGAAATATTGGAAGCCCCATTG
Source organism: Pelodiscus sinensis (assembly GCF_049634645.1). NCBI lineage: Eukaryota > Metazoa > Chordata > Testudines > Trionychidae > Pelodiscus > Pelodiscus sinensis. The sequence goes on from NC_134711.1 coordinate 101,241,664, forward strand.
CTTCAATCATTTAAACTAGACTAGCAAAGCACTAGAAAATAGGGAATAACTCTGAATGGTAAGAAGGATGAATTAGATGAGCTAATAGATCTTTTACATGTCTAAAATATCTGTGAACAAAATAATGCAGTAATAATTGTAAATACCAACAGGCAGCTGTAAGCTAGCTCAAGTTTCTACATCCTGGGATTCTCAGGACATAATATTACAATTAAACTAGGACCAGGTCTTTACAAACATTTGTCAGCATAGATGCATTGGTTAGGAGTGTGAATAAGTGTGATCTTTAATTGACCTAGCTATGCATAGTGTAGACACATTAAACCAGACTCGGAAGGTTAGAATCCCTAAATTTTGCCAGAGTAAATGGTAGTCACACCAGGAGGACTTCGCTAGAATAATATACTAGTAAAACTATATTGTGGAGTCTATAAAATATATTAAATAGAAATTAGGCTTTGGCCTAAAATTAGCCTAAGCATAGAGGAGTGTGGGGAACTGAGATTGCTAGAGTGGAAAAGTCACAGATAAGTGGGAGACAGCAAGATGGGAAAATTGAAGTTAGCAAGGACATGGCCCAAGGTTATGTTGCCATTATGTTATGGTTATAACTGATTTAAGCAAGGTTTGTAATGAGTGTTTTTGAGAATTGTGAATGTTTTATTAAAGACTATCTGTATTGACAGTATGGGAAGGACATTGGTGTAGATATAAATTTAAATAATGTGTAATATAAAGAGGCAAAAAGGAGTCAGAAGGTAAGGGGTAATTTAATGTTATATAGTATAATGTATTATAAATGGAGTAGTTTTGTCAATTTGGGGAGAGCTTTAATTAATATAAGCAGGGTACCTTTAGGTTCCAGGATTGTACTGAATGGAATTATCGATGGAATTGTCAATGGAATTATCACCCATTGATCCATTATTTCATCTCTGAGTGTGAGTATAATTGCAGTGGTCATTGCATGCCAGTTTGCTTAACTAATCATGTTCCTTTGAAATAAAGTTTGTTTTTATCAAAATGTCACCTAGCAGTCTTCCACGAAATCATTTTTCGGTAATCAACCAACAGGCTCAAACCTGCAAACTAAGGGATTATCTACCTTAGCACTTCTGCTGGCAAAACTTTTGTTGGCAGGGGCATGAAAAACCCCCACTGCTGACCGACACAAATTTTAGGGTGTGTCTAAACTACATGGCTCCGTTGATGGAGTCATGTAGATTAGACAGATAGGCAAAGGCAAATGAAGCCGCGATTTAAATGATCGCGGCTTCATTTAAATTTACATGGCTGCCGCGCTGAGCCGACAAACAGCTGATCAGCTGTTTGTCCGCTCAGCGCGCTAGTCTGGACGCTCCCCTGCCAACATCAAAGCCCTTTGTCGGCAGCCCCGTTATTCCTCGTGGGATGAGGTTTACCGGGGCTGCCGACAAAGGGCTTTCATGTCGGCAGGGGAGCGTCCAGACTAGAGCGCTGAGCAGACAAACAGCTGATCAGCTGTTTGTCGGCTCAGCGCGGCAGCCATGTAAATTTGAATGAAGCCGCGATCATTTAAATCGCGGCTTCATTTGCCTTTGCCAAAACAACAAATCTACATGGCTCCATCGACGGAGCCATGTAGTTTAGACGTACCCTTACTGACAAAAGCACTGGTGTGAATAGCGCTATGTTGGCTGAAGATGCTCTCCTGCCAATATAGCTACTGTTGCTGGATGGGAATGGTGTCATTATGCTGGCAGAAGATCTCTCTCTGGCTGGCATAGAGTGGCTGGCTACAGAAGATTTTGTTACAAAGCAGCTGCAGCAATACAGCTGTGCAGCTGTAAGGTCCATATTGTAGACACAGCCTTAGGTTTTTATTGCACCCTTATTTTTTAACAATGTAATATAAATGGGGGGCATCAACACAAGGGTCACAAAAGGTAACAAATGGCAATTTATTCCTAGTGTGGCCCTGCCCAAGTTCTTACCTTCTATGAGAGAGATCTGTTTCTAGAAAGGAAAAATGAGGTCAGAGTTACAGGGGCAAATCTGGTATTTAAAAATAATAATTTACAGATAATTCCAGGATATGGCAGAGAAAACATGGCTAGGAGTAATAAGGTTAAAGATATATTAGTGGGGCTGTTTTTCTGATACTGACCAGGAACTGATTTTGGACTAGTCTGAGAGTGTTAGAATATTGTTTTCTCTGTCACAAGATACGTCTGTACAGCAACGTTATTTTTGAATAATTGTCGTTATTCCAAAATAACATAGTGAGCATCTATACAGCAAGCCATTATTTCAAAATAATGTCGAGATGGAGGACTTCTTACTCTGACTCAGAGTAACCCTCGTTTCACGAGGAGTAAGGGAAGTCGAAGGAAAAGTGTTCTTCCTTCAACTTCCTGCTGTGTAGACAGCACCAAAAGTTGAATTAAGGTATTTCGACTTCAGCAACACAATTAACGTAGCTGAAGTTGTGTAGCTTAATTTGAGTTTTACCCTGCAGTGTATATGTGCCCAGAGGGAGTCTATATTGCACTGAAGCAGAAGGAGAAGACTTCTTTATCAACAGATTCAAGTAAACCATGGATCTAGATATATGCATCCATGTAAACACAGCTGTCAGCTCAACCTAAATGAGCAGGCATCCCTCTGAAAAGAAACTCGTCCCTACACGTGGAGTAGGAGTTTCCACATCCAGATTTTGGCTGCAGGTCAATACAAGCACTGAGTAGCATTTAAAGAGTCTGGATGCATCCCAGAGTTTTGACTAGCCAGCAACCAAGAAAGTACTCATATAAAGGCTGGGCAGAGAATTGGGATATAGTAAGCGGTAAAGGTGACCTGAGTGGAAGCATGAGGCCTTGCAAGTCTCACCTTCAGGTCTGCAGGCAAAGCTCAAATTGTAAGCACACCTCAGTAGCTCACTAGTGCTGATAGGGAGTGTGGGATGGTAGAGCCTAGATCACCTCAGGCATTGTCCACATAGTTCCTAATTGGAGGAGATGTCCAGTCTCTCTGATTGGCTCAGACTCATCAGAAGAAGGCACCAGGTAAGTTGTTGGTTGGCTGCTTCATTTTGCAATTTTTTTCAAACCAAAACCAAGAGTTTTGATAATTCTCAATGTCATTTAAGCTATTTTTTTTCCAGCTATAAATCTTTAAAAATGCCACTCAGATGAGAGATAAAATGTCTGAAAACTTTCCTGGCCACTGGCCTGAGTTACAGTGTCATTCTGGTTTCAGGTCCCTACACTTTTGGACCGTGACATATCTCATATCCTGGAAAGTTCACAAGAGAATTTAAAATTTGGGTTTGGTTTTAGCATATCTACATTTTCTTAGACCAGTTCTAAGAATTTAACCAAATCTAATTTTTTTATTAGAATTCTACAGTCAGACAAGAACTAGAAGGTTGAATCGTAACAATGCATCTTGAAATGTCAGCCGTGTCTTTATCTAGGCCTAGGTTAAGCAGGTGCAGATCTGGTAATCATATTATAGTGCTGGAACTCACTTCTTTGTTAATTTTCTTGCAGAAATGGCATTTACAACATGGGAATTGTCTTATTTGATCAGACCGTGTCCACCCACTCTGGTATCCTGTCTTCATTAATAGTCAGTTTCAGATGCCTCCAGGAAAGATGTAAGAACCTCACTGTAGTCAGACATTGATTACATTTTAAAGTTCTTAGTGTCACAGCTCACAGGTTGTATCCTCGCTCGGCCCATCCGTTCCCAGGCAGGACCCTATCCAGTGTGGCAGCCCCTTCTCAGGGAGCCCACTCCAGTGCAGCAACCTTCTCTGGGGTGACCACTTTCACCTGGGGGGGTCCGCCCCTCCGCCTCCAGGACGGCGCCTCTCAGGGCCTTCAGCATGACTGCCTCCACTATGAGCCCCTTCAAGGGGGTCCACGCCCTCTGGACCCCTGGGGCCTCCACTCCCAGAGAGAATAGTGCAACCCTGTTCTCTAGACCAGAGCAACTCTCAGCCAGCACAAAACAAGAGGGTTTATTGAGCTTTGAACACAGTAAAGGATTTCTCAGGCTTGTAGGCCTGAGCCCTCAGCCCTGCATGGCAGTCTCCCCTGTAGCTAGCTAAGTCCTGCCTGCTTTGCTGTCTGTCACGAACAGCCCCCAGTCTCCAGCAGAGCCTCTAATAATCCCAGCAACAGCCCCTCCCCAGTCCATTGTCTTCTTTCCAGGTATCAGGTTCGCCTGGGCCCCTCTCTTCGCTGCCTCTCCTCTCTTCTGTCCAATGTTCTCCCCTCACTGGATCAGCTGGGTCCATCGCAGGGGTCTCCCCTCTGCAGCCCATTGTCAGTCATCTGGCCGGAACCAGCTGTATCCTCAAAGCAGGGCTGTGGTCACCAGGGCACTAGCTGCCAGGGCTCCAGTTCTGGGCTGTTCTCTGAAACAACAAACTCCTCCTCCCATTTCACATTAAACCAGTAACATCCGGGCACTGAGTGCCCCCTCTGCATGCAACCCCCCTTTGAGCCCTCCAAACTCCCCAGTTCCTCACACTTAGCCATGGTATAAGAATTTTAAATATTTCAGTTCTTAAGTATTTTGTTTAACATTAGTAGGTCAGATTATCCTTTCAGATACAGCAACTCAAATCTATTATTTCATTGGAATTCCACTTTGTTATTGAATATATTATCTACTATGGCTATTAATGGCTTATTAATAACAAGTTGAGATATGGTCTACACATTAAATTAATGCTCTATTTGCCCTTTAAACCCTTCTCAGATTATGTTAAATAGGAAGGGTAAAAACATTGATCTTCCTGAATGCCATCTCCTTTGCATTTGTTTTCTTCTGTCTCTGGAGAAATAGATGTAAACATATAATTTAAATCACTGTACCAGTAATCCAATTATATCAGAATCTTGTAGTTGGATTCTGCTAGAAATATAACATTCTAGGCAGAAGATGTGTAAGTGTGAAGAAGTGTTATGACTTTTGTTTCAATATATATTGATGAGAAATTGGGTGCTTTCTAATTTCATTCAGGTCAAAAACCATATTTCTGATTTTAATATGTAAAAATGGAAAACATTTATTAAAATGTGTTAATACATGAAGTTAATACATCACAATTTGTCTCCCTTTTTTTCTTCTGCACGTGTTTTTGTCCATTTTGGGATTTGGAAGAGCACTTGTTTTACATCAGTGGCAATATACAAATTTTATCTTGAGTTGATTGGTGTTATTTTCAAGTCCTGCTCCTTCTTCTGATCTCTTCATTCCTCTTCTAGCCATAGTCTGCCTTTGCATTGTCTGTCCCCCTCATCAAAATGCTTTTGTGTCTGCTCATAGCCCTGTACCTACAGCATACATCCTCTTAGATCATGATATTGCCTCAGCAACCTCTTCTGTATGCACTGCCCATCTCTGCACAAAGGCCTACTGCTCTCTCACTAGCCTTTTCTTTCTCATCTTTTGTTGAAGCCTGCATTCATATCCAAAGTATCCTCTACCCAGCCTTTTCTGTGGTGTGTTTTAAACCCTTTTATTCCTTTGATGAACATTCTCAGCTATCCATTCTTTCTCCCTTACAGGGAGGTGGATCTTCCTCAAAGTTATTATGCAGCAAGAAGAGACTAGGCCCCATTATTTGAATGCGTGTTTGATTTCACATGTCCTTTAAATAAATTGAATATATGTGTAACCAATGGTTGCTCATTAAAGCAGCTACACTGATCAGTGCTTTTCAGTAGGAGTAAGAGAACTAAAAACCAATATGTGAGCAAAGACGCAAGAATTGGGTTTTGTGCTGCTTTCTTTGAATTAATATTAGATTAGATTATGGCTTTAAAACTTTCTTGTTTTTATGAAAATCATATGATTTGCAGAACAATGTGGCAGAAACAGTGGTTCAGAGAAAGGGTTTTTTGTTTTTAGTTTGGTATTATAAAACCCCTTTTAGAAGTATTATTGGTTATAGAGAAAGTAAGACACAGGATGAGTTTACTGAAAAAACAAACAAAACAAAACACCAAAATACTTTGGTGGTCTAAACCCAGACCTTACACATTTTTGTATCACAAAACCACTACAATAATTACATCACAGTCTCCATGGAGGGAGAAAGGGGTTGAATATTTGAACAGCAGGGTATCATGCTGGGACAGAAATGACAGCAATAAAGCTAGTAAGGGGAAGTTTACACAACACCTGCTTAGCCTATGCCTCGCTATAGCCAGTACCATTAGTTTTGCATTTTATAGATAAAAAAATGTATTCTTTTGTTAAAGATAGATCTTCTACTATAAACTTATTTTCTGCAAAATTAACGATAGCTTTACTGATTACTGGCCCATTAAAACAGCATTAAGAAATGTTAAGTGGGTCTGAATTAAACCAACAAAAGCAAATTCCAATGACAGTTACTTGGGTATAGTGTCCACTGACCCTAGTGGGAGCTGCACTTCCACTCATTTAACTGAGTGCAATATTTGGCCCATAAGTAAGGAAGAAATTCAGAGTAAGACTGAAACTGGCTTCAGCTAAGACTGTTAAGACAGGTCTACATTAGACCTGGAAGGTCACCTTATGGTACGCAACTTCAGCTTCATAGAATATGTAGCTGGAGTCAGCTTGCCTTAAGCTGAACTTGGTGTCATCCCCACTGTGGAAGGCCAATAGGAGCAACTGCTCCCATTGGCTTCCTTTACTCCTCATGACTGCAAGGAGTATAGACACCGGCTGGAGTTGCAAGGAGTATAGACACGTTAGACCCACTAAATCAATGCCAGAATGTCAATCTCTGACGAGGCAAGTGAAGAGGTGGCCTTAGAGGTAAATCTTTTAGAAATACAATTTAGATTCATTCCATTAAATGCTGCTAGGCTTGTAGAAGCAGCAACGGGTCCCAAGATATCAACTGTTTGAAGACTTTGTTTAGACATCAGGACTTATTAATCAATAATGGCATTTTGATCTTACTTTGGAATTTAATGCAGGTCTTTAGGGCTAAATCCTGCTCCATGCTCTGCTCCCTTTACACAGCTCAGGTAGAGCAAAGGGATCAGTAATTCTCAGCCTTCTTTTGCCTTGGGAATTCTTCCAGCATGAGCAACTGTATGATTTCACATGGGCTTAGAGCAAGGGGGAACCTTTTTTTGGTTCGGAGCCACTGGCCCACAAAAAAATCAGTCGGGACTTACACACAAGTGAGAAGGAATAAAACCAAAACCAAACACGTACCCCCACCAAGAAACAAAAATCTCACTGACCCCTGTTTCCCAATAAGCAACCTCCTCCTCAAACAAACAAAACCAGCCACCCAACTCACCAACCAGGCTCCCAATTAGCTCAGGGCTTCCCCTGACAGTGGGACCAGCCAGTGCTCACACGCCATCCCTGCAGAGGGAGGATTACATTTTAAAAGTGAAGGTTAATAAAGAAATTAGAACTCAGTGGCAGGAGACAATATTACAGATTTTAAAATACCAGGAGCATGATTAGCATTGTGGCATTAAAATGAAAGAATGCAATAAAAAGAATAATTGTATTCTCTCATTCCTGGAGCAATGAAAATGTCAGCAGGGGATGGCTGTTTTTTCTTTGAAGCTTAATGTGCATATTCTCACATTTTTGTTTCATTTTAAAAGCTTTGCCATAAGGGAGCATATGCCATACAATTTCGTTCACGTGGTATTGTGTGAATGATTGTCCAGCTTCTGCACTAAAGTGTTCAAACTAATATTAGAAGAGTTGGCAGTTCATTTAAAATTTCAGCAGAGATAACTAGTTGCTCTATGAATTACAAGGAAAACAGAAGAATGTAAAAATGGGACCAAGGATCTTTGTAAAGGTGCAGGGCATGGGATATGTTTGCATTCCTGCAACGTTTTTACTAAAAGTTAGTCAAGAACCATGTAACTTGCAATAATGTAAACCCCTCCTCCCTTTACTCGATGGCTGTGTCTACACTGGCATGAATTTCCGGAACTGCTTAAAACGGAATACTATTCCGTTTTCAGTTTTTCTGGAAAAGGAGCGTCTACATTGGCAGGCTGCTTTTCCGGAAAAGCCCTTTTCCGGAAAAGCGTCTGTGGCCAATGTAGACGCGCTTTTCCAGAAAAGAGCCCTGATCGCCATTTTCGCGATCGGGGCTTTTTTTCCGGAAAAGACTACTGGGCTGTCTACACTGGCCCTTTTCCGGAACAGTGTTCTGGAATAAGGACTTATGCCCGAGCGGGAGCAGAATAGTTTTTCCAGAATAGCGGCTGATTTTGTACAGTAGAGCGTCGTTGCTTTTCCGGAAATTCAAGGGCCAGTGTAGACAGCTCGCAGTGTAGACACAGCCTCTGGGTTTGGGTCTGTGGGGGGCAGGAGGGGTGGAGGAAAAAGGATGCAGCTGCCCCAGGTCCTGTCAATTTAAAAGGGCCTTGGGCTCCTGGTCACTGCCACCGCTACCATAGCAATGGCAGCAGCTTGACCCTGGGCCCTTCAATCACCACCAGTGCCCTGGATATCATCATCTTGTTTTTATGTTTGTTATTACCTTTGTATTGTGACTTACAGGATGTATCTGGGCTTCCAAACTTGTGCTGTGTTTCTGGATGACACCTCCAGACAGAATGGCATCTGCACTAAGCCTGCTTGATGGCCTTCCAAGGGAAATTAGCTTTACAATTAACTCACTGAAAGAAGGCAGGGACTATACCTTATGAGTCAATAAGGCATATAGGGGCATGCCTATGGAGAGAACTCTATGGCCCTTCCATGTAACGTGCTGTGAAGCTTGTGTTTGGGACAAACGAAGTACAGACACATGGCAAGGGGTGTAAAAAGGCAGCCGCATAGTCTCCATTTTGTTTTCATTCCTGTTTCTGACATCTGGACCAACTGTTCTGCAAACAAAGCTCTGAACAAAGGACTGAATGAGCCTTCTAAGCTCTGCATGTGTTCCAGAGGGACTTTAGACAGCAAGCTCCCCAATACTGCTAAGAACCTGATATGTAGACTTTTTATTTATTTGATTGCATTACTGTTTAACAGCTGTCTTCTTCTGCTTTCTTTTTTCTTTATACTAATTCGGGAGTTGAGTGACCTGCTGGCTAGAGGAGGCTCGCCCCCAGTCCTGTCCCTTCCATCCAAGGAGCTGTTCCTCCTGTGCCTGGGTGGCCACTGGCTTCTACCCCAGCCCCGCACACCCAGTCTCTCCCACAGTGGTCATTGGTCCCCCAGTGTGGCCACTAGCACTTGCACCAGGCCAGTGCCCTCAGTCCTCTCCCAGCCCCGTAGTGCTGGGAAGCCAGGCTAGTGCAACCCTGGAGCACTAGGGCTGTGTCTAGACTACATGCCTCTGTTGACAGAGGCATGTAGATTTGTTTTTTTGGCAAAGGCAAATGAAGCCGCGATTTAAATGATCGCGGCTTCATTTAAATTTACATGGCTGCCGCGCTGAGCCAACAAACAGCCGATCAGCTGTTTGTCCACTCAGCGCGCTAGTCTGGACGCTCCCCTGCCGACATCAAAGCCCTTTGTCGGCAGCCCCATTATTCCTCGTGGGATGAGGTTTACCGGGGCTGCCGACAAAGGGCTTTGATGTCTGCAGGGGAGCGTCCAGACTAGCGCGCTGAACGGACAAACAGCTGATCAGCTGTTTGTCAGCTCAGCGCGGCAGCCATGTAAATGTAAATGAAGCCGCGATCATTTAAATTGTGGCTTCATTTGCCTTTACCAAAACAACAAATCTACATGGCTCTGTCGACGGAGCCATGTAGTTTAGACGTACCCTAGGAGACTTGGCCCCAGCTTCTCTATCCCCAGAGCACCAGGAGGGTAGTCAGTGCGGTGCAAGTGGCAGTTGGAGCTATGATGGAACAGGGAAAGAGACAGCCAGCCGCCCGCAGAGCAAGAAGTAGGAGGAGAACTGGGGTAGAGTGTGGACAGGGCTGCAGGTGGTTGTTTGGGGAGGCTGAGCCGCACTGCCTATGCTAAATAAATCATGAGTTTTAGATGCTTAAGGATTGGCTGGCAGAGTGATATTTTGGGTAAGAGCCAAACAAATATTGACCCAGTAATATAGCTGTCCCATTATAGTGAGCAGAGTTTTTAAATAACTTCTCACTCTACTAGATCTATGTGCTGATGGTGAACCAGAGAATTTGAAAGCAAAAAGGGGGGCTGGGTGATTTTTCAGCTTCTCAGTAACCAGTGTGGAGGATCAGCAGTACAGTTTGGGTACATCTCACTGCAACACCAAAATAACTTAGTCCGCGTCTACACAGCAGGCACTTATTTTGAAATAGTATCAAAATACTGTCAAGCTGGAGGACTTCTTACTCCGACTCCTGTAACCCTCATTGTACGAGCAGTAAGGGAAGTTTGGAGGAAGAGTGCTCTATTTCGAAATAAGTGCGGTGTAGACGGTCCCTATTTTGAATTAAGTTACACAATTGACTTAGCCCAATTTGTGTGGCTTATTTTGAGTTAACCCCTGCAGTTTAGATGCTCCCTTTGTGACTAGCTGGTGAGTTTAACCTGAGTGTTAACCACCAATTTTGGACAGCTCAATTTGCCCTTTTTTAGCCTGCCTTGACCTTGGCATTTTCAGTGAGGGCTGCAAAAGGGCAAGTTGAGCTGTCCAAAATTGGTGGTTAACACTCAGGTTAAACTCACCAGCTAGTCACCAGGGTTATGCCTACACTGGAAGCTTCTTGTCCAAGAACTCTTTTGTGGAAGAGTTCTTGTGCAAAAACTCTTCCACAAGAGAGCGTCTACACTGCCATGTGCTTTTGCGCAAGAGACGTGCTTTTGCACAAGAGCATCCATGCCAGTGTAGATGCTCTCTTACGCAAGAAAGCTCTGATGGCCATTTTAACCACAGGGGCTTCTTGTGCAAGAAATTTATGTTGCCTGTCTTCACTGGCCTCTTCTGGAAGAGCTCTTGCACAAGAGGGCTTATTTCTCATGGGGAGAGGAATAACTCTTCCAGAAGAAGCCCTGTTTTCCAATGCTATACTGTAAATTTACTTCTGGAAGAACGCCCGTGCAGTGTAGACAGCCGGCAAGTTTTTGGAAGAACGATTGTTCTTGTGCAAGAAGCTGCCAGTGTAGACGTAGCCAAAGGGTGCGTCTAAACTGCAGGGGTTAACTCAAAATAAGCCACAGGTTACAGCCTCAAAGGCCTGATTGCAGCACACAGGATCCTCTCACCTGGAACATCCCCGGTTAAGTTCAGAGGCCCGTCTAGTAAAAGGTGCCTAAACCAACAAAATCTCCCCCACCACACACACACACATCGTACACACACAAAAGTAATAACATTTTGGGGCTATTAAACTGTGCAAATGAACAAGAAAACAAAAAACCAACAACGATCACCAGAAGCAGAGACAGAAAATGTACTCAAGGGAAATATAAACAACCCAAACAAGCAGGATAAAATAACAAATTAGTAAAAGGAGCACTAGGCAAAAAGGGCAAATAAGAGAACATTTGTAACTAACATCTAGACATGATAACCAATACAAGGTCAAAAGCTCAGTTCTGCTCTCTTTAAAGTCAACACCAACACTCCTATTGCACAATTAAAATACATTTAACATTTCTCCTATGCACTGAACAATGAATCTTTAAAATATCATTTAACTAGCAGACTTACCCAGCTTTGCCCAGATCCTGTGGGCTGGTGGTGTGGGAGATGCAGGACTCAAGGCATGGCCCTGGGGATGTGGAGGAGGTATAGGAGGCTGGGGAGAGGGGTGGGTTGGAGGGTGAGGAGAGGCTCAGGGTAGGGAGATCCCACGGGGCATAGACCTTTTCTCTCCCCCATCCCCCTGACCACTGGGGGTGTTTTTCTGTCCCTAGGCCGCTGGGACAATTTTCTTTCCTCTGGCCACCTTTTCTCCCCCCGCCTCCAGTCCCCAGGATCTTTTTTCTCCCTCCCTGACTCTCGCGTTGTAGCCAAGAGCTGGGAGAAGGAAGGAAAGGGTTTGGGGCAAGAGGGCTAGTTACCAGCTGCGCTGGCAGGCAGAATGGCAGAGCCCCAGCCCTGCTGGACACTTGGTGATGCAACTGCCCCCCAGTGGACACTCTGTAGGATAGCTCTCCCCGGCGGGCTTATTGCCCCCTGTGGCCACTCTCATATCACGTCCCTTTGAACAGCAGCCCCTCCCTTTGCATGTTATGGAACACAGTCCTTTTCCTGGGGCTTCTGGTTGTCCTGGCACAACCAAACCCTGACTTTGCTTTAAGTTAGGAGAAGAGGAAGCTGTATACCAAATTTGTTGGCCCCAGCTCTTATAGGTTAAGAGGAGTTCTTGAACAAACAGACTCCTAGACAGATGCACTCTCTCTCTCTCTCTCTCTCTCTATCTATCTATATATATAGATGGTCACAGTGAAGGGTGTGCTGAACAAACCCTTGTATTGTAGCTTTATTCAAACCTTTGCATTTCTCAGTCACAACGCAAGAGGCCAAATTCATTTGGCAGACAGTAAAAAAAGAGAAGTCCACTGAAGTCAGTGGAGTTGTGTCTGCAATGTCAGCACTAAATTTAACCCTAATACAGTTTTGCTATATTTTAAATTACCGTGTACTGATCCTGTTGCACTCTTGTCACTGCAAAATAAAATAAGAGGTGTTTTTTCCATCTTGAATTGTAAATTGATTGCAATTTTGATTTTCTCTTGGTTCCCCCCCCTTTTAATATTTCCAGGAGCCTATTAAACTCAGCAACCCAGATTTCTTTGGAAAGAGAGCAAGCAGCTTGAGTTTCCATATATAGTACATCAGTCTGCTGGTATTACATTAAAGCTCCATTTAGACTGAACTTGTCCTTCTCTCAGTTGACTAATTGCTCTTATGTGGTCTTTCATGCTGGAGTATGACAAAATCTATGGAATATTAAATTACAGATGGTTTCATCTTATGTTTACAAATGTAAGTGATTTTGTAGTGGTTATTATACATTTTTAAAGATCTTATCTGTACATGGTGTGAGAAGACCTGGGGAGGAAGGGAGCAGAGGCCAAGAATTAAGGGAGAACTCTTAAGTCTCAAGAAAACTAGGCTGCTCAAGAAATGATATTTAGTTCTTTTATTATTAAAAGGGATATGAATTATAGGTCAGGGAGTGAAGATGGACCTGGCAATAGGATTTGAAGAGAGTCAGGAAATCAATTAGGCACAGAGAAGCAGTTCCAGATGGTGAGGGCAGCATGAGAGAAGAATTCATCTGCCAGCAGTGGAGAAACAGGCAGGAGAAAGAATATTTTAATGATTGCTATTGAATTACATACAGAAATCTGCATTAAAAGATTGCTAAGGTTGCAAAGTCGAGTATTGAAAAGGTAGGAAATACCTGTAGTAAACTTGCCTGGGTAGCCTGAAATTTGTCCGCTTTGTGTATAGGTATTATAATAGTTTGTAATGACGTGATCACATGCCCTCCCCCCCACATGACCCCATCTCATTCAGTGCATAGGTTTTACGGCACTCATTTAATGAGCAGCCATTCAATATTATGCTTTATTGTAAGTAGTGTGTGGCTCCATGCATCATTTCCTGAACATTATTGAACCCCTGCTTTGAATACAAAGTTATTAATTTCTACAGAGGATATTCTATGGAGCTCATCAATGTATCATCTCAGTGCTTCGCAAACAATAATGAATTCCTTTTTCACAAAGCCCTGTAAGACAAGGTGGTATTATTTCCATGGTACAGTTGGGAAACTGAGGCACGGAGACATTAATATCAAAAGCATACATACATTGCGGTGCCTAATGGGAGAGGCCCTAGATGTGGTTTTTCCAAGTCTTCAGCATTATAGCATGCTATTTGTTCAGAGCACAGCTCTCATTCACTGCAGATGCAGGTGTCAGGACTTAGCACTTCTATAAATCAGATCCCAGGCACGGGCATCCGGTAGACTGGGGGAGAGGGCGGGGGGAGAAAGGCTTTGCCTTCCTAAACTGCCAGGCATGGCCCCACGCACACTCCGCCCCCAGAGCACCTACTTTTGGCATTCTGGGAGCAGAATGTTGCCACCCCCAGTGCCTGCCCTTCCTGCGCTCCAGGGGCTGGGGTGGATGGAACCACACACCCTCCTCCCTCCCAGGTTGCTCCGGGGCCAGGGAGGCAGGACCCACATGGCCTCCTCCCTCCCCAGTGTTCCGGGGGCTGAGGAGGCTGGAGCTGCGCATCCTCCTCCGTCCCCGGTGCTCCGGAGGCTGGGCAGGATGGGGTGCATGTAGACCCCTCCTGTCTTTTTCCCTCCCCATGGTGGGGGGTGTGCATGAGTGATCGGCATGCTGCTCTTCCTGTGATGTAGGGCAGGGCCTCAGCAGAGGGGGTGGGGCTGTAGGTGGGTCTGGGAGCCTGCCTCCCTCAGCCTCAGCTGTACCGACCGCCCATGATCTGAGGTGTCTCTAGTTGGGCACTTAGAAAGGGATGAACACACAGAAGAACAGTCTTATTAAACTCAGAAGTTTGCCTCTCTCGCCATTAGGGAAAGCTGTCTCATCAACAAGAAAAATACACACCCGCGTAGGGCACCACAAAATTTGGAGAGATTTGGTGCCCCACATTTTGTGGTGCCCTACACAGTTGCGTGCTGCATATGGGGTAGCACCCGTTTTGGTGGACATCCAGCTGCTCTGGGCTGTGTCCAGCAGAGCCATCTCTAATGGGATGTGGGGCCCAGAACACCCCTTGTTCTGACCCTTCTTATCTCCACCCTGTCGCCTAAGTTCCTGCCCCTGTTCTGCCTCTCCCCTCCGCCACCCCTGCTCCTCCAAAACATCCATTCCTGAACAATGTGGCCCAGGGGACTCGCAGGGGCCTGATGCCGGCAGCAGGGGTCAGGCCCAGTGTTCCCTGTAAGCTATGCACTTGTGCGGCCACTCAGGAGAGACTCATATGCCATCCAGCTGATTAGCACAGTGCCCACAGTTAGGCTTTTGGTTTCTCCTGGTGGTGCACATCCACACATGCTTTGGTGCGCGTAACATTTTTTAATCCTCACGTAGATGGAAAAAAATGGGATGGAACATTGGTCAGGCCACCTCTGCACTCACCAGCAATGGAGGGAAGTGGAGTGACCCAGCCCACTCTGCGATGCTGGTTTTCAGACAGGTCTCTCCACTTCCCATTACTGGTGATTGCAGGAGGGTGGTTCCACCTCTTCCCTCAACCCCCTCCACCGAACGACATGGCTGAGAGCCCAGGGAATGGAGTGGGCTGGGTCATGCTGCTACCCACTACTGCCAGTGAAAGCAGGGGCCCCCAACTACTGCTCCTTCCCTGCCTGGCTCCTGCCTCCCACAGCTCTGGGCCTGTCCACCTTGGCTCCTGTCCCTGCAATCCTTAGTGCAGACCCCCCCACCCCGAGGGGCCACCCTCTCCACAGAGTACCCCTGTGTAGGGCATGAAAACTTTTGGGGACTGCCCTGCTAATAGGAGTTGGGCCAATAAAAATTATTCTTCAGCCACCTTCTCGCTGATATCCTGGGACCCACGAAGCTTTAGCTACATTGCATGTATCCACCATTGCTGACAGGTCCTGTGGCAGGGACACAGCAGATAGAGTTGATAGAAAATATTGAGGGTTAATAGTTGTGCTTAGCCCTTATAAGGGTTATAGCTCAAGCCTTGGAAATCCAGTATAACTTGCCCCCCAGAGGTAAGCAGTAAGGTATGAACAATGGACACTTCCCAGGAGCAGGACAAAAGAGACCAGAAGCGATTACAATAAAGAAACACACAGAACCAGGAAGAACAAGACAAGAAGAGGAAGTGTGGGACAGGAAACAGCAAAGTCACAAAAGCTGTGTAAGAAGCTCCTTAAGGGAGAGAGTGAAGAGAGACATTAAGCCTGAATGATCTGCAGATGTAAGAACATGAGAATGTCCTTACTGGGTCACACCAACGCTCCATCTAGTCCAGTATCCTGTCTGCCGACAGTGGCCATGCCAAGTGCTTCAGAAAGAATAAACAAAACAGGAAATCATCAAGTGATCCATCCCCTGCCACCCCTTCTCAGCTTCTGACAGAGGTTAGGGACACTTTAGAGCAGTGGTCCCCAACACGGTGCCTGTGGGCATCATGGTGCCCGCCTGGGCATTTCTGTGCGCCCGCCTAGTGACCAGGGCCGGCCCGAGCTATTCTTGCGCCCCAGGCCCCAGGAGCGTGACGCATGCACAGCTCCACCCCCGGGTGAGCAGTGCATTCTTGCTTCCCGAGCACCTGGTGCATGCGTGGCCCTGCCCCCGCCCAGTCTGTCAGCCCCCGCGCAGTGCCCCTTACAATTGAGAGCCCCAGTCTACAAAAAGATTGGGGACCACTGCTTTAGAGTATTGTTTTGCATCCCTGCTTATCCTGGCTACTAGCCATATATGGATTTGTTCTCTATGATCTTACCTCGTTTTTGGGGGGCTTTTTTGCACCCTGTTATAATCTTAGCCTTCACTACATCCCCTGGCAGAGTTTCACAGATTGACTGTGCATTGTCTAAAGAAAAACTTCCTTTTGTTCATTTTAACCCTGCTGTCTATTAATTTCATTTCATGACCCCTAATTCTTGTGTTTTGAGGACTAAAAAAGTTTTCCTTATTTACTTTCTCCACACCTGTCATGATTTTATAGATCTCTATCATATCCCCCCTTATTCAGCTCTTTTCCAAGATGAAAAGTCCCAGTCTTACTAATCTCTTCTTATATTAAAGCTTTTCCATACATCTAATCATTTTTATTGCTCTTTCCTGTGCTTTTTCCAATTTCAATATATCTTTTTGAGCTGGGGCGATGACATCTGCATATAGTATTTCAAGATACAGATGGATTTATATAAAGGCAATATGATATTTTCTGTGTTGTTCTCTATCCCTTTCCTAATGATTCCAACATTCTGTTTGCTTTTTTTACTGCCACTGCACATGAAGTGGATGCTTTCCAAGAAACTATCCACAATGATCCAAGATCTCTCTCTTGAGTGGGATCAGCTAATTTAGACATCATAATTTTATATGTATGGCTCAGATTATCTTTTCCAATGTGCATTACTTTGCATTCATTGACACTACCATTTTATTTTCCAATCACCCAGTTTTGTGAGATTTCTTTGTAACTCTTCAAGGTCTGCTTTGGCTTTAACTATCTCTGGGTATGTCTACACTACAGCACTAATTCGAACTAGCATATCCACACTGAGTGGACCCTGAACCGAGGTTAAGGATGGCCGGAAGCAGTGCCGGCAGGGCATCAGATTAGGACTTAGAGCATGGAGCTGCTGTCTCAGGCTAGCCGAGGGCTGTGCTTAAAGGGACCCAACTCCTGCCCCGGACAGATAGTTCTCAGGGGTTCCCCGCTTGCAAAGCAGTCCTGGCTTGGAGTGCCCTGAGTGCCCACACTCGGCACATCACAGCACTCGGCCATCAGCCTGGCTGCACTTGCCGCAGGCTGCCATCCGGGGGGGGGGGGGGGCGGGGTAAATCGGGAGGCTGCAGGAGAGCTTCCACCTCGAGGAGCCCGCAGAGCCACCCCAGTCCTCCCCATCGGGGGCTCGTACCCCATTCCTCCCTCACCTCCTTCCACTTACCCTTCCCTAGCCCCCCTTCCTGATGTACAAAATAAAGGACACGTGTGTTCAAAAATAGAAACTCTCTTTATTGAACAGAACTCGGGGAGACTGGGAAAAGGAGGTGGAAGAGGGGAAGAGAGGGGGTGGGAGAGGGGAGGGCAACTACAATGATGAGGGGTTTGGAACAGGTCCCATATGAAGAAAGGCTAAAGAGGCTGGGACTTTTCAGCTTAGAAAAGAGGAGACTGAGAGGGGATATGATAGAGGTCTATCAAAGCATGAGTGGGTGGAGAGGGTGCATAAAGAAAAGTTCTTCAATAGTTCCCATAATAGAAGGACTAGAAGACACCAAATGAAATGAATGGGTAGCAGGCTTCAAACTAATAACAGAAAGTTCTTCTTCACTAAACAAATAGTCAACCTGTGGAACTCCTTGCTGCAGGAGGCTGTGAAGGCTAGAACTATAACAGAGTTTAAAGAGAAGTTACATAAAGTCATGGAGGTTGGGTCCATGGAGTGCTATTATCTAGGGGGTAGAAATGGTGTCCCTGGCCTCTGTTTGTGGAAGGCTGGAGATGGATGGCACGAGACAAATGGCTTGGTCATTGTCTTCGGTCCATCCCCTCCAGGGTATCTACTGTTGGCCACTGTCGGCAGACAGGCTACTGGGCTAGATGGACCTTTGTTCTGAGCCAGTATGGGACCTTTGTTCTGACTCAGGGCCAAGGATCTCAGTGGACCACCTTGATTTTCATGCAAACCTGCTCATGGGTGGCCAGGCTGGCAGCTATCCCGCCCTTGACGGCCACTTTCCTGTGTCTAGTGCGGAGGTCTTGGATGAGGTCCACGATGTCCGCACTAGACCAGGTGGGCGTCCGCTTCTTGAGGCCCCGGGCAGGCTCCCGGGAGCTGCTAGCCTGGTCCCGGGAAGAGGCGGAGGGCTGGGTGGCAGCGGGTGGCTGGCTCGAGCCGTGCCAGGTGCAGGGTCTGCTGGCTGGGTGCTGGCAGGCTTGCACCTGGCATGGGCACCGTAGCCAGCCCGTGCCCCTTTAAGAGCTCCTGGGCCGGGAGGGGGGCAGAAGAGTTTCCCTGGTGGTGCCCAGAGTGGCCACCAGAGAAAGCTGGGGAGGGCTAGCCTCCCACTAGTTCGAATTAAGTGGCTACACAGCCCTTAATTCGAACTACTTAATTCGAACGAGGCGTTAGTCCTCATGGAATGAGGTTTACCTAGTTCGAATTAAGCGCTCCGCTCGTTCGAATTAAGTTCGAACTAGCAGTTTGCTAGTGTAGCGCCTATCAAAGTTAATTCGAACTAACGTCTGTTAGTTTGAATTAACTTTGTAGTGTAGACATATCCTTAGCTAGTTTTGTCATTATCATCATGATATTCCCATTATGCCTCTAGCATGTAGGGAAGTGACAAAGGTCCTTCACTTTTGTCTGAGTTCTGACAAGTCTTTCAATGTCTTCCCAGCTGTTCCCCCATGCTTTTCAGATTGGCTTTCACAGCTCTTCCTCCAAGTAGTTGTAATTTTTCCACCTCATTGTTTATCCCTTTTTCCAGATCATTTGTGAAT
Organism: Pelodiscus sinensis; assembly: GCF_049634645.1. Lineage (NCBI taxonomy): Eukaryota > Metazoa > Chordata > Testudines > Trionychidae > Pelodiscus > Pelodiscus sinensis. Next base: position 101,260,781 of record NC_134711.1, read on the forward strand.
ATGTTGAATAGGATTGGTCCCAGTACAGGCCCTGGGGGACAACATTAGCTACATCTCTCCATTCTGAAAACTGATAATTTATTCCTACCCTTTGTTTTCTATCTTTTAACCAGTTAGGGTGTGTCTAGACTACAGGGTTTTGTCGACAAAACTATACCTGCATCTACACTACCTTTAGTTCTTATACTGTAGGAATAAGTAACTAACTTTTCCTTATTCACTTTTTCCACACCAGTCATGATTTTATAGACCTCTATTATATCCCCCCTTAGTCTCCTCTTTTCTAAGCTGAAAAGTCCAAGTCTTTTTAATTTCTCTGTTCATATGGGACCCGTTCCAAACCCCTAATCATTTCTATTGACCTTTTCTGAATCTTTTCCAATGCCAATATACCTTTTTTGAGATGAGGCAACCACATGTCTATGCAGTATTCAAGATGTGGGCATCTCCATCTTATTCTCTATCCCTTTTTAAATGATTCCTAACATTTTGTTTCCTTTTTTGACTGCCGCTGCACACTGAGTGGATGTTTTCAGAGAACTATCCACAATGGCTCCAAGATCTCTCTCTTGAGTAGTTGTAGCCAAATTAGTCCCCATCATATTGTCCCCTTAAGAGACTTTGGTGAGGGATTTTGTCAAAGGCTTTCTGAAAATCTAAGTACACTATATCCACTGTATCACTCTGATCCACATGCATGTTGATCCCCTCAAAGAATTCTAATAGATTGATGAGGTTTGATTTTAAAAAAATCCATATTAACTCTTCCCCAATTAATTTATTTCATCTAAATGTTGGATAATTCTGTTCTTTACTTTAGTTTCAACCAATTTGCATGGTGTTGAACTTAGGGTTATCGGCCTTTAATTGCCAGGATCTTTTCTGGAGCCTTTTTTTTTTAATTGCACATTAGCTATCCTTCAATTATCTGGTGCAGAAGCTGATTTAAATTATAGGTTACATCCCACAGTTATTAGTTCTGCAATTTCACATTTGAGTTCCCTCAGAATTCTTGGGTGAATGCCATCTGGTGCTGGTGACCTATTACTGTTTATCAATTTGTTCTGAAACCTTCTCTAATGACACCCTGTTTGCCTGCATTCCTGCATCCACATGATTTCCCAAGGACTTACAAGCAAAGAATGAGCTAGAAAACAAGGGAGATTGCAATGTCCTCTGGTTATTATCTACATTCTTGTGTGCTTTACAAGATCAAGTATAAAGGAGCATAAAAGTGGTAGGTTGTGCAAAGGATGTGTATGCTTTTTCACTCCTTCTCAACGGCAGTCTCCCCCGAAATAGTTAAACTAGAAACGTGCCTAGGAAAATGAAAGAGCATATTGTTTGACCATGCAGAAGAGACTTTTATCCTTTCCAAAGGGCTATATCACAGCAAGGTCACAGAATGACACTTTTTATCATTTGGTTTTATTTTATTAATTCACTGGCCTGTTTGGAACTCTAGCAAGCCACAGCCCAAATCAAGAGACTTTATGATAAGATTAACATAATCAAATTAATTAATTATTTGTAAATCTCAATCATTTCCCCCCACAGTAGAGGGTGAGTTTCCTATGAAGGAACCTGTTACTTGGGTTTTGCCTTCATTTCAGGGAGGACAAGCTCTCAAAGGGCATGTCGATACTGGGGAGTTATTTCAAAATAACAAGGTGAGCGTCCACACTACCAAGCCTGTTATTATTCTGAAATAACAAGCCCATTATTTCGAAATAACTCCTGCTTGTGAAGAGGAATAATATTATTTTGAAATAGTTATTTGCGGAGTTTTTATTTCAAAATAACTTAATTTGAAATAACATGGTGGTGTAGCCATAGCTAAAGACACTAACCTCCTAAGAGTACTTGACTGTAAGCAAGAACTTCATTTCCAGGCTAGCTGAGGGAAAGCCATCCATCTACGCTAAAGAGATTTTTCCATGGATGATGGCTGACCAGAACACCTACAAATGGAGGGATACTCATGCCTACAGAGGCAGTCATAATAATTTTGCCAGCTGCCCCAGAATTTAACTGAGTGTCTAGAGTTCATACTCCATGTGAAGTCAGCATGCATCATTAGCCAGGTATGAGACAGCAATATCTAGCACACTGGTCACTGAGGCTGCTGCAGCGCTGGGAAGATTGCAGTTTTAATTGAAATTCATTAATTAGTTTCTGTTGGTGATTCCTGGGTGAGATTTGCCAGACTAATGAGGAAACTGCTGAGTAATTGGAAGGATAGATTTGGGAGCAACCAGAAGAAAAGTAGGGGCAGCAGAGAAAAAGTGGTGTGGAAGTCTGTTGCTGTATACCTGTAGTTTCTTCTGTTATGCTTAGAAACTGAAGATTAAAGCACACATGGTGAAAGGAAATTGCTTCTGTGCATTTGTGGCTAGAAGACCACAAGAACATGCCAGGCAGCAGTTCTCTGGAGGGAAGTAAAGGGATATTCTATGACATCAGGAATGAGGGAAAATTTGTGGCAAAAATCAGTAAGATGCTGATGTAGGGTAGATGCATCATAGCCCGCTATAACCACCTTACATTTCTGTGCAGACCAGACTGGCATTCTGGACCTAAAAGCATCCACCTCTGCAATCTGGAATGGTAAAATAGGCAGTCCCAAGACACTTCAGCAGTGTCCAGAAAAGATTCTGGTGTGGCTGAATCAACAACAGAAATAGGAAACAAAGCTTGATAAAGTGAATCTCTCAGTCCCTGTAACAAACATCTGTGTTTTTTAGTCCATGGGCTCAGGCCTATGTTCAGGCCAAGCCAATAGTTAATGCACCAAGCCCTCCCCCAAGGTTGAGGCCTATGATCAGGCCGAGCCAACAGCTATACATCCTGGCCCTGGTTCCAGGTGGGGCAGCAAACAAAGAGCCAGGATTCCTAGCTCTTGCAGAGAGCCAATAAACACAGGCAGTTGGCCTATACTTGTGGAGGTAAGGAGAGATTGCAACCCATGGATTCAGGCCCACCCGCTCCACTGTGTCCCAGTCCAGGGCCCTAACAGTGGCAGATCCATCTGCCATTGGGTCAGTGGGAATCCTACCCACAACAATTTGACTCAGTCATGGGTTCTGGTTCAGCCAGACTACGATTGGCTCTCCCTGGGCTACTTCCAGACTCCCGCTCCAGGCATACCTGGCTCCACGGCAGGTCCTCTGGGGGCTGGAACCTCCAACAAGATCAGCAGTTACTCTAGATCAGTATTTCTCAACCAGTGGTAAAAGTACCCTTAGGGGTACTCAAGAGAAGTTTAGAGGGTAACGTCAACACAATTGAAATTTGGAGAAAACTGAATTTTTGTTTTAAGTTTTATAGCGCTTTATTAGTTTTGTACTTTTTAGACCCAAAAATTTCATTGCCTGCCCGACTATGATTAAGTTGTCTAAAAAATGTTTCGCAATGGTAGAAAAGAATTGTGTGTCTGAAAACTGTAAGTACTGGGGGTACTTATAAACTATTTTTTTTTGGAAAAAAGGGGTACTTTATAAAAAAAGGTTGAGAAACACTGCTCTAGATCAAAGTCTGTCTGTGAGACCAGTGGTCCTGGCTAGTCCTTGGCCTCTTTTAAGTCCACATCTGCCTCCCAGCCAGGAATGTGGGGTAGTCATCTAGGTCCTCTGGCAGCGGGGCCTGACTGGGCTCCTCAGTTGGCCTTTTATAACTCTAGTCCCCCACACCCCATCTTCTGGACAGGTGATGGGATGGGGCTGGGCTCTGCCCATCAGGGCTCTAGAAGAGGCTCCTCCCACTCTGGGTCAGTGGGCAGCCGCTCCGGGTTGGTGACCCGGAAACTGCAAGCACCAAGAAAGGGGAGCCTCTGTGTCTGACCTGCTCTTGAAAGCAGAGAGGGAGTCAATCCTGACACATTTAGCTGCCAAGTTTAGCAACTGGAAAGATGTGAAACCTGATCCTATAATCCTCTCTCAGGCCAAACTCCCCTTTGAAGTCACCGTGACTTTAGCCTGAGTAGGGACAGTAGCAAAAAAGAATTTTTATCTTTATGGCTGGATTACACACCTAGTTTATGGGGTGGAGGGTGGGGAGGGATTGTGTGTGATTGATTTAACTGTATCAAATCAGAAGCTAATATAAACTGATAGAACTCACAGTGTGAGTGCAGTTATAATGATAAATAAGTTTTTAATGTATTATTAGTAGTATCAGATATAGTTTAATTGAAGCAAACCCAGTAAAGCCAAGCCCTTTGACTAGCGTTTCTCTGACTTTCATTCTGTGTTATATGCCACTTTATAAGACTGGGACTGTCTCATGGACCCATTTCTCCAATGGTCTACACACTTGATTTTAAAAATCTCATTGTAAGAGGCATTAGGAAGGGATTTGCAGAGTAGAGAACACAATCTGAGCACCACTACCATCAAGTTTGTACCACCATGATGAAATGACTTAGGCCATGATTCTCAGTTGCACTAAAACAGAGTTGGCTGTAACTTGGAATTTTCATTGTATGGGACTTTGGACATTTCAAAAAAGTTTTTCCTCCACGTCTATATGGAACAAGAGTTAGAAAGTTCAAAACTCCCACAGAAAAGGAAATTCCGATTTTTGTGTGTTTTAGGAAAAAAATGTTTCAATTAGATTTCCACTCTCCCTCCCTCCCACCCACCCACTAATAAAACAGTTCTTTACCCCTGATTTATGGGCACCAATCCACCCCCTATCCACTCCCCCATATGGGGAGTTAGGTGTTTCCCCACTGCAGAGTGGGGAGCTTAGAATTCCTGAGAGCTCCATCTTGAGCTAGAGTTTGCAGGGCTTCCAGGCTCCCCGCCATGGCCAGATTATGAAAGGGGCTTTCGGGGCTGCAACACAATGTCCCAGAATAAGGAAGGCCCCCTTAGCCTGGAGCCCTGGAATGCAGCTATGAAAGCACCTGCGTGCTGCATTTCAGCTCTGTCTGGCGGTGTGTGTGTGTGTGTGTGTGTGTGTGTGTGTGGCGGCAGCTCTGCACATTGCTGTTCCCCATTCCCCCCAGGTAAGAACTGTGTCTCTGTGAGTTCAGGGAAGCTCTCTGTCCTTGTGCTCACCTACAGGCTTTTCCCTTGATGCTCCCATTGGCCAGGTACTGCGGCACAGTTTACAAAGCATTCAAACAAATTAGGACTTCTATACTACCTGACGAACAAAATACTATGGCAAGGTGGCCAACCCATGGTTCACAAGCCACATGCAGCTCTTCAAAGGAAAAATTGCAGATCTCCCGCACCTGCAGATCTTCTCATGGTCCCCTGCTCTGACCTTTTTTTGTTATCTGGGCAGGGCACCACTTTGTGCAGTGAGATGTGACGCTGTGGCCGATGGAAGCCTGCTTGGGCCACACACTGTTCTGAAAGGGGGGGCAGCACTTTTTGTTGTTGTTGTTTTTGCTCAACAACTTCTTTCCCTTAGCTCTTTGTGCTGTATCCACCACTATTTTGGCTCTTTGTCTGTAACGGGTTGTCCAACACCCCTTGGACAAGTGTACGTACCTGCCTTTTAAATGTCTCAAAAGACCAATTTTTTGCAGTGAGCTGTCCATGGTACTGCCACTCCTTCAGTCAGCCTGCACACCTTCGGACCCAGCCTGCACACCTTGGGAGCCAAAGAGTAACTGGCTGTCTCTGGCCCAACAGCTTTCTATACACTGGCCTGTTGGGGCCTGATTGGCTGCCTCTCACATTGCTGCTCCAGGGAGCTTGGATGACTTATGTACTGCTCTCTTCCTGGTATGGGGTGTGGCAAGGCTTCAAGACTCCAGCAGGGGGCTTCAGGGCCTACTCCATCCCATCAGGGTCAGACTGTAAACTGGTCACTATAACTGTGACTGAAGAAATGATGAAATCTAATGCAAAGTGAAGTATTATAGGGAAGGTAAGAGGAATATTATATACAAGAAAAAGTACTTCAATTTATGTTATTTATATACAAACCCTCCCCCCAAGTATCAGCCGACGGTCAGGGCAGTGAGTGGTGTGTGTGTGCTATACACCCGAGACTTCAACTGCTGAGACCGGAGTCCCTTGCAGCGGGCAACCTGGAGCGCCCCAATAAGTTTGCAGGGAGAGCTTATTACACTTCAGATTTTAGCTGCTAGAATCTGTGATTCCTTTGCAGCGGGCAGCCTGGGGGAGGCTGAGAAGTGCCCCAACGGATCTGCCACCTGGGAGTGACAAATCCAAACGCCCAAGCTCTCCCTATATCTGTCCCTTAAGACCGGCTGAAGTTTTTTAATTGTGCCTGGTTCTGTTACAGCAACTGAAGGAGTCAGGTTAAAGCTTAAACAGTTACAGGTTTATTGAGGAAGCTTATAAATCATGGTTGCAATGGCTATTGTTCTATTTCTTAACTGCTAGCAAAATATAGATCTTAAAAATGGTTACAAAGAAGATAAAGATAGGAAAACAGAAATAATAGTACCAAGTAACAGCTTAATCTTTAAAGAGCTCTAAGTCTGTGTACACTTAAGACAGAGGACCACATCCAGGTACAATTTTTACCCCCTTCTGTGCCTCTCGACTCCAGCGTGTCAGGCCAGGGCTGGTCCCTCAATTCCTAGGAAAGACGAAAATACGAGGTGGGCGTCCCCATAGAACCTCGGGAGGTCAAACACCTAACCCGACCAGCAGGTAGAGGGTAGAATGACACTCAAAAGTGAGTGCGCTGCTGTACCCACCTTTATACCCATGGGGTCACGTATTTCTCTTATCTGTGGTGCCATATGGTGCTGGTCTGTCTTTTGTGAGACCAGTTCTTACAAGGGAGTTGTGAACTTAATTTACACTTGTAAGAGAGATAACTAAATTGGAAGTACTGGGCATTCTTTTCTCAGTGGGAAATTCCTCTTCCAGGGACTGTGTGTTCGTATCAACATGGGTGCCAGCCGGGTACTTCTCGCAGCCTCGAGGCCAGCTTATTGCCTTAATCGTTCTCTCCTCATATCTATGTTTTCAGCTTCCCAGGATCAGATGAGCCAGCATAGACTATGCTGATTTTATTGCTCTCTCTGCCCTGTATGCTTCAGGAACCTCAGAGAGGCAAAATAAGATGGATAAGATGGGGGGAGGGGCTGTTTGGCTACACCAAGATTTACCAAAACTAGTGTAGAAGGCTGTAATTCAGTCTCAGATTTTTAGTGACACAGTAATTAAATCATATGAATTTTTTTTTCTGGTTCCTTACCTGAAAAGGACCTTGCATGAACTGCATAATTCATGTTTGTGAAGTGCTTTGAAGATTAAAAATACTTGGAGTGCTAAGTATATAATGATGTTGTCACAAGAATTACAGCTCTGCTATGCAATGGAATTACAGCCTCATTTACCACTATAATCCATATCCCTTATTTAACCCTCTCTAGTAATTCAATCAAATAATCTGTAAAACATTTTATTAGACTGTAAGAAATGATTATTAGGAGACACTGATGCCTGAAAATATTTAAAACAATGCATTATGATTATTACTGTTTGCAGAGCCATTAACAATCAAGCACATAGGATATGTCTACACTACCCTCCTAGTTCGAACTAGGAGGGTAATGTATGCATACCGCACTTGCTAATGAAGCCCGGGATTTGAATTTCCCGGGCTTCATTAGCATAAGCGGGGAGCCGCCATTTTTAAATCCCCGCTGCTTCGAACCCCATGCAGCGCGGCTACACGGGGCTCGAATTAGGTAGTTCGGACTAGGGTGCCTATTCCGAACTACCGGTACACCTCGTTTCACGAGGAGTAACGGTAGTTCGGAATAGGAACCTAGTCCGAACTACCTAGTTCGAGCTCCGTGTAGCCGCGCTGCACGGGGTTCGAAGCAGCGGGGATTTAAAAATGGTGGCTCCCCGCTTATGCTAATGAAGCCCAGGAAATTCAAATCCCGGGCTTCATTAGCAAGTGCGGTATGCATACATTACCCCGCTAGTTCGAACTAGCGGGGTAGTGTAGACATACCCATAGAGATTTATTTATAAAGATTATAGACATCTTTGTTAAGGCCTATCAAATAAAGTAGACACATTTCTATGGTTGTTTGTGTAATAGGACTGTTAAAATAACCATGCATATGTGAGAGAAGGCATGGACACTGTTTTGCCCCTAGCTAATTAGGTTAACCATAGTTCATATTCCTCTACTGTTTGCATAAGTAAACAAGATTATAGAGAGAGGCAGGATGAGTTTGCAGGCTAGTGGGGGTTCCCTGGTAGGAAACTCAATGAGAAGTGCCTGTTTTGGAGTAATGAGGATGCTTAGGAATAACTCCACACCCAGAATCTCATCATGTCCACCTACAGGCCAGAGGAAGGTAACATAATTGGGGAGTTCCAGCTTTGTTTTCTTGCAATGCATGGCCAGCGTGCTTTGTTTCTCTTGTAACTTGGCATTATAAGACCGGCAGGCCATTTAAAAACACTTTGAGGAGGAATATGATTTTTTTTCCTTTGACTGTTATAGCCACTGAATCATTCCACTAGGTTTCAACCTAACAGCCACATGGGTATAATCTTCATATAAATGCTGAGAGAGACAGGATAGCTCGAAACCTTTAACTTTGTTAAAGATATTTCCCTCAGTCCTTGTGTGTCAGCCAAGACAAGAGGCCATGGATTAAACTAGCATAGAATCTGAACTTCTCTCTTTTCTGGAGGTATGAAGTGTATGGATGGAGCACTGTGGGAAAAAATGTTCCACTTTTTGATCTATGGATACATGAAAGATTTTAGATCAGGGGTCGGCAATTTATGGCACACAAGCCGATTTTCAGCAGCATGCAGGAGGGAGCTAAGCCCCACCCCGCGCAGCTGCTGTACAGCGCTCCCTCCTCCCTGCAGCAGGTTAGGCTGCAGTGGGAGGAGGCAATGCTGGGGCTGAGGGCCCTCAGGAGCACCTCAGCCAGAACCAGAGGTGCCACTGTCGTGGCCACACAGTCTGGGGCTGACCGGGAGCAGCAGCAGCGGCACCTCTAGCTTCAAGGACCAGCCCTAGACTATGTGGGCCACAGCAGTGGGGCCTCCGGGGCTGTCCCAGACACATGAGCCCCAACAGAGGGGCCTCCTTCTGGGTGGCCAGGACAGCGTGGCTGCAGCCATTGCTGTAGGGGGCACAAAGCCAAGTAAGTTCCCCCTCATGCCCAGAAACCCTCTCCCCACCACAATCCCCTCACTTCCCTCCCTCCCAAGACCCAGCACCCCCAACTTGCTCCGACACCCTCCCTTGTTCCTGTACCGTCTCTCCTGGCCAGACACCCCACCCTGCTCCGTCATCCACATTGCTCCTGCACTTTCTCTTCTGACCACACACATTGCACCCTCACTTGCTCCTGCTCCCTCCACCTGTCCAGACACCCTACTCCAGCCTGCTTCTGCACCCCAGCTCCCTGCCAGATCCTGCATCCCATCCCTATCCTACTTGCTGGCAGCCCTGTCATACACTGAACCCCTCATTTTTGTCCCTACCTCAGAGCCTAAGGAGGTCCATAAAATCCACTAACTCTGAAACACCAGTAAAATAAATCTGGTCTATGGGAAGCCCTGAGCCTCAGTCCCTCACTTTCCTTCCCCTCACCCTGTGAGGCTGGGGCACCAGAGGAATGAGGTGTCTCAGTTGGGGGCCACATCGGTGAGCATTGGGAGTTTTTGGAGGAGTTTTTGCTTCTCACTTGTGTGGTCCCCAACTGATTTCTGTGAGTCAGTGACCCCCGACCTAAAAAAGGTTCCCCACCCCTGCCATAAAGAAAGAAAACATTGAAACCTTTGTGTTGGACATAATATTTTACTTTATTTAAAATGAAGTTTGATAAACTAACATGAGGAAGTTAAAATGCTTAATCTGTTTCATCATTTAAAATAAACCATTCTCCCTAGCTGCCACTGGTTCAGAAAATAAGGTCACAGTACCCAGCCTGCTCTGGCATCCCCTCCCCCTACATTCCCCTGGCACAGAGATCCGTGAATAAGTTAAATACCAGTACGCCACTCCTGAAAGGCTGCTGAACCCTGCACTAAAAGGTAAGATCTGCATCCTAATTTATTTATGAAGCTTCTGTAAGTAGGACTATTATTGACTTTAAAAAGTATCATTGGCAGTCAGGCCTGTACACAGAGGTGAATAAGTCAGATCTCAGCACTCCACCTCTGAAAGGTACCTGACTGTAGGGCTATGTCTACACTATAGCTTTTTCTGCAAAAACATGCAAATGAGGCAAAGCATGGAATATTGTTGTGACTCCTTTGCATAATTTATGCGGCTCTATTTTTGCACAAGAGGCTTTTGCGCAAAAAGGAGCCGTCTACACATCTCCTTTTTGTGCATAAACCCCCTCTTGTGCAAGAGCCGTTCTTCGCCTCATTTGCATATGTTGTTGCGCAAGAGAGAGGCAATGTAAACATAGCCTCGTAGTGTGACAAGGGTACTTTTCAGAAGCACTAAGTTCCCTAAAAGTAAGCAATACATGTGCAGTGGATATGTTACAAAAATTGTATATTGGCTACAGCAAGTCCTAATGGTTATTAGTAGTAATGGCTTTAATTAAGGTTGTCCAACAATTCCCATTATAAGACCTTATGTTCAGGCGCAGAAGTGACTGGTGAAGGAGGGCTGGACCAGCCATTGGCCCCATGACCCCCTCCCCCAGCCCAGGAAAGGGAAGGATCAACTCCCTTCCACCTCAGGCCCTGCCTCCTCCCTGCCCCTGCTCTGCCCTTCCTCTCAACAAGGTGGCCCAGGGGACTAGAGAGGCCAAGATTCTCTCTCTGGCAGCTGTAAGGATTCAGACGTATATTTTAATCTTAGTTGCATATCGCCACAGGTTTGATTTAATTCAACAGGAGATATCATAGCTAAGCTGAGTCAACTTTTTATATTAAAGTGCATCGGGCAAACATTAATACTGCTTAATACAGAAAGGAAGACCAACATGTTACCACCCCGTCTGGGATTCAGCAGTGCATCTAGTTAACTGCCTCAAAACCTCAGCTTCTCTCTATGCTGATAGATATTAGAAATTAGGGTTGCTTACATCACAGGAAGATTTCACCATTTCTTTGCATTATTTCAAATATAGCCCATTGTTCTTATTTTCTTCAACATGTTTCTGAAGACTTTTTTCTAGACTTGCACACATAAACAGGATGGAGTTTGCAACCAGAAATGAGCCAAACTTTAGATACATCCTGCACCAGCAACAGACTGGTACAAAAGGCATGTTAGTTACGTACCAACAAAATTGTTCATCTTGTCCTGTCCTTCTGGACTGTCTACATTCCTAGCACTGAAGTTTACTATTCTTCACATTTCATCCCTGAGTACATAGTTAAACACAAATAAAAAGCATTCTGAGGTGAACTTAACATGAATTAAATTCATAATTGAACAAAATCCTTATGTGATATTACATAGCACACTAATGCACTATCGCATAGATACTGGCTAACACTATAAAGCTTACAGACTCTCATCTGGCTCCATACATATTTAGAAAACAGCTTTGTGTATAGTAGCCAGACATAGCGCAAATGCCTGAAGTCTTGAGTGTATTTTGCAAGCTTTATTGTACTCGCCAGAAATATAAAGAACAAGAATTATGCAAAGGTTACAGTATGTAACTGCAGAACTATTTCAGAGCTAGACAATTCAGCATGAATATAAATATTATATTACTTTATTATTAGCTGCTTTCTTATTATGGATGCATAACACCTTTTCCAATCACACTTACAGCTATAGCAACAACCAATTCCCATGTTTTGATCAATACATTTTTCTTGAGAGCTGAATGCATCTGTTTTCTGATAAATCACTTAATTGCTACCTTCATTTGTGGTTAATAGTTCTGTTTGTGAGAGCTGGTTTCCCAGTGTAACTGTTTACAAGAATCAGCTTCACAAACCTTGATAAATTTCCATGCTTATCTGGCAACTGCCCTGCAGCATTTCTCAGCATATGTAACTAAAACTGTGCACAGACCATTTTTCTCCATTTTGCCTTTGGCCTGGCTGCAAAGCACCATGGGGCTTTGACTTGATTTGGGCAACTTTATATCAACATGACATCCAGTAGCAGCCTTAGGTGAAATATGCTAACACTGATGCACTATCTGGATTGCCTCGGGAGTGGGTCTAGTGTGCCACACAGCCCTTCTCATCCAACATGCCCCAGCTCCCTATGCCCAGGCGCCCCTTACAGACCTTCCCCATAACAAATGCATAGCACCCTGCACACCACCACTCCTGCCCAGCACCCCTCATACAACTATCTAGCACCCCTCTACACTCCCATCATAACTACCCAGCACCCCACACAGAACCCCCACACCCTAGTTCCCCAACATACAGATTTTCCCACTGCCACCTGCCCCTTGCTCTTCCTCACAGCCACACCACCACAATGACACAGCACCTCACACAGAATTCTTACTGCCCAGCACCCCAAACACAAACCTCCCCCTCCACCTAGGACCCTCCCAACAGACTCCCTCACTGCAGAACACACAAACCACACCCACTGTCCAGCCTCTTCCACGCATATGCCATAGAAACCCACACCAGCACAGCCATGTCTGTCACTAGCCGGCAGCCCTAGTGGTGAAGAAGCAGCTGACGTGGCAGAGAGCCAGAGACATTCTCATCCAGAGCTTGTGGAGAGTCTGACCTTTACCACACACCAAACACAAAACATTCTTCATGGTTACCGGGGAGCTAGACTTGTAAAGACTCCACCAGAAAGGCTGGAGCAAAAGAAGAGAAGGTTGGAGGAGAGATCAAAGAGTGATTATGGGAAGGAAAAAGAGAGGCGAGTCTGAATGATGGAAAGAAAATTCAAAGAATGCAGCATCAGTAGAGAATCGCTGAAGGAAACAATGTCAAGGCATGATAATAGTTATCACAGCAAACTTACCCCAAGCATCAGATTAATCCAAAATAGCTATGAACTGCTTCATACTGGTAGAAAGAAATATTAAAATAACCTCATTCTGAACTTTTGAAAGTGGGTATATGTGCCCAGGATACAAAGATCACGGGATCTTCACTCCCTCTGTCGAATGCTATTTTCATAGGCCTCTGGCCACACATACCAATGACAAACAACCAAAAGTTGCTTTCAAACGTTTAGAAACAGTGTATAGAAATAAAAAATGGTTGCTCTATTTTTAATGCCAGCTGTTATATTGGGGTTTTTTTTTCAGGGTTATTTGTTGCCATATCCCATTTTGAGGGACACCCCCAATTTTAGTTCTAAAGTTAGCCATATGCCTCACAAATTAGGTGTCCCTTTAGTTTTAATGTTGAAAATCCATGCATACCAGAAATAAGGTATCATGAAAGGTAGGTTATAGAAAGACTGACTTAGAATCCTTCCTGTAGTGTAACAGCATTTAAGCTACTTGCATGAATAAGCTTTCTGTCCCTCATTTTGGGTCTTTGTCACACATTGATTTCCACATTTGAGCCTTGGCAGATTGAGGGGAATGTTTATTGGTACTACTGCCAGATTGTACAGGGGGCAAAGAAAAGTGCCTTGTCCTTAACTGTTTTCAAAAGACAATGGATCTTTGAGAAAAGGAAGCCATTCAAACCTGTTGGCTAAGTGGTTCATGGAAATTGCAATAAAATTAGATAGTATGTTATTAAAAGTAAAATATTTAAGAGATATACTTGTACATCTGTAATAAAAATGAAGAGTGATAATGGAACTGATTAATTAAATCGGTATGTAGAGTTTGAGATATAAAAGAGTTTATGGAACATAATTTTAATATCAGCACAAGCTGTCAGTAGTGAGGTTTTGAATGGAAGATTATCCTGTAAGATGCCACACCCGAACCACAAGGCAGTGCAATTAAAACTTGCTCAAGATTACCAAGAAAAGGGTGAAGTGTTTTGGAACAGATGGCTTGATTGATGGCTTTATGGCTTGATTAAATCTAAATTAATACAGAGCTCTCGACCAGAAAGAGGTAAAAGTGGAGAACAGAACAAGTCTAGCAGAAGGATATCTGGTTCCTAAATTTAGATTCTGAGAACAAAGATGATTTCTGGGGAGCTGGATTGTATGTATACCTTCCAAAGTCATTGTCATGCTATGATTCATTGACAGAATGGGATGGTACACTGTAAAAACAGATATTAGCATAAAATCATTCCTATTGGGAAGCAGAGGTGAGACTTTATTTTTCAAACGGTAGCTAGCTTATCTGAGGATGTGGGTTTTCCCACAAAAGCGATATATCTACCTCTCTAGCTGTCTATGTTAGTCTCTAAGGTGCCACAAGACTACTCATTGTTTTTAAAGTTACAGACTAGCACGGCTTCCCCTCTGAGACTTTTTTACATTTTTCAGTTACACAAAGTAAATATTAATCAACAGGGCTCGCCAAATCGCGGCAAGCCCCGCTCGCCAGCTGCGCTGTCTGGCGATCTGCGCGTGCACAGATCGTTCTGTGCATGTGCAGATCGCCCGAACCTGGCTCTTCTGGGTTGTAATCTACTCGCCACAGGCAAGTAGATTGCGTTATTTGTCGAGCCCTGCTAATCAAAATATGTGTTAGTCATCCTTGGGCTTCAGCCATTTGCAATGAGCCTGGCAATGAGCGCAGCCGCACCAGTGCTCCCAGCAGCGGTGAAGTAACTTAAAATCTCTTACAGGTTCTGTCCTATTGCAACCTGCCTCCCTGCCAGCTCTTTAAATAGCTCCCTGCTGGCTTTTACCGCAGCTCAGCCAGCTCTTGCCAGAGGCATCCACTTACTTTCACCTCTGGCTCCCCAAAGACAAGGAGAGCCACAGTTAAGATCTGTTGCACTTATCCATCATTTGAAACCAGAAAGTTACCATTTACTGAACACAGACCATGAACCCAGTGCTGTCCAGAGAGAGGAAGAGCCTACACCTTGGCCAAAAAACTTTCAATTTACAAGGAACTATCCATGTACGAAAAGTTAAGCATGTGAGGCTCTGTTTTCAGGAGTGAGGGCTTGCATTTAAAATTCCTTGGGCATGGAGTAGGGTGTTCCTCTCTGTACAGCACCATGTATGCTCAGTAAATATGTAACTTCCAAAAGGCTACTAAACCCTTTGCAACTGTTGGAATTGTTATTAATACAATGAGTTGTCCTGAGACACCTTAGAAACTAACAAATGTATCTGGACATAAGCTATTTGTCAAAACAGACTAACACGGATATGATACCACCACTCCACCAAATTAGCTGTACATTCCTTTATTAAATCCAAATGGTATTTAAACAGCCACTCCAAATGTGTCTTAAATCAATCATCAGACTCATAGGCTGTGTCTACATTGGCATGATTTTGCGCAAAAGCACCTACTTTTGCGCAAAAACATGCTGCCTGTCTACACTGGCGGGGAGTTCTTGCACAAGAACACTGATGTTCTACTGTATGAAATCAGTGCTTCTTGCGCAAGAACTATGATGCTCCTGCTCAGGAATAAGCCCTCTTGCACAACTGTTCTTGCTCAAGAGGCCAGTGTAGACAGGCAACATAAATTTCTTGCGCAAGAAAGCCCGATGGCTAAAATGGCCATCGGACCTTTCTTGTGCAAGAGAGCATCTACACTGACATGGATGCTTTCGCGCAAAGCACATATCTTGCGCAAAAGCACATGCCAGTGTAGACGCTCTCTTGCGCAAATACTTTAATGCAAAAACTCTTGCATTAAAAGTATTTGCGCAATATCTTGCCAATGTAGATGTAGCCATACAGTAAAAATGGAGTAATAAGCTCTGATCAGATCTTACCACAGATCTACACCCGTGATGCTCAAAGCCATGCTGGCATTGGCTCCAACTGGACAGGCAAGTACAAGCAACAAACCCTTTAAGAGTTCACTCTTTTATACTCTATGGCTGTGTCTAGACTGCATCCCTTTTCCGTAAAAGGGATGCAAATTAGACACATCGCAATTGCAAATGAAGCGGGGATTTAAATCCCCCCCGCTTCATTTGCATAAACATGGCTGCCACTTTTTTCCAGCTCGGAGCTTTGCCGTCAAAAAGCGCTAGGCAAGACAGGGATCTTTTGGAAAATAAAGCCTTTTCCGAAAGATCCTTGTCAGGGGGGACGTCCCTGACGGGGGTTGCTGCCCCCTTCTACTGGCCCATGTCTTGGTCCAGGCCCTTCCCTCGGTCCAGGCCCTTCCCTCAGGGTATATACGGTACCCCAAATCCCCAAAAGTCTCAGCCCTGCTCTCAGGGCATATACAGTAGCCAGGCCTAGTTCTGGGGAAAAGCCTCTCCAGGCCCGGGTGACTCCCCAGGTGCAGCAAGAGGTGGTAGGGGAACCCGGGCCCTCCCTGTCCACCGGGTCCAGGCCCAGGGCCCTGTGGGCAGGGACTCTAGGTCCTGCCAGCTTGGTGGGGAATCCAGCCCCTACGCACTAAGCTGGATCAGGAAACCTCTGCCCTGGGCCGCTTCCTACCACCCTAGCACCCCCCTTTCCTAGCCTGTCCATCTGTGTGGCGGTCCTTACCGGGGCTGGAGTTGGCAGGGTAGGTGTGCCCGTTACTCCATGGGGTTGGGGTGAGCTTCACTCCCGGGGTCCCACGCCAGCCTTCAGTTGAGTCTGAGATGCCGCAGGGATACTAGATTTGCAGCCTGGCTCCTCCTGACCTCTAGGTGCCCTCTCCTCTGCTGGGCCACTGCCTGCCTTATATACTGGCCCGGCTGGGAGCATGCCCAGCAGGGCTGTAAGGGTGGGGCCCTTTCAGCCAGCTGGGCCTGGGCTACTCTCAGCCCTTTAGTGTGGGGCTTGTTTGCCCCATCACAATCCCTTATTCCTTTTTACACAGTTTGCAAAACATATATATTCTTTATCTAACCTAATTTAACCGTTTGTATACTCACCTAATCCTACAAGAACAAATCACCTATTAGCTCTCTTTACCAAGTCTTGCAGGTGAAACAGGGGAAGGATGATTTTGTAGTTAAGGTACTGAACCAGCACTCAGAAGGTCCAGGTTTAATTCCTAGCTCTATCACCTTTGGTGAGCCCCAGTCTGTGCAATGGATATAATACCTGTTATCCATCCATTTTCTTGCCTATTTAGGCCTCAGTCCTGCAAAGATGCATGTTTATGCTTGACTTTAGGTATTGTGAGTAGTACCACTCACTTTAAACTATATAATTGATCTGAATTACTCAGTGCATAAAAAACAATTTTTATAATCTGAAGGGAACGGTAACGCTCACAATGCATAAAGTTAAACCTGAGGCCAGGTCTACACTAGACCTGGCAGCTCGTCTTAAGGTATGCAACTCCAGCTATGTAGAATATGTAGCTGGAGTTGGATTACCTTAAGCCAAGCTTGGCAGCATCCTCAAAGAAGGAGGCTGATGAGAACAAGTGCTCCCATCTGCTTCCCTGACTCCTTGCAAAAGCAGGAGTGCTGGATACTGGCAAGGGTGTACTCTTGAGTTCAATTTAGCAAATCTTAACTAGACTTGCTAAATCAAACTCCAGAATATCAAGCATGGCAGTGGTGATCTTCTGTTTAGTGTAGACAAGGCCTGAGTGTCTATCTTTGCAGGACTAGGGCCTGTGATGGTAGCCTCTTCCAGGCAAGCACTGTCTATTACTATGTATCTTGCACAT
This sequence comes from Pelodiscus sinensis, assembly GCF_049634645.1. NCBI lineage: Eukaryota > Metazoa > Chordata > Testudines > Trionychidae > Pelodiscus > Pelodiscus sinensis. The sequence goes on from NC_134711.1 coordinate 101,278,395, forward strand.
ACACTTCTTAGAACAATGGGACCTTGATTGCCCTAGAAGTGTCTCAGTTCAAATTATGTACAAAAAGTTATATAAAATGTTTCAAAAGAGAAGGGGAAATATTTTTCTTGAGGAATTTGAATGACATTACCAGAAAATTTTAAATCTTAAAACTTTCTTTTCAAAGTGACATACCTAAGCATATGTGTGCTTTATAAGAGGGGACCCAATTCACTCTGAGATTTTTTTATTTGTATTGATTGATTGATTCTTTTACATGATATCTCAACAGTTTGTTTGTGGATTTTAAAAAAGACCAATTACATAAAAAATTTAAATAGATAGAAAAAGGAATATGTTTCCAAGGCATCAAAATATTTTAAAAATACAGTGTAAATAAAGAATAACTCTGTTACTTAAGGCCTGGCCTACACTAGATCAGGCAAGTCAGCATAAGGTACGCCATCCAACTATGCAAAATGCATAACTGGATTCGGCTTACCTTAATCCGAGATGCTGCAGTGTCTACACTTCGGGAGGAGCATGTGCACACATGTGCATCACATTGGATGAGAGGCGTTTTAATAAGCCAATGAATTTTCAGTGTTTTTCTAAGTAGAATTTATCCAGCTTCTCTTCTGCTGTGCAAAATGATAATGAGGCAATCAGCTGTGAACAGGTGCAGTGAAATACTTGGCTTCCATTACTCCTCATAAAAAGAGGATGGATGCTGGTGGGGACTGCCCTCGGCATTCAGTTTGGAGGGTCTACACTAGACCCACTAAACCGAATGTTAGAAGATTGACCTCCAGAGGGTCGATCTTCTCCGTAGTGCAGACATGCCCTAAGCGTACAGTTCCTAAGAATAGCAGAACTCCCTGAGGTAATGCTGGCTAGTACAATAGAACTAGTAAAAGAATACTTTTAGTCCTAGAAAGTTCTGCATTTACCAGGTTTCTACCTTATCACACAATAGAATTTAACATTTAGACACTCCTAGAATGATATTAAGATTCCGATGCTGAATTGTGGCAATTGATTGAGGAGGTTCACTATATTCCAAGTATTTCACTGCACCTGTTCACAGCTGATTGCCTCATTATCATTTTGCACAGCAGGAGAGAAGCTGGATAAATTCTACTTAGAAAAACACTGAAAATTCATTGGCTTATTAAAACGCCTCTCATCCACTGTCCAGCATGCTGTTTCATGGAGGGTATGATGCTGTACGTTGTTAGAGGGATATTTTATTGCCATGGACAGAGCTATAGCTGCAGCTTACAGTATGCTCTGACGTAGCTAGTAGTAGCATGGCATACCAGATAAATCAGGAAAAGAAAAAAGCCAGGCTGATAGAGCCCTGCATGGATTGAACTATCTATCCATGGATGTGACTATCTTCTCCCAAAAGCCACTGTGGCCAGTGGAGAGGAGTGTTACCTCATCATGCCCAGGAGCCAGCATCTCATGCCAGCAACTCTTCCCATCATAGGGCTGCACCACACCCCATCCCACCCCCAGCTGAGGCATTTCTTGGTCAGGGTTGTACAGCCCGGCTGGTGCAGAACTGAGGGTAGTGAAGCTGCACTTCTGGGAGAAGCTGCCGGCACTGAGCGCTGGCTCCCAGGTGCAATGGGAAAACTCTCCTCTCTATTGGCTGCAGTGACTCTTGGGAGTAGAGCCCTGCTGATCATGATGTTCATCTGCAGATATCCGCATCTGTGAATAGACGTTTCTATCTGTGCAGGGCTCTACTGATATTAAATATTTTTGTCAGATGGGTAGATTTGACAGGGTAAGCCATGGAATTAGTGATGTGAGGTGAGAATATTCTCTGGAGAATATTCTTCGAGAACGAGAATATTCTGAGACTATTCTCCAAACGATTATTTCCTGAGAATTTTTGCGAATTTTCTAATTTTTCATTTCCGATTGAAATAATATATTGTATTCAACTTTTAGACCACCCTGAATGCTAAAGAGCTTTCTTGATCATTCAAGATAGTTTGAGAACATTATAGAACGTTCCAGAATGTTATGGAACTTTCTAGAACATTCATAAGTCAGGAAATCTGACTGGTATGGAACTTTCTGGAAGCATCCCAAGAAGTATATAAAGAGGCAATGACACATTTATTCTCTTTTGTGAAAGGTGTAATTGTGTTTTCATCAGTATGAAAAAAAGAACTAAGCCTAAAAGTGACGTGTGGGATTATTTCCTTCATAAAACAGTTAAAGACAAAGTGTTATATGAATGTAAGTACTGCAAGGCTGAATACATCAGAAATGCGACAATGATGAGAAAGCATATTTCCAATTGTTTGAAGACTCCTGCTTATATCAAGGAAAAGACAACAAAATTCTCAGAGTCCAGAAGCAGATCATCTTAACAATCAACTACAACAACATCTATAGAACACTATGATAGTGCTAGTGAATTTACATCACCACCTTCCACATCTAGTTCAGGCAAGGTGTCTCACTCTATAAGTCGCTACTTTGATTCTATGAATGAAACTGAAAACAATGTTTTGGATGAATTTTTTGCACGAGCTATATGCTCATCGGGATCATCTCTTTCACTGGTTGAAAACGAAGATTGGATTACTTTCATGCAAAAATTAAGACCATCTTACAAGATGCCATCCAGGTACACACTTTCTAACAAACTTTTGGAAGCTGAATATCAACGTGTTGATGCTCTTATAAGAACAAAAATTGCTGAACCCTCTTCTCTTGCACTTCAGTGTGATGCTTGGAGCAACTGAAGAAATAAATCTGTTATACATTTTATTATATCAACACCCCAACCAGTGTTTTACAACCAGTGTTTTACAAGAAAGTTTATTCTCGAGAATTTAACATCACTACATGGAATATAATGTGTGGATAGGAGGGAGGCTGAAAGAGCAGCTTACATATAGTATGAGGAGAACACGCTATTTGCCATGTTCAGATAAATAATAAAATACTTCTGCCTTTAAGACAGATGGATTATATGCTGCTGTGCATAGAATCAGAGTTTGGCTCCCAAAGCTCAATTCCATAGTCCTTGTGGAATTCTTTTCTGGTTGCCTTTCTGATGGAATAGTGCACAGGATCCACTCCAAAACCAAACAGATCCCAGAGGCCCTATACTCTGATCTCTCTAATCCATGTAACAGTGCAGAATAATTGAATGGGAAGATGGAGAGCCCCAGAATTATACTCAGTAGTGGCTCTTCTGGAAGACTGACAGTTTATTACATCACTGTTATCATTTGGAGGTATAAACAACGATTTATCTGTGCATATATTTTACTCAGTTTAACATCTCAATCACTCATTCTTTTTTCTTAGCTAATAAGCTTAAAGTTAATTTACTACAGAACTAGCTGCCAAAGTTGTCTTTGTTGCGAGATCTAGACTATCATTGATCTGGGGTATCTGATTGGTCTCTTGGGACTGGGAGATACCTGATGTGATGCAATTTCAGGTTTAAGCAACCTTTTATCACAGAGTTCTGTTTGTCTTGGTGGCAAGTTAGATTGGAGAGTCTAAAGGAACTGTCTGTGACTCTATGGTAAGATTGGTATAGTGATTGAGGCATTCACATATGGTACTGGCTTGGTGAAATCTAATTATAGAACACGCCACTCATTTGGGTGTCTGCCTTTGTTTGCCAATTGTCTGCCTTGAGAATGGCCCTCACAGGTGACATCTACACTGCAGTGCAATTTCGGGATACTGGGGGTATCCCGAAATAGCTATTCCATCTCTTTTGAGAGCGCCCTTTATTTTGAAATATAATGGGCTCGCTATTCCAACATCCCTGTAAACCTCATTCCACAAGGAGTAAAGGATGTTTCAGAATAGTGCTTTATTTCAAAAATAAGTTCTGTGTAGAAAGCACCAAATTTCAAAATAAGCTATTTCGAAATAACATTGAAATACAGGCAGTCCCCGGGTTACGTACAAGATAGGGACTATAGATTTCTTCTTAAGTTGAATTTGTATGTAAGTCGGAACTGGCTCCAGATTCAGCTGCTGCCACTGAAACTGACCAGGGGCTGACTACAGGAAGCCGGAGGCAGAGTTGCTCTGCCCCCAGCTTCCTGGAATCAGCCTGATCAGTTTCAACAGCTGCTGAATCTGGAGCCTGGGACAGAACAGCTGGGGCGCTGCCCGGTAGGTTCCCACAGGACCAGCCCGGCAGCACCCCAGCTGCTCTACCCGAGCCGTCCCGCAACAAAAGCCTGGTCTGCTGGGGGGGGGGCGCACTAGCTGCGCCCCCTCCCCCTCCAGCAGACCAGGGAGACCCGTCGCCCGTGTGGCTTTGCTCCTGTCTCCCTGGTCTGCTGGGGGGATCCAGCAAAGCCGCTGGACCCGCCCAGCAGACCAGGGGGACAGGAGCAAAGCCGCCTAGGTGGCGGGGGTCCCGCTGACTGGGCGGCTTTGCTCCCGGGCAAACGAGCAAAGCCGCCCAGGCAGCGGCTTTGCTCGGGTGTGCCTGGTCTGCTGGGGGGGTCCAGCGGCTTTGCTGGACCCCCCCCAGCAGACCAGGGAGACCGGAAGAAACTTTTCTCACCCCGGAGAACACGGGCGGCGACTCGCCGCCCGTGAGCTCCGGGGCAAGAAAAGCCCCGTTTGTAAGTGCGGATCCGACATAAGTCGGATCCGCATAAGTCGGGGACTGCCTGTAAACTATGCAATTCACATAGCTCAGATTGCATATCTTATTTCTACCTATGGTGCAGTGTAAATGCACCGATAGTTATGAGCTACTCCAGACAGCATGACATAGTCCCAGGTTTTATTATTTTTTCTGACTAAATTCCATGCAGCTGGAAGAGGAAGAATGTTTCTCCCTGCCACATCCTCCTTATCCATCCCCACCAAACTGTTTCTACTTGGTCCCCAGTCTAGAAGTCCTCACAAGTACTGGTTCTTCACCTACATATCAGCCTCCACAGGGTCCAGAGAAGGGGAAACAGGTGTGGGACTGGCTGGGCCTCGACACTTCCTGCTACACGATGTAAATTGCCTCTGTTTATCCATTTAGGAAAGTTGTAGCCTATGTATATTTAATCCTCTCCCCCCAAAAAACAAAAGAATCCTACTCAATTTTTGTTATGCTGCATTTTTAAAATGTTTCCTCTTGACAGTACTTTATCTTCTCCACTCCAGGACTGCATTATCTCCCTGAGGGCAATTGCCCTGCACTGTATAATTTTACTCAACTAACACCTTGGAAATTGTTTGAGAGCCTAAACAGTACACCTAAAAGGTTGCGCCATCAAAAAATGTTCAGCCTCCACTGTAAAATGGAACCGTTTGTTAACACGCACATAGTTTATCTGTAGATTATGTTTATTTATCAACACAAAAAATCTTCTATCAGACACACTGAATATATTATCTACAGAATATATTGTATATTGGGTTCTCTTGCCTATGTGATACAGGAAGAACTAGAAGATCACAAAAGGTTCTGTTTGGCCTCTAAATCTAAAACACCTCAATTTTCTGGCAAGCAAGGGCTAGAAACACTGTAAAGGCAACTGCTTACCTTCTCATGGGCTGAAGGGAGTTCCTCACACTGTTCTCTAGGACTCCTCTAGTTAATAGAGAGAAGGACTTTGAGTTACATCTGGTGTCCTCCCTGGAAGTAAAATTGTTGCAATCATAGCTAGATGAATGCAAACAGTGTTACACAGGTATTCATGTATTACAGATTATCTCCAACGTATTTGCAGCTCTTTAACTTACATTTATTTTCTCATAAACATTCTTACAGGCCAAACTTGTTGACAAGAATATTTGCACAGAGGTAAAATTTTGCAAATAGTCATTCAAATACATATTTTCCTGACTATGCTCCCCTGATGTGTTTGTACAATGAGAATGGGAGTCCTCCGCTCACAATAACAATAACACAGTAACAATAACATGCAGCATATGTGACCAATCATATACTGTGAATAGCAAGTTCTGAACAGTAAATACCCAGTGCAATGGATGTGATGAATAATTTGCAAGGGATCCCTGGGCTGGAATATATTTGAATAAACATCGATAGAATAATTTTGAATAACAAATGTGCACAGTTTTAATCAACTCGCTGATAATTTGCAAATACGCAACCCCTTTCTTTACACAGAGCCATCTTCTCATACTAGTTTTACTGCTCTGCCTCTATCTCTGTACCTCACACGTGGTCCATTTCTTCATGTAACTGACATCCCTTTCCTTCTAACAGCAAGCCAGATGTTCCAGGCACAACCTTCCTTTCTCCTGAATATGGAGAACAGTAGTCAACATAAGTAAAGGGGTTAGAATCCAGGCCTTTTCCTTACAATAGCATTCCAAAGCTACGTCTACGCTGGCATGATTTTCCAGAAATGCTTTTAATGGAAAAGTTTTCCGTTAAAAGCATTTTCGGAAAAGCACATCTAGATTGGCAGGGTGCTTTTCTGCAAAAGCATTTTTTTGCGGAAAACAGCACTATGCTGTCTACAAAGGCCCTTTTGCGTAAAAGTCTTTCAGAAAAAGACTTTTGCCTGAATGGGAGCAGCATAGTATTTCCGGAAAAGCACTGATGATTTTACAGGAGATCGTCAGTGCTTTTCCGGAAATTCAAGCGGCCAGTGTAGACAGCTGGCAAGTTTTTCCGCAAAATCATTTGATTTTGTGGAAAAACTTGCCTGTCTAGACACAGCCCAAGAGTTTTCAGGGAGGCTTCTGTCAGATATATTTGATCTTGAAAATATAAAACATGAGTGTAAGACCTTTCTTGTTCCATTCTCTATCAATATGGCCAGGTGCTCTGGATAGCTAGATACTCCAGTGAGTGGAATTGCAAAAGTGTGTTTAATGGAATAAGTATTCCTCAAGTCCTGTGTTAGGCATTTGAAGGATGATAAACGGAAACCTTACAATGAGGACAGAAGTTGAAAAGAATATCAAAAAGTGGATTAGGAAGTCCACTACACTAGACTTCTACTGACTACAGAAGACTGGACTTCTGTACAATGTAGAGTAGTACAGGACTATAGTAAACTGCAGTATACTGTATTAGAGGTCTTCCACTATGCAAATGTTGAATAGTGGTTAAATTGTTCCTTTTCTAAGATAAAGATGGAACCAAAACATACATTCTTCTCTGAGGGTGTGTCTAAACTACATGGCTCCATCGATGGAGCCATGTAGATTAGGCTGATCGGCAAAGGGAAATGAAGCTGCGATTTAAATAATCGCGGCTTCATTTAAATTTACATGGCTGCCGCGCTGAGCTGACAAACAGCTGATCAGCTGTTTGTCGGCTTAGCGCGCTAGTATGGACACTCCCGTGCCGACCTGAAAGCCCTTTATTGACCTCCCCGTTATGCCTCGTAGGATGAGGTTTACCGGGGAGGTCGATAAAAGGCTTTCATGTTGACAGGGAAGCGTCCAGACTAGCTGTTGATCAGCGTCCAGACTGATCAGCTGTTTGTCGGCTCAGCGTGGCAGCCATGTAAATTTAAATGAAGCCGCGATTATTTAAATCGCGGCTTCATTTCCCTTTGCCAAACAAAAAAATCTACATGGCTCCGTCGACGGAGCCTGAGAGCCTTACCAGTGAGAGCCTTACCAGTGAAGTCATAGAATTCTATTGAAACAATATGAAAACCAAACAAACCAACAAGGAGATCCTGTTTATTCAGAGTAAAAGTAATATGCTCTGCACTGAGTTTATAGAGCTAGTGGCCAGATGTAATCCTTAACTTCCAATTTCCTGTTCCTCATCACAATAGCAGCCCTATTTGAACATAATTGGTTTGTTTATTTTTAACTGAATTTCTCATTTTAGGAAAGGTTATAAAATGTGAATTACTATTTGTCAGGCAGCTTTCGAGGGGCTTTAAATTTCACCTAAATAAGGGCCTGATCCAAAGTCCCCTAAAATCAACCAGAGTCTATTGACCAGAACAGGCTTTGAATCAGGCCCTGAACAAGTTACAGCATTTACAAATATATGCTTAGCCACTTTTTATAAAGCATTCAGTGGACTGAAATGGCAGCAATAGCTTTTTGAGGGTGAATATCTTAGCTGCTTTGAAGAGCCGCTGCTGCTTTCTAGAAAAACTATGAAAGACATTCTATTTAGAAACAATTGTATCAATGTGTCACATATCCAGTATTTCTCTTGTCTCTTTATTATAATTGTTACTTGTATCATTACAATTAATGCCATTATAATTGGTTTCTATGGAGATTATAAGGATTCTGCAAACAGAAGATTATGATTGACTTCATGTGGCATATAAGCAGCAGGAACTAATAGAGTCCTTGTTTTCATGCAAATGTCTCACAATTAACAGAAGAAGGAAGAGAAAGAGGGAAAAAAGCAACATAACCACAATGGTCTCTAGAGAGAATGTTTTCTGTTATACTGGAGGAGAAGCTACTGTGTCTGAATTTCTTTTCAAGGTATCAAAATTTATTATAGGCCTCATTCCTTATCAATATAAGTTTCTGAAATCAGCCCTTGTTTTGGAAGATTACAAGGTTATAATTCCTTTTTTTCCACTTGCATAATTTAAAAGTTGCCAGGGAGATTGAGTGACTGAGGGAATTATTAATGGGAGGTATTACAGCGCATCTGTCCTCAAATAGTTTGACCAAGCACTATTACAATCAACACCTCACTTACATCTGACACAATTCAAGCTACCCTAAATAAAAGCAGATTTTACTGAATAGAAACAGAAAAGAAATTACTGGAAAGGAATAAGTAAAAGGAGACTTTTGGCGAGTTAGACACTTTAAAAATGCTTTGTGGTGCCTCTCTCTCCCATGCTTTATGAAAACTGGCTTGTGAATATGATTATGCATAACTCAAAGATACTTTAAACAAAATACTTCATGTAACCTATCTATTTTAATGTTACAATCTGCTGGTTCCATATATCTCATTTTGTTGCATGTATCATCTTTGTATGTGAAGTTAGAAATATGAAGTGTGAATCTGTTATTGTTTTAAATGTGCTAATGAGAGCCATTAATAGTGCCCCAGAAGCCTAATGGCTTGGTGATCAACTCAACAACTTGTAAATAGCCTTGTTTGTCCTATAAATACAAAGGTGGTTGGTCTAGAAAGTCATGTGACCAGAGCTGGCCCAAGCTACGGGCTGACTGGGCTACCACCCAGGGTGCCCCGTTGTAGGGGGTGCTGGCAGGGCTGCTGGGCCGGGTGGAGGCAGGGGCAAGGCCACACATGCGCCGGGCCTTCAGAGGTGGCACCGCACTCCTGGAGCCCGGGGTGCACGAATGGTTCAGGCTGGCCCTGCATGTGACCATGTCACATGGTACTGGAATCCATTTTGAACCTGGTGTTTTTCCATGGGAAGGAGGGGCTGTAAAAAAAAATTCTCCCCCTATGAGAAAGTCTATTTAAACAATGGGAAACTATCAGCTCTTTGACTTTGACTGAGTTTGGAAACTGCCTGGTACACCCTTAGAGGAAAAAAAAAACTTTAAAGAGAACCTGAAACCCAAGTCAGGGTAATAGAACATCTCTGACTTGAAGATTATGCCTGAAATAAGAACAGCAATTTAGGGTAAGAATTTGCATGGATGAAGTTTCTTAGTGAATGAGAACTAGCTATGCATTTTCTATTCCTCTTAATTTAGTAACTTACTTTGATCTGTCTGTTTTCACTTAAATCCTACTATTTGTACTTAATAAAACACTTTTATTTACTATCAGGTCCAGTGTAAATAATTGCTATCTGGGGAGAAGCAACCACTGTGCATATCTCTCTTTCATTGATAAAGGGTGCTTAACTTATAAGCATTCCCTGTGTAAAACTTCTACACAAAGAAAGATGGATTTATTTGGGGTTTGGATCCCTTTTGTGGGTTGGTTTCCTGGGTGCTGAGACCTTAAAACTGTGGCCTTCCAGAGCTGAAGTGGTTCGGTGTCTGTACTTCTCTGCAGGGGGTGTTTAGCCCAACTCTGTGCCTTGTCTGGGCAAGACCAGAGGATCTGACCCAGCAGGACAGGGTGGTGGGGAGTCCAAGAGAGCAAGAAGGTGGACATCAATATAATGATCAACAGACTAAGGAACAATCCCAAAGGAACTTTTGTGACTGCACCGTGTCACACTCTTTAAGCAAGGCTGATATTTTTCAATTATTAGTGTTGAAAATTGTTGAAAATCTAACCAAGCAAGATCTGGTCAGTTTCACAGGGTTGAAATAACCATCTGTGTAACCACACTGCTTGCCTTACTTCCTGTATTGCTCTACTTGACTTGTCACGTGGAGCTAAAGAATACCATTATGTCTCATTATCTCTCATTCCAAACAGACATGGATGTGTAAACAATGTGGTCCTCACTTTCAGAAGTACCCAGTACTCACAGCTCCAGCTGAACTGAATAGGTGCTGCAGGTGCTCTGCTCCTCTGAAAATCAGGCCCTCCATTGTTGCTGTTTTATTGAGCAGCTGCAGATTTTGTGGCTTTGTTGTGGGTCAGTTTTGGTTCCATGGGAAGATAAATTGATGACACAGACTACACAATTTATTCACACTATATGCATACCTTGAACAGAGAGCATAAGAACGGCCAAACTAGGTCAGACCAAAGGTCCATCTAGCCCACTAACCTTTCTTCTGACAATGGCCAATACCAGGTGCCCTAGAGGGCATCGACATATCAGCTAAATCATCAAGCCTATTCCCAGCTCCTGACAAATAGAGGCTAGGGACACCATTCCTACCATGCTGGCTAACAGGCATCGATGGACCTAACCTCCATGAATTTATCTAGTTCCTGTCTCAACTCAGTTAAAGTCCTGGTCTTCACAATTGGCCATGGCTCTGACTGCATTTAAATCACTGTTGAAGAACCCCATGGTACTCCCAGGCAGCTCTGAAGGCTAGGCGGAATGAGAGGGGGGTGCAGTGGTACAGGCAGCACTGAGGGCTGGCTTCCGCAGCCCTGCCCCTTGCACCATAGGCCCTGTCTTTTTTGGGAGTGGAGAGCCAGTGCCCACCCCCACCTTCCCAGGGGCTGAGTGAGGCTATTAGCTTCCCGCTCTGTGGCTACTCTTTCATCTTGGGCCCTGGTCTTTCTTGGAAAACTCCTTAGTTTATACTCACTTGCCCTTAACCACAAGGAGCTTGTTTTCTTAGTAGTAAGCACGCACTGTTTCAAAGGCATCTGGTCATTAATGCTTTGCAACACAAAGGAACCTCCAACATCCACTGGATCCAGATCCTCTGCTAGACACCATTCATATCAGTCTCCTTAATGATCATCTGAAGGTCACAGTGACCCTTTCATAGAGTCTGCTGACTCCCTCTATGCTTAATCCTTTCTATGGAAAGTTTGTTGTTGACTACATGTATCAGTTGCTCATATTGTGCACTTCATTAACATCTGTGCGATGGCAATATTGTTGCGCATTCGACTGATGAGGGGTTTCCATTTAAGAACCAAAATTGGCAATATAGAATACTTATAAGCCCCAAAGAAGAGCTCTGTGAAAGCTTGGAGGATTTTCTGTTTCACCAACAGAAGTTGGTTCAATAGAAGGGATTATTTTGCCCATCTCGTCTCTCTTGACATCTAGTGCTATTTATTTAAAAAATGTACCCCAGTCCTCTTCCCCTCAAGAGGGATCAGCACAAACTGCATGCATCCTTTTAAAGGAACATCATGTAAGGAACCCTTGCCCTGTCCCAAGAAGCAGCTATTCTGAGACCACGTCTCCACTACAAACTTGGCTGAAACAAGCTACATTGGCATATGCCCGCTAGAGTTTGTATTCTGTATTTCTTGTCTTGGCTGCTTGTATTGGCATGGCGCATAGTCCTCAGATTTGGCAGTATTGATGCAAAGCACAGTGCACCAGTGATAGATATCTCAGTGTGCCATGTGTGGCTATCTGGCACAATGCCAGCTGTGAAATTTTTACAAAAGAGGTATGGGACAAAAATGATTCACACAGAGAGCTTGGGGAACTAGGAGGTCAAGTTCCCCTCATGCAACTTTCTCCATCCCATCCATTTTCTATAATTTTTGCTTTAAAAAAAAATCTCACCAAACCTTCATGTCACTTTTCAGTGTCCACCAGCTCTCTCTCTCTCTCTCTTAAAAAAAAAAAAAAAAAAAGGAGACACAGGGCTCTGTGTGTGACATTCTCTAGGCTACGATCTTGATTGCTGAAAAACTCTGAGTCCACAATTCCCCAAAATGAGGGACTTTTTACACTACTTTGCTGTGAGAACAACCACTCCCAGCCAGTTCTCACACAGCCTCCAGCATGCAAAATCACTCCTAGCTAAATTATAGGAATGCTCAGGCCAGTCATTCTTGAATTACAGGCAGGGTAAGGGGAGGAGACTCCCAGTCTCAAATGTGTCCTGACAAGTGTGTGTCTTGTACTGCCCAGCAGTCTCCTTCTGGCCAATACAAGCTCATAGAAAGTGTGTCATTTCATAATGGAAATATTATCTCAAGTGGAAGTTCCCTAACACTTCAATCCAAAACACACGCTGGTTTAGATAAAACAATAAATCGTGTTTATTCACTACATAAAAGTAGTTTATAAGTAGTTACAAGCAATGAGGCATAAGAGTGGATTACAAAGAAAACAAAAGAGAAGATGTAGACTAACACCTAACTCAACAAGATACAAAAGTTTCAGAGGGGTAGCCGAATTAGTCTGTAACAGGAAAAATGTAAAAAACAACAAATAGTTTAGTAGCACCTTAAAGGCTTTTAGTCAGACTAACTCAGTTACCCCTCTGAAGCTTATTTAGTCACTCTTTCTCTTTTTTCTTCCTCCCCTCCTTTTTTGTCTCTCCTTTTTTTCTCTTTTTTTCCTTCTCCCTTCCCCTACCTTATTTATTCTTGGATCTGGTCTTCTAACACTCTTGTCATCTGCAGGAGTGGGCTGTGCGCACAAAAGCTCATGATACCATCTACATGTTTTGTTAGTCTTTAAAGTGCTACCAGACTATTTGTTGGTTTTTAAATTTTTCAACAAAATATGTAAACCTAAAACAAAAAGTTTTAGTTTGGCTGGTTTGCTTCAGCCAGGACACCTGTTATTGCCCCCCAGTTCAATGTTTCCTTTGTCTTTGATATTCTAAGTAGGGTTGAGGGGAGAGAGGTGATTTGGGATCTTCTGTTTCTCACTCTTACACTCTTCTCACCTCTTTGAGAATTACCTCCAGCTGGGATTGAGGTCCTGTCAGTGCTTTCCCCAAAACTCCCAGCTGTTCCATTGTCAGTATGTAAAGTGCTCACTCACAGCTTTGCGCCTGCCAAAGAATGCCCACTTAACCCCCTAATAGTCCATTTGATCATGCTGATACCTGACCAGGGCATCAATGTGTCATTTGTCTGAAAAACTGATTTGGGCCTAAAGTTTCAGATGGGTAGCCTAGCCGTGTTAGTCTGTAATTGGAAAAAACTTCAAAAACAATGAATAATCCTGCTGTACCTTAAAGACTGAGCAAAAATGTAGATGGTATCATGAGCTTTTGTGTGCACAACCCACTTCTTCATATGAATGGAGTTTAAGGGGTCCAGGTTTCTGCTTTTCCTAACTCTGGAATGTGTCACAGTTATGTTATACAGTAAAATCTTATACAGCGGGGCTGTAATACCAGGGATAAAGAAGAAACAAGGCACAACTAGGGGCAAAATCAAATCAATATTTTAACTGCCTGTATGCTAATGTGAGAAATAGGGGGAGTAAGCAGGAAAAACTTGAAATGCTAATAAATAAACATAAACACAACTATGACATAGTAAGCATCACAGAGACTTGGTGGGATAATACACATGACTGGGATAGAACAGTACAGCTTGCTCAGGAAGGACAGACAGGCAACAAAGGGAGGAGGTATTGCGTATATATTATACATGTATACATTGAACTGAAGTTAAGATGGAAATAAGACACAGAGGGGTAAAAGGGGTAAAAAACAAGGGTGATTTCATGGTAGGGGTCTCTACCACAGACCACCTAACCAGGAGGAAGAGATGATGAGGCTTTATTTTTAACAACTAACAAAATTATCCAAAGCACAGGACTTGGTGGTGCTGGGGAGCTTCAACTATCCAGACATCTGCTAGGAAAATAACACAACAGGGCACAAGTTCTTGGAATGCATTTGGACCATGTTTTTATTTCAGAAGGTGGAGAAAGCTATTGGGGGGGGAGCTGTTCCAAATTTGATTTTAACAAATAGGGAGGAACTGGTTGAGAATTTGAAAGTGGAAGGCAGCTTGGGTGGAAGGAATCATGAAATGATGAGTTCCTGATTCTAAGGAATGGTAGGAGAGAAAAGAGGAAAATAAAGACAATGGATTTCAAGAAGGCAGGCGTTAGTAAATTCAGAACACATCTACACAGCAGGGCTAAACGCAACTTAAGTTACAAAACTTGAGTTACGCTAATTTTGTAATTTAAGTCGAAATAGCTTATTTTGACTTTTGGTGCTGTCTATTTTGAGAAAGAGCACTCTTCCTCTGACTTCTCTTACTCCTCGTACAATGAGGGTTACAGGAGTTGGAATAAGCAGTCCTCCAGCTCAACATTATTTTGACATTATGTTGAATGCTTGTGTGTAGACGTGGACTATGTTGTGTACAAATAGCCTCAGAGAGCAGGTAGGTAAGGTCCCATGAGGAAGCAAGATTAAGAGGAAAAACAATTGAAGGCAGTTGGCTGTTATTCAAAGAGACATTATTACGGGCGCAAGAGCAAACTATTTCACTGCATAGGGAAAGATAGGAAGTATGGCAACAGACCATCTGGGCTTAACCAGGGGATCTTGAATGATCTAAAAATCAAAAGGAGTCCTACAAAAAGCGGAAGCTATGTTAAATTACAAAGGAGGAATACGAACAAATAACAAAAGTCTGTAGGGGCGTGTGATGGGGTGCTGGTCTCCACTGCCGCGGAGTACATGGCACCCCGCACTCTCAGGCATGCAGAGGGCAAGGGAGGCGCTGGCGGGGATGCCGCGGGACCAGCCACGGCAGCAGAAGGTGCCAGGAGCCAGAGACGCGGCTGTGTGTGGACGGCCCGCTGACTCACGTGCCCCGCCTGTACGAGGGTAGCTGGGGGCGCAGATGTCACCGGCAAGGGGCTCCCCACTGCTGATGTCATCAGCCCACGCCCCGGGGTGAGGGGCGGGGCCTTGGCAGGCAGCCCTTCAAAAGGCGCCCAGAGAGGGCCAGCAAAGGGGAGGATAGCAGGGCAGGCGTGGGGCAGGGGCAGTTGTTCCAACCAGCAACAGACCAACCCAGCACAGCTGGTACGACCGCCGTTGGCGTGGGGAACGATGCTGCGCACCAAGGGAGGAACTAGCCTGGCGAGGAGGAAGAAGCGGCCCAGAATGGAGACTAGAGATGGCGGCACCGCCTCCACCTTGTGTCCCGGAGGGTTGGTGAGTTACGGGGGTATCCCCACCAATCAGGCAGTGCTAACATTGCTGCCTTTAGGGTCCTGGGTCAGGACCCGGAGCGGGGGGTGGACCCAAGTCCCCCTCCTTCCTCGCACAGGATTGCGCGCATTCAGGGAGGACTAGACTCTGTGGACTCCCCATCGAGCCACGAACTCTGTGTTATAACAGGACTAACCTAAGGGAAACATGGGTGGGGGGAAGGTGCACGGGTAGACAACCCTGATGATGACCGGGCTGTAAGCCTGAGGGGGAGCCCAACCCGTGACAGGGCAAAATTAGAAAGGCCATGGCACAGAACAAGCTCAAATTAGATAAACACATAAAGGGTAACAAGAAAACATTCTATAACTAGATTAGACCAAGAGGAAGATCAAGGACAAGGTAAGACCATTAGTTAATGAAGGGGGGAGGGAAACAATCACTGAAAATGTGGAAATGGCAGAGGTGCTTAATGACTTTGTTGTTTCCATTTTCACCAAGAAGGTTGGTGACAATTGGACACCTCACATAGTGAATGCAGGTGAAAATGAGATAGGCTCAAAATGTAAAATAGGAAAAGAACAAGTGAAAAAATATTTAGAAAAGTTAGATATCTTCAAGTCACCAGGGCCTGATCAAATGCATCCTAGAATAGATGATAGAGGAGATATGTGAGCCATGGATTGATAACTGGTTAAACTTAAAAGACAGGAAACTAAGTGTAGTAATGAATGGTAAGTTTTCAGAATGGAGAGAGGTAACTAGTGGGGTCCCGCAAAGGTCTGGGCTGGGAACAATCCAATTCAACCTATTTATAAATGATCTGGAGAAAGGGGTCAACAGTGAGGTGGCAAAATTTGCAGATGATACCAAACTGCTCAAGATAGTTAAGACCAAAGCAGACTGTGAAGAGATTCAAAAAGATCTCACAAAACTAAGTGATTGAGCAACAAAATGGCAAATTAAATTTAATGTTGATCAATGTAAAGTAATGCATTAAATGGCAAGCATCACTCTATATCAACTTCATAGACTTTATGAAAGCCTTCGATAGTGTGGACAGGCAGTCCATCATGCAGCATTACGGAGTTCCAGGCAAACTGATTACCATCATCAAGAAACTGTATGAAGAATACCCTTGCCAGGTCATCCATGATGGAAAATTGTTGGAAAAATTCCAGGTCACAACTGGTGTATTCCAAGGCTGCCTTCTTTCTCCATTACTCTTCCTGATTGTCCTAGACTGGGTCACAAAAACAGCATATGCTGACTCGGGAAGGGGACTCCAATGGACTCAAACTGGGAAGCTTGAAGATCTAGATCAGTGATTCCCAAACTTTTCGGCATCATGCCCCCCTTTTAGTTTTTGAGAAACCCTCACACCCCTACCTCTTTTTTACCATCATCCAACCCCCCTTTTAACAAAAAATTCAATTTGTAATTTAAAATTAAAAATAAACACAAAAACGTGGTATAAAAATATTTAAAATTAAAAATAGGCATAAATAGTTTTTCTTGGCACAAATTTAATAAAAATGTAACAATGTAAGAAATAGCAGAACCAAACTGAATTTAATGTGAAGAATGATGCTGCATTTTCTTCACAAGTTGTGAAATCCTAGGTTTGAAAGATGAAAGTGTGCAATGCAAATTGTTTTTGACATCCAGTCAATTTCTTTGTTTTGTTTTGTATGTGACTAAACTTAAAAGCTTTTTTCACAGAGGTACATTGACGAAAATGGAAGACTAATACGTAGCACTTTTTCTCCAACTTTCGAGTACATTGGGAAATATTTTGATCTAAAATTCCTCCAAGCTTGTGTTTTCGAAATGATGGTGCTCCGTGGAACCCTGGGGTTCTGCGAAGTGAAAGTAAGGGTTCTGCGAGAACCCGAACACTCCCCCCCCACCCTTAAGGAGACAGAGAGGAGCCCGGTGCACAGACACTGGATTCTTCTCTGGTTCCCCACTGCCCTTTCAGACACCTCCGGTCCCCTGCTGCTGCTCTGCTTTTACCACAGGACTTAGCAGCAGTAACAGCTGCTTGTCCCGCTTCTCCCCATCAACCCAAGATTTCTCTCCTCTGTCCCCCGCTGCCACTCTGCTTTTACCACTGAACTTAGCGACAAACTTATTCCCTGGCTGTAGGGGTTCCTTGGAATTTTTCTGAGTTTAAAAGGGTTCCATGGTCAAAAAAAATTGGGAAACACTGGTGTAGCTAAAACGGACTACATTTGTGTGCTGAAACAGACAAAAATATTTGCTGCCTTTCAAATTTTAAAGTTCGATTTCATTAATCTTTGTTAAAAGTTTGTGTTACTTTGCCTGTTGTTCTTTGCATAGCGGTTTTCTTCACTGTTGGTGCAGCTCAATTTTATTTTAAAAAATAGACTTTTTATTATCTTTAGATGTTTATAACACAGAATGCATCACATGGCTTAGGGCACAAACAACTTCTGAAAATACAGGAAGCGCCACAGAACTCATAAGTTCAGGAAAATACCAAGGGCACATCTCCACAACAGGGCAAAAGTCAAATTAAGATATGAGACTTCAGCTATGTCAACTGCGTAGCTCAGCGGTGGCCAACCTGTGGCTCATGAGCCACATGTGACTCGCAAAGAAAAAAACTGCGAACCAGGACAGAACCTGGAACCGCTCATGGCCTGCGCCGTTCCGTTTACAGTCCCCAGTGCACTGTATCATATCCTGCACGTGCAGGCCGAGTTGCACACAGCATCTTCTCTACTTCCTCCTGCACCCAAATTCCCTGCCAGAGCTTGCACCTCTCTTCCCTTCCCAGTGCTTTTTTTGTGATGATATACCCTGGCACCTATTTTCCCTCAGTGTGGGTAGGGGTTTTTTTGTTTGTTTTGCTCAATAACTCACCTCTCCCCTCCCTCCCCCGGTACATGGCTCTTCTCACTCCATCCACCACTATTTTGGCTCTTTGTCTCTAACAGGTTGGCCACTCCTGGCGTAGCTGAAGTTGGTGTATGCACAGATAGTGCTCCAGCAAAGCATAGCTCTTGCTCTGGATTTGTGACGCTGGTGAAAGAAAAAAATCCAGCCATAACCACAACTCACTGCGTCATACACAGACAAGCAATGGCTGCTAAAACCCTTCCAGATGACCTACATGACTCATTGAATTTGGCCATCAAAATCGTCAATGTTGTGAATAACAGTGCTTTAAATATGAGACTTTTTGATGCTCTTTGTATGGATTTAGGAGCAGATCATAAAACTCTTTTGTTTCACACGGAGGTACAAAGGCTTTCCAAAGATAACATGCTTTCTAGATTATTCAAACTGAAAAACGAAGTGGAAATTTTCCTCAAGCAACAGAAGAAAGAAGAGTTATATCATGCATTTACGGACCAAACATTTCAACGTTCACTGGCATACCTGGTGGACATTTTTTGATTTTTTGAACAACCTCAATTTGAAGCTGCAAGGAAACAACATTGTAAACATTATAGCGCACCATGATGCCATCAAAGCATTTACGGAAATAATCCAGCTTTGGAAATGTCGAACACAAGCTCAGATGCCTGGCTTTTCATCTTTTCCAACATTTTCATCACTCTTTGAAAATGAAGATTTCCAAGAAGTTTGTAAAGAGGATGTGAAGAACAAAATTGTATTTCATCTGGACTGCTTTGCTGAAGAATTCATCTGCTATTTTCCAGACAACTTTTCTGGCAACCCCATTCATAAATTAGTATGACATCCATTCAACATTGATGTCAATTCATTGCCAGAAGTATTGCAAGAACAAGCACTCAAAATAAAATATGATTCAAGTGGAAAAGATAATTTCGAAAACACAAGCTTGACCAGTTTTGTTTTAAACCACTGCTCTGGTACAACACTGCAAAACCAAAGAAGGTTTATTTAAGAAAGACTAGCAATTCCATTAAAACCAATAAAGTGTGGTGGAAACAGCTGGTTACACAATAAAAGCAAAATATTGATCAAGAACTAGGACCTACACATATCAATAGTTGCTTTTCCTCACTACCAAAGTAGATCTGTCCCCACGTTCAGTCTGCTGTAGAGTTGGCTGACTTCATAGGAACCAAGATCCAAATGTTCATGAAAAACACCTCTGCCCAACAAGATGTCGCCTCAGGGAATGGATCCAGTGTGTTTCTTTCCTCTTTGCATTATATTGAAAGAACCTTTTGTCTTTATTCATAGACAGGGCAATCCCTAATGTTCCTTTTTTTACTTCCAAGTGTTTGATTGTTTGCAGTTCTCTCTCATGGTTTCCTGTTGACTGTTCTGTGATGGGACAATGGTAGACAATTGAGCCTTGCATTACTTTATCAGTTAGTCAGGGTGGGGTGGCAACTCCTTCTGGCATGAGTAAGCCATGACTGAGCTATATAATCTGCTGCTGACTCTTTTTGATCTTAAGATCATAAAGGCATAAACTTCAGTATAGTTACATTATTTCTTAACTATTACCCATACACATAGCATGCCATGGTTATGAACAAGAATAAGTTGCAAACTTTCAGTAGAGATCCTTGACTATTATGGACAAATATCCTGTAAGCAGTTTTTTGTCTAGTGAATTTTTTAGGTATGACTTGAGAGGAGTGTTGTTTGCAGAGAATAGAGCACCCTTTAGCAAGAAGCCTATGTGTTGGGGGAGGGAGTTTTTCTGTTGCATGAAGCAATAAATCTTCAGTCCCTATTCCATGGTGTCATAGAGCTGAGTCATCACTGTGACGCCTCCTTCTGGCCATCATTGTGACTGGCTCTGCTAGCCTATGCATCCTTGCCTGATGTTGCCTTCTCCATCATGATCACCATTTGCAGATCTGTCTTAGTCCATGTCCTGTAGCCTACTCTTTATGACTCGACCCTACAGCTGTGTCACTGTTTGTGTTTTCTCATTTCCTCCGGCATAGGGGGGATAATCTCCATTCTAGAGGCTAGCTACTTCCCTAGTGGTGAGTGGGGGTGGGGGGAGACCTGGGCACACCCATTACTCCAAGGTCTTGGGACAGCACAGGGATCCTGTAGCTAGAAGCCTTCTGCTGCCTCTCTCTAACTTTTCACCAGTGCAGCTTCAATTCTCTAAGGGTATGTCTACACTGCAAAGTTAATTCGAAATAACAGCCGTTATTTCGAATTAACTTTAATAGCGTCTATACATGCCAACCGCTATTTCTAAACTAATTCAAAATAGTGGAGCGCTTAATTCGAATTTGGTAAATCTCATTCTACGAGGAGTAACGCCAAATTTGAAATAGCTATTTCGAATTAAGTGCTGTGTAGACACTTAATTTGAAATAGGGGGCCTCCAGCCCTTCCCAGGGAGCCCTGGTGTCCACTCTGGGCACAACCAGGAAAACTTACTCCTCTCTCCCGCAGCCCTGGAGCCATTAAAGGGGTAGACCCTGGTCATAGTGCCTGTGCCAGCTCCAAGCCTGCCAGCGCAGAGCCAGCAGTGGCCACCGGGGCCCCTGACCCAGTGGCCCCAAATCATGAGCCATCAAGCCACTGGCAGCCAGCCCTCCACCGCTCCCCAGGAACAGTCTTCCAGCTCCCAGGAGTCTGATAAGGGCAGGAGAAGGCGGGCGCCTTCCTGGTCCAGGGTGGAGATCATGGACCTTATTCAGGTTTAGGGTGGGGGGATTCCCCCAACGTCCATGATCTCCGCACTAGACAGAGGAATACGGCCATCTATCACAGGATAGCTGCCAGCCTTGCCACCAAAGGCCACATGTGAACCCAGGAGCAGGTTTGCATGAAAATCAAGTTGGTCCAGCGAGACCCCTAAACCTGAGCCCTGAGCTTCCCCTCCCCTTCTTCCCCTTGCTTCCCCCTTCCAGCTCCCTCCTCCCAGGTTTCCTCCTCCCCTCTCCCACCCTCTCTCTTCCCCTCTCCCACCTCCTTTTCCCAGGCTCCCCAGAGGTTCATCCTCCCCTCCCCCCAGTTTTGTTCAACAAACCCAGTTTCTATTTTTGAACATACGTGTCTTTTGTTTGACATCAGGAAGTGGGGCTAGGGAGGGGTAAATGGAAGGACGTGAGGGAGGAATGGGGCACGAGCCCCCAGTGAGGAGGACCGGAGTGGCTCTGAGGGCTCCTCAGGGTGGACGCTCTCCTGCAGGACCTCCTGGATCCTGACAACCCCCCGATGGACCCCCTGGATGGCAGCCTGCAGGAAGTGCAGCCAACCTGATGGCAACGATCCCACAAGATGCACCGGCATGCCCAGGGGCAGCTCTGGCTCCATGTGGCCGAGTGCTGTGGTGTCCCAAGTGCGGGCACTCAGAGCACTCCAAGACAGGACTGCTTTGCTGTCCCTCATCGAGGTAGACAAGCAAGTGGAAAACCCTGAGAACTGTCTGTCCTAGTTGGGGGTAGGGTCCCTTTAAGCACGGAGCTCAGTTAGCCTCAGGCAGCAGCCCCACACACTAAGTCCTAACCTGATGCCCTGCCAGCACTGGTTCCGGCCAGCCTTAACTTTGGTTCAGGTTCCACTCAGTGTGGATGCACTATTTCGAAATAGCAAAACGCTTTTCATAATAGGTTTTGTGTGTAGATGCATTATTTTGAATTAGCTTAATTCGAATTAACTGTTTTGAATTAAGTTAACTCGAATTAAATCTGTAGTGTAGACATACCCTAGGTCACTTTCCCACTGCCTTCTTTACCTCTTCTCAGGGCCTCATGCCTGCAATTCCAGCAGTCAAGTCACTCTAGCTTCCCCTGGTTCCTGCTAGCAGCTGCTCTGTCTGAGCTGCTACCTTCCTTCATCCCTCTGGGAACTCAATACTTTCCCTTGGGGTTCCTGCAGCAACGGACCACATCTGGCCTGGCAACTCTTTTTATATGGGCCTGCTGAGCCCTGATTGGTTGCTTTTGCAGCCTATCTCCTACTGGCTAGCCCCCACATAGCCAGCCTAGAGCCCTGGTAACCCCTTCTTTGCCAGTGTGGCATGAACAACCCATCATATATGGATATGAATATAGGGAAATGGCATTCGATATTGACGCTGTTTTCTACACAAGGTGGTGGTTTTAGGTGTCCTCTTGCAGAGACTAATGTCAACTCAAAACAAGAACAATAACAACAATTTATTGCAATTTTCTCAAAAGAAAATTCCCCTGAAATGTGTCTTTTCCCATAGAAAATTTCAACTTTGATATAACCTAATTCAAAAATTTTCAGCCATATTTACTCCTAATACAAACAACACTTTTTGGCCTTTGTTTTCTGCAGTTTCTAAAATAACCTATAAAACCCCTTCAATAAACTAAATTAAATCTCTCAAGTAAACTGCAGCTGAACATCAACTTACAGCAGAATCCCTACAGCCAAAAAGTTATTGTTTTTATTACAGAGAATGTCCATGTCTAGCAACCAGTGATATTTTTGGTTGTTCAGCATCTTTCATCATTTTGAAATTATGATGACATCTGAGCTTAATTGGAAATAAAAGAGGAGCTTGAATCTCTTTCTCTTTCAGGATATTTACCACTGCTCTGAATCACCTCCTTCTCTTACTGATCTCAAAACTCATTGCTGGGAAGATGTGAAAGGAATTTTTTCCCCCCTTGGGTGAATTTTTTCTGATTCCTACCGTGTGCTAAATGTTATCTTCGTTTCTGATAACTCCCTATTTCCATTATAAACTGAAAAAACAACAAGTAGTCTGGTAGCACTTTATAGACTAACTAAACATGGAGATGGTATCATGAGCTTTCCTGGGCACAGCCCACTTCTTCATATGACCAGAGTGTTGGATGTCTAGGACCAAAATAAATAGGGGAGACAATGGGGGGGGGGGGAGTGGAAGAAGGGAAAATTGGGAGGGGTGTGTGTGACGGTATGCCACAGTCCCACACTTTAAAAGCCTCCACGCCGGCCCTGTATGGGGGGCAGTGAGCAGGGGTGTGCACATGTGCAGTGTGCTCAGATGCTGCCAAACAGCTGGGAGGGAGGGAGGTAAAGCGCCATGCTGGCTCTGGAGGGGAGGCGGCGAGTGAGTGAGTGCAGGTGCAGTGTGCCCCTCAGCTGCCAATCAGTGGAGGGGAAAGACATCTAGGGTGACATAGGCTCCACCCAATGAGGGAAGAGGGCAGGTGGTAGCTAAAAGGGAGGGGGAGAGGAGGTAGAGGAGGAAAAGTCACCCAACCTGAGCACAGGAGTTTTAAATAAGGAGACAGGCAAATTGGGACGGATCGGTAGAAAGGTGCGGTCCGAGAGGCCCTGAATGTACGTAAAGGGTGGGGAGAAGAAGCAGCTTAGGGCAGGGCATATGTAGAGCCTGCGCGCTGGTGCATTTCGGCAGGAATCCCCGCCAGCTGAACCAGTCCGGGACAGGTCTGCATCCTTAGGGCCCTGGGCTGGAGTCCGTGAATGAGGGTGGGCCTGGACCCCCTTCTCCCCACTGCTGTAGACTGCTGTGACAATTGGGTCCCTGCGGGGGACACACTGACCCACTGAGTGGAACTTTGGAAGGAGACTCGGACTGTGAAGTTAGGGGCGCGTGGTAGAACACAGGATTGTGGGGGCGCTGGGCGCAAATAAAGTCACATGGTGATGAACAAAATGTCTATGGGGGGGAACAAGAAAAGGCAGTGGGTAAAAAATATATCAAGGGAAAGCCGCGTCTATAAGCACCTAAAGACTAGATAGCCAAAGGGGGCAGATAAGAACCATTACTTAGCAAACAATAAAGAGTTAGAAAACAAAGACTGATGAAACATCTAGATGGCATCATGAGATTCTTCAAAGACAAAGAACCATTGTTGCCCTCATTGGTAGGTAATGACCTAACCATCCAGTATCTTTGTTTAATTCAGAGGTGTGAGAATTGAACTTGCCAATGAGCTGAAGCTCCAGTCCTTCCCTGTGTATTTGGTTCAAGTAATTGGTTTGTAACAAAACAGCCACTTGAAGATCTGTTAATGCATGCCCGGGGAGATTGAAGTGTGCCTCCACAGGCTTTTATATGTTTCCTTTACGGATATCTGATTTGTGTCCATTAATTCTTTCCCATAGGGACTGTCCAGTGTGTCCAATATACATTGCAGTGGGGCATTGCTGGCATTTGATGGCATTTATTTCCATTATGATAGTATGCGGTCTGACTTCCTGTTTTCAGATAAGCTGGTTATGTGCTCTCGCCACCTTCTGTAAGCATGTAAAGGCATTTTCTTCCATTACCCTAGTAATTAGTTTGGTTACAAATTCAATCACCCTTTGGAAACCCTGTTTCACAGTGAGATATTGAAGAAGTTCAGGGTATGTCTACCCCTCTCTCTCCCCCAAAAAGACCTATGGCAACAAGTCTCAGAACCCAGAGCAATTGACTCATGGTCTGGCTTACATGCTCACAATACAGGGCTAAGAATAGCAGCATAGATATTCAGGTTTGGGCTGATGCACAGGCTCTGTAACCTTTAGAGGGGGCAGAGTCTCTGAGCCAGGACTTCAGCCCAAGCCCACATCTCCACACTGCTTTTTTTTAGCCCTCAAGTTTGAATGATTTGACCCAGCCTCTGAGACTCAGTGTGGTGGGTCTTTTTAAAACAGTCTGGCTGTGTCTAGACTGGTCAGTTTTTCCAGAAAATCAGCCGCTTTTCCGGAAAAACTTGCCAGCTGTCTACACTGGCCACGTGAATTTCTGCAAAAGCACTGACTTCCTACTGTAAAATCATCAGTGCTTTCCCGGAAATACTATGCTGCTCCCGTTTGGGCAAAAGTCTTTTTCTGAAAGACTATCGCGCGAAAGGGCCAGTGTAGACAGCATAGTATTGTTTTCCACAAAAGAGCCCCGATCGCGAAAATAGCGATCGGGGCTTTTTTGCGGAAAACCACATCTAGACTGGCCACGGACACTTTTCCGCACAAAGTGCTTTTGCGGAAAAGCATCCTGCCAATCTAGACGCGCTTTTCCGAAAATGCTTTTAACGGAAAACTTTTCTGTTAAAAGCATTTTCAGAAATTCATGCCAGTCTAGACATAGCCTCTAAGTATAACCTGAGTTTGACTTCATAGGAGAAAGTTAAGATAAGTGTTTGATATAGGTTTCTAAAGTACCTCCATGAGGAGAGGATCTCTGGTAGTAGAAGGCTTAGTGAGATCTGATGGCTGAAAGAGGCAGATGGACAAATTCCTATTAGAAATAAGGCACACATTTTTAACTCGGAGGATAATTTGAAGAGCTGGTTTACCAGTGTTGGGCAATTTACCTAGTGTTATGGTAGATTTTCCATTACTTGCAGTCTTTAGTTGAAGTGCCCTGGCTCAGTCAGTCTTGTTGCAGGAACCACTGGGTAAAATTATACAGGCTGTGTTATGTAGGAAGCAAGATTGGTTCCTTTTGGCTTAAATAGCCAGTGCTCTTTATCCTCATGTTCCTCTGCAGCATCTATTATTTTTAAGTCCAAACATTATAAGATTTTCAATGTTCTTATCAGCTTATTTTAATCTTTTTTAGATCCTTTGAAATGCTCCTCAGTCTCTGTCATTTGGCAGTACAGGTTTCTAATTTAGAGCCTTACATTTTAACAAACTGCTGCAGCTCCCGCCTGATCTGTAGCGTGCTCACATGGATCACTACAAACAACGTTTGAGTCCCTGGAGAGCTTGCTGAGGTCAAGTCAGCAGCAGCAGTCATTATTGACTGCTGTATGCTCAGAGGGGAGCTCATAGCCTTGTGGAAATAAATTATTTTCTGTCTTGGAGTCTGTTTTTCATTTCTTCCTTTGCTGGCAAATTCTCGGCTCTTCCTTGGGGACATTTAAATGAAACATCTTGGAGGTCTGGAGGTTTGTTTGTTTTTTGTTTTAAAGCATAAATGAAGAAATGTGAAGTGAGGCGCTGACAACACATATTTGCACATGTCAGGAGTCCCTCTACCCCCTACAGTCCTTCCTTCCTAAAACAGATTTGTGACTGTGACTCACAATAGACCATAAGAGCTGCAGTAAGTTACTCTACTGTATAGATAAATGTTAACGAATGCAGGGGAGCAATCTTCTAAAAAAGGTTGTGGAGTTAGAGATGGGGGTGGGGGACCCAGAGTGAAAAATCATTAATCTTATAGTCACATTCAGTTGGACATGACATAGTTGGGGTGTGTGTGTGTGATGTAGGAGGTCCCCCCCAAAAATTG
This sequence comes from Pelodiscus sinensis, assembly GCF_049634645.1. Classification (NCBI taxonomy): domain Eukaryota; kingdom Metazoa; phylum Chordata; order Testudines; family Trionychidae; genus Pelodiscus; species Pelodiscus sinensis. The sequence continues at coordinate 101,304,952 of NC_134711.1, forward strand.
TTTCCCACCCTGCCCTAGTAGTTGTTCCTTTGCACTAATGGGATACTGGCAGTCTTGTGCACTGCTTTAAAATATATTGTACTTTGCAGTGTTGACCGAACTGAATCAAAGTCCCATAATGCTCTATGGCATGGCCAAGTTTTACTGTAGTAAAACTATTGTAGTCTTTATGTAACCTCTGTTCTGTGTATGCAGAGAATGTGCCCTGGGGTATGATGGATTCCTTGTTAAGGTTTGCAAAAGTAGTTCATCAGGCACAAAATAATTATTTGTGACTGAACTTGGTACAAAATGCCTCTGTGTCTTGCAAAACATATATGGAGGAAGAGGAGAAAGTCTGCAAGATTTGTGTTTGTTTATATCACATACAATATTAATATTATATATGTATTTTTATAACCATAAATTGTGTTCATGTAGATTTCTTAGGACTCCTTTTGCTTATGTTATGCTGTTTAAATATGAGGAAAAGTGAAGTGTTTAATCTCAGTACAGTAGAGTCCCGGTTATCCGACGTAAACGGGACCAAGGGGTGGTCGGATTAATGAGAATGTGGGATAAAACAGAAACTGGTTTATTACTCATCATTGTACAGAACAGCTAACATGCTGTAATATGTAACTACTGTAACTAACAACTAACATACTGTAATATGTAACTAACAACTAACATACTGTAATACTGTAACAGAATATTATTCTATAGAACAACGAACATAATAACAGAATAACTATTATTCTACAGAACAACTAATAGAATACTGTAGAGCAAAACGCTAAGGTTATTGTTTAAAAAAATTAGTGATTTAAGTTTGTTTCCCAGCTTTGTTTCTCTTCCTTGCGGCGAGGTCGCGCCAGCGTCTCAATAGCATAACATCACTAGCAGTTGCCTCCCCTTGTTGTTCAACGTAAGCCAGTGCCGCCTCAAGAGCCTTGACCCCTTCACTATGACTAATTCTCTCCGTTTTGTCATTGTCATTTGTATCTTCATCTTCATCATCTTCATTGTCATTGTCATCCCGATTCACCAGAGCTATTATGTCACGGTCAGTCAGTTCCTGTTGCTCGTCGTTCTCCATCGATTCTTGTATATCATCATCATTCACCTTCTCACAGCCTGGAATTTGTTGTAGCAAAGGTAGCAGGTTATCACAATTTTCTTGCATCATTTCTTGTGTGTTTTCGTCATTCGGAATTAACTTTCTCCATGATCTTGCCAGAGTTATCGGTTCAATCTCTTCCCATGATTGTGCAATCCAATAAATAACATCTTTTATGTTCACTGTCCTTAGCTTATCTAGCATACCATTTCCATTGTCTGTCGCCTCAATAAGTGTAGTTAAAAGCTTATGATGATATTTTCTCTTTAATGCTTCAAGCACAGCCTGGTCCATAGGCTGACACAACGAGGTGGTATTAGGAGGAAGAAAAATCACTCTAATGTCCCCACTGAGCAGTTCATCCTCAAGAGGATGAGATGGCGTATTATCAATGACAAAGATTGCTTTCCTTGGTAGGTTTATGGAATTCAAAAATTGTTCAACTTCAGGAAGAAATTCATTGAAAAACCAGCGTTGGAAAATTGCTGAATCCATCCATGCATTCCTCTGATTCTTGTACGAAACTGGTAGAGCACTAGGCGATATGTTTTTGAAAGCTCATGGTTTTTTTGACTTCCCAATAAATGTTAAGTATCAGAGGGGTAGCCGTGTTAGTCTGAATCTGCAAAAGCGGTGAGGAGTCCTGTGGCACCTTATAGACTAACTGAAGTGTAGGAGCATAAGCTTTCGTGGGCAAAGACCCACTTCGTCAGATGCATGTAGTGGAAATTTCCAGAGGCAGGTATAAATATGCAGGCCAGGATCAGGCTGGCGATGACGAGGTGGATCCAATCAAGGAGGATGAGGCCCACTTCTAGTAGCTGATCTGGAGGTGTGAATTCCAAGAGAGCAGAAGCTGTTTTTGTAGTTAGCTAGCCATTCACAGTCTTTGTTTAATCCAGAGCTGATTGTGTCAAACTTGAAGATGAACTGTAGCTCAGCAGTTTCTCTTTGAAGTCTGGTCCTGAAGTTTTTTTGCTGCAGGATGGCTACTTTTAGATCTGCAATTGTGTGTCCAGGAAGACTGAAGTGTTCCCCTACAGGTTTTTGTATGTTGCCATTCCTAATATCAGATTTGTGTCCATTGATTCTTTTACGTAGGGACTGTCCAGTTTGGCCGATGTATATAGCAGTGGGGCATTGTTGGCACATGATGGCATATATTATGTTAGTAGATGTGCAGGAGAATGTACCAGTGACAGTATGGCTGATCTGGGTAGGTCCTGTGATGGCGTTGCTGGTGTAGATATGCAACACCAATAAATGTGAGTCTTAGTTTGTGGTTACCAGTAGCGTTACTACAGGCTAGAATCATCACTCTTTTCTTATTCTGTTTATACCCAGGAGGTGAAGCTTCAGCCCGGGAAACTAGAGTTTTTGAAGGCAGCATTTTATAGTTTAAGCCTGTCTCATTGCAGTTATAAATCTGTTCACATGATAATCCTTCATTTTCAATGAGACAGTGAAAATTTGTTTTAAATTTCAGAAACCCTTCCTGATTTGCCGATAATTTTTCACCACATATACTGAGCTGCCTTAACCCGTATCATTTTTTCCAGTGATCAAGCCAGCCAACACTAGCCATGAAATCAGGTTCCCCTTCATTAAATTCCTTTTGGAAACTCAGAGCTTTCTCCTGCAGTATTGGGCCTGTGATAGGGATGCCCTTATCCCTTTGCCGTGTGAACCATAAGAACAAAGCTTCACCCACTTTTTCATATTCACATTTTTTCATTGTTTTTCTGTCCTTCAGTCCTGCAATTGAGGGTCAATCAGAGTACCACTTTTCTAACTCACTTCTTTTCCTCTTCCAGCCACTAACTGCAACTTGCCCCACTCCTAGTTCAGATGCAATTTTTTACATGGACTCGCCTTTGTCTATTCTCATTAACGCTGCAAGTTTTTGTTCAATGGAAAGAACCACTTTTTTTCTCTTTCTACATGCCATGTTCCTCAAACAATAAAATTATATTATACAGTATTGCACTAAGGGGAAAATGGAATTGGAAAAATGAAACACAATCACAGCAGAAACATAAATCACTGGTGCAAAGTAGGAAACAAAGCTACGGCTATGGCGGTATGCGACGCATGGACGCGTAAAGAGCACGTCGAATGGCTATGTCAGATAAACCAGAAGGTCGGATGAGTGAAGGTCGGATAACCCAGATTTCACTGTGTTACCAAAAAGACCAGGTAAGATACTTGTTCTTGCTGATTCTTAGCTGACATGCACTCTATGACAAGTGACAAGGAGTCCTGTAGCACCTTATAGACTAACAGATGTATTGGAGCATAAGCTTTTGTGGGCAAAGACCCACTTCGTCAGATGCATGCACGAAGTGGGTCTTCGCCCATGAAAGCTTATGCTCCAATACATCTGTTAGTCTATAAGGTGCTACAGGACTCCTTGTCACTTTTGCAGAATCCAGACTAACATGACTACTCCTCTGGTACTCAACTCTATGACAAGTACCTCTAGAGAACATGCCTCTATGTTTTCTGACTTCTGGGATGTTATATTCAAAACAAGATAAGACACTGGGGAAACTGGTGTGAAAATCTACACAGAAAAAGTTTTGTGACTGTACTTTGATGCACAAAGTCATTCCGACTTCTTCTTACTTCATCTGGTAATTCTAATGACAAAATAAATAGGTAACACACACATCAAGTATATCTGCTTGTCCTCCCTGTTTCTGCTACAGTCTCTGGAAAACAAACTATAGATTGTGGGTGTAAATTTTTGATAACTAGAACTTATTAAAATGGGTTATGTGTTATACAATGTATAGCGACATGCCGCACTATCAAATGACATTGGGGTAACTCTCTGTCAGGTCACCAAAGAGGTTGTTAACCTTGTGTCCACAGGTATGGCCACCTGCAGCTCCCATTGGCTGCAATTTGCCATTCCTGGCCAATGGGAGTTGTGGGAAGCAGCAGCTAGCAAGTCCCTGGGTCCTGTACTACTTCCCACAACTTCCATTGACCAGGAACAGTGAATCATGGCCAATGAGAGCTGTAGACATAAGGTGAACAACCTGTCCTGGATGAATCACATATGAGGTTGCCCACTACTACCATAGATGCCACAGTCAAGTCTTCTGTCTTGATTCCCATCATTTATGCAACATTTACCTCAGTTTATCTGATAAACTTTATCAGACACTGACCTCTATGGGAAACTCTAACTTAGTCCTTATCATTTAAATTTCCAGAGAGAGATTTTCAGTCAGTTTAGGGTCTAAATCCCATTAAAAGTCTTATTTAGCTCGTTAAAGAAGCATTTTCATATCAATCTGAGTTTAATAATGGAGCTTAATAATGTGGACACAAGTAAGACTCTTTCTTGAGCTTCTAGGATACGTCTACACTAGCCTCCTAGTTTGAACTAGGGATGCTAATGAGGGCAACCGAAATTGCAAATGAAGCGTGGGATTTAAATATCCCGTGCTTCATTAGCATGTTCCCGGGCGGTCGCCATTTTGGAAACTGACTAGCCCGGAATAACTGCCTGTGTCTACATGCAGTAGAGAAGTGCAATTCTGAGATAAACCCCTTAGTTCGAATTAACAGTTAAACCTCATGGAATGAACATGGAACGAGGTTTAACTGTTAATTCGAACTAAGGGGTTTATCTCGGAATCGCGCTTCTCTGCCACGTGTAGACACAGGCAGTTATTCAGAGCTAGTCAGTTTCCAAAATGGCAACCGCCCAGGAACATGCTAATGAAGCACAGGATATTTAAATCCCGAGCTTCATTTGCAATTTCGGTCGCCCTCATTAGCCTCCCTAGTTGGAACTAGTGGGGTAGTGTAGACGTATCCCTAGATAAAAGAATTAGTAAATAGTTCTCATTTTACAGCAAAACATCACCAATAATAATGATTTGGTTAAATGAACCCAGTAATTAAGGAGAAATTATATCATTACATTCCCTATCTAGTTCTTCTGAGAAGTCATTCTTTCCAATGAATATTTCCATTCTAATTTTTAATGATTGCTACTATCTCTCTAGCAGAAAAAATTTAAAAAAATTCAAATGATTCCTCCATTTCAAAAAGTTATGGAAGCTTTAGAGTAGGAATGAAGATATTAAAGAAACACATCTCTCCTGCATTTTCTCAGTGATAAAATGGAGGAATGCTGAGTTTTGTAAAATTGACACATTCTACATTAGAGATATTAAAATATTGCAGGACCCACTAATTATCAGCAAAGGCCCAAATCCATTCAACAGATAAACAGGTGTGTAAATTGACACACTTGAGTGGTCCTAGTGAAGTGGATCACTCAGATGAATCAAGTTACACACGAATGTAACTCTTTGATGGATTGGGGTTTAATTTTAATTTCTGCTCTCTTTGAGCTAAAATCATCTCAGTTATACCAGTACAGTACCCTTGTTTTCAATGTGGTGTTATAATCATGTAACAGAGCAAAAGGTACCACTCTACCATTTTTATCATGAGTGGCTAAGTATTTTTAAAAATCAAATCACTTATTTAGGTGCCTAAATATGGACTTAAAACACTCATTCTAAGCTCTTGGCCTTAATTTCTCTCTCATTCATTTCATGCCCTGCCAAACTAATTTTGTTAATAAAAAAGAAGCATTATTAAAAAAAACAAACCTGTCATATAACAGTCTCAACAGACTAGCAATAAACAAATGAAGCAGACAAAAAGTGATTGAATAATTTAATTCCATTTCAGGCTTCAACGAGTATTACCAATTCCTCCAGCAAAATCTGGCTTGTAGCACATTAACTAGACTGCATAGTATGATTCTTTACCTATACTCATTGGAATATTCCAGTAAATTAGTTTGCTGGCAACAACAGTTTGGAAGCAGAGAATGTTAGCAAATATTGAGAAATATTTGTGGAATGTGAATTTTTAATATGTAAATGCAATTATTTGCATCCAAAATCTGCTCCGGGAATTATTATGTCTTTTGCTCAGAGTCACAGTCAGAGAACAAAAGCATATCCTGTGAGTTGTTTGTACAACCCAAAGTCAGATTTTGAATGCTCAGTACAAAGTGCTTGTGAAAAAAATCTATAGCTGAAGAAGAACAATTAATTTTAAAATATTATTTTCTCACAGAGAATTCAGTAACAGAGAAAAAGAGGCAAAATCTGTTAAATAGATGCTCATGTTCACTGAAACAGGGAATGGGATGGGATCAGAAAGGAGCATGGTTTTGAACTATTCTTATGCTGGTTGACTGGAACTTCATGAAGTCTTATGTAGAATTTCTCCCTTGCAGTTGCAAGCAAAGGTATATTAGGGGGGTGCTATTGTGCAAATGTGAGCATAACATATGGAAAGCAAAGCAGATTTCTGTTTTATGTTGTATGAAAATTACCTGTACCTCAGTTTATCTGCTTAATATTCTGGCTCACTACATGGAGTTCTATCAAAGATGTAAGTAGTGGCTGGTGGGGATAGGGCAATAAGCAGGAAACAAAGCAATGACAGAGATAATTATCTTCAGGAAACATACCAAGCGTCCTTAAGTGAAGAATGGGTGAGCTAATCATTGGGAAATACCTACTTGCCTATCACCAATCAGGTTAACAGGTCTATTTTGGCAAAGACAAAGTCTAAGGTCACGAGAACACTAATCTATTAAAAAAAAACAGCCTAGAAAAGAAAAGGGATGAGGAGTGAGAGCCGCCGTAGTGTGGGGACTAACGCTATGAGAAAGAGAGAGAGAGAGAGAGAGAGAAAGAGAGGGAGAGAGCTCCAAGAGGAGAGTCTGTCTCTTTCTGTCCAGATAAAAAGCAATGAGGAGTCCCGTGACACCTTAAAGACAAACAGATTTGTTTGGGCATAAGCTTTTGTGGGCAAAAACCCACTTCGTCAGATGTATGGAGTGAAAATTACAGAGGCAAGCATAAATATACTAGCACATGAAAAGAAGGGTGTTACCTTATTAAGGGGGGGTATGTCTACACTACCCCGCTAGTTCGAACTAGCGGGGTAATGTATGCATACCGCACTTGCTAATGAAGCCCGGGATTTGAATTTCCCGGGCTTCATTAGCATAAGCGGGGAGCCGCCATTTTTAAATCCCCGCTGCTTCGAACCCCGTGTAGCGCGGCTACACGGGGCTCGAACTAGGTAGTTCGGACTAGGGTCCTATTCCGAACTACCGGTACTCCTCGTGAAACGAGGTGTACCGGTAGTTCGGAATAGGCACCCTAGTCCGAACTACCTAGTTCGAGCCCCGTGTAGCCGCGCTACACGGGGTTCGAAGCAGCGGGGATTTAAAAATGGCGGCTCCCCGCTTATGCTAATGAAGCCCGGGAAATTCAAATCCCGGGCTTCATTAGCAAGTGCGGTATGCATACATTACCCTCCTAGTTCGAACTAGCGGGGTAGTGTAGACATACCCTGGAAGACTAGTGCTAACAAAGCCAATTCAGTCAGGGTGGATGTGGCCCACTCCCAAAAGTTGATGAGAAGGTATGAATACCAAGAAAGGGAAATCTGCTTTTGTTGTGAGCCAGCCATTCCCGGTCACTATTCAAACCCAGATTAATAGTGTCGAAGTTTGCAAATGAATTGCAGCTCTGTGTTTTCTCTTTGAAGTCTGTTTTGGAAGGTTGGCTTTTCTTTTCTTGAAGGATGGCCACTTGCAAGGGCGGCAGGTATAATAGGCAGGGGAAGGCATTGCCTTCCCAAACCGCCAGCCTGTTCCCACCCATACTCCGCCCCCAGAATGTCTACTGTAGGTGTACTGGGGGCAAAGTGTTGTGCCTCCAAGTGCCTGCCCTCCATGTGCTTGGAGTCAGGGAGGCTGGGGCTGCAGGCCACCCCACCTTCCTATGGTATGGGGGGGCTGGCACCCATAGAGGTGTGGGGCTTGGATCCAGGCTGGGGGCTTGCCTCCCCAGGCCTACCTTCGCCCACTGCCCATGGCCACTTTGTTAGTGAGCATCCAGGGAGACTGAAGTGTTCTACTGGTTTTCATATGTTACCATTCTTAATGTTTGATTTGTGTCCATTTATTCTTTTGCATAGAGACTGTTCAGTTTGGCCAATGTATATGGCAGAGGGGCCTTGCTGGTACATGGTTGCATATATCACATGAATAGATGTGCAGGTCAATGAGCCCTGATAGTGTGACTGATGTGATTAGATCCTGTAATGGTGTCGCTTGAGTAGATATCGGGGCCAATTTGGCAACAGAGTTTGTTGGAGTGATCGATTCCTGGGTTAGCATTTCTGCTATGTGGTGTGTTGTTGCCAGTAAGTATTTTCTTTAAGATGCCACAGGACTTCTTGTTTTTGCAGATACAGAGTAACACGGCTACTCCTCTGATCCTTGTGTGCCCAGATAGAGACAGAGCTGCAGCAAGCTACAGAATGAAGGCAGAGGGTCTGTGCTTGAGTCAGGTATGCTCATTGGTTTTATTAATTTAGATGGATAAATGAGTCAAAGATGTTGACAGAATCCAATTGCTGGCCAACAGTAAACAATGATACACAAAGTTTGGGGTTTGGTATGTGGAGACTTCAGCCTGCTTAGCAGTACCATGGCAAACCCAACCATTAAACATCCTTCTTAACCTTTTCTTGAAGAATAAAAAGGAAAACCATTTACACTTTTTGAAATGTGAAGACCTAAATAAAGCTTTTGTTGTTACAACATCTCTTGTTCCCTTTCCCAGGGGAGAGTTTTGAAGTGAAAATCTCCTTGTTTGACAGTCTCTTAGATAAATATCAAAAACATCAATGGCTGTCCTTTGGGGGAAAGGAGAAGCTAGTTGAGATGGGCTGGAGCTGTTCTTGCTGCTGTTGTTACAGTCATTTTATCCCAGGTGGTATTTGAGATTCAAATGCGGTTTACCAAGATGCTGGTGTTATTGGGGACCCTCTCTCTGGCCCAGTCTGGTCAGGGCTTCTCTCAGGATAAGGATGACCAAGGCCCAGAGTTACAGAACACTACAGGGGTGACAACTGTGATGGTGAAGCTCACTCCAGTAATCATTTTTTTCTCCTCAAAGTTTCTTTCTTTAAGGACCCACAAAGGGAATGGTGGGCAGAACACCTTAGACCCTTATTATTTTGTCCACCAATTAGGCCTAATTTCTGACATACCAATTCTGGTTCACTAATTTCTGATCCCACACTCTTCTTACCAAACACAATCTCAACCCATTTTTTGCTATATCAAAAGAAAGTGGGCCTTTCTTTTTGTTTGCCTTTGATCTTCCCACTGGCATTTGTCATTATGGGTTTTTGTGACATCTTATGAGCTGTCACATTCGTTTTTTAGGTGAATTCACAGGCCCAGTTATTACAACGCTCTTAAGCTTTGAGAAAGATGATGATTAGTGGTAGGCAAAACTGAGAGGTACAGACTTTGGGTGGCTTTTAACCCTTTATTCGGCTTTGGGCAAACAGATATGTCTGAGCTGAGATGCTGATTTGAGTATTTTTAACTATCCATTGGCCACAGGCACCAAGAGAGGAGTGGCTTGAAGACTGCAGTTGCAGTTGGACCTATCTTGTTAATAGTTGAAAATAGGAGGACTCCCATTCCAGGGCTCCAGTCTAAGACTGACAGAGCTAAAGGATTCTACCTGGAAATTGGTGAAGGTAGCAGAGTCTATCTTCAGAACCTGAGAGGTGCCCTTATGGTGGACTGCAAGAGTCTATCATACAGAGCTCAAATCTGTATCTATGTCAGAATGATGAGCTCAGGTGTTGGTGATCCATGGGGTGAACCCTGTAGTCCCACTCTTGGAAGAATGTAAGTCGAGGCCTATCATTGGAAAAGACTGCCCACAGAGAGACTGAGGGAGAGATCAGGTACGCATCTCCTCCCTGAGCCATCATATAAGACATGATGAATGAGGTACAAGTTATTAACTATATATATTCTTTATGAGCCCATGAGGGACTGTTCTCATGGGAAACACTTTGGTTGAACAACACATGCCGTATTTTATTCCTGTCCGGAATGTTAAAGAAGGGCTGGATACTTGAAATGAAAGACATAAGAAAGCTGATAAAATGATTTATTTTATCTGTGTAAAGTAGTGAAATGACAAGAATTTCTTTTAAAAAATAATGCACGAGCAATGGGAAGTTAAATCTCAGTTGACCTTGGTTTCTGCTATCATGAAAATTAAGAAGCTGAGCGTGAAAGGAAAGAAGCCAGGGATGAATAGACAGACACAATTCCAAAGAGGAGATAGTACCTCTGGCACAGGGAAGAGCATGAAAAAGAAGATGGGCCACAGAAGATGGTGAATGGTGAGGAGGTACAGTGACAAATGTGTGTGTGTGTGCAGGAGCGGGGGGAGAGCTGTTTGAAAAGCTTTGTGAAAAATATGATGAGAATAGGAAAAAAAGACAAATGCAAATCCTGTAAGGATACCTCCTAAATTAATATTTCTCATGGATGACTGACTGGAGAGCATTTAATGTGGAAACCAGGGGGAGAGGTAGAGAGAGGGGGACAAGAGGCTGTAGCATGGAATGGGACAAATGAATATATTATTGACTTGGGTGGTACAAATCTGAATTGGGGAGGCACAAGAACATGATAAAAGCAGCTTTCAAAGGAAAAAGGACCATTGTTCTGTGAGATTCACAGATTGTACTGACAAGTGTCTTGTTGTTAGTGGCATGTCCAGTGACATTATCAAGAATTGGCATGCGAAAACCAGCTCGCGTCTGAGAAAAGGAAAGATTCTAACATAGACATTTGAAGCCTCCTGGAAACTGTTTTACTCTGGGAATGACTGAGAAGCCATGTTAATACTTTCCAGCATTTCAAATGTGCAAATTAATTGAAAATGTGTTTCCTCAAGGTGAAAAATCCAGGGCGGCATTTATTTGGCCAGATATTGTGGGCAATCTTATTCGTAAGAGGCCTCCAGGATATATTTTGAATAATACATGTTCTGACATTAAATCGTATAGTTAAGAAAACAAAAACATCACTAACAAGCAATAATTCAGTCATCAACATTCCCTCTAATTTTTATATCCATGTGTGGAATGACTTTAGTTATGTGCACCAATATGGAGGTGATACGTAACAAAAACCATTCTACATGGGGACAGTGTGGGGTGGAATCGGGCTGAATGGTTGGGATGCAGGGAGAGACTCAGGGATGAGACACAGGGTTGGGGTACATGAAGTTGAGGGCTCCGGATGAAGGTATGGTTCTGGGTGGGGCAAGGGATGTGGAGAGGGCTCAGGGCTGGAGCAGAGGGTCAAGGTGCAGGATGAGGGCTTTGGGGTGGGGAGACAGGACTCCCCCAGCCCTCTCTCATGATAGCAGCTCGTGACCAGGTGAGAAGTGCCTCTCCATGATTGCAGCAGTTCCAGTGGGCACAGCCAGGGAAGGAGACCCTGTCTCTGAGCTGTGGCAGGTCTGGAGTAGATTGGGGGGGCACAGGGAAGGGGCACCTGTCCCCCAGCTGCAGAGGCTCCAGCTTGTGACCTGTTGGGAGAGGCGTGTCCTATCTGGCTGCAGCAGCTCTGACTCGGAGCTGGCGGGAGAGGTGCCTTTCCCCCAGTTGCAGAAGCTTCAGGGCTTGGGTAGAGGCATCTCTCCCTGCTACAACCCTGAGTCCCTTAGTCCCTGCACAAGGCTTAATAGGCAGCTGTATGCAGGGGTGGCCCTAGACTAGCTGCCAGCAGCTGGCGCCCTAGACGAACCATGCAATTGGCGCCCCCACCTCCAAACCCCCCCAATGATATTGCGCCACCATTTGGTGCCCCATTTAACTTGGCGCCCTAGGTGACCGCCTAGTTCACCTATAGGGACAGGCCGCCTCTGGTGTATGTTTTCCAGCTTACATGGAATTTAGATGGTGGCTGGTCATTATTTTAATGAACAGGTTTGGAACTAAAATACCTGACAGTTTATTCTGTCTTTACAAGGTGGACGTTTTCCTTTCAGAACATCTGACTTGGGAAGCTCCTGGTTTCATGTCATGAGTAGAATGCAGAAAGTGAATTAATAAGAGTATATCTTAGGAGTGATATTTAGCCCAGTGCAGAGAAGATGTGCAAGGAAGATGTGTATTTTAAGTTCTCATAGGGTACGACTACACGACAATGAGCGACTTCCAGCATAACAATACATTATATTTTCTAATGAACCTATTTTTATAAATGTTAGATTTGTACCATTTTACATCAACACAGTTCTAAAAAAATTCCCAGCAGGTGAGTTTCTACTAGACACTCCATTCATACATGGGGCAAACTGCGAATAAATGGGGCTAGGATGAGACTAAACTCATTTTCCTCCTCACCTAACAGCAGCCATTGACACCAACATGCCAGAGGTGGAAGACCAACATGATAATAATCCATCCAGCTCCACAACAATGGAGGGATTTCTATACCTGTTATTGTTAATATCCTCAAAGAGAAGAGAATGGGCCCCATTACAATGCCTACAAGAATAGAACCTGGGCATGCAACTATGCCAACCACCCTAAGGCCCTAAGTGCAAAAGGGGGTTAAGGATCTAGCTGTGGGTTTTCTAATGGCTAAACATCATTCTTCTTTTGCCAGCCCACCACTTAGTTATAAGGACAGGGGCGGCCCTAGACTAGCTGCCAGGAACTGGTGCCCTAGGCGAACCATGCAATCGGTGCCCCGCCTCCAAATCCCTCAACGATATTGCGCCACCATTTGGCGCCCCATTTAACTTGGTGCCCTAGGCGACTGCCTAGTTTGTCTATATGGACAGGCCACCCCGTATAAGGAGGTACCCTGACTTCAGCTGGTTTCATCAAGTATGGTACATTTACAAAACAAGTGATAAATACAAATGGCATGAGGAAAAAAGTCTGAAAAGTCCAAAGTCATTTTTGTACTAAAAACAAAAAAAAATTTCTCTTTTTGAGTTACTTTGCAAAATTCTATTTTAGCAGGGAGAAACCAAAAACTTTTTTGTCCTAGTTCATAGGCCTTGCCTATTTTTGGAGTACTTATTTGTTTTATTTCACAATTCCAACCTACATGCCACAACAAATAAAGGTAGCTATTTGGTGATACCTTAGGTATTACCTAATGGGTGTTGTGGAAAAATGGTTATAAAGCAACTTTTGACCCAGGTCAAACTTTATTACAATAGGAAATAATTGGAGCACAAATTATCAGATGATTCACATATGCTTAGATTTTATTAGCTTTTCAGAAGTCTATGGAGATGGATTTAATTTGACTCATCCAGATTATACAGTAGGTTTCCATTTGTACTTCCTCCAAACCTCCACACCCATACTAACCTTTCTCTTAGAAATGTTGATTCAAAAATAATTCTTTCAATGAAGATCTGTTTTTTTGTGTCATAGAATTCCCCTCAATGATTTAAGTACATCACATAATCTTATTATCTGTAATATGGAGATTACTTATACTAATTTAACTCACAGAGATGCTGTGAGGCTAAATCAATTAATGTTCAAAGGTTAGAATTGATGAAAGTTTTAATGGAAAAAGGTCTTTTTAAAGTGAAAAAACAACACAAAAGTTGGTATTTTTTTAAAAAATCTTGACTTATTAATGAATATTTTATTTATACCAACATTTATCCAAATGACTATGAACACATCACCAATCTCTGGAAAATAAAAAGTGTGAAATTTTTAAGGAAAAACAGTGCAAATTTTGAATCCCACAAAAAGGAAACAATTTCTGCATTTTTGTGATTATTTTTAAATGATCAGCTTTAATACATCCTTTTAGAAACTTGGATGAAATTGACTTATGTAATAAAAAATATTAACTCAAAATAACCACCTTTTTCTTTAGTACATTTTTAAAACTGAAGAACTACTGCTGTCTTGGCTTCCTGTGTAAGACTTCCCGTGTAAGGTTTCCACTTGGAAAGGCAGTAGCTTCTCAGCCTAGGCCCCGCACCCTTTCCAGCCCACCCCACCCCCTTCCTACTGTCTCCTTCCTCTCTTCCCTGTGTCCCTGATCACTGTGTGCTTGTCCCCTTCCAGTCAAATCCCTGAACCTAAGCAAATTATTTTTGGAAGAACCCTCCACCTTTCTGTAATTTCTTTCTCAACAAAATGGAGCATGTTTTGTACCATGTGCCAGACACGCAGATGGTAGCTAATTAACAGCACTAAATTTGGGAATAAGAAATGTCATGGGTTTATTAGATACCCTCATAGCTGACATATAGGAAGTCTGCAAATGCACCAAACCCCTCTCTTTGATCCTGGGGAACACAGAATGGCAAGCACCAGAGTTAAAGCCAATTGGGAAATTTCTGTCCTTTCTTCACACAATCAAACAGGGTGTCAGGCCTCGCCCTCAGCTGGCATTTGCCCCCTGACAGGAAGAAAACCACTGGAACCAGACTGTAAAAGTTGCCACCTCATTTTCACTTTTTCACACAAACAAGTCGAGGGCTTCCTGTGTTGATTGTTTCAACAGCAATAAGCACTTCAGACAATGAATAAGAATTGCCAAGGGACCTGCTAGTAAAATACAGGCTGGCTGCTGCTTTAACAACAACAGCACCCATTCAGCTCACAGAACCAAGAAGGTAAAATGTCCTACTGAGGCAGCATGATGGTGCCAGCTTCATGTACCAGATTGGCAGACCCAGTATCCCCAGGGGTGAAGGAACCAAATCCCCAGCCCTTTTCTCACCAGGCAAATGTACTCTCCCAACCACTGAAAAGAGCTGTGACTGACAAGCATTGAGACCCATCCTACCAATAACTTCTCCCTTTCTTGCCACCACGTCCCTCCCCCAGCTTCTTCCCTCCACAGCCCTCTCTCCCCAGGCTCACACCACTCAAGCTCACTGTCCTCCCCAATCAAGCTCTCCCCCTGCCCTGACAATCACAGAATTTGAACAAGTTAACCAAAAAAAAGTTGTCCCAGCTCAGGCCACTGCTTACTGTGGGAAAGCTCTGAAGGGCTCTGGCCCAGGTGGAGGGGGATCCATCCTCCTGACATTTATTGTTCTGCCAAGTCCCAATTAGTTGGCTCTGGCCCTGAGGACAGGCCAGCATAGGGTGCCTGCTGCCACAAATGATCCAGTCCTTCTTGCAGCAAACACACACAGCATAGGGCTGACTGGCCCACCTGTGTCTTTGACTAGCCCTTTGGAAAGTGATGATGGGGGATGCGTGGTGGGGCCCTGCTCTCACTACCTCTACCTGCTTCTGACAAATTGTTCCAGCATCACATAATGGGTAGAAGAGTCATCCCATAAAGTCCCAAATTGAAATTCTCCTGTAATCCAGGAGCAGTGTCTATTGCCTAAATGAACCAGAGCCCGCGGCTACACACGGCACGGAGTAGGTAGTTCAAATTAGGCTCTCTAATTCTAACTACTGTTACTTCTCATGGAACGAGATGTACCGGTAGTTCGAATTAGAGAGCCTAATTCGAACTACCTACTCCGTGCCGCGTGTAGCCGCGGGCACGGAGTCTGCACTAATGGGGATTTAAAAATGGCGGCGCCCGGCAAGATGCAAATGAAGCCCAGGATATTTAAATCCCGGGCTTCATTTGCAACTTCGAATGCCTACATTAGCCACCCTAGTTCGAACTAGGGTGGTAGTGTAGACATACCTAGAAAGATTTGGAAACTGTAAAAAACACATTGCCAAATTACACTTCTTAGCACTCCATCTGATGACACCCAAACACCTAGCTAAAACCAATGAATTTACACAAACTCCTGTGAGGCAGGCAAGTATTATTATTATCCCTTTTTTCGGATGGAGAAACTGAGGCACAAGATAAGGCAGGAGTCTGCAGTTAGGAAATTGGCAATCCTAATGCCAGTGGGAGGGGTACTCCCCCATCGATGTAGTAATCCTCCTCCCTGAGATGCAAGAGCTAGGCTGACAGAGGAACTGTTGTGTTGACCTAGTGCTATCTCCACTAGGTTAGGGCATCTTAACTATCTCGATCAGGGGTGTGGAGGAAGCTGGGTCAATCTCAATTTTCAGTGTAGACCTGGCCTAGCTCCACGAAAGTATTCTTCCCTCATCCTTGTTGTGTCTACACTTGGGATTATATCTGCATAGCTACAGGGGTCAGGGATGCAGTTTTTTCATACCCCTGACTGACCTTGCTATGCTGATAAGACTTTCCAGTGTAAACAAAGCCCCAAGGTCTCACTTGTAACTGCTGCTTAATTCCCAGGATTTCTGCTGGCTTCTGCTGCTAGCGTACACAGACTGCAAAGCCAGGATTCTAGCCCCAGAAAAGAAAACCCGCATCTCACAGGGTCTGTCTCTGACCTGCCATCTCCCTCCTTTTTTAGAGCACTTGTTTTCTATAGAAAGCAGCTCGATTGCCCCTTCTATAAAGTTGGAACAAGAGCAGGGAGCACACACATGGGCTTTCATTTGATCTCCAACTGTCTTGAGATCAAAGACCCACTTCAATGCAACCATTAGCACCTGTCAGCATTCCTGTACTGAGAGAGAGCCAAATAAAGCCAGGAAGCCAGGTTACAGTATCCCAACCAGAGAATGTTTCTGAAAGCAGAATTAAGTACAGACATTAAAAAATGATGGAAATTGCAAGCTGCATTCAAGCAGGACAGAAGTATTTTGAATACTAAAAACAAAACAAAACCCAAAACGATGAAGTATTGTGTTTAGTGTAAATCTCCAAAGAGACCTATTTAAATATTGACTGATAAAAAGATTCCTTATAATAAGGGGAACAGATAGCTCCTGCCCATTAAATAGGGGAAAACAATCATGGCCTCATCCCTGCATCTATTAGAGTCAATGGAAAGATCTGGAGGATGAAGCAATACCTTTTGTTGGACCAATTTTTCTTGGTGAAAAAAGGTGCTTTTGAGCTAACAAGAGCTCTTCTTTAGACCTGAAGATCCAATAAAAGGTATAATCTCACCTACCCTGTCTCTTTTATATCCTAGGTCCAACAGAGTCACAAACCCACTGCCTAGATTAGAACAATGGAAAGAATGAGATAATGTCTTCAATTGGATTAATTTCAGTTCTCTAGCTACACCGAGCTCTTCCTCAGTTCTGAGAAATGTACTCAGCACGTCAAAGCTAAACACAAGCCTAGCTACATCTACACTGTCAGCTTCTTGCACAAGAACTCTTTTGCGGAAGCGTTCTTGTGCGAAAACTCTTCCACAAGAGAGCATCTACACCGGCATGTGCTTTTGCGCAAGAGCATCCATGGTAGTGTAGACGCTCTCTTCAGCAAGAAAGCTCTGATGGCCATTTTAACCATAGGGGCTTCTTGCGCAAGAAATTCATTTTGCCTGTCTTTACTGGCCTCTTCTGGAAAAACTCTTGTGCAAGAAGGCTTCTTCCTGAGAGGGAGTGTCAGAGTTCTCACGCAAGAAGCCCTGATTTTCTACAGTACAATGTCAGTTTAATTGCACAAGAACACGCGGCCAGTGTAGACAGGTGGCATATTTATGCGCAAGAGCGGCCATTTTCAGGCAAGAACGCGCCAGTGTAGACACAGCCAAGGTGGAACAGATAGTCTAGCCTGAGTAGCTAGCACATATTCTAAGGAACCTATCAAGTGAAGTAGCTCTGCAGTCATAGGCCAAAAAGTGAGGTTAGTGGGTTACATATTGTTGCATTAAGCTTGAAATACAGTCTTAAATAAGACCATGATTTTTAATATCCAGCAAAATTATTAATGTATGTTCCCAAGCTCATCTTTTGAAAGTATTGTGTAGGTTTCCTTTTGGGATGAAGTCTGATAGGTCAGATACAGAGTGATCACTTTGTGACATGATCATCTACAAGCGTATGGTGTTTTTGTCGTGTAGCATTTTCCCATGTATGTTCGTTGGAGAGTGTAGCAATTGCCTTAGTTTCACCCACATAGATGTTATTGGGGCATTAAACTTTCTCTGGAACACTCCCACACTAGCACGACCTCCTGGACACATGAATTAGCTACAACAATGGAATCCCACAGACAGCTACTGACAAGAAACCTATGGATCATTATACCTTCCAGTACCCACTCCAAAGACTCTAAGAAATCTGTTACCAGAAACAAGGTACTCACATATACTTTGAGGAGAACATCCAGGATATGCACCTTCATACACCTAAAATCACCATCACCAATCAAGGATACTCCACCAGAGAAATAGATCACATCATGGAATAGGCCATCCAAATACCCTGGCAGAACCTGCTTCAATAAAGAAATAAATCTGCATCTGACTACACATCCCTAGTTGGAACCTTCCATTGAACCTATGTGGTTTGTTATCAAATAGCTACAATTCATTATTGATGGGGACCCTATCCTGAAACAAATCTTTCCTGAATCCCCAATTCTGACCTTAAAACAACCCCTCAACCTCTCCAAGCTCATCATAAGAAGCAAGCTTCCCCACAGACCAGGACACACCAATTCAAAGTGGCACCAAACCCTTCCAAAACCACAGATACAAAACCTGCAGACATATCTTAACTTCTACAATAATCAACATCCCCACAACACATCCTGTAACATCTATGGAGTCAACACATGCCTATCAACATGCAATGCACCTCATCTGCTGCATTAAATGCTCCAGTAACAACTCTGTGGGTGAAACCAGACAATCACTATGATCTTGAATGAACTCACATAGCAAAATGATAAAAAATAAAAATACCATTTGATCTGTGGGTGAACACTTTTCACAAAACGAGCAATCTGTATTTGACTTAACAGGCCGCATCCTGAAAGGAAACCCTCCAGAACACTTTCAAAAGATGAGCCTGGGAGCTAAAATTTGTAACTTTGCAAGACACTATACATCATGGACTGATTGTCAACATTGGATTTGTAACAATGTTTATAACAATGGCTTATAACAGGAGTGGGCAAGACAACATCCACAGGTCAGATCTGGCCCACCAAACCAGTTGATCCAGCCCACAGCTGCCCTGCCACTCCCCGGCCACTTGAGACCTGGGGGGGGGGGGGAGTGCACGAAGTCTCCTCCCCCATCCAGGGAGCGTGCTGCACCAGAGGGAACCATCAGCTGTTCAAAACAGCTAATGGTTTCTTTAAGTGCCATATGCCCTGGCAGGGTGTAGTCAGGGGGCAAAGATTTCACACACTCCCCTAGCCCCAAGCCAACATGAGAAGTGTCTTGCGCCCCCACTTCCACCAAGACCCTGCCCCTTCTGAAATTCGTGCTCAAAAATGATTGCCCACCCCTACAGGGCTGTTAATGGACCACTTCACCTTGTGTGTGTTAATTGTTTATGCTGAACAATCTGTCCCACCTTATATTCACACTCTGAGCTGTGGTCTACACTAGAGTTAGGTTTTAAGCTTACATTGACCAAATGCTGTAAATGTCTATACTAAAATGTTGCTCCTATGATGTAACTTGCCTATTACACCAACCTCATAAATCCACCTCCATCCTTCTCTCAAGGTAGTGGGATGGATGCAGTGTCATTGTAGACCCTGCATTGCTTACATTGCTTATTGCTGCCTTTCAGAAACCATCCCACAATGCTCTTCACTGCTAGTTAAATCAATGCAAATCCTCCTAGTAAGGACACACACAAGTGACATCAGGAACATAGTGTGGCCATGCAAAAACAATTTAATTACTGCAGCGGCTATACATTGACATTATATAGTTGAGTTAATTTTGCAATATAGACTTGCCCTGGGTGTCTTTCCCAGGAGAGCTCAGTATAGGTTGAAAGCTTGTCTCTCTCACCAATAGAAGTCAGTCCACGAAAAGATATTACCTCACTTTTGTTTCTCTAATACCCTGGAACCAACTTGACTTAAGAAAACATTTGAGTCTGAGCTTTTCTAGTAGCTACAGGGATGTTTATTGCACTTTGTGTAGGTCAGAATGATTGCATTTCATAGGATTACTACGGAGTTCTTCGATTATATGTCGTGAAAATTCACTAGATAACGTGGAAGTTCACTTATGCAGCCACATTAATGAAATTGGCCCTCATACTCAGAAAACGTGGTAATATGGTATATGTACACCACTTTTCAGTTCACAGTGTACTATCATTTATTCTCTGTTTATCTCACAGCTATGGACTCTCGGCATTAACATGCTTAGCATAGCCTACAGGAATATAAATAGGGCTGCCACTCCACTGGGAATGGTAGTGTCATAGATTGTATGATTTACTATTTATTTTAAGAGATTGCAAAGGCTGCTAACATTTTTCCATCCCTTCCTACTCTCACATCTGAAATATTCAGTTGCTGGTTGGGTTTCTCATTATAGGAACTAGAGAGAATGAATAAGGAAAGGATCCAATCCAGTGCCCTCAGGACAGGTCCACACTAGGGGGCAAAGTCGAACTAAGGAACGCAACTCCAACTACATGTAAAGTGTAGCTGGAGTCAATGTACCTTAGTTTGACTTATCACACCATCCCCACTGTTAACTCTCCCATTAACTTCCTGTATTCCTCGCAGCCTAGTGGAGACTAGAGCTGCTATGGAGTATGATCAGTGATTGATTTAGTGCCTCCTTACTAGACCCCCTAAATTGGCCCCCCAGGAGATCAATCTCTACTGCGTAGATCTCCTGGTAAGTGAAAACAAGGCCTCAATTTGGCAAGCAGGAAATGCAACATCAGGAACCTATACCTAATGTTGGAAAACTCTTTTAGAACATTACTTACATGGAAGCCCCATCCCCTCTATCTTGTGACAGGTTCAATATTTCCTTTTATCAATGAAGAAGCTGTACTTAACAAAGCAAAATCTAGCTGAATCCCAAAAGACTTGAACTTTGGCAATCAAATCTCTCTACGAGAATCTAAATATACATGTCCAGCTAGGTCCACACCTGACTACATGTGCCACTAAGAACTCCATAGAACTTCTCCTGAGACATGAGAAGGGATGTTAACCCAAAGTCTGGCCAAATTCCATTCAGGTAATGATATTCTACCTCTCTGAATATGTCCTGTTATTTCTACTTTGTATAGTATTCCTTTTTATCTCTTCCTTTCTGTTTTAAAATGTTGCATAACATCATTGTGTCTTTTTAAAACAGCTGTAATATTCCAACTCTGGGTCACTACATTGACAGTTGTGAGAGAAGTGATTCCTTCATATTCCTTCCTTACTTTAGAGATGTGATAGAACATTTCATTACGGTAACTAAGGCATGTAGATTAGGCTACCAGACATAGGAAAATGAAGCAGCGATTTAAATAATCGCCGCTTCATTTAAATTTACATGGCTGCCGCGCTGAGCCGACAAACAGCTGATCAGCTATTTGTCGGCTCAGCGCGATAGTCTGGACGCGCGGGGGTCGACATCAAAGGTATTTGTCGACCACCCAGGTATGCCTCCTGGGATGAGGTTTACCTGGGTGGTCGACAAATACCTTTGATGTCGACACCCGTGCGTCCAGACTATCGCGCTGAGCCGACAAACAGCGGATCAGCTGTTTGTCGGCTCAGCGCGGCAGCCATGTAAATTTAAATGAAGCGGCGATTATTTAAATCGCCGCTTCATTTTCCTATGCCTGGTAGCCTAATCTACATGCCTCTGGCGACAGAGGCATGTAGTCTAGACGTACTCTAATATTGGAGCCTGTTAGGAAAGATTGAAGTATACAAGAGTACAAGCTATTTTCATTCAAAATCTGGATGGATTGTAACATTGAACACATTAAAGAACTGTTGCCATACACAGTCATTCTTAATTTCTCTATTATTATATTAGCGCCCACTATTTCGAGCCTCGTTCCATGAAGGTTAAGGGATGTCTTGAAATAGTGCATCATTTTGAAATTTGGGCTCTGTAGGTTCGCCAAATTTAAAAATATGCTATTTCAAAATTGAATTGAAATAAGAGCCGTAATTTGCTTAGTGCAAATTGCATGTTTTATTTCAAGTTTTGGGGTGCTGTTTAGACGCACAGTTACATACAGTCACAGAGGCACACAGTTTCCTACTCACAATATATACTTAAAAACACAGAGATATTTCCTTTCCATGATGATTTTTCTTCTTCTGTTTGATTAACAGTATCCCTGCCATCAGAAATATTTCTGACGAAGCACAACCTAGTTTAAATATTCCAGTCTATGGACTATCAAAACTAAAGCATTGGCCTTTAGGCATCTCCTGTAATATAAATATTTTTGTTGTGTTTGTGCAGAGTCTAGCACAGTGGTGGGCTACCTGTGGCCTATGAGCTGCATGTAGCCCCTCAGGTAATCCTCTACTGGGCTACACAACATTTTATTGACATTGACTGTCCACAGGCACCGCCGCCCTCCACAGCTCCCAGTGGCTGCAGTTTGCCATTCCCAGCCAATGGGAGCTGCGGGAAGCAGTGGCCCACAATTCCCTGTGGCCTGCTACTTCGCACAGCTCCCATTGGCAAGGAACAACAAACCATAGCCAGTGGGAGTAAGAGAGAGTGTGTGTGTGTGTGTGTGTATGTGTGTGTATGTGTGGGGGGGTGATATCTGTGCATGGTCAACATCAACAAAATGTCTCACAGCCCATCTGAGGATTACCTTGATGGGCTGTGTGTGGCCTGCAGACTGCAGATTGCCCACCACTGATCTAACACAAGGAGGTTCTGTCCAAGACTCTAGCTCATTAGTACTACAGAAACACAAATAATACATTTGTTAAATGGAGCCAGTTGAAATTTTGTCATCAAAATATTTGTTGACAAAAAACAGCTTCTTGTTCAAAATTAAAATTTGTCCCCTTACAGTGACATACTGGAAGCCAAAGCTAAAATTATTTTTTACAGGACACTATTATTTTCATTCAATGTCTTGCTCAGTTTTCTGTAAAAAAAAAAAAAAAAAAAAAAAAATTAATTTGCGGATTTTCAGATCAAACTACCTAAACACCTATATGTTTTTTTAAATTGAAAATGGTTTTTGAAAAACTGAAAAAAAAATTAAATTGTGGAGAATTTTCCCCAAATATTTCCATGCAAATGATTGGTATTTTTAGTACACCATATTAAATAAATTAATATATAAACTTGGTTAAATATTCAACATCAGTGTGGGTCTCTGCTCTTCAAAAAGCCATTCAAAACACACATACATGCAGTAAAAGTTCCCCCGCCCTCAAACAAACAAACATATTCAGTGACACAAAATGACAATTTTTGTCACACTGGCAAATATAAAGACTATCTCAACTAAATTATATCAGTTTATGAGCTAGTCATATTTTGGTCGTACACTAGTAGAGAATCTCAATTCAGAACCATACCATTAGATTTTGTAGCTTTGGAGCCTAGTTTTTCTGAACCAAGACAAAAGCACAGCCTTCCAATGGAATGGGATATTCAGATTATTCTTCTCTTCTCTGATGGAAGTGAAAGGGCATCATTGTATATAATTAAGAAAACAGTACTCTATTAGCAGCGACAACAATAAAACTGAGAAGGGATTGGGGAGTTCTGTGTATGCACATTAAATTTCAAACAAATAGTTCTTTAGGAGCTTGAGTGGTTTTGTGTGAAGCAGAGCTAACTTTCCTGAGCCTAACAGTTGCCATCCAGAAAAAAAAAATTCTGTCTCCATGGAAACATTTGAGGTGGACCAAGCATGGATTAATCAAAATACAATGAATCCTTTTTGCAAGGTAGTGGGAAAAAATCCAGTTTAAAGTAAGCAGTGCATTACCTTCCTTCCATTGGAAAGCATGGGAAAGTCACCACAGATGCATATGTGATGCACAGTTTAATTAGTATGGTAGTAAATTAGAGGATTTTTGACATCTGTAATTAATATGTGGTTATGAATTTATATTTCATCAACAGTATATTTTAAATGTAAAGAATTAAAACTCCCATGGTGTCTTTTTTATTCTCCACTGAGTTTCCTATCAAATTAGCTCAGTTTAGGTTGACAATTTGTAAAAGAATGTTTGTGAATTGTTAGCACTAGATGTTCATTCTGGGGTGGGTTTGCAAAATTAATTGTGGTTTCTCTAGTTCACATGATAATATATCATTTCCGGCTATCACACCACCAGAATTTACTAGGTAGTTCTGCTGATGCATAAAGATGAGCAAAACAATGTAACCTTTTCAAAAGAGAAGCCCTGTTAGACTATATTCTGAGTAAGGAGCCCACCCAAACAGATATAATTCTGCTCCATACTTATAGGACTACTACTGTTAAGGAAATTATTTGTGTTGGTTTCTTTAGTTAACACTATTGACACATTTTCCTGTAATTCAGCTCACATTTTAGTGATGACATTGTCACTGCAATATGTTAATAAAAACCCACTTTTATATCAGAAACTTAACAAAAAAATACTCTGAATACATGGCTCAGAAGGGTGACTCATACTGATTTCAGTGGGAATAGTTAGGCTATTGTAGAATTTTTATGAAAATCCTACTCAATAACACGGCACTAATTTTTTAACAGAAAGCTATAAAGGCTATTTGGAAGTGAGGCTATATTTTGAAAACATTACTAAAATGTATTAAAGACTAACAAGATGGTTTATTAGATGATGAGCTTTCGTGGGCCAGACCCACTTCCTCAGCTCAAATAGTGGAAGAAACATTGGACAAACATCTCAGACACGTCTCCAAAGGATTAATGCCCACAGAACAGACATCAGACAAGATCACAAAGAAAAAACAGTTTCTTGCCATTTTAACCAGAAAGGACATTCTCTCAATGACTTAACCACCTGCATTCTGATACAAAGACCTTTTACATCTGCACTTGAAAGGGAATCCTCTGAACTGTCATTCATGTTAAAATTCAACACTCTCCAAAAAGAAATGAACAAACACTCAGGCTATCTTACCCATTACCAAGATAGCTTCCCCAATTATCACCTCTAATACCATTAACTCACAAACATCCCACTCTCCCCACCTCTAATATCATCAATTCACAGACACTTACCTTCCTTCCTCCCCCCCTCCCTGCATCCCCCTCCTGTTCTGATATGTGATTTGTCCTTTTCATATGTGTTCATTTTTTTAATTGTATCCTTTGGTATATATGGTTGTGACTATTTTCTTCCACTATTTGATCTGAGGAAGTGGCTCTGGCCCACAAAAGCTCATCATCTAATAAACCATCTTGTTAGTCTTTAAAGTGCTACATTGTCCTGCATTTTGCTTCAGCTACCCCAGACTAACACGGCTACATTTCTATCACTATTCTAAAATGTATTAGACAGACATGAGGTAATATCTTTTATTATAACAACTTTTGTTCAAGAGAGAGAAGCTTTGAATCACACACAGCTCTTCTTCAGGTCTGGGAAAGACGTTACCAGTTAACACATATTGTGAGTCAGTGTTTCTCAACCTTTTTTTTATAAAGTACCCCTTTAAAAAAAATTATACGTACCCCCAGTACCTACAGTTTTCAGACACACAATTTTTTTCTACCATTGCAACACATTTGTTTAAACAACTTAATCGTAACTGCTTTGTTGGAAGAAATTGCCTATAGGCAATAAACTTGCCATCATACTTAATGATTGTGCAAAAAGGATAAATAAAAAAAATTATATAAACGTAACATAAGTGCAATATTTTTATTTGTACATATACATACACATGTATACATTTTATACAAATATCAATGAACAGTGATCAATAAAATTACAAGAAAAATTATAATTAATTTAATGCAAAATTTGAGCTTGTTTGGATGAAATCAAATTTTCAAACCTAGGTTTGAAACTGCTGAGGGCCAGAATTAAATCATTTTCTGGAGACATATGATTTCTTAATTTAGTTTTTAATTCAGTCATAGCCGAAAAGCTTGCCTCACATAAATAGGTTGACGTGAATGGGAGGAATTCTGTGAAAGCCATGTTACTCAGTTGTTTATATTCACCTTTCATTTTCTGCCACAGCACAGAAACGTTGCCAAGTCCCATGCCTTGCATCTTTAGTACTCTAGCAGCAGAAAGCTCAAAAGGTTGCTCCTTCATTTCTTCTGAAATCCCTGCTCTCTCAGTAGCACCGTCATCAAACCAATTCAAAATCCAAAGGTTCTGCCTATTTTCAGCTTCATCAAAGCTCAGAAAATATCATTCAAAATTTAATTCCAAATTTGTAAAATGTTCCTGTATTGATGTTTTGACATGTTCATCCAAAAGAATTTCATTTTCCACACAAAATTCCGAAAGATACTGAAACGACATAACATTTGCAAAATGCTAATATTTTCTTGAATGCTTGTACTTTATTGTGCAAGATTAAGATATTTGTATTAAAACCTTGTAACGAGACTGCAGAGTTTTTCTGGAATACTGGAAGAATACCAAGGAACATGTCTACTTTTCCAAAAAACATTTTGGAAAAGCAGACGCATTTTTTAGGCATCCCTGTAAACCTCATTCTACAAGGAAGAAAGGATGTTCCAAAAGAGGCTTTTTTTCTGACAATTGGCCCAGTGTAGATGGGCCAATTGTCAGAAAAGCCTCCTTTGGAAGAAAAGTGGAAAAAGATATGCAAATTGCTAACCACAATTTGCATATCTTTTCCTGATAGAACTTTGTAGTCTAGACACAGACTTAGAGACTAAAAAAATACATATAGTATCGCAAGCTTTCATGAACAAAACCCACTTCTTCAGATGAGATGACCCTGAGTGATCTGAAGAAGTATTTTCAGAAGGGTAGTCAAGTTAGTCTGTAACAGGAAAATCTTAAAAAACAACTAATAGTCTGGTAGCACTTTAAAGACTTACAAAACATGTAAATGGTAGAAGTAGGTTTTGCCCATGAAAGCTCATGATACTATATATATTTTTGTTCATTTTAAGGTGCCACAGGACTAATTGTCATTTTTAAAGTTAGAGACTAACATGGCTCCCTCTTTGACACTAGTAATAAAGATTGTTGTGCTGCCAAATTGCTGTGCCAGTAATTCCTATGCAAACCCTTTATTACAGTAGATGTGCATAGATATCACTTTGTAAAGAATTCTTAGGGCTTGTCAACATTTACAATGCTCTTGCAACAGCACAGGTGCATCTGCACTGATGTTGAACTTCTGTGTAGACTCTACTATGCCAATAGGAGGGAAGGAGTAGAGCCTTGGGCAGAAAGGGTGGGGCCAGAAGCTAGCCTCCCCCAGCTAGTCTTTCAGTATTGCTTGGCCCACATTGCCTGGGACTCTGGCTGCTGCGGCTGCTGCTGCCACAACAGCAGCAGGTGCTTGCCCTGGGCTGTTTGTGTAGATAAATATTTGTATTAGTCATTTAATAATATAGGAACTTTGTAAGTCTTTTAACTCTGTATTCAATCTTTTCATAGAGCCTTATAGAATCTTTGCATTAACCTTATAATGTAGTCTTCTTATAATGTTTTATATTGTAGAAACTTTGTATTAAGTCTCTTTGGGTATGTCTACACTACAAAGTTAATTCGAACTAACAGGCGTTAGTTCGAATTAACTTTAATAGGTGCTACACTAGTGCTCCGCTAGTTCGAATTTAAATCGAACTAGCGGAGTGCTTAGTTCGAACTAGGAAAACCTCATTGCACGAGGATTAAGCCTAGTTCGAACTAGCTAGTTCGAATTAAGGGGTGTGTAGCCCCTTAATTCGAACTAGTGGGAGGTTAGCCCTCCCCAGCTTTCCCTGGTGGCCACTCTGGCCAACACCAGGGAAACTCTATTGCCCCCCTCCCGGCCCCAGACCCCTTAAAGGGGCACGGGCTGGCTACGGTGCCCGTGCCAGGTGCAAGCCTGCCAGCACCCAGCCAGCAGACCCTGCACCTGGCACGGATCGAGCCACCCACCTGATGCCCCCCAGCCCTCCCCCTCTTCCCGGGACCAGGCTGGCGGCTCCCGGGAGCTTACCCAGGACCGCAAGAGGCGGGCACCCGCCTGGGCTAGTGCAGACATCATGGACCTCGTCCACGACGTCCGCATTAGGCACTGGAGAGTGGCCATCTAGGGCAGGAGAGCTGCCAGCCTGGCCACCCAGGAGCAGGTGTGCAAGAAAATCAAGGGGGTCCACTGAGACCCCCGACCCTGAGCCCTGAGCTTACAATGGCCGTCCTGGGTCAGACCAAAGGTCCATCTAGCCCAGTAGCCTGTCTGCCGACAGCGGCCAACCCTAAGGACCCTGGAGGGGATGGACCGAAGATAGTGACCAAGCCATTTGTCTCGTGCCATCCCTCTCCAGCCTTCCACAAACCTTGGGCAGGGACACCATTCCTACCCCCTGGCTAATACCACTCCATGGACCCAACCTCCATGACTTGATCTCACTTCTCTTTAAACTCTGTTCTAGTTGTAGCCTTTACAGCCTCCTGCAGCAAGGAGTTCCACAGGTTGACTCTTTGCTTTGTGAAGAACAACTTTCTGTTACTAGTTTGAAGCCTGCTACCCATTCCTTTCCTTTGGTGTCCTCTAGTCCTTCTTTATGGGAACTAATGAAGAACTTTTCTGTATGCACCCTCTCCACCCAACTCCTGCTTTTAGAGACCTCTATCCTGTCCCCCCTCCGTCTCCTCTTTTCTAAGCTGAAAAGTCCCAGTCTCTTTAGCCTCTCTTCATATGGGACCTGTTCCAAAGCCCTGATCATTTTAGTTGCCCTCCCCTCTCCCAGCCTCTCTCTTCCCCTCTCCCACCTTCTTTTCCCAGTCTCCCCCAGTTTTGTTCAATAAAGACTGATTCCATTTTGGAAGACACGTTCTCTTTATTTTGTACATCAAGAAGAGGGGCTAAGGAGGGGGAAGTGGAAGGAGTTGAGGGAGGAATGGGGTACGAGCCCCCGATGGGAAGGACTGGGCTGGCTCTGCGGGCTTCTGGGGATGGAAGCTCTCCTGCAGCCCCCCAATTGCCCCCTTTCCCCAGATGGTAGCCTGTGGCAAGTGCAGCCGGGCTGATGGCCGAGTGGTGTGATCTGCCCAGTGTGGGTACTCCGGGCAATCCAAGCCAGGAGTGCTTTGCAAGCGGGGCACCCCTTAGAACTGTCTGTCCGGGGTGGGGGTCAGGACCCTTTAAGCGCAGCCCTCGGCTAGCCTGAGACAGCATCTCCACGCTCTAAGTCCTGCTCTGATGCCCTGCCCGCACTGCTTCCGGCCATCCTTAAGCCCGGTTCAGGGTCCACTTAATGTGGACATGCTAGTTCAAATTAGCAAAACGCTAATTCGAACTAGTTTTTTAGTCTGGATCCATTAGTTCGAATTAGCTTAGTTGTAGTGTAGACATACCCCTCATAATGTTATAGTCCATAGGAATAATTAAGGTACAGAAAATGTCTTTGTATTAGAAGTAGAATGGATCTCTCCCCTTTGACTTGAATGTGGCCCTGTTGAATGAATGAGGTGTGAATGAATGAGGTGTGGAAAGCAAGCACCTCTAAACAGCTGCAACAGTTGAAGAGGGGACTAGGACCAGATCCAAGGACAATAAGACCTGTCAAGTGCACCCATTGAGAAAGATCAGACATACTGAAGCCCTTCGGAGTCAGAAGCAAGCACTTCATTTGAAAGCAAATTCCCAAACCCTCTTTGAAGATGAATGTAGCAGCAATGACATCCAAAAGGCAGCACCACAAATGACTAAATGACACAACTAGAGTGCATAGATTTGCAAAAGATGACTAATAGATCTGCATGAGAGGAACCCTACTATAAATGTAAGGTGTCCTGCTGGGGACCCTGAGTCATGTCTTGTCAACACTGGAGCATTGATCCAGATAGGCAGAAGCCTGGCTTCTCCCCTCCCCCGTCTAACTCACCTGGCCAGTGAAGTTAAGGGGAGCAACCACTGGTAAAAACAACAAGACAGAGTGTGTGTGTGTGTGTGTGTGTGTGTGTGTGTGTGTAATGGATCATATGCATGTGATATAGTGTTGATTGATATATGCATTGCCAATAAATGTGGCATTTTGCCTTATCCCCCTGAAAAAGATCCCGTGCAGTTCTTTAAGCACAACTGTCCCTGCCTCACCTCACACCCCTCTCTTCAGCCTTGCCCATGGGTGTTAATAATTCACCTTCCCAAGAGACAATAGCTAGGAGAACAGAAAAATTCTTCTGTTGACCTCATACAGTCCACCCTAGATGTTAAATTGGCTGTTAATTTTTCACATACTTAGGCGACATATTGGGGTCAACCTAATTTTGCCGTGTAGACCAGGCCTTTGATTATCCTGGAGAATGCAATTCTCTTGGTGCAGAAGGAACAGAATCCCAGTCACTCCCTTAGCCATCGGCACCTGTCATTTTAAAAGGATTAAAATGCAGCAAATCTAATATTTGTGATTCAGGCTAGCATAACTCTGAATACACAAAGACCTATTGAGTAAGATAATATCATTATTTTACACAGTCATCTCATCTTCCACAACAAATCACAG
This sequence comes from Pelodiscus sinensis, assembly GCF_049634645.1. NCBI lineage: Eukaryota > Metazoa > Chordata > Testudines > Trionychidae > Pelodiscus > Pelodiscus sinensis. The sequence goes on from NC_134711.1 coordinate 101,335,379, forward strand.
TGAGTAACAGGATACCCAAGTTAAATTATTATTTGCATTGTGGTAACACCTACAACATACTAGGATGTCCAAACAGGGAGGAAGACACAGTCCCTTCCCAGGCAGCTTGCAGTCTAATACAATCACATGCAAAATGTGGGAACTAAGGTTGTCAGCCTCCAGGATTGTCCTGGAGCCTCCAGGAATGTAAGATTAATCTTTAATTAAAGATTATGCCATAAGATGAAACCTCCAGGAATACCTCCAACCAAAACTGGCAACCTTAGTGGGAGACAGGGACAATCATAAAGTTTTAATAGAAGTGAAACAAAAAAAAGTTACTTTATTATTTCATTATGTGCTCTTTTGTTATTAACTGTTATCAGGTTCTGGAAAAATAGGCTACAGACTTCAATTTTCTGCTTCAGATCCACTCACCACAAAATCAGTTGCTGAGGTGTGACAGAATTTTATGAGCTAATAGTCTGGGATATGTACACATCCACATACAGTGTTATGTTTCTGTAACAAAGGGGTTCTCTCCTTCACTAGAAGTAGTGTCCTCACTACACAAGAATTGCCCTACGTAAGAACCAAAATATATAGCATTATTCCACTAAAGCAGCTATGAGTTCTCTCTAAACCTAATGGTTGATTTCTATACTGATCTCTTTGTGCTGCTCAGTGTACCATTGACAATTATGAGTGCTACATTATATGTTCCTAAGACACCATAATAAGAGACTGGTGAAGAAGAGAAAATTACAAGAAACATAAATCCTTTGGGTTAGAGGCACCATCTACTGGTTCCTGTTGTCTCTGCATCACAGCAGGACAGATTTCACTAATCCTAAACCAATGCTAACAGATTCAGCCCTAGTTCTAACCAATGCTAACAGATTCAGCCCTAGATCTCTTCTTCTCCTTTTTTCTGTATTGGAAATGCTCAGGTCTAGTAACTCTTACTCAGAATTAATAAAATGATCCCCTCAGTAAAGGAGTGAGGAGTGGCTTAGTGCCATTACTAGGAAAAGACAATGAAGCCTCTCATTCAGAGAAATACATACATTAGAAGTTCACACGTGCAGAAGTAAAAATTAAGCATATTTTTAGGCAGTGTAGATTTTGATACTGGCCTGCAGAAAATCTTTAAAACTGCTAGAGGAAACACTGAGAACTAGTCTATTACCAACTCTGCCCTGCTGCCCCCAACTCCCCCCCCCCCATCAGCCCTGCTTCCCACTGGCCAATTCCCCCGCCCGATCTCCCACGGCCAGCCTCACAGCCCCCAACAATCCCCCAACACCCTCTTTATTCATGGAGCAATGAGGGGGGGGGTCACACAAATTCATTTAGAATTTTAGGGGGTCACAATATTACAAAGTTTGAGAACCTCTGCTATAAGCCAATGAGAATGTTTGCTCCCATTGACCTCCCACTGTGTAGATGGCATGGAAATGCGATTTGAGATACATTGACTCCTGTTACGTAATTATCTGGAAATAGCAACAGTTACAAGCGAGTAGAAAGGTTTAAAATGTATTAGAGGACTTCAGAAGATGCAGAATGGATCTTTGCTATGCCTCCTAGAAATGAAAAGATGGGGGCACTTGTTAACAATGTGTTTGATGGTTTAGAGGTATCTGAATTCACATGGCTACGTCTAGACTGCAAGCCTCTTTTGAAAGAGGCTTTTTTGAAAAAGAGCATCCAGATTACAACCAGTACTTTAGAAAAAACAAGCCGCTTTTTCGAAAGAGGGCACCCAGGCTGTCTGGATATTCTCTTTCAAAAAAGCACTGTTTGCATTACATAGTGCCTTTTTTTCAAAAGAGCACTTTTGAAAAATGGCATTATTCCTCATAAAACAAGGTTTTCCAAGGTAAAAAAAACTGCCGTGTTCTTTTGATTTACTTTTGAAAGAACGCGGCAGCAGGCTAGATGCAGGGGAAGTTTTTTTGAAAAAAGGCCACTTTTTTAAAAAAAACAACCTGTAGTCTCGACACACCCATAGTGGAAGATCCTTGATTCTCTATTTGTGCATCTGGTACATGCGTTTTCCAAGTAAGATCTTAATATCATTCATGATTTGTCCACTGTCTTCAGAGGAAAAAGAAACTAAGCATAAAAGGTAGGTTCTGACTGGTCATAAGAGAGAGCACATACAAAACAATGTAGGTTACTAAACAAAATAAAACAGAACATGCAAGCGAAGTTTAATACACTGAAGAGACTAGTTATATAAAATCTCCTACTCTCAAAGTTGTTCTAATAAGCTTCTCTCACAACCTTCCAGCCTGGGCCGAGCTGCAGAGCTTTTCCGGGATACCTAAGCTCTGCCGCGTCCAAGGAATGCAACCCCTTTTTTGGAACAGTTTCCAAAAAAGAGGACACATTCTTTGGCATCCCTGTATTCCTCATTGTATGAGTAATAAGGGATGTTCTGAAAGAGGAGGTTTTTCTGAAATTTGGCCCCGTGTAGATGGGCCAAATTGTGGAAAAGCCTCTTCTAAAAAAAAGTGGAAAAAGATATGCAAATTGTGGTTTGCAATTTGCGTATCTTTTTCCAATATAACCCTGCAGTCTAGCCTTATGGGTGGGATAGGCAGAGAGGACCGATGGCCTGGAATAATTCACTCCCCACTCTTAAACAGGTTTTGTATAATGTGAAAATGCTTTGTGTTAAGTTTAAATTTCCACTCTGCTCTTGTTGAAAAGTATATCACCCAGTCTGGATCCCAGTATGTAGTACTCAAGGGATTTAATGGCCCAATACTCAGAACAATCATCCATGAATAGACTTGTTTTTTCTTTTTGTTTATACTATCCTGGCTCCTACCAAGACATGTGGCCATCAGGTGACATGGCCACATGTCTTGGTAGGAGCCAGGATAGTCTAAACAAAAAGAAAAAAGCAAGTATATTCACAGATCATTGTTCTGAGTATTGGGCCATTAAGTCCCTTGAATACTACTAATGGCTCTCACTTAACCATGACTACGTTAGCCACACCTCATATTTCTAACTTCACATTCAGGAATGATGCATGCATACAAATGGGATAATCATAGTCAATAGATTACAGACTTTCTAATGATATCTCACAAGAAGTACCTTGCATAGAGCATAGTCCAATTATGACATATTCACATTCCTGTAAAGAATATGGAATGCCTTATCATGGAGGGATGGAAAGCAAAGTGATGTGGCTGGGAGCTGATGGAGCTGAGCCAAGCAGAGCAGGCTGGGTCCATATTCCTTCCCCCAAAGCCTCTCCCCAAAATGACATGGGCCAGGGGATTAGTGTGAGGCCTGTCGCTGGCAGCAGGGGGTTGGCTCACCCCTGCACTCAGTGGTGGCAGCAGTGTGACTCCAGTCCAGTCTGCCTGCTCCCAGCCACATCTCTCTGCTTCTCACCACCAATAAGCTTGGGGGTGGGGGTGATCCAACCCCATCCCCCAAGTGATATAGCTGGTAGTTGAGGAAGTGGAGGGGGCTAGATTGCTCTGTTTCCCACTGCTGGTAAGTGTGGGGGAACAATCCCACCCCTTCCTTCAAAGGCCCTCCCCCAAATAACAAGTCTGGGAGTCAGTATGTGTGGGGCTGAGCCTGACCCCTGCCATTGGTGTGAGGCTGCCTGCTAGTCCTCTGGGCCACATCACAAGGTGGGGCCTGGGGCAGAGTGCATGATTGTCCTGGGCCTGCAGCCCTCTAGAGACAGCCCAGGGTAGAGTTTCCAACTGTCTTATGCAAATCCAAAGACCCTTTGACTGCCCCCTGCCTCACCTGTTCCCTGAGGCAATGCTCTTGTCCTTCCCCTTCTTTGAGTCTCCCCCCCATCACTCCATCTCCCCTCAGTTGCTCACATTCCCCACCTTCACTCACTTTCTCCAGGCTGGGGCAGAGAGTTAGGGTGCAGGAGGGGTTTTGGGGTCAGTGCTTACCTTACACAGCTCCCAAAAGCAACCAGCACATCCCTCTGGTAATGGCTCCTAGATGGGGTAGGGGTAGGGGCTTTCTGCATGCTGCTGCCCACAGGCTCCACCCCTGCAGCTCCCATTGGTCATAATTCCTGGCCAATGGGAGTTCCAGAGTTGGAGCTCAGTGCAGGGGCAGCACATGGAGACCCTACATCCAAGGGGTTGCAGGGCTGTGCTGATTAGGGATGTGAATAGGTAACCCTGCCCCCATCTTTTCCAGCCCCTACACCACACCGGCCCTGTCCCCACTCCACCCTTTCCAAATTCCTGTCCTGCCTCTTTCCGCCTATGCTCCACCCCATCCCAACCCCCCAAACCTGCACCACTGCCCTGCCTGTTTCTGGCTTCTACCACCTCCCCCAAGTGACACCAAGAACTGGATGTGGGGTGGAGAGGGGCAGAGTGGAGTGGGGCGGGCTGGGGCCAGGTCGCTCAGCAACTGGTGCCTGGCTCTCTACTAGCCCCACAGGTCCCCCTGAAGTACAGGGCCCTGCAAAGCACAAGGCCCAGGGTGGTTGCCCCAGTCTGTCCTCTGGGCAGGACAGCTCTGCTTGGTTTCATTCTGGGCACCACCCAAAATTATACAAATCGGGTACCCATGGTCATTACAGCAAATGGAAGCAGAGAGCCATGAAATAACCTGCTGCTCTGTGCAATCTGCCTAGGAAAGGGCCTCAGCTTTTCTTAGGGAAGAGTGGCTAAGCCCACCTGCAGCCCAAAAAGAGACACAGCTTCTGAAAACCAAGGTCACTGTCCAGCAAGTACCAAGGTGCTGCTGTCATCCCATTGCAAGTTTTCCCAGGCAATGCAAGAGTCGCTGCACTTTTCTCCGGTAAGTACTATTGGGGGTGGGGGTTTTTACAGTGTTTTCAGGCTCAACTAAGCAGCCACTAGTTAGCACTGTTGCTCCATTGGAGAGGCCAATGAAAAGAACTGTGTGATGAACAGCAGCAGTAGTAGTGCCCATCAACAAACAGAACAGATTTTAAGAGAACTCTTGTCTGATATATATTAACTAATACATTGTACTCAGAGAGCAGTGCTGGCTAACTGTATTGGTCCAGCTATCATTAATCAAGGACTATCATTGGCCAGGAAATTATCTTAAATAGTGTTTGCTGCCTATGTGCCCTTTGTTATGCCTAATATACATTTTCTAATTATCATCAGGCCCATCTGAGCTCTGGCAATAAGATGTGCATCCTCCTTCTTAGTTTGCAACTCTGCCCTGAGAGAGTTAAAAGTATGGCCCAAATAGTCAAAATTACAAAACGCAAATTGTGCATGCTAGTAATCCTAGTACCTCTGCATCCTAGTAATTGTGCATGTAAGTAACCAGGCAGATATTTTGCTAGTGGTTTGCATGAAGAATTAGAATGATTCATGAACCCAGCAAATGAATAAACAAATGATATGCATGCTGCTTTCATGCACAGTTCTTAACTTTTAGAAAAGCTTAACTGTGTGTATACATTCCATTCTTGTTTAAATTGTATCACTGACATAAAGGCAGCACAACCTGCGAAACATTGATGAAAAAATTGCTTTTGAAAAATTCAGAGTGATTTGCAAAGTAATGCACAGCAAAAACCTTCACCACGACAACAAGATTACTTCAAATTGTCTAAAAGGGAATTCAGAATGAAGGTGTTTTCTTTTATGTAAATGACACTTTGGAGGGTTGCTTTTTCAGTACTTTGAGGCAGTGATAACTGGTGTGCATGACAGCAGGTGAGAACTGATGCTCTGAGGCTTTAACAGAAATGTAGCCCAGGCAGAATTTATTGATACAGAGACACAAAAACTTGGCATTGGAAATATTACAGTGGGGCAAAAGGAAAATTGAAATCCTGAAACTTTGCCACTCTGTAGCTTTTAAAAAGTTGCAGAAGTTTTGAAAAATTAGGGTGGAAGAAAGGAAAAGACATCTCCCTCTACCCCCACAAAATAACCCAACAAAATACCCCCAAAGGAACCCTGGATAATATTCTGTGTATTGCACTGGCAAAAAGCAAAAAAGGGGGAGGGGGAAGAAATATAAAATCTGATATTTTAAAACTAGTTTGCAAAAAATTAGAAAACAAATATTCAAAACTGTTCCTCTTTGAACTCTGTGAAATGGGAAAAGTTTTGAATCCTCACATTTTTTGACAGCCTCACATAGAGGCTTTTACAGTCAGTAGCAGCATGCAATCATACTCTGAGACGGTCTGCTGGTGGGTTAGCACTGGCACAGTTGCACTGCTAGGACAGGCAGAGATTGTTGCAATGCAGATGTTAGTGAGAAGGGCTGAGGGAAGTTTGGGTTGAACAGAAACCGTGGTGAAAGGTGAGGCTGAGATTTTTTTTTTCCTGTGACTGCTTGTTTTGTGGAGAAAACTCTTTCTAGAAAAGACGCCTGAGAAATAGCAAAGGGCCATTGAAGATGATAACTCAGTTGAAAGGCTCTGAAGAGAAAACAGGCAAAGTAGCCAAAGCAAAAGTAACCCTATTTATGTATTTATTTATTTAAATAAAAGAACAAGAGGGAGCTTTGTCTAACTATTGTGCCACACAAAATATCCCAGCAGATTTAGCAGCAGCAGCAAAATACTTTCCTGCTGTGTTTGCAGCAGCAACAATTAGAAAACACACCAGAGGGTCATCTACACATTACATAGGGGTTAACACCCTGAAAAATAAGCAATTAGTTCTTTTATGTTGAGGGAATATGATAAATTCTTTGGAATGGATTAGGAGGGGGGTTCTGGGTCTGTGTTCTCATCTCTGACTCTTCCCATGAACTCCGAAGTGGCAAGGGAAAATGGTTCCATTCTGTAGTCCCGCAAGAGTTTTTTCACTATTAGCTAATCCAGAAAGAACATTATGCCAGGGATTTTTTTAAATCTGAGCACGTTGTGATGGGGACACCCCGCCCCCGGTGCAACCTGGGACTGTGGGACCCGTATATCCCCTTAACTCTCTCTAGCTGGGCTGTCTCATGTAATGCTTTGCTAGTGACCAGTAGCATATGCTCCAGGCATTGCTATCACTCAAAACAACTGCATGTGGAGCACCACACGCAGCTGCTAGATTGAATGAATTCTCCTAGAGCCACTCTTGAATATCTCAGAGTAAGGCACCAGAGCCAAATCCCCCCAGCTCCCAGCGCTATATACCCCAGGGGCATACTGTCTAATTTGTTAACTAGTTTACTACTTCATCAATAGAAAGTGGATATACACCAGCTTTTATAAAACCTGAGCAAACACTTCATACAAACTCACTGGTAAAGATAAACAATAAAAGAAGTGTTAGGCAAAAAGTCAGAGTAGTTACCAAAAGAAAAGAAAATATAAACATGTAGTCTACATTCTCAGTCCTATTAGATTTGGCAACAACTAGATCAAGCAGCGGTTTTCTCACCCCACTGGATATTGCAACCCGTACTAGACAGATTTCACCCCTGAAATCTGGCCAGTCCCTTCAGTTGGAATCTTTAGTCTTCTCAGTATTCCAGTTGCTTGCAGCATAGGTGGGCGAAGGAGAAAGACCACACATGGGCCCCTGTGTTTGTTTTTAGTTCAGATGCTTGAAGAATACACATGTCTGGTAGGCACTCCTGAGTCCCGAAGCAAGGTTGAGCAATCCCTTTGGTGCAGTCTCATGCAGGTGATTCATTGAATTGTGGCTCCCTGGTTGGATGCTGGCTGGTGAGGTCTGTTCCACAGCACCTACCTCAGTCTATCCCCTGCTTAGCTTAAGGCAGTCTTCCAAACCATGAATTAATCTTGTTTTTCTCCTCTTTGTTCTCTCTACAATCCTGAATACCATATTTTAAAGCCAAGCAAAGTGTATACAATATACTAGGTGGGGTATGTTTGGTTCTCTGATTTGAAATGTTTTCCTTTGCATTTCTTATAGCTGTACTTTACAGTAGTGATAGACCTCCGTGGTTTGGAAGCCAAATTAGCAGGAACACACAATGAGTCATATTCCCCACTATGCCCATTAAGCTATGATAATAGATGCATGATGTGTTGTGTATCTTCTTTCTCTTTGCTTGGCTCACATCAAGAGGAGAATGATAAACACTGATAAGTTTGCAGTGATAAACCCCCATCTCTGCCAGTTTCACCAGGCAAATGACCTGCTGGGCTTCCCTTACTGTACTTGGATCCCCTTTTAATTTGAACACAAAGTCCCACAAGATCTCAGATAAGACAGATAAAACAAGATAATCAAAACCAAAGCTGAAGGACTTTGAAAATGAACATATGCAACAGCTATACTTGGATCCATTTGTTTCAGCATTTAGTAACAAGGTTATCTTAGAAGAAAGAATTACATTCCATTTTAGAAGAAAGCTAGTTAAATATTGAGGTGTTTAAAACAGGGGATTTATGCACACATTTTTTGTTATAATGAACAAAAGATGTATACACCTCCTGCCCTATTTTCAGACTCAAAGTCTGGGGGAGGCTAAAAAGCTGTGGGGCTTAGAAGGGGGCAGGCAGAGTTTGTCACTTTCATTTCTAAGAAAACAATAGACGTCTCACTTTTTTCAGGCCCCCCTGGAAGCACTGACCATTAGGCTATCTAATCAGACAACTTAATAATAACAGGTAATCAATTTTCATTTAGTTACCTCTATACTAAGCCTATGTAAAAATGGTAGAAAAAAAATAACCATTGTATTTACAGGGAAACATAACAGAGACATGCCCAAGGGTTTGGAAGTAGAGAAGAAAAGTGGAATAAGTAAAGTTCCATTACATAAACACTTCTAACTCAGAAAGACCAGAGAAGACTCCATCTTTAAATCTTGCCTTTGATGTATTATCTACAACTTCTGTTAGACTACTGGTGTGCTAAGACTATTGTCTATCATGCTCGCCAATATTGTCTCATTGTTGGCTTGTATTGCGTTTCTTTCTTTCCACCTGTTGTTGCTTGTACTACACTTAAATGATAAGCTTTTTGGGGCAGAAACTGTCTTTATATTGTGTGCCTACAGCACTTAGCTCAATAGGGTTCTGCTGCAGGACTAACACTTGGAGGTGCTACACAGTATAAATAATAAGAGCAGCAGAACAACAATGGAAAACTTCACCACATTCTGCTCACCAGGAAAAACTTGGCTATCTCTCCAGAAAGATGCTAGTGAGCACCTTGTGATGGGTTAAATCACAGAGGCTCCCCTGGGGTTCTGATCCAGCCACTGATGCCTGCCTTCCTCCCCAGTGGGGCTCCTCACCACCCTTTCCTGCTGGGCCAGAAGCTTTGGACTCCCCCAGCCAAAGCACAGAATTGATGTTACCTGTCCCCCTCCCCTTCTCCAGAACAACACACAATGAACCAGCTCAGCTCTGGGAGGGCTCAGTTGTAAGATCACAGCACCCAGGAAACCAATCCCCAAAAGGTGCCAACTCCCCAAATAAACCCATCTTACTCTGTATAAAAGTTTTACACAGAGAAAGCTCATAAGGTCCACCCCCTTCATCAATGAAAGGGAGATATGCACAGTGGTTGCTGCTCCCCAGGTAACAATTACTTACACTGGATTTGATAATAAACAAACGTGTTTTTATTAAGTACAAAAAGTAGGATTTAAGTGGGTGCAAGTGAAAATAGTCAGATCAAACTAAATAACTAAGTTAAAATAAATAAAACATGCCAGTTAATCTTATTCCACTAAGAAACTTTTTTCATGAAAATTCTTACCCTAAACAGTACTTAACATCTCTTTCACAAGCTAAACAGCCTCCTAGCTTGGGCCCAATCTTTCCCCCTGGTCAGTGTTAGATATTTCCAGAAGATATCTTAGATAGTAAGATGGGGGTGGGGCAGCAGGGGAGGGAGACCTCCTGATGTAATTGCAAGTGCCCCTATTGTTTGGTTTCCCTCTCTTATACTCCTTTTGCCCAAAGTGGTAATTTTTGTGCTCTGTTTAAACTTTTCTCACCTCAAATAGACAAATACAGGATCCACAATGGGTTCCAGAATCAGGTGACCTGGCCACATGTCTTTCTGGGACAAACCACAGTTTGGGCTTACAAGACAAACAAGACTATTCACAGGAAAACTTAAAAAAAACGAATAAGTCTGGTAGCACTTTAAAGATTAACAAAACATGTAGATGGCATCATGAGCTTTCGTGGGCACAGCCCACTTCTTCAGATGACCGGAGTGTTGGATGTCCAGAACTAAAATAAATAGGGAAAAGGGGCATAGGGGGCAGAGAAGGAAAAAAAGGGAGGGGGGAACAAGAAGAGGTAGTGGGTATAAAAATATCAAGGGGAAAGACAAGCTGGAATGTAACAGGAAAAACAAATAGTCATACTGCATCTAAAGACTGGATAGTCAAAAGAGGCAGATAAGAACCATTAGTAGTCAATAGAGAAGAGGAGTACTAACAGCAGACACAATACAGACAAAGAACCATTGGCACCTTCATTGTTTGGTAGGTTGATAATGTCCCAGCCATCTGGTATCTTTATTTAATCCATTAGCATGAGTATCAAACTTGTGAATGAATTGTAGTTCCAGTCCTTCCCTGTGTATTTGGCTTGTAGAATGGATCTGTAACAAAACAGCCACTTGAAGATCTGTTAATTAATGTCCAGGTAGATTGAAGTGTGCCCCAACAGGTTTCTGTATGTTCCCTTTACGTATAGCTGATTTGTGTCCATTAATTCTTTCCTGTAGGGACTGTCCAGTTTGTCCAATATATATTGCAGTGGGGCATTGCTGGCATTTGATGACATCAATTACATTCCTGGATATGCAGTTAAATGAACCTCTGATTTGGTGGCTTATGTGGTTGGCTCCAGTAATGAATTTGCTTGTATAGATATGTGGGCGGAGTTGGCATTACAGCTGATTACAGGGCTGGGTTCCTGGGTGTTTATGATGTAATTGTGTAGCATGGCTACTGGAGAGAATTTGTTTCAGGTTAGGAGGTTGTCTGTAAGCAAGAATAGGCCTTTTCCCCAAGGCCTCTGAGAGTGAAGGATCATTTTCCAAGATAGGTGGTTCATGCTAATTGATTAAATAAATATACCAGATGTCTGGGACATTATCAACCTATCAAACAATGAAAGTGCCAATAACTCTTTGTCTGTATGGATATGTCTATACTACAGCATTATTCAAAATAGTTAATTCAAAATAAAATATTTAGAAATAACCCATCTACACACAAAATGCATTTCAAAATAGTGTTTTGCTATTTGGAAATAGCACATCCACACTGATTGGACGCTGAATCGCATTTAAGGGCAGCTGAATGGTTCCAGCAGAGCATCAGGTCACTAGTTGCTTTGTGTGGCTGCTGCCTGAGGCTATCTGAGGCTTGTGCTTAAAGGGACCCTCCTGCACAGCTGGTTCTCAGCTTTCCCTGCTTGCTTGCCTACCTCACTGAGGGTATGTCCACGAGGCGTACAGATAGTTCGGAATAGCTTGCTAGTCTGAACTATCTAGCCCGTGCCGCGTGTAGCCGCGCGGCACGGGGTTCAAACAAGCTGGCATTTAAAAATGGCGCCGGCCGGCTTATGCAAATAAAGCCTGGGAAATTCAAATCCCGGGCTTCATTTGCACATTCGATATGCATACATTACCCCGCTAGTTCGCACTAGCGGGGTAGTGTAGACATACCCTAAGGGACAGCAAAGCATTTTTTTCTTTGCTTGCCCTGACTTGGGACACCACAGCACTCGGCACCATGGAGCCAGAGCTGCCCTTGGGCATTCTGGTGCCCATTTTGGATGTCTTGCTGCAAGCCTGGCTGCAATTGCTGGAGACTGCCTGGCACCATCTGCTGCAGCCCAACCCCCAGGCCCTCTTCCGGACTCCCTGGGGCCATGGAGGAGCAGCAGCAGTGGCACCTGGACGCCAGTGTGCCCCATTCTGCAAGGCGAGGATGGCAGGTCTCCGCACCATCATGTCCTGCTATCCCCGGGAGTGTGAGCTGGTCCCTGTGCTGTATATAGTATGGAAGTGTGGGGAGGGGGGCGAGGGGAGATGTGCCCTGCCTCTGCATAGAGAGGGTTTCTGGAGGGAGGACATTGTGCAGTGTCCCTCCCCGGGGTCAGGAGCATGTCATGTGCCTTCATACATACATGCGTGTGCGTAACAGACCAGGGCCCGTGTGGCAGCCAGCCAGGGCCACATGTCCTGGCGAGCACGGCCCATGCACAGGTTGCTGCATGATCCGTGGTCAGCAAGGCCCATCTGTAGATGGCCACATTCCTCCATCTAGTGCAGAGATCAGGGACGTTGGAGGATTCCTCCCAAACCTCAATCAGGTCCATGATCTCCGCACTGGACCAGGAAGGCGCCCACCTTTTGCAGCCCCTTCCAGGCTCCTGGGAGCTGCCAGACTGCTCCTGGGGAGCGGTGGAGGGCTGGCTGGCACTGGCTGGCTCGCTCATGCTGGCAAGTGGGTCAGGGGCAGCACCTGTGGGCTCTGGGATGGAAGGTTTGGAGCAGAAGAGTTTTCCTGGTTTGCCCAGAGTGGCCACTAGAGCACCCAGGGAAGTGCTGGAGGCCCCCTAGTTCGAAATAAATGTCTAAACAGCACTTAAGGTACATCTACACTAGCCCCCAAGTTCGAACTAGGGAGGCTAATGAGGACAACCAAAATTGCATGTTCCTGGGTGGTCGCCATTTTGGAAACTGACTAGCCTGGAATAACTGCCTGCGTCTACACGCAGCAGAGAAGCGCGATTCTGAGATAAACCCCTTAGTTCGAATTAACAGTTAAAAAACAACAAATAGTCTGGTAGCACTTTAAAGACTAATCTGCAGGATAGGGTCATAATTCAAAATGACCTGAACAAATTGGAGAAATGGTCTGAGGTAAATAGGATGAAGTTTAATAAAGACAAATGCAAAGTGCTCCACTTAGGAAGGAACAATCAGTTTTACACATACAGAATGGGAAGTGACTGTCTAGGAAGGAGTACGGCAGAAAGGGATCTAGGGTTATAGTGGACCACAAGCTGAATATGAGTCAGCAGTGTGATGCTGTTGCAAAGAAAGCAAACATGATTCTGGGATGCATTAACAGGTGTGTTATAAGCAAGACACGAGAAGTCATTCTTCCGCTCTACTCTGCGCTGGTTAGGCCTCAGTTGGAGTATTGTGTTCAGTTCTGGGCATCGCATTTCAAGAAAGATGTGGAGAAATTGGAGAGGGTCCAGAGAAGAGCAACGAGAATGATTAAAGGTCTAGAGAACATGACCTAGGAGGGAAGACTGAAGGAATTAGGTTTGCTTAGTTTAGAAAAGAGAAGACAGAGAGGGGACATGATAGCATTTTTCAGATATCTAAAAGGGTGTCATAAGGAGGAGGGAGAAAACTTGTTCATCTTGTCCTCTGGGGATAGAACAAGAAGCAATGGGCTTAAACAGCAGCAAGGGAGGTTTAGGTTGGACATTAGGGAAAAGTTCCTAACTGTCAAGGTAGTCAAACCCGGGAATAAATTGCCCAGGGAGGTTGTGGAATCTCCATCTGTGGAGATATTTAAGAGTAGGTTAGATAAATGTCTATGAGAGATGGTCTAGACAGTATTTGGTCCTGCCATGAGGGCAGGGGACGGGACTCGATGACCTCTCGAGGTCCCTTCCAGTCCTAGTATTCTATGATTCTAGGAGCTTTAAAACCTCATGGAATGTTAACTGTTAATTCGAACTAAGGGGTTTATCTCAGAATCACACTTATCTGCCATGTGGGCAGTTATTCCAGGCTAGTCAGTTTCCAAAATGGCGACCACCCGGGAACATGCTAATGAAGCACGGGATATTTAAATCCCGCACTTTATTTGCAATTTCAGTCACCCTCATTAGCCTTCCTAGTTCGAACTACAGGGCTAGTGTAAACGTACCCTTATTTCGAATTAGCTATTTCGAATTTGGCATTATTCCTTGTAGAATGAGGTTTACCAAATTCAAAATAAGCACTCCGCTATTTCAAATTAATTTTGAAATAGCGGTTTGGCTGTATAGATGCTAGGAAAGTTATTTTGAAATAACTTTGCTGTATTGCCATATCCTATTGTATCTGATGTTAGTCCTTTTTTTCTCTGTTATCTACTAATAGTTCTTATCTGCCTCCTTTGGCTATCCAATCTTTAGGTGCTTATGACTATTTGTTTTTCCTGTTACATTCCAGCTTGGCTTTCCCTTTGAGATTTTTATACCCACTACCTCTTCTTGTTTCCCCTATTTATTTTAGTTCTGGAAATCCAATACTCTGGTCATCTGAAGAAGTGGGCTGTGCCCACGAAAGCTCATGATACCATCTACATATTTTGTTAGTCTTTAAAGTGCTACCAGACAATTTGTTATTTTTTAAGTTTATCCTATACAGACTAACTTGGCTACCCCCTGAAGCTTTTATTCACAAGTAGTTGATTTGAGTACTGAGTCATTAAGGTCCTAAAGTAATAGAAATGTGGCCATGTCAGTCTGGTCTAGCTGAAACAAAAAACAGGACCATGTAGCACTTTAAAGACTAACAAGATGGTTTATTAGGTGATGAGATTTTGTGGGCCAGACCCACTTCCTCAGATCAAGTAGTGGAAGAAAATTGGCATGACCGTATATACCAAAGGATACAAATAAAAAAAATGAACACATATGAAAAGGACAAATCAAATTTCAGAATGACATTTATTCATGCTTAAATTTGACACTTTACACCTAGGCCTCAACAAAGATGCTAATTATCTTACCCATTACAAAGATAGCTTCCCCAATTATCACCTCTAACATCATTAGCTCACAGACATTTACCTCCCCTCCCTCCATCCCCCGTCTGTTCTGAAATTTGATTTGTCCTTTTCATATGTGTTCATTTTTTTGCCAATTTTCTTCCACTATTTGATCTGAGGAAGTGGATCTGGCCCAGGAAAGCTCATCACCTAATAAACCATCTTGTTAGTCTTTAAAGTGCTACATGGTCCTGTTTTTGTTTAAAGTCCTAAAGTATCCCTAGCAGCCCACATTTAGAATTAAAAGCAGATCCGGTCTTCATATTTCTATCTTCAGATACAAGAAAGATGTGTACACAAAAATAGGATATACAGATCCAGATGATTACAACCTTTAAAATTGCATGACACATAATCTGTTTTGCATAAAACATTGTTGAGATATGTACTCTCATACTCATAAGCTAAGGTTAATAAAGCACGAAGGGGGGAGGGTTTCCATGGGCAGAAGAAATTTAATTGCTCTCCATAACTAGAGGGCAACATAACTTCTGCTAAAGTCCAAGACTGT
This sequence comes from Pelodiscus sinensis, assembly GCF_049634645.1. Classification (NCBI taxonomy): domain Eukaryota; kingdom Metazoa; phylum Chordata; order Testudines; family Trionychidae; genus Pelodiscus; species Pelodiscus sinensis. The sequence continues at coordinate 101,350,602 of NC_134711.1, forward strand.
TAATGGTATAAAATATGAACTTCAACAAAAATGATGGACAGGAAGATACTTCATTAAACTGGGCTTGCCTATATGCTGAGCTACACTGGCTTAACTAAAGGAAATGATTTTAAAACAGTTTAGTGAAGGCAGTCTAAAAAGCAGTGTTCGGTTTAAATATACTGAACTTAAGGCAGGTCTACACTTACCGGGACATTGGCACTGCGGCGATCAGTCTCCCAGATTGCTCTGTTGTCGACTCTGGTACTTCACAGGAAAGAGAAGCAGAAGTTGAGTCGATGGGAGAATTTCTCCCATCAACCCCCTGCAGCGGAGGCTTTGTGGCAACTTGACCAAACATATGTCGACTCCAGCTACAGTATTCATGTGGCCGAGTTGCATACCTTAGGTTGATATTGCCCCCTAGTGTTGACCTGCCCTCAGATTGGTTTAAAGAAGCTTATTGTAGTTTAACTTAAATCAATAAGGAGCAGGTTTAAGGTCATAAAAATAAACTACTCCAACTGAAGTGAATGTCCAGACTGGTTTAACTAAATTGATTTAAAACAAAAATCACACTGTTATCAAACTGGTGCAACTTTCTCATGCTCACAAGCCTCTACTTTGAATGTGGTCATTATCCCATGTACTGCATGCATTCTCAGTTGCTTCCACACCCTCTGAAACAGTTATGATACACAGAGTTCAATGTTTGCTTTGTCTTTTGCTGACCTAGTTTTTCCACCAGCTATCAGGGTAACTTTCCATCACTCCTCCACAAGTACTACTATTCCTTAAGATGTAGATACTTAATCAGAGAGCCTCCTCTTTCTAGGAGGTGCAAAGATAAGAATTGTCACCTTTCCTCTTGAAAGGTATAGTTCATTGAACATGCCCTGTGGAAACCTCCAATCATATTTCCATTGTAGCATTAACATGAGAGGCAGGATAAAGAGGTTGAAATCAAAGATCTTTTAGCACCTGTAGCCTGATCTAAGATTATGTTTACATTCTAATTAGGGTTGACAGGTTCTCTGTCCCAGGATCAGGCCGAGTATTCAATTATACTATGATTGGGAACCCTGATGTGCAGGGCTGCAACACTCACACTATTACAACTGTTGTTTATTTACAATATTTATAGTTTATTAATACGGTTAGCACAGTCACAAACACCTCAGTTTCATAAGACAGGGAATGTACATCCATATTTCATACCATATACTTACATTATTCCTTCTAGAACAATCTTAGGTGTTAGCCAATCACCTTTCTCATTACCTTCACCTTCCCCATCACCAGGGGCCATCCTTCTGGCCCTTCCAAGGACTATATCTTCTCCTCCCTATTGCCCCTAGGCTAGGTCCCCTCACTTTTATACCAAGTGATGCTGACGATAACATGTTTTTGCATATTCAATAGGAGGTGTTTCTAATGCTGAAGTGTTCGTTTCCTATTGACCAATATATCATATATGTCGATTCATTGCCATGGGCCTTTGTGGTTATCTATCGCAATCTGTGTCCTGATTACTCAACTTAGCCTGCACCAATTATTTGGGACTTATATTTAACTAGCTGGAGTTACCTGGCATTGCTTGGGACAGTCGCTATAACTGAGGTGAGGAGCCTGAGGGGAGGGAGGGGGAAGGGAACCGCACGCCTGCTGATGGTGCCCGAGCCCGCCCTCCACTTCCTTGTCCCTCCGCCAGCCTTAGTGAGTGACTGTTCCCTCCACTTCCCTCAGGAAGCCACTTCTTCCCGCACTGACAAGCTCCCTGCAGCCCCGGGGAGAGGTATCGGTCTCTCATCTCTTCCCTCCCACACTCCCTGTCATGGCTCCTTGCCCGCTCTGGCATGATAAATGCAGAAGTGGGTGCCAGCAGGCGTACCTCAAAGCCTTATCTACCAGGCTTCGGTATTAAACTTCCCCCAAAATCTTAAAACCCTAGATTTTGGGAATAAAACTTCTGCTGCCACCACCCAAATATTAATAACAAGATTAGGGGAAAGATCATTTGGGAAATCATACCCCTAGAATAAAAATCAGGGCACACAATTAACCAATGCCAGGTTAATTAAAAGAAAAGAGAAAACTTTTATTATTACAACAATATTCCTATTGCAAGCTTAATGATTAGATAGGAAGGTGGTAAAATATACTCATGGAGGAATTCCACCATGGGCTAGAACTTAGTTAAAAAGAAAAGCCAAACATCTCTTAAGCAGTGCCAGATATCAGGTCCCATTCCCAACCCTTAAAACAATAAAGCCTAATGAAACTATCTAAACTTTACCCTATTTACAGAAAGTGAAGAATTGTTTCTTGGAGCGAGAAAGAGATATGTTTGTCCCTCTCTGTAGCTGCAGAGGACTTGCCCAGACTGACAAAGGAGGAAAAAACCCAAATTCCTCTGTCCCAGTTTGAAAGTCCTACCTACATTCCAATTGGCCACTCAACCTGGTTAGGTGTAGTTAACCCTTTAATCCCCAGGCCGCTAGCTAACCCTCATAATCATGACACTCCCTTAAAACCTTCTCCTGGAGGAAAGGTTATCCCATGCAAAGTTAGGTTGCATTAGCTCTTATAGTGTCTGTCATGTTATTGGATATTGAGGGGAGCATCTAGGTCACTGCTGCATCCATGGGGGAGTGTTTGCCCCAAAAGTGGGTACAAAGGGGGCCATGTGAGGTGTCAAACAAAAGCTTTACTTTATACTGATTCTATATATGCTATTCGTGTAATTGTATAATGTCTGTGTGTGAAGTTATAAGCATGTATTCTGTGTGGATACTGAATATTTCTCTGTTTGTGACTGAGAATAGATGAAGAATGCTCAGCCTATGGACATGCTAATGAGCAAGTCTCCAGGGAAAAATGGATCTCTGGAGGTATAGCCAGACAGGAACGCCCCTGTAACATCCATTTTTGCTTGCCTGGAGCATACAGGGCACACAGAGCAGTGAAAGCCTTGGAGCAGAAGGCCCAGGCTGCAGTGACCATGAACGGCTGTAAACAGAGATATACCAATTGCTGACCAAGAGGCTGCCGAGGAGTGCCCTTGACTAAAACCCATATTGATACGAACACACAGCCGACCGCCGGGGGAGGAATCTCTCGCCCAGTAAAAAAATGTCTAGTACTCACAATTTAGTTATCTCTCTTGCAAGTTTAAATTAAGTTGAAACTTGCTTGTAAGAACTGGCGCCACAGAAACGGACCAGTACAATTTGGCATTGTAGATAAGAAAGAGGATATGGGCCCCTAGGGGTATAAAGATGGGTCCAGCAGCACACTTGCTCTGAGCGTCAATCTACCATCTATCTGCTGGTCGGGTTAGGTGTTTGACCTCCCGAGGTTCCACGGGGACGCCCACCTCGTATTCGTCTTTCCTAGGAACTGAGGGACCGGCCCTTGGCTTGACCCGCTGGAGTTGAGAGGCACAGAAGGGGGTAAAAATTGTACCTGGATGTGGTCCTTTGTCTTAAGTGTACACATAGACTTAGAGCTCTTTAAAGATTAAGCTGTCACTTGGTACCATTATTTCTATTGTCTATCTTTATTTTCTTTGTAACTATTTTTAAAATCTATATTTGCTAGCAGTTAAGAAATAGAGCAATAGCCATTGTAACCATATGATTTATAAGCTTGTTTAATAAACCTGTAACTGTTTAAGTTTTAACCTGACTCCTTCAGTTGCTGTAACAGAACCAAGCACAATTTAAAAGAACTTCAGCCGGTCATAAGGGACAGGTATAGGAAGAGCTTGGGTGTTTTGGATCGTGTCCCTCCGAGGGGACAGATTCGTTGGGACATCTCTCAGTCTTCCCTAGACTGCCCACTGTGAGGGGATCCTGTATCCTAGCAGCTGAAATCTGAGATGTAATAAGCTCTTCCTATAAACTCTGGGGCGTCTGTCAGCCTGTTGGCTGCCCTCCGCAACGGGACCCCAGTCCTAGCGGTAAAGGCTCGGACATTAAACCTTTTCTCGGTAACACGCACACACACACACACACACACACACTGCCCTGACCGTCGGTGACAGAATTGGCATAGTCGGCAGGATTGTGTTATTGGTTCACATACAGCAACGTGAAGCCTGTCACGCTGGACATGGATTTTAGCTGTATAGAGGAAGAGTTTGTCCAAGAGGAATGGGGCAACCCTAAATGGGATAAAGAGATGTTAGGGAAAGACGCTTGCATCTGGCTGTTAAAGGGTGCCTGGCCAGCAGCCTGTACTAGCTACTGGAACTTGGAAACAGAGCTTATCAGGGTACAGAGAGAGAGAGATGAACTCTGGGAACAATGCCAGAACCTAAATACCCGGGTGCGAACCCTAAATAAGGACATGGAGCACCTACAGGAACGGCTCCTCCCGAGGCTAGAGAGGGGAAGGAGAAAGTAATTAATGGAGAAAAATGAGCTTTTGGAGCTTTCTTTAAGACTTTGTTGGCTCAAGCCCTCGCTCTCCCGCCTTCCACTGTAACCAAGATAAAACAATACAGCATTCCAGCCGAAGCTATGGCTCTGGTCTCTCTGTGAACTAATTAAGGATCTGGAAAAATGGAGAGTCTTAATTCGTACCTTCTCCCCATATAATTTGCTCAGGAAGCATGCTCGATGGGAATGAGCCCCCACCCATGAGGAAGCTCTGAGACAGCTAATAACGAGATACACACTTATCAGTTTATGGGTCCAATTCATCCTAATGCCCCATTTCATTTGTACCTCACTGTGGGAAATACAGGGATGTCCTATGCCTTATGGCAAGAAAGAGAAATGGTACCCCGCCGTCCCATACAATTTGGCTCCAAGTTATGGCAGGGGTCACAGTCAAATTACATGCCTTATGAAAAAGTGCTTCTGACAGCGTACACAGCACTAAGGGAAACAGAGGCGCTAACCCAAGCTCAAGCCTTAACAGTTCACACTCCTCTCCCAATCATTAAGCCCATATTGGAGGGAAAGGAGTTGTCACCGGGAGTAGCCCCCCCACCCCCAAAAATGACTGTCCAAAGATGAGCACTCTATTTACACCACAGACTCTGCTGCAGCATGAATGTTATGAAAACCCTATACTGAGAAGTTTAAAATTAGTAATAGCTGACTGCAATAATAAACAGTCAGATTTACATACTGAAAGTAATCAGGAGGTGTGGGGGGCTAATTGGAAAACCCACACTCTTTACCAAATTGATACTGGATAAGGTCATTTAGCAGAAATCAGGACGGATCATAAGGAGGAAAATTAGGGATTCTACTGAAACTTAATTGGTTAACTGCATAAAAGAATGAGCTCTATATATTGTAACTCTATTTTGTGGGTTTCAAATGAACTAGTGTTATTTTGTTTTGGATAATGTCCTCTTGCTTAAAATTGCAAACAGACAAGGCACAAATTGGTTAGTGCTTCTGTTGGGCATTCAATCCTTAAGGTTAAACTTAACTCTCTAGAAACCAAATTATTATTTTAGAAATTCAAGCTTTAAAACGTCACTGTCTCTTTTCAAGGCTGAGGTGATAACACTTTTGGCTTGCTTTCAAATCCAACACTATATGTGAATACAGGCTGCCTGGCTATTTTAAAGGAAAGTGGACAGGGAAGGCTGTGGCGGTCTCAGCAGACACATCCGCTGCACCCCTGACTGCAAACATAGAAGGAAGAGCTTAGCTTGCAGAGCTAGCAACAATCAAACTAGCTTGTGAGGCAGGTGCCAGTACCATTTACACTAACTCCTATGCTGTATCGGCTGGAGCCACCCCGTGAATAACTAACTGGAAGAATAATAACTGGGAAATAGGGGGGAAGCCTGTTTGAAGATTGGAATATTGGAAATGGTTATACCAGCATGCAACCCAACACGCCTTAAGCATAGGTCATGTGTCAGCTCACCAAAAGAAACAACACCCCGGCTGCACAGCTGAATAACCTAGCAGATGCAGCAGCACAAATTTTTGCTGCCCAGGTGGATTAGGAACGCCTGTACATTTGGCTACATGAAACCTTGGGACACACAGGAAGCAATGAGCTGGTGCGGCAGGCACATGCCAGGGGGTGGCCTATCACCCACCAACAAGCCAAAGATCTGATGCAAGCTTGCACCCTATGTGCTGAACTCAGGAAACATATAACAGAAGGGCAACAGTTTGCCAGGAGATGGAAGAGTACTACGGGCAACCTGGCAAGTAGATTATACTGGTCCACTCCCCACCAGTAAGCAAGGGTAGAAGTATGTTTTAACTGGAGTGAAAGTTGTTTCAGGAATTGGTTTTACTTACCCAACCCAAGTGGCAACAGGGTTGTTTACGATCATGGAACTAAACTGCTTAATAGCCCATGTCCCAACACCCCATTATGGGAATGCAAACCCATCTACTGCACTCCTATAAGGGAAAAGGAGTCTGAACCATTGCAGACGCTGGGCTAACACCAATAACCATTACTGAGGCTTGGATTGTATTCAAGACCGGCGAACCTTATGTTTTATTACAGGAAACTGAGGCAATAGCCCTGAACAGTGCTCCAGTGGGATGGATCCCTCCCAATGCTGGTGTGGATCCGGGAAACCACCATGAACTTTTTGTATATATACTGCTTGCTGTTGTAGCGCTTGAATCACTGTTTTTAGTTATAGACTGAACTATGGGAAAAACCTAAGCTGAAGCAAGACATGGTACTCCAACTCACCATGGTCTTCTTCCTCATCCCAACTGCTACTGATGTACCAGAACACCCTACTCAACTCCTCTACCGTACTGGGAATTGAGTTTGTCCCTCTTAGTCCAAATGACTGGTGGAACAAGAGTGACATCTTCCAATGGGGACCAGTGTGATTCGATGACAGCGACTACCACAATCCTCAAAATAACTTTGGGGGGAGGCAAGGGAAGTGGCAATGAATGGTATGGGGTAAGACATGCTGTAACTAAAAATGTAAACATCTCATGGCTAAATTGGTTAGCCCAACAGCTGGGATTTTCCCTAACTCCTTTCCTACACTCTATTATAACCACTGTTCTAACCATTGTAATTGTTGTAATCATTTTCTGCATTACCCTATGTATTGTGCAATGCCTAGTTAATGCATCTATCTCTTCTGTGCACATTTGATATACAGCACTAGGAAAGAACCCTAGCCAATTCCTAGATCCTGAACCTTCTATTCCTGTCATCAGGCACTTTTAGATTCCCCAAAAGTGGGCAGGAGGTGCTGGTATCACCGCCATTTTGTATCCTGGGACGTGGTGTGTCGTATCAGGGGATGGAATGTAGCCAGACAGGAACCCCCCAGTAACATCCATTTTTGCTTGCCTGGAGCATACAGGGCACACAGAGCAGTGAAAGCCTTGGAGCAGAAGGCCCAGGTTGCAGTGACCATGAATGGCTGTAAACAGAGCCAATTGCTGACCAAGAGGCTGCCAAGGAGTGCCCTTGACTAAAATCCATATTGATACGAACACACAGCCGTCCGCGGGGGGAGGAATCTCTCGCCCAGTAAAAAAATGTCTAGTACTCACGATTTAGTTCTCTCTCTTGCAAGTGTAAATTAAGTTGAAACTTGCTTGTAAGAACTGGTGCCACAGAAACGGACCAGTACAATTTGGCATTGTAGATAAGAAAGAGGATATGGGCCCCTAGGGGTATAAAGATGGGTCCAGCAGCACACTTGCTCTGAGCGTCAATCTACCATCTATCTGCTGGTCGGGTTAGGTGTTTGACCTCCCGAGGTTCCACGGGGACATCCAACTCCTAGGAACTGAGGGACCGGCCCTGGCTTGACCTGCTGGAGTCAAGAGGCACAGAAGGGGGTAAAAATCGTACCTGGTGTGGTCCTTTGTCTTAAGTGTACACATAGACTTAGAACTCTTTAAAGATTAAGCTGTCATTTGGTACCATTATTTCTATTGTCTATCTTTTTTTTCTTTGTAACCATTTTTAAAATCTATATTTGCTAGCAGTTAAGAAATAGAGCAATAGCCATTGCAACCACATTGTGGAAGAAAACATTGTCCTCACTCTGAGTTTTTAAGCAACAAGTAGCCAGAAGCAGTTTTATTACAAGCTGCAGCAAGGGAAAAACTGGTTCGGACGGGGGGGAGTCCCCCCCCTCACCGAGGCAGATCTTCGAATACAAGCAATTATGAAGCAGTTTATATACTGTCTGTTAAATATAATAACAATAACAATTAGTCTCCTTCCCATTACAAACACCAATGGCTAACAGTTATTTAGTTCCACCCAGATGCTCCTTATCTCAAGGTCCCTACCTTAGTCAGCATTCTATCCTTATCTCCGTATGGAGGCGAGAGGCGAAGGCAGCGTCTAATTACAGATCTCGCGTTGTCAGGCCACAGACTTAGCCTGACTCTTGCTCTCTTGTTAACAAGACCAAGATGGCTGCACACAAATTCCCTTATTCTCTTTTCCTGCCTCCACAATCCCCCCTTTTGTGCTTACAGCACAACTATCTTTCTAAACCTTTATTTTCATTAAACATTACATAATTAGTACAAACATAAAAGCTATTTCTATTACTACATCTTTTACAACAACAATCAAATATTAAACTTTTAATAAGCAAAAGCAATATAATCATTAATATCCCCAATATAATTCTATGATGGGGCTGTTCTATAATTTTAGTAACATAACACAACATATCATAATTAGTAACCAAATTAGGGAGGGCAGGTACATGCTGATGGTACCTGTCCATAAGCACAGAGTCCAGATCAAAGGGAGAAACCCAAACCACTCCCACAAGTTTCTCCTTGGCAATATACAATACTTTGCTTCTTTCACCAAGGTCAGTTCTTAATGTCCTTTTGTAGTCAGAAATCTTTGGGCTTTGGTGGTGTCAGAGGAGCGGACTTTTCCTCTTTTTTTTTTCTTGAAACAGTCGTGGTTCAGCATCATGCAGGGGAGAGGTTACCAGCACATCACCCTGTAATATTTTGGTTCTTCTGGTGTCCAGCAGGTAGGAAAGCAGGACCAGAAGAGAGAGGCTTATCAGCAATCTGGGTAGGATCATTTCGAGATGGAGGGTTCTTTTTGCAGTGAGAAGCATTAGCCAACAGTCAGTTCTTGGCACATCACAGCGGTGTTGGTGGTTAGCAAAACTTGGTAAAGGTCTTTCTAGAGCAGTCTTTCACTGATGGACATACGAGTCTCTATTCTCTGAGCTAAAAGCCAGCTAGCTCCTTTGGAACCAAGGTTATTTCCTAGGAATAAAGCAAACCATAAAACAATCCCGCGCGGTTGTTTGGTACCAGCCTTATCAAAGTGAGGCCCTTTTGGAATGTGATTGCCAGGGGAACCAGGGTCACAGTAACTGTTGAACTGTTTTACTTCCCTAGCTGGCCTAATACTTTGAGTTTGTCAGTTCTCAGCAAGATACCATGGACTGCCTCAGTTTACTCCTATAGTTCCTTTCTCTTGACTTTGGGGTTCTCCTTAACCCACAAGGTTAAATACAATTTAAGGGGTTTTAATTTACTCTGGAAGTACGAGTACAGCACCAGCATTATTATAAATGTTAAAATCAAAACTTCCCACATAATTTGGCGAACACTATTTAAATCCATCTTTAAGATATTTCATTGCCTTACTGGCGCTGCCCATGATTATAGGTTTGACCTCTACTGCCTGGTTGAGTGCTGCAGAGGTAGGTGTTTGGCATGGTCCACGGTGTTTCCCTATCTGTGTGTACCTCAGACGGCCAGCCCCGACATATCTTTGGGCATTGGCTACCAACTCCTCGATCTTCGCCTGCAGGGCCAGTAAACCCTCCTCTAGGTACTTATTTCCGCCATGCCACTCAGAATCTCATGTTAGGTTACTCATCACTGCCGAAGTGCGATAGAGCCGCATTCCATCAACGGTCAGGATCATCCGGTGAGGGGCTGTTATACACACAGACGGATATGTAAAGGGGCAGGATGGAGTGATCTGTCTGGGTAGTCAAACACCAGTAGGTACCGTTTATTTGGACCAGCTTGATGTTCATGTTTCTCTGAGACAACCACATCAAACCTAGGCAGATTCGTCATGATGTTAAATGGGCAGGTACATAAAATTTCCTTATCAAAGTGGGTGCAACAATCCCTGGGTATAGGAAGGCTCCCACACCTTCAGAATAAGCGATGCCCTCGATCTATCTATATGCTCCTTCTTTGGTACAGGCAGGGAGGTTATCATTCTGATCTGATCTGAGTGAGGAATCCCCAGAGGGGCCAAAAACAAACTGTTATACTATGCCCTGTCCAGGTGGGCCTTTGGATTCATGGATTCTCTACTTCCCCACTCCCAAGGGTAGGCACGGAGGAGATGGGGACTCACCACCATAAGGGCTGGGTGGTCAAAGCTATCCTATTCTTCAATACTGGCCTTCTAATTCCTTTAATTTAGTTCCATTAATTAACAATCCAATTAGTCTCTGGTCCAAATATCTGGTTAGGTTTAGTGAAATGGACACAGAGCTGGACAGATCCTTCAAACTATTCAGGATCAATCGGTTGGCTTGGCTGGTGTCTAGGCCTTTACGGGCACTGGATATTACTGTATCTACCAGCCTGGATTCTCATACAATTTCTGGGCTATGACATAAGTGCTGCTGACAGAGTTTCCAGGCCCAAACCAATCTGCGATGGTATCTGCTAAGCCCCTTCGTTGCCTAATCAGGCACTTGCCAACTTGATTAGCCAGTCTAGCACACAGCTGGTCTATACCAGTGTGGAACATCACCAAGGTAAGGACCAGTGACAGTTGTCCTGGTTCTGAGACAGGTCTGTTCAGGGCATGATGCAAAATTGGGAGGCTCTATTTTGTCCTTAAGGACCTGGTTAATAATATCCAAAAATCTTTTCTTTTCCTGAAAAGAATCATATACAGTGTTACTTATTAAGACTATAGTAATAATAATATTGACATTAAATTTTGTTAAATGGGCGCTTATAAATATTTTATTTGTATTTGGACAATTTACTTGAGGGGACAGGTGTTTTATATTCCTTTGAAATAGCCAGGCAGCCTGTATTCACATATAATGTTGGATTTGAAAGCAAGCCAAAAGTGTTATCAACACAGCCTTGAACAGAGACACAGTGAAGTTTCAGGGCTTGGATTCTTAAAACAAAGATCTGTTTTCTTAAAGAGTAAATTTAACCTTAAGGATTGAATGTATAGATTTCATTCTTTTATACAGTTAACCAGTTAAGTGTCAATAGAATTCCTTATTTTCCTTTTGCAGATTTAACAAAAGTGTCTGTAGCCAAATAGTTAAATTTGATTGTTTCTTTGCCTGGATTATTGAAAAAGGCTGCAAGAAACAAGGAGTCACTTTTTAAAGCAGGTTTCCCTTCATATATTACAACAATCGCTTAATTCCTTCTTATGATCTGTCCTGATTCCTGCTAAATGACCCTTCCCAATGACACATGTTTGTCCAGTATTAATTTGGTAAGGAGGGTGGGCTTTCCCATTAGCCCCCACACCTCCTAATTCTTTTCAATAGGTAAATCCAAATGTGTATTATTGCAGTCAGCTATTACTAATTTTAAACTTCTCAGTATAGGGCTTTCTTAACATCCATGGTGCAGCAGTTGATCTATGCTGCTGACTCTGGGGTGGATCACTCGGCCATGGTCTGTAAGGAGATTTATTTTGCAGAATGTGTCTCCTTGTTAGGGCAGATTTAGCTTCTAGTGATTACATCTTCAAATTCAATTCCCACTAGTTGGCTTTTAGAGTGGCTTTTAGGTTACGTCCTCCCACGCCCTCAAGCTAATTATAACAGTGTGTGAGGGAAAGGTTTTAACTGTTGTTTTTTTTTTTCTGGACAGCCCCCACTTGCCTTGGGTAGCCTGCGATTCCAGCCAGAGAGTCTATAATTATCTATTCGCTAACAAGGGCTTGAGAATCTCCTAAAGTTGCTTGGCAGCCCTTTCCGACTCCTGCGTTGTGTTCCGTGTATATGTTTCCAACCAAAATGCCTAGGGCCAATATGGCTTGATGGTCGGCAGGCATTCCTTCCTTGAGAATTTGGAGGAATACTTCCCACAAGCTGTTAAGTCTATTCCAAAACTCAGTTTTGCTTTGGATCGGACAGATTTGTAACTAGAGCCCGTTCTTCGAAAGGGAAGATCTGACACCTTTCAATTATCTTCTGTGCCTCCTCTCTATCTTCAGTAATGTGTGGTAAGGGCCCAGATAGGGCTGGGCATAGAGAGGAGTAGAGTGGGTAATGTTGGGCCAAATTTCCCCCTAAGCTTGGGAGAGGCTGTGCACTTGCGTGTAAGTTACATTTCTCACTGCAGGGTGGATTTTTGCTTTTCTGAGCTTCAATCTCATCCCTCAGGGCTTTAATTTCTTTCTCTGTCAATCTGTCAAATGCTTACAGGTCCTTGGACCATGATGCACATACATGTAGTACGCAGGGGTGCCTTTCAGCGGTTTGGGGGGGTATGCTTAGACTGACCCCCATCCATTTTAGTCATTCAGGGGAGCTTCCTGTCTACTCCCCGTCTGTTCAGTGGCTTATAGGAAACTAAATCTACACACTCCAAAGAAGGGGTCTGCTGGGTCTAGAGTGTCAGACCTTATCAGCAGCTCATGAAATAAGGGGAGTCATCACTCCCTCACATATCTGCTCGGTCTCGAGGTTCGGCTGACCCCCCCTTGCGTTCAGAACTCCCTTGTGGGAGAGCCCTGGTGCAGCTGGAATCAGCTTACTTTTCAGAGACCTGGACAGCGGCATTCACACTCCACTCATTACATTAATACTCAGCATGCTTTTCACACAGAAATTTTCCCACTTTTAGATGCATCTCTCATTATGGACTTCGTCCATATTTGGGGTGGCAAACAACACGTTTCCCCCCAGAACCACAGCAGTTCCCAGCACTGCATAAACCTGGGTGCCTTATGTCCGGATGCAATACAATTTTCTTCCCATACCCGGGGCGGCACCATCAATACCACAGCAGTTCCCAGCACTGCGTAAACTTAGGCCTACTCGGGGATAATAAAACAACCTCCCCGGAACCATTTTGTGTCTGACCTTGTTGCAGATTCAAGAAGTTCGGATGGCGTGAGCCCACAAGAAGCAGACGACCCTACAGGCAGTCCTCCTCCACACCCCAGTAGAGATTTCAAAAGGTCTCTTACCTCTCGTTTGGCGCCATGGGGGTAAAAGGGGACGGTCTGCAGCCGCTGTCGCTGTCTTCAATCGGGCGTTGCCATCCGAGTCAAGGCACCAAATTGTGGAAGAAAACATTGTCCTCACTCTGAGTTTGTAAGCAACAAGTAGCCAGAGGCAATTTTATTACGAGCTGCGGCAAGGGAAAAACTGGTTCGGACAGGGGGGAGTCCCCCCACCTCACCGAGGCAGATCTTCGAATAGAAGCAATTATGAAGCAGTTTATATACTGTCTGTTAAATATAATAACAATAACAATTAGTCTCCTTCCCATTACAAACACCAATGGCTAACAGTTATTTAGTTCCACCCAGATGCTCCTTATCTCAAGGTCCCTACCAGAGTCAGCATTCTATCCTTATCTCCGTATGGAGGCGAGAGGCGAAGGCAGCGTCTAATTACAGATCTCGCGTTGTCAGGCCACAGACTTAGCCTGACTCTTGCTCTCTTGTTAACAAGACCAAGATGGCTGCACACAAAATCCATTATTCCCTTTTCCTGCCTCCTCAATATGATTTATAAGTTTGTTTAATAAACCTGTAACTGTTTAAGTTTTAACCTGACTCCTTCAGTTGCTGTAACAGAACCAAGCACAATTTAAAAGAACTTCAGTCGGTCATAAGGGACAGGTATAGGAAGAGCTTGGGCGTTTTGGGAAGACCTTTCCTCGGTAACACACACACACACACACACACTGCCCTGACCGTCGGCTGACAGGAGGCCAAATACACAACTTGACACTGGCCATGTGACTCTAGTCAGCTTGGACGAAACCAGGAAGGAGGGATAAATATGCCATGTGGCCGACTCCATCAAGGTCTGCAGATTTGCTCCTGACCTCAGATGCGACTTCGCAGGAAGTCACGAGCCGGGAAGAACTGTGGACCCATCCTGACAGAGTATGTGCACCAAGAACTTTTGAGTCAGCAGCTATAACATCTCTGCTGCAAGCCTGCATCGAGAACTGGGTGATTCGATGCATGTAATGTATGATACTTTAACAACCTTACTCTCATGCTTTTCTTTCTTGTAGTAATTAAACCTTTAGATGTTAGATTCTGAAAGACTGGCTCAGCGTGATTTGTGGGTAAGGTCCAGAGTGTATATTGACCTGGGATCTGTGGCTGGTTTCTTGGAACTGGACAGGACTTGTTCGGGGAAGGTGAGATTAGGCCCTAAAGCCCCTCACCTGTGTATGAGGCCCATGGCCATCTGGGGCACGGACATTGCTGGGGCATTGGAGGGGTTTTGCTTGTGAGGCTTCAGGCAGGCAGCTGAAGTGCTCTGTGGGACTGGTTGTGGCCTATTAGGAAAGGTCTCCAATCTGGGGGCTGTAAGGAGCCCCGAATTTGAGCAATTCGCCCTGAGTGGACACCCTCAGCTGTGCCCAGACCCGGCCTGGCCCGTCACAGTGGATGACAGGTTATCCCTCTGCCGGCCTAAGTGAGCAATTATCTCTGGGAAGCTGCTTCTCCCTGCACTGCTAAGCTCCGTGCGGCCCCAAGGAGGCATCCGTCTCTCATCTCTTTCCTCCCACACTCTCTTAAAACCTTCTCCCGCAAACATGCAATGTTTGGTTGCGGTAGCTCTTATAGTATCTAATATATAAAGAAGAATGTTTTTATGTTTGTGCAATAATAACTTGGACATTACATCTGCTGAGGCTGAGGGTATTTTCCCTACCATCCTGTGTGGCTGAAAAATCCAGATCTAAATTTCCCTTTTTCAGTCCCAGGAAACCATCTGGGTGAGACCATGTCTTGAACACGGAAGTCTGCTAACCTCTGCTTCTGCTGATCTTGCAAACAGCCTGTTGCAGCATGGACAAATGATAAAATATAAACCCATATTACTTGACATGGCCTATGAGATTATGCATGTTCTTTCATTCTAATGCAACCCTGCCCTAATGCAAACCTGGTACTTATTGGAAAATGCATTCAGAGGCTGTACGATCTTGTTATACCCTAAAGCAGGAGCCACTGCACTGCAAGGGAACACGACTCACCAGTCTAGGGCTGGGCTGTAGTGCACCCATGCTGCTCATACACCTAATGGCATCTGGACTGGCACACAGCCCAGTCAGTGCATGGCACCAACAAGCTTGTGGTTGACTGGGGGGGGAAGGAGGAAGGGAGGGAGGGAGGGAGGGAGGGAAGAAGGCAAGTGGTATATGCACACAAACAGGTACAAGCAACAGGGCCACTAATCTGGGGATCTTGCTAGACTCTTAGGGTATGTCTACACTACCACCCTAGTTCGAACTAGGGTGGTTAATGTAGGCAACCGAAGTTGCAAATGAAGCCCGGGATTTGAATTTCCCGGCTTCATTTGCATCTTGCCGGGTGCCGCCATTTTTAAATCCTTGCTAGTTCAGACTCCGTGCCTGTGGCTACACGCGGCACGGAGTAGGTAGTTCGGATTAGGCTTCCTATTACGAACTACCATTACTCCTCATGGAACGAGGTGTACCGGTAGTTCGGAATAGGAAGCCTAATCCGAACTACCTACTTCATGCTGCGTGTAGCCACAGGCACGGAGTCCGAACTAGCGGGGATTTAAAAATGGCGGCGCCTGGCAAGATGCAAATGAAGTCGGGGAAATTCAAATCCTGGGCTTCATTTGCAACTTCGGCTGCCTACATTAACCACCCTAGTTCGAACTAGGGTGGTAGTGTAGACATACCCTTATATACCAACATGTCTTGGCCCCAGCTAGGAAAGGGCATGGACCTATACCCAGGTGGGTTAATGGCAAAGCCCTCCCCCAAGGAGTTGAGTGCTGCTGTGTTAGTATTAGTGGGCCTTCACAAACTTGGACAGATACAAGGCCTAGTGTATTACACCTGAACCCAGACATCAGTCAAGCTAACACAAAGGGCTTACGGGAATGCTGAAAGCAGCTTTTAGAAGATTTCTTGCATTACAGCTTTTAACTATTACTGAATTAATCTAAATTAACACAAGCATATTATTAGCATGATAGGAAAGTAACTTGATAGGCTACACACCCAGAGTCAAAATTGTAACTCTGCTCACTGTGAGGCCTGGATTAATGAAAGGAATTTGTACCATCACCCCCTCCAGTTTGTATCACTAGGATGCATAAATCAATTTTCTGTATGGTTACATATAGACTACAAGTCTCTTTAAAAAGAGATTGCCTAGATAGCCACAAGGGTTTCGAAAAAGCGATCCGCTTTTTTGAAAGAGAGCACCCAGGCAATCTGGACGCTCTTTCGAAAAAGCCCTGTTTGCATTCAAGAATGATTTTTTTTGAGAGAGCGCTTTCGAAAAAAGGCATTCTTCCTGGTAAAAGTAAGTTTATCAATATCAAAAAACCTGCCACATTCTTTCGATTTAATTTTGAAAGAACACGATGGCAGTCGAGATGCAGGTGACTTTTTTTTTCGAAAAAAGGCCACTTTTTTTGAAAAAACTCACTAGTCTAGACACACCCTTTGTGAGCAGCAGCTCATGAAAATCTGAGGGCACCATAATGCCTAGAGAAGAGTTCCATAGGATAGAAAGAAGTGGGTTTTATAAAGCCCTATCAACTCATGCCTTTTAGCAGGAAACTCCTATAGCAGAGTCATGCGACAATAGTAATATGTTTTGTCTTTCTTTGGGGAGTGAGACTGAGAGAAAATATGAAGGCTTAACTTTAAATCAGTATTTAAGTCAGTGTTTAAGGTTAAGTACATACTTAAGTGCTTTGCTGAACTTGGGCCAAAGAGGGGTAGAAGGAAATAGAAAGGGTACATCTATACTGTGGAACTATTTTGGGATACCCACAGTCCCAGGGATGGGGGTTCCATGACCATCACCCCCAAAAGAAGAAGACGGGAGGTGGTGGTCGGGGACTCCCTCCTAAGAGGGACTGAGTCATCTATCTGCCATCCAGACCTGCACTATCGAGAAGTGTGCTGCTTACCAGGAGCTCACATTCAGGATGTGACCGAGAGACTTCCAAAAGTGATTAAACCTTTGGATCACTACCCCTTCCTGCTTCTCCATGTAGGAACTAACGATACAGCCAAGAATGGCCTTGAGCAAGTCACAGCAGATTATGTAGCGCTGGGAAGAAGGATCAAGGAATTTGAAGCGCAAGTGGTGTTCTCATCCATCCTTCCGGTTGAAGGAAAAGGTCCAGGTAGGGATCATCAAACTGAGGAAGTAAATGCGCGGCTGCACAGATGGTGTCGGAGAGAGGGCTTTGGTTTCTTCGGCCATAGGACTCTGTTCTAGGCACAAGGATTGTTAGGAAGAGATGGGATCCACCTAACCAAGAGAGGAAAGAGCATCTTCGCAGGCAGGCTTGCAAACCTAGTGAGGAGGGCTTTAAACTAGGTTTGTTGGGGGATGGTGACCAAAGCCCTGAAGTACGTGAGGAAGTTGGATACAGGGAAGAAACACAAGGAGGAATGAACAACAAAGGAGGACCCCTGACTTGAATGGAGAAGGTAGGGCAATCAATTGGCTATCTAAGGTGTTTGTACACAAATGCAAGAAGCCTGGAAAAAAACAGGAAGAATTAGAAGCCCTGGCCCAGTCAAAAAAATATGATTTGATTGGAATAACGGAGACTTGGTGAGATGACTTGCATGACTTCCACGGTCATGGAAGGGTATAAACTGTTCAGGAAGAACAGGTGGGGGAGAAAAGGAGGAGGAGTTGCATTGTATGTAAGAGAGCAGTATGATTGCTCAGAGCTTCAATATTTAGAGGGAGAAAAGACTGTTGAGAGTCTATGGGTTAAGTTTAGAAGTGGAAGCAACAGGGGTGATGGTATGGTTGGCGTCTGCTATAGACCACCAGATCAGCTGGATGAGGTAGACCAGGCTTTCTTCAGAAAACTGAAAGAAGCTTCCAGATCACAGGCCCTGGTTCTCATGGGTGACTTTAATCACCCTGACATCTGTTGGGAGACCAATACAGCAGTACACAAACAATCCAGGAAGTTTTTGGAGAATGTTGGGGATAACTTCTTGGTACAAGTGCTGAAGGAACCGACCAGGGGCCATGCACAGCTTGACCTGCTGTTCACAAACAGGGCGGAACTAGTAGGAAAAGTAGAGGTAGGTGAC
Source organism: Pelodiscus sinensis (assembly GCF_049634645.1). Taxonomy (NCBI): domain Eukaryota; kingdom Metazoa; phylum Chordata; order Testudines; family Trionychidae; genus Pelodiscus; species Pelodiscus sinensis. The sequence goes on from NC_134711.1 coordinate 101,368,865, forward strand.
AACCTGGGAAACAGTGATCATGAGATGGTAGATTTCAGGATCCTGACCAAAGGAAGAAAGGAGAGTCACAAAATACACACCCTGGACTTCAGAAAAGCAGACTTTGACTCCCTTAGAGAACTGATGGGCAGGATCCCCTGGGATGCTAACATGAAGGGGAAAGGAGTCCAGGAGAACTGGCAGTATTTTAAAGAAGCCTTATTAAAGGCACAAGAAGAAACCATCCTGATGCGCAGCAAGAAAAGCAAATATGGTAGGCGACCAGATTGGCTTACCGGGGACATCCTCGGTGAGCTTTAACACAAAAAGGAAGCTTAAAAGAAGTGGAAAGTTGGACAGATGACTAGGGAAGAGTATAAATATATTGCTCAATAATGCAGGGGAGTTATCAGGAGCGAGGCAAAAGTGCAATAGAAATTGCAGCTAGCAAGAGATATGAAGGGTAACAAGAAAAGTTTCTACAGGCATGTTAGCAATAAAAGGGTGATCAGAGAGAGTGTGGGGCCCTTATTGGATGAGGGAGGTAACCTAGTGACAGATGATGTGGGAAAAGCTGAAGTACTCAATGCTTTCTTTGACTCTGTCTTCACGGACAAGGTCAGCTCCCAGACAAATGCACTAGGCAACACAGTAAGGGAAGGCGGTAGACAGCCCTTGGTGGGGAAAAAACAAGTTAGGAATTATTTAGAAAAGCTACAAATACCATGGGCCCAGATTTAATGCATCCAAGGGTACTGAGGGAGTTGGCAAATGTCATTGCCGAGCCTTTGGCCATTATCTTTGAAAACTCGTGGAGATAGGGAGAGATCCTGGATGACTGGAAAAAGGCAAACATAATGCCCATCTTTAAAAAAAGAGAAGGAGGACTATCCAGGGAACTACAGACCAGTCAGCCTTACCTCAGTCCCCAGAAAAAATCATGGAGGGGATCCTCAAGGAATCCGTTTTGAAGCACTTGGAAGAGGAGAAAGTGATCAGGAACAGTCAACATGGACTCACCAAGGGCAAGTCATGCCTGATCAATATGATTAGCTTCTATGATGAGGTAACTGGCTCTGTGGATTTGGAAAAGTCAGTAGATGTGATATACCTTGATTTTAGCAAAGCTTTTGATACGGTCTCCCACAATATTCTTGCCAGAAAGATAAGGGAATATGGATTGGATAAATGGAATGTAAGATGGATAGAAAGATGGCTAGAATGTCGGGCCCAACGCGTAGTGATCAATGGCTCAATCTCAGGTTGGTGGTTGGTTACTAGCAGAGTGCCCCAAGGATCTGTTCTAGGACCGGTTTTGTTCAACATATTTTTTAATGACCTGGATGAGGGGATGGATTGCACCCTCAGCAAGTTTGCAGATGACACTAAGCTAGGGGGAGAGGTAGATATGCTGAGGGCAGGGATAGGGTCCAGAGTGACCTGGACAGATCAGAGGATTGGGCCAAAAGAAATCTGATGAGGTTCAACAAGGACAAGTGTAAAGTCCTGCACTTGGGATGGAAGACTCCCAAGCATTGTTACAGGATGGGGACCGAATGGCTAAGTAGCAGTTCTGCAGAAAAGCACCTGGGGATTATAGTGGATGAGAAGCTGGATAGGAGTCAACAGTGTGCCCTTGTAGCCAAGAGGGCTAATGGCATATTAGGGTGCATTAGGAGGATCACAGCCAGCAGATCCAGAGAAGTGATTATTCCCCTTTATTTGGCTTTGGTGAGGACAAATCTGGAGTATTGTGTCCAGTTATGGGCCCCCCACTATGGAAAGGATGTGGACGCATTGGAGAGGGTCCAGCGGAGGGTGACCAAAATGATTAGAGGGCTGGACAGCATGACTTATGAGGAGAGACTGAGGGATTTGGGTTTGTTTAGTCTGCAGGAGAGAAGAGTGAGGGGGGATTTGATAGCAGCCTTCAACTTCCTGAAGGGAGGTTCCAAAGAGGATGGAGAAAGGCTGTTCACATTAGTGATGGATAGCAGAACAAGGAGCAATTATCTCAAGTTACAGTGGGAGAGGTCTAGGCTGGATATTAGGAAAAACTATTTCACTACGAGGGTGGTGAAGCATTGGAATGGGTTACCTGGGGAGGTGGTGGACTCTCAATCACTAGAGGTTTTTAAGTCTCAGCTTGACAAAGCCCTGGCTGGGTTGATTTAGTTGGGATTGGTCCTGCCTTGGATAGGAGGCTGGACTTGATGACCTCCTGAGGTCTCTTCCAGATCTATGATTCTATGAACCCAAAATAGTTATTCCGCATCTATTGAAGCAGCCCATTATTTCAAAAAAGACTTCAAAATAACAGGGGGCTTGTTCTGACGTCCCACTAACCCTCGTTCCACAAGGATTAAGGTACATTTCGGAATAGCGAGTGCCTTTGAAATTTGGTGCTGTGTAGACAGCACCAAATTATGAAATAAGATATTTTGCAATACACTCTAAATAAGCTACACAATTTGCCTAGCTTATTTCGAGCTAAGGGTGCTGTGTAAGCACACCCAAAGATACATAGCTTACAAAGAGCTTCTTAAAATAAGTGACATCAGCTGGTAAATATATTAAAAGGTATTTTCAGTTTATCAATGATTATTTTAAAATGGAATATGATACCATTTAATAATTAGCAATGAGACTAAATTCTGGGAGAGTGAAATCGAAATCCAGAGCTGGAGCTGAATTCTGAAAAGAAACCCTACATTTAAGAGTAACTGGCCAAGCCAAAACCTCAGCACCAGAATTTCTCCCTCTTGTCCTCCCACCATCTTGGGGTATTAGACATTCAGCTCCAAAGCTAGATTGTGTCACTTAAGCCCATTTCTAATATTAGTTAACAATAAATGTCAGACAATTCAGGTTTTACAGAGGCCCCAATGTAAATACACTACAAAAAATCTTAATACAAAACATGTTTAAGCCAATATAGATCTATATCATGGTTCAACACACAGGAGCTTTCTAGAGAGAAAATGAGGACACTGTAATATGCCTCAGGGCTTTTACCACACTTCTCTTGGCTGGTCTGAGAGATCTGTTTGGGAATAATGAACAGCTGGCCTGACAGCTAAGGAATGGCAGTTTGCTGAAATAACTCATAAGGTAACAAATGGCATGCAAACATGGCTGTTTATTTAACTGCTTCAGCTGAATGGTGCTGGCTTATTCCATGACATAGTAGATGCTGTTGTATGCATCTGAAAAAATGGACTCTGCCTCCCAAAGTTCTCTGGCACCGAGGAGGCAGCCATTGTAATATCTTTATAGTGAAGAAAAGCTTATCTGCAAGGAACAGTCCTGGACGAATTCTGCAATTCCAATAGGGTTGCAAGTGCAATAATTGCAGAATTCCCCTAGGACTAAATGACATTTCTTGAGGGTTCTTTAGGGCAGGGATGGGGAACTTTTGGCCTGTGACTGAATTTGGCCTGCTGTTTGCCTCATTCCAATCTGTGAGGCTTGGGGCTTCCTCTGTCCCACTACTGGGGTCACCCTAACTGAAACGTATACGAGAATAACTTTATATGAAAATCATTGAATATTTTTATCTAACCCAAACATTTCCCTAAAAATAATAACTAAAGAAATCCAGGACTTCGGGAAAATATCTGGATTCAGAGTAAATGATGCCTCATTTGAAATGCAAGCTAAAAGTTTGCCAAATTCTGAGAAGTCGTTCTTCCAAGAATCTTTGGATGTAAATTGGCAACGTGTTCTATATGATACCTGGGAGTTCATACCTCCAAACAACCCAGAAGAACTCTGTGCCTAAAATGTCAAATCACTGCTTCAGCAAATGAAAACAGATCTGGAGTGCTTGGGGAAGTGTGCAATTTCTTGATTGCGAAGAACAACAACAAGGAAGACAAAAAGACATTGTGCCAAGGATATCTTTCTTGTTTCAAAATCTGCCTGCAATCATCCCAGATAAAATCCTAGCAGAGGATGTTGGACTTTATATTGAACTAAAAGATTTACCCGACATTGCTTGGCTCCTTAAAGCAGGGGGCTAGGAATGTGGGGGGTGCTGAAGTCAGGACAGGTAGTGGGGAGGGAAGGGCTCAAGATAGGAGGTGGGGATGCAGGAGTCAGAGCAGGGGGGTGGGAAGTATGGGGATCACAGGGGATGGGAGGGGTGCAGGAATTCAGGCAGGGTGTGGTGGGCTCAGGATAGAGATGGCAGCTGCTCTCCAGGGTGTAGGGTTCTTGCTGCTCAGCCACCATCTACTCCCTGGGGCTGGCCCAGGGCAGCAGGGGCCACCCTGCCCAAGCCTTGGATCTCCAGGCTGAGGCTGCTGAAGGAGCAGCCACTAGCCACCTGCGACACAGCACCAGAGGAGCAGCTGTCGGCTGCTGATAACACGGCTCTGGCCCCAGCCGGGACCACCAGGGGAGCAGCTGCCTGCCACATGGCCTGCAGCTCCAGCCTTGGGGAAGGACTGACACTAGATCTGAGGCTGTGTGGTAGCTGCCCATCTGCTCCTGGAGCGAGGCAACCGCCCACCAGGTGGCCCCAGGCTGGAACAGCTGAGCAGACTGCTACACGGCTCTGCTGAGGAGGTGGATGGGCCTCAGATTCTTGGAGCGTGCCCGCACATGCATGCACCTTAGAGGGAACACTGAACTTCTGGGGAATCTCTTATGGGCCTTGCTACTTTGTCAGGTAAGTAACAGCACTAGAACCTGGTCACCAGGATTTAACTCTTAGAAGGGCTCCTTCGGTAGAAGAGTCTGGTTTTGAGTCACTTGGGTTCTTAGTAGGTTCTACTGAGCAAAGTCATGTGAAACCTTCAAGCAGTCACTAAGTCGTTGAAGATACTGCACCCCATTAGGAATTGTACCAGCCTGTTTCTTTCAGCCCTCTTTCAGTAAGCACATCATGTTCCTTGGCTGGGATCTTATTATATCATGAATAAAAGGTGGTGGTGGAGGAGGGGGAATGAAAAGTTGCTTTAAGCAGTGAAGGATGATCTTAATGACGTGCTTGTTCATTTCCTTTAGGGTCTGGTTGAACCTATGCTTGGCTTGAAGGGAAATGACATCTGGATAATGAGCAGTCTAGTTGATCATGACTGGAATGTATTAATATTCAGGAAAACATTTTTCTATTGAGCCTATTAGGTCTATTCCTACCATGGAAGTACCATTCAAACCAACACAGGGGAGCTAAAGGAGCTGGTTGTACCCACTGAGGGTTTGTCTAGGCAGCAGAGCTATTTCAGGACACCTTTGCATCTTTTACACGCGCCTATTATTTCACAATAACAGGTGCGTGCTATTCCGACAACCTGGTCAACCTTGTTCCATGAGGATTAAGGGATGTCTCAAAATAGTGTTATTTTGAAATTTGGTGATGTGTAGACAGCACCAAAGTTTGAAATAAGCTATTTTGAAATATATTCAAAATAAGCTACACAATTTGTGTAGCATAAATTGTGTAGCTTATTCCGAGATAAGGGTGCGTCTAGACAGCACCCTTAGGGACGACTAACTGGCAGTTTGACAGGATGCATAGTAGTCTCTTCCCCAGACAAAAGAAAAGTCAAAAGATAGGTGAGCGTTTTTTCCTGGCCAAGTGTCTCTCCACTGGTATCTCATAGGGCAGATTCCTTAACTCCTTTCTGAATATATGGGGTATGTGTAGCTGGGCAACCAGTTCACCTTGCAGCATTCCTGGACTACACTATATAGGAGATCTCGTAGTACAAACCATTGCCATCAGGTAGGCAATTCTAGTCTTATTAGCTCTGTCTACAAGAGCTATTCCTTTCTCCTAACCACTCAAGATGGCACACTCATTTTGTTGCTCAAGGCATAAATTAGGAGACCCCAACAGTTTCTCCAGCATCAGTGGCACTTGGCTTAGGAGATGCAACTTCAAGAATGTAAGACAATGTGGCTCTTCCAATTCACTTACACAAGTGTCTAAATTCCTCTGGCACATGTCTTGCCCCTCACATCCTGTGGCACACTGCAGTCGTCTGGTTCATTGGATCTTAGTCTGGAGCAGGAACAGTTCCTTGCCCTCAAAACCTAACCCCCTGTCCTGTTTCTGCAGGACAAAGTGTATGTCACAGATGCTCCCCTCCTTATTTGTCTAGCACTTTCTCCCAGGCACTCCGTGGATTAGTGTTTGAGGTCATCACCCCTTCTTGTGGTCACACGCCCTTGCACTGTCTCTCTCTTAGGTCTGCAGCTCCTCTCTCATCCCAAGAACCATAGCATCCTCTTTGTGGCTCAGCCCTCTGGCTAGGTTGCTCAGCATCTCCCCTCTCCCCTCCCCCGAGGGTACAGTCCTTCATGGCTCTGGCTCTCCCACAGGGACCCAGAAAGACTTCCTGTTCACAACCCAGTTGATGCCACACCCTCGGTGGCTGATTGGGCAGACTCAGGCTCCCCTCTGCTTCCAGCCCAGAGATTCTACACTCAGCAGTTCTGGGCTACACTTGAGCCTATAAAATGCTGCTACTGCTAAGAAGCAACTGGTGTGAGCAAGGACTGAGCCAGGCTGAGTCCTGGGGAGCAAAGACACCCTAGAGTGGCACTTACTGCTGTGGGGAGTTCCTGGAGCAAGGAGCGCAAGGAAACAATCCTGTGGCTGGGGCTCCAAGAGGGGAGCTAACTTGGCAGGCATGGGGAGGGGAGAGGGGGTCGTGAAGCCTGGAGGCCAGGGATTGACTCATGATTGCATTCTATTTCTTTGTTAACCTCTGTTCTAAAAATAAATCTTGACTGAGACAGGGGGCATCAGCGCATGATCGGAACAAGGGAGAAGCAGTAGCTTCTCGTAACACGGACCGATGCCGTTGTTAGGTGTAACAAAGCGCCTCCTCTGCCTTGGCAGGCCCTGTGCTTTTGGGAAGACGGCTCGCCTCAGCGGCTCAGGATGGCCCTCAGATTAGACGTTTCCTTCAGGGTCACCAACTGGTCATTTACTTGGTCATCCTTATGGTTGGCCGGTGTGAGGGGATAGGAGGAAAACTATCCCCATGGTCTCTGCTGCCCCTCCAAGTGGGTTGGGGACAGGCCAGACCCCTTTTAATCCAGGGCTAATGTACCTGCCTTCCATCACTCGCCAGTAGCCATTTGGCCTGACTCTGTCACACAGGATTGTGACAGGTGAGAGGATTATTCTAAGAGGGGTGGGCGAGATTCTGTGGCCTGCACTGTGCAGGGGGTCAGACTAGATGATCATAATGGTCCCTTCTGACCTTAAAGTCTATGAGTCTATGAGTCTATGAGTTTTGGGTCTTAATATATATATTTAAATTCTTCCCCTTGTCATTAATTCTGCTGACTATAGTTTCCCCCTGGTGTCCTTATATTTCCCCTAACAATTTTCTACAGTTCTTAGTTTCTGATTTATATTAGTTACAGTTCACTTTACTGTTTTTCCATGTATCTGAAGGCTTGCCACTGTTAGGGACACACAAAAAAATGTATCCCTTGTCCTAGTTGCAAGACTTGATCATTTCCAGCTGAACCTATTTGAAGGGATGCCATCAAGCTGGGGAAAAATCAAATTTCTATCTAAAATGTCACCCTAGTTATGGTTACAACTAGTAACAATTCAGACTGCTATAATTGAAGGAAGCTGGCAAAAATGTATCTCTGCTTAAATCTGATTTATCCTGTGTGTATTTGACAACTCAGTGCCTAGTCAGCTCTATTAGAGTATGTATGTGAGTACAACTACGCCCACAAAAGATTCCTCCTGAATTAAATGGAATGACTCACATGTTTGCATGATCATAACCTTAGTTAACTTTTCACCTTCTAAAGAGGCTCTTAAAACATTTAGATAGCAAGAGCAACAAAATATTTTGTAAAAAGTTCTTTAGAAGTTTCAGGACCGGTCATTAAAAGGTGCTCTCCCAAAAGCTGAATATTTTTAGTGAAAAAAAGTTACACATATAATGTCTAAGCAATTCTGACATTTTAAATAAGGGTTTTATATCTTCTACTAAGATCCTTCATGTCTAAGACACTGCCATGTCTAAATTATATTCTATTAACAAACAAGTAGAAAACTGAATTTTGTTTTTCCTTCCTCAAATAGACCTTCTATAAATGTTTATTAACCTAATTACACAAGATCTAAAGATTTCTCAGCTTTATTTATCTCAGGGGGAAAAAAGTGTTAGGTGCAGTGAGTTTGTTGGGTCTGAGTCAGGATTTGTCTGTAATAAACAGGGATCCCTTTGACAATTAGCACCAAGAGGCTTCTCTGACAGTAATGCAGTATGCTGGGTTGTGCAGTGCACAATGTAGACAGTGTTGATTCTTAAGCCTTGCAGCCAAGTTAAAAGACTTAGCCCAGAATTACTTGAACTATCACACTTATGTTCTTTCCTCCTGGCCAATACCTACAATGGCCAATGGCAGATCCGAGAGCTTTGTGACTGGTCCCTAATTTGACTTTGGTTTAAAGCAGTGGTTCTCAACTTGTTTGAGTCCGCGGACCACCAAGCCAATCAAAAAATTTTCGTGGACCACCTCCTTTGTGAGACATGATAAAAGAGAGCAGACAATGAACATTTTGGTTTGAAATGTATTTCTTACTAACAGATTTTTGGATTCTCTTCTCACTGGCAAGTTTTTCAATGTTTGGAATGGTACTTGATAATGCACAATGAATATCGCTTTCCACTGCAAGCAGATTCCTCTGTTTGGACTGAACGTGCAACCAACACGAAAATCCAGTCTCACACATATAAGTTGATGCAAGTGGCAAAAGAAATCTGACTGAGCGTGCTGACAGATTTGGGTAACTCACGGTCACGCTGGCCCAAAATTTCTCTATGATAGACTGCTGGTACACGTCTTGAGCCATAAAAATCATTTTTCAGATCCAAGAATTCCTCCTGCAGATCCTCTGGAACACTATTAACATCTGTTGTAAATGGATTCCTGATGAAAGATAATCCATCCCTTGCCCTGTCCATCTCCAGAAAGTATTGTTGGAATTCGTCTCATAGCTTCCATAAATGATTGAGAATTTGAGTCCAAATGGCTTCCTTCCCCTCCCCCCCCCCCAACCCCAAGACATAGCATCCACATATGGAAATTGAACCAAATTATTGCCTTCGACTCTTACGATCCAGAGTTCCAATTTGTCAAGAAAAGCCTTAATGATGCTTTGGTGAGAGAACAGATTTGCACTTTTCCCTTGCAGCTGAAGATTCAGTTTGTTCAAGATTCCAAAAATATCAACAAGATATGCAAGTTCTAAATTTGACTGTCAGCACTTTTCGGAATTCCTCTTTCCCTTGAGCCTGGAAAAATAAATCCAACTCCTCTTTCAATTGAAAAACTCTGTTGAGTACATTCCCTGCTGACAGCCACCATACAGAAGTGTAGAACAGCAACTCATCAAAGTCAGAACCCATGTTCAGGCAAAATCTTTTGAACAGCCTGGTGTTCAGAGCTGATGATTTAATGTGATTCACCACTTTCACCAACCCTTTGAAAACGGTGTTCAATTGATCAGGCAATGTTTTTGACGCCAAAGCTTCCCTATGAATGAAGCAATGAACTCTGGTTACCATTGGAGCATGCTGTTTCACCAGTGTTTGAAAGCCCGATCTTGAGCCCACCATGGCAGGTGCACCATCAGTGGTGACACCCACAAGATTTACCCAATCCAGACCATATACTTCAAAGAAATTGTTAACAATTTCCAGCACATCCTGAGCCTTTGTGGTGGTATCAAGAGTCTTAGAAAAAAGAAACTCGTCTTTGAAGTCTCCCTCAACCATGTATCATGCGAATACCAATAGCTCAGACCACAATGTGACATCGGTCGATTCATTCAATTGTATGGCAAACAATGGAGACCTCTTTATTTCATCCACAACTTGTTCACTGATGTTCTGTGATATCTCATTTATCCGTCTCAATACTGTGCCATTAGAGACAGATATATCATTCAGATTCCTTGCCGCTTCCTCGCCAAGAACAAACTGCACCATCTCTTTTGCCCAGGGGAGCACAAGTTGCTCTACAATGGTATGAGGCTTCTTGGCCTGTGCAACTTTGTATGCAACTATGTAGGAATCGCGCACTGCATTGCTTGTCTTATTGTTGAATGCACTTGTTGAGTTGAAGCGCTGCCGTTTCAGACTTGATAACCGCCGCTCAAAATAATCTTCATCCTTCTGCAACAAGTTGGGGTGACACTTTGAGATGGAGTTTCAGCTTAGCTGATGAAATGCATCCTAGAATACTCAAGGAGCTGATGGAGGTATCTGAGCCTCTAGCTATAATCTTTGGAAAATCATGGGAGACAGGAGAGATTCCAGAGGACTGGAAAAGGTCAAATATAGTGTCTATCTATAAAAAGGGAAATAAGAACAACCCAGGAAACTACAGACCAGTTAGTTTAACGTCTGTGCCAGGGAAGATAATGGAGCAAGTAATTAAGGAAATCGTCTGTAAACACCTGGAAAGTGGCAAGGTGATAGGGAACAGCCAGCATGGATTTGTAAAGAACAAATCATGTCAAACCAATCTGATAGCTTTCTTTAATAGGATAACGAGTCTTGTGGATAAAGGAGAAGCGGTGGATGTGGTATACCTAGACTTTAGTAAGACGTTTGATACAGTCTCACATGATATTCTTATCAATAATCTAGGTAAATACAACTTAGATGGGGCTACTATAAGGTGGGTGCATAACTGGCTGGATAACCATACTCAGAGTAGTTATTAATGGTTCACAATCCTGCTGGAAAGGCATAACAGGTGGGGTTCCGCAGGGGTCTGTTTTGGGACCGGCTCTGTTCAATATCTTCATCAACGAGTTAGATATTGGTATAGAAAGTACACTTATTAAATTTGCAAATGATATGAAGCTGGGAGAGGTTGCGACTAATCTGCAGGATAGGGTCATAATTCAAAATGTCCTGGACAAATTGGAGAAATGGTCTGAGGTAAATAGGATGAAGTTTAATAAAGACAAATGCAAAGTGCTCCAGGAAGGAACAATCAGTTTCACACATACAGAATGGGAAGCGACTATCTGGGAAGGAGTACGGCAGAAAGGGATCTAGGGGTTATAGTGGACCACAAGTTGAATACGAGTCAGCAGTGTGATGCTGTTGCAAAGAAAGCAAACATGATTCTGGGATGTATTAACAGGTGTGTTGTGAGCAAGACACGAGAAGTCATTCTTCCGCTCTACTCTGCGCTAGTTAGGCCTCAGTTGGAATATTGTGTTCAGTTCTGGGCATCGCATTTCAAGAAAGATGTGGAGAAATTGGAGAAGGTCCAGAGAAGAGCAACGAGAATGATTAAAGGTCTAGAGAACATGACCTAGGAGGGAAGGCTGAAGGAATTGTGTTTGTTTAGTTTGGAAAAGAGAAGATTGAAAGGGGACATGATAGCAGTTTTCAGATATCTAAAAGGGTGTCATAAGGAGGAGGGAGAAAACTTGTTCATCTTGTCCTCTGGGGATAGAACAAGAAGCAATGGGCTTAAACTGCAGCAAGGGAGGTTTAGGTTGAACATTAGGAAAAAGTTCCTAACTGTCAGGGTGGTCAAACACTGGAATAAATTGTCCAGGGAGGTTGTAGAATCTCCATCTGTGGAGATATTTAAGAGTAGGTTAGATAAATGTCTATCAGGGATGGTCTAGACAGTGCTTGGTCCTGCCATGAGGGCAGGGGACTGGACTTGATGACCTCTCGAGGCCCCTTCCAGTCCTAGTATTCCATGATTGAGTCATTCCCTAAGACTTTGAAACAAACAACACATTGTGGCAAATCCACACCTTCTTTTTCTTGACAAGAAGCCGAATTTGATGTAGTCCTCCGAATACTCACGCTTGACATTTCTTCCTGTCGTTGCCAATATAAACAAAGTACACTACACCTGTAAAACAGCACATGTAGCACGGGACATACGACACATCAACCGCTCAGAATGACGGCAGCAGCTACACTGACGCTCAGAGCCTCAGATGGAAGTTACTGGCAATACAACGTGGTTGCGTCCTAGGTGTTGCTATGGATGACACGCTGCATGCTTGTGAACACGGCGTAAAACAGCCTAAGGGTGGCACCTGCTCACGCCACGTGACTTTGAACAGTGTTCCTGTGGACCACCGAAAAAGTCACTATGGACCACCAGTGGTCCACGGAACACCAGTTGAGAAACAGGTTTAAAGGGAGATTGAGCAGAACTGCATGAAATTTGGCAGTTTTATTTCACAGAGTTCAGAGTACAAAGGCAGGTTGATTTTTTGGCTTCATTCCACATTGGTTCATGTGATGGTGGCTCAGCCATGCAAGAATGATGTTGCATGACATATAAAGCCGTAAATCAGCCCAAGCTCATGGTGGCTGGGGTTGGAAACCTTAGCAAACCCTTCAAGGGACCTGGTGTATTATCTGAATTGGTTATAAAAACCAGAAGTCAGGCATTATGTGTAGGTTGATAAATAATTTACATGGGTCTAGGCTTAGAAGTTTTAGCCAGATAGCTATGTCAGTTACAAATGTGAAGGTAGGGAAGAGAGGTGTGTGTGTGTGTGGAAACCAGATCCTTAACTGACAGCTATGCCAGCAAAAGCCCTCATGTAGATGGAATAAGCTCTATTGCCAATATAGCTTCTCCCCCACCCCACCCCAAGGAACTGGTACAATAGAACCTCAGAGGGTATGTCTACACTACCCCGCTAGTTCGAACTAGCGGGGTAATGTAGGCATACCGCACTTGCAAATGAAGCCCGGGATTTGAATTTCCCAGGCTTCATTTGCATAAGCTGGGTGCCGCCATTTTTAAATCCTGGCTAGTTCGAACCCCGTGCTGCGTGTAGCCACGCGGCACGGAGTAGCTAGTTCGGATTAGGCTTCCTAATCCGAACTAGCTGTACTCCTCATTCCACGAGGAACTAGCCGGGATTTAAAAATGGCGGCGCCTGGCTCATGCAAATGAAGCCCAGGAAATTCAAATCCCGGGCTTCATTTGCAAGTGCGGTATGCCTACATTACCCTCCTAGTTCGAATTAGGAGGGTAGTGTAGACATACCCAGAGTTACAAACACCTTGGGAATGTAGCTGGGGTGGGCAAGACCGCATCAGTGTACCAAGCCTCTTGATCTGGCCTGTGACCACCCTGATGCTTCCCTGCCCCAGGCCAATCAAGACCTGGGGACAGGGAGTGCATGAAGTCCCCTCTCCCTGCCAGCAGCAAGAGGCACCAGAGAGAACCGGCAGCTGTTCAGAATGGCTGGCAGTACTCTCTAGGCACCCTGTGTCCCTAGCAGAGTGGGGGGGGGGGAGCAAAAACCTTGTGTGCTCCCCCAACCCCAAGCCAATCAGGGTCTGTGGGTGGGAGAGCACACGAAGTCTCCTGCTCCTGTCCCTTCCCCCTGAGGCCCTGCCCCTCTTGGGGCAGCCCACAACCTCTTCCAAAATTTGTGAACCCCCTTCAAAAATTATTGCCCACCCCTGGAATGGAGGTTGTTTGTAACTCTGAAATGTTGCAACTCTGAACAAATTGTTATGGCTGTACTTTCAGACATTTACAACTGAATGCTGACTTAATACAGCTTTGAAACTTTACTAGGCAGAAGAAAAATGCTGCTTTTAACCATCTTAATGTAAATGAATCAAGCACAGAAAGTTTCTTTACCATGTCAAATCTTGTTTTTTAAACCTTCCTTTTATTATTTTTCCTATAGTTTACTTTTAACACAGAACTGAACTGTATTTGCTCTCTCTATCTCTCTGATAACAGCTGATTGCGTGCTTCCTGTTCCAAATGAAGAATGTGATTGACCAGTCAGTTTGTATTTCTGGTGTTTGCAACTGGGTTCTATTATATGAGTCATACCATCTGCAAGGATTCTTACTGGCACAATGTCTTCACTATATTGATAGAACTGTAGCCATATTAGTCTGGTGTAGCTGAAACAAAAAACAGGACTATGTAGCACTTTAAAGACTAACAAGATGGTTTATTAGGTGATGAGTTTTCGTGGGCCAGACCCACTTCCTCAGATCAAATAGTGGAAGAAAATTGGTACAACCGTATATACCAAGTGATACAATAAAAAAAAATGAACACATATGAAAAGGACGAATCAAATTTCAGAACAGAAGGCGGTTGGGGGGGGAGGTAAATGTCTGTGAGCTAATGATATTAGAGGTGATAATTGGGGAAGCTATCTTTGTAATTGGTAAGATAATTAATGTCTTTGTTTAGACCGAGGTGTAAAGTGTCTAATTTAAGCATGAATGACAGTTCACTATATTGGCAAACTCTTTCCAGCATATACCAGGCCAAAGACTGGTTTTTTTCCTCCCTTTTTCTCAGGAGCCATGTGATACAGATCAGAACTGTGGCTCTGGATAGGCTTTATGGATAATGGGGTAAGTGGCAGAAGGGTGCAGTGGATATGGGAAGATAGATCTTTGAATCAAAATGGAAACAAGTCAAGAGACCATAGAGGCTCCAGTAAGAATCAGGAGAGCTCCACTAGGCCAGCTATTATATAGACATGGTGCCTGATTCCACCCTGACACCAGTTTTACTCCAGAGTCACTCACTGAGGTCAGTGGAGTTGACCCCAGTTTATCATGGTGTAGATAAAAGCAGGACGGTCCCTCAGAGGGCTTCAGACAACAATGGGGTACAACCAGTAACGATGAAGATAAGGGAATGAGCAATACTAACAAGATTAAACATATTGTAAATAGGCCACTTGAATGAAGAATCAGAATGGAAGGATTTAGGTAGATGAAACATCCTTCCAGCTGAGTGACAATTAGTTACCAGAGTTTGCTGGTGTTTCTGTGCTGCTAACTGAGTGAAATTTCATTATTTCGAAGAAGGATGCGGTCAGTTTCTTTTGTGGCACATCCACTGTTTGCAGTCCAGGTCCAGTAATGATGGTTCCAGAAGGCCACAACAGACAAGCCCTGAGCAGCACACACATGTCATCCTTGATGGTCTGTGTATTTCACAGCTCCCACAGAATCCTCCTATAAATGATGGACTTTGTACTGTTGGTGGATGTCTGGGTTGCAACAACTTGCAAAACGTAGTGAGATGAGTGAGAGCTAGTCTATGGTCTTTTCAAAGAATTCACCATTATACAATCATAATCATCAACACTAGAGAGCCTTCTGCCACAACATGATCAAGTTACTGTGGAAGGACCAATCTTCCTCCACACTGGTGGTCCACACTGAACTTAAGTTATGCCTCTTACTAGACAACCGCTAGCATAAATTATAACCACATGGAGTCAAAGGGAGAGTGTTCTCCCTGTGACTTCCTGCAGTGTGGACTGCGCCTAAAGTCGAGTTAAGGTACTTCGACTTCATCTATGCCATGAATGTAGCTGAAATTGTGTATCTTAATTCAACCTTATCCCGTAGTGTAGACATAGCAATGAGCTTGGCCAGTAGTTGTTGTCACACTGGAAATACCTTCACTCACATTCTGCTTGGTAGGATGCCACCATTTCTTAAAAGACATAATCCACCACAACCAGGTTTCAGTTCTGGTCAGCTGATCATAGAATCATAGAATAATAGGACTGGAAGGGACCTCAAGAGGTCATCGAGTCCAGCCTCCCGCCCTCAAGGCAGGACAAAGCTCCGTCTACACCATCCGTGACAGATGTCTATCTAACCTGTTCTTAAATATCTCCAGAAAGGGAGATTCCACCACCTCCCTTGGCAATTTATTCCAATATTTGACCACCCTGACAGTTAGGAATTTTTTCCTAATGTCCAATCTAAACCTCCCCTGATAGTGGATGCTGCAGCGATCGGATATTTTTAAATAAAATGACTGCAGTAAAAAAACAACAACAACAACAAAAAAACCCCAAACATGTTATTTAGAGTTCTCTCCACACAATATTCATTGCTTTCAGCACAGAAATAACTAGTCTATCTACTATTCAGTTTACCCATAACTGTGGGAAGAGAGTTTATAAAGAGGCCTCTTAGGGGATCTATTGATATCACACTTCGTATGAAGTGCTGGGCTGTTATCTCTGCAACGAGTGGCCTCATTGTGTAACAAACAATCTGATCACAGGGAGAGGAGTGTGTGTGTCTATAGCAGGGCAGAGACAAGTCTCCCCATAGAGACAAGGGGAATAAGGGTGACCAGCTGGCCGACAGGCAGGAGAAGGCTCAGGCAGCACCCAGCCTTCCTACCCAGTCACCTTCCCCGGTGCTGAAGGTTAATCTTCTCTCCACACTGGAAGCCTTCTAGGCTGCACAGGACATTCAGTCCACACCCAGACGGGTAAATCTTTTAGCCATTAACTTAAGTTTTCACATGTACAACATAGTGGATTATTTCTCATCTTGTGAACTAGAGTACTATAATTAAGGGTGATAATTAGACTATGGGGGGTAAGCATGACAGCTTATAAACCTCAAGAAAAAGAGGAAATATAAATCTTCCCAAAGGGGGAAAAAAGCCACGCAGAATGTTTTAATGACTCGGTATTCAGTTTCTTTTTACACTGAAGAGAGGGCGAAAGAAAATCCTCTGTCAATTAAAGATTTGTTGCATGCACAGAACAGTCACTGCTTCACAGAGAGAGATGGGGAGTCAGAGGATTTTTTTGGACATAGTTATTATATTGCATTGTACAATTATTGTACAATTATTATATTGCATATAAATAAAAATGAGCTAGTGAATATTTAGGGTATACACTGAGGGAGATTAAGGTGTATTGGGGCTCTGGGTACAAAGAACATTCCCCCATCTACCCACCCATTCTGCAAGGCCATGGGTACCAGAACCAGGGATGATGCAGAAGTCTAAAAAATAAGATGGGTGAACTAGAGTGCCTCGTGTTAAAGGAGGATACTGATATAATAGGCATCACAGAAACATGGTGGAGTAAGGACAATCAATGGGACACAGTCATTCAGGGGTACAAAATATATTGGAAGGACAGAACAGGTCATGCGGGTGGGGGAGTGGCACTATATGTGAAAGAAAATTTAGAATCAAATGAAGTAAAAATCTTAAGTGAATCAACGTGTTCCATAGAATTGCTATGGATAGTAATTCCCTGCTCTAGTAAGAATATAACAGTAGAGATCTATTAACAACCACCTGACCAGGACAGTAATAATGACCATGAAATGCTAAGGGAGATTAGAGAAGCTATCAAAATAAATAACTCAATAATAGTGGGGGATTTCAACTATCCCCATATTGACTGGGTACATCACCTCAGGATGAGATGCAGACACAAAGGCTGTGTCTACATTGGCATCCCTTTTCGGAAAAGGAATGCTAATGAGACCAGTTGGAATTACAAATTCTGCGGGGGATTTAAATATCCCCCGCGGCATTTGCATTTACATGGCTGCCGCTTTTTTCCGGCTCTGGGTTTTTGCTGGAGAAAAGCGCCAGTCTAGACGCGATTTTCCGGAAAATAAGCCCTTTTCAGGAAGATCCTTTATTCCTACTTTCAAGTCATTCAAGTAGTTCTTTGAAGGGGTCAACAAACATGTGGGCAAGGGGGATCCAGTAGATATAGTGTCCTTAGATTTCCAGAAAGCCTTTGACAAGGTCCCTCACCAAAGGCTCTTACGTAAATTAAGTTGTCAAGGAGCTATATTATTATATGGCAGATACATATTCTAGGGAACTGACAGCATAGTCAATACAATTTTATGAGGATTTGCAAACATATAAGGCCAAATATCAACAGGTGCTAAATTCAGATGTAAAATAGGCAATCCAATGGGTATCTATATAGATGGTACTAGAATACAGTATAGAGAAAGAGGATGCACAGCACTGCTTAAAGCAGCATGGCTAAGACCTTTAGCTACAATAGGGCTATGTCTATACTTGTGGCTTCTTGCATCAGAAGTATGCAAATGAGGCTAAGCATGGAAGATTGCCAAGTCTCATTTGCATACCTAATGAGCCACCATTTTTGCAGAAGAGGTTCTTGCGCCAGAAGGAGCTGTCTACACTGACCCTTCTTGAGCAAGAAAACCCCTCTTGTGCAATGCCGTTATACCAATTTTCTTCAGGAATAACGGTGGGGCTGGGAGACGGGCTGGCGAGACCCCCAACCCTGAGCCCTAAGCTTCTCCTCCCCCTTCCTCTCCTTGCCTCCCCCTGCCAGCTCCATCCTCTCAGGTTTCCCTCTCCCTCCCCCCTTACCCTCTCCCACCTCACCTTCTTTCCCCAGTCTTACCTCAGTTTCATTCCCCCCACCTCAGTTTTGTTCAATAAAGAGGCTTTGTTGTAATGAACACATGTCTTTTATTGTATAACAGGAAGGGGGGTAAGTGGAAGGATGTGAGGGAGGAATGAGGCACAAGCCCCCACTGGGGCACAGCAGCGAAACTGTTACTGCCTGCAGAATGTGCTGCTAGGCTCACAGCAACAGGTCCAGGAGAAACACCAGAGTGCCCAGGGGCGGCTCCAGCTCCATGCTGCAGAGTGCTGTGGTGTCCTGAGTGAGGGCAACCAGAGCATACAGAGAAAAAAAATGCTTTGCTGTCCTTCAGCGAGGTAGGCAAGCAAGCAGGGAAGCACTCATGACAGGACCCAGCACTGTCTAGACCATCCCTGATAAATGTCTATCTCCAGAGATGAAGATTCCACAAACTCCCTAGGCAATTTATTCCAGTGTTTAACCACCCTGACAGTTAGGAAGTTTTTCCTAATGTCCAACCTAAACCTCCCTTGCTGCAGTTTAAGCCCATTGCTTCTTGTTCTATCCTCAGAGGCCAGGAAGAACAATTTTTCTCCCTCCTCCTTGTGATACCCTTTTAGATAGTGGTTTTCAGGTATCATGTCCCCTGTAAATGGGCTCTTTTTTTTTGGCCTTTAGGCTGTTTTAAGCATTTAGTTTTTGATTATAGCTATGTAACTTTCAATCTGTTCCCTAGTCAAAAGTGGGGGCACCATTGAATCTGTGAATGCATAGGAAAAGTAGACCAGGCAGACTGAAAATGAACCTACACTGCTTTGTGTAATACACTCTACCTAACAGTGCCTTCTAGGTGTTTTTGGTTAAGATTATAGGAAAGGCTGGGTGAAATAACTGAGAATCTGGCTCCCTTTTACTTCTTTGACCACTTTATTCTCAGCTAGTTCTAGCACAAAAACTGCTGTTACACTGGCAAATCTTCTCCCTGTGGTGGATATAGATCAGATGCAAATACTGATATCATTAGATCTATCAGCGCTACCTTTGATCCTATTGGGACTGTTGACCCTGTGGTCATTCTGTGTTTGCAATCCCAGTGGGAGGGGCTAGGATTGAGTTTTGATTGACTATTGTTTTTGAGTGATCCCAAAGGGCAGGTTTGTTCTACTTCCCCAGTGGTCCCCTTCTGACAAGGATCTAACCTATCTCTCTCTGAAACAGGTGTCTGTAATGGGGGGTATGTCTACACTACCCTCCTAGTTCGAACTAGCGGGGTAATGTAGGCATACCGCAATTGCAAATGAAGCCCGGGATTTGAATTTCCCGGGCTTCATTTGCATAAGCGGGGCGCCGCCATTTTTAAATCCCCGCTGCTTCGAACCCCGTGCAGCGCGGCTACACGCGGCACGAACTAGGTAGTTCAAACTAGGCTTCCTAGTTCGAACTACCGTTACTCCTTGTGGAATGAGGAGTAACGGTAGTTCGAACTAGGAAGCCTAGTTCGAACTACCTAGTTCATGCCGCGTGTAGCCGCGCGGCACGGGGTTCAAACGAGCGGGGATTTAAAAATTGCGGCGCCCCGCTTATGCAAATGAAGCCCGGGAAATTCAAATCCCGGGCTTCATTTGCAATTGCGGTATGCCTACATTACCCTCCTAGTTCGAACTAGCGGGGTAGTGTAGACATACCCAAAGAGAGTTGAGGCAGTTAGGCTAAGGAGGGTCTCTATACTGATCTGATTTTAGGATCGTTCACCCCCTTTTTACAGTAAATCCAAGAAGTGTGGCTGGGCACAAAGGAGAGGACTTGTTGGTTGATTGTTTCTGTTTAGTTATTTTAGTAGTAAACACATGAAGGCAAATTGGGGAGCAAGTGAAGGATTTGTAAAAAAAAAAAAAACACCCACCCACAGGGGAACATTTGTCGAAGGGAAAACAAGGGGAGGTCAGGCTGAAATGCCACATGTCCTGAGCAGTCTTCCAAGAAGTGGGCTGAGGGAAGATTAGATTCATAGCTGCTTTTTAGATGAACCAATACTACTCTACTGTTTACCCTACTCATCTGACACACCGCTGCCTGGCTTACTGTTAGACCTAATGGTCAGCATGTATTGACTTACATTTCTCAACCTACCAAAGTGAACTTGTGAAGTTCCAGGTCCTACCCTGCAAGCTCCCCTCATCTGAAGCAGTCTGTGCTTACGTAACAGCCACAGGGATACAGCTACAGTGCAAGTGAGAGTCCTTAGATATCAGGGCTCCTTGGTATATCTACACTGCAGCTGAGAGTGAACCCACAGTACTGGGAGACAGGGATTGCATGGGCTATTGCCTATGGTTTCTGTCCCCTTCAGCTTCCCTGCTATCTAAAGTACTCCTGGCTATAGGACTATGGTTACCATGTAGACCCTGCCAAAAAAACTGGACACACTTGAGCAGGTGGGGGGGGGGGTGGGACCAGCCGGGAGGGAGGCAGGGCAGGAAGCAGAGCTGGTGGAGGGGGATGCGGGGACCAGCCAGGAGGAGGGGGGGGGGGGGCGAGTGAAAAGCAGAGCTGGGGGTGTGGGATCAAGGGCTGCAGCACTGGCTGGGGAGGAGAGTCTGGGGTGCAGACCTGGCAGGGGGGTGGTACAGCCACTAGCTGCAGCCGGAGTCCAAGGGGCCACGCCTCTGGCAGGCACTCCCTTTAGTTGCTAGCAGAAGCCAGCCAGGGCTGGGAGTCCCAGTCCCCGCCCCACCCGGCTTTTGCATGCAACCATGCACCAATCGCACCCCGCCTCCCAGTCACTCCCCTGTCTTCATAAAAAGAAAAAATCATAGAACACTAGTACTGGAAAGGACCCTGAGGGGTCGTCAAGTCCAGTCCTCTTCCCTCATGGCAGGACCAAACACCATCTAGATCAGCCCCTGGGTTACAGCAGCCCACTGGTGGTTTTGAAAGTGAGCAAGAGACGGTACCCTGAATCCTGGGACAAGTACAGGAGCTTGTCCCTGTATTACTGCAGCTGGACATCTTGTGCCTTCAGCATGTCAGCCATGATGTGCCTTCCCCCCCCCCCCCCCCCCCCCAGCACACAAATGTTGGTTTTGAAGACAGACACCCCGGCATCATTG
This sequence comes from Pelodiscus sinensis, assembly GCF_049634645.1. Lineage (NCBI taxonomy): Eukaryota > Metazoa > Chordata > Testudines > Trionychidae > Pelodiscus > Pelodiscus sinensis. The sequence continues at coordinate 101,390,126 of NC_134711.1, forward strand.
TCCAGCTGCACATCCAGGACTACCTTCTGCAGAGCAGCCTCACATTCATCCAGCGTATTAAGGACTACAAGCATACCCAGCGTGTCAATTAGAGTGAGGGAAAACGGGCCAATGGCATCATTGACATCCCTATGACTCAGCTCCATCCCATGCACTCAGTCCTGACAACTCAAGGGCATTAATTAGCTCATCTGCAGGATAGGAGTGTTTCTAAGCTGAGTCTTTTCCTCCACCCCCACAGCCACTACTCCTGCAGCCAGGGTAGCCCACAGTAGGGCCAGCAGCAGGCCCGGGGTGGGGGAAGGGGGGGAAGGTGTCTCACAAGCCAGGCCTCCGCCCATGGTTGCCATCACCCTGTGCTAGCAGCATGAGCCTGTGCCCCAGCAGTAGGGATGGAAGCAAATGCAGGGCCAGCCTGAGGTATTCTGGCACCCCAGGAATGGGTGCGTGGCGCCACCCCAGGCGCACGGCACATGCGTGGCCCAGCTACAGCAGCTGGCACACAGCCCGGGGTCCGCCCCAGGGCGCACGGCACAAGCGCGGCTCAGTCCAGCCATCACTGCTGGCACGTGTGCTGGGCCATGTAGGGCCCCGCGTCCGTGGGGGGGAAGGGCGTTGTTGGCTGGTGCCGCGGGGATGCGGGCGGGCCGGTGCTGCGGGAGCCAGGCGTGTGGCGCCTGATGGCAGCAGCTATAAGGGATGCCACGTGCCCCTTACAGCTGCCATCAGGCTCACCCCCCATCGGTTGGCACGCTGGGCAGCTGCCCGGCATGCCCATGCCTCCTTCCAGCCCTGAGCAAATGGTCGAGTAGCCTAAGCTTATTGGGTAGTTGAGTTGACTTTAACACACACAGCTGCCTCTGTATTAGAGTTAGAGAGCTGTGGGAAAAGGGCATAACCTAGGAGCATGGTGTGAGATTAGAAAAGGGGAAACAAATTGGATTTCAGAAAGGACATTTCCCCCCTAGTGCTATGTGACATGGCTTATTGCAACAGAACAAGAACGGTTTATGTGAGAGGATTTTAAATTTCAGAATAAATAAACGATGAAAATCATCAGAGGATGAAGTTAGGACTTCTGCCTACAGTGAGTGTACTATTCATTGAGTCTCTGTGCTCTAAATGGTCTCAAAAAGTACTAGTAGAATAGCATTTCCCCTCATTTCATGACTCTGGAGCTAGTTGGGGGTGGAAGGCTGCAGTCATTTGCCATTGCAATAAATCAAACACCTAGAGTAGGCATGTTAAACACGTCTGGTAGGCTGCATGCAGCCCGATAAAAGTTTTTTTGCAGCCCACAATTACATTTTACAAGAGATCAAAGTGCGGCCTGCTGGCCACTCTAAGGATGTGGCAGAGTGCCTGCTGACAGCAGGCTGGCCTGCTCTGTTCATGTTCATTCCTACTTGAATAGAAGGAATAAGAGGTCCTCCAGAAAAGGCTTTATTTTCCGGAGAATCACGTCTAGACTGGCGCTTTTCTCCGGCTTATCTCAAGCCGGAAAAAAGCGCCAGCCATGTTAATGCAATTACCGCGGGGGATATTTAAATCCCCCGCGGATTTGCCTATTCCAAAGTGCTACATTAGCATCCCTTTTCTGAAAGGGAGGACAGTGTAGACACAGCCTGAGTGTTTGTAGGTTTGCCAGGTGCCTGGCATTTTCACCTCCTGGCCCGGGAGGATGAAAAATCAGAAAATACAAGACATCTCAGGTGTCTGGTATTCTCTGAATGTTTTTACTGGACAGGAGGCAAAAATACCCAACTGTCCAGGTGAATATCTGACACCTGGCAACCTTGGGTGTGAGTGTGCACACAAGAAACTACAGTGAACAGTTATCCCTGGCTAGGGAATGTTTCTTCTTCAATCCCATCAGTTTGTGGCTGGCTTATGACCTGAAACATGAGTGGGTTTTAATCTGTTTTTTATCCTATGTATGGTATTTTAGATGTTTTCATTATCCATAAGCCTTCATCCTTTATAACAAAGATAAAAATAAATAATAAAAAAAACACCTTACAAACTTTTGACCTCATTGCTCTTTAATGGCAGCAAGTTCCACAGATGAATTGGGTTTAAAAAAAAGTTTCCTTTTATCAATTTTAAAATTTATTCTCATTTAAGTAAATGTAAAAAGACACTCAATGAAACCAGGTAAGGGCACAACATTGATCTTTGTAATGCCATTACAATACTTTCAGTGTTATTTACAATAATAGAGCCCAATTCACCCATATGCTACTTACAGTACCAGACATGAGGTTGTGGTCCTGTCTTTTCCCACTGCATCAATGCATGTGCTCAGGCCCCTTGCCCTGGGACACCTTCTGGTCCACCTGCCTTTATTGCCAGATTCCCACCACCTCCTATTTATAGAATCTTTAGACTACAGCAGTGGTCTCCAACCTTTTTACACCCAAGATCACTTTTTAAATGACAGACCAAGCCAAGATCTACCGCCCCGCCCCTTCCTTGAAGCCCTGCCCTCTCTATTCTCCTCCTCTCCATCACTTGCTACCCCCAATCCTTATACTGCTGCTTATTTTTATGTTTTTTATTCTTCTGTAGGAAGAGGTTTTTCCAACATTTGGCCTGTCTACACTGGACCAAATGTCAGAAAAAAACCCCTTCTCTTGGAAGCCACCTTATTCCTTGTGGAAAGAGGAATATAGGGGTGACCAAAAGAGCCTGTTTGCTCTTCCACTAAAAAAGTGGAAGAACAAACGCAACCCTGGATGCAGAAGAGTTTTTCTGGGATATCTCCAGAATCCTGAAAAACTCCTACAGTCTAGCTGGACCCTAGGATGTGTAGGCTCTGGGGTGGGAATGAGGGATTTGGGTGTGGGAAGGGGTAAGAGGTGCAAGCTCTGGGAGGAAATCTGGATGCAGGAGGAGGTGGAGAAGGGGACACTGGCTCATGGAGGGGGCTCCAGGCTGGACAGTGTTGGGGTCAGATATAGGGTTAGAGTACTAAGCAAGCCATAGGCTTGCAGATGTGAGGGTGCAGGAATTTGGGTTGGGGTATGTGAGGGGCTGAGGGCATGAGGTTCCAGTGTTTGATAGGCTCAGATCTAGGGTTTGGGGAAGGGGGAGTGCAGGAGTGGTTGTGGCCAGATGGGGGCTTGGCCCCAATTGGGGGTTTGTTGGCCAGGCTTCATTTTTAAATAAAATATTATGTTAAACACAAAAAGTTTCTGCATTGTCTTTATTTATGAGAATGGCAGGGAACCTGCCTTGAGTCAGGGGTCACTGACCCATAGAAAAGTCATTTGGGAGCAGGGGACACAGTACTGGGGAGGAGTGCTAGTGGGTTCTGGAGCAGGGAACAGGGTGCCAGTGGGTGCAGAGGAGAGGGGGCAGGGTGCCAGGACAGGTTTCTGCATCAGGGGACAGGGTGCTGGGGGGTGAGGGACAGGTTTCTGCAGAGGGGAGCAGGGGGACAGGTTTCTGTAGTAGGAGACAGGGTGCCAGAAGGAACTGGTTTCTGCAGGGAGGGGCAGGGTGCCGGGGGACAAGTTTCTGCAGGGGGGGGGCAGGTTTCTGCAGGGGGGTCAGGGGGGCAAGGGAGAGGGAACAGGGCGCCAGGAGGGCGGGGGACAAGTTTGGGGCAGAGGAGAGGGAACAAGGTTGGGGGCAGGGAGTTCCCTACACCAGCCACAGAGGGAAGCCTCCGACCCGTGCTCCCTCCGGACTGACTGCAGGGCAGCCGGGCTGGAGCGAAGAAAAGCGGCTGCCCAGCCAGCTGGCCATGGCGCTCAGCCAGGGTGCCACCAAGCTCCACGTGGGCAGGCGCAGAGGGGAAGCCGCCCAATCAGCTGGAGCGCAGTTCAGCCTCCTCTGGGCTGAATGCCACAGCCAGCAGGCCAGGCAGCTTCTCCTCTGCACCAGCCCACGTGGAGCGTGGTGCACCCTGGCTGAGCGCCATGGCCAGCTGGTCAGGCAGCTGCTTCTCTTCCCTCCAGCCCGGCTGTCCTGCACTCAGCCCAGAGAGGCTGCGTCTAGCTCCAGCTGTGAAAGCCAGTCAGCTGGCTGGGGTGTTTCAGCCCTCCCGACCTCCCAGCTCCCACCATTCCTCGCAGCTACTCACCTGTGTTGTTGTTCGGTGAGTAGCTGCTCCTCAAATGAGGAAATCTAATATAAATGTACTGCACAGGTGCGCAGTTCAGAGAGGGCTCAAGAGCTACTCTTAGGCTACGTCTACACTGGCCCCTTTTTCCGGAAATGCTTAAAACGGAATACTATTCCTTTTTCAGTTTTTCCGGAAAAGGAGCGTCTACATTGACCCTGGAGTTATCGTCATAACGAAGCGCTTTTCCGGAAAAGCGCGTCTACATTGGCGGCGCGCTTTTCCGGAAAAGCAGAAGCCGGGAGCCATTTTGAAGAGGGCAAAGGCCACCAGAACTTTCCGGGGGCGGGGCCAGAGCGCCGTTCAGACACGCGGTTAAAGGGGTCTCGCCGGGCAGCCATTGGTCTCCTGCTCCCGTGCCTTGGGGCCTCTGCCAGGGACTGACACCCTTCGCAGGTCTGTGGGTGCCCTTTGACTTTTGGGGACACCACCCTTTGGCCCCCAACTGCTTTTCCCTGCGGTTTTTTTTTCTGTCCTGCTCTGTCTACTATGGAGCCACGGGTGGCCATGTGCCTGGTCGGGCCCCTCTTGGGGCTGTTTCGCTGGCTGCAGCTCGTGCTGCAGGCCGGTGCCATGCTGTTCATGGACCAGAAGGCAGAGATAGCCTTGGACGCCCTCACCAGGGGGGCCCTGGCAACCCTGTCTCATCAGCACCCCACCGTATACCGGCCACTCTGGAGTTTGGACATCAGCACCGACTGGTGGGACCGTGTGGTCCTCGGACTATGGGACGACCACCAGTGGATCCGGAATTTTCGGATGAGGAAGCAGACCTTCTTGACGCTGTGCACCTGGCTCACCCCCGCGCTGCAGAGAACCACCACCCGGCTGCGGGCACCCATCCCCGTCAACAAGAGGGTTGCCATCGCGCTGTGGAAGCTGGCCACACCGGACAGCTACCGCTCGGTGGCACACCAGTTCGGGGTGGGAAGATCCACCGTTGGAGTGATCGTCATCCAGGTAAGTCCCAGGGGGAGTGGGATGGGGGGAGGGTGCTCCACTCCAGGCCCAGGGACAGCCAAGACTCCATGCTGGGTCGCCCAGGGGTTTCGGCCGTCCCTCCCTTGTACAGGCCCGCTGGTAGGGGGGGCGTGGGGCGAGGGGGGCTCTGGTGTGTGTGTGTGTGTGTGTGTGTGTGTGTGTGTGTGAGGACAGAGGGAATCAATTGGGGGGCCCAAGGGAGCGCACACTCACCCCTGGCTGTATGTGATGTGTTCCCTTGTGTTTCTCTGCACCCTTCTGCAGGTTGTCCACGCCATCAATGACGTCCTGCTGCCGAGAATCATCCGCCTGCGCGACGTCGATGAGACCATGGCCGGCTTCACTACCCTCGGGTTCCCCAACTGCGGGGGAGCCCTGGACGCCACCCACATCGCCATCCGGGCCCCGGAGCATCGAGCAGCCCACTTTATGAACAGAAAGGGGTACTGCTCCATCGTCCTGCAGGCCCTCATGGATCACCGGGGCCGCTTCCTGGACATCTACGGCGGCTGGTCTGGCCGGGCACACGACGCCCGCATCCTCCGGAACTCTGGACTGTTTCAGAGGTTGGAGGCGGGAACCTACTTCCCCCGGCGGGACTTGACTGTCGGGGATGTGCCGATGCCCATCTGCATCGTCGGGGACGCGGCCTACCCCCGATGCCCTGGCTCATGCGGCCCTACACAGGGCAGCCGGACCAGAACCGGGCCCGGTTCAACGACCACCTCAACCGGGCCCAAAACCCAGTCGAGCTGGCGTTTGGACACTTAAAAGGCCGCTTCCGTTGTTTGCTCACCTGTCTCGACATGGGTGAGCAGAATGCAACGGAGGTGCTGGCCGCGTGCTGCGTGCTCCACAATATTGTGGAGCGCAGTGGGGAGGCCTTCCTCCCTGCATGGGTGGCAGCTGAGGCACAGACCTTGGACCAGCCCGCCACAGCTGCCATCCGCCAGGCGCGCCAGGAGGCAGTGCGCATTAGAGAGGCCCTGGTGGACATGTTTGCCCAAGCCCCCTAGCAGGGTCGCTTGGGTCACCCCAGAGTACTCCGTCCCAGCTCCTACCCTTCCCCACCTCCTCCCCTTACCTCCCCCCCCCCAATACTATAGTAAAGCGTCGGGTCACAGCACATTGCGGCCGTCATCGAGTCTGTTCGTCGGGTGCGTCGGGTGTAGTTAGGGTTTTTATTTTAAGTTAGGCTAGGGTTTAGGCCACCATCGCTGTCCTGAAGAACAGCCAACAGGATTTGGGACTTGTGCAGAAGGCTCACATCAGTGACATCTTCGATGGATCTCCTGGCTGTTCCTCTCCTGAGGCCCGGAAGGCCCAAAGGACTGACATGGCCAGCAACACCGTCATCGTCCATCGAGGGATCTCCTGGCTGTTCCTCTCCTGAGGCCCGGAAGGACCAAAGGATCGAGGTGGCCAGCAACACCACAATCGTCCTCCCTGCGCCTAAGACTATGTTTAATTATCTGATGTGTACATCTTGTAACCGTTCTTGCTAGTTTGTTATCTTATGTAAATATAGTTTGTGGTTTACATGTTACTGAAAAGTGTCAGCATTTATTTCTGCGCCACAAACTACTGACCACTAATGAAGGGCCCCCCCCCCAGTGATAGAGTACAGATTTCGTTCTCCACAGTTTGCCACCATGTTACATTTAAGTGGCTACTTGGCATCTCACATCATTTTGTACACTACCTAGAGTTACACAATACCCAACACAGGAATGAACAGCAAAATAAAGACCTGTTTATTTACAAGGGGGGGGGAGACCTTCAACTGGGACAGGAGGGGGGGGAGACCTTCAACTGGGACAAGGGAGGGGGAGGCCTTCAACTGGGACAGGAGGAGGGGGAGACCTTCAACTGGGACAGGAGGAGGGGGAGACCTTCAACTGGGACAGGGAGGGAGGCAGTTACTGGGACGGGTGGCCCCTGCGAGCGCTCCTCCGGGGGCCAGCCTGCCCACGCTGAGCAGACCACATCGGGGCAGGCTGCACGCGGAGGTGGCCAGGAGCAGGGGCAGAGGCAGGGGCAGGAACAGGGTCAGGAGCAGGAACAGGGTCAGGAGCTGGGATAGGAGGAGGGGCAGGAACAGGGCCAGGAGCTGGGATGGGAGGGGGCATGACCTGTGCTATGGGAGGGATGGCAGGGGCCTGGGCTCTGCCCATGCCATAATGAATAGCATGCACAATATGTGCCGTCAGCGTGTCCATGGTGGTGCGCATCCCTCTGCATTCGGCCAGGAAGGCAGCCCAGGCATCCTGCCGCCACTGCAGGTCCCCCTGCACCCGCTCCTCCATGGAGGCCTGGATTGCCTCCACAGCGTTGACGTGGCGCTGAAGCAGCGGGTCCCTCTGCCGGAGCCTGTGCCTCCGGGGTTGGCCTGCTGGGGGTGCCGCTGCTGCTGCAGTAGAGGGTCTGGTGCCGGGTCCCACTGCAGGGAACAGAAGAAAGGATGGGTCAGTCAGGCAGGCCGTCCACTGTCCCCACACCGCATGCCCTCCACCCCTGAGCCCAGGTGACCCCACAGTTGTGTGGCTTGGGCCCACTCGGTTCCCCTCCTGCCTGCCCCTGGAGTAGGGTCCTCCCTCCAGGGTATTGTAAGCACCAGTCTGTATCCTGGCCCCGTGCAGGGCGGGAGGGTGCTTGTGCAGCGTTCACCTGTGGAACTCCCTGCCGGTGGAGACTGTGAAAAGCTTTGGGTTAATCACTGGTGTTTGACAGGGAGCGAGATGCATCCCCACGCAGTGCCTGGGAGCACATCTGGCAGAGGCGGTCTGGCCTCTCAGATCCCCTCGCGTGGGATATCTCCTGGACGGAACCAGAAAGAGTGACTGGGTGGAGGGATGTCCCATCCTTGCAGCACAACTCAGGGGCCCTTCTCCCTCCCACAATCCCTCCCGCAAGCCCGGTAGCCCAGGAACATGTGTGGCCCCAGTGGGGACTTCCCTTGGGGAACCAGCCAAGGCACCGGGAGCAGGCGAGGGGCTCGGTGGGGGCCACGTTCACAGGACCGTGACGCTGCGGTCTACCCAATAGAAGCTAGCTGTGCCTCACAGCCAGGCATGGGACAGTGTGCCGTTCTCTGTGCTGCACCCTTGGCGGAGCTGCGGGCTCTGGGCTGAGTCCCTGGGGCCCTGGCCGGTTCCAGCTGGCATCCACCCTTCCCCCTGGTCCCGCCGAATGTGTGTGAGCAGCAGGGTCCCAGGCGTGGCCTGCAGCTGCCTGGCGTGGCCACATGCCGCTCGGTCACCAGGCTGCACGTGGTTGCACCTGCTGCTTGCTGCCTCATGCTATGCAGCGTGCAGCTCACGTGGCCTGAGTGACATGCTCTTCCCCTCCCCCGTCCGGGCACCTGGCTCCCCACCCCCCCGCCTTCCGCCCCCCACCCTTTGGGAGTGCAAACTCCACAGACTCACCAGTGGGTTCCTCCCCGGCCTCAGAGGAGTTGCTGGAGGGGGCCTGCTGGGTGGCAATGGTGGCCTCCTCACCAGATGCACTGCCACTGTCTTCTCCCTCCTCCGGCTCGGTGGGACGGTTGATGGGTGGCCGCTGGCAGGTGTCCACGGGGACCGCTGGGGCTTGAGGGGCGGGCTCACTCAGAAAGGAGTGGAGCTCCTCAAAGTATGGGCAGGCGTCAGGTCCTGCCCCCCTGCCCTCAGTGGCCCTGACGTACGCCAGCCGCAGCTCCTTCACTTTTGAGCGGACCTGCTCACAATTGCGGCTGGGGTGTCCCTGCTGGGCCAGGTTCTGTGCAAGCCGGGTGTACAGATCGGCGTTGCGGCGCCGGTAACGGAGGTCGTGGAGACCCTCCTCCTCCTTCCATAACTCCAGGAGGGTCTCCAGCTCCCTGGGGGTCCAGGATGGTGCCGGCCTTTTGCGGCCCCTGGGGGCCTCCTCCGCTGGGGGTCCAGGGGGCTCTCCGGCTGGAGCTGCCATGGCGCGGTGAGTTGACCCGTTGGACAGCACCAGCAGGTGGCAGAGCTGACACAAGCAGGCTCCTGGCACGTGCGCCCAGCAGCCTGAGGGCTCTTTAACAGCGCGGGCTTACCAGGAAGTCCGCGGCTCCTACGGGGTCTCGCGGCGTCCAAACCGCTTTTTTACGTTTCTTCTGCTTTTCCGGAAAAGCTGTCTACACTGGTCCTTTTCCGGAAAAGCTTTTCCGGAAAAAGGACTTATGCCCGAGCGGGAGCAGCGTACGGTTTCCGGGATAGCGGCTGATTTTGTACAGTACAGCGTCGATGCTTTTCCGGAAATTCAAGCGGCCAGTGTAGACAGCTCGCGGCTTATTCCGGAAAAGCGGCTGATTTTCCGGAATAAGTGGCCCAGTGTAGACACAGCCTTAGAGTCCCTGAGATCTACCGGTAGCTCACGATCTACTGGTTGGTGACCACGGGACTACAGCAAACCCTTCCTTCCCCTTCTTCCTGGGAGCACACTCAGCCACACCCTGGCCCTTTACTCCTCCTTCCTGTCTGGGGAGCATTCACACACCAGCTCTTCTCCTGGTGCCTTTCCTCTGCCTTATCTAACCCTCTGGCTAATGAGGCCCGCAGCTGCTTCCATTAGCCCTTCAGGCCTGGGCTTGCTTAGCTGTTTGTAATCAGCCTTTTCAACCAGGCGACAGTGGCAGAGCTCTGGCTTAGTCAGCAGTCTGTCACATACCTTCCTGCTTATGAACCACCAGGTTCGGGCCTTCCCCAGCCCTCTCAGGGTCTCCTCCCAAAGCAGAGTGCATAGGGCATCCTGCCAGTCTGTAAAACCCTCTACCCTTTGGGGTGACTTGTCCCCCTTTTTCTTGGGGTCCTCCTTGGGGAGCTGTCCCTTGCTCTTGGGTTCCCCTCTCCTTGTGCGACGCTGGCCCTTGCTATGGGAATCCCCTCTGGGCAAATTCCCACTTGTGCCCAAGCACTCCCTTCGGGCTTCTTCAGCAGGCTTTTTCATTCCCTCCCTGCAAAAATTACACTGGTAGGGGCCTGGACCATAAAATTCAGCCCTTGCCCACAGGTCCTCACATAAGACACAGCCCAATTGGGGCCCTTTCTCCAATACCATTTCCATCTGCTCTGGGGGATCAGGGTCCTGGCCCACTTCATGTGACACGATCTGTGCCTCAGTTTCCCTCATCTGCCCAACCAGGGTTGAGGTCTCTTTTTCTGTCTCCAGGACACCGCCCTGTTACATAGGGTTGCTAGGTATCCAGTATTGAACTGGACAGTCCATTATTTTTGCCTCCTGTCCGGTAAAAAAAATCAGAAAATACCAGACACCTAAAATGTCGGGTACTTTCTGATTTTTTTTCCCATCCTGGAGGCAAAAATCCTGGGCTGTCCGGGTCAATATGGTGGCAGCCTGGCAACCCTAGTGCTTACCGGGGAGCTGTCTGGCCCGGTGCAGGGAGGCAAGATGGCAGGCCAAAAAGCCTCACCACACAGTTTTTAAAGGGGCCACGGTAAGGTGTTTTTTTCTTGTTTTTTTGCTTAATAAATTACGGGGTCCTTTTTTGTTGCTGTTCAGTATTTTTTCTGAAAACATCTGGCAACCCTAGCTACTTGCCCTTTTTCCCCACAGCTGTAGCACCGACGGCTACACTTCTGTCTCCCTCGGAGGGATCTCTTGCTTTTCCCTAAGGCTCCCCTTTTGCTCTCCATGGCAGAGTGGTCCCAGTCCCGACCTCCAACCACAGGTTATGTCTAGACTGGCATGATATTCCGGAAATGCTTTTAATGGAAAAGTGCTTTTGCAGAAAATCATCCTGCCAATCTAGACGCACTTTTCCGCAAAAAGCCCCGATCGCCATTTTTGCGATCGGGGCTTTTTTGCGGAAAACAGTACTGTGCTGTCTACACTGGCCCTTTTGCACAAAAGTCTTTCTGAAAAAGACTTTTGCCCGAACGGGAGCAGCATAGTATTTCCACAAAAGCACTGACAATCTTACATGAGATCGTCAGTGCTTTTGCGGAAATTCAAGTGGCCAGTGTAGACAGCTAGCAAGTTTTTCCGGAAAAGCGCTTGCTTTTCCAGAAAAAGTGGCCAGTCTAGACACAGCCACAAGGTACGATAGCTAGTCCACTACCTCCACCCACTTCCACTGGAATCTGCCCCTCACTTCCAGAGGCACCTGAGCTACCGGGTAGAACAAGAGTGGCCAACCAGTTAAAGACAAAGAGCCAAAATAGCAGTGGATAGAATGCAAAAAGCCACATATTATATATTTATTTTTATATATCAATTGAGCAATAGATATAGTACACAAAATGTAATGATAAAAATAACATTACAGGACATTTTGGACAAAAACCAATAAAGAAGTCTAACTGCTTCAGCCTGGCAAATGATAGCCTTTGAATTTTCTTTAAAGAAACAGTGTAAACCAGGTACATGCTGATTCTTTTTTTCTCCCCCCCTGGAATTTAAATATGGCATCTATGTTGGCTGCCTTATTCTTCATCCATGAAGACACTGGCTGCGTCTACACTGGCGCGTTCTCACGCAAAAACTCTTTTGCGGAACAGTTCTTCTGCAAAAACTTTTCCAGAAGAGAGCGTCTACACTGGCATGTGCTTTTGCGCAAAAGCATCCATGCCAGTGTAGATGCTCTCTAGCGCAAGAAAGCTCTGATGGCCATTTTAACCATAGGGCTTTCTTGCGCAAGAAATTCATGTTACCGGTCTACACTGGGCTTTTCTGGAAGAGCTCTTGCGCAAGAGGGCTTATTCCTGAGCGGGAGCGTCAGAGTTCTGGTACAAAAAGCCCTGATTTTATACATTAGAACGTCAGTTTACTTGTGCAAGAACACACAGCCAGCATCGACAGGCAGCAAGTTTTTGCATAAGAGCAGCCGCTTTTGCACAAGATCACACCAGTGTAGACACAGCCTGGCTCCTGTCCTAGCTCATTTCCTCTGCCTTATCTAGCTGGCTGGCTAATGAGGCCCACAGCTGCTTCCATTAGCCTGTCAGGCCTGGGCTTGCTCTACAATCAGCCTTTTCAACCAGGCTACAGTGGCAGAACTCTGGCTCAGCCAGCAGTCTGTCATACCACACATAGGAACACCTCCACTGACATAGCAAGTGTGAAGGGCCTAATCACTTCTAGTTACATTGAGCAGGACGTGTGGGTCAATCCTCCCCATTCCCTCCTATCAATTGTTCTTACTAACCCCAATTAATAGCAAAGAGAGACTTGGTCATTCTAATAATATTTACCAACTGATTACTTATTGTGTAGGATACCTAAAATGCCCAATGCACCTATTTGGGGTACATCCTGTTACTCAGGATGTTGCTGCTAAGTGCGCAGTTAACAGTTTTATGACTCATCTTTACTTTTTGCTTATCAGAAACAAAACTAGCAGAACAAGGCTGCTTGTCCTATGTGGTCTCACCTATCATGCTTAATCGGCATTGTTATGCAAAGCAGTTCCTGACTCCCAGGCCCTGCCTGCGTGTTTTGTCACACCAGACTTGAAACGGGCCAGAAATCCACATTTTGGACAAGCAGACATCACCAGTTATTGCCAAGGTAGGGTAGTCCAAGCTCCCCTACACTTTTCAATAGAAGTACATTTTCTTTGGTGGCCCTGAAAGCTATCAGTTTTCATGTGTGTGGTCCTCAGTAGGCCTCAAGTTTGACATGCCTGACCTAGAGTGCTTAAAGGTAATTTTTCAGATCTGTGTTTAGCCACCTAAATAAATGGCCTATTTGTCTTCCTCTTTCCTAAAATACTCTGCAGCTTTCGGTGATCCTTCTTCTGAAAATCAGGTCCTTTACACACCAGCCATATATTTAAAAATTTACTTTTAGGCATCCACTTTAAAAAAATTCTTTACCTTGTCTGGTAAAGAGGGTGTGACACATTTCTATGCTGAGAAGAAAGACTGAACCTTATTTCCTTATTGGCCCCAGTCCCCTGGCTCTTTTATATTTAAGTATCAACTAAATGAACCCCTAACACTTTTTCACTTGGGCTGTGTCTACATTGGCATGATCTTGCGCAAATACTCTTTTTGGATGCTTTTTTCCTTTGTGTGCCTTGGAGCCAGAACTGCCCCTGGGCATGCAATGGCCTCACATGGCCATGCTGCAATTTTTGCAGTACTTTGTGTCTGCTGCCTTCCTGGTCTTGCAGGACCTGAACCCGGAGCTCATTCTGGGAACCATCTCCGTGGCTGTGGCTGCTCCACTCTGGCAACTGCATCCCACAATGGAGACGCGTTTTTGGAATCTCAACATCAGTTCTGACTCGTGGGACCAGCTGGTCATGGAGCAGTGGGACAACCAGCAGTGGCTCCAAAACTTCCACACATTTTGGAGCTGTGTGCTTGGCTCACTCCCACCTTCCAAAGACGCGACACCCACCTGTGGCCTATCACCCCCCTGGAGAAGCAGATCGCCATCACCATATGGAAGCTCGCTACCCCAGAAAGCTACTGGTCGGTGGGCAACCAGTTTGGTGTGGGGAAGTCATTGGGGCCCTCCTCATGGAAATAAGGCACTCTGGGGCTGCAGTCCCTGCATGCGGGGGAGGCAGTGTTTCATAAAAGGAGTTGAGGGTTGTAGAGGGTGGCCATAAATCTTGGCATCGTGCCACTTGGCCAGAGGATCTTGGAGTGTCTCCTCCTCACCCCACAGCTCCAGGAGGGACTGAATATCCAAGCCTGTCCTGGATGGGGCATGCCACTTGCTCTTCCTGGACACATCCTCAGACCCCTGGGGCTGTTCCTTGAGAGGGCCAGGAAGGTTGCAGGGTGCTTCAGGGGCAGACATGGCTGGCAATGCCTGTGGCAGGAAGAGCCACGTGGTCAGGTTGCTGCTCTCTGTCCGACTTCCGGTCACAAGGCTTGTCCAAGGTGCCTGCAGCTTTAAGAGAGGCCAGGAGACAGGAACTATAGAGTTGTGATTAGCTGGTATGGAGTGGCCACCAGGGCACCTATGTTTTTTCCTGGAGCCCTTTTCTTGGGGTATGTCTAGACTACATGCCTCTGACAACAGAGGCATGTAGATAAGGCTACCCGGCATAGGAAAATGAAGCAGCAATTTAAATAATCACCACTTCATTTAAATTTAAATGGCTGCCACGCTGAGCCAATCAGCTGTTTGTCGGCTCAGCACCGTAGTCTGGACGCTCCACGGTCGACATCAAAGACATTTGTCGACCTCCAAGGTAAAAGGTTTACCTACCTATTGCACAAAAACTCCTCTGCTCTTTCGATTTACTGTCAAAAGAACATGCTTGCAGTGTGGACATTTTGTGAGTTTTGTCAGAAAAATGGCTGTTTTTCTGACCAAACTCTGTAATGTAGAGTATACCCTACATGTAGAGATTCTGAATAGCCTTAAAAGCAAGTAAGACTCAAAAGGAAATTCAATGTGCCTGTTTAGATTTAGCACAGACAGAAGAATAACTGAGGCTTCATACTAGCAACTGGCATAATGGGATAATCTCTACTACTTAAAAGCAGTGAACAGTTGGTGCTATTGATTGAAATGCTAAACTGAATATTGCTCCTTGAGTCTTTCACATGGGTTGGAGTTGACCTTTCATTACTGGAAGAATGACGTAAAGACTGAAATACATCCCTCCCTCTCCCCCCTCCCCCCCAAAAAAGATAACCTATGCCTTTGGGCAAGCAAGAGAATGAATTAGCGAAGTCTACCTGTAGCAGAGGCAAATAGTGCCAATGGAGAATGGGTACTGGAGTTCCTCTCCTGAAAACAAAGGAATGGATTGATATGAAAGTGAACGAGGGCTCTAAACAAGTCTTCCACAGAACAATGAGCCATAGTCCTGAAAGGGCTGACATAATCTGAGGCCAATGAGAGTGAGATTAATGTGGGACAAAGTGCTTTGAGTGGGAATATATGACTGAATCAGGGCAGCAGAGAACAGATGAATCATAAAATTCTAGAACCAGAAGCAAAATACAGGACTATGTAGCACTTTAACAAGATGGTTTATATAGTCCCGTATTTTGCTTCAGCTACACCAGACTAACACCGCTACATTTCTATCACTAGAACCAGAAGGGATCTCTGAGAGAGCAAGTCCAGTCCCCTGCCCTCATTGAGGACCAAGCACCCCCACATCCCTGATAGATGTCTGTCTAACCTGCTCTTGAATATCTCCAGTGATGGAGCTTCCACAACCTCCCTAGGCAACTTATTCCAGTGTTTAACCACTCTGAAGTTTTTCTTAATGTCCAACCTAAACCTCCCTTGTTGTAATTTTAAGCCCATTGCTTCCTGTCCTATCCTCAGAGGTGGAGAACAATCCCCCCCCCTCTTTCTTGTGACACCCTTTTAGATACTTGAAATCTACTCTCATCTCCCCTCTCAGGCTTCTCCTTTCCAAACTAAACAAGCCCAGTTCTTTCAGTCTTCCTCCCTAGCTCATGTTCTCCAGCCCTTTCATCCTTCTTGTTGCCCATGCGACCCTCCAGGGGAATAGAGGAAAGTGGAGCGCCTGCCCTAACCGCTTTGGCACACGAGGTGAGGTGTGGCCGGGGAGGCAGCTCCTTTGCCAGGAACAGCGCCGGCTTCCCAACTCCCTTATCCCCGCTCCCCGCGCTGAGCCCGGTACGAATGATTTGTTTGCGGTGAAAGCCCGTTGCGTTGCGTTGCGTTGCAAGCACAGACCCACACGCCCCCCGCCCGCGGGCTTTCGCTCGCCTCTTAAACTCCCAGCACGTGCTGGCCCTTTAGCAGCTACTTAAAGCCACCTGGGGAAGAACGAGCCCGCGCGGGGCTGCAGAGCATTCGCTGGGAAGGTCTCGCAATAAATAACGCGCTGAGTTGCTCCCCCCCCCCGCCTAAGGGGAGCTGGCGGTTAATCTTTCACCCTACTGCAAATTTGCTTTCAGGAGACAGGCAGGGTAACTCCAGCGCGTCCTGTCAGGGACGAAGCGGGAAACGCCCCCCCCCCTCCGTCCTGGCCACACCACACGCTTTTCGCGGGCCTGGGGCAGGCGCAGAAAGAGAAGGTCCCTCCCCCCCCCCCCCCCCCAGCGAGACAGCCTGCAGCGGTGGGACAGCAGTGGGCTCTGGCTGCTTTCCCTCGGTCTGCTCGCAAGTTGCAAGCAAGCGCTGGGTGACCTGCAGCATGAACCTAACGGCGGCGAACCACCGCATCCCTCTGAGCGATGGGCACAGCATCCCCGTGATAGGACTCGGCACCTACGCGGACCCCAAAATCGTAAGTCTGGCGTCCCTCCCCCGGTGCGTGTGCGCCGCTCGGAGCCGGCGGGCAGCCTTTGTTCTGAGCACAAAGCCGATCCTTTCCTTCCCCACTTGCCTTCCAACGCCGCCCTGCTGGCATCCAGCTGGCGAACCCCTACCCATCCCGAAGGGAAGAACAGAGTGGCCCATCCACAGACACTGGCTGGGCTGCTGTCGCACGCTTTGCTGGGCAGACTGTAAAACCTCCAGCTGGCCGGCGGTGCTGTGGGTTACACCTTCACACCAGGCAGGGCTAACAGTATTAATAGCAAAGTAGAGGCTCTTGATTGCTGACTTCCAAATATTCCCAACTCTGTATTGGACAGCAAGCAGGCAGCGTCCAAACCCTGGCTAAAGCAGCAGCTAACTCTTATCTCCAAAAACTTTAAAACCAAGAAATAGTCTAGCAGCACTTTAAAGACTAACAAAATATGTAGCTGATGAGATGAGCTTTCATGGGTACAACCAGGAAAGCGCATGATATCATCTACATGTGGTGTTAGTTTTTTAAGTGGTGCTAAACTATTCCTTGGTTTAAAAGTTTTTCCAATTACAGACTAGCTTGCCTACCCCTCTGAAGCTTTTCCTATCCCCGTAATCAATGCTTGTTAGAAATTCTGACTAACCCCTAGCACTGAAACAGCATTTCGACATCCTCAGTGTTTTACAAAGACTCTTTACTATCTGGGTTGATACCTAGCTACACCCCATGGTAAGGTATGTTTCACTGTAGAATAGCGATAGAAATGTAGCTGTGTTAGTATGGTGTAGCTGAAACAAAAAATAGGACTATTAGTCTTTAAAGTGCTACATAGTCCTGTTTTTTGTATGTTTCATTGTAACTTGAGATGGCAGGCTGGTTGAGCAGGAATTTGTCTGACTATTGTAGTTCAGTGCCCTATTGTTGTAATACAGTGCAACAGCCCTTTGAGATAGCTAGAGGTGTACTTGAAGAACAGGGTTCCCCCCTATATATGTTTTGTTGACACATTCTGTCACACATACCCCTGACTTCATTAAGATTGTCTGGGCTCATCATCAGGAAAGTTTCTTAAATATATAATTACTGATCATTCTCTTGACAGCGGTAGACTGGCTGTAGCTTAGTCCTAAATTCCTAGAATCTCTGTTGAGGAACAGATACTGCAGAGCAAAGTATGGGCATGTCCAGTGACACTGAGATCATCTGCCATCCCTAAACTCAGTAACCTTCCAGTGCAAGGAATTCTGAGGCTGGGTGCTGGTCAATAGACCTGCTGTGCTGAGCAGAAAAGAAAAACTATATTTTCTGGTAGACCCTTTTACAGTTGGCTCTGACACATTGTTTCAATAACATTCCTTTGAAAGACCCACATTCCTATAGCTTGATCCTGTGACCCCCAAAAGCTGAATGCCATCAGCCAAAGGGCTCCAAAATATTCTGTGCTCCTTGCTGTGAGGCCCTGGGTGTGTATCCCATAGAACCCTTTGTCACTGTGGCTGCATCTATTCTGTTTCCTCACCTGGCAGCGCAATAGCAGCAAATTGGCTGCTCCCTTGGCTGACTTCTGTATGCTCTCTGTGTCCAGAGGTGAAAGTAAGCAGGTGTGCCCCAGTGTGCTACTCCAGCAAGAGCAGGCTGTGCTCTGGCAAAAGCCAACTGGAGCGCACTGCTCTGCAGGAGAGTGGCAAGTGATTTAAAGGGGTTGGCTGGGAGCGCACTGTAGGGGAGGCACATACACTCCCAGATGGGCTACTGGAGGGGCTGGCAGCAGTCTCCATCTGGTGCTGGCCTTGCTCCTGCTGTTGGGGGTGTGGAATTGGCCCCTGTTCTGCTGGGCTGCAGCGGCAGCAGCCTGGCCTGGCACCGATCCTGGGGCAGGACCTGTGCTCTGGCTTTGCTTTTGCTGGGATGGCTGGAGCTCAGAATCAGTCCCTGTCCAGCCAAGGTTGCAGTGGCAGGGCTCTGCCCCTGGCCATGGGGTAGGACCCTGTGGTCTGCTTCCTCATCTGCTGCAGGAAGAACAGGCACCAGTCCTATTTGGCTGTGGCAGCCTGGCTCTGGCCCTGTTCCTGTGTGGTGGGAGTTGGAGGGAAGGTGAAATTGGCTGCAGTGGCCTGGTCCTGGCCAAGTAAATTAATTTGTCTCTCCCTCCCCCCCACACACACTCCAACTCCCTGCCCTGAGCCCCTCACATACCGCCCCAACCTCTGACTCCTGCACCCCCACATTCCAAGCCTCTACCCTGAACCTCCCATCCCTGCACTTTTCTTACAGTTACTGTTATAACGTAACTCCCCACTCCCTGAGCCCAACCAACCAGGGGCAGGTTGTGATAGGGTTGCCAGATGGTTGAAACAAAAATACCAAACACTCCCTCCCCCCCCCCCAAAAAAGGGAAAAAATTCTGTTGAGGGGGGGGGGGAGGAGACCAGAGTTGATGAGCAAAAAAAAAAAAGGACTCTAAGACTTAAGCAGGGATAGGAACAGGGGAGAGAGCACTAAGACCCAGGGGAAGCCATTTTGTGCTGGCAGCCTTGCGGAACCAGGTAAGCCTGGGGCTGGGAGTGTTGGGATCCGGGGGAGGCCGGGTGCTGAGTGTTTGTAGGGTTGCCAGTTGCCTGGCATTTTTGCCTCCTGGTCAGGGAAAAAAATCAGAAAATACATTGTAGGTGTCCAGTATTCTCTGAATTTTTTTACCGGACTATTCGGGTGAATACCGGACACCTGGCAATCCTAGTTCCAGAAAGCCTTTGACAAGGTCCCTCACCAAAGGCTTTTGTGTAAATGAGGTTGTCATGGGGTAAGAGGGAAGATCCTTCGTGGATTGAGAACTGGTTAAAAGGCAGGAGACAAAGGAATAAATGGTAAATTTTCAGAATGGAGAGGGGTAACTAGTGGTGTCCCCCATGGTCAGTCCTAGGACCAATCCTATTCAACGTATTCATAAATGATCTTGAGAAAGGGGTGAACAATGAGGTGGGAAAGTTTGCGGACAATACTAAACTGTTCAAGATAGTCAAGACAAAAGCAGACTATGGAAAAATTCAAAAAGATCTCACCAAACTTAGTGACTGGGCAACAAAATGGCAAATGAAATTTCATATGGATAAGTGTAAAGTACAGGCAGTCCCCGAGTTATGCGGATCCGACTTATGTCGGATCCGCAGTTACAAACAGGGATTTTCTCGCCCCGGAGGACTGGAGCAGCGGGACGCCCAGATGTGCTGCAGTCCCACCACCCCCGTCCTCCGGGGCGAGAAAAGCTGCTCCACGTCTCCCTGGTCTGCTGGGGGGGGAGCCTATTTCTCCCTATTGCAAGGGAGAAATCCTCAGTTAGGCTAGAAAGGCCTGTGCACAATATCCAACTTGCAAGTCTGACTACAAAGGCTCCAGATTACCTTAAATTTCTCAGTCCATTAGTTAGACCGCTCCCATTCGTAGCATATGATCTTACTCCACAAGCCTGCATGAGAAAGAAGCAAAATGGAGATGGTTTCCAGGTTAGGGACTTTTAGTTTCTGCCAAGTAAAGGGAAATCCAGTTCTCACAATGAAAGATGACGTTTAGTGTCACATGGAAAAGTAGTTACATAGATAAGTTAGAATGTTCACAGGAAAGGTCTGTTAAGTGTACACAGGCATTTTCCAGGGTCCACTATGAATTAGTGTTCCTTAACGGGCTATTTAACTTAACTTGTCTCTGCAAGTGCTGTCTAAAAATATTGTGGGAGTTGTCACAGGAGCAAGCATGTAATAAACATGGCTAATATTTCATAACTTCAGATACAAAGATGAATATCCTTGCATAGAAACCACATAATCTTTAGTACCAGTTATTTTACATACATGTAGAGCTCTGCAAATCTTCAGGTATCCATTTAGTATCCTCATCCACAGATGTGGGATGTGGATATTTGCGGATACAAATCTTGTATTTGTGCAGGGCTCTAGGTCTATGACTATTCCCCAAAAAAGATTCTGAACAATCATAACACCTACCGGAGACAGTATGTGCTTGCACCATGCCCCACTGGGCTCTCATTATCTGTTATGTAACAAGAGATGGAGTCCATGACGTGACTCTGTTTAGACTAAAATGGCAAGGTTCATTTGTAACTGTTCAGGTCTGACTGTGCCTTTAGTCAGTGAGGGCACACAGGCCGGCACACATTCAAATTAATGGGCTTCAGTGTTCCTTTGCAGTTATTATAAACCTGGTGTGTCTGCGGTGGTTTAAAGCATAACAGGTTTTTAGGTTTCCAAATCTGTGGCTCCTTGAGCTGTTGAAGTTGTAGCAGCAGTAGTCTTATATTCCTGGATAATAGTGACTGTGTCTGAGCTGTCAGATCTGAGGGAACTTTGTTTGAATAAAGCCCGGGCAGATGTGTGGTGCTAAAATGGGAACACATTTTCAGTAAAATTGTCAGATTCCTGGTTTAAGGCCATCAGGTCCACTGACTCTCACAATACCAAATATCCAGCATATTGAAATGCTTAAATGAGCGATCCCACTTCTTTTAGATTCTTCCTGAGCTGCTAAGATGCCAAAGTGCAGCACCCACAAGTCTTCCAATGTTTCCTCCTCTGGTCTGAGCAGGAATCTATCTTGTGGTTCTACAAAATGAAATATCTTTATAGAAGCATATCTCTAACCTCATAGGCTACACTTGAATAGATTTAAGAGCAGAGTGAGTAATGATCATTTCCATGAATAGTTCTGATTGCCAGGGCTGGATTAAGAAAGAGGCCTTAGGGGGTGCAGCACAGGGCCCTAGTCTGAAGCCACTAAAGCCCCTCTTTTCTGGGCCAGATCTTCCTGGCTGGCGGGAGGTGGCTTTGTGTGCTGCTGTTACTCCTCCAGCCCAGGCTGGTACTGTGTTGCTGGAAAGCTCCATCCCTGCTCTGCCCTCTCAGCTCCCATTGGCTGGGAATTGCAGCCAATGGGAGCACCAGGAGGCAGTGCCTGAAGGCATGTATGGGCTGGATGGAGCCACTTCTCCCCACTACCGCCACCACCGGGGGGGGGGGGGGTGTTGCAGCCACTGGCTGCAGCTGGAGTCCTTCTGGGTGCACCCCCAGCCAGGCGCTCCCTTTACTTGCCAGCAGAAGCCAGGTGGGGGCAGGGCCACTCCCCCTGCCCAGCTTCTGCTCACAACCAGAAGCTCCCAGCTGGGAGGCAGGGCCGCGATTGGCGCTGGTGCAAATACTGGACTGTCCGGTAGAAAACTGGACACCTGGCAACCCTAGTGCAGGGGAGCCGGCAGCCGCTGGCCAAGATGGGATGAGGCCTCGAGCAGAATGGATAGAGCTGGGACAGCCAGCCGCCAGTGCTGTCTGGACTGTGGCATGGCAGCTGGAGCCTGGGGCCCTCTAGACCAGTGGTCTCCAACTTTAAGCATGAGATCACTTTTTGAATTTAAGTGCAATCCAGGATCTACCTCCAACCCAAACACCCTTGCCCTGCCTCATTCCCACCCCTTCAAGGCCCCATCCCTGCTCACTCCATCCCCCCCCTCCCATCCTCTCTCACTTATCAGGCTGGGGGCAGGGGCTTGGGTTGCAGGAGGGGTTCAGGACTGGGGCTGGGGTTTGGAATGTGGGCTCCAGCTGGGCACTGCTTACCACAGGTGGCTTCTGGATGGTGGTGTCAGGGGGCTAAGGCAGGCTCACTCCTACCCTGACCCTGCACTGCTCTCTTCATCCCTCCCCTCCTCTGTTAAGATGGGGTGGAGGGAGTGGCACCCTGCTTCCTCCTCTTCCCATGCCCTGCACAGCAAACAGGAGGCTCCCAGGGATAAAGGACACCTCCAAGGCAGAGGGCAGGAGCAGCATGGCAGTGCTGAGAGGAGCAGATGAAGTGCTGACACTTGATAGCCTCCCAGCCAAACTTGTCAGAATCACCTGTCAGAGGTTCCAAGATCTACCAGTAGCTCCTGATCTACTGATTGATGAGCACAGCTCTAGAATCGCTGGGCCGGGGTAACTGTCCTCTTTGCCCTGTCCCTGAATTGGTAGGCTTGTGTGCATGTGGTTTTTTTTCACACCTCTGAGCCAGAAAGTTACAGTGCTGTAAAGTGGCAATGTAGATTTGGCCAGAGATGGCTAGAAAAGCAGTTAGCTCATTTTATCAGGCATTGGTACCTTAAGCTACATCTAGACTACAAGCCTCTTGTTAAAAAGGCTTTTTTGAAAGAGATCATCTAGACAGCAACCAGTATTTTCAAAAAAGAGCCACTTTTTTGAAAGAGAGCATCCAGGCAGTCTGGATGCTGTCTTTTGAAAAAGCCCTGTTTTCGTTTAATAACACCTTTTTTCAAAAGCACACTTTCGAAAAAAGGCATTATTCCTCATAAAATGAGGTTTTCCATAGTCGAAAAAACTGCTGCATTCTTTTGATTTAATTTTGAAAACGTGGCAGCAGTCTAGACGCAGGGGAAGTTCTTTTGAAAAAAGGTCACTTTTTTTAAAAAAAATCCTGTAGTCTAGACACTTCCCTAGAGTGCAGGGGGTCTCTCCCCCTCTTCTTGGGCTCTGCGAGGAGTACTTTGGGCAATGGGCTGTGAAGGCAGCACATGTGAACCTTTTTTTCAGCACTTAATTGTGGGATTCCCTCACTCACGCAGGGAAAGAACTTTGGGTTCTTGGAGTCTTCTATTTGGCTGTCTGCCCTTCCAATTAATATGCAGCATAGCTTGTAATTGTGATGATCCCAGGATAGTAGAGACACAAGGTTGATAATATTTATTGGACCAACTTCTGTTGGCAAGAAAGACAAGCTTAGATTAGTCCAATAAAAGAGATTACCTCACCTACCTTGTCTCTCTTCCAGTTAATAGACAGCTTCTGGGTTTGTCAGACTGCCTTGTCCTCATGCTGTCTAGGAAACTGCCCTATGCTATTTCAGCTGCCAGGTAAATGATCCATGGGCATCTGACACTTAGAATTTAAGCAAGCAAGTAAACCTTAAGCACCAGGCGTTGTTTGCCCTGTAGTTCTTTCAACCACTGGCTGGTGAGCCATTCTGACTCACATCTGATGCCTGTGGTACCCATGAAAACAATTACCATTCGCTGTTGCTACACATTAGTAAAGCAATGGGTATTTTGCAAGGCACCTGCTAGCACTTTTTCCAGGAAGCTTCAAAGGCAAAGGGCTTCCCCAAAACTTGGCATCATAGGCAGTCTGCAAGTTTTAACAGGGTTTTTCATGGATCTACATGCATGTATGGCCCCTATCACCAAGAAACTTGACTGCCTTACGAGAATTAATAAATGTCTCCACATCATCCCAATGGGAGAAGAGCTGAGTCGTAGAAGGGGTTACCTGACTTGCTCACAGAGGAGCTCGGGACTGAACTAATATCCCCTGTGTTCCAGTTAGCTGTGACCACAGGACTATCCTTGTGTGTAATTGCTTGAGTCTTAAAGGCTGCACACTTTGAACAAACTTCTGAGTTCAGTCTAAGAAACTCTTACTAAGTCAAAACCAATTGTGGGTTTTTTTGGGGGGGAGAGTGGGGAGTTTGACCACTAAACAACCTTTAAATGTGCCTAAGAGAAATAAGATCACAAGTGTCTGGGTTGCAGACTGGGCAGAGTCTAAGGCATGTTTATCAAACAGCTTTGGTTTTTTGCAAGGTTGGGTTAACAGGGCAGCAGCCCCTTGGCTCATAAAGGATATAATCACAATGCTTCAAAGAGTTTGTGTTCTATGGACAGTTGCAGAGATTACAAATTGCAGATTGTGCAGTTTTTGATATGTTCTGGTAAAATAACTGGAGGCAGGCTATGCCAGCTACAATAGTAAGGCTTAGCTTAGAACAGCTTTGGCTAAATGCTAGAACAATCGCCTACCAGGAATTTTAGAAATGCTACCTCTGATTATGTATGCTACACTGCTATTGCAAGGGGAATCAAACCTCACACTACAGAGTGTAAACTGATGGTCTGTTTAATTATGGGTTTTTTTCTCTGCTTTCTTCAGAAGCATCTCGTACCAATCTCTGCCAGAAACAGGATACCAGACTAGATGGAATAGCACTCTGACAGTGTGCGGCAATCAGGTCTGCTGACCGGGGGGATAGGTGGGAGTTTCTAGGGGGCAGTTATCCTGGAGCCTGGAGCTCCCAGACACTGCCAGAGCCCTGGGGCCCTTTAAATCGCTGCTGGAGTGCTTCACAATGTGCTCCAGACAGTACTGAGGGGTGCCTAGTGGAGTTGTGGTGTTTTCCTGGCAGTGCTAAGGGCTGCTTAGCTCCAGCTCTGCCTATTACATGGAGATTGAGTAGGTGCCTCCCACCCTCACCTTACCTCAGCCCCGCTGGTAGCAATTACCCCGAGTGAATAGTGTATGTTACGTGGCTGCAACCAGTGCTTCTCAGCCATCATTTTTGATCTGTCAGCTTTTTTGCAAGGATAACTTCTCTGGATTTTGCTTCGTCGTTAATGTTTCCTGGGGATAGCAGCCAGACTTTTCTGTATAGTAGCTGGCTATGTTCTGGTGGTTGGTATATTCCAAGAAAGAGCCACGGTCCAAGCTCTTGTCTGTACGAGTAAGCCATTCTAAGAATGTTCCCTTGTGCTATTTGCATCTGTAGTCCACAAAGTTGGTCTTGATTTTCCTGTAACCTCTCAATTACTTAAACAAGTTGCTTTTCTACAGTCAGTTCCCAAGTCTGGACACTTGTTCTCTTGCCACTTTATTCAGAACATAGGCAAGGGAAAGTAGGCTCAGGAAGTTAAGTAGGCTTCCAGAAACTTTAATATGAAAATCTGAACTTGCAAACAGGGCTTTTGCAAGGGACACATTAAGGCTTGGGATGTTCCCATTGTGCTTTGGTATGTGGTGGACTAAGATTCCTAAACAGCAGTTTGAAATCTTAAATTATGGATTGGAACTGGTATATTGAATCCATAGCTTGACTCTCCAGCATGCTGTAGTTAAAATCCAGTTATTTCTCCTATTCTTCCCAGCACCTCAGTCTTCTCCTCATGGCAATTCTTTCTCTAGTTTGAGGTGGGCTGGGCTACCATTGGCCAGGTCAATTGCTCAGGTGGACCAGTGCAGACTGTTCCTTCCTTTTCTAAGTTGTCTCTGCAATTCATGATCTCTGCCAGTCTGAGAACAAATCACAAGAGTGGCAGACATAGCTGCATTTTAATGAAGTGAGACACGTGTCAGGATGTACTAATTTTTATTTGGTTTCCTAGCATTAGTCCATATTTATTCATCTAGTAATTATAAAGTAATAGAACCCTGTAAAGGCATAGCACATAAGCACTGCGTGTAGTATCCTAATTCTCTCTCCCCTCCCCCCGACATGCAGGTGCTCTTACGAAGAAAGCAATGTGGTAAAGTTTGCTACAATTATTTCACTAGCTTAGCCGTTAGAGAACCTTCCCTGCTGCCCTCATATCAGCTGGAAAACTGAAGTGCTAGATTGCAGAATTACCTCTCCATTGCCAGCCAGGAAATTCTTGAGTGGGAGGAAAGGAACAGGGTGAGACTTCTTCCCCTTCTAGCAGTCATAGGGGGCTACAGTGGGACCATAGATTGTCGACTACCAATAACTGGAGGTTGTTATGAAAGATGGAGCCACTTGGTATCAAGGGACAGTGCTCTGGTAAGAATCTTAGAACACTCCCTCAGATCTCCCTCTTCAATCTGTCTCTGGTTAGCAGAATTAACCTTTTGGACACTGAGAGGCTAAAAGGTCCAAGCAGGCCCTGAGAAGGGGGTAGAGATGGGAGATGTTAGAAGTACTCTGTGTAAGGATGAGAGAGAGCAAGAACAAGAACACACTAGAGAGATGGAATGGATGCTAACATGACTGGGAAAAGAGATTGTCTTACAGACAAGGAAGCAGAATAAAAGCAGGAAGCAAAAGGGGTAACAAATAAGAACTGTGGTGAGATAGACTATTGGAATAATATTTAGTGCATAAAAGGCAAGCAGCACTGGGAGTCATCCAACATATTCAATCAGCTTCTCTCATAGGGCTCAAATGTTTGTTACAAAAATGCCTGTGAATTTCAGGTGTGCAACAAATCTAGCCTGTTGGATTCTTAATGCCTAATATTTAACACATTTTTGAGACTGAATGTTCTCTGGGCCAGGGAAAAGCTGTTTTAGACCTGGAACTGGAGGATGCACAGCTAAAAGTTCTGAAGAAATGACTACAGATTCAGCCTCTCTTAACTGGGACTCTCTGGTCTGTCAACATCTGTGGTCTGGCAGCACCATGTCTGTAAGTCCTGGTGGAGGGCTAGTGCCAGGAACTCCATGCCACTTGAGGCAGTGGGGCTTCCCGGCAGTGGGGCTTCCTGGCAGGGCTCCGGGAGCCCCAGTTTTGGCAGCAGGAGCCCAGAGCAGAGGCTGTGGAGCTGCCTGGAGCAGCAGCAGGAGCCAGGCTCTGTAGCGGGAACCCAGTGTGCAGTGGCAGCAGGGCTACACAGCCAGGCATTGAGAGCCCAGTGCACAAAGGTAATGGGGCTGCCAGGGGCTACCCCAGGAGCCTGGTATGCACACAGGAGGCAGGGCTGCCTGGTGCAGCAGTAAGAGCCCAGTGGGCAGAGGCAGTGGGGCTGCCCGGCAAAGCAGCAGGAGCTGGGAGCGATAGCAGGAGCCCAGTGCGCAGAGGTGGTGGGGCTGCCCAGTAGAGCAGCGGGGCTGACAGGGCTGCAGGGCCAGCAAGAGGAGCAAGCCAGCTGGGAGGACAGCATTGGGCTAGAGCTGGAAAGGGCTGGTAGCAGGGGGGCCAGAAATTGGGTCCGGTCCGAAGGGTGCCGGACCAAGGAGGTCCAACCAGTAGCATCTCAGCTGCTTCAATTTGGAATGTGCAAACTCAGTGATATTTGTCCTATGGGGCAGGAGGGATGGAAAGCAGCAAATATTGTACAGATGTAAGTGCTGGGAAATTAGGTGAGAAATCCCTCAATGAACCTAATAATCAGGAGGTAATAGGTGGAGTATTGATCAAATGGCTAAACCCAGATTAAATGTGGTGAGTTGTTACTTTTTTGCCATTTCATAAAGGCTTGTATTACATTTAAATATGGGGCCAGCTAGTTATGGGGATGGGAAACAGGATAGGTGGAAGAAACCCACTGCCTCCCCTCTTCTTGACCTATGACTACAAGGGTGTTAACAGGCCACTTCATTGTGAATGCTCTCTTAGAAGATACACTAAATAGTTTAGCATAAGTACAGGTGTGACCTTATTTATTTCCGCTCTCCCTTCTTCTTCCAAGGGTCCCCCCCTTTTATTCCACTCAAGATCATCTCATCTGAAGAAGTGGGTTTTGCCCACAAAAGCTCATGATACTATATATTTTTTGTTAGTCTCTAAGGTGCTACAGGACTATTTGTTGGCTGTGTCTAGACTGGCAAGTTTTTCCGGAAAATTAGCCGCTTTTCCGGAAAAACTTGCCAGCTGTCTACACTGGCCGCTTGAATTTCCGCAAAAGCACTGACTTCCTACTGTAAGAAATCAGTGCTTCTTGCAGAAATACTATTCTGCTCCTGTTCAGGCAAAACTCCCTTTTGCGCAAAAGGGCCAGTATAGACAGCTCAGATTTGTTTTCCGCAAAAAGCCCCGATCGTGAAAATGGCGATTGGGGCTTTTTTGCGGAAAAGCACGTCTAGATTGGCACGGACACTTTTCTGCAAAAGCACTTTTTGCGGAAAAGCTTCCGTGCCAATCTAGATGCTCTTTTCCAAAAATGCTTTTAATGGAAAACTTTTCCATTAAAAGCATTTCCGGAAAATCATGCCAATCTAGATGCAGCCGTTGTGTTTAAAGTTACCAACTCAGCTACCCCTCAGTCTTATTTAGCTGAGACAGTCCAATGTTCCCTCTAATTTTTCCCATGAATATGCAGAATAAATTTTATGTGCATCAATACAGAGGTGATGTGTGTCAGATGTGGCCAAGGGGTTTAGAGTGTGGGAGGAGAATCAGGGCTGGGGTACAGGATTGGGGAAAGAGCTCTAGGGTGCAAGCTCTTGGGTGGGGCTGGAGAATAGGGGTTAGGGATACAGGCTGCCCCAGAGATATGCCAGGGAGAGGACTCCACCAATCCCCCTTTCCCTGACCAAACGACTCCTTTTCCCTCAGCCACAGCACTGAGCACCTGCGTGGCCCTTGATAGGCTGCTGTGCGACTACTCAGTTTAGAGGGATTTGAGTACACTGGGAGTACCCTTCTTAGGCCTGAAGAGAAGCCTTGTGTGGCTCAAAACCTCTCACCAGCAGCAGTTGGTCCAATACAAAATTCTCTTCCACCTTGTTAGTGTAGGAAACTCTCCATTTTAATGCTTCTCACACCTTCATTTAATATATTTAACTATGGCAGCTTGGCCACCATACTGGATGGAATATTGGTTCATTGGCAAGGTCAGCTCCACACCTGGGCCCCAGGCCCCTGTTCAACCCAGTCTCACAGATAGTTTAGGTACTGTAGCAGAGGCCCCTCTTGCCCTTGCTGGGTTTAGATTTCTGTCCCTTGGCTAGAAGGACTTTGGGGTAGGTGCTCCCTGGCCTGTCTGGGCTGGGGAAGCAGTCCTCCCCAGCCACCAACTGAGACTCTCAGGCTACTTGGGGAAGGGAGCCCAAACACTCCCTTACCTTCCCCGCTGTCTCTAAGAATACTGACTTATTTTTATCAGCTTCTCTGATTCTCTCTTTATCTGCTGTATTTTCTCTCCACCTCACTCCATCTGCTCTTGCAGTCTCTTTTCCACAGGAGGCAGAGCTTTTTTAAAGGCCTGTGGCATCCTGAATGGAAATCAGCTGGTCCTAATTGATTTATAGGTGCCTGGTCTCACTCTGCCCTGTGATAACTGTCAGCCACTCCTGGCTGCCCTGAAGTAACCCTCTTCTAATTAATGAGGGCCATTCTCTCACATCTAGCCCTCTAACCCGCTCCATCACCCTGCTGCCAGGCTGGTTTGGCACCCTCGGGACCTGACTGCCCAAGATGAGAGATTTTGCCAGACCCGGGGAGATCATTTTTGGACCTCTGCCACCAGCCCCCCTGGCCTGGCGGCTGGCTTCCCAGCTGGCTTCTCACCTCCTGCTGGCACCACTGGGCTGCTGGCCTGCTGGGCACCATTGCTGCTGGGGCTCTAGACAGCTGTTCACACTGTACACTGGGGTTTCCTGAGCAGCTCATTCAAAGCTGTTAATGTGGCTATCGAGAGGGGGAAATTGCCTTTTTAGTGCATTAACCACTAGTGCTTTGAATGAGACCCTTATTCAAGCCAAAGTTGATAGTATTGAATTTCAAACAAACTCCAGTTCAGCTGTCTTCCTTTGTAATTGAGGTTTGAAATTCTTTTGTAGAGGGATGGCTACTTTCAAGTCCATTACTGAGGGTATGTCTAGACTACATGCCTCTGCCGACAGAGGCATGTAAATTAGACATACCGATATAGTCAATGAAGCTGAGATTTAAATATCCCCCAATTCATTAGAATAAAAATAGCCACTGTGTTGTGCTGGCTCAGCTGTTTGTTGGCACGAAGCGGCAGTCGAGACAGGGATCAGTCGGCAAGGAAAGCCTTTGCTGACCGATCCTGTAAACCTTGTGCAACGAGGCATAAGGGATCGGTCGGCAAAGGCTTTCCTTGCTGACTGATCACCGTCTTGACTGCCACTTTGTGCCGACAAAGAGCTGAGCTGGCACAACACAGTGGCCATTTTTATTCTAATGAAGCAGGGGATATGAATATCCCTTCTTCATTGACTGTATCAGTATGTCTAATTTACATGCCTCTGTTGGCAGAGGCATCTAGTCTAGACATAACCTGAATGTCCGGGGAGGCTATAGTGTTTCCCTACAGGTTTCTGTGTGTTACCATTTCTGGTGTCTGATTTGTGTCCATTTATCCTTTGTCACAGAGACTGTCTGGTTTGGCCAATATACATGGCAGAGGGGCATTGTTGGTGCTGGATGGCATATATTAGGTTAGTGGATGAGCCCCGATGGTGTGGCTTAGGTGATTAGGTCTGTAATGGTGTTGCTTGTGTGGATATTTGGACACACACATTCATCTGTTAGGGTAAGTCTACACTTGCTCCCTAGTTCAAACTAGGGATGCAAATGGAGGCGACCGAAATTGCTAAAGAAGCAGGGATTTAAAAAAAAGTATTTTGAGGAATAATGTTAGTTCGAATCAAACCCTTTGGTTTGAACTAATGCGGCCCGGATCACACTTCCTTGTTCGAATTAGCTGGCGATTGGAATAGTGCGGGGGTGAGATTATGCTAATGGAAATGCGGGATATTTAAATCCCTGCTTCATTAGCAATTTCGGTTGCCTACATTTGCATCCCTAGTTCGAACTGGGGAGCAAGTGTAGATATACCCTCAGATACTAACAGACTTATTAGGGCATAATAAATCCGTTAGGATCTGAGGTGCCACAAGCCTCCACATTGGTTTTCCAGATACAGATGAGCACGGATGTCCTCTAAGACTTTTCATTATAGATGTGGTGATTGTGGTTGTACTTCTGCTTTCTACACTGTACTCTCCCCCGAAGTGAACTTTATTCTTGGTTTGGCTGATGCCTTCACATTGAACTCCAAGCTGGTACATGGCAAAGAACTGAGTTGCTAAGAAACACACCCAAATTTACTGACTTTTTTTTTTTTTTTTTAAAAGGATGAGTCATCATGGCTGCTGACGGGG
Organism: Pelodiscus sinensis; assembly: GCF_049634645.1. Taxonomy (NCBI): domain Eukaryota; kingdom Metazoa; phylum Chordata; order Testudines; family Trionychidae; genus Pelodiscus; species Pelodiscus sinensis. The sequence goes on from NC_134711.1 coordinate 101,421,129, forward strand.
CAAGATGAGGCCCAAAGTACTGCAAAGAGTTAGCACATTCTTCATTTGGACACATCAATCCCATACAGCCTCTCCTTCTGTTTTAATTTCTAGACTGCAGCAGTCAGGGCCTTAAAAAAAAAAAAATCAGTGATTGGAGGCCAGGTGCCCATCAATATACATACAGGCAGTCCCCGGGTTACGTACAAGATAGGGACTGTAGGTTTGTTTTTAAGTTGAATCTGTATGTAAGTCGGAACTGGCGTCCAGATTCAGCCGCTGCTGAAACTGACCGCCAGTTCTGACTTACATACAGATTCAACTTAAGAACCCCAAGTCAGCTGCTGCTGAAACTGATCAGCGCTGATTCCAGGAAGCCCGGGGTAGAGCAACTCTGCCTCGGGCTTCCTGTAGTCAGCGCTGGTCAGTTTCAGCAACGGCTGACTTGGGGACGTCGGGGGCAGAGCAGCTGGGGTGCTGCTGGGTTGCTCCAGTAGCACCGCTCCTCGGCGCTACTGGACCAACCCAGCAGCACCCCAGCTGCTCTGCCCCAGGAGTCCTGATTCAGCCGCTGCTGAAACTGACCAGCAGCGGCTGAATCAGGACACCTGGGACAGAGCAGCTGGGGTGCTGCCGGGTTGGTCCAGTAGTGCCCAGAGCGGCGCTGCGGGACCAACCGGCAGCGCCCCAGCTGCTCTGCCCCAGGGTTCACAAGAAAAGCCTGGTCTGCTGGGGGGGGGGGGGGGGGCACACTAGCTGCGCCCCCCCCAGCAGACCAGGGACACAGGGAGCAAAGCGGCAGCGGGGGGTGCCTCGCCTCTGCTGCGGGTTTGCTCGCGGTGCCCCTTGTCTGCTGGGGACCGTCTCCAGCAGACCAGGAGCACCGCGAGCAAACCCGCCGGGGCTGCGGCTTTGCTCCCGATGCCCCTGGTCTGCTGGAGATGGTCCCCAGCAGACCAGGGGCACCGGGAGCAGCTTTTCTCGCCCCGGAGGTCGAGGTGGCGGACCGCTGCCTGTGAGCTCCGGGGCGAGAGAGCCCCGTTCGTAAGTGCGGATCCGACATAAATCGGATCCGCGTAAGTCGGGGTCTGCCTGTATTCATGAGCAGATTGTGAAGCCCCTTCTTACCTGTGATGTGCTACTCCATTCTACTCTCACCCCAGTGTAAAATATCGCGACTCCAATGAGGTTTGAGTTTAGTGAAATTGAGGAGGATCAAGGCAATGTCCAAATTCCTCCTCCCCGACTCAGTAAGTAGTCCCTGATTGTTGGCTGGGCAGATAGTCTTAAAGCTGTTTCAACCCAAAACTTTCCCATGGGGGGTTTGACAAATGACTATTTATGGGGAAGTTGTGATTTGACAGCTAACTTCTCAATGAGGTCATCTTGATCTAAAATGTTTAGCTTTCTTTTTGAAAAACTTTTATTTATTTGCTATGGAGAGTATTTTTAAAAAGTCCAAGAGCTTTTCCACTTTCTTCTCCTCTATTTCCTGCTCTAACTATTCAAAATGTATCCAGATTTGAAAAAGTAGTAGCAAAAGGAAAACACTAAATTTTTGTCACAGTAGCTTTTTGACTCTTGAAAAGTTCGAGTGTGGAGGAAGTGTATACGGAGAACCTTAGTATAATTCTATTACATTTGGTGATAGAAAGGGAAAAGGAGAACTTAGAAATTAATTTAGATTTACAGGGATACTTGTCAATGTCTAGACTGCAGTGCTTTTCTGGGATACCAGAGGTATCCCAGAAAAGCAATGTTGCATCCAAGAAATGCGTCCACTTTTCTGAAATTTTTTTGGAGAAGCGGATGCATTCTTTCGCCATCCCTGTAAACCTTGTTGTACAAGGAAGAAGGGATGGCTTGAAACATCAGGTTTTTCTGAAATTTGGCACCATGTAGACGTGCCAATTTTTGGAAAAGCCTCTTTCAAAAGAAAAACAGAAAAAGAAATGTAAATTGTGGTTTGCAGTTTGCATATCTTTTTCCGACTTTTCTTTGTAGTCTAGACGTAGCCTTTTTTATTAAGACAGCAGAGCAATTCAGTCTTTGCTCTTTCCCAGGAGCCTAGTATATGAACTGACTTGATGCGTGGCAGTTTACAGGTAAAATGTTGTTGACTGGTCCTTCCCACTCACTTAGGTTTAGCACCATGCCACTGCTGTTTGTATGAGCACGAACAAAATCCTAACCATGTTGCCCTTTCTCCTATCTCATTAGACTCCCAAAGGTACCTGTGCAGAATCGGTGAAGATTGCCATTGATACTGGTTATCGCCATATTGATGGGGCCTTTGTGTATTACAACGAGCATGAAGTGGGGCAAGCCATCTGGGAGAAGATTGCAGAAGGAAAAATAAAACGAGAAGAAATCTTCTATTGTGGCAAAGTGAGAAGTTACATCAGACTACTTAACCTTAACCCGGTGATTTATTTTGTGGGTGTTCTGTTGGTCTGAACATGCAGTACGTTTCCTTAATTTCAAGTTAAATCATCCAAACATTTCAGTACTCTTTCAAACCCAATCTCCTGTGGTTTTGTCCATCGTTAGCCTCTTGCAGCTTATACAGTAACTCTTTCATTGCATTGCATATGTATGTTTTCCATTGCAGGCCTTTTCAAACACCACTGCTTGAATGAATTGTTTTAAAGAGACTTACTGTATTTATAGGGAAGGGAGGAAACAGGGAAGGACACGAGGAAAATCTAGTAACTACATAGGGTCTTCCAAAAAGAAAAATGCTACCTATAATTTTAGGTCTAACTTTAATAGTCTTTTTATTCAGCTGGATTTCCAAGAACCGCTTAATATAAAAGTCAGCTCTTGTTTAACTGTTCAGCATAGTTCATGATGATGCATATTACAAAATGTCTCCTAATATATTTTGGGTTCTTACCTTGTCTTCAGTTTGCATTCTATTATGTGCAAGCAAAGGATGTTTTCCTGGTGTTTTGTGTGTTTTCTGATATTGACAGGTGCATGCTTCTATTCACTTGTAATCAATTTGCACAGACTTTTAAGGAGCATCTGCTAAGTTAGGTGAGTCTGTTGCAAGATAAAACACATCACCATTGCCTCTTTGGGTCACTGTTTCCTGAAAACGACTTTGCCCGATCTCAACCACATAGGAACTGCAGGTTTTCCATTAAACATTGCAATCTAAAAATGGCCAGCTGCATATTAAGAAAAATGTTCCAGAATCAAGACTCTCTATCCCACATGCCCTGCTGCCTGTGATAAAAAAAATTCCGTTTAATTTAGAACTGAGAAACAACTTGAGTTTCCTCCAGAAGCAGATTTAAGACTGTGTGATGCACAAAGCATGGATATTCTGCTCAACAAGCTGTCCGTATTAAGACAGGTGGCTACACTGGCAGGTGGTAGCTGAAATGTTGGTGTGGTCTTCCACAATACCTAAATCTGCTTTATTTAGGACTAACCCAGATGGGAGGAGACAGGCCTTGAATACTGTCTAGAAATTTCAGAAAGGTCTGTCTTCAGGCTAACCAGATGATGGGTATCTTGGGTCACCACTGACAAATGGGAATCCAAGAACAGTGATGTTCTTAAAATCATTGACATCTGGGAATAATCCCACAATGGAGGAAGCAGGCATAATTAGGGACTGGTAAATCATATGGGTGGTTTTAGAAAATTCATGACCGTATAAATGGCCAAGTATTGGATTTCACAATTTGCACAGAATGAATATAGCTAGCAAACTTTAGTCAATTTCATTTACTCCTACAGATGAGTTTTTTGTTTAAGACCTATCAACAATATTCTGTTTTCCGGCTAGGTGTCTTCCATTCACATGTGCACAACAGTTCATTCCTCTGTGCACAGCATAGTACGCTGAAGCAATATTTAAAAGATCTTTGTGTAGGGGCATTTCATGACTGCTGTGCCCACTATGAAATTGTGATTTACATAATACCATGATTCAGTTTTTCACTCTGTCAGCTTCCAAGCTTAAACACACTTTCCTAGATCACACAATGACTCAGAGGGACAGGCCACATCAGAAAACCAAAGATTCTTCACAAACCTATCTACTTCCTTCTTCATAATAGCTTCTGATCACATGCTGCAGCCTCAGCATGAAAAAACTGGTCACAGACATTGGAAAACTTGAACAAAACATTAGTATATACCAAACTTGATGAATCTGTGGAGATCATTTTATGTTTCCTGAGTAACTTGCTCAGGTTACGTCTAGACTGCATCCCTCTGTCGACAGAGATGTAGATTAGGCAAGTTGAAATTGCTAATGAAGCAGGGATTTAAATATTCCCCACTTCATTAGTATAAACATGGCTGCTGCTTTTTCAAAATGGAGTTTTTGGGGAAAAAAATGGCACTCTAGATGTGTATCTGTTGAAAATAAACCCTCTTTCAACAGATCCTGTAAACCTAATTTTTTGAGGAATACAGGATCTGTCAAAAAAAGGTTTATTTTCGACAGATCTGGGTCTAGACTGCCGTTTTCTAAAAAGCCTCAGTTTTGAAAAAAGTGGCGGCCATGTTTATGCTAACGAAGTGTGGGATATTTAAATCCCTGCTTCATTTGCAATTTCGATGTTCCTAATCTCTGACAGAGAGGTGTAGTCTAGAAACACCGTCAGTGGCCTCTACTTGAAGCCACACATCTCTGCAATTTTGTATTCATGTTCTGAAGACTGCACATAGACAAGTACACTGAACATTTTTTGGTAGATCCTCTTGCTTGGGGGTGGAGGGGAAGCCCTCCAGTGGGAATAAGCAAATTTCAGAAGGTTCAGAATCTTTCTGTGGCTTAAATATGTGGTGGTGGTGTTTTTAAGTACTCACCATATGAGACCTCTCTAAAACATCTTTCAAGTTCTTGGTCAATCCTTTCCAATCATGGAGCCCTTGCCAAACATCCAGCCAAATGTAGAAAGTTGTCTCAATTTAAGTATGTGTGAGTTTTAAAGATCTACTACTTCAGGACAGTTAGATTTCTAGATAAAGGTCAGTTCTCTAAGCTGTTTCATCCTACCAGGAAAAACAGAGCTTTCCCTTTGTGCACACAAGTAATTAAATAATGCGCTGACTTTCATCCTGTGCTAACCCAACATAGTGCTATGTAAAGGAGAGAAAAGGTGGATAAATCAAGTAACTGAATTTCTACAATCTCACTAGAACCAAGAATCTCATGGGTTTTGTTCCTCTCCCCTAGTTGTGGAATACATGTCATCCACCGGAGCTGGTGCGTCCAACTTTGGAGAAGACACTCAAGATTCTGCAGATGGATTATGTTGATCTCTATATTATTGAACTGCCAATGGCTTTCAAGGTAAAGAAAAAAGTAGCCCTAATGCTTATTACAGTATCTGCCTGTGCGAACAAAGTCCTCTGACTCTGGAAATTCTTCAAATGTACAGACCACTGTTCGTTTAAACAAGTGGTTCTTTCGTGGCAGGCTAATGCTTGGCATTCTTTGCATTGCATATTGGTCTTCATAGAAGAAGATAAAGCACAATGACATCAACTTCATTGCATGGAGAATCCTGGCCCAGTAGAACAAGCACAACTGCCAACCAGAATAAAATGGGTCTTCACTACTGGTGCTAGGAGAGGCTCCTTTAGCTGTGGTGTCAGAGGGGATATAGATGGCTTCATAAGCTGTTAAACTTCTTCAGGTCTACTTCAGTGATGGGCAACCTAGGCTAGTGAGTGGGCTGCTTAAGAGGCCATCCTTCATCTCAAGTGGGCCATAAGATGGTCGTAACTAAGATGGTCTCCTAGGACAGGGTAGTTTTGCTAATTGCACTTGACTACCATCGCAGCACTTTGAATGAAGAGGGAGCACATGGAAGGCTATTCTAGAACCAAACTCCGCTGGTTAGAAACCTTTTAATTTCCAATTTAAGTTCACTTATGGCTAGATGGGAAGATTAGCAGCAGTTAACTGACTCACAAGGCAAGTCTGAGTTAGTGGTAGAATTAGGGAATAAAACCACTCTCATTCCCAGCCTTTATTTCAACCACTTGACATCTCCATAGTATTTAAAGGCATTGTGGCAAACCATTTTCATAAAATCTTGCATATCTGCTCATTCGTACAGTCAACTAGACAGACTGCTTTGGGAGGACATACTTAACATCTAAACGTGGCTTCCCTGAGGCAGGAATTTAAACAGTCATGCCTTCGTTCCCTTATTCTAGGGATCACTGACATTTGGGGAACCTGTATCATCTCTTTCCAAGTGTTGCCAACTCTTGCAGTTTTATTACCAGTCTTACGCAATTTGGCACTTTTTCTTGAAGTTCCCAGTCTCTTCATGTTAATTAAACTATTGTGCGGGGTGTGGGTGGTATAGGGGTTTACATAAGGAAGTTACTAGCCCTCATGGCTTAAGAGAAGGTTGAAAACCAATGCAAGAACTCCCCAGAAGGCATGTATAAAAAACCAAAACGGAACGAAGCCATTCATCTTGTTTTGAGGGGGAGGCTGGCTCACTTTTAAATGCTCTGATTGGGCAATACTGCTTCCACTTAGAAAGCAATCTACCTGAAACTTTTGCTTCCTGAGAACTCTCAGAGCTCATGCCTGTCTTTGATGGGTGCATTCAAATACCAGTAGAAACCAACACATGGAACTCACTCAGTTAATTAGAGGCTCTGTGTTTCCCTCTCTCCTATGGAAATGGCATCCTGTTCCTTACACATAGTAATTGATCTCAGATGTTGAGAATTATATAAATAAAGCTCTAGTATGGAATCCTTTTAGGTGCATTTTAGAAAATATAGTTCCCACAATCTGGAATTTCCGTTTTCCTTTTACTTATGCTGCTTTCTTCCCATAGTTCATTTTCCCATATGGTGAAGGTCATTGTCCCACAAAATAAAGATATTGACAGCTGCTTTTAAATAAATCTACAGCTGATTCCCTGAGGCCTGCCTCAGTGCACTCTCATTTGCTATTACAATTGCAGTCCTGGAGCTCTGCTCATGCGCCCCTTTGAGGGGGAGGAGGATCCCTTTCTAATATAACATGCAGTGAAGTTGAAGTATGGAGCAATGTCCGGACCCAATCTGAGAAGCATCTCTTGGAACTGAAACAGTTGTTTCTGCAACACCCCCACCCCCCGCCCACAAGGTGGGATTAGTTGACCTAGCTTTCCAGCTCTCCCACCTGCCCCGGCTGTTGTTGGGCCTTTAAATTTGTGAATTAACGGTACTCTGCCAATTGGCACACCAATTTGTATATTTTGTATAGTAACATTTGTGCCAGCACGTTTGCCTCAAAGTGATATCAGGTTACCAGCAAAACAAAAACCTCTCATTTTGCCCCAGACGAAGGCTTGCTCTCTGAAGGAGATTTCCTTTATTGTAACCAAAACAATTAGCCTCTCATTAATATGTGAAAATAGTGAAGTGTGAAAGAAAATCCACAATCCTGCCTTTTGTGAAATTGTAAACTCCTTTTTTGTCTGGCTTTTGCAGTTCCAAATTATTTTTCAAATAGCCCTTTGAGAGGACATTTGTTCTGACAAATTTACTCTGGAACAGTTCTGAATATAACCAGAAAGTCTTGTAGTATCTCACCATAGCATCTGACTGCATCCCAAAAGAAAATAGACACCCATTGACTTATTTTGATGAACTTTTTGCCTTTTTCCCTGGATGCCTTAGGCAACGTCTAGACTACAAGCCTCTTTCGAAAGAGAGCATCTAGACTGCAACCACTTCTTTCGAGAAAGCAGATCACTTTTTCGGAAGAGAGCACCCAGGCAGTCTGGATGCTCTCTTTCTAAGAAGCCATGTTTGCATTCAAGAACACCTTTTTTCGAAAGAGCACTTTTGAAAAAAGGTGCTCTTCCTCATAAAATGAGGCTTACCGCAATAAAAAACAACAACGCCGTATTCTTTCGATTTACTTTCAAAAGAATGCAGCGGCAGTCTAGACGCAGGGGAAGATTTTTCAAAAAAGGCTACTTTTTTTTTTTAAAACCCTGTAGTCTAGACACATCCTAAGTGGCTAGAAGTGAAATAACCATTTCTCTCTTCCTTTGTTTTTGATTGCCAAGTCAGAGTGGGCTTGACACTTTGTTCTGAAGGCAGTGAGATCTACAGTCCCTCTTTCTTTTGACTGAGTGTATGGGGGGTGGGGAAGTCTATTTAAAATGACCAGTTGTAGGTGGTGAACAAGCATTTATTGTAGGAGGGGGAAAAAGGGGGACCCTCAGAATAAGAAGGGAGAGGGAGGGGAAAAAATTACCTGTCAGTCCCAGTGCTTATGAGGCTACCTAAGTGAGCTGGAAGTATCCCATACTAGCAGTGGGAAGTAGTCTCTAAAATCTAGTAACCAACATCGCTTAATTCTCTAAATTTGTTTGCCTCTTCCCATAAGCCTTGCCTCTATCTTGTCTGATTTCTAATCAGCCTGATCTTTTATCCAAGCACTTTATCTGGCATGTGGGTAGCTGTGAGATGGTCCTATCTGGATCAGTGATTAAAACGAATTTAGAAATGGGTACCATCTGCCTATTATGGGCTTTTTAGATGCTGGCATCTCAATTTCCCACAGCAGTTTCATTTAGATGATATGAAGGATGGGGGAATTAAACGCTGTGGAAATTCACAGGAGGACTCTCTCTGGATCGTGTGTTTTTTGAACCTATCCCTCTGCTGTCTAAAATATGAATAGTCAGAGTAAAGGAATTTGGAGGTAGTGGCCTTAGCTAAACATTCCCTTTCTATTTAATGAGAGTTGGCTCTAAAGCCGTCCTCTTGAATCCAAACCAGCCCATGAACTCTGGGTTGACTAGAAATCCATACCGGCGTTGCAATGACCCTTACCTCTTTTATAATGATCCATATAGAACACACTGAAATTTGAAGTAGTATGTTACAGAATCTTGAAATGTTTGGGCTAGGATCCCATTTTCATAAAAAACTCCAAACTCCTCTCTACTCTTCTCTCACTTTTTCATGCAATTTGAGAGGGAGGAAACAACCTAACTGCTGTCTTACTTTTTCCTGCCCACGCAAAGTTCTTCCAAGAAAGCATAGTGGTAATAATAACAGGCCAGTCTCCTGAGATTTGCTTTAAGGAATATTCTCATTTTTTGGTGTGTGAAACATAGACTTAATTCCACCTCATACTCTCCTCTCTGACACATGAGAGTGTCTGGTTGTAGGGTTCATTTTCATCTTTAAATGCTTTGTAGCTGCATATGTTGAATGTGGAGGTGCCAGACATCAAGCACATGAGTCACAGCTGCATGTTCCTGAGGAATTGCGCACTTTTTTTTAAACTGTGGCTGTCTGAAGTCAGATCACATGCCGCAAAAGGCATTTATGAAAATCAAGTAAAATTAATATCAGATTATTGATTGGCATTTTAAAATGTGTTGCCTGTAGTAGCAACAAATTGACCAGCACATAAGGAAAAGTGGTGTATTTATGGATCAGGCCTAAGAATACTTGCAACCATTCTTAAAGCTCTCTCTAAGGTATCAAGGGAGATGGGGAAAACATGAGGCATGATCCTGAGAGATCCTTGGTACATCTTGGCAGGTGTCACATACATACAACTCTCAATCATATCCCTGGCAGTTGGTCACTTGATAGCAGGGGTGGGCAAAGAGAGCCTCCATGGGCCAAATCTGGCCCGCCAAAGCAGGTTGATCTGGCCCATGGCTGCCCTGTCACTCTCCTGCCCCCAGGCCAATCAAGACCTGGGGCCGGGGGATCACACACAGTCTCCTCCCCCCTGCCAGAGGTGTGCGGTGCCTAGAGTGAACCATCAGCTGTTCAGAACAGCTGGTTCTCTCTTTAGGCAGTGGAGGCAAAGACTTCATGCTCTTCCCCTGCCCACAGACCAATCAGTCTGTGGGTGGGGGAGCACAGATGTGTCCAGGCCCCACCCCTTATACCAGAGACTCCACCCCTTCCAGGGTGGCCAAGAACCCCCTTCTAAAATTATTGCCCACCCCTGCTTGAGAGTGTAACTTTCATTGTTCTTCAGTGTTCCTAAATAGTAAATTGCACAAGCAAGCAGCCTTTGAGGGGAATTTGACTCTTGCAGTAGTCTAGCCAGGGGGAAATGTTTGGCTGCCATGACAGAATATCTGGGAAATTAGGGGATTAATCTCTTGAATGCCATATCCAGGGGCAGATATAGGGCAGGGCGAACGGGGCATGCGCCGCGGAATTATGCTGCCCAGGGCCCCGCAAAATGGTCATCTGCCCCTGGCCATATCCTTTGCAACCTTGAGGCATAACTCAAAATGGGACTTTTTAGTGCATAGGCATACAGAGAGTATATTTCAGGAAGACCATTAAGGACTATAGCATTAAAGTGCTGGTAGGTGAAGGGAAGATGTGGCAAACCCAACATGAATAACCTTTTGAACTTTCAGGAGGTAGCTGAGTTAGTCTGAACAGGATAAACTTTAACAACAAATGGTCTTGTAGCACTTCATAGACTAACAAAACATGTAGATGGTATCATGAGCTTTCATGGGCGCAGCCCATTTCTTCAGATGACTGGAGAGAAGTGGGCTGTGCCCACGAAAGCTCACAATACCATCTATACGTTTTGTTAGTCTATAAAGTGCTACAAGACCATTTGTTGTGTTTTACCTTTTGAACTTTGTATGTTCAGAAAGACCCTAATATTTTGTCCACTGCTAAATGTAGTGTGTGTGTGTGTGTGTGTGTGTAAAGCCTCTGTTCTGAGTAGTGAAAGCCAAAAACTATGACTTTGTTCTTTCAGCCTGGAGATGCAATCTACCCTAGAGATGAAAATGGAAAATTCCTCTACCATGAGACAAATTTGTGTGCCACTTGGGAGGTATGTAGTTGTCACATACCTATGCACTCTGAGGAACCTCAACAAGGCATAGCAGGGAAACTTGTGCATCCACTGACCATGCTACTGATTCCACGGATAAGCATGACTTCCGTGTGCTAGAGTGTCTCATTCCACTAGCATTAAACTGACACTCTGGGTACATCTATGCAGTCAATGAATGTGTGACTAGAACAGACAGGTGTTCCCGTGCAAGCTTTAATCTAGCTCAGTAGGCAATAGAAGTGAAGATATGTCATCTTGGGCTAGCAGCCTAGTACAAGCCTATTGAGGACTGTGGGTGGCTGTCTTGAGTTAACTCATGCCAACATATTTAAAAGGCTGTTACAAGGAGGGAGAAAAATTGTTCCCCTTAACCTCTGAGGATAGGACAAGAAGCAATGGGCTTAAATTGCAGCAAAGGAGGTTTAGGTTGGACATTAGGAAAAACTTCCTAACTGTTAGGGTGGTTAAACACTGGAATCAATTGCCCAGGGTGGCTGTGGAATTCCCATCTCTGGAGATATTTAAGAGCAGGTTAGATAGACATCTATCAGGGATGGGCTAGATGAGAATGGGCAAAATAATGTTGGGCCACAGCCCAGTGAGAGCCTTAGGCAGGCTCCCTGACTTCTGTGTCCCACATGCCACTCAAAGCAGCTGACTACCAGAGCCATGTGTTCTCTGTGTGCTGTTCACGGGGGGAGAGGGAGCCTCCGCATGCTGCCTCGACCACCAGCACAATCTCATAGCTTCCATTGGCTGGAAACTAATAGGAGCCCACACCACCAGCCCTTGACACCTTTCTTCCCACCCTTCCCCCCACACACACCCTCCGAAGCCCAGAGAAGGTCTGGGGCAACCCCACTGTGCCCCAAGTCCTGCCTTTTCCCTCTCCACTGAGCCATGTGGTCCAGGGGACTAGTGGGGCTGGGGGCCAGCTCTGGTAATAGGGGTTCCCTCTTCCTCCCCCTTCCCCCCAACCGCTGCATTCACCAGCATTGGTGGGGGAAGCAGAGCAACGGCCTCAGCTTGTTGCACTTCTCCAGTTGCATCGCTTGCTTCCCAGGGATGAGTACGGGGTAGTCCTGCCCCTTCTCCAAGGAGTGTAGATAGCTGTGGCCATTGCTCCACTTGTCCCAATGCTGCTGGTAAATTGGGGGGAGGGGAGCCAGACCCCTGCTGTGGGCACCTGACTCCTCTCCCCATGATTCCTCTTGCCATCTGCTGTCTGGCCCCTTCTGCCCATGGCGTTTGGGGCGTGTGACTATCCATATTGCCACACAACTTTTGTAAGAGGAAATTCAATGCCCTGCTGTGGCTTAGCACGCAGTGTTGTGGGTCAAAAATTGGACACACTGACAAAATTCTGACGGGTGGGAGGTGGGGGGGGGGGGAGGGTGCTCCTGGGACAGGAATGAAGTAGTGCTTTCAGAAACAGCACTGTGCAGAACTTCCCGAGCAGCTGCTTGTAGTACACCAAGCACTAACCAGTGCTGTCAGGTCCTCAGAATCACACATCGCATTCACTTAAACATGAAAAGAGACATCTGTCCCTGTCGCTTGTTTTCCTCAGTCTGTTTCTTATTGTGAGGCTCTAGCATAACATGACTGCTTCAGTAACAATAGGCAGGAAAAACCCAGCTGCTGCTGCTGAGAAGGGGGTCATTGCTGCCCATAAATATTAGGATCAGTCTACACACAGCTGCCTCACACCTCCCCCGAGTAATTTAATTGTTTCAGCGTGGCTTCAGCAGCCAGTACTGTGGTTATTCTTGTTGCCTCACCATTGAATGATGAAAATCATATGGCAAGACGAGGCCAGCCAGAGGCCATAAAACAAATGGAGGCCCTTGCTTCCCTAATTCCCCAATTCATTTAAATCAGAAAAGAATAATAAAACTGACAAGCAGGACCATTCAGAACCCAGATGTTGGAGACAAATAGAGTCTCCTGTAACTCTGCACCCTGAACAGCCACTGGATTTGTTGGAGAGGTTTGGGTGTGTGAGGGAAAAGAGAAGACTTTCTGTAAGCAAAGATACTCTTCTCCTGGTAGTGAAGCAGAGCACAAATTAAAGGCGAATATCCAAGTATGCCTACTGAAGGATTTATTACAGGTTTACCTTGTTCTTACTCCTTAACTACATGGCCGTATTTGCATTTCAAACAAATCCTGTGTTCCCCACAGCCCTGTCTTCTCCTCTTGCTACTTCATTTTGCAATGAAGCCTTAATGCTGGTTTTTCTGATGGGCATCTGACACCAAGATAGTGCCATGAAATCACATAGGTATGACTTACCTGTCAAGTTTGTCAGGAGGAGATCCTGGACTAACACCGACACAGCTGAAATAATACTTGGACTAATTTAGAAAGTGACAAGGAAGAGAGTGCATTTCTTGTTCGGATGTTGTCTCCTTTTCCCCATCCCAAAAGTTGAAGCAGTGTGACAGTCCCTCTAAAGTTTGAAATAAAACTCTCTGGAAGTGAACATGTGAAATGTCTAAGTGCTATACCTCAAATGTCCCTTCTGATTTTCTCTGGTTCCTGGGATGGTTCAGCCCTGCTATGCAATAACATTGAGAGGTGAGGTGCCTTGGTTTGGTCTTCTGAAAAGCCGGGATTGTACGAGAATTGAATTTAGAATAGGAAACTAGTATCTATCACCTCTGTGATGGAGTGCTAACCCTCCAAAGCGTTTCCTGGAAGCCATGCACTCTATTCAGGACTCTGTCTAGGGAGCTAGGAGTATTTCACCTAATAATGCTGACCTTTCAGTTTCTCTGGAGGCTTTCCATCCAAGTTTTCTTCCTGATGCTCCCTGTTCTTCTCTTTGCAGGCTTTGGAAGCATGTAAAGACGCTGGCTTGACAAAATCCATTGGAGTCTCCAACTTCAACCGGAGGCAGCTGGAAATGATTTTGAACAAGCCAGGGCTGAAGCACAAACCGGTCAGCAATCAGGTATGGTTCCAAGCAGTACTCTACCTGCAATGGGCACTGTGGTACAGTGCTCAGAGGGAATACAAATATTCTGCATATGAGGAGTTGTGTGCATATACCTATGATCTGCTGCAGGTAGTAAGCTACCCTCTGTACTGCCAAATTACACTCACTCTTATACACAAAATAAACATCCAAAGAGGCTGGGAACATCCATTTCCTTCCAGATCCCTCTCCAGTGCTTGAAAACCAGAGTCTGTCCCATGCTATATGAGTTTTAGGTGCCATGGGAATACTTCTAATCAAGAGAGGCATGGCTAAATCTTCAGGTCTCAGTTCCTTGACCCACGAAGGTTCCTAACAGCCTGAGACATACATGCCTCTATCAGAGGCTAACCAACCATCTGTGAAGCATCATTTAAAACAATTAAAATCCCAACCCTATAACATATGGGACATTGAGGTATTCTAAGCTTTCTGGGTCTGCTAGGAGTGATCTTTTAAGAAACTGCAACAAGCCAAAGAATTTCTAAGGCATTCTTGATTATCTCCTTTCCACAGATCATTGTATGAAGGTACAAGACCAAAAACTAACTTAGCAATAAAGACCATGCTATAAGCTGAAGTTTAATTTGCCACTAATGTCCATGGTGAAGCCTAAGTAAAACCATGAAAACAGGGCCCCTAATCATTTATTTCAGCGTGGCTTTTCTGGATGCAAGCCAGTAGCACAGGGGTGGACAATAATTTTTGATGAGGTGCGGGCCCCTCCAAGATTTTGGTAAGTGGTCAAGAGCCGCACTTTTCTGTGGCAGAGGTGCAGGGCATGGATAGAGGCTGAGTACAGAAGGGGGCTTAGAGTAGGAGATTGGGATGCAGGAGAGGTCTGAAAGAAGTTGTGACCTGGGGCAGGGGATTGGGGTGTAGGCTCCAGGAGGGGGTATGGGTGAAGGAGAGGATTCTGACCTGGGGGAATGGTTCAGAAGGGAGTTCAGAAGGGTTGGGTTAGACTTGGGACAAGGGATTGGGATGAAGCAGGGAGTGCAGGGTCAGGGCTGGGGGCTGGGTGCAAGAGAGGATTCAAGTCTGGGGGAGGAGTGTGGGAGGAGGTGTAGGGTTTGAGAGGGAGTTGTGACCTGGGGGAGAGGGGAGTACAAGTGCAGAGAGTTTGGGTGGTGACCTGGGGCAGGCAGTTGGGGTGCAGGAGGGATGCCAGATGCAGGCTCTGGTTGGGAGGTGCTTACCTAGGTGGCTCTGCTCAGGAGCCCAACAGGACCCCCATGCAGCCTCCCATTTTCTGCAGCCCCATGCCACTTAAAGTGGCCAGCTGCTGGGGCCATGTGTGCCTCTATGCCATGCACAGCTAATGAGTTGCAATAATTGTGCTCTGGGAGGGGGCAGCACACAAAGTACCCCCCCCCCCCACACACACACACACAAGGGGCATCTGGTACGTAGAGGCATATGACAGCAGCCAGGCTTTGGAAGGCAAGGAGCCTACTTGAGGGTCCCAGCAGGCCAAATTTTGTGCCCCTCCCCGCCCTGCATCCACATCTGGTGGTGGCTAGGGTGGCTTTTGATCTGATGTTGAGTAGAGACATTGTTAGAGATTTCCAGTGACAGCTGTCGTGACTGATGCTAAGAGTTGTCCTCCTTGGCAGCATCCGAAGAGAGGCCAAAGATTGCATGGGAAAGAGAGGAAACTGTCCTCTCACCATTAGAGGGCCACCAGCAAGGCAGCGTTGGGGGGAGTCTGGCACTGTCTTTGTAGCTATTCTTAGGTTACATGGGAGTTTCTTTGTCTCAAGGGCTGTCCCTTTTATTTTTTTGCCAGCACCAAAGTTCAAGTTAAAAACAAGGGTACAAACTCCAAAGAGCATAACTGTTTCTGGCTGGATTGTCTGACTCTTAAGACTGGGACTTTTCAGCTTAGAAAAGAGGAGACTAAGGGGCTAGGAGAGAGGTCTATAAAATGATGGCTGGTGTAGAGAAAGTAGATAACTTTTCCTTATTTACTTGTTCTGTAACATAAGAATTAGGGGTCACCAAATGTAATTAATAGGGAGCAGGTTTAAAACAAAAGGAAGCACTTCACACACTGCACAGTCAACCTGTGGAACTTCTTGCCAGAGAATGTTGTGAAAGACAGGTCTGTAACAGGGTTCCCTCCCCTCTCCCCTTCCCCCCCCCCCCCCCAAAAAAGGCCACCTAGATAAATTCATGGAGGTTAGGTTCATCAATGCCATTAGCCAGGATGGGTAGGAATGGTGTCCCTAGACTCTGCTTGCCAGAAGCTGGGAATGGATGATAGGGGAGGGATCACTTGCTGATTACCTGTTCTGTTCATTCCCTCTGGGGCACCTGTCATTGGCCACTGTCAGACAGGATAGTGGGCTAGATGGGTCTTTGGTCCAACCCAGTATGGCTGTTCTTATATTCTTACCTCTGCCAAGATTATTAGGTCCAGAGAGTGTAGCATTGCTTGTTTATCATAGCCTTCTTCCATGCAATTCTAAAGGGTTTGCATTAACTTCCGGAACTTATAAATGCAAACTACTTGTATAGCTCGGGAATAAACCTCTGAGAAGTTAGGCACGTAGCCAAAAAACTCACTATATGGGTGAAGACACATGGTGGCCTCAGTTGAAATGGTAGAGGTTAGGAGAAGCCATACCAACAATGCCACTGGTTTTTTTGCTTTTATGTTTTATTTTATTCCCTTCAATTTTCTGTTGATGGTTAAGCAGTCATCCAGCTTTCATAAGGCAAACAGAGAGCCATTCTTTTGGATGCAAGAAGAGACAAATGGCTACCTGATATTTGTAAAATGCTCCTGCCTCCTGGCATAGATCTCTCTCAAAAGACCAGAGTCATAGCTATTCAAGTGACTATATATACCTGTTAGGCAAACATCAATAGCTACTTGTATACTTCCAGTCTCTCGTCCATATCTTATTTGCTATCTGTCCTTTGGGGAGGAGGCAAATTTCCCCATGTAATTACAATAACATTATTGCAAAGTGTTAAACTGTCTGAATTGTATCCCAAAAAGGAGGCCCACATTCCAAGTCTTCGACTTTTGTGAATGTATCAAACTTTTTCTCTTGCATGGACCTGCTCAACATCTGTTGTCATTGGAGCTGGATGAAATTTTCTATGTGACACCTCTTAAGCTGAAAAATGCAGATTTGAGTCAACCATAGATTAGAATTCATGTTGAATATGCAAAATTGTTTTGATTAAACCTAAACATTCCAAAAATCTAAGCCTGATTTTTGGCACTTCTGAAATATCCCCAAATAAAAACTACTTTTCATTTTAAAAAAGCACTTTAGCTTTTTTAAATCTAAATGCTCAAAAAATGTGTGGTGTTCCAGGTTAACTTATAAATGAATCAAAAATTCAAAAGTCTTTTTTATTGATCCGTAACACTTCTTTTGATATGGACAGTAACGTGAAAAATCAGTTATTTCCACAGCTCTTCTTTTGGGACGGTCAGGATGGACCCTACCACCACCAGCCTGACCAGGGTTTGAATGATAAACACAGGAGATGAGATCCCCTTTCCTTAAACCATTTTCCTCTATAGCCTCTAATTCATCTGAGATTATGACTTGGTCAAATATATTGAATAATTTCTTGACATCTTTCTGATTTGTCTTTTTTTATTTTAATTCAATTGCTTCTTCTGTTTCACTCATGTAGGTTGAATGCCACCCATATTTCACTCAGCCCAAGCTCTTCGAATTTTGTAGACAACATGATATTGTCATTGTTGGGTACAGCCCACTAGGAACCTCAAGGGATGAAAGATGGTAAGTTTTCACACTAGCCTTGTTGTGGGGTGAACTCTGCTGCTAGATGGTTGCAAATCTCTCCACGGGGATCTAACAACAAGTAATATAATGGCTTCTCCGAAATCCTTGCTGTTCTCCAGTGAGGCAAGTATGACTGTTTGGAGCTGGGCATCTCTCTGAAGAATGTTATCAAAGTTCTTAATTTGGGTCTTGGGTAAATCTACTCCAGCAACATTTTACAAGCTGTATAACTTTTCTGACTTGGGAATTCAAAGTGTAATTCCCAGTGTTCCTCAGGCCAGCAGGCTATACACTGGGATATGTCTACATTGCAACTGGGAATGATACTTGCCCAGGTAAACAGACTTGTTAGTGCACAAAAATTAGTGGTGTGGACATTCCAGCTCAGGCTCCAGCTTTGGCTCCAGACCACTCAGCCCCCTGAGTATGAGCTCTTGTGGCTTGCCTGAGTACCCACCAGTGCCACAACATCTATGCCACTATTTTTAGTGCATTGGCACAAGTCTCTTGACGTATCCTAAGGAGACTTGCTCCCAGTACAGTGTGGACATTGGCAACACTGTAGTCTGACCCTCTGAAGTGATCCCCTTGCCTTGCTCTGTCAATAAGGAAAGCCAGCGAGTGAGCCCCATAGGGAATCCCCTTGACCAGAAGAGAGGCAGTTGTTGTATAGAATTCTGAGGCTGAAATGAGGAGCTGTACGGTGGGGAAACACTCCAAGGCAGCCAACAAGCTTGCTGGGCCCCTTGACAAAATAGAAGGGCCTGGCTCCTTGTCTAGGGAAGGAGCAGAGCCTTGGGGAGGGGCAGGGAACTAGCCTCCCCCAACCAGCCCTTCAGCACTGCCTGGATCATACCACTCAAGGCTGTGGCCTGGGGTTTTAGGCCCTGGGGCAGCTGCCTCCTTTGACCACCCTTTGGCAGCCCTGTGAACCCACAGTCATTTAGGGCACCAACCAGATCAGAAGACCTACCCAGTGGAAACCAAATGGAACTTCTCCTAGAAGTCCTAAAGAATCTCTCTCCCAGCCTCAGCTACATTCCATTTCTCCTTTTCTCTGCACAATTGATTCCACAGTGACTCGATTTGGGCTGTGAGATATCTGACTCGGAAGCGAAGATTGTGATTATCAGGAAACAAAAGTACAATACCAGCCCTCCCATGGGTTAGAGTATGCCTGTATGGTTTGAACCTGATCAGAGGTTTGAGGTGGATAACTTATTAGATCAACATAGAGTACTAGGCCTGGAAGGGACCTCGAGAGGTTGAATCTAGTCCTCTGTCCTCATGGTAGGATCCAGTATTGTCTAGACCATCCCTGATAGACATTTATCTAACCTACTCTTAGATATCTCCAGAGATGGAGATTCCACAACCTCCCTGGGCAACTTATTCCAGAGTTTAACCACCCTGACAATTAGGAACTTTTTCCTAATGTCCAACCTAAACCTCCCTTGCTGCATTTTGAGCCCATTGCTTCTTCTATCCTCAGAGGCCAAGGAGAACA
The DNA here is from genome assembly GCF_049634645.1 of Pelodiscus sinensis. NCBI lineage: Eukaryota > Metazoa > Chordata > Testudines > Trionychidae > Pelodiscus > Pelodiscus sinensis. The sequence goes on from NC_134711.1 coordinate 101,440,196, forward strand.
ATTTTTCTCCTTCCTTGTGACACCCTTTTAGATACAGGCAGTCCCCAAGTTATGCAGTTACGAACGGGGATTTTCTCCTCCGGGGCGAGAAAAGCTGCTCCCCGTCTCCCTGGTCTGCTGGCTCCCCCAGCAGACCAGGGAGACGGGGAGCAAAGCGGCGGAGGACCCGGGGCCGGACCCACGGCGCTTCCAGCTGATCCAGCTCAGCTGATCCAGCTGGAAGCGCCGCGGGTCCGGCCCGGGTCCTCCGCGGCTTTGCTCAGCGTCTCCCTGGTCTGCTGGGGGGGGGGACGCAGCTAGTGCCCCCCGCCCAGCAGACCAGGGAGACGTGGCACAAAGCCCGGGGCCTGTGGTAGAGCAGGTGGGGCGCTGCCGGTTGGTCCCGCAGCACCGCTCCTTGGCGCTACTGGACCAACCCGGCAGCACCCCAACTGCTCTGCCCCAGGAGTCCTGATTCAGCCGCTGCTGATCAGTTTCAGCAGCGGCTGAATCAGGATGCCTGGGGCAGAGCAGCTGGGGTGCTGCTGGGTTGGTCCTGTAGCGCCGAGGAGTGGCCGCGCTACTGGACCAACCCAGCAGCACCCCAGCTGCTCTGCCCCAGGCGTCCCCAAGTGAGCCGCTGCTGAAACTGACCAGCGGCTGACTACAGGAAGTTCCAACTTACATACAGATTCAACTTAAGAACAAACCTACAGTCCCTATCTTGTACGTAACCCGGGGACTGCCTGTACTGAAAATCACTATCATGTCCCCTCTCAATCTTCTCTTTTCCAAGCTAAACAAGCCCAGTTCTTTCAGTCTTCCTTCATAGGTCATGTTCTCTAGACCTTTAATCATTCTTGTTGCTCTTCTCTGGACCTTCTCCAATTTCTCCACATCTTTCCTGAAATGTAGTGCCCAGAACTGGACACAATACTCCAACTGAGGACTAATCAGCACAGAGTAGAGCGGAAGAATGACTTCTTGTGTCTTGCTAACACACCTGTTAATGCATCCTAGAATCATGGTGTTTTTTTTTTTTTTTTTTTTTTTTTTTTTTTGCAACAGCATCACATTGTTGACTCCTATTTAGCTTGTGGTCCACTATAACCCCTAGATTCCTTTCTGCTGTTTTCCTTCCTAGATAGTTGCTTCCCATTCTGTATGTGTGGAACTGATTGTTCCTTCCTAAGTGGAATACTTTGCATTTGTCCTTATTAAACTTCATCCTGTTTACCTCAGACCATTTCTCCAATTTGTCCAGATCATTTTGAATTATGAACCTATCCTCCAGATTAGTCGCAACCTCTCCCAGCTTGGTATCATCTGCAAACTTAATAAGCGTACTTTCTATGCCAATATCTAAATCGTTGATGAAGATATTGAAGGAAGCCGGTCCCAAAACAGACCCCTGCGGAACCTCACTTGTTATACCTTTCCAGCAGGATTGTGAATCACTAATAACTACTCTGAGTACGGTTATCCAGCCAGTTATGCACCCACCTTATAGTAGCCCCATCTAAGTTGTATTTTCCTAGTTTATTGATAAGAATAGCATGCAAGACTATGCCTTACTAAAATCTAGGTATACCACATTCACTGCTTCTCCCTTTCCATAAGACTCGTTATCCTATCAAAGAAAGCTATCAGATTGGCTTGACATGATTTGTTCTTTATAAATCCATGCTGGCTGTTCCCTATCACCTTATTATTTTCTAGGTGTTTGCAGATGATTTCCTTAATTACTTGTTCCATTATCTTTCCTGGCACAGAAATTAAACTGACTGGGTTGTTCTTATTTCCCTTTTTATAGATGGACATTATATTTGCCCTTTTTCAGTCTTCTGGAATCAGTCCTGTCTTCCATGATTTTCCAAAGATGATCGCTAAAGCTCAGATATCTTCTCTATCAGCTCCTTGAAATGCATCCTAGAATACTCATCAGGCCCTGGTGACGTGCAGACATCTCACTTTTCTAAGTGACTTTTAACTTGTTCTTTATTTTATTATCCTCTAAACCAGTGGTCCCCAACATTTAGAGGCTCCCGGGCACCCGAGGGGTGGGGCCACTCACGTGCCGGGCGCCCGAGGGGCGGGGCCCATGCATCCGGGGGCACGCCATGGGACTGGGATGCCTTTGCACCCGGCACCGGCATGTGCCCCAGGGCCGGGGTTGGGGCTGCCCAAGCGCCTTGCGCCTGGGGCCGAGGCTGCCCAAGTGCTTTGTGCCGTGGGCCCGGGGCCGGCGCTGCCGCCCGACTAGGGCCGGCACCGGCGCTGCTTGAGCGCCGTGCGCCCGCATGTGCTCCGGGGTTGGCTGCCCGAGCGCCGCATGCCCAGTGCCAGTGCGTGTCGCGCCCCTGAGGCCGGCACCTCCCGTGCGCCGTGCGCCGGGGGCGGGCGGGCCTAGGTTGTCGGCGGGCGCGCACAAATGCCCCGGCGGGCGCTACGCGCCCACGGGCACTGCGTTGGGGACCACTGCTCTAAACCTACCTCCTTCCCACTAGCATTCACACTGTTAGGCATTCCTTCATCAGACTTCTCGGTGAAGACGAAAACAAAAGTCATTAAGTATCTCTGTCATTTTCAAATTTCCTGTTACTGTTTCTCTCTCCTCACTGAGCAGTGGGCTTACCCTGTTCTTGGTCTTTCTCTTACTTCTAATATATTTATAGAATGTCATTTTGTTTTGTTTTATGCCTTTAGCTAGTTTGAGATCATTTTGTGCCTTTGCCTTTCTAATCTTGCCCTTGCATTTCTGTATTGTTTGCCTATATTCATCCTTTGTAATTTGTCCTTTCCATTTTTTTATGACTCCTTTTTTATTTTTAGATTATGTAAGATCATCTGGTTAAGCCAAGGCGGCCTTTTCCCATATTTTCTATCTTTCCGACGCAGTGGAATAGCTTGCTTTTAGCCCCTTAATAATGTCCCTTTGAACTGCCAACTCTCTTCAGTTGTTTTTCCCCCTCAGTCTTGCTTCCCATGGAACCTTACCTACCAGCTCTCTGAGCTTACCAAAATCTGCCTTCCTGAAATCCATTGTCTCTAGTTTGCTGTTCTCCCTTCTACCATTCCTTAGAATCATGAACTCTGATTTCATGATCACTTTCACCCAAGCTGCCTTACATTTTCAAATTCTCAACCAGTTCTTCCCTATTCGTTAAAATCAAATCTAGAACCGCTTTTCTCCCCCCCCCCCAGTAGCTTTTTCAATCTTCTGAAATAAAAAGTTGTCTTCAATGCAATCCAAGAATTTACTGGATAGTCTGTGCCCCGCTGTGTTAGTTTCCCAACATGTATCTGGATTGTTCAAGTCCCCCATCGCCACCAAATCCTGTGCTTTGGATGATTTTGTTGTTTAGATTATCAAGTCCATCCCTTTGCCCAGGTAGGACTGATACCCATGGTACACTCTCTCTAGAGTCCTGTCCTGTTTACTTTGAAAAGAAGTTCTGAATGATGTTGCTCCTGGGGGAGACAAACTGCCTTCCAAACCTTATTGCTTGATTTACTGTTTGCCTCAAGTGCTATTGTAATGTATTAGGCAATCAAATACTTCCCAATACTTTCCATGTTGAAACAGTTGAGTGCTGGCGCTCAGTCTGTAAACTGCACTCTGAGAATGAGCAGATGAAATTTTGCATGTTGTTACTTGTCACGGGATGGCACTCATCCCCACAGGGCCTCCCACTGGTCACTCCAGAAATCAGCTTTCCTGCTAAAGACTGCCCTCTGCTGGTCAGTGTCCCAGCCTCTGGTGCAGGTCTTCTCCTGGTTCAGCTTCATGTCCCTTCCTGGTCATGGTGCCCTTCCCTCCTCCGACTGTCTAGGTCAGTGCCTCTGCACTCTGGGGTCCCTACTTCCAGGGAACCCCCCATTCCTCTATACCCACCTTGCCTCTTTGACCTGCTGCCAGCCATCCTCACAAACTGCTGTCTGAAATGGCCACTCATCATTGGCAAGGGGAGCGTACCTGCTGCCTTTTCCTATCACAGCCTTAGTACGCTCAGACCCTGCAGGCTAGGGGTGAGGTCGGGCGTGCGTGCATGCGTGGTTTTTTTTTTTTTTTCTCCTGCCTTCCAGGAGCCCTTATTTTTACAGCCCCAGCTGGGCCATAATTGGTTGCATCTGCCTCAGCTGCGGGCTGGGTTTTAATCTTTAATGGGCCAATGCCAAGCAGTTGTCCACAAATTTTACTGATGGACAGAAGCTGTGGGAAACCATGCAAAAGTGGTAACTGATGCAAGAACTAATCTTCATTTCATAATTGCCCAAATTGGTTTTTGCTTTGGATTTCAGCTCTCTGCAGTCTCATTAAGTACTCCAGAATCATAATAGGTTTAAAACAAACAAAAGGAAGCACTTGTTCACACAACACACAGTCAATCTGCGGAACTCCTTTCCAGAGGATGTTGTAAAGGCAAGGACTTTTACCAGTTCAAAAAAAGAGCTAGATAAATTCATGGAAGTTAGGTCCATTAATGGACCTATTAGCCAGGATGAGTAGGAACGGTGTCCCTAGACTCTGTTTGTCAGAAGCTGGCAATAGGTGACAGGAATGGCATCACTTGATTACCTGTTCTGTTCATTCTCCCTGGGGACACCTACCATTGGCCATGTTGGAAGATGTCTGACCTAGTATGACTGTTCTTGTGATAATAACCCCACTTTTTTTTTTAATTCAAGGGTAAATGTGTCTTCCCCTCCTTTACTGAAGGACCCTGTCCTGAATGCCATTGCAGAAAAATATAACAAGACGGCAGCACAGATCACTCTGCGTTTCAGCATCCAACGAGGGATAGTGGTCATTCCCAAGAGCTTCAATCCACAGCGGATCAAAGAAAACTTCCAAGTAAATTATAGATTAGTCTCTACTTCACTGATACCTGCTGATCCTGTTTAGGATGTCTCCCCCTTCTCTTCTGAAGCAAACAGGAAATTCAGCAACCTCATAAACCTTTTCTGTGTTGACTTACTCACCCTCATTTCTATCATCCAGTGATGGCATAATAGAGGGGAAGCTAGTATGGACAGGATATGGATGGGAGTCTTCATCAGTGTCATCTAGACTTATTCCAAATAGGCTAAAACTCCAGCAGCCAATTTACACTAGTGCTCTCACTTACAGTAGTGCAATAGTAAGATCAAGTAAACACAATGTAGGTGGACCAGTTTTATCTGTTTGTAATGACACTAAAGGTATGTGCAGCTTGTATCCTCTAATTCCCAGCCATTGCTCAGGGCTTGTAGTTTCTTGTTAGCCAGACATAGAGGAGGTGTTCTGTATCCTTCTGCCTACAAGGTCGGAAGGTTTGCAACTTTCCCTAAAGAGTCAAGCATGACTCTCAACCCCTTCACTCTGTGTGTGTCTCCCTTATTGCTCCCCCTTTTCTAAGCAGTCTTTCTCCCTTAAGAAAATGGCCTAGAGGGGCTAGAAGAATTGCCATTCTTCCCTTAAGACTGAGCTTGGTGAATATAACAAGTCTTATAACCCTTCCCCAGAAGTCGGGACTTTGACCATTAAAATGTGCAAGGACTTCTGCTTTTGTTTCTGAAAACTAGTTGAAATTTCATAGATTTGTAGGGCTGGATGGGATCTCAGGGACATGTCAAGTCCTCTTGGCTAAGGCAAGGCCAACAAAACCTGGACCAGCCCTGACAAGTGTTTGTCCAACAGGGATTCTACATTCTTTCTTGGAAGCCTATTCCAGAGCTTAACTACTCATATGGTTAAGTTTTTCCTAAGGTCAGTCTAACTTAAATGTCCCTTACTGCAGATTAAGCCAATTGCTTCTATCTTCCCTTCAGTGAATATGGAGCAATTGATGCTTCTAGAACAGCCCTTAGTGCTGTACCCTTGAAAGCTCATACCACCATCTACATGTTTTGTTAGTCTATAAAGTGCTACCAGACCACTTTTTGGTTTGTTTTTTCCTGTAACAGACTAACTCGGCTACCCTGTGAAGCTCCTGAAAAATTATCAGATTTCCTCAGTCGTCTTTCCTCAAGACTAAGCATGCCCACATTTAGACACTTTCCTCACAGGTCAGGATTCTAAAGTTTTTTTTTGTTGCTCACTTCAGGGCTTGCTTCAGTTTGTCCACTGTCATTCCCCATTTTGCAGTGGTGCATTTGATTTTTCCTTAAATACAGTATTTGATACTTCTATTGAATACCACTTTTTAATTTTTTTGGACCAGTTCTCCAATTTATCAAGCTTGTTTTGAATGTTTAATCTTGTGGTAAAATGCTTGCAACTCTTTCCAGCTTATCTGCCAGAGTTATAAGCATGCTCTCTGCTACATTACCCCAGTCGTTACTGAAAATATTGAGTAGTACCATGTCCAGGATTAACCACTGAGGTACCCCACTAAATGTAACCTCACAATTTTGACATCACAGTATTGATAACTGCTCTGAGTGTTTTTTCAACCAACTGTGAACCCACTATACAGTAATCTAATCTAAACCACATTTCCTCAGTTTCTTTGTGAGAAAGTCATGTGGGACCTAATCAAAAGCTGTACTGAGATCCAGATATAGCATCTGACTCACCTCCTCTCCCCACCCCAAGCCCTGCCCCAATCAACTGATCCATTAACTATGTCCAAGATGTAAATTAGGAACAGCAAGCATGAATTTGTCAAACAAACCCTGCCAAACCAACAACCCTATTATTCTTACAAATGGACTGGGAAAGATACTAGAAGTAATTATTGTCAAGGTATCGAAGTTCGGCTGACTGGTCTACAATTTAGTCTCTGGGTTCTCATTAAAATAAATGTTAATTGAATCCTAATCTCCTCTTTCCCTAGGTTTTTGACTTCTCACTCACTGATAAAGAAATGAAGGACATTGAAGCCTTGAATAAAAACATCCGCTATGTGGAGTTGCTAATGTAAGTCCAAGCTGTATCCCAGGCAGGTAGCAAGTGAATGGAAGCTCCTGAACAGTGTTCAGTTCTTGATGTTGTAAATCCTGCCATGCGAACACTTCCATGCCCAATCCCCTCTGTGTTTTAAGAGCTTATTTCATGGGGACAAGAGCAACTGAACGTCAAACATCAAAGCATGGAGAGATGTTTGGGCCTAGTGTTTCAGCCCATAAGATGAAATTGGTTTCTAAGCAAAACTTGCAGTATTTGCATATGGTTCCGAGGCTTGACAGGGCAAGGCCAACAGGCCTGTATGTGGTGTTCGACTCAGTTCCATCTCTGTTTTAACCTTCTCTCCTCTTCTTTTCTCAAGTGGTGGTGACTGTTCCAGGCCACCAAGGAGCTCACACAGTAAAAGGAATCACTAGCATACATGAACTTCTCCTTCCCCTTCTGCTTCCCCTTAATTAGGCCATTCAAAGGCTCCCTGTGACTAAAACATGAATGTTGTTCAATTGCTAAGCGGGGTATCCACACCCATGCTGAGCCACTGCAATTTAATTAAAGGGAACAGTCAGAGGGTCTTGTAGGCCAAACACTCATGGGGGGAGAGCCCAGCTGGAGTAGACCTATCCAAGGTGGCTCAAACAACTTGAGCGAAAGAGATGCATCTCTTTCAGATCTGCTTTTTCTGACTTTCCTCTAAGTTAAGCCAGTATTTGGACTCTAGCTAAGGAGCAGTCTTGCCATATAGCATCCAGGGCCAGCCTTGGGCCGATTCACCCAATTCCCCTGAATGGGGCCCCGCACCCTGAACCCAGAAGTGGGCCAGGCACTATGGGCAGTGAGTTAATATTTAGAGCCAGGGCCCTGCTGCAGTGATATGTGGAGCTGGGTCTCTTCCCCCCGGCTCTGCCTGGAGTGGGTCCCGGACCCCCCCGTGCGTCCTCCCACCCTGCCCCCAGAGCATATTCCCTCTTCCCTCCCCCTCTCTCCCCCGGGCACTGGACCATCCCTGCCGTGCACAGCTCTTAATGCGGTTCCCCCTCACCAGTGTTCACTGCTGCTGCCATGTGCGGCACATGCAGGTGAGTGGGGAGGATGCCCGGCTGTGACATAAAGTCCCGGGCTGTGACATCAAAACTCCTCGGAGGCACATTGCATCGCATGGCCTGGCGCCCGAGCACAGACTCCGGCCCCACAAAGTAGAAGGCAGAACATAGGAGAGGGGGGAAACTAGGGGGAAGGGGCTTATGCGGAGGGGGAGGGGGAAGAAAGGGGAAGGCACCAAGAGAGAGGCTGGAGAAAAGACAAATGCCAGGGGCCAAGTGCAGACAATGAGGAAAAGGGCAGGAGGGGAGGTGTCAGTGGGAGGGGGGACAGGGTGATGCTGGGAGAGAAGAGGAGAGGGGAAGGGCATTGGGGGGAGCTACAGAGGGGAGGGAGAGGTGCTGGGAGGAGGCTTGAAAGAAGGGGTGGGCATGAGAAAGGTGGGGATGGAGCAAGTCATGTGTGAGGGCACAGAGGGGCACGGGGCAGAGAGTGGTAAGGGGGTGGGCATCAGGGAAAAAGGGGGCAGGGGCAGTAAGGAAAGGGGAAGGTACCAGGAGGGTGCAGGGCTAAGGGAAGGTGCAGGTGCCAGGGGATTTTGGGGTGAAGCAGAAGGGCAGACATCTGCAGGGGAGGGACCAGCACCAGAGGAGAGACGCAGGGCAGGTTTGTAGAGGGAGGTGTTGGAAGACGGGATGAGGAGGGGTAGCTCACATGATTAGAGTGGGGCTACCGGAGGAGTGGGCACAGGGAGAAGAGAAGGGCTGGTGGAGGGGGGTAGGTCGTAGGAGAGCTGAGGGCAGTGAGAAGGGCAGAAGTCAGGACAGCAGACAAGGGTGAGGAGTTGGGGGGCAGCGGGCACCAGGGGAGCTGATGGAGCAAGGGGAAAAGACATGGCAGCAGAGAGAAAAGGTAAAGGTTTATAAAATATATATTAATAACTTGGGTGCCACAGTGTCACATCCAAACAAGCCACATGAACTCAGTGCAGGTGCACAACACAAAATCCATTTTGCTCATGGGAGGAAACTCTTAGGCTATGTCTACACTAGCGGCTTCTTGTGCAAGAACATCTTGCGCAAGGGTTCTTGTGCAAAAAGTCTTGCGCAAGAATATGTCCACACTGCCATGTGTGAGCTGTGCTTTTGTGCAAGAGCATCCATGGCAGTGTGGATGCTCTCTTGAGCAAGAAAGCACTGATGGCCATTTTAGCTATAGGGGTTTCTTGTGCAAGAAATCCCTGCCGAGCATCCACACTGCCCTCTTGCACAAGAAAGCTTACACCTGTTAGAAAAGAACGTAGCTCTTGGGCAAGACACCCTCTCTTACCACACAATACTGTAAATTTACTTGCACAAGAGCAGGCGGGCAGTGTGGCTGCTTTGTGGGTTCTTGCGCAAGAACGGCTGTACTTCCGTAAGAAGCCGTAAGCGTAAGAAGACATAGCTTTAGAGGGAACACTTCCCCCAGTGTCTCTGCCCCCGAGTTAATGTCACACACATTGGGTTAATGCAATTGCAGGATAGTTGCATGAGGGGGGTTTGGTAGGGGCCAAACTAATCCCTGTTGGTAGGAGGATGGTGGGAAAAGTCCTTCAAAAGGGGTGACATGACACCTTTTACTTCTGGTCATGTGTCCATGTTGCCCCGAGCGTGTTACCTCCAGAAGCCTAGTTAATGGGGATCAGAGAGTGTGGCTAATGGAGGACCACCAAAAATTATACAAATCTGCCAGCCCTGGAGGAGAAGTGCGTTGGCTGCCTGTGCCACAGGAGGTGTGAGTTTAGTGCAGGGTTTTCCTGTGCTGCGAGAGGGGGTGGGTGTGTTGGCAGGGGATTTTTTTTGTGCTGTTTTTTGTTTTTGTTCAACCAAAATTGCTGTGGGGCCCTGTTGAAATTGTTCGATTTGGGCCCCGCACTTCCTAACGCCAGCCCTGATAGCATCCATCAAACAGTGGAATTTTTTTTCCTGCTGAAGTAGGAAAGCCAGCAGCTTTACCCCTGCTTTCTAAAACTTGCATAGCATGTTTTGAGTTGAGAGAGTTTAACCATAGTCCTGAAGTTTCTAGCAACAAGACCAGGAAAGCTTGCCTTAATCTGCTCTTCACTAATGTGCCTCCTCTGTGACTGGGAGAGGATCAGTGTTCCCTCTAATCTTCCCCACTCCTGAGCAGAATGAATTTTGTTGTGCGATGCATCACCTTCACATTGGTGCACATAACAAAAGCTGTGTGGTGGCGCTGGGACAAAAGTGCTGAGTGTGGAAGGGGGCCTAGGGTTGGGGTGCAGAAGTATGAGGGCTTTGGCTGGGGGTGTAGGCTTTGGGGATGGGGCCAGGGATGAGGGCCTTAGCCCTTGCACCCTAACCCTTTGTTCCAGTCTTATGTCTGGGGGGTGGGGCAGAGGGTAGGGTTGTCAGGGAGTGGGGGCTCAAGCCCAGGCCACGGTTGAGTTCAGCCTGAATGAGAAGTGCCTGGTTGACACTGTCCTTCCCCCAGTCATCAGGCTGAAGGCTAAGTTGGGGGTGGGGCAGCCCTCCTCGGGTGACAGGTGTCTTAACTACCTACATGGTGATAACTAGGTAACCATATGGCTACACAGCCTACAGGGAACTTAGGAGGAGATCCTCTCTTTTTCCAGGCCTGGTAAAGCTCTGGTTTCTTGAGGTTAACCACAAGGCTGTCAATGCCCATGCTGACTTGTGTGGTATGAATACCAGTCCACGTGGAACTTAACTAATACACACATCCTACCCCATAACTGTTCACATAGGTCAATGGACAACTTTTGACTAGCTGACTCCGTTAGGCTGAAGTAGTAAGTGGAATCCTTCACCTATTTGGGTTACTCTTACTAACACTTCATTACAGTAGCAGAGACCTCAACCAGTTCTGCAGCCTGTTGTGCTAGGCACTGTATAAATATGACTAGTGCCCAGGGTTGCTGTGCATAACTTCTGTAGTAAACACCGTTTATCTGAATTCTTTTTACAGGTGGCGTGACCATCCAGAATATCCCTTCAGTGAAGAATACTGAAAAGAAGCATCACAAAGCATATTCAATGCAGCATTGCGAGGCTCTGTCCAAAACCACCTACCTTTTTAAAGGTGGTGCTTTCATGGGAAGGGAGACTTTTCCAGAACATCTCAATTAAAGCATGCATTAAATCACATTTCACTTTTCTCTTCAAACATTCCTTGTTGGGGATAATTCTGTTTAAGTTACTGCTAGGCCCAAACCATGAGAGCTGAACACCTTATTTTTTTATTTGGGGCTGGAGGAGGGAAGAAAATAATTGTAGGATCCAATATGTATCCTATTCGGTTTTAATGTGCTCTTTCTTTACAATAAAGATCAGAACATTCCTGAATGGTAGTGTTTCGATCAAGTCTCAAACAGTGGGGTGCAGGCCCATTGCTTCCTCAAATTGAATGCTGCTTGTCAGCTTACCATCCTCTTTGATCATCCAATGAAGCTGTAACATTGAATTTGTGACATCAGAAGAGTAGGCTGGCAGCACAAATACAGCATTACCAAGATCCAATGGAAAGGCTGGGTGGAAGTAGGTAATTACTTGGGCATTTAAAAAAAAATTGTCTACCAGAGGCTTCACTTCTGCATATAGTTTCTCTCTGCTTGAGTTGCAATGTGGGGGGGAAAACCCATCTCTTTAAAAGAGCTAAAAATTAGTCTCTCTTCTTTACATCAAACTGAGAATGTACTGCTTTAGCCTTCTTGCAAATTCCAAAAATGATGATCAACCCAAGAAACTATTCTTTTCAAAGCTCCAAAAACTCTTTTATAGTGTGACTGCAAATTCCTGACCCAGTCTTTCCTGCAGCAAATGTGACTTTAAAAGAGGTGTTTTGTTAATATCAAGGTCTTCATATTGCGCTTGGTGTAAGACAGTAGAAAACTTAAATACAATGGTAGAAAACAGATGGATGAAAGGAATCTGTCTGAACACAGGGGACAGGAGGGGGAGTGAGGGAAGCAAATTCCTATTTGTCTCTACTATCCCTAGGAAAAGGGTGAGAAATAATTCTTGTTGGCTTCCCTATACACAGTATATGTGGATTAAGGATGTTAAAATGTGGTTAATCGACTAGTCGATAGGCACTTCCGCATTCCTCCTTTGAAATGTACCATTTCAAAGGAGGAATGTGGAACTCTGCATACAGCCCGAGGCCAGCAAGAAGTCCTGCTGACTCCAGGCTGCATGCCCTGTGCCTGCTTTGAAATGCACAAGAGTCCCCAGCAGGGGCTTTGTGCATTCCAAAGCCATGAAGCCCAGAGTCAGCACAGGGGACTCAGTCCTCCACTGATCCCGGGCTCCATGCTATGCTGCTAGGAGCCCAGGGTTAGCTGGGGACTCCCCAGCTGATCCCCATTTCCCCGGCACTTCTCCAGAACCTGAGATCGGCTTCCCCAGCACTTCCCTGGGTTCCCAGGAAGTGCCATGCAGAACACAGGATCAGCTGGCCCGGGGCCCCAGTGCACCTTTGAAAGGCATGGAGGTGGCAGTTTCAAAGGGGCAGCCACAGCACAGCTGTGATCAGCTGTGCGGCAGCTTCCCCTTTAAAATGCTGCCTCTGCACCTTTCAAAGGGGACTGCCCAGCTAACCCAAGGCTCCCCACAGCATTTCCCCGGAATTTGAGATCAGCTAGGGACTGATCCTGGGTTCTGGGGAAATGCTACAGGGAGCCCGGAATCAGCTTGGCAGTCCCCAGCTGACCCCTGGGCTCCACAGCTGCCCCTTTGAAAGGTGCAGAGGCAGCATTTTAAAGGGGTAGCCTGCCATACAGCTGATCTGAGGATCAGCTGTGCAGTGGCTACCCCTTTAAAATGAGGCCATGGACTTTTAAAGTGGCTGTGGCACTGTCACTTTGAAGTACCCCTTCCCACCCCACCCCCACTTTGTCAAAATACTATCTGATAAGCAATTTCTTATTGGATAGTCAACTAGTCTTTTACATCCTTAATGTGTAATCCTGAATAATACTGCTAATGTGTAATTTCCTTCTGTTGACTGGACTAGAAATACTCTGAAGTCTAGTCTTGTGTAGGTATAGAATGTTTGTTGAAACAGAATCTATTGTTCCAACATCTTTCCTTTTTCTAGTAATGTTTTCTTATCTTGAGAAGTTTACCTGTTTAACTCCCCCTTACTTAAAATATCTGCCTTCTAATTGTAAGTTGAACTGAGACATTAAAGGGGATTTTTTTTTTTAGCAAACAGTATTGCCACTTCTCTATTAGATTCCCCTGGAGTGACATATGGTATCCAAATATTATGCAGGTATTTATCGTATCTTTTCTTTAAGAGTATTTCTTGTAAATCAACAGTACAACAACCCTTTTTTTCAGTAGGCAGAGTACCCCTTCCCTTTTTGTTGGATTGGCCATCTCCTGAAAATTAACAATCATGACATTAATAGAGTCTTCCATGAGTACCACGTCTGCTCACACTCAGTATATTATCTTTTGTTCAAAGCAACCAGGCCTCTTCCCTGCCCCAGCCAGATGCGAGCTCTCCAGTATATTTGTGCCTCTTTAAAGAAGCCATCTGGGAATTATAACTTAGCCTGCTTATGCTCCTGCATATATTAGATTAAAAGACTGAAGCTCACTGGAAAAACAAAGGAGCTGGCAGTTAAATGGAGCTTTGTTGTAATGATCCCTTTAGAATTCAAGAGCAGGATGAAAATTTCCGGAAGAGAAAAACAATGCAGAAAGGAGCAATAGAAGTGTTCCCTGTATACTGCACAGGCAGCAGAGAGGGGGATCCCTATAAATAAGGCGGCATTCCAGCAAAATGAGACCTATTTAAGAAGAGTGGTTGGTTTAAAATACATTTTGTTTTGGGCGACTTAAAGCTACCACATCTAGTACAAACAATTAAGGCCATGCAAACACAGAGGCTATGTCTAGACTACATCCCTTTTTCGTAAGAGGGATGTAAATTAGACATATCACTATTGCTAATGAAGCGGGGATTTAAATCTCCCCTGCTTCATTAGCATAAAAATGGCTGCTGCTTTTTCCCCCTTATTTCAAGAGGGATAAGGGATCTTTCGGAAAAGGCTTTATTTTCCGCAAGATCAGCGTCTAGACTGGTGCTTTTTTCCAACAAAGCTCCGTGTGGAAAAAAAGCGGCAGCCATTTTTATGCTAATGTAGCGGGGGAGATTTAAATCCCCGCTTCATTAGCAATTGCAATACGTCTAATTTACATCCCTTTTACAAAAAAGGGATGTAGTCTAGACATAGCCGGAGCTAGTAAACAAAAATATTATGAAAAAGGCACTGAAACTGCTAGGCAGAAAGTTTAAAAAAAATAGGATAAACCAGCCAGTCCTCTTGCTAGAAATAGAGAGATTTAGTAACTGGCAGCAAACAGATCTCTTGAACAATTGCTTCTGTTTTCCAAATTGTATCAGAACGTCCAAATCCTGAACCTATAAATAGCTGTTTGAAAAGTGTAAACCACAGTTAGCTCTCAGAGGATGAGGTGGTAGCTCTTGCTGGGCTAATAGCTGCAGATAAAGATGAAGATATAATCAAGACATTAAAATCCAATACAGCTCCACATTTTCTAGGGAGTAGCTATAATGCTCTAAAGCTATGCTGTCCAACCAGTTCTGAAGTAGTAGCCACTATAGTAGTCAACTAGCCACATTCAACCAGCCCACTAGCCACATGTGGCTAGCATGTTGGACACCATGCCTCTAAAGTAATCCCCTTTTAACTGGATTGTTTAAAGGTATATTGCAGGGAAATGAGTTTCCAGATTCCTGGAGAGGGGCAAAAAAGTATGGTCACATACATCATTTAAGTGCATGTCCACTTGACCATTATGGATGTTAAAATTTACACCAACTCACTTTTAAAGCACTTGGATGAGGGGAAATTGATCAGGAATAGTTAACATGGATTCACCAAGGGCAAGTCATGCCTGACAAATCTGATTAGCTTCTATGATGAGGTAACTGGCTCTGTGGACATAGGGAAGTCGGTGGGTGTGATATATCTTGACTTTAGCAAAGCTTTTGATATGGTCTCCCACAATATTCTTGCCAGCAAAGTAAGAAAGTATGGATTGGATAAATGGACTGTAAGGCAGATAGAAAGCTAGCCAGATTGTTGGGCCCAACAGGTAGTGAGCAACGGCTTGCTCTCAGGTTGGTAGCCAGTTTCAAGGGGAGTGCCCCAAGGATCAGTTCTAGGGCTGGTCAACATCTTTATTAATGACCTGGATGAGGAGATGGATTGCACCCTGAGCAAGTTTGCAGATGACACTAAGCTAGGGGGAGAGGTAGATATGCTGGAAGGCAGGGATAACGTCCAGAGTGACCTAGACAGATTAGAGGATTGGGCCAAAAGAAATCTGATGAGGTTCAACAAGGACAAGTGTAGAGTCCTGCACTTGGGATGGAAGAATCCGAAGCATTGTTATAGGCTAGGGACCGACTGGCTAAGTAGCAGTTCTGCAGAAAAGGACCTGGGGACTACAGAGGATGAGAAGCTGGATAGGAGTCAACAGTGTGCCCTTGTAGCCAAGAAGGCTAATGGCATATTAGGTTGCATTAAGAGGAGCACTGTCAGCAGAGCTAGAGAAGTGATTATTCCCCTTTATTTGGCACTGGTGAGGCCACATCTGGAGTACTGTGTCCGGTTCTGGGCCCCCCACTACAGAAAGGACGTGGATGCACTGGAGAGGGTCCAGCAGAGGGCAACCAAAATGATTAGGGGGCTGGAGCACGTGACCTATGAGGAGAGGCTGAGGAATTTGGGCTTATTTAGACTGCAGAAGCGAAGAGTGAGGGGGGATTTGATAGCAACCTTCAACTTCCTGAAGGGAGGTTCCAAAGAGGATGGCGAGAGGCTGTTCCCAGTAGTGACAGATGGCAGAACAAGGAGCAACGGTCTCAAGTTACAGTGGGGGAGGTCTAGGTTGGATATTAGGGAAAAAATTATTTCACTAGGAGGGTGGTGAAGCACTGGAATGGGTTACCTGGGGAGGTGGTGGAATCTCCTTTCCTAGAAGTTTTTAAGTCTCAGCTTGACAAAGCCCTGGGTGGGATGATTTCGTTGAGGTTGGTCCTGCTTTGGGCAGGGGGCTGGACTTGATGACCCCCTGAGGTCTCTGCCTGCCCTAGGATTCTATGAGCCTATGACTAGCAAACAGAGTGAGTGTGTTATCTTTCCCAATATGTTCACCTAGATCCTATGGAGTCATTGCTGGTAGACACCTATCTGATGATAGCTAAAGAAGTCTGCATTTGATTCACAACTCTTATTTCTAGCACATCTCTCGTACACTCAGGGCCAACCTGAGCCCTTTTGGCATCCTGGGCCCAGGCACTCGGCACCGCCCCCGGGGTGCATGCGCTGCCCAGCCCTGCCCGGACAGTGCTGCTGACGCACGTGCAGGGCCCTGGAGCCGTGTGGGGAAAGGCACTGCTGGCCGGTGCTGCGGGAGCCGGGCGCGTGGTGCCTGATGGCAGCTATAAGGGAGGACGTGCACCCCTTACAGCTGCCACCAGGCACACCCCCCCCCCCCCCATTGGTTGGTGGCTCTCCCATGCCTCAGTCAGGCTCTGTGTACTCTAGTCTTTTATAGGCTGGGGGAAGCTACTTAGCAGCCTACAACCAGCTGGCATGGGAGTCCCTCAGGCAGATGTTGGTAAGGTTTGGTTTTGGAAAGCAGTGTCATAGGGGCATAATGATCCCTCTGCTTTGGTTAATGGTCTTCAATACCCTCCTCTTAATTTGTCTAGGGGTATGAGACAGGGTTGCTCATTATCCCCCTGTGGTTTGCTCTGCCAGTGGAGCCATTTGCAATAAATTTGAGAAACAGCCCCTGGGGAACAGGCATCAGAATGGCTTCTGGCTTAGCACATCAAATAGCTTTGTATGCGGACACTGTCTTGTTATCTTTGCTCACAGGGCCCAGCAGCCTCATTAAAAATTACAGAACAATTGACTCTGGCATTTGGTCTAATATCAGGCTTCAAAATAAACTACCAAAACTCTGCAGTTTTAGGAAATAATATCCCCAAAAGGGTCAAAACAAACTATTGTTCACTACATACATGTAAATGAGTAAAAGACTCTTTAAAATATTTAGGAATGAATATTGTGGAGAATCACTGGCATATTTTTAAGGCAAATTACTTTCCCCTGTGGAATAAAGCCTTAGCTCACGTTTCTTCTATTCCTCTTTCTTGATGTGACAGAGTAGCCTTAGTAAAAAGGCTTCCTTAAGGCCCTGCCCGCTTTGTTCTTCTCTCCATCACTTGCTATCCCCAGCCCTTATATACTGTGGCTGTGTCTACATTGGCACCCTTTTCTGTAATGGGATGCTAATGAGACACTTCGGAATTGCAAATGCCGCGGGGGATTTAAATATCCTCTGCCGCATTTGCATGAACATGGCTGCTGCTTTTTTCTGGCTCGGGGTTTTGCCGGAGAAAAGCGCCAGTCTAGACGGGATCTTGCAGAAAATAAAGCCTTTTCCGGAAGATCCCTTATTCCTACTTGAAAGGGATGCCTCCTACTTGAAAGTAGGAATAAGGGATCTTCCGGAAAAGGGTTTATTTTCCGCAAGATCCCATCTAGACTGGCGCTTTTCTCCGGCAAAACCCCGAGCTGGAAAAAAGCGGCAGCCATGTTCATGCAAATGCCGTGGGGGATGTTTAAATCCCCCGCGGCATTTGCAATTCCGAAGTGTCTCATTAGCATCCCTTTTCCGTAAAAGGGATGCTAATATGTAGACACAGCCTGTCAGGGTATGGCTATACTGCTGCTTTTTTTTTTCTGATTCTTCTGTAGGAAAAGGTTTTTCCAACATTTGGCCTGTCTAGACTGGGCCAAATGTCAGAAAACCCCCTTCTTTCGGAAGACCCCCATATTCCTCATGGAACAAAGAATACAGGGGTTGACAAAAGAGCATGTTTGCTCTTCTGCTTAAAAAAAAAAAAGTGGAAGAACAAACGCATCCCTGGATGTGGAAGAGTTTTTCCGGGATACCTGTGGTATCGCGGAAAAACTCCTGCACGCTAGCCATACTCTCACCAGGATGTGTCTGGGGTGGGAATGCGGGATTTGGGTGTGGGAGGGAGTGAGAGGTGCAAGCTCTGGGAGGGAATTTGGATGCAGGAGGAGGTGGAAAAGGGGATGCTGGCTTGGGGAGGGGGCTCCAGGCTGGGGAGTGTTGGGGTCAGGTGGAGGGTTGGGATTCTGAGCAAGCCACAGGCTTGTGGCTGTGAGGGTGCAGGAGTTTGAGTTGGGATGTGTGAGGGGCTCAGGGAAGGGAGGTTGGGGATATGATGGCTCAGGACAGATTTGCAATGGGTGGATGGTGCAGAAGTATTGTGGCAGAAGACTGAGGAGGTGGGGGTGCAGGCGTTTGGGGATGTGAGAGGCTCAGGACAGGGGGTTCCAGTGTATGATAGGCTCAAGTCCCAGCACGCGCCTCCTCCAGAGACTTACCCACTCCCCCTGTGCAGGACATCCCTAGCATGCTACAGACCTGGGTTTGGGCGAGGGGGAACATCCAGGACACTTCCTGAAACCCTGGAAGTGGTGCACAGCTGCAGGACTTCTGTCCACCCTGCAGGAAGCTGGCACTACCTACATTGTTGCTGGAGGTAGCGTCAGTGGGATTTCTTGGGAGGTGGGGAGAAATGGGGGCGCCCAAAATGCCTTGCGATCGACTGGTCGAGCCCTCCTGATCAACCAGTCGATTGCGATTGATGGGTTGCTGACCATGGCGGTATGTAGACTGATTGCTGGTGGCTCTTTTTTCCATTTCCATGAGCACTTTACAATTTCCACTGGCTCTTTCTGTGATAGAGCATCTCAAGGATTACAGTATAACTTTAATAATTTGGGCCAGGTACAGGACTCTCACATAATGTGGGACCCTTGAGAGATATGTTATGTGGTTATAAGAAGGGCAGTCGACACAGCAGTTACCATATTTTCATTGTGAAAGAGCCCAAAGGCTACTTGTGGTTAGGATTAGGACCCCCATTGACCTGGGATGCTGTGCAAAGACAGGATGATATGGACATCTTGCAAATTAACTTGAATCAAGTGAGAGAAACACGTGACAAAGAGCAGGAGGGGAGGGAGGATAATGGTAAGAAACAATGTGATCACTCTGGCAGGTATAGACACAACTGGGGTGGTTCCAAATCATTTGAAAGGTTGGGGTTTTTTTAATCTGATAAAATCAGCAATCTCCGACTGCTGCTCAATCCAGATAGCATTTGAATGATTGCTTGTAGGCATCACAGCAAAAGTGTGTCTAGAAGAGAAAGCAGTGGCCTCAATGAATAATTAAGGGTTTAAAAAAAGTAGGAGGGCTATTTTCTCTTATTCATGGCCCCATTTCTGCACTTTCTATGGCTGTTTATTTCCCCGTTGGCCGGTAATGAATTGTAGCTTTTGTTCTTTTCCCAAACCATTTTGGAAGGGCAACAACCATTATCAGTGAAATACTAGTTAAGATTTGTCCAGCTGTGGTCTTCCTCCCCTGAAATACATTTAAACTCTATTCGGTGTTCTTATTCATACAACTATGCATTGACGGGAACTCTCCCCTCCCTGCCAAAAACAAAACTAGGGAGTGGCTAAAAAGCTGGTTTTGATGGTCATGGATGGGCCCAAGCACATTCTCAACCCTGCTCTGACTGACTGTTTCCAATATTTGGGTATTCATATCCAGGGGCTTGTAACCAGATTGTTCCCTAGGAGCACCTTTAAGCAGGCTCCCTATCTCCATGTTTGCTCTTTTTTCTATTAGGTTATTTCCACACAGGGTTCTGCAAAATCAGAGCTATTTATGGACACGATGGCTACGTCTACATTGGCCCCTTTTCCGGAAGGGGCATGGTAATTTTTGAAATTGCAATAGGGAAATGCGTGGGGGATTTAAATATCCCCCGCGGCATTTAAATAAAAATGTCCGCCGCTTTTTTCCGGCTTTTAGAAAAGCCGGAAAAGAGCGTCTACACTGGCCCCGATCTTCCGGAAAAAGCGCCCTTTTCCGGAGGATCTTATTTCTACTTTGTAGACGCTCTTTTCCGGCTTTTCTAAAAGCCGGAAAAAAGCGGCGGACATTTTTATTTAAATGCCACGGGGGATATTTAAATCCCCCACGCATTTCCCTATTGCGATTTCAAAAATTACCATGCCCCTTCCGGAAAAGGGGCCAATGTAGACGTAGCCCATGTGACTAGGCCCTAAACCACCATTGGAATCTTCCCAATAAATCTAGAGTCATGGTGTGAACAGCAGTAAACAAAGAGAAAAGCCTTGAAGAACACTTGTAGCAAGGAGACAAAGAGTTAAATGCCCGTGTGAGAAACAAAGGCCAATGCGATTCCTCACAAGACAAACCATGGCATTCAA
This sequence comes from Pelodiscus sinensis, assembly GCF_049634645.1. Lineage (NCBI taxonomy): Eukaryota > Metazoa > Chordata > Testudines > Trionychidae > Pelodiscus > Pelodiscus sinensis. The sequence goes on from NC_134711.1 coordinate 101,460,520, forward strand.
ATCCTAGCAGGCTAACCTTACAGTACTTGGCTCCTGGCAGGAAAAAGCTGAAGTCCTATGAGGACAAACTGATCTATTCCTGACAGGACAAACAAATGTAGGTTGTTCCAGGACAACCTAGAAGAATCCTGCTAGGACAAACAAACAGGCTGGCATCTGTCTCTGGACAAATCAAAGGCAGTCAGGAATTTTGCTAATAACTTTTTTTGCTATTTGCCCACTGAGCAGCAGGAAAGGACTTGTGATTTTTTTTTCTGTGTAGTCCTTGAAGTAGCCTGATCACTTCAAATTAAAACCTCAAGACCACACAAGAACAGCCTAAACTTCCCGTGGACTCCTGTACGAAAAGTGATGAGGTAGAACAGTAAATGCATACAGAGGTGCTTTCATCATGCAGATGTGTGCGCACAAACTCATGTTTAAGAAAGTGAGAGGTAACTAGCACAGGCAGAGCCGGCCCTAGGGAAAATGGCGCCCTGGGTGAACTTGCATTTTGGCACCCCTGCCTCTCCCCCCTCATTCCAGGAATGCCCCCCTTCCCCCATTTCCTTTGGAAGCTGCTCAGTCCCTTGCACCCCTGAGTACTGGGCTATTGTCTCCCCCTTGCAAAAGGAGTTGTCACAGTCCTTCTTGGCCAAGCCCTTCCTTTATATGGGAAATGGATTGTTTTAGATTATATATTTTCCTGGAAGATACGACACACAGAAGGCAGGCTGCTATGTATGAATGGCATCCAACTGTGAAATGAAACAGTGGGCAAAAAACCTGAGTGTGTCACTCACCCTTCAGTGGGTTCTTTCTCCACAGTTTGAGCTGCTCTGCAGAAGCCCTGACAGCTCCCTTGCTGCAGCAGCACTTGCCCCTTATGCCTGGTGCTTGGCCTGCAGCTCATGGCGAGCTCCATGCTGTCAGATGGGGGCTGCATCTTGCCCATGGCCCTCCTGCAGCCCTCTCATTTCAGATTGTGGTGGGGTTGTCCTGTCATTTCAGATTGTGGTGGGGCTGAGGAAGGCAACTTTAACTGTGATTCAGAGGATGCTTAGGCACCTGAAATTGTTTTGTTTGTTTGCAAATAACTTAGGGTATGTCTACACTAGCCCCCTAGTTCAATCTAGGGAGGCTAATGAGGGTGACCAAAATTGCAAATGAAATGCAGGATTTAAATATCCCGCGCTTGATTAGCATATTCCCGGCCGGTCGTCATTTTAGAAATTGACTAACCCGAAGTAACTGCCTGTGTCTACATGTGGCAGTGAAATGGGATTCCGAATTAAAGCCCTAAATCAAATTAGCTGTTAAACCTCACTCCAGGAGGAATAACAGCTAATTCGATTTAGGGCTTTAATTTGGAATCCCGTTTCACTGCAGCATGTAGACACGGGCAGTTACTTCGGGTTAGTCAATTTCTAAAATGGTGACTGGCTGGGAACATGCTAATGAAGTGCTTTAAATCCTGTGCTTCATTTGCAATTTCAGTCACCCTCATTAGCCTCCCTAGATCGAACTAGGGGGCTAGTGTAGACATACCCTTCGGAATTAGCTGATTTCACAATACACACAAATTCTGAAATATTTCCATCAGTAATAATTAAACTATTTACAGGTAGGGCAAGCAAAAAAAAAATGCTGCTTGAGAACTCGTTAGAATTAAAATTCAGAGATATAAACTTCTGAACTGAAGTTGTTACAACTGGATGAGGGAATGAATAGTTAAATCAACAAATCATGTCTGGTATTAGGATATATATTTGTATATTTTGATATGTGATATAGAGGGTTTTTTTGCTGGTTTTTTGTAGTCATGTTAGTGCCTGGGATGAGAGCCACAAGGAGAGTGAAGTACTATCTTTAATTGGACCAAATATGGTTGGAGACAGAAACACCTTTGGAACTCCTCAGAGCTCTTTTCCAGGTCTGTGAAGCTCAAAAGGGCTAATCTCTCACCAACCAAAGTTTGTTCCAAAATAATAATACAAAGATATTACCTCACTCACCTTGTCTCTGTTTGTATTTTAAAGCTTGAACTCTTTGCATCTCAACTTCAGCTGACTCTAAAACTTATCACACCCTCCATAATTTCTCACAACTGTGAAAATTATAAAAAGACAGAAAGCTTAAAAACATACTACACAAAGTAATACAAAATTAAAAGTGCATGCTACCAAGCCTTTTTTATAAGTCAGAGCCGCAGAGGTGAAGCATTGTATAGGGGGTAGGGTGACGGGGCAGAGCCTATATTCCTTCTGGGTATGTCTACACTAGCCCCCTAGTTTGAACTAGGGAGGCTAATGTAGGCATTCGAAGTTGCAAATGAAGCCCGGGATTTAAATATCCCAGGCTTTATTTGCATCTGCCCATCCGGGCGACATTTTTAAATCCCCCTAGTCCGAACTAACTGCCTGCAGCTACACGCGGCAGTCAAACGTTAACTCGAACTAAATCCTTAGTTCGAGTTAACTGTTACACCTCATGGTAACTTGAGGTAACTAGTGGTCCTTAGTAACTAGTGGTCCTTGTTACACCTCATGGTCCTTGGTAACTAAGGACTTAGTTCGAGTTAACGTTTGACTGCCGTGTGTAGCCGCGGGCAGTTAGTTCGGACTAGGGGGATTTAAAAATGTCGCCCGGATGGGCAGATGCAAATAAATCCCGGGATATTTAAATCCCGGGCTTCATTTGCAACTTCAAATGCCTACATTAGCCTTCCTAGTTCGAACTAGGGGGCTAGTGTAGACATACCCTCTGAGTTTAAGGGCCTGATTGAAACTGCAAGTCACAACAATCACAAATTATCCTCAGATCTTCACAGTAGGAATCCGAGTGACGTCCAGAGAATGAAGAAGGTTTGCAAGTTAAGATGGGAGTGAAGATGATTTCCTTATTCTTAATCTTGATGCAACAACACTGTGCCCAACAACAGCTTTGACAAGGCCCCCCTGCACTGAGACACATCAGCATACTGATAAGTGCAACTTGTAGTGAAAATATAAACAAAACAAGATGTTGTGGATAGTGATCAAGAGTTGAATGAAAGGTGTGTGTTGCAGCGAGCCAGGCAGATGCTACACACGATGACTCAGTTTCCTCTCCTGTTAGGGGCACATGGGAGAGCTGATTTCAGTAAAACTCACTTATCTCCTCTGTACCTACCACCTGCCTCACATTGGAGAAGCAGCAGCAGCCCCCCGCCCCACACTAAAAAAAAAAGTGAGTGAAGCTTCTGATCTATCCAGGGGTGCAGGGGGACAGGAACTTCAGCTGCTGATGTGGGGCACAATTTAAAGGTTTCCCCCAACAACTCAAGTGTCATACCTTCTCCCCAGTCAGTAGCCCAACTCTACCCCTCAGTTCCCATATGGGGCTCTTAGGGGGGAAGGGGAAAAAAGGGGGATAGACTCAGGGTACAACTAGACTACAGAGCTTTTCTGGGATACCTCTGGTATCCCGGAGAAGCTCTGCCATGTCCAGAGAATGCGTCTGCTTTTCCAAAAAAATTTCAGAAAAGCAGATGCATTTTTTCAACTTCTACATAAACCTTGTTCTACAAGGAAGAAGGGATGTTCTGAAAGAGGGGTGTTTTTTTCAACATTTGGCCCCGTGTAGACAGGCCAAATGTTGGAAAAGTCTCTTTTGGAAGAAAAGCGGAAAAAGATATGCAAATTGCTGTTTGCAATTTGCATCTTTTTCTGACTCTTCTTTGTAGTGTAGACACAGCCTCAGGCCTGCTCCACACTAACACACATCCAGATAGCAGGGCTGCTCCAAATCCCAGCTAGCCAGAACAGAGAGAAGCTGCATGTGCGCACACACACACACCTTCCTTTGTAGTGTAGAGGTACTCTATGTGCTTTTGTGGGTGACACACTTCATCAGATGAGTTGGAGTGGAAATAATAGAATCCAAGGTATATATAATAGCAAAAGCAGCTACTTGTCAATTTTAGGACCTATGTTAATGAAGCTAATTAAGTAGGTTGGAGATGTCCAATGTATAGCTTTTAATGTGAATGTCATGGCTCTAGCTTCGATCCAAGACATGCCACATAATCAATTGTCTACAGCTGAGCCCTAAGATACAACTGTATCTGCTCCAATCCCACAGACAGACACAAACACCTACAAGGTCAGTATCAAGCATTCTTAAAAATTAAATACCCACCTGGGGAAGTGAGAAAACAGATTGATAGAGCCAGACGAGTACCCAGAAGTCACCTATTTCAAGACAGGGCCAACAAGGAAAATAACAAAACACCACTAGCCATCACCTACAGCCCCCATCTCAAACCCCTCCAGTACATCATTTACAATCTACAGCTTATCCTGGAAAATGATCCCTCACTCTCACAGACCTTGGGAGACAGGTCAGTCCTTGCCTACAGACAGCCACCCCAATGAAGCAAATACTTATCAGCAACTACACATGACATCCTAGATATACTCACCCAGGAACCTACCCTTGCAACAAAGCCCATTACCTACTCAGTCCATATATCTAAATAAGCAACAGCATCACAGGACCTAACCACATAAGCCACAACATCCAGGGCTCATACAGCTGCGCATCTTCTAATGTGATTTACGCCACTTAGTGCCAGGAATGTGCCTCTGTCCTGTATATTGGCCAAACTGGACAGTCTCTGCAACAAAGGATAAATGGACACAAATCAGATATTAGGAATGGTAACACATAAAACTGTAGGGGAACATTTTAACTCCTCTGGACCCTCTATCATGGATTTAAAAGTAGCCATTCTTCTACAATGAATTAACCAATTACAGAGAGAGATGGCTGAACTGGAATTCATTTACAAATTTGATGCTGACAACCTGGGCATGAATAAAGACATTAACTGGTTAATGCACTACAAAGCCAATTTTCCCAGCCTTTGACATTCACATTTTCACTTCAAAAGCTATGAATGGGACACATCCAGCCCACTTAATTAGTTTCATTAACACAGGTCCTACAATTGACAAGTAACTGTTTTTGCTGTTACACATATTTTGTATTCTCTTATTTCCACTCCAACTCATCTGATGAAGTGGGTTTTACCCACAAAAGCACATAGGGTACGTCTAGACTACAAAGGAAGATCAAAGATGACACTGTCGATCTTCCAGCTAATTTGAAGTGACAGGGGCATTCCCGTTGATCCTGGTAACCCTGCTTTCACAAGGAGTAAGGGAAGTCAAAGGAAGAGTGTTCTTCCTTCAACTTCCTGCAGTGTAGACGGTGCCAAAAGCTGAGTTAAGCTACTTCGACTTCAGCTACGCAACTAATGTAGTTGAAGTTGCGTATCTTAATTCAACTTTGTCCCATAGTGTAGACGTACCCATAGAGACTAACAAATGTATAGGATTAAGCCCTGGTCTACACTAGGGAGTTATTTCAAAATATCAAGCGGAGCGTCCACACTACCAAGTCCGTTATTTAGAAATAAGAAGCTGGTCATTTTGAAATAACAACTCCTGCTTTCCATGAGGAATAATGCTAATTTCAAAATAATTACTTTGAACTAGTGGTAGTGTGTATGTGCCACTGCTGCCATTAACTACTCCCTGGAGTCATTCAAAGTAATTACTCCCCAGTGCTTCCTGGGGCCCTAAGTCGAGGTAGGGTGTTCACATTAAGAAGGCTTGTCTCGCACTAGTTTCGAGGCTTCCTTGTAGTGTGGACACGCTCTTTGGAAATAGTTATTTTGGGAGCTGTAATTTGGAAATAAGTTATTTTGAATAATTTCCAAGTGCAGTCATGCCCTAAAGTACCACAGGACTCCTCATTGTTTTTTCTGTCAGTGCATCCAGCTCTGCTCAGCAGGACCATCTAGTAGTCCAGTCCTCAGGCTTTCCTTCGTAGAGATCTGTAGCTGTGCAGTGAATTGGTAATGAGTAGTACGAGAGTCAACATACTCATTTCATATGTGAGCTAAAGCAGGATTGGCAGGTTGGCCTCTAGGAGCAATATTGCACTAACACAGTCTCTATGCTAAGCTGCGTCTTGTTTCAGCTCTTCCCACTGTTCTGTCAGTCCCTTGCGCAGAATTCTCAATAAAGGGCTTTTAAATGTGCAAAGAAAGAATAATATTTAATATTTCCGTGCCTGATGCCCAACGTTCCATGGGAGCCATAACAAAAAATAACTATGAGCAATTCTCACAACCGGACAACATATCCCAAAGTAAACACAGGGCAGAGCAGAGCGGAAAAGGGATGCATACACCCAGCTTGACAAGAGAGCTGGGTTTTGCTCCACAGACTTCAAAGCTAAAAGAGAACATCAAACCAAGCAGAGGCTGAGGAGGATGCAAATCCTGCCTTGAGGCAAATACACAATCATTTACAAAAGACTTGAAGACTCCCATAAACCTAAAACCTCTCTCATGCTGGCCAGAGGCCTGAAGCAAGGGGGCGTGTGCCAAATACAGCAGTTCTAGGACACCGGAGAGACTTTTGCTCTCTGTTATGCTGCTTTCACTCAGAATATGTTTGTTTGTGTCAGCAGAATTACTCCAACTTTACACCAGTGTAATAGAGCAGATTCAGGGCCATATTTCCTGCCCCAAGGAACACACAGTGCAACAATTCCCTCTCCCTAATTGAGAGCTCTAGAACTATTGCACTGTGATGCACGGTCATAATCCCAAGTTTGGATAAATACTATTCAGTTTACATGCAGCGACCTGTACATCTTCAAAGGGCTTTACTGGGGAGTCTGCCTTTCTCGCCAGGCCATATTGTCTCAGGTGCAAGAGAGAACACTGAAACGAGCGTTCCCCTCAGTTTAAAACAGTGGAGGGTGCTGCCAATGCATCCTCCGAAATAAAATAATTTCATTTTAGTATTATTAACTAGAAGGCTTACCCAGTCCTTCAGGGCAGGAGCCTGGTGGCGTGGGGGGTGCAGGAGTCAGGATGGAAGGTTGAGGAGTGGCTCAGGGCAGGGGGCTGGGAATGTAGGCGAGTGTCAGGGTTGGGATGAGGAAGGGCTCAGGGCAGAGAATGGGGGGCACAAAAGTCAGGGTAGGGGTCGAGGAGGGGCTGAAGGCAGGGGGTGAGGGTGCAGGAATCAGGGCCAGGGGTTGCGAGGTGGAGAAGTTCAGGGAAGGGGGTAAGCTCAGTGCAGGAAGGCTGGCTGCCAGCTTCTCCGTGGGGGCAGTTTGGGGCTGTGGAGACCACCCACTAATTTGTCCCTGGTGAGGTGTGGCTGCACACTCTGTCTGCTGGCTTGTCCCTGGGGCTCAGGGAGGGATCTGATCTGGGGGACAGACCTTAAAGGTTTGCAGCAGTGTAATTACGCTGATGTCGCCAGCTAAGATTTTATGGCAGCCTGTAATGCAGAAACTCCAATCAATATAGTAACATGTGAATTTCCTCAATGGAGGCAAGACCTTGGACAGGATGGAAAATAGCAGAACAAAGTTTCCAACAGGTGCCTCATATCCTGGCAGGTCATAGCTATTACCTGATCCCACAGTTGTGTTTTCAAAGCTTTTCTCTGCAATGGCACCTGCCTTCCTCCTGGTTTCATATCCCAGGGGCCATATTTTAATTCTAGAATACTTTTGATGTCTCTGTACATGTTGAAAATGTTTGATTTGTTTTATTACAGCACCTCAAGCAAGCAGCAGCTGTCCCTTTTGAGGGTACCACTCTCTAACTGTCGCTGGGGACAGCAGCTAGCTTGCAAGTAACAAATTAGTTTTAAAGAAATGGCCAATTAGCTGTATATAGAGCAAAGGAGCCAAACTGTGTCTACAGATGTTTCTGCTGCCTGTGTGCCATCATTGACAAGCTGGTAACAGCACATAAAATCTCAGCTAGTTATGTAACCTGCAGGAACCATGTGGAGGGAGGCTATTTTCTGTATATGTTCCAAATGTTCTGTGTACACAGCTTTTCCTTGGAAAGATTCACCCACTAGTTCTTGTGCAATGTTTCCTTGAGGGAAAGTGCCTGTGCAAATATTCATTACATCACAGGCTTAACATTATTAAGTGGTTCAAAGTATTTAAGTGTGGACTTGCATTTTGTTTCTTTGAAGTATTAGGTTTTATTATCATATATATAGTAGCCCAATGTCTGAGAGTCTGTAACACTGTAGCATTACAGACTCGCCTCTGGGGGTCGCTCTTGCCTCCCGCTGTGGCGCTCAGCTAAGTTCTGCACTGCTCCACTGGGCCGCGACGGGGGAGCAAGTGGCACAAGCAGCCATTTAGGCTCCGCGCTCCCCGTGCTGCATGAGCAGTTTGGGCTCCGCAGCCCCGCAAATGAGAAGCAGGAGGGGGAGGAGAAGAGAAAGGGACAGTAACAGGCAGGAGGGGGAGAAGAGAAACAGAGATGGAGAGAGAGGCAGGAGGTGGAGGAGAGCTGAGAGAGAGAGGGGGAGGCAAGAGGAGGAGCAGGAGGCGCGAGAGAGAGAGAGATGGACATGAAGGAGGGTCCCGAAAATTCCCATTGTATGATGGGTTTTTGGCTAGTTGTCATAATAGTAACCCTTAAAATACTGCTTAGCTAAATGCTTTTCTACCAACAAGTTGGACGGGTTGAACTTCTCTAGTCCTGTACCCTCAGGACCTGACCGGTGCCGAACCAGATAATTTGCCAAGGCATGGGAGGTCAACATTGTCTGGAAGTGTTACCAACACTTCCACTGCTTACTGGGCTCTTGGAAGACATTTGGGGTAAATTAGAGCTAAACAACAGCGCAGAGCACTGACAGACATTACTGGTGACTGTAAACAAACTTTATGGGACCGCAGGAAACTTAGCCACACCCATGATAAGAGGACATCTGGCTAACTAAAATCATACTGGACCACGGATGTTGCCGGACCAGACAATGCCAGACTAGAGAGGTTCAGCCTATACTGAGATATTACACAGACCATTATATGTTCGTTTGCAATTGCCGCTACTTCTAACATCCCCCAAACTCAAATGCTCAACTCCCCCACAATCCTTAGAGAGTGATCCAATACCCTTGCAAATTGACTATGAAAAACCTGGATTTGTACCATAACCTGGCTCCCTTAAGTCTCATTTCAATTCAGCCCCAAGCTAGATAACCACTTCCATCTCTCCATCCCACTTATTCACTCGTAAAAACAATAAGTAGTCCTGTGGCACCTTAGAGACTAATGAAAACACATATAGTATGAACTTTCATGGGCAAAACCCACTTCTTCCAATGAGCATGAGTGGAGAAAAAGGGGCTTAACAGCTCATCTAAGGATGTGGGTTTGCCCACAAAAGCGTATGATACTATATGTACGTATTGGTTAGTCACTAAGGCAGGGGTGGGCAATCTGGCCCACCAAGCTGGTGGATCTGGCCCGTGGCCGCCCTGCTGCTGCCCCACCCCCAGGCCATTCAGGAAGTCTGTGAAGTCTTCCTGCTCCCACAAGAGCATGCGGCAGCTAGAGAGACACGCCCGCTGCTTTAAAACAAGCAGGGTCTCTCTAGCCATGCGCGCTTGCGGGGGTGAGGAGACTATTCGCAAACTCCCCCGCCCTCACTGGCCTGGGGGCAGGGAGAACGCACGAGGTCTCCTTCTGCTAGGTGCCTAGAGGGAACTGCCAGCTGTCTTAAAACTGCAGGTGTTTCTCTCTAGGGGGCGGGGTGAGAAGGGAGGGGGAAGACTTTCCACCTCAGGCCAATCAGGGTGGGGAGGAAGCACAAGAAGTCTCCTGGCCCCACTTCTTCCGCCGGAGGCCCTGCCCCTTCCAGGGTGGCCCCCTTTTAAGAATTTTTTTCCACCCCTGCTCTAAGGGTGTGTCTAGACTACAGAGTTTTGTCGACAAAAGTGGACTTTTGTCGACAAAACTATACCTGCGTCTACACTACCGCTGAGTTCTGTCGACATAACGTCGACAGAACTCAGCAGTTTTGTCGACGCTGGTAAACCTCATTTTATGAGGCATAACGCGTTCTGTCGACAGAAGGTGTTATTGCATGTAGGGTTGTGTCTAGACTACAGGGTTTTGTCGACAGAAGTTTTATCGACAGATACTGTTGACAAAGCTTCTGTCGACAAAGAGCGTCTAGACTACATCCAGTTCTGTCAACAAAGCAAGCTGCTTTGTCGACAGAACTGAATGTAGTCTAGACGCTCTTTGTCAACAGAAGCTTTGTCGACAGTATCTGTCGATAAAACTTCTGTCGACAAAACCCTGTAGTCTAGACGTACCCTAAGGTGCACGGGACTGTTTGTTGTGATTAAAGTTACAGACTAACATGACCACCCCTCTGAGACTCTCTCTTGTGACTTTTGTGTTGCCACATACCAGACTATCTACTCTAGTCAATCTTACTTCCCCACTGGACGTTCCACATCACACATACCTTTTCCCTGCTGCCCTACATCTGACAATAGCATCCAACCTTTTGGTTTCCTCCCCCTCACTAAGGACAAATGTTTGAGTTGGCCTGGCTCTCAGACCATCCACCCCCTACCTGAGCTACTTCCCATCTCTTACAAAATCTATGATCAGTTAAAAGAGTTTGTTTGGACTGAAATATTTCTCCTTGTAGTGTTTGTAACCCAATTATTGCCACGTTGTGCTAGTACATCACAGCCAGAAAGCAATGCTAACTATAGGTATTTTAATACCGTCTCTTTAAAATTAATCATGCACAATCACCAATGTCAGGGGCCTCTCTCGTAATGCAGATGCAGTCAGGGGCCTGTGCACAGAATCTGCAGGGCTCGTGACCTACCTAATAAAAGAAAAGTTGTGATTTACTTTGTATCCATGGTCTTTGTACTTCAGGAACCTGGAATGAGGCTGCAGTACACTCACAAGGCTGCCTGATTGTGTAAGAAAGCACAACACAAACTGGAAATGAGAGACAGCATCAGAAGGTGCCTTTTAGAGTGAAGTCAAACCTTGAAGATGGAATCTCAGCAGGCCGAAAGAGACACAATAAACCTGCTGTTGGGTAGAGGTACAGTTTACCCTAGAGCACCACAGGGCATTATACATAGCTGAGAGTGAGAAAGCTCACACAAGGGTGACAAGGAACAGGAGGTTACAAATTGCGGAGTTATTTTCAATGGAAAGGAGAAAAAAAGATAGACTGGACTTGATTGAAGAGATTCAAATTATGATATAAGGAGAACTGATTCATCTCTGCTGTGCCACCTACTGCATGAGACAAGATCAAAGGAGTAACCCTACAACCTAAGGGTAGTAAACACAGAACAAGGCATGAAAATGTTACTTTAATGTTAAGGCACCATCTGGAATTCACTGTTAGAATAGCTCAGTGCCAAATGCTGTGACTGCAGTTTTCAAAGTGGTGGATAAAGGTCACTAGTATTCAATAATATGGTTTGTGTGTGGATCTTAAGGAGTTTTCTCCCATGTTTACCCCATGAGTAGCATTTTTCAATTACATTGGTGGACAAATGAAGGGAGTCAGGCCCTCTTCTAAAGGAGCAGGTATTGCAGGACACTTGATGAAAGCCCAGTGAAACCTGCATGTGATACCTTTCTTGCTCAAAAGAGGCCTCAGTTGGAGTGTTGTGTCCAGTTTAGGGCCCCACATTTCAAGAAAGGTGTGGAGAAATTGGAGACAGTCACGAGAAGAGCAACAGAAATGATTAAAGGTCTAGAAAACATGAGCTATGAGGGAAGACTGAAAGAACTGGGCGGCTGCGTCTAGATTGGCATGATTTTCCAGAAATGCTTTTAACGAAAAAGTTTTCTATTAAAAGCATTTTTGGAACAGAGCATCTAGATTGGCACAGACGCTTTCATGCAAAAGCACGTTTTGCGGAAAAGCGTCCATGCCAATCTAGACGCACTTTTCTGCAAAAAAGCCCCGATCGCCATTTTTGCGGAAAACTAATCTGAGCTGTCTACATTGGCCCTTTTGTGCAAAAGCTTTGCGGAAAAGGGACTTTTGCCTGAATGGGAGCAGAATAGTATTTCTGCAAGAAGCACTGATTTCTTACAGTAGGAAGTCAGTGATTTTGCGGAAATTCAACCGACCAGTGTAGACAACTGGCAAGTTTTTTCCAGAAAAGCAGCTGATTTTCCGGAAAAACTGGCCAGTCTAGATACAGCCGGCTTGTTTAGTTTGGAAACAGGAAGACTGAGAGGGGACATGATAGTAGTTTTCAAGTACCTAAAAGAGTGTTACATTGAGGAGGGAGAAAAAATATTCTCCTTGACCTCTTATTTTAGCAGAAGAAGCAATGGCCTTAAATTGCAGCAAGGGAGGTTTAGGTTGGATAGTAGGAAAAACTTCCTAACTATCAGGGTGGTTAAACACTGGAATAAATTGCCTACGGGGATTATGGAATCTCCATCACTGGAGATATTTAAGAGCAGGTTAGATAGACATCTATCAGGGATAATCTAGATAGTGCTTGGTCCTGCCATGAGAGCAGAGGACTGGACTTTGATGACCTCTTGAGATCCCTTCCAGTTCTAAAGTGTTCCATGAAAACAAGGGCTACAGTACAGAAACAGAGCTTTCCCCTGAGTGACCTAACATATACATTCATGAGCATACACACATAGTGCTGCCTGTCCCTTCATGCTGCTGTGCTCTTGGAAGCTGACAAGGTAATACACTTTCCAAGAATCCTTCTCCCTTTGGGCCAAAAGTGATCCTAGAAGAAAGGAATTTCACTAACCAATTACAGAGAGGCTTCGTCTACACTGCCGGTTTTGCCAGCAGTGAGTATGCAAATGAGGTGTGGATTAGCATATTACATTGCCTCATTTGCATAATTTATGCACACGGTTTTGCACAAAGGGTTTTTGTGGAAAAAAATTAGTGTGGATGGGTGTTTTCCTGGAAGACGCATAAGGCTCTTGCAGAAAATGGGGTTTTTGTGGAAAAAAAAAAAAGGCCACACTACTGTTTTTCCCCACAAAAACCCTTTGCGCAAAAAAAACCCAACTGTGAATAAATTATGCAAATGATATGCTAATCCGCACCTCATTTGCATACTAGCTGCCAGCAAAACCAGCAGTGTAGACGTAACCAGAGAGTCTTTAGTATTGGAATTTATCTAGCTATTTGATACTTTTACCCTGGGCCTAAACTGGTTGGTGCATTACAAAGCCAATTTCTCCTGCCATTAACATTTGCATTTACACATCAAATGCTATGTAGGGACACATCCAGCCTACTTATTTAGCCTCATTAACACAGCTCTGAAAATTGAGTACTTCTGATTATAGATAGATAGATAGATATGTTCTGTTATTTTCATTCCAATTCATCTGATGCAGTGGGTTTTGCCCATGAAAGTTCATGATTTTGGTTAGTCTCTGAGGTGCCACAGGCTCACACATTGTTTTTGGCAAGGAAATTCGCCTCTCTCATGCTTCGTGTGAATTGAGGACTCTGATATGGATGGTATGTGGAAGACATTCACCTATGTCACCTTTCCTCTTCTGTTCAAATCTCTGCAGCATTAGCTGACCTTACCTCTGAGCAGAAAAGGACCAATTTGTTTTCTCCAAAGACCAAAGCAGACTGTAAAGAGCTTCAAAAAGATCGCAACACACCAAGTGATTAGGCAACAAAATGGCAAATTAAATTTAATGTTGATAAATGTAAAGTATTGGAAAAAATACATTGGAAAAAATAATCCCAACTATACCTACAATATGATGGGGACTAATTTAGCTACAGCTACTCAAGAGAGAGATTTCAGAGTCATTGTGGATAGTTCTCTGAAAACATCCACTCAGTGTGCAGCAGCAGTCAAAAAAGCCAGTAGAATGTTGGGAATCATTAAAAAGGGATAGAGACTATCTCATTGCCTCTCTATAAAACCATGGTACGCCCACATCTAGAATACTGCATACAGATGTGGTTGCCTCATCTCAAAAAAGATATATTGGCATTGGAAAAGGTTCAGAAAAAGGCAACAAAAATGATTAGGGGTTTGGAACGGGTCCCATATGAAGAAAGATTAAAAAGACTTGGATTTTTTATCTTAGAAAAGAGGAGACTAAGTAGGGATATGTTAGAGGTCTATAAAATCATGACCATGTGGCAAAAGTGAATAAGGAAAAGTTATTTACTTATTCCCACAATATAAGACCTAGGGATCACCAAATGAAATTAATAGGCAGCAGGTTTAAAACAAACAAAAGGAAGTTTTTCTTCACTCAGCAAACAGTCAACCTGTGGAACTCCTTGCCAGAGGATGCAGAGAAGGCTAGAACTTTAACAGGGTTCAAAAAAAGAGCTAGATATATTCGGGGAGGTTAGGTCCATCAATGGCTATTAGCCAGGAGGGTAGGAAAGATGTCCCTAGCCTCTGTTTCTCTGGAGGTGGGTGACAGGGGAGGGATCACATGAGGATTACCTGTTGTGTTCCCTCCCACTGGGGCATCTGGTATTGGCAGAAAGGATACTGGGCTAGATGGACCTCTGGTCTAACCCAGTATGGCCCTTCTTATGGTCTCCCTTGATTATCCTAGCTAAGGTGCTAACTTGAAAAGGGGCACTGTATTTTAGTTTTACCAAATTAGGAGAACCTTGATTCATTTAATTTGCTTCTCCTTTTCTGCCAGCTCCTAGAATGGTGGCTCTTACTTAACAAAGTCAGGGTGGAATAATATTAAGAGTCCTCTTCATTTTGAGTCAGAGAAAAGCTGATAATCTGCTTCCCTTAGGCTATAGCCAGGCCAGCTGCAGATAATTTAATCAACACAGGTGCAGCTGTCACCAATTAGTGAGGAAATGAGGCTGTAAGGGTAACTGCATCAAGATGGGCTAAAGTGATTCCCATGATGGAGATAAGGGCAGAGGGAGCCTTGTGACTTGTGAAACTGCAGCCCATGTGTATTTAGTTTTTCTTTTCTTTACTATAACATTTTGGTGTTATATATTTTCTCTCTACTACCTCTAAGTGTGCATCTATTTTTGTCATTGGGCTGGTGATGACGGCAATAGACGTAAATAAATTAGTATGTTATTGTCAAACTCCTTTGAAAACAAACTCCATTAGCCCCTTACTGTGCCATTTTATGTTTTCCAAATTGAAAAGATCCAAATGGGCAGCACCCAGAGAAGAGTCATATCCAGATGTCTACGGTGGCACAAACAATAGACTGCAAAATATAAAATGAAATTCTTTTGACAGCAAGTAACTTGACACAATCTGCTTGTAGCGTCACAGCTTGAGAGAATTAAAGGCTCCCTCTAGTCTAGTGGGCTGCTCTGGCTTTGTTATAGAGATCTTTTTTCTTTGTGATTTCATCTGCCAGCTACTTGAATTGGAGAGAATGTAGTGTCCTTATAAAATCAGATTTTACAAGTGAAAGCAAGAATCCAAACTGTAAAAGAAAGTTTCTGCTACATAAAGAGGATTGGACTTCTAAGTGCTCACTGGTGAAGGCCATAAGACAGAGTGGCAGACCTGAATCTATGATATATGCCATATGCATGCTGCTTAATTATTGAAATCATCCTACTTACAAGCAGCTGAATGTAAGAGCCATAAACAAAAAGGCTGCGTCTAGACTGGCAAGTTTTTCCGCAAAAGCAGCTGCTTTTGCAGAAAAACTAGCCAGCTGTCTACACTGGCCGCTTGAATTTGTACAAAAGCACTGACGTTCTACTGTCTGAAATCAGTGCTTCTTGCACAAATGCTTTGACGTTCCCGTTCGGGCAAAAGCCCTTTTCCGGAAATGTTTTTGCACAAGGGCCAGTGTAGACAGCTAAAAACTGTTTTGTGCAAAAAAGCCCCGATGGCGAAAATGGCGATCAGGGCTTTCTTGCCCAAAACCGCGTCTAGATTGGCACGGACGCTTTTCCGCAAAAAGTGCTTTTGCGGAAAAGCGTCCATGCCAATCTAGACTCTCTTTTCCGCAAATGCTTTTAACGGAAAAACTTTTCCATTAAAAGCATTTGCGGAAAATCATGCCAGTCTAGACGTAGCCAAAGGTTTTGGTAGTTGGTATTATAGTAGCACTGAGAAGCTCCAGTCTAGAGCATTTGCGGGAAAGAGCGTCTAGATTGGCACAGATGCTTTTCCGCAAAAGCATTTTTTGCAGAAAAGCGTCCGTGCCAATCTAGATGCAGTTTTGCGCAAGAAAGCCCTGATCGCCATTTTCGCCATCAGGGCTTTTTTGCGCAAAAGTTTTTAGCTGTCTACACTGGCCCTCTTGTGCAAAAACATTTCCGGAAAAGGGCTTTTTCCCCGAACGGGAACGTCAAAGCATTTGCGCAAGAAGCACTGATTTCAGACAGTAGAACGTCAGTGCTTTTGTGCAAAATCAAGCGGCCAGTGTAGACAGTTGGCAAGTTTTTGCGCAAAAGCAACCGCTTTTGCAGAAAAACTTGCCAGTCTAGATGCAGCCATGGGTTTTTGCCCAAGTTCTGAGAGGAGAGAGGGCTGTTATGGTTAAAGGGATGGCACACTGATATCGTCCTGAGCTCATAGCAAGAGGTGCATTTGCAAGGTTACATTACACAGCACTCACAGCATCATTCAAACCACGGTGCCAAATCACATTAGCAGGCATCACACAGAAAAGCAACACACGTCATTGTGGGTCATTTTTAAAATGGTCTTTCAAGCAAACTTGTAGTACAACCCTGGTACATGGCAGCTCAAAATCAGCAGCCAGTCTATCCACCGCTGTCCCAGACACTGGCAGAAACTTCCCCCCCTTTGCTTCACAGATACTATGAATCACACAGCAGGCAGCCATAGCTATGGGAGTATTTTTTTCACTAAGGCCTACTCTAGCTAGTGAATACATTGTGCCAATTTGCTCTTTGAGACTGCCAAAGGTACATTCAACAGTGTTTCTGTGCCTGCTTATAGAAGGCAATTAACAGCCCTTCACAGGCTCACAGTAATACCCACTGGTGGATTTCCCTACTCCAAATTGATTCCCAACTGATCATTAGCAGTCAGGTGTTGCAATCTTCCACACACTTGCTTCTCCACTGTCAGCCCCGCTCTTACTCTGGTGTCACTGTGAGGCAAGGCTGGGGGAGTTCGGCACACAATCTAGGGAAAGTGGACTTGTACATACAGATGTTTTGCAGTCACTGCTCATCATCCCATTAATGCATAATGATGTGATCCCACCAGTTACTCCTTGCTTGCTGGAACTAGCACCAGAACTGGCATTCCACTGCATTCAGCTGCTGACAGCAACAGCAACACCAAAGAATTTTTTCATTCCACAGCTTCCAGCTGGGCTATTTGGAAAAAAAAAAAGTTTATATTCTGCCCACTGGCTCCTCGGGCATCTCTGGATCAGGCGTGAGGAGTTCACGCAATGCTTCCTACACTAGCGAGGCGCTGTGCTAAATCCATATGTCTCTACAGGTGGTGGACTGGAGGGTGATGCTAGACTTTTGAAAACACGTGTAAAATACTAAGGGAGGGACTTTTAAAAACATCTCAGTGATTTAGAAGCACAAAAGCCCACTGACTTCAGGTTTTAAATGCTGATGGAGGAGTGTAGCCTGATGGACTATTTCAGCTTTCTGGACTTATGGAAGTTCAATCTATTGGAAAGTGATGTTGGATGCAAATATTATCATGGCCTCTTTATCAGTTTTGTGTCTGATTGTAGGTTGTTCTCATAGTACGGATATTGATTAGCCCTTGCTCCTGTCTTGCACAGTATAAAAGAGCATTCTAAGTACAAGACTTCATAGATTTTTTTAAAAATGTAAAATCTGAATTTCTACCATTAGAAATATAATTGAAGGGCTACAGTAAAAAAAACTAGGGAAACGTGCTCTAGATTAAATTACTGTAAGATGGGTGGACAGTAGGTATAAGAGGCAAGAGGAGGCAATGACTTCTCTGGGTCTTAGTGCTTAACCTATTTCCTCTTCCTATCCCTATTCTGACCACTCCTAAAGGCTCCCTCTTAAAAAGACTTGGACTTTTCAGCTTAGAAAAGAGGAGACTAGGGAGGGAAGTGATAGAGGTCTATAAAATCATGACTGGTGTGGCAAAAGTGAATACAGAGAAGTTATTTACTTGTTCCCATAATATAAGAACTAGGGGTCACCCAATGAAATTAATAGGCAGCAGGTTTAAAACAAACAAAAGGAAGTTTTTCTTCATTGAGCACACAGTCTACCTATGGAACTCCTTGCTAGAAGAAGTTGTGAATATAACAGGATTCCAAAATAGAGCTAAATACATTCAGAAAGGCTAGGATCATGAATGGCTATTAGCCAGGATTGGTAGGAAAGGTGTCCCTACCGTCTGGAAATGGATGACAGGAGATGTGATGATTACCTGTTGTGTTTACTCCCGCTGGGTCATCTGGCACTGGCCACTGTTGGCAGACAGGATACTGGGCTAGATGGACCTTTGGTCTGACCCCAGTATGGCTGTTCTTATGTTATGTTCTCCCACAGCAGGCTGTTGCTGCTTGCAGACAGGTGACTAGTCCCCCAAAATAGATCTGTTAACTTAAAAGTGAAAAGCCTTCCAGCCTGCGAGACCTATTTGCATAACATTGAACCTGTGAAAGAGCCATTAAGTGGTAATGAAACCATTTAACAGGCTTGTGCCTACCCTGAATTTACTGACAAAACAGCTGTGCATTACTGTGTCTATAGGAACTTAGTTTAAAATTGGCTTTAAATATTTCACTAGTTTATTGCTGAAGATTATTAAACCACATCTCTAAAACATCCTTGCATAGTTATTTAGATGCACAATCTGAGTATTCAGCTTTAGCCTTAAATGCTTGGATCTTCAGACAGATTTTTAAATAAATTCTTCAAAAGACCACCATTCTGTAAAATACACATGTTAATTACTATACAGTATAAAAACTTTTTTCAAAAATCTTCCTCTCCTTTCTACCTATCTCTATACTTACAGTCCTTCTTCTCCCCCTCTCTCCTTTGTTATGCCTAAAATATTTGGAAATGTATTTTAACAAACATATAGGCTGTCTCTAAACTGGCAAGTTTTTCCGCAAAAATCATCTGCTTTTGCGGAAAAATTTGCCAGCTGTCTACACTGGCTGCTTGAATTTCCGGAAAAGCACTGACGATCTCATGCAAGATTGTCAGTGCTTTTCCAGAAATACTATGCTGCTCCCATTCGGGCAAAAGTCTTTTTCCGAAAGACTTTTGCGCAAAAGGGCCAGTGTATACAGAACAGTACTGTTTTCCTAAAAAAAAAGCCCCGATCGCGGAAATGGCGATCGGGGCTTTTTTGCGGAAAAAACGCGTCTAGATTGGCCACAGACGCTTTTCCGCAAAAAGTGCTTTTGCGGAAAAGCATCCTGCCAATCTAGACGCGCTTTTCCGAAAATGCTTTTAACGGAAATCTTTTCCGTTAAAAGCATTTTCAGAAAATCATGCTAGTGTAGACGTAGCCATAGTGAAATTTATTAACATCTTGTTATGAAAATTAAAGTTCCCTTTTTCTGAAAGCAGTGACAATTGTTATGAATACACTAAACCACTTTGACCTGATTAATTTAAAACAAAATCTTTGTTTCAGTGAGTTTAAATATGAAGTTAATGTAGGTTTAAGAGTACATTTAAAATATAAAATCAGCTTAGAAATACTCATAAAAAATGTAAATCAGAGAAGGAATGCAGTATTCCATAACATTTAATGTTATATTCAGCAGGCTAAAAAATTTTTTGCAAATAAATCTCTGATAAACTTCAGGGTATATCAAGAAAGCTGTGACTCAAAATTTTTATTTTCAAAATTGAGTGTTCTTAATTAGATAACTTCTGCATGTCCAGTCTTCACAATCTCACATGCAGTGGAACATATGCTCCATTTTCTTTAGAAAGACATTTTAGAAGAGGAATTTACAAAGGCATTTTGCTACCTAATCCCAGAGAGAGACTGCTGATCTGGAATTTATTTGCAAATTTGACACTTTTTGATTGGTTCACACACTTCAAAGCAAATTTCTCCTGCCTTTGACATTCATATTTTCACATCAGACTTTATGAATGGTACACATCCAGCCCACTTAGCGGAGATATTTCTACACAGCAGAGATATTTCAGGATACTGAGGTATCCCAAAATAGCTACCCCGTGTCTACATAAGACACCAGTTATTTTGAATTATTTTTCAAAATAATGGGCATGCTGTTTTGCCATCCCAATAAGCCTCATTGCACGAGGGATAAGAGATGGCTCAAAATAACACATTATTTCTAAATTTGGCACAATGTAGATGTGCCAAATTGCAAAATAAGCTGTTTTGAAATTGTTTCGAAATAAGATATGCAATTTGCATAGTGCAATTTGCGCATCTTATTTTGGGTGCTGTGTAGATTCACCCTTAATAAGCTCCTTTACACAGGTCCTTCAATTGACAGGTAACTGCTTTTGCTGTTGTACGTACTTTGGATTCTGTTATTTCCATTCCAACTCATCTGATGAAGTGGGTTTTACCCATGAAAGCTCATGAGCCTATATATTTGTTAGTTTCTAAGGTGCTACAAAACTACTCAATGTTTTTAAAGTCACAGACTAACACGGCTATCCCTCTCAGATATTTTAGAAGAGTGTTTTTGGTCCAAATGTCATTTGGGTTCAGGGATTTGAGTGGAATGGGTGATCAGGGAGAAGAGGGAGACAATAGAGAGGAGGAAGGGGTTGGGTGGAGCAGGGATGGAGTATGGGTGACACCACAGGCTGGGGAGTTTACCTCACCCAGAAACAGGTTCACCCACCACACATGGGTACACAACTGATAGAAATACTGTACTCAGTGTACTTTTCAGTGGTTCACTGTAAACCTGGGAAGATATACCAGTGGTACCACGATGGTCAGTCCTCTGCCTTGTACTGTTCCTTACTTTCATTAATGGCTTGGGTATTGGATTGTGAAAGATACATAAACTTCTGATAATCCAGCACCTTTAGGACCCAGGGGATGCCGGATTATCAGATATGCCGGACTATCGGAAGCGAGGGCTATGAAGAGTCTGGGGTGGGGTGGGGAGGATGCACCCCTTGGCGCTGAGGGACCAACCCAGCACCACCCCATTTTCTCTGCACCAGACTTCCCCAAGTCAGCCGCTACTGAAACTGACCAGTGGCTGACTTCAGGAAGCCCGGGGCAGAGCACCCCAGCTGCTCTGCCCCAGGCTTCTCCGAGTCAGCCGCTGGTCAGTTTCAGCAGCGGTTGAATCGGGGAAGCCAGGGGCAGAGCAGCTCCAATTGTCCGGCTGCCCAGAGACTTCTGGGTTCCAGATGGTGCCAAACCAACAGGAGTGCCAGACCATTGGATGCTGGACCAATGGAGTTTTACTGTAGTTATAAAATGTGTAGATCCCACTAACCTGGGAAGGGCTGCAAGCATTTTGGAGAACAGGATTAGAATTTCAAATGAGCTGGATAAATTGAAGAATTTGTCTGAAATCAGTAAGATAAAATTCTGAAAGTAGAAGAAGAAAGAAAAAACAAATATACCAAGTGTGGGATAACCAGCTTGTCAGAAGTATAGCTGAAAGGGATCTTGGAGTTATACTGGATCACACAATGAATATGAAGCAACAGAGGCATTTGCAAAAATCCTTCTATTCTGGATTTTATTGACAGGAGTGATTTATGTAAGACTTTAAAAAACAAGAAAATTGGACATAGATTACAGAGAAAAAAAAGTTTAGAAAAACTTGACGTAACAGAAAAAGTTTAAAAGTTGCACATTTTTAGTATTCAAGAAACATAAGTGAGGTGGAATATTAACAGCCTTCATATGTATTAAGGACTGCTATAAGGAGGACAGTGATCAATTGTTCTCCATGTCCACTGAAGGTGAGACAAGAAATAGTGACCTTAAGCTGCAGCAAAAAAGAGATGTAGTTTAAATATTAGGAAAAACTTCCTAATTACAAGGATATTTTAGCTCTAGAACAGGCATCCAATGGAGGCTGTGGGCTAACCATCACTAGAGGCTTTTAAGAAAAGGGGGTGACCAAACATCTGGCAGGCCTGGTTGGTGTGCTTAGTTCTGCCTGACCAGAGGGATCTGGATTAGATGTCAAGCTCCTTTCCAGCCTTTTCCTTACATTTCTATTCCTCTGTGAGTCTATAATTTAAAAAAGAACAAACACACACTCCCTTTAGCAATTTGGCTATAAAATGGGAAGAAATAAAGAACCAGGAAACGATACATTAAAAATGATATAAATTATATATATATATATATATATATATATATATATAGTAAATGTTGAAAAAAATCAATTTTAACTTATTTTTAAATCATGATTTTTCTCCATGTATTTATGTGCTAGTTGTGTAGAGGCAATAGCACCCTCTACTGGAACATGTCTTTTTCACTAACAAGACGATTTTGGAGTCCAGCTTCGGCATTAGAACCAAATCTTTCCTGCTTGTCTATTGTTTTCATTTTTCTTAAACACTCTGGATTACTAATGTTCTTAGCTGGCAGAGGAAAGGGCCTTTTTAATTTCTTAGGTAGAGTTTCAGCAAGAATGCCGATCTACTCGAGAGAGTTTGTTTGACCCAACTATGTCATTCAAGACCCAGAGTTTGAAAAATTCACACCCCTGAGAAATGTATTTAAGCACAATCTAAACTCCAACGTAGACAGAGGTAGACTGACAGAAGTCTCCTATTAACCAAGCTACCACCTCATAGAGAGGTGGATTCACTACAGTAATGAAGTACCCCACCTATTGCAGTTGTGTCTGCACAACAGTGGCAGAGCTGCAGTAGAGTTTTTAGTGTAGATATAGCCTAAGGCTATCGCTCTCCTATTACGAGGAAAATAATTTTTAGAACCAATTTATCAGTGTCCTCACAGTGGAAGTTCTTCATCATCGGCAATGCATGGGAACGCTCATAGGAAGTGGAGGAGTCAATCTTATGAGGAAGAGGAAGAAGTCCTTTCAGATTCTCGTTTTGATGCTTTTAAGTAATTTTGTTTTCAACCATTTAGAAGCAATTTGGCAGGAGCACTTTGGTGGCTAATGATGGGCTTAGAGGGCTGGAGCTTGAATGGATATGGAACAGTAGCAACTGGATCCCATCTGGTGAGGTGAGAGCAAGTTAAGACATGTTGGGCTGGGTCAATGTTTTATTGTAACAAAGTCATTGTGCCTGGGAAATCTGTTCCTTTTATTGAAAGAAATAATGGAAGTGCTTGGTGATGAATTGGGGTACAGACTAAACTAAACTACTGTAAATCTGAGATACTATGCCTTGTTTCCAAAAGATATGTGGATGATGATAAATGCCCACTGAAAAAGTTGTGGATAACAAAATGAGCTAGTAGGCATTAATGTTTCACCAAAAGGCAGGAAAACTGTTTAAATTCAATATTGACCAATTAATGAGAATTACTTACAATGACTTAGATGTACATTACCAACACTTGACTTGTGTAGAATTTATGTACTTACCCTGAATGACCTGCAGCCCAGGGTCATATGTCTTTTTCCTTTGTATCCCTTTTATGCACCCAAAAAGGTCTTTGGATAACTTTTAAAAATGTTTTGAAGATGCCGATGGGCAAATCAGAAACCAAGGATCAAAACAGAGTGGCTGGGAGATTCAGCTGAGATGGCAATCCCCCTATCATCAGATTTTAAGACACATTAGAAGACGGCACAGGTCAGACTGCCACTGGAATAGCTCTGTACAGGAAGAAATCCATTGTAGATGTACACAGAATGGAAACTGGAAAACCCAATCTAATTTTTCCAGAATCTAAAATTCTGGCACCCATAAAAAAAATCTTACACCTAAAAGTGGACATACTAATTGTGTGAGGTATTTGACTGAACAAATATTGAAGGCTGCCATAATTATGAAAAATAAGTTATTGCTTTCACGCTAAGGCTGAATAAGGCAGTATTTAGATATTGGGACAATTATCACTGTGATAAGTGGAATAATTTCTTTAAAGCTATTTCTTTATACAATATATTTGTTAGTCTCTAATGTACCATAGACTACTCATTTTTAAAGTTACAGACTAATACGACTACCACTCTGTGACTCAAGAGAAGGATTCTAGTTATAGTAAACATTTATAATTGGCTTTGCAAATATTATTATATAATCTATTACTGGGTCTAAAAAAAATCCCAAGTCTGATTTTCAAGACTAGTCCTTAGGATCCAATGAATAATAAAAGAAACACTTTAATGAAATAGATCTTATATTCTAATCTAAATTACAGGATACAAACCAGAGTACAAAAACAAACCATTCTGATAAATGTCAAGGATAAAAAGACACACAGAATTATTTTCATGAGTTGACAAAATTCATTATTCCATTTCATTTTGTGTGTGTTTACTATATCAATGCCTGCATGTTCCATTCCTCAGAAAAGTTAATCTAGGCAGACCATAAAATATAAATTATATTAACAACTGTGGGACTCAGGTGAATTACTGTGACCGCATATTAATTAGACTTGCCATTTGATTTCTGTGTCTCAGGCTAATCCCTATATGATCCACATCATCTCTCTTCAAGGTACCAAATTGGAACATTTCTTATGAGCTTCCTTTCTTTTATCAGAACCAGCAGCGGTTATTTCTCAGGGCACGTCTACACAGCAGTTAATCCAAGAAAGAGCACTCGTCCTCCAACTTCCCTTACTCCTCGTAAAATGAGGGTTACAGGAGTATGAGTAAGAAGTCCTCCAGCTTGACATTATTTTGACATATATCAAAATAAATGATTGTAGTATAGATGAGGACTACGTGGCTGTGTCTACACTGGCATGAATTTCTGAACATGCTTAAAACGGAATACTATTCCATTTTCAGTTTTTCCGGAAAAGGAACATCTACATTGGCAGGCTGCTTTTCCGGAAAAGCCCTTTTTCCGGAAAAGCGTCTGTGGCCAATGTAGACGCGCTTTTCCGGAAAAGAGCCCCGATCGCCATTTTCGTGATCGGGGCTTTTTTCCGGAAAAGACTACTGGGCTGTCTACACTGGTCCTTTTCCGGAACAGTGTTCCGGAATAAGGACTTATGCCCGAGCGGGAGCAGAATAGTTTTTCCGGAATAGCGGCTGATTTTGTACAGTAGAGCATCGTTGCTTTTCCGGAAATTCAAGGGCCAGTGTAGACAGCTCGCAGCTTATTCCGGAAAAGCGGCTGATTTTCCGGAATAAGTGGTTATTCCGAATAACACTGCTGTTTAGATGTACCCTCAGAGAGCTGCTTACCCTGTGGAATCATTTAGACTTACACACTCCATGCATTTCCAGTGCACAAATCCAATATTTATATATAATTACAGAATGTAAATTCACAGGATGCTTTCACTGTAATTGGAAGTGATTTTACCCTTTTAACAGCCTGCACTGCATCCTCTCCCTCTTCTGGATTTTTAGATTCACCACCATCTATAGATACCTCCTCTTCTGGTCAATAAAAAGGCATTTTCAGTAATTATATCATCTTCAATTTCAGTATCATTTAACGTTTGTCAAAGTGTCTACTTAACGTGCTGCTTCATTATCTCCCCTTGAACCACTTAGCCTGTGGGTCAGTGGGCCCATTCATACATTTCTCATGTCTCTTTTTCACAGCGGGTAACTGACTTTAAATTCAGAAGGTTAATTTATGAAAGGCTCAATAGTACTCCAAGCAGTGGCCGCCCTTCATGATCTGATCACCCCATGAAAGTCTGTTCTGATGAAACCTTCCACAGAGCTTGGAGTTTTTGTAGACGTTAACAAAAGGGAACTCTCTCTTTTTGCCTTGTGCAGATTCCCTTAAATCCAGTTCCACTATCTGCCTCACCAATGGAAAAATGTTATTTTTCTAATTCTTCCAGACTAAGTACTCAAACAGATGCCATTTGAACAGATGTCTGCTGAGACTGTTTCTCTAGATTGTAAAGCTAACCATCTGTGTTTTTAGGCTGAGGGCCCAAGGACCCATTTCTATAATTTATGCACCCATGTACCTTCCCTGAATGCAATAGGACTGATCGCATGAGTAATTATGCACATGTGTAACTTTACTTGCAGAGTTGAGCTAGAAGGTCCCATTCTTACAACTGAATTCACACAGGCAGACTCCTGTGCACGCATTGATTCATTTTTAGGACCAGGAGCTAGTGAAGGTGTCAATATTTGTGATCTGAAGAAGTGGGTTGTGCCCACGAAAGCGCATGACACTATGTATTTGTTATTTGAGTCTCTAACATGCTACAGGACCATTGCTGATTTAAAAGCCATGAAGCGTTGCCTCAAATGAAATCAGATTTAATATGTGCTGGTTTTGGAGCAGGGACATCTGAAGGTTTATTTTTTGGTGCTTTGTATTTTGACTGTTACACAAGGTGAGGGGCAGACTTTTCTCTCTCTATATATATAAAAAGACTTTCCTGCTGCATGACAGAATGACATGATCAGGCTCTCTGGCTGCAAAAGTGAAAGTGGCCAGAAAGAGGAGGTTAGCAAGCATAGTGAGCAGCGGGTGCAGCCCCCTAGTAAAAATTAATCATACATTTTATCAATTAAAAATTCAGTTTCTCTAAGTTCTCCTTTACATCCTGGTTACAGGGGAAATGAGAACTTTGTTCATAGCTGCCAAGTAGGGGCAGCTTCATGTGCACATTAGTTAAAAGGTCATTTGTATAGTAACATAAAATTCAGTTTATGGTCAATAGCCACTGCTCATAAGAGCAGTTGCAGTAGGACATGGCAATTTGATTGCTAAAAGTCTTGGTTACATGGACAACTTTACTACTGGCATTTCCTATCTTAAACCTCCCACATGAGAGCTTTTCTACAATTGAAAAAGGTGCAAAACTGGAGTAAAGGAGCACATTTCTATGTTAGTAAATATTATATTGCTGCTGCTCGTATGACAAATATTTGTAAACTTATTAAAACTTCGTAAGTTACTGTGATGTTAAACCACAAAGGGTAAGCAACTATCAACCTAAATAACCCACATACATCCTTTAGAAGTATGTTATGTTAACCAAGTAAACAGATGGTTCTTGTCTGTTACTATATCCTATTGATTCAGAGTTCAAAAAGGGAATATTAACTTTTAGCTGGAACTTGGGTATAATAATGACAGTGTTTATATTTCTTTTTGAAGCTTGTAGTAAACTGTCTCTGAACTGCTTAATGGCTAATTACCTTATGCTAATGAATGCAGCTAGCTACCTGTATATACATAGGAAATAAAAGGTTCTACATCAAACCACAGTGCTTCATCCAAGGCCTGCATGTTGTTAAAAGGCTGATAGAAAACTGTTAAAAGTCCTCTATGGCCCTGATCCTGCATCTCATGAACGATTGAGTTTCATCAAGGGGAAGTTTGAGTCACAAGATGTAGACCAGCTCTACACATTAGGGGGCAATATCCAACTAAGGTACACAACTCCAGCTATGTGAAGAGAGTAGCTGGAGTTGAGGTACCTTAGTTCAAGGTACTGAAGCATTTCCACTGTGGAGAGTCAATGGGAGAAACTCTCTGCTCGACTCCCCTTACTCTTCTCGCTGCAGTGGAGTACCAGACTTGATAGGAGCACGATTAGTGTTCGCTTCAGCTGGTCTTTTCTAGACCCACTAAATTGACCCCTGGGAGATTGATCCCTGCAGCACCCATCTCCTGGTAAGTGTAGACAGGGCCTGAGAGGTCTCCAGCTCCAGTTTGGTCACCCTTGTATTGAACATTGGACTATAACCGATGGGACTAAATCTGACAGAACTCTTTCTAACTCAAAGGTTTAGCATCTCTACTATGAAAATAACCTACGGCAGTGGCCACCAACCAGAAGATCAGGATCCTCTGGTAGCTCTTGGAGCCTCTGACAGGTGATCCTGACTGATTTGGCCAAGCAGCTATCAAGTGCGAGCACTTCAACTGCCCTTCCCCCTCCTGCTGCACATCTCCTGCCCTTTGCCTTAGAGCTGCCTTCCCCCACCCCCGAGAGCCTCCTGGTTGCTGCATGGGGCAGGGAAGGGAGAAGAGGGGTGCTGATGTCAAGGTGCACCCTCTCCCACCCTGTATCCTATCTCCACCGAGCAACCACGGATGTAACCATGTATTCTGGTAGGAACTGAATTTTTCATTGACCTGGTAGATAATACGTCTGATTCTTTGGAATTGGTAGAACTTTTTATATGATGAACAAGATTTCTAGTAATCTTCATTATAGTTGATGTGGCAGTCTGAGTGGGAGCCGCAGACTGGGTTGCTTCAAGGGAACTATATTTCGGGCTTCTGGGTAACCAGCAGGATACTATTATAAGAGATGTTTCATTGTTGGCTTGATGAATCTAAGTATTAGAAATAACCTACAGTTTTGTAGATCTGTCCCATTCTTTGCAATTTGCCCTCGTTAAACAATCTCAGCATGTCTCCCAAGGGACCCTAGTCAAGGTATTTAAGAACGCTGTATGGCAGTTCATATTCAGTGGATTCTGCTTAGTAGCAGGGCTGTGCCTAGGCATACATAGCATATGCAGCTGCATAGGGTACCACTATATTTGAGGCTGACCTAAATTTAGTAGTGCCCTACAGTTATGCTGACCATCCATCCCAGATTTTATGGGACAATCCCAATTTTTAATCTCCTGTCCCCATGAAGCACTGAAATGCCCCCAAAAGCCCCAAGAGTCCAAATATAGCTAGAAGCGGCTGTGCGCTGCTGTTTCCTATCCCCTCCATGTCACTATAGTGTGGATGGACAGATTCTTTGCAAGTTTTCCTCATCCAAGCAGTTGAGATTAAAATAGCATGTTAAGAAGTCATGTGAAAGTATTTGGTGTATCCACGGGGAGGCAGGGTGTATTGCCTCTCTACAGAGAAGGTTGTCATGACTTGCATGTCTGGGTGAACAAGCCCTTTGTGAGCTCTGTGAAGAGCTGAGATGTTTTGACTTCCAGTTTCAAGGGATGTGTTCTTCTATCTTTGGACTGCACATTGCCTAGACCTGAATGGAGTTTGCTTTGACAACGCATGTCTGAATTATTCTGACACACAAAGTAAAACCTGTGCTAAAGACCCCACGTCCAGTGAGAGAAAGAGCTACTGTCAGAAGAAGTAAATTCAAAGTCTCTCCAATTTTTTTAAAAAATTGCCTCTACCAGGCAACCGGGCTTTTATTGATGGGTCCCTTATATTTTTGAAAGGTGACTAAATGTTAACTGGATTTTCTTAAGTAATGTCAACAGATTGCCAGAAGCCAAATGCTGGAGTTATAGGATACCTTTCCCAACACCTTCTAGTCTGTGTCCTGCCGGGGGGCTGCCCTCAGCAAAGGCCATGCTGGGAGGTGCTGAAATACAGCCCCCAGAGTGTGCAGGGAGAGATATGGTGGAGGCCCCCAGTGCTTCTGCTCTGGGTAGAAAGCTCCAGCATCAGGGCTGCAGGCCTCTTCCCCCTGCTGCCCTTCACCTATTAGCAACTGCTGAATAGTAGCAGCTTATGTATTATGGGAAACAGGCTCCCTTCTTCTCCATACCCCAGCTCCTCTCTCTTTAGTGAGGAATTAATGCACTGAACTGCTAATAATCCAGAATGGGATTGGCTACTTCTGTTTCGCTGCATTTCACTGTTCCACAACACACACACGCACACACATATACACCAGTTCTAATAAATATATAAATATATTTTAAAAATCTGTAAAATCATTTGACGGTTACATTTAGGAAGTTAGTATTGCTGCCCATTACAAGATCGCACAGCGGTACTCTTCTGTGTATTCTATTGTATATGCCGGGTAAATCTGGTGCTTTTCAAAGATGACAAAAATGGAGGGATTCACTAGGCTGTCCACACAGCTGTCATAAAACCTGTTCGGATGGCTGGGTCTGGGTGGGGGGCGCAGGTAGCTGCTACTTCCTTCAACAAAATCTCCGACTAGCACTCGAGCAACAAACATGGTCTTGGAACTGGTGTCAGCCGGACAGTACTTATGGGAATAACTGGCATCCCTGGCGAAGTAGCTTCCTAAGAATAAGAAAAAAGGCGACAAGTGAATTATTTCTGTAGACTATTTTATGCTTGTATCTGATAGTGCCACAATGGTTGATGCTTCAGCCCAGGGGCAGGGAACCTTTTTTGGGTTGGATGCTGCTGATCCACAGAAAAATCAATTGGGGGTTGGGCGGGGGGGGGGGGGGGGGGCGCGCACAAAAATAAGAAAAAAAAAAAACCAGTTCTCAGTTGGTGGCTTCCAACTAAGAAGGCGAAAGACACTTCACATGTTCCCCTCTCACACCAGAGCCTACAGTGGCCCAAGCAAGTAGATTTTGTGTGCTCCAGACCCGTGGTGGGGTAATGGGAGACTGGAGCATTGGGGCCGAGGGGGTATGAACCCCAGGAGTGGATCCAGGCAAACTGAAGGCCACATCCAACACCCGGGCCTCAGGTTCATCTTTAACCTGTAGCATTTTAACAAGTGCCCTTAATGCTGTATGTACCTCCAGATAATTGCAAATATCTCCTAAATCATATACCCATACATTGTGTTTATTATGAATAAGGTCAAGAGCTAATAATGCTTTTTACGACAAAGACTTCCATCATCCACAACTCTGCTCCATAGTCAGGAAGTTAGTTCACTAACCGGTGCAACTATTTCGTTTTTTTAATGTATGTTTTACTTCATGCATCCTGCACTACTTGTCTACACAAAAAAGTTGAGGTGCTTTAACTAGACTAGTATACTTAAAGCAGTATACCAACACCTAATGTAGTTGTGCACATAGAGATTCAACAGCATCTTATTGCAATATAGTTTATTTCTGTATTAAAAGAGGAACAAACTGTACCGGTATAAGATACTGGTAAACTGTGTCAATCAGGGATATTTGTCCAAATACTAGCAGACCTGCTAGTATGGATACATGTAAATAGGTATAATATCATCTATAACTGGGCCTAGCCTAGGGATTATGCTAGTATTTTGGAAATGAAATACCTGATCAACATGATTAAGACAGTACTACATCTGTGTGCAGACCAGACCTTAGCTGGTCAGAAAGTAGTTCTCCCCACTCTAAGAAACTTCTACTTTTCTAATGAAAAAGGTATTCTGGCATAACTATGTTTGTCAGGAGAGGGTGGAGAAAAAAACATGCCACCTAGTGATACAGCTATGCTGACAAAATCTTCAGTGTAAATGCAATTGTGCTGACAGAAGAGGGGTTTTTTTTTTTTGGCATAGCTAACATTGCACTGGGAGATGGTGTTCTAGTACCAGCAGTGAGGGTCAGCTAGGCTCCATAGCTACATAGACATAGCCTTGGAGAAAAGTTGCTTTCTGCAAAGTTCTTGTTTTGTCAAAACCCCAATTTTCCATTACAAAAATAAAAAATTTTGACCAGCCCCAGTCAATACTCAAACTCCTATTGATGACAATACAAGACTTTTTGAACAGCATCTAACGCAGCGTTTCTCAACCTTTTTGATATCAAGAGCCAGCTTGATGCCTTCCTAAACTGGGTTAGACGATCCCATGGATTGGCACCAGCCTGTAGACTGGTCTTTGAGAAACATTGTTCTCAGGCCCTCTGACAGAGGCATGTAAACGGGACAATTGCCCTGGAGTCCAGAGCTTCAAAGGGGCCCAGACCTCCTGGCAGCTGCTGCTACTTGTGGCAGTGGTGGTGGCCAGAGCCCCAGGCCCCTTTGAGTTGCTGCTGGAGTGCCACTCGGTGTGGTTGTGAGGGCTGAGGGGAGGAGTGCACTGTGGTCTGGGTGGTGCTAAGGGCTTACTGTCCTCAGCCCCACCCCTTCCAGGGGCGTAGCACTCCCCCCTACACACACACACACACACACACACACACACACACCTGGCTCTACTGACAGTTCTAAAGAACATAGTTGCCTCAACAGTTTTAAGCAAACTTATTTCTTCAGGATTGAAGAAAAAAGAGCTTCTGCAAGTGAATTCTCAGGTTTTTTACCAGCTAGTTGGCTGTGAATTCTGTGATTAATAGTCCAACAATGGAATCTTGTGACATCAAACTATGAAGACAAAACTAGAGTTTTAAAGCAACGCACAATAAAATCTAGTAATAATGTGAAAGTTAAGAAAGGATGGCTTCAAGTCAAGTGCTTCCCATGGATAAGGTTGCTCTGAAAATATTATACAGGACCCAACAAGCCCTTCTCAAGACCGCAAGAGATCCCGCCGCTGAACAGGCTACCTGGTGAGCGTGAGAGTACCGCTTTTGGTGTGAGTGAGTTTGCTTGACTGTTTGTATTTTGTTTGTTTGTTGAATTCTGATTCTGATTTCAGGTGACTGCAGTTTCAGTTTGAGCTGCTGTGGCAGTTGGGACTGAGTGCCTAACCCTTTGTTCCCTCAATTGCTCTCTTGATTGCATCTGGTCAGCCTTTCCTTGTGTGACTCACGAGGGGGCAGGCCTGGCCTAGGCAAGCAGGCGTTAAAAGCCAGAGGCAGAGTGACCAGGGAGCGAAAGCGGACAGGGGAGTTTGACAGAGGGAGGCCTACTATGGTCAGGAAAACCCGCAACACCTGTGCCAGCACTGTTTCTGTCTCCTCCACCTGCGCCTGTAGCCAGACAGAGCGCCTTAGCATGAATGCCTCTACCCAGATCCTGGTGTGGTTTTGCAGGGACTGTGGCTTGCAATTCCCACTTACTGATATCCAGGCTGGGGAGATCATCCAGTGTGAAAGGTGCCTGCTGGTGGAATCTCTCAGGAAGCAGGTGGGAGAGCTACAGGAGGAGTTGGCTAGGTTGAGGAGCACCCGAATCCACTAGCAATTCCTGGACCATGTTCATGAGGAGACAGCTGAGGTAGCTGTCCCAGTACACAGGACTGCGGACACACCACTGGTGGAGGAGGAGACGGCTCAGGGAGGACACTGGCAGCTGGTTACTTCTGGCAGCAGGCGCTGCTCCATCCCTGCTCCGAACCCTCCCGCTGTTCTTTATACAGGAGATAAGGAATCACCCCTACAACAGAGGAAGAGAAGCCTCATACCCCCAAGGCTGGGAGGTCTGCTGCCACCACTGCGAATAGGAAACGTAGGGCAGAGGTGGTCGGAGACTCTCTTCTGAGGGGGATGGAGGCACCTATCTGTTGCCCTGACATTTCATCTCAGGAGGTTTGCTGTCTGCCAGGGGCCCGTATCCAAGATGTTACGGAGGCATTGTCGAGGATTATCCAGTCCTCTGACTACTACCCCAGGTTACTCATCCATGTGGGCACAAATGATACTGTGAGGTGTGACACTGAGCAGATCAAGCATAACTACAGGGATCTGGGGGTACGGGTGAAGGAGTTTGGAGCGCAGGTGGTATTCTCTTCAATCCTTCCTGTCGAAGGTAGGGGCCCAGGCAGAGACAGGTGCATCCTGGAGGTGAATGCCTGGCTGTGAAGATGGTGTTGCCAGGAGGGCTTTGGCTTCCTCGACCACAAGATGCTATTCCAGGAAGGACTGCTAGGCAGAGATGGAATTCACTTTTTGAGGAGAGGGAAGACCCTATTTGGACACAAAATGGCTAATCTAGCGAGGAGGGCTTTAAACTAGGTTCGACGGGGACAGGTGAGCAAAGCCCACAGGTAAGCAGAGAACATGGAGACCTGGGAGATGGGTCGGAAATGGGAGGGAGCATGGGCTATAATGGCAGAGAGCAAGGAGGATCAGGGCAAAACTGGGAGGCAAGGTCAAATCAGGATCTTAGATGCCTGTATACAAATGCGAAAAGTATGGGAAATAAGCAGGAAGAACTGGAAGTGCTAATAAATAAGTACAATTATGACATTGTTGGCATCACAGAAACTTGGTGGGATAATACACACGATTGGAATGTTTGTATGGAAGGGTACAGCTTGCTCAGGAAGGATAGACAGGGGAAAAAAGGGAGGAGGTGTTGCCTTATATATTAAAATGAACACACTTGGAGTGAGGTGCAGATGGACATAGGAGACGGAAGTGTTGAGAGTCTCTGGGTAAGGCTAAAAGGGATTAAAAACAAGGGTGATGTCATTCTAGGAGTCTACTACAGGCCACCTACCCAGGTGGAAGAAGTGGATGAGACTTTTTTTAAACAACTAACAATATCATCCAAAGCCCAAGATTTGGTGGTGATGGGGGACTTCAACTATCCAGATATATGTTAGGAAAATAACACAGCGGGGCACCGACTATCCAATAAGTTCTTGGACTGCATTAAAGACCACTTTTTATTTCAGAAGGTTGAAAAAGCTACCAGAGAGAAGCTGTTCTAGATTTGATCCTAACGAATAGGGAGGAACTGGTTGAGAATTTGAAAGTGGAAGGCATCTTGGGTAAAAGTGATCATGAAATCATAGCGTTCACAATCCTAAGGAAGGGTAGAAGGTAGAACAGCAAAATAGACACAATGGATTTCAGGAAGGCAGATTTTGGTAAGCTCAGAGAGCTGATAGGTAAGGTCCCACGGGAATCAAGACTGAGGGGGGAAAACAGCTGAAGAGAGTTGGCAATTTTTCAAAGGGACATTATTAAGGGCCCAAAAGCAAGGTATTCTGCTGTGTCGGAAGATAGAAAATATGGCAAAAGACCGCCTTGGCTTAACCATGAGATTTTGCATGATCTAAAAATAAAAAAGGAGTCCTATAAAAAATGGAAAGTAGGACAAATTACAAAGGATGAGTATAGGCAAATACAGGAATGCAGGGGCAAGATTAGAAAGGCAAAGGCACAGAATGAGCTCAAACTAGCTACGGGAATAAAGGGAAACAAGAAGACTTTTTATAAATATATTAGAAGCAAGAGGAAGACCAAGGACAGGGTAAGCCCACTGGTCAGTGAGCAGGGAGAAACAGTAACAGGAAACTTGGAAATGGCAGAGATGCTCAATGACTTTTTTGTTTCGGTCTTCACTGAGAAGTCTGAAGGAATGACTAACATAGTGAATGCTAGTGGGAAAGGGATAATTTTAGAAGATAAAAGAAAAAAGAAAAAGTTAAAAATCACCTAGAAAAGTTAGATGCCTGCACGTCACCAGGGCCTGATGAAATGCATCCTAGAATACTCAAGGAGCTGATAGAGGAGGTATCTGAGCCTCTAGCTATCATTTTTGGAAAATCATGGGAGACAGGAGAGATTCCAGAAGACTGGAAAAGGGCAAATATAGTGCCCATCTATAAAAAGGGAAATAAGAACAACCCAGGAAACTACAGACCAGTTAGTTTAACTTCTGTGCTTGGGAAGATAATGGAGCAAATAATTAAGGAAATCATCTGCAAACACTTGGAAGATGGCAAGGTGATAGGGAACAGCCAGCATGGATTTGTAAAGAACAAATCATGTCAAACCAATCTGATAGCTTTCTTTGATAGGATAATGAGTCTTATGGATAAGGGAAAAGCAGTGGATGTGGTATACCTACACTTTAGTAAGGCGTTTGATACGGTCTTGCATGATATTCTTATCAATACAACTAGTCAAATACAACTTAGATGGGGCTACTATAAGGTGGGTGCATAACTGGCTGGATAACCCTACTCAGAGAGTAGTTATTAATGGTTCACAATCCTGCTGAAAAGGTATAAAAAGTGGGGTTTAACAGGGGTTTGTTTTGGGACCGGCTCTCTCCAATATCTTCATCAATTATTTAGATATTGGCATTGAAAGTACGCTTATTAAGTTTGCAGATGATACCAAACTGGGAGGGGTTGTGACTAATCTGGAGGATAGGTTCATAATTCAAAATGATCTGGACAAATTGGAGAAATGGTCGGAGGTAAACAGGATGAAGTTTAATAAAGACAAATGCAAAGTGCTCCACTTAGGAAGGAACAACCAGGTTCACACATACAGAATGGGAAGCTACTGTCTAGGAAGGAGTGCGGCAGAAAGGGATCTAGGGGTTATAGTGGACCACAAACTGAATATGAGTCAGCAGTGTGATGCTGTTGCAAAAAAAGCAAACATGATTCTGGGATGCATTAACAGGTGTGTTGTGAGTAAGACACGAGAAGTCATTCTTCCGCTCTACTCTGCACTAGTTAGGCCTCAGTTGGAGTATTGTGTCCAGTTCTGGGCACCGCATTTCAAGAAGGATGTGGAGAAATTGGAGAGGGTACAGAGAAGAGCAACAGGAATGATTAAAGATCTAGAGAACATGACCTATGAGGGAAGGCTGAAAGAATTGGGTTTGTTTAGTTTAGAAAAGAGCAGATTGAGGGGGGACATGATAGCAGTTTTCAGGTATCTAAAAAGGTATCATAAGGAGGAGGGAGAAAACTTGTTCATCTTGGCCTCTGAGGATAGAACGAGAAGCAATGGGCTTAAACTGCAGCAAGGGAGGTTTAGGTTGGTGTGATGGGGCAAGGCAGCCCCGCACTGGACCTGCAGGGCCCAGCCAGAGTTACCTGGCTGTAGAGGCCCCTCCCCCACAGCCCTACCGAGCATGCCCGGGCTGTAGCTCCACTATAAAAGCCCGGGGAAGAACTCAGTCAGGGGAAACAGCTGGAGAAGGAGGACCTGTGGAGAGGGCTCCCGCACAGATGTTACTGAAGACTCCAGGAGAAGCCGGAGGGGACACGGAGGCAAGCTGGTGCGACCCAGGAACTGCCTGCTGAGGGGATGACGGCTGGGAGGTCGCAGCAAGCAGGGCAAGTACAGGGGAAGGAACCCTAGGGAACCAGGTAGGAAGTGGCCCAGGGCAGGGGTGGGAGCCCCCTCTCCCACTCAGAGAACCTCGGCGCGTTTTGGCCGGATTGCCCCGCTGAAGGAGTGACCCACTACCTGGTCGCTCACAGGGCCCTACCTGGGGTGCGTCCCCGCTACAACCCTAAACTGTGTTATGGACTCAGGCCAGAGGGTCTTGGCCTTGTTTTAAAGGGCCAGCTTTAAACTGTTTTGTGGACTCAGGCCGGAGGGCCGTGGCCTTGCCGAGAAGACCCGGATGTAGACTGGACTTCGGACTCAGGCCAGAGGGCCTTGGACTTTAGAGGGTAGGCGGGAGGCGCCCGCCACAGTTGGACATTAGGAAAAAGTTCCTAACTGTCAAGGTAATCAAACACTGGAATAAATTGCCCAGGGAGGTTGTGGAATCTCCATCACTGGAGATATTTAAGAGTAGGTTAGATAAATGTCTATCAGGGATGGTCTAGACAGCATTTGGTCCTGCCATGAGGGCAGGGGCCTGGACTCGATGACCTCTCGAGGTCCCTTCCAGTCCTAGTATTCTACGATTCTTGAGTTAACTATTACTGAATCCCTACCTGCAAGCAAGGATCCTTTCAATATTTCTAAACTAGTCAGTCATTCTATATGAAAAGGCGGGAAGGTACTTGTCAAATGCAGAAAATGCAAAGTGTTGCTAGATAGCAGCACAGGTTCTTCACATTCTTTGATATGCCTGACTAACTTCCATTATTATTAAAACAATCCTATTAAAATCAGAGGGAATTTTCGAACTGCCAGGATTGAATTCAGAAGGATAGAACAGATCTTTTAAATTTGAAACCATATTGCTCTGCACTTTGTGGAGTCATTGACACCTCTAAAAAGAAAATATAAAATACTAGTTCAATAAGCCTTTTGTCCGCTAACTATGCAAGGCACAGTATGCAATGATCTGAGTCTGCGTCACTATATTCCAGGAATAGAGAAAGAGCAAGAGAAAGTTCATGGTATATGTACACAAATAACTTCTATACCTTTTCCAAAGGCTGTTCCATGGGCCCCACAGATTCTCCAGTCAAAGTTCTGCCAGCAGATGGTATCCAAATGGGATGCCGTTGTTCCATGGAATAAGAGCCTCTCATCTACATCTTTTCCTATGTTGGTCTTCCTCATCTGCTCCTTTTGCCTGAGTATAAAAATGCCTCAAGATCAGCACAAAGAAAAAATCCCCAGACATTTGTCAGGGCAAAATGAGGTTTCTAATCTTCCTCTCTGCTTCAACCATATGACAGATCTTAAACATAGAGGCTACGTTTACATTGCCCGGTCTTGCATAAGAACATATGCAAACAAGGGGCAGCGATGAATATTGCCGCACCTCATTTGCATACTTAATGAGCTGCCATTTTGCACAAGGGGCTTTTGCATATGTTCTAGCGCAAGACTGGACAATGTAGATGTAGCCAGAAAGTGGAACAAAGGGTGAATGGATTTTCCTTTCCCCCCCATTATCCAGTAGATTTTTTTTATGCTTAGTATTATGGTTCTGCCTACCAGAAAGCAAAGAAGCCATCAGACAAGACAGTATAAAGAAGGTGCCAGTTACACTTCAGTCTAGAAACATCGACAGCAAGAACAGAAGTTCTAGGACAGACGGAGCACAAAGAAAGATGTTCTACCACAGAAGAACAAACCTCAAGAGGATACAGGAGAGAAGTGGGGTGGAGAAGAGACCATGGCACAGCACTGCAGGTGAGATCTCTTGCGGTAAGTCTCCTCATCCTTTGTAAGAACAGGAGAATTTCAAGATTAAATTATGTTTCTTTGGGAATGTCCCATGGAAGAAGTTAGAGCATTATCTAGTAATAAGCTCTGGCCCCACTTCTAGTTCCACAGCATCAATGCAAATTCATCTAACCATAAGATTCAACTATAAAGTAACAGGCTCATAGAAACATGATTCTTTGACTATCCCATAAAGCCGCATAAACTATATTCTGACAAGATCTACAGACACATTTTAAAGCAAGGTAAAAATGGTTTGCAAAGTTTAAGTAGAAAACCTCACTGGCCCAGGGTCTTAATAAAAAGGGACCCAATATTACACATTCATGAGAAAATAGCATAGGTGCTAAAACTAGAGGTGCTGCCATGCTCCCGGCTTGAAGCGCATTCCATTATATACAGGTTTATTCTTTAGTTCAATGGCTCGCAGTTCCCCCACTATACAAATTGTTCCAGCATCCCTGGAAAACAGTCTTGATCTATTTCACTTATGATATTTAGGGGAAATAGTTTCTTCTTAATTATAACAAAAAACAGAACTATGTAGCACTTTAAAGACTAACAAGATGGTTTATTAGGTGATGAGCTTTTGTGGGCCAGACCCACTTCCTCAGATCAAATAGAGGAAGAAAATTGTCACAACCATATATACCAAAGGATACAATTAAAAAAATGAACACATGAAAATGACAAATCAAATTTCAGAACAGAAGGGGTATGGGGGGGGGGGGAGGTAAATGCCTGTGAGCTAATGACATTGACATTGTGAGCTTCCCCAATTATCACCTCTAATATCATTAGCTCACAGACATTTACCGCCCCCCATCCCCTTTCTGTTCTGAAATTTGATTTGTCCTTTTCATATGTGTTCATTTTTTTAATTGTATCCTTTGGTATATATGGTTGTGACAATTTTCTTCCACTATTTGATCTGAGGAAGTGGGTCTGGCCCACAAAAGCTCATCACCTAATAAACCATCTTGTTAGTCTTTAAAGTGCTGCATAGTCCTGTTTTTTGTTTCAGCTACACCAGACTAACACGGCTACATTTCTATCACTATTCTTAATTAGAGTTAATGAGAATCATCAGCGCATAATGAGAAAGAACAGGCCCTAAAATGACTGGAATCTTTCTGCTGCACCCAATTACATTCATGGACTTTGAGGTCAGACGGGACCATTGTGATCATCTAGTCCCAACTCCTCCATGTTACAGGTCACAGAATCTCACCCACTCCTGAAACAGACCCCTCAGCAGCATTCCCTCTAATTCTCCCATCCCTGAGCCTGGATCAGATTGGCTAGCCCACTGCTAGACCAGCCTTGGCCTTCCCCAAGCTCTGATAGTGCCCCTCACTTCCAACCCCAAATATGGTCATCGGTTACACCCTGAACACGTGGACAAAACTAACCAGGCAGATAGCTGGGAAAGAATTCTTTATAACAACTCAGAGCTCCCTCATCAGTAGTTGGGGTTTTTCGCTATTAGCAGTGACCAATGGGCCACATGCCATCGCTGGCAGTCCCACCATATCATCCCCTCCATAAACTTATTGAGCTCAGTCTAGAAGACTTTTAGCTTTTTTAATTAAATAAAATGGATACAAACCACTGGAAAACTTGCCAAAGTGACGGGTTCTGAATCCTTTGCAATCTGCAGATTCTATAATCTTTCATTGTCTTCTCAAATAGGTCTTTGACTTCCCTGTACTCACTGGTAGTGTTACTCAGCTCCACCAACTAAAAATGTTAAGCACAACAGAAATAAAGATATTAAAGTGTTTTTAATTAGTCCCCCTACCACATTGCACTAGAGAAGGCGCTATCCTGCAACTACCCTCATAATTTCATCTGAGTGAATAGTTGATTTTTTCCGTTTGGCCCCCAAACCTTGAGGGGAAGAGAGGTTGATTTGAACCTAAGAAATGTATGGATTTTTTTTTTCAAAATTTGAATAGAAATGCTTGAGTAAAGTCAAAATGAATTTTCTACCAGCTTTCCATTTTCTTCTAATCATTTTTGGGTATGTTTCACCTGGGTGTGCAAGTGTATGTTTTAATTTGGTCAAATTTCAAGAAAAGAAAACAAGCTCTGCTACATGCCAAATTTTCTCAAGGCCCTCCATTACCTGGTAGAAGTCTTTTCACGCTTGAAAAGTAATACTAATTTTACTGTAGCAAATTATTTTAAAAAAGTTTTGTAATCAGAGAGTATCAGACATTTTAATGAGGAAAGCTATAAGTTTCTCCCTAACATTTTTTACATGACTTGATAATCTTCAGAATTCCTCTCACTATGAAATGTTGCAGAATGTTCATTTAAAAAAATACTGCTGGGGATAAAACCAGCATTGAGCTATGGAGTTTTACCGTCTAATTCCTTAAATGGAGTCCAGACCAAATGACCAAAAATTCATTATGATCTGATGGCTGTTCAGTCATGCACTCTTGTGGAATGGGTTGGTGGTCTCGACACACTTCCCAGTGGACATGTCTTCATCAAACATGCCAACTGTATATTTCCATCTTGCACACATCACTGGAAACACCACATGAACCTCCTCTCTTGAGTCTGAGGGTTATATTTTAAGTGGTCTACTTTTCACAAGAAACAAGTGTAGGAAATATCTCTTCTTGAGTAGAACTAACAGGTCAAATAGTACCTGGTACCCTATGTCAGGCAATGCCGATTGATCCCAGTTTGGAGGAAACAGATGAAGTGGACTAGTAGTTTCCCTTTGGCTGTTTGCAAACAAAAGAAATGAACAACAATGAGCTTACGGAACTTCCACACTGATTATCCCACCCCAGAGCTACAATCAGCTCTAAACGCTGTCATGGAGACACAAGCCATGTCATCTTAAATTGGCAACTAATGTCACCAAGATAAAATAGGTAATCTTACATACAATAGTGACAAGCCATAATAGGAACAAAAGCTGACTTGTTGCCAGAGAGAATAAAGGCTGCTGTAAGAGTCAGGTAGCACAATTAAGAGGAGGTAGAATGGGTTAGGGTTTTTCCCAATTTAATGCTGATGTCGGTTACCTCATGCTATACTGAGGCTCTGTGCTTGCAAGAGGGGAAGAATTGCCTCTTTGAGGCACCCAGAGGTGTATGTAAGATTTCCCAGGTCACTGGGTGGGGGCTCGAGCCAGTGTTGTATTACCTTGTTGGGAGGAGACTCCTAGATACTGAACCCGGCCCTTGCTGCTATTTACTCGGCCTGGCAGAAGGGTTACACTGGTACTTCCTCAAATTAATAGATGTGCCCTAAATCAGAGTGTAATGGCTCCAACTATCTGCAAGCCAACAGTCACCACAAAGCCCACATAGTGAAGGTACTGTGGGACCTACATTCACCACCACATTCACACTACAGACAAGCATTAACCCATTCAGCAAAATGTCTCAAGTGAACGAACCATCATATGCCAGAAGTTTCCCTATAAACTGATATCACATATGGGGCACCATTTGGCAATAAAATAAAAAAAGTAAGCAGTGAACAAACTAGCCTGTACCTTCTCTCACGCTTGTCTTCTCCTCCAAAGAACACAAGCTTTGGCCACCTACAGACTTTTCTCCGAGTTTGATAGAGCAAATTTATCTGGACCATTTCTTGAAAGAAAAAATATTAATGTGGCAAGAGTTAAAGAACCTTCATCATAGGTTTTGATAAAGGAATTACACAAACTAAAAGAGGAAGATATATTGGGTCATCGAGTCCATTCTTTCTGACACTACAGGATTG
Source organism: Pelodiscus sinensis (assembly GCF_049634645.1). Taxonomy (NCBI): domain Eukaryota; kingdom Metazoa; phylum Chordata; order Testudines; family Trionychidae; genus Pelodiscus; species Pelodiscus sinensis. Next base: position 101,502,613 of record NC_134711.1, read on the forward strand.
TTCCTTAGGGTTTTAGCTTCCTCTTTCTTGCATTTTATCATCTTGTTCTGATCTCACAGATCGAGTATTGTTGTGCACATGTATTTGGGGAGCCCCGCACCCCTTTGAGTTCTTGTGACAATTACTTTTGAGACATTGGAAAGCCAGTCAAGCTTTTAATTTATTTCACAGTGTTTTATCTATAGCACAACCACAAAGATCTCTGTTTTCTTTCCATTTTCACCTTAGTTCAAGAGACCCTTGATGCATCCTTTATGTCTTCCCTCATTGTAATTAGTCTGCAAGAATATTCACTGGCCTTTGCATCTTCACCACATTTTAAAGTTCAGTTCTCTTCTTTTGCTTTCCCCTTTGGGCTCGCATGAGAGTGGCTGTCCCAGGCTTTGTCTACACTGCAGGGTTTTTGCACAAGAAGCTTTTTGCGGAAGAGATCTTCCGCAAAAACTTCTTGTGCAAAAGTGCATCCACACCTCAAAAGCGCATCGCAAAAGCGATGTGCTTTTGCACAAGAGCGCGTGCACATAGTATGGATGCTCTTGCACAAGAAACTTCTCATTGCCATTCACAGAATGGCGATCAGAGAACCTGTGCTTTTTGCGATGGGCTCTTTTTACACAAGAAACCCCTGTGGAGCATCCACACACCTTTTTGCTCAAGAACTCTTGCACAAAAAGGAGTTATTCCTCGTGGGGAGAGGAATAACTCTACCAGTAAAAGCCCTCTGTCCTGTCGATTTACTGTATTTTTTTTTTGCACAAAAATGCACTTGAGGTATGGACGCTCTGTGGGTTTTCACGCAAAACCAGCTCTTTTTGTGCAAAAACCCATAGTGTAGACAGTCCCAGAGTTCATCGAGTTCTCACTAATCTACTTATCATTTTAGAGCATCTGCCTTTAACATAGCTTCCTTCAGACAAACATATTATAACATGTTAAACTTTAAATAAGCAGGCACGTTACCTTGAAAGTTTATCTCATACTGCTGAGAACCAGCTTGAAACAACACAGTGCCTTTTTGGTCTGCTAGAAATGCTGCCTCCAGGTCCGCAGAAGTGACTGTGGCAGCATAATAGTTTGCATGCTACAGAATGAAAGCACAGGAAAATTAAACTCATTACAAATGGACCTTTGGCTTCACTCGCATTTTATGCAACTACACAGAATTTAGTCTATCATCAGTTCAAGTTTGTATTAAGTCAAGTGTTAAATGAGGTCAGTTTGGCATGCTTCTTCCTGCCACTGAGCAAAGCTAAATACATTCCATCCAATGCCTGTTAGTCTGGTTTAAAGATGTACTGGTGCGCAGGAGCTAGAAAGCATTTACTGAAGAGGAGCCAAATAGAACTCACTCAAATGGACATTGGCTGCAGCTCGGTGACAGATTTTGATTGATGGGGCTTACAAATGCCAACAGTATTCCTGTGAAAACAGCATTTAACTCTCCCTTTCTTTGGTCCTCTCACAGAGTTCCAAGAGGAGTGGCTATAAGTCTGTCACAGATTAGTAGATTTAGCACAGCCACACATCCACCTTGTTCAGAAGAGACTGAAAGCACTTGACAGAAAAAAGGGCAGTAGGGTTACAAACCCCAGTATTTCCATTATGCTGTAGCGCAAAGCAAAAGTGAAAGCATACAAGATGGCAGACTCTTTTCTGAAGGCAGTAACTGGAAATAGGACTGTGTACTAGAAAATACTAGAGCAAATCAAGATATAGGTTTCTGCCTTCTGGAAAATTTTCCTGAAAATGATTTGTTGGTTTTCATCAATTTTCTGCAGAAGATTTCGACTTTTCAGCAAAATATCAAACCCCAAAATACTCTGATTTATAAAGATGTTGCTGTGACTTATGGGGGTTGTAGTTTGTGTGCCTTGTACTCTCATTGTTGTTCTACTCGCCAGACTACATCATCAGTAATGGCCCAACTTCTCTTGTTTTCGTGGGGAGGAGGGAGGGCATCACAGGAGATGAAGTACAGCCAGAAAGCCCAGCCTACAGATAAGAATGGGATCACTCAAACTACAGCTTCCACTGGGCCATTTTGAATTGAAGTGCAGTACTGTAGTTTGTTTATCAGGTATTCAGTTTTCCATGCAATATCAACATTTTCCTTGGAAAGTCGATACCTTTCATGGCACAATTTAGTTAGTTAAAAAACAATTTTTGACCAAAATTACATGACCAGCCCTAGAAAAATACACCAATTTGTAGAGCTATTCTTCACAAGCTTCTATGGCAGAGGTGGGCAACAAAACAGCGACAATTCCCCAGGGTTAACCCCTGGTGGGCTGCTGCCACTATATTTACCTGCACCTCCACACCTATGGGCGACTGCAGTTCCCGTCGACCAAGCATGGTGATCTGCAGCCTATGGGAGCTGTGATCCCCCCTACCTGTGGAGGCACAGGTAAAAATGGTGGTGTGGGGGACCACCATGGGCTAACCCTGGCAGACTGGATTTGACCTGTGGACTGGTATTCACCCACCCCTGTTCTATGGAGTATTAATACAATACTGAGGAACAACTGGTACACAGAGGCACACATGAGAATACAATAATGCACATGTGCACCTAGCGAGTGAAAGAACATCTGTGTGACATCTAGAATAGCTCAAAGGTGGCTGTCTCAGAGGGTCAGGCATCAGTCAAAATAAGCTCACCTGCTTCCCATATTCAATCCACTGCCCGGATCCATCCAACCAGTACCAGATGTGTTCCATTCTGACAATAGAGTTCAAACGCATAACAGATGCTGTGGTGAGATGACAAAGTGGAACAAAAGAGCGGATCAGCTTCAGGTAACTTCAGGAACTCTAGGACTGAGAGAGAAATCCAGACGTAATCCAAGCCTTAACAGGACTTGTTCAGGTGGTATCTTCTCGTCTTTCAGCATCAGAACACTGGCTGTATTTAAGGGAAAGGGCTAGTTTCTGATTTTGGAGAGGGCTTGTACATATATGGCATGATGCACCAAGATGGAGGAAAAGTCTGTGGCCAGCAGGAGGCAAGGCAGCTCAGAACTCCTGCCTGCAGCAAATGCTAGGGGATTTAGCTTTCTCCCACACCAGGATAGAAATTTGGACATTAAGGCTGCATGTCCCGCCCACTCCTCCTCTCACAATGAATCAGTAGCCAGCAACAAACATAGTAGGGTATTAGCAGCTGCTGGGGGAGTGCAGGGGAAAATGTGTCTTTCTGGCATGATACCTCCAGTGGCTGCCTGATCTTCCACACGTAGTCAGGTAAGAAAGAGCAAGGCTCATTGCATGTGTGGCAAGAGCTCTTTTGACAGCAATAGCAGAATCTGGGGAGTGATTAATAATAATAAAGGAAGATGGAGCTCTGCAGGATTACATGCAGGTTGCAGACTTTTTTGGGGGGGTGTCCTGCATGAGTGTACTAGCCCACAGTATATCCACGCAATTTAATGAGCATGCTTATTCTCAGGAATACTCCATCCTAAGTAAAAATGGGTTTAAGTCAAAGTACATTGCACGACAGTGGGTTGAGGATTCAGGCCCAGTGACTCTCTCTCTCTCTCTCTGTGCCCACTAAGCTAGATAAGAGTACACAATGCCACAGAACAAAGTTATACATTTATAGGTTCAATATATATTTAGGGAGAAAGCTAGTTTGTTGTGGAATGGGGCGGTGCAGAGAAGCAGGGTTAGGCTTAATCCATTCCATGAATACCAGCTCTGCAGTTTGGATCTGAATCACATTTCCATACAGTTCATTTTTGGCTTCAGGATTTTGGCTTGGGCCTATATCTAGAGGTAGTCCAATGATGAACATATGGCTATCCATCAACCAAATACAGGAAATCCCCAACTTCCGACCACCCAAGTTATGACCGCCCACACTTACAACCATTTTTGTAAGTGTGGAAGGGGCTGAAAACCCGTGACTTACGTCCCCAGCCTGCATTTACGACAGTGTCTGGCACCTATTGTAAATGAGGGTTCGAGTTACAATGCCCCCCGACCTGCAACACTTCCCCGGGAACCAATCACGTCGCAAGTTGGGGGCTTCCTGTATTAATAAGCCTATTGTTTGGAGGGTTTGGGAGATTTTTTTTTTTTTTTTACTTGCACATCTCAGTCTTCAACTCCTCACAAGTTATATCCTCTCTGTACTTTAGTATGTTGCTCTCCCTTGCACAACTTTTCCTTAGAACTAACTGTGCACATTCAAAAAGTGCCCACCTGCAAGTTTACACTAGGCTGTGTCCGAGATTTTTCAAAACTGCCTAAGAAGCCTGCACACCCAATTCCAATGGCAATTGAGCCCCCAAATCTCTTAGCAGGCTTTGAAAAATCCACTAACTTTGCTTCTAGGTCTATAAAGATTCCAAGACCCAAGTAGCTAAGGAACAAGAAGAAACCCAGTCAATCAATTTTAAAAAATCCCATATTTTAAAAAAGCACCCAGTCTACATTTTTCAGAGTATAACAATTAGAGCACAAAAGGTCTCATCTAAGTAATTGCAGGAACTAAGAGCCTTGTGGCTGATCAGAGATCTTGCCTTTTGATTGCCTTAATAAAATCCTTTATTCAGATTCTTTCCCCTGCATTGTTATTCTTTCTTAATCTATAGGAACCCGGAAGTGCTGGGGCAGCCAGACAATTGGAGCCAGACAATTGAAACTGACCAGCAGCTGAATCGGGGAAGCTGGGGACAGAGCAGCTGGGGTGCTGCCGGGTTGGTCCCGTAGCGCTGCCCCTCAGGGCTGCAGGACCAACCCGGCAGCTCCCCAGCTGCTCTTGGGGATGCCTGGAGCAGAGCAGCTCGATAAAGATGAACCTTGTTTGTTCTCATTCAGATCCCATTGCTGGGGATTTCCTGTGTTTTGAGTAGCACCGGTTTCTTTTCCAAAGCCTTACAGGGTGGCACTTGTGCAAGACTTTCATTTTCACTTTCTGAAGTTGCGCCTGTCATTAAAGTTTCTCAGATTTTAATTTACTGTTAGAGAATGCGACAATTGACAGCTTTACATGGCTTTTTTAAGAGCACAAAAAAAAACCCCACTCATTTGGGGGTTCTTTTGAGATAGACAAACCTCACCTTGGAGTACAGCCTACAAGCACCCCGATACAGGCATCTTCTTAAATTAGAAAGCCAAATTGTCCCTTCATAATAGTAGTTTTTTATTCTATCGTATACTGTGCATGGAAAAAGCAATCTTACAGTACATTTCCTACTGACAGTAGATTTCAGATAGAGAAATCACAGAGAAATGATCAGATCATTACGTTGCTCACTGCAAACAGGCATTCTTCCCAAACTGCACTGAACCAAAGTCCACACGCTGTTTAAACACAAACGCTGCCCATCTGCTCCGTCTTTATTAACAACAACAAAAAGACAAAGACAAGAATTAGATCTTTTCTGCCCCCTGGGGTGCTCATAGGGTTCTTACCTGAGAACGACTCGGCCACAGTCCTCTAAGTAACTAGACCCTCCCACCACACTTACACCCAGTTGGAGAAGTTAGTCAGCTGTCTCTGAGTCAGAAGAACCCACTTAACCCCTTCCCAGCAGAACTAGGACCTGCAGCCTTTAGAAAAACACTGCAACTCTTGTACACTCAGTCCAGCTACACCTTTGAATGCTGCTGCCTTTTCTCAAGTATTTCCCTTCCTGAGATGTGAGCAGCCTTATATTTAAAATCCTAAATAGAGGTGAAAGTAAGTGGGTGCGCCCTGTTGCGCAGCTCTGGCAAGAGCTGGCTGAGCTGTGGCAAAAGCCAGCAGGGAGCTGTTTAAAGAGCTGGCAGGGACCTGGCTTGCAATAGGACAGTACCTGTAAGAAATTGTAAGTTACTTTCACTGCCGAGCCTAAAATATTTCCTTGCAGTTAACAGCACACTCCTTCCTATGACCCTTCCCAAGAGCTCATTTTAGGAACAGGAAAGGCCAGGACCAGTCAGAGAACTCACAAACACAGGACATCACCCAGTTTAATTTTATCATCAGTGGCACTACAACAGAAGTCCAGTCAACTATATTAATTATTCTTGATATTTGATTTCTGCACCCCGACCCATTTTTGTCTCAATTTCATACCCTCCCTCTGCCTCCTCCGCTGTCCTAGAATTTTCTGAAACCTTCTCCCTTCAGGGCTCTTGTCCAGTGTGCAGCCTATCTAATTTCATTTTTTCAAACACTTACAAAGCCAAAGCCATCTCTTTCCAAAGCCACTATTCTAGATGCAGTGTTATAGTTACATACACTACACTTTTCCTTTAAATTATTTTTAAAAAGTTTTATGTGGGGGTGGGTGTCACATGCGCTGCACCTATAATTAGAAATAATTCCATTTATTTCACAGCCTGCCCCTCTGCCAATCTCTCAGGGTGCATCTACGCAGCACCCTAAACTCAAAATAGATTATTTTGAAATTTGACACATCTACACAACAAATAACTCGCTATTTCGAGCCATCCCTTAGCTGTCATCCAAAATATTTTGAAGTAACAGGCGGCTTGTGTAGACGCAGGGTATCCCGAAATAGCCATGGAATGTAGACGTATCCTCAGCTGTATTTTTAAATTCCACAGTAGCTTCTCTTCAGAGCAACAGAAACCATTTTCAGTGACTATATTGTCATCAGTTTCAATGTTGATGTCCTATAAGCTTTTGTCTAAATATTTGGGCTACGTACAGCTTCACTATTTCCCATGGAACTGGTAAGGACCTTGAGGTCACTGGTTCCAGCACTTTCCTGAAAATACATGTCTTATTCAGCAGGAATTATTTCCCTTTTTCACAGAGCGGTCATTGAAATAATATAGTAAGGATTACTATAGAATAGGCTCAGTAGCGCTACAAGCAATGCCCTCCCCTCTCCAGGATCTGATCACCCAAAGACAGTCTGCTCTGATGACATAATGCCCATGTAACCCGTCTGCCTAGTTGTGTTGGCAGCAACAAAGGCTGGGCTCAATATCTAAGGGTTCCTGTTAACATTACAAAACAGAACCAGCTCAAGCCCCCACCCAGAAATCTAGGAAAACTAAATACTGGCCCTGGGTGAGTCTAAGCAGCAATACTACACCACCCACAAGCACAGAGTCTGTGTATAACAAAAGAAAACTTTCATTAAATGGGGAGAGAACTCTGCATTAATTTGGGTAAACATGGCAACAATGCTTCAACAGTAGACAAACCGTAAGTACATACCCAACCCACAGTACCTTGGGCAGTGATCTTTTACCTCAGTTTCCCACCTTGCACTTTGAAAATCCAACACACAAAAGTCCCTTTAGCACATCACTCTCCCTTTCTCTCTGCTTCACCCCATTCACAGCTGTTGTCTGAAATCCCAGAATTCATCGGTGCCTTCATGTTGGTTCACTTCCCACCCCTGAAGAGTGGGGGCAGGTTTGAGCTATTCTTCTGCTGCCTCCAGTCACCATTGCTGCTCTTGTCTCGACTGCAGCATGACACAGTCACTGCCTCTGCCGCTGCTACTCACGGCCTCCTCTGCCTCTAGCTGTGATGCCACATTCGGAGGTTCTGCCACTTCGCCTGGTTTTCAAAGTGTTTAGCAGGGAACCCCACTACTGCGGCACTGTCTTTCACTGCAACACTGTTCCCACACCAGATCGGAGGTTCAGCCCCTTAAGTCTGCTCATTGGTGATTCAGCTCTAGTAAACAGTAATAAGATGATATGCATATTGACGGGAGATCAGTAAATGGCATCTAAGACTCTTTAAACAGACTCTGCGCCATCCTATAAAACACTTCTCCCTCAACCCTTTTGGCTTTTAGTTGAAGTTGGTATCACAACCCCCCTGTTTAGCAAATGAGGTCACATTTAGGATGATTTCCCCCTTCATTTAGGACAGGGGTGGGGAAACTTGTTTCGTTCAGGGGTTGCTGACCCACAGAAAAATCAGTCGTGGGCCGCACACAAGTGAGAAGCAAGTGAGATGTCCCTGACTGAGAAGAAGACAGACCCTCCCCACATTCCCTTTGCACACCAGAGCCTAGGGGGGCCCAGACTGGGCTAGGGGGGCCCAGACTGTGCTCCAGCCTTTCGGGTGGGTGGCTGGAGTGCCAGCGTGGTCTTCCCAATGCTGAGTCTCGGGGGTCAGATCCAGGCAAGCCGGAAGCCACAGCCGGACCGCTGGCCTGAGGTGCCCCACCCCTGATTTAGAACATATTAAGTACAGGCTTGCTCCCTTTTACTCCTAATAAAAGAACAATATTTAATTTTTCCTGCATTCAAGACTAACGTGAATTTTAATCCCAAACAGCCAGAATTGGCCACGTTAGCAAAACTGGCAATTATGGCCTGCTCCTGAGTGTGGTTTAAAGTAAAAGGTTCGGAAATGTGGCTAGCCCCAGGGAGGCGCAGAAACAGGCAAACTATTACTAAATATCTTTTAAACTTTTATTGAAGGGCTTCTACGTATAAATTATTATTTTATCGATTTCTTACATATGTAGGCACCAAATAATTATTAGAATAACCAATAAGCAAAATGCAACACAGTAAAGAAAATTCCCTGAGGTTTTTCTAAATCCCAATAGTTGTTAACAAGGGACCAGGGATTACTAACAGCTACCTTTACATCAGTCTTACTTATAAGACTAATACTACCTCTAAACAATTTCAGATAACAATACTTACATTTAACAGACACACAAACTACAACAACATCATCATATTTGGTATACATTATATTTGGTATATGTTACACTCTACAGGAACTTATTTGGTTCAGTGAGCGGGAGGTGGCTCTCGGGTGATCAGTCCTCGGACCTGGCTCATATTCTGCCTTCCAATGTTTATTTGGGATTCCTCAATTTGATACAGGAGGGGTAGCTGTTTTATAGAGAAAGCTTTTGCGCACTTTTTGTGATAGGCTAGAAGACCCTGTCTGTTAAGTGACAGGAGGAAGGGGGTGAGATGGTTTCCTGTTTTTCCTTTTCTACCTTATCCGGTATGGCACAGTCAGCACAACCAGCATGAACTTTACAGGTCTGGTTTTTGTTCCTGCCAGCAAAGAGTCTGCTTTCACACTGAGGTCTTTTTCCCAGTTCATCAGCAGATGGCAAGGGAATGCTCATTCAGACCCTGACTTGCACCATGAAACTGTACTGGAGCGTTTTGATGGAAGTGGAGTTTCTGTGGAACCAAACAAAGCAGAATTTTTTCTTTTCCCTCCACCTTGTACAGGGTTCATTCACTCCCACTCTATTATCTTACATTTACAAAAACGTATTATGATTTTCTAATGCTTCCATGTGCTTAACTGCTGTTCCTTCAAACACCAAAGGGGCAGTGAGTAACATTATACAGTAATTCTCAGCAGGTAATCTTCAAAAAACGGTCTGTTTGGCTTGGCAAGTGAGAGTGGACTGTGCTTTGAAAAGAGAATTTGAGCAAATGAGAAAAATTTAGAGCAAATAGTACAGAACTGAAAGAATAAAGGATATGTTCCTGTCAGTGGTCTGACCGGAGATTTTTGCTGTATCAAAGGGACTTGTGGCCAGGGTAAATTAGGTAAACCTGAGATGCACTGTTCACATTAAATTGTTAATTTACATAACGGTCTTGCCCAACCCAGAGATATATTCTCTGAGGCCCCAGTCTTAGAAACACTTATGCACAAGTGTAACTGACCTCAGAGGAACTACTCCAATCAGTAAAATTGGACATATAAGAGTCTGCACAGTTAGGCCTCGTGGCCCGAATTCTGCAACTAGAATAACATGGGTGGATGCCCTTTATAGATCCAAATGAAGAATCAGGTCCTACAGCTGTAGACAACCCCTTGGTAAAATGGCATTACCAGTTATAGCACGTTTAAAGCACAGACATACTGTTACAGGGCTGAGGAGATGGTAACACAACACTCTGGTTATTACAAAATAGCAGGTGATGTGTCTTTTTTTTTTACACACACACACACACACACACACACACACACACACACACACACTATAATTGTTCTCTATTAACTTCCATTTCCATAATATTCCTTTATGCCCTGGTTATGTAGTGAGAACTGCTCTTGTGTACAAGAAAAACAGTCCCCTTGCTGGAACAGCAGCTCACCCAATAGTAAATTCTGCCTTCTAATGCTGATGACCAAAAGAAGGTTTTAGGATGATATGGATTTCTCACTGTTGCTGTAGTGTTCTAATTAAATGCTGCAAATTCAATGGCTAAGGAGGGATAGACTTCTCTGCAGTTTATGTTGGTGAAAGGAGGGAAAGACATCAGATGTCAGCTTATTTCTATGTTACTTACCAATAAATCCACTTGCAGAGTTTGATGCATTTGTTTTTTTAAAAATTTGTTTGCTTTTAAGTGTAAATCTACTAATTATTGCAATTGTATTCAGGAAAAATTGTGTCAAATATGTCTTGGATACAGGCTCTGCCTGTACAAGAGCTGGACTTGGCCAAGTAGGGAAACTTGAGCCCAGCCAAAGAAATGTGGAAAGGGTTACTTCTTTTGGTAGTACAGAACTTGAATCTAAAGGCAAAGATTAGCTCCTATGTTGCTAATAGTGCCCCCAATGGAGAATATGAAGAGTCAGAAAGTTGTCCACAGCTGGACAAACTGAGAAGACTTGCAGTGCCTTCATCTTACCATAAGGTTGATGGTGGTAGACCCTTGCACCCCTGGATTTCTAATGTCAACAGGGCTCAGAGATTGCCCCTATTTTAATATTTCCTGTGTAAAAACAGCTATCTTAACAATTTTCTTTTTAGTACAGTAGCTAAGGACTGATAACCTTCCTCATAGCTCATACATTGTAGGAGAATCTTTAGGACCCTGTTGGGCTGTTACTAAAACATTCCAATTTAATGGCTAATTAAGTTATCATCTATCAATGATGTTCCATAAGAAGAAACTAGACATAAATGCACCCAATGTGCCTATTTCACTAATGTTTAGGTATGAAACTCAATTCTTGTTCATTTTCCCCTATAATGGGGAAAAGGGTATTTTCATCCACTTAAGGGGATTCTTCAACATGGAGGCGGTGGAGCTATTCTGTAGTTGTTTAGAAGTGTTGGCCTGGTTATTGGGATAGTTACTGTATGGCTGTTGGCTTAGTTAAATAGCAGGTTGTTGGAAAAAAACAAGCAGGAAGCAGAACTATTGCTCAAAGCCACCATCTGCCAACACTTATGAGACAATACAGGAGCCATTCACTGTGATGTTCTCTCTCTGAGCCTCTTCTGAGCTCAGCAGACCTACTTTATCAAAGGTGGAGTCCAAATCTGTGAAAACAAGAGAAAACCTGACTGGATTTTAAAGGAGACTCCCCTACTCCGCCCTAATCAGAGAGACAGACTGACACCCAGGGGCTAAGGATGACTGGGAGAGTGAGGCCTACTTAAGATCCCTACCAAAGAATGGCAGGGCTATAGGTAATATAGACATTCAGATAGACCAGGGATAGGCAAGATGCGGCCTATGGTCACTGGATCCGGCCTGCAGCCACCTTGCCAAGACCCTTATGTAACATAGCAGCTCACACTGCTTTAAACAGCTGGCAGCTCTCTGCTCTGGATGCTGGGGAGGGAGAGGAGAGACTTCACACGCTGTCCCTGCCACCCAGCAAAAACTCTCAGATTCCATGTCCCAATTTCTTTACATCTGCCAATGCTTCACATCTGCCAGTGTAGACAAAGCCTAAGAGTGGCAAGAATCATGTGATTCCACCCCAGGAGAGGTAAAGGTGTGAGTCCTGAGACTGAAATGATGCACTCAGAGACCAGAGATGGGTCAGAGGTGCACCTAACCCTGCAACTGTGACAGTCTGTTCTTCTAGCTCCTCTTCAGTGACAGGACAGATTTCAACAAAAGGAGTGACTCTCAAACATATCTGAAAATTTTATTTGAAAAAGGTTAGATAATACATTTAATAAAGCTTCAACTGATTCCATTACAATCCTGTAAAATGCTATTTCGGTTTGATCTAAATACTTAGAGGTTTAACATGAGAGCCTTAAAATGCTTCACATTCCGGTCTTCCGCTCTTCAAGAGCTACGTGGACAATTCTTGATACACTGATTCTCATCTTTTACAATAGAAGTCACACTTTTAAAAGTTAATGTAAATAAGTGATTAATGTGGCACCTGGACAGAATTCTGGAACATCAATACTACACTGTAAGCCAAAAATATTAATTTAACAGATGCTTTGTTCAAATGAGCCTTTAGGTCCTGATTTAGCAAAGCATTTGAGCACATGCTTACAGTTAAGTGCTTTGCTGAATCAAAACCTATGCATTCTTACTGCAGTAAAAGATATGTTAATTAAAATCCCCAACCTTAACTCACTAATGATTTACATTTGGGATTCCTTTAAAAACAGAGCTAGACCTTGAAAAGTGAAACAAAATGCACCTTCTTATTCATACCTGCTATCCCCTATGTGAAATTCTACTATTCTACTGGATTATACCTGTTCAGTGCTACTTCTCACACAGATGTGCCATTGAAATTTAGCAAGGAGAATCTTTACTACTAATGGTGCTTAACAGGGAGATAAAAGGTTAACTTTCAGGTTTTGGGCTAGGCTGGTGTATTGAAAAAAGAACAGGTTTTGTTCTTGTAAATCAAGCAAATTTGATATGGAAATCACTGAGACATAACATGAAATTTTTGAGTCATTTTTCAAAGTAGAATTGACTTCTTAAGTCCAGTCAATCTTTTATCTCCCTGTTAAACATCAAATTTCTCCAATGAAAAGAGAATGGGAGTTCACTTATACCTCTGTTTTTCTTAAGTAGCGCTCTCTCTCTCTCTCTCCAATTTAACCTTTAAAATATTTTACCACCCTTATCACCCCATTTCAGATCTCAAGAGCACTTCTCTCTGCAAGCTAAACTTCTATTCCCTAGCCATCCATTTAATTGATATTTGGATTGTGCACTAGGCACTCTTCCTCCCCTTGTCCTTGCTAGCACTAAGGATCTAGGAAAGCAAAAATCATTTGTCTCATGGAGAGATGGACCAACCTACAAAATTTGAATCCTTATTTTTGAACCCCTCCCAAAGTCAGATGTCCAGATGTGGAATTTTGGTTTAGAATGAAAGAAGGAGGTGCAAAATTCTGATCCAGATTCCGATTACCAAAGCTTGGAGGTGCTTAGATTCAGGTTATTTGTTCTGGCCATCTCTAGTTGTATTGCACTGACTGCAAAATTAAGAGTGCCTCCTGATCTCTTAGCAGGGCCTAAAGAATCAGAAAGTAGACTAGTGGCTTCCATTGGACAAGCCACTGTGTGTCTTCTCCAATAAGATGTGGTCTTCAATAGGTCCTGATTTCCTGTCTGACTACTTCCAGCAGTACCTGAAGTTTGAATGTAAGATAATCTGCCACAAGAAAAAAAAAAAGAGGGAAGGAATGTTTAATTTGTGGGATTTTAAACTATGTTAAAATTGTCGTGTTTGGATGGAGCATTTTATGTTGAGAAAGAATTTATTTCAGTACAATTGAAACCATTTCTAATATAGCCCATTCTTTAGCAAAACACTATCTCTGCTGCCTTTCCTTGTGTATCTACTTAGACATTTTCAATGCTTGTTGACAGTACAGAACCCAGGGGGAACTTACTACAGTAATGCACCAACTCGTCTCAAGAAGTCAGGGTGCAGGGTAAAACATGGATTTGGTCAGTGCTTTATCTGAGAGACATTGTATTTCAGGTACTACCCCCGAATCTTTGTGTTTGACACCACATGAGACAATCCTCTCAAAATATATCTTCCTTGTATCCCAGATCCCTTACTCATACAGTCTTCCTGAAACTTTCGTTAAGAAAGGATAAAATCTTGGTGCTCCATGGCCAACATATGTTTTTTGTCTATTTACAAGTATATACTGGGATCTAGAGAAAACACGTATTTCCCTTCTCTTCCTAGCAATGCTTTCCCCAGGCTTCTTGCAGAAATAGGTCTGCATCAGTGTTCCCTCTCAGCTGCATGGCAGCACAGCTCCGCAGCTGCTTAATCAGCCCCGCCCAGTCAGGGGCTCAAGACTCGGCACACGGAGCTGCCTGACTGGGCAGGTTGATTGAACAGCTGCAGAGCTGTGCTGCCGTGTAGCTTAGAGGGAATGCTGGTCTGAACAGCATCAAAATTGGGGATCTATTAAATTTGTTGGCATGAAAAAAAATCACATCACACATTGTGAAATCTGGTCTCCTCTGTGACATATGGTCACTGACCCCCTTGCTGTGAAGGCAGAGCAGAGGGCTGGGGCTGCTGCCCAAGGGTCCCATGTTATCCTTATATCTGCTTATAAACCCTGTTGCTGATGGGTGACATCAGTGCTTTTTTTGTGATGGTACTGCCCAGTTCGCAGTACCGGCACCTCCAGTCAGAGCTTACCTGGAAAGAACAGAGAGTACTGGCACCTCTGTAAAGAAAATGGCCGACAGTCGGCTGGGTCTTAAAGAATACCAGCACTTTTTTTTTTTTAAACAAAAAAAGCACTGGTGACACTACCTCGAGAGCAGGGCAGTCAGCTAGCAGCCACGGCTCTCTGGCTGACCAACAGTGAAGACAGAGCGCAGAGCAGTGGCTGTACCCTGGTGCCCACCTCAGAAGCCAACTGCCAGCCACAGCAGAGAAGTGAAGATGGCAATACCATGACTCCCTAAGACACCTGTGATCCGCTTTTGGATCAGTACCCCTAGTTTGAGAAACACTAAGGAGAAATCACATAACTTATGGTCATGGCACTAATAGCGTTTATGAAATGTGCTATTTATACTGTTGCCAACCTATGAAAATGGTGTGAATTCTCCGATGTTTATGTAGATCCTAATCACATTACAGTTGTACAATCCTAGAACCAAAGATACAGCCACAACCCTGTAGCTTGGTGACACTTCAGCTCTGGGCCAATCACTGCAGCTTGGGTCATCCTCTAATTTTAAGTTATATGGTTCTTTGTATTAAACCCAGACTTAGTATATACAGCCTATAATAGGTGAAGATTTATGAATCTTGAGAAGAGTGTCATATGACAAGAGGCGTTACCCCTTTTATCAAATTTATACTCACGGAACGTGGTTCGGCAACAGTCAGGTATTGGCCTGCTGACTACCAAGAAATAGATTGGAAAACCACTTAAAACGATGGTGCAGCCAATGCTGACATACATGGGGTCTGAGTAGAAAGACATTCCTACGGCAAAGAGGCAGATGATGGTGAAGGAGACAGGAATGAAGAGAGGAACCTGGGAAAAAAGAGCACAGACCTTTCTAATCATATCTGACCATTGCAATTGGTCTCAATTTGTCCAAACACAGTATGCATTAGCCTGTACACAAATATTTATCAATAGCTAGATTCCTGTGTCCAGAAGACAAAAACCTGGCTGGTCCAATCTTTCCATGCAGTCTGTCTGCTAGTGGGATGCACAGTCTCTTTGATAGGGTCCCATTTGCTACCTGCTTCACTACAGTAACACCACCAGCACATACTCACCTCTCTCGATAAGGCACAGAAGCAGACATTAGTGACTATCTCAGGAGTCGCCATATATAAAACTTAACACCTTATGCAGCCAGGAATTTAGCAGGAGGCAGAAGTCCATGATGCTCTGGCAGCTTTCTGAATGTATCAGGGACGGATGTCAGTGATGCCCACCAACAGCCATTCCCAGTCCCAAGGCAGAACAGTCAGTGGGGTTGCCAGACACTCACAAGCAATGCCTGCAATGCATGGACACAGTCCTCCTGACATTTGGGTGGTGCTTCACCTGGTGCCCAGCGAGCTGCTGGGTGCACGCTTCTGGCACAACCTGGACTTCCACACATGCCTGCATGACAGGGTTGCCAACTGTCTAATCATGCAAATCCTAAACCCCTTGCCTGAGGATACACCCCGGTTCTGCCCTTTCTCTGAGGCCCTACCCCACTCACTCCATCCCTGCTCCCTCTCGTGCTTGCTCTGCCCCACCATCACTAACTTTCACCATGCTGGGGCAGGGTACTAGGGTATGGAAGTGGATTTGGGAGGGAGTTTGGGTGTGCAAGAGGGTGAGAGCTCTGGGAGTTTGGATGCAGAGGGCAGGCTCTAGGCTGGGGCAGAGGGTTGGGGTTTGGGAGGTGCAAGTTTCAGGCTGTGGGAGGGAAATTCGATGGGGAGTGCAGAGTGCAGGCGCTGGAAGGGTATGGGAGGTGGGCTCCAAGCCAGGGCAGAGGTTTGGAGTGAAGGAAGAAGTGAGAGGGGTCAGACTGTGGGAGGGAGTTTGGGTGCAGAGTGCGGGCTCTGGGCTGGGGCAGCAGGTAGGGGTGTAGGAGGAGGCGAGAGGGTCAGTGTTTACCTCAGGTGGCTTCCAAAAGCAACTGGCACAACTCTCTGGCAGCAGCTCCTAAGCATAGGGGCAGAGAAGGGGGGATGGGGATCTCCCTGCACCACTGCCTGCAGGCACCACCCCGCCAGCTGCCATTCAATGGGAGCTGCAGAATCAGAGCTTGGGATGGGGCAGCGCACAGACACTCTCCAGGGGCTGCAGAGACATGCTGGCCTCTTCTGGGTGCGGAGCGGAGCGAGGGCTGGCAGGAAGCCTGCTGATGCACTACAGGCAGTGGCAGCTGGGGGCTCCTGGTCGCTTTCAAATTGCCCGGATTCCTGGGCAACTTAATTCTCTGTGATCTGCAGCTGCCTATTTAGCACTGTGCAGGCACTCAAGTACCCCGCCCAAAGATCTTCCATCGCTAGGGGAGGGCTGTTCCTCTCCCAGCCCCTGGGGAGGCCCACAGACTTGCCAGGCCCCAGGGCAAGGTGGGGGCCCCCACTCCACACCTGAGATGGACAGGGAGGGGCTGGGGCAGCCAGCCCTCCGCACTACCCACACTGTGCTGTGCCGACCTCGGGCAGCACTCAGAGCTGACTGGAGCACACCATGTATGGCTCTGGTAGTGATTTAAAGGGCTCCGGCTGCCATTGCTGCTACACTAGTGACAGTGATGGCTGGGAGGCCCGGGCCCTGTTGAATCACTTGGCCCTGGAGCAGTTACCCTCTTTTGTCCCCTCTCTGTGGCCCTGTCCAGCCGCAACCTCTCCCAGCCTCCCGCCTGCTGTGGCCAGGGGAAGGCCTGAACCCTACACACCTCTTCCTCGGCCCGAACTCAGTCACTGCCTGGGGTCCCTGCCACAGCCTGGGCTGCCCAACCCTGGAGTTCCTGCTGTGGTGGCCTGGCCTGGGCCCAGCCACAATGCCAGGATCTACTGTGGCCATGGTAGCCCTCCCCCATGTCAGCCCTGACTGGAACTTGCAGGAGCCAGGGGAAGGGCATCTATCTTGCAGCCCTAGCTCTGGAGCTGCCACAGTGGAGAGAGATGCCTTTCCCTCCCAACCTAGCCGTTGCTGTGAGGAGAGAGAGCTGAAGGAAGTTCTCTCCTCACAGTAGCCCCGGATCCCCCTTTTTCATCCCAGATTCTTCAACCCAGCCCCACCCTATATCCTGCACCCCACCTAGAGTCTGACCTGAAACCTCTGTCCCAGCTCTAAGCCCCATCTCTGGCCCCACCCCAGATCCCACATGTCCAGCCAGAGCTCTCACGCTCTTGCCCCCAGCCCTCTGTCCCAGCTCTGAGTCCCCCCTCACATCCCAGACCACTTGGCCCCACCACGGGAATGTAGGTATGTGCAATGTGGAAGTGACGTGTAGCACATCACCTACAGAACTGGTGCACAGAACAACATTCCTTCTGCTCAGAGATGGGAGAAACTAGAGCAGTGTTTCTTAAACTGTGTTCCATGGCTCACCGGTGTGCCTCAAGGCAGTTGGAGGTGTGCCGCGGAGAACAACAGAATTCAAAATGGCTACCCTTAAAAGGGCAGGCAACTTTTTTTTCCTCAACTTCCCCCCAACTTCCCCCCCCCCCCCCCATTTTTATTTTATCTTCAACAAAAAATCCTTGGTGTTTCTCATAAAAAAAAAAATATTGTTTGGTGTTCCTCAGTCTCAAAAAGTTTAAGAAACACTGAACTAGAGAGAACACTGCTGGGAAAGTGCACCCTTTCCCCTGCCTTCCTGTCGGCAAGCCTGGTCGTAGCTCTCATCTGTTGATGTTGCTGGTGGAAAATACACAAGCAAGAGTAGCACATAACCTTTCATGCAAATGATTTTCCACGTGCTTACTTCATTTTGCGCATTCTCTAGTTTGAGTCAGGCTGGGGGAGGCCAAATAAGTTTGGGAGACTGCTTCATGTGAACAGTACGATCATTCTGTGTATAGCATACAGTACCTACCCCAGTGACTGAGAAAACTCTCTAGGAAGCCAAATGGCCGGGGCTGTTTAAAGTTCAGGATAAATTAGCAGAGAGGTTTTTTGGACTGTGGATCTAAACTGACCACGTCAGTCTCCATACAATCCAATTGAAAAAGCTGATCCTAATCTCTGGAGAAAACTGATAGTTCACCTGGAACAAAAATTACCCTTTGAGCTTTTTTAGACTCTGGTCTTTTGTAATGAGAAGGGATGGGCTGTTCTTGCCCTGACTGCTATAAACTACTAAACCACTCACAGGCTAGTTTGGTTTCTCTTTCCTAGTCTGTGGTCCTCAAGGTCAGCACACCGTTAGCACACATAGCAGTCAGTTAAATAAGGAATAAACAACAGACTAGGAAGAAATTAAACAACTGGTTAGAATTAGTAAAACATAAAAACGGAGCCCTCTTGCTCCGAGATTGTGGCAGCCAAAGCAGCAGGGGATTCAAATTGCAGTTCTAGGATCTCATTCCAGTGCAATTACCAGCTGTGTGGCACTGCTGCTTAGGAGCCTGTAAGGGATGAAGCTTCTTGCTGCTGTTGGTTTTCTATTATTTTTAAGCATAGAATCTTACAGGGAAAAATGAACAATCATAATAACTATATAAATGGGACAATATTAAAAGGATTTTCTTCTATGGCCACTAGAGAGCAGCATCTGTACACAACACATTTATACTTTCCTCTGTTAGAAAGGTGGCTCCTGGGGCAGAAGAATAAAGGCTGCCTAAGTAGTCAAGTTTCCTCCTCAATTAGTTGCTTTTCAAACTAGCAGAAGGGGGTTAAAGTCCAAATTTAAAAACAACAGAGTGAGGTTAAAAACCTTTCGGGAAATCAATGTGTTGCTAATTCCTTTGTCAAATACTCATGCTTTACAAAATGATTCTACTTCAAGGAAATGTATTTTTAAAGGTGGCTCTGGTGAATTGTAGGTGCAGCCAGCATAGTGTCTGGGAAGGCCAAAGGTGTCTTTTCATACATGCCATTAGCAAGGACTTGGGGTGCAGTGACAGACTGGGATGGAAAGAAAAAAGGGTCAGTTCAGTTTGGAAGATAGACAAAAATTTCAAGGTAGGGCTTGTTTTTTTTTCTTGAACTGCTTCACAAATCTCTCTTCCCACACACACAGACTATGGCGCGCTGGCTGGAGCAGATAGAGAACGGATATGAACAGATTCTTAGCATCCAAATAAAGCCCCATCCACATGCCTAGGCTATGTCTACACAGCGGAGCTATTTTGGGATACCTCCAGTATCCTGAAATAGCTATTCCGTGTCTTAAGAGCAAGCCCATAACATCGAAATATAACAGGGCTTGCTATTCCAACGTCCCTGTAAACCTCATTGCACGAGGGATAAGGGACATTTCAGAAAAATGCCTTATTTTGAAATGACATCAAAATAATCTACACAATTTGTGTAGCCCAAATTGCGTAGCTTATTTCCAGGTTAGGGTGCTGTGCATATGCACCCTTAGAGCTCTGCAGAGCAGACTGTCCACCCATGACTCCCAGCCTTGGGAAGGGGAGACCTGACAAGGATGGCCTGGGGCAGAGAAGACAACCACTGTAGGAATCAAGAAAACTGCATGAGGCAGAATCCACTTTGATTCCCATTGCAAACATGAGGCAGCAGGGAAAATGGGTTGGCAGGTTGAAACCCACCTTCCCTTCCTGCTCCTAAGATGGTCTCTAAAACAGTTTGAAACAGGGAGAGCTCCCACACATAGGGCTCAGGGCTCTGGATGCAGCTCTGCAGCCCAACCTTCGTTTCTCTCAGCTTCCAGAGTCTGAGTCTCCTGACCCCACAGAGCTGGATGATGCATATGGGGTGGATGGGACTAGAACAAAATTACACCTTCTCTCTGCGACTGTTGGTTGTTTGCTGTGCATTTCCTCCTCCACTAAAGCTAGTATTGATGACTTGGTATTGGGAGCTTTGGCTGAGGCTAGTGCTTCATTGTGGAAAACCCCATGTAGAGTTTTTGGACACCCCCCTTCTTATGTGCATATCAGAGAGCGGGGTTGGCGCTGTGTATTTTTCACCAGCTCTCCTGACTTCCAGTCTGACCCCTTGCCCTCTGGACTACACCATCTTCTTAATTAAACATGACAGTTCTCGCCGCTGGACGGAACACTGGTTTACTGAAGGCTGGCTGGCTGACGATTCCAGTGACAGGCAAAAGGTTTCCCCTACCCTTTACTGGTTTACTTCTCCTAAGTCTAAATGGATTGGAGGTCATGTACAGCAAACAATGGGGACAGAAGCCTGTTACAATAACAATGGGCTTGTGCACTCTTAACTTTGAAGCTGGCCATGTGTTACCTTGAAGGGCCTGGGCAGTTCAGGATGGCGGTAACGATGGATGATGAGCCCAAGTGTGGCTAGTCCTATGAAGAGCCATCGGGAAAAGCTGAAGAAATTCAGTAGCTGGTCAATATCTCCAACGCACACCATGGCAGTAACCAATGGGAACTGGAGTTGTAAAGGTAAAACACATTCATTAAATCCTCATGCCAGCCTTTAGCAATTTAAAAACATTGATGGGTCAGAAATTCCCATTCATAGGCTACTGCAGTGAGATACAACTGGCACCCTGGCTGATTTTAATGCTGAGACCCCTGTTTACTGTAGTTGAGGTTTCAGGGTGGGAATGCTTGGTAGGTAAAGGGCCGCATTTGCAAATAAAACACATTTTCACCACTTCAGACCAAAGAAGCAATTGGTGTTAGAAGGCCCATACAAAATTCGTGAAACATTTTGCACAAAAATTCATTACACGTGATTCATTCAATCTCCAAAATGTCAGCGTTTGTAACATTTGAAGAACTAATTTATCCATAAAGAAAGCAGACAAAGCCTGGAAGACAATTTTTGGTTGAATAATTTTGAGAATTGGCTGTGGGAGGTGGAGGTGGCAGCAATCTTCTAGCTTAGGATATGTGGTCAAGTGGGTTTTAAACATAGGACAAAGGGAGTCACGAGATCTTGAGTTCAATCCCACTTCTGTCAATGAGGGAGCATCCACGCAGCACCCTTAGACTGAAATAAGCTATGCAATTCATGTTACACAAATTATGTAGCTTATTTCGAGTGTATTTTGAAATAGTTTATTTCGTAATTTGGTGCTGTCTACACAGTGCCAAATTTAGAAATAATTCGCTACTCTGAAATTCCCCTTAACCCTTGCGGAACGAGGGTTACCAGGACGTTGGAATAAGCCACCCATTATTTCAAAATTGATTTTGAAATAACAAGCTGCTTCAATAGACGCGAAGTAGATATTTTGGGATACTTCTGACATCCAGAAATAGCTCCGCAATGTAGATATACCATGAGTGTCTTAGATCAGCATTTCTCAAACTGTGGGTCATGACCCCCAAGGTGGGTCATGAGCAACTTAGAGGGGGGTCGCAGCTAGGGTTGCCAGGTGTCCGGTATTCAACCGGACAGTCTGGTTTTTGGGTCCTCTGTCCAGTAAAAAAATTCAGAAAATACCAGATATGTGTAATGTCCGGTATTTTCTGGTTTTCTGTCTGGGAGCCCGACGGAAGCTTGGCGGGGGTGGGGGAGTGGCTGGGAGGCGGGGTCCGATCAGCACTGAGAGCTTCTGGTTGTGTGTGATGCCTTGGGGAAGAGGAGAAGCCCTGTATGTGCTCCTGAGCGTTGGTCAAGCGCGTGGTGGAGCCACAGCCGAACTCACTCGCGCTTCACCAGGACTGTGCGTGGGACGGGCAGCACCATGGGATCTGCACATGCCCAGGTCAGTCCCGCTCCCCGCTGGCCAATTCGCGCTCCCCCTGACCTCTTCCCGGCCGGCTGGTTCTCCCCCACTTCTCCTCCCAATCTTCCCCGGCCAGCCCTGCTGCCCCTGCCAGTCATGCTTCTGGTGGCCAGTTCTTCCTTCCTCCTCTCCATCTCCCCCACTGCACCCAACATCGCCCCCCCCATCCGCCAACCCTGCTTCTCGCCAGCAAGTTCCCCTGCCCAATCTCCCCCGGCCAGCCCCACTGCCCCCAATGACCCCCCCAACTCCCCTGGCCAGCCCTGCTGCCCCCGACTCCCTCCCCCACCAGCCCTGCTTCCCTCCAGCCAGTTCCCCCGCTCGATCTCCCACAGCCAGCCCTGCTGCCCCCAACAACCCCCCAACTTCCCCTTTACTCGTGGAGCAGTAAGGGTGGGGGGGGGTCACACAAATTCATTTAGAATTTCAGGGGGTCACAGTATTACAAAGTTTGAGAACCCCGTCTTACATATTACTTTGCAATATGCAGTCAATGTAAACTTGTTTATAAGTGTGAATGAATATCCATGGAAAACTTATTGCAGTATCCCACTCCTTTTGCTCTTCAGAGACTTCATTCCCTTTAAATCCCATACACCTGCCCAGACCCTGAATAGTGACACATAAAATAAGAGGCAAATCAGAACAGCTCTCCTCACCATTAGCATGACCGCTGGAAGGGGCGTGTGCCTTCGGATGTGGATCATGGAGAAGAGAGGAGGCCACTGACCCTCCCTTGAAGCCACAAACAGAGTCCTGAGAGGAGACATGAAGCAGTACAAGGACCCAAGTTCCAGTCTCCTGCACTAGAGAACTGAGTCACAGGTAGCTGAACTGGTGGCATAAAGCGAGCGTAAATACCCACAAGACTGGCTGTCCTCTTGAACCATGCCAATTAGGGTGCAGTTTCACCCCAAGCCCGCACTTGTACTTGACAACATCCTGACACAGTAACTCATGGGAAAGTCAAACTCCCTTAATTCTCTGGGAAATTCTCATAAGTCCCCAGGAACTGGCTCTGTTTGAGTCCATTTCTCATGCTGGAGGGCAGGATGTCCTGGCCCTGTCCTGGAGAAGCAGCAAGAAGGAACAGCTATTTAGAGGTTTCCCTGAAATAATTACTCTCCCACCCTCCCCCCGCACCTGTGCAGCACTTTAGTGTGATCTTCACTGGGTAAAGCAACCAGCAGCTCTCAGTATCATTGGGGCATTTTTAGCTCGCATATTCCAACAGGTTTCATGGTGCAGATTTGGCTACAAGTGTGGAGGGTGGGGAGTGGAGCTCTCTGGAATAACAGGGCTGGAGGACTCCCAAATCTCTGGCCAGATGCCGGGGAACCTAGATGGACCTGCCAGAGGCAGCCACCTGTAGCAAAGTAATAGAGATGTAGCCGTGTTAGTCTGGTCTTGCTGAAACAAAAGACAGGACTATGCAGCACTTTAAAGACTAACAAGATGGTTTATTAGGACCACGAAAGCTCATCACCTAATAATCCACCTTGTTGGTCTTTAAAGTGCCGCATAGTCCTGTCTTTTGTTTCACCTGTAGCAAAGTAACAGTGGGGAGCTTCCTGCTCCCACGCCCTCCTTGCATCATGCAAGGACAATCAGAAAGAAAAAGTTGTGTCCGTTTTCATTCATTTGAAATCTCTACCTACCAGTGCCAGATCGTCAGCTGGCAGGAGCACTGCCCAGAGTAGCTGGGGTGTATGCCCAAAGTGAGCTTCATGCCAGCCTTTGTGCTTCCCAGTGCTGTGGCTGGCCAGCAATCAGCATGATTCTCAGCACCACTTAGAGCAGCCTTTCTTTGGGTGAGGAGAAGGGTTGGCACAGAGAAGCTCTGTCCCATTCAGGGCACTCCTTACCCCATAGTGCCAAATCAGAGTGGAGACTTTCCAATTATATTTATGTTTGTCTTTGGAGCACTTTTACAACCAATAGGAACCATCCCTTCCCTATCAATTGATTTATCTTTCAGTATCAAGGCTGTTTTGCCTGATGAGAGAAATCAGTCGATTGCCCAGTAATAGTGATGGTAGAGATGGGAGTTGTCTTTAGCATGGGTAGATAACTGCCTTGTCTCCAGTTAGTATTTCTTCAAGGGCCCTAAGATGAATGGAAAATATACTGGACTTAGCGTACCTCTGTACTATGTTCATTGCCAGCTTAGAGAGATACTTTTCGAGCTGAAGCAGTAGAGGTCTTCATTTTCGGAGTTAAAGGCTTGAGTTGTGTCTCAGGATTGCTTGTGTGTCAGCTAGCTGATGAGTGATAGCTACAGGTCAACAGATTTGTTCATTCTCTCCTCCTGTTTATACTGTGAATCAGCAAGATTTAAAAGAATCTGACCTTGAAAATGTAAGAATCCCCCCGTTCATGGTTCCAATGCAGGACAGAGCAACCAGGAAGGGAATCACGGAGATGAGGCTCTGGAAAGCTTTTTGTGCAAAACTCTGGAGGAAAGAGACGATTCAGTTCAGAAACACTCTGGTAATCCCTGAGTGGCATCAGGCTTCATGGAAATAGCTGGATGGCTTAAAATAGAACTCCTCTTACTCCCAAATCCGTATTACCTAGTCCTCATCCCCACCGCCCTCTAGATCTCTATTGCTTTTTTCCATTTCCTCAGACAAGGACAAGAGACGTTATTACTTGCTAGTACTCATGGGAAGTGACAAACCTGAAGGCCTTTCTGCTATAAAATCCATTATTTTTGTCCACATCCTAGAAGCCTCCGCAGCCCACCCCACCCACTTAGTGTAAATTGTTCCTTCTGAAGAAAACCAATAATGGGGTTTACAACTCACCACAGCCACTGCCTGGGACGCCAACACATCCTCTACTGTCAAAACTGTATAATAGGACACGTTGGTGAGCATGTACCCCACCATTACAGTGAGCACAGACACGATCACAGCCAGCGGGTTATTTCTACAGAAGTGGGAGATACAGTGCTAATTAACTGAGATGATCTTTGTTTTGTTTGACTCACATTATCAGTATTACCACTCCGGGCAATAGCAGAATTAACTATTATTTTTCTTTCTATTTGGAAGGCAGCTTATGTTGAAATCATGCTGCCTCCAGTGGCTGGTATTAAAGGCCCCTCTCCCCGTCTTACCGTTCAGGTCGGACCAGTTCTTCTCGCACAAAGCTCGTCTGAAACCTGCAGCGGGAAAGAAGACAGGTTATGGTGGAGTTTGAATGATGGCTCAAGAGAAGCCCTGTAGACTTAGAAGTAGATTCTACCTTCCATTAAATGACCCTGACTGCACATACCAGCCTGAATATGCAAACATCCCAGCATAAAAAGCCAAGGGCAGCTTGTCCAAAACCAGTGACTGACTATTGAAAGCATCCTGGAAATTTTCAGTGTGGCCTAAAAATAGGAGAGAAACACCAGGTTAGAGAGCAGGGAAGCACTGGAGACAGAGACTTCCCCTTTTAGGGCGGGGGAAAAATATTCAGAAAAGGTTCCATTTCTATGTCTCTCACATGACCCCAAGAGTTTGTGGTTGCAGGATTTTCTGATTGATTGATTGATTGATTGATTGAGAGAGTTTGTTCTGTTGCTTCAGTACATAGAACTGGGTTGACTTGTTAGTGCACAATACAAGTGCTGCTATAGGAGATATTTTTGAAAGGGGAGAGATGGTTATTGGTTGCCTCTCACACAGTCTGCTCTAGAGAAAGCAGGCCATAGAGCTGAGGAGGACAAAGACGGCCTGAAAATCTCTCTATTTGCAGAAAACCTCATTCTAGTCTTGCAAGAAACTCCTTGACCCCCAAACTCTGAATGTGCATGTGATGGTTCCTCTCTATGCTAGCACACCCTATAAGGATACAAAGTGCTCTGGGCTAGAGATGAAAGTCAGAGCAAAAGAGTTTGTGTATGACTTGAAGATTATGCCTAAAATAAGGAGGAGCTCTTTAGGGTAAAAATATACATGCAATAAGTTTCTTGGTGAATTAGAATGAGCTATGCATTTTCTTTTAATTGAATTTAGTAACTTACTTTGATCTGTCTGGTTTCATTTGCAACACTTAAATCCTACTGTTTGTGATTAATAAAAATGCTTTTGTTTACTATCAGGCCCAGTACAAATAATTGTTATCTGGGATAAGCAATCACTGTGCATATGTCTCTTTCATTCATAGAGGGAGCTTACTCAATTCCAAGTTTTACACAGGGAAAGATGGATTTAATTGGGGGGGGGTTTAGTCCCATTTGTGGGTTGGTTTCCTGGGTGCTGAGCCCTAGAACTGCATCCATCCAGAGCTGAATTGGTTCAGTGTCTGTTTCCTCTGCAGGGAGGCAGTAACCTCAACTCTGTGCCTTGTCTGGGGGAGACCAGAGGATTTATCCCAGCAGGACAGATGGGGAGGAGCCCCAGAGAGTGAGAAGTTGGATATCAGTGTCATGATCAGCCCATTGGGGAACAATCCCAAGAGGACTTCTATGACCGCACCCCATCCCAATGCACTGTACTTTGATGTTGCACAGCCAGCTAACTTGGCTCAAGCTCTGCTACCCTGTGTAAGCACCAACCCAGCCTCATGCTGTGTAGAATATGGGAACCATGCAATGAAAAGCTTTAGGACATAGCAAAAAAAAATGGAGCTAGTGGTCCTATTTCAGGAAGGCATCTTCCATGCCTAGACTTCCATGCTAACCCTGTTGGAGGGGGAAGAAAAATTCAAGAGACTGAGGGCTGACATGGACCACAACAAAGGTGATTTGGATGTGGGGGGGAGGGGTCCCATTTAATTGGATGATTGAGAAAACAAAGCTCATGGAATTAAAAGAAACCTGGGGTTGAAGAAAACTAAACAGCAACTTGAAACAGCATTAAAGAACCTAGAAAAAAGGGAGAATGCTCTGAAAACACATAAGAAATGGTAACTACAACAAAAGGACAAAAATAAAGGCAAAAAGGAAGGGAAAAGAGACAATAGGACAAAAATTTCTGCTGGGATCAGTGGAAGGATAAGGAGGTACAATGGAGAAATTGGCCTATGGTCGGGGAGGTTATGTATCTTCTGATCAACATGATTGCTGATAAATAAGTACAGAATAAAAGGATTTATTGTTTGTAATCCCCGTGTTGTCACAGTAGGTAAAACCTGTAATTCTGAGGGGCCTGAGGGTTTCACGAGGCATGAGGGAGCGGTCGACAAAGGCGTTCCCTGTCAACCAATCTGCATCTTGACTGCTGCGCTGTGCCAACGATCAGCTGAGCCAGCACAGCGTAGTGGCCATTTTTACTTTAATGAAGTGAGGGATATTTAAATCCCCTCTTCACTGACTATGTTGGGTAGTCTAATTTACATGCCTCTGGCGGCAGAGGCATGTAGTCTGGACATACCCTGAGTGACCACACTTCCCAGATGTCACTGGCTTTACTCCTTCTATTCAGGGGGTGGTGCCCACACATCTAGTGTCATTTGAAGACATTCTGAACAATAAATTGCTGAGGATTTCATAGCAATGGGCCAATCCTTTAGGTCAGAAGCACTGCTGGTCTGGTGGGCTTTTGGCATGTACCATGAAGTCAGTTCCAGATGCCAACCAGAAATATGAACATGCACCCCAATCCCTTTATTCACTCAATGGAAGAGACAAAATGAGGATACAAGGTGGATTAGCCGGACTGTGAACACCATGGAGCACCAGTCTACACAGAATAGTTATACCAGCATAATCTAAGGCTTGAATTTAAAACAATATAGTTTTATATAAAACCAGTGTTACTCCCAATTTGCACGCTTTTGCTCTGATATGTGTCCTTTTTCAAGGTGATTTGGAAGGGTTTCAAGGTAAAGAACAAGAAAAAGACACAAAAAGAGCTATCACAGTGTGATGATATCTGTTAAACTACATTGGTTGAATTAGACCAGTATGTAAGCATAGTCTGAATGAGCTCTCTCTTGACATCTAGTGGGGAGCAGGGGATAAGGACTTCAGGAGCTGATCTCAATTGCATGGACATATCTACCCTGCTCAGCATGATGGGATTGCTTGCTCCAATGATCTCTTTTAGCTGGTGTTAGCTCCCTGGTCTCCTTGTTATTGGGGCAGAAGTAATAAAGGATTGTCATCCTTATTGTGTGAACCCAGGCAGCAGAACTATACCTGGCATATACTGATGGAGAGACTCACCCTCAGCTAAATAGCACTTGGTAAGAGGGGACATGGGCTCCAAAGAGGAGTGAGTTAAGGTGGGTGTGGCTTTTGCTTAGGGGTTTTTTTGCTGCTGTTTAATATTTCTTTTCTTCATGGTGTTGTACCAGAACTAATTTAGACTCGGCTGAGGGTCTTATGTACTGCAGAGCTGAAATCACTGATAGCTAAGTATCAGACCTAATAAGGGACAGAGTTTCTGATGCATGAAAACTACCTGGTGTGTGCCAGTGGTCAAGCTCCCCCTCTAGCAACTGAAATCATTAGGAGCTGTGGTAAATGCATGTTGGGGGTGGGGAACCCTGAAGATATCTTTGTGAATGGCTGGCAAGAAGCTACTGCCAGCACGGTGGTGGGTGGAGGTGCATGACCAACAGGTAGGTGTGGCTAGCAGGGCAGCTGGTGGAGAGGACCAGGGCAGAGCTCTGCAGAGAGGCACATCAATTGGCTGTTGGAATGGCGACTGCCTGAACAGCGGAGTTTGAAAGGTGCCTCCTTACACACACCCCACCTGGGCTGAAAGGTGAACTCGGCAGATGAACTTCTGAATTCTGAGGCTGCACTGACCAAGGACAGCAACTGTGAGTGGGATGCAGAAAAAGAATGGAGCATGTTAAAGGGATTTTTGGGTTGCTGGACTTAAGAACTTGAAGGGAACGAACACTGCTCAGCCTACTTGAGACTGGGTCTTTTGGCTCAGCTTATGTTTATGAACCTAGTTGTAGTGTTTTTCCAAATTAATGCAGAGCTGCTTCCCTCCTTCTATGGAAGGTTTTTGCTACGTGCAAACTTTGTGCTTGTGAAAGGGGAAGTATTGTCTTTGAGGCACGCAGGGGGTGCATATTTGTCCCAGCTCATTGGGTAGGGGCCTGAGCTAGTCTTGCGATGCATTGTTGGAAAGCAACTCCTAAATACTGAACTTGTTGTTGCCTACTCTGTCTAGCAGAAGGGTTACAATTGGAGTCCAAGGTCCAGTGTGCTTCAGGAGCAGCCCTTGGAACTACAAGTTGTGGACTACAAGCTGTGGCATGTTGGGAGAACTTCTGGGTTCCTTCCAGGAGGTGTCCCCTCCGCCTCTCCTCCCAGCAGGGTCTCAGCACTGACTGAGCTGGGAGCATGTAGGCTGCAGGCAGAGGGGAGGCTGCTGAACAGTGATCCTGTTCTATGCTGTTTACAGAATAAAGCCTGTTCCCAGTGGTTTGTCTGAGGTGCACACACACTGACACACAACAAGCCTCAGGCCTAGTCTCCCAGAGTTGTGTAAAAAGCCACGAGGCTTCCTCTATGTTGAATAACCTCATACTGGGCTAGTGAGCAGGAGAGGCTACACAAAAACCTTCCCATGTGGGCAAGCCCTTAACACATGCCCTCCCGCAGACCCACCTTGGGCCAGAAGCATCATCCCTGGAATGATGATGAGCGCAAGAGCCAGGAGTTTGAAGACGGTCAGGACAATCTGAAGCCTGGCTGTCCAGCTGACACTCCAACAGTTAAGGATGAGGACTGTGTCTGGAGGAGAGGGCAAAGAAAACCGTACATGGCTGGAGCTCAGAACACAATCAGAATTTTACTCATGTTTTTCCCATTGTCTCAGCCTTGTGCCAGAGACAGCAACACTCCCCGCCCTTGGTGCTGGGGAGAATTCTGGGTGAGCAGAACGTTCAGAGGGACGGGTATTTTAAGTCCATAAAAGCACGACCCAGAAAATGGCATTTCAAGGGGAAAACAAGGTTACAGCCTGGAGAGAGGAGCCCTGTCTGGTTCACTTCTCACATTTCCTGTTGTGCAATTGGTGCCTGGCTGATGCAATAAGCCACGAGTGCAATGTCATCTCAGGTTTCCTGCCTCACAGCAGTCTTTGCATTTGCAGCCGCCAGGACTGGAAAGGCACGCACGCTTTCACCTGTCAACTGCACTGATTGGCATCACCAAGCCTGAACCATATGTGGATATGTTCTGACGGAGCTTGCACCACAGACAGAATCTCTGCCCTCAACATCAGTGTGCCAAGCCCAGTCAGCTCCCATTCCTTTCTTCCAAAACATCACCAGCCTGACACCGCTTCTAGCCAACATGAGACCATACGTAAAATCAGACCTTGAATCGTTCTGGCTACAACTCTGGTTTCATGTCCCAGTCGGTCTGATAGCAGTGCTTGGCCAGTGGTGATTTCTTCTCTCCACTCAGCTTTGTAATCCACAGACCCATTCCCATCAGCTTTGGCACCTCATCTTTGTTCCTTCACTCTAGAGACAGGCCCAAACCAGAACTCTAGAACTTTGGGTGATTCTGAATTTAATATGGAATCCCCGTTTCACAGTTTTATCTGTAACAGGACAGGCCCAAACCCTGGCTGTAAACATCTCTGAATTTGGGGGGAAGGAATTAGAAATCTGAATTAAAAGGGTTGTGGTTTAGGCCTCTATCTGCTTTATACTTACAGTACCCCAAGAGAGATACAAGCTTCACAGCAGGAAGTGGGGCTCCACAGGGGGCAAAGAATGGTTCCAATATGTAGCGTCCAAACGCGAGAGAAATCACTGCGCTGTTGGCTGGCCTAGCAGAAGGGATGGAGTTAGAAACTGATTTGCCAGTGTTAAGCTATTTTATGTGCAACAAACTACCTTAAATAACTGTTAGTGTTTGAAAATTTAAATTGCACACACACAAAAAATCAGGAAATTTAGTATTAAGTCAAATTGTAAGGGCATATCAAGTGAAGTGGATCAATTCTGAGTCTGGTTCATCAATGATTTAAACAATGGCATAGAGAGTGCGCTTAAAAAGTCTGTGAATGCTACCAAGCGAGGAGGGATTGCTTTGGAGGACTGGGTTAAAATTCAAAATGATCTGGACACATCTGAGAAATGGCCTGAGATAAACAGGATGGAATTCCAAAAGGACAATTGAAAAGTACTCCACTCAGGAAGGAACAATCAGCCGCACACATACCGAATGGGGAATGACTGCCTAGGAAAGGTAACTGCAAAAAGGGATCTGAGGTTCATATTGGACCACGAGCAAAAAGTGAGTGACCCCTGGCTGCTGACTTCCTCTCTCCTGGGGCCTGCTGAAGAACCGTCCCCACTCCTTGCTGCCCCAAGCCTACACTAACCATAAGTCCTGGATTTTCTGGCACAGTCCTGATTTAAAATACTCTGTCTCATTGTCCCCATAAAGCACTGAAATGTCCTGGAAATTTCAATATTTCAGTGGGCAGAGAGAGAGAGAGAGAGGGAGAGGGAGAAAGCCCCGAGGCTCCCCACTGTATCCAACTTGCAGGAAAGAAGCGGAGCCAAAAATGGCTCCACACGCTGCTGCTTCCCTTCCCGTGGCTGGGGGAACAGCATCCCAGGGATGTGCCTCCTGGAGGAGCCAGGGAAAGGGAAGTGGCAGAGTGTGGAATCTGGCCAATGGGAGCAGCGGGGGGCCATGCCTGAAAGTGGTGCCAAAGCAAGTAAGTGTCCTCCCACCCACATGCTGAGATCTGACATCCCCAGCCTGCTGCCACACTCACCACCCTGCTGCCACGCTGCCGAGACCCCACACCCCGAGTCCCCACGTTCACCACCCTGCTGAGACCCCACACCCCTAGTTTGCTCACTCACTGTGCTGCCAACTTCCTTGTCAGATCATGTGTCCCGATTTTTCATGCGGAAAATATGGTTACCCTACATCAGGCCCCATCTCCACTCCACTCCTTCCCCAAGGCCCCATTCCACCGCCCCCCATCCTACCTCTTTCCAGCCACTCCTCTGAATTTGTCTCATCCCTGCTATTCCCCGTCCCTCCCAGTGCCTCATGCACACCACAAAACAGCTGTCATAGCAGGCGAGAGGTGTTGGAAGTGACGGAGAGAAGTTGATCTGTGGGGCCACTAGAGGGCGAGAGGTGCTGGGGGAAAGTGGAGAGTTTGGCTGCTGGGGGTGCTAAGCACCAACCACTTCTTTTCCGTGAGTGATCCAGTTCTGAAATTATGCATTAGGAGTAGGCACCAATGGAGTGAACATCATTCTGGGATGTATTAGCAGGACTGTTGTAAGCAAGGCATGAGAAGAAATTCTTCTGTTCTATTCCACACTGATTAGGCCTCACCTCTAGTATTGTGTCCAGTTCTGGGCACATTTTTGCAGGAAAATAGAAGACAAGTTGGATAAAGTCCAGGGAAGAGCAACAAAAACTATTAAAGATCTAGAAAACGTGACTTAGAGGGGAAGATTGAAAAAAATTGGGTTTGAGAAAAGATGACAGAGGGGACAGGATAACAGTTTTCAAGGTTGTTACAGGGAGGAAGGAGAAAAGTAAAACTAGCATCTAACTTCAATGATAACATCACTAGAAGACTTACCCAGCATTGCCTGGATGCTTCATGGCAGGGGGCTGGTGGTGTGGGGGGTGCAGAAGTCAGGGCAGGGCCTTGAGAATGTGAGGGGGCAAGACAGGAAGCTAGGGATATGGGGGTGTGAGAGTGAGGGTGGGGTGTAAGGAGGGGCTCAGGGTGGGGGTCTCATCCAGAAGGGCTTTCTCCTCCCCCTCAGTCACCTGGGACCTTCTCTCTCTCTCTCTCTAGTCCCCATCTCCAGGCACCAGGGGCCTTTTCTCTCTCCCCGCTCCAGCCAAAGGCTGGGAGGGAAGAATTTGGGAAGGGGGGCTACTTACCCAGTCTGGCGGCAGGCAAGATGGCAGAGCCCCAACCCTGCTGGCTACTCCCTTGGTGGTATGGCTGCCCCCAGTGGACATGCTTCAGGATAGCTCTCCCCTGCACTTGCTGCCCGCAATGGCTACTTTCGTATCACATCCCTCTCATCAGCCCAGCTCCTGGTATGTTGTGGAAGCATTTCCCAGCACGTTCCATTTTCTTGGCACAACCAAACACTGACCTTGCTTTAAATTAGGAGAACAGGAAGCTACATTCCAAACTTGGTGACCCTAACTCTTACTGTTTAGGAGGAGTTCTTGAACAAACTACAGACAGACAGACAGACAGACTCTAATTAATATATATATATATTAAGCTTATCACAGTGCTATGATGAGGGGATCCTATATCCTGGAGAAAAGTGTTTTTTGCACATGCTGGTGCAATATGCTCATGTGGCTATGTACTCCTGCTTTTTTTTATTAGACTTTCAAAGTAATGTCTATGGTTTCTCATTTAATTCATGTTTTAAAATAATATAAACTGCTTGTCCATTTCCACAGCTTTCCCCAGCCTCATTAATACCGCGTTTTGGGTAGCCGCAAAGAAATCTTACTTAATAGCAAAGTACTCAGCCCACAGATACAAGAAACTTGGCAAAGGCCCCAATGTCTCCAGAACATAGATATAGTGTCCTCCAGATTTTGAGATTCTTGTTCCAAGTTCTGCATAGCACAAGGCACCTGGAATAGATGGAGTAAAAATGCATTTAGTAAATTGACCCATAGAATTACCACTGCATATAGAATTCATTGAGAATTAAAGGAATCGGTTTAAAATGTACTAAGAACACAGAATGTAAGAGTTTTACTATACTGGGTCAGACCATAGTCCAGGCTACCCACCCAGGATTCTCTCTGTGACAATGGGCCATACCAGAGCTTCAAGGGGAGAGAAGAAAACAGGCAATTTTGGAGCAACCCATTTCTGTCTTCGAGACCCAGCTTCTGGTAGTCAGAGTTTTAGGATCACCCCAAAGCTTGGTGAGTCATCCCTTACTCTTTGGCTAGTTAGCATTTATGGACCTAGCCTCATTAATTTTTGAAGGTTTTTTTTTTTAACCCAGTTGTACTTTTGGCCAACCCAACACCTTAGTCGAGTGGTGCTTAGCTTTTATATAAATAACAATTCTGTATTCGCTTTCTCAGCATGATTCATGATTTTATAAACCTCTATTATATCTCCCTTTTGTTGTCTCTTTTCTATGCTGAACAGCTCTGATCTTTTTAGCCTCGCCACGTACGGAAACTGTTCCATACCCTTGATCATCTTTGTTGTTCTTCCCCGACACTTTTCAGATCTACTCTTTTTTTTTTTGTGAGATGGGGTGGCCAGATCTGGACATAGTTTTTAAGAAGTAGGCGCACTATGGATTTATATAATGGTTCTGCAATACTTTCTTTCCTTTTCCTAATCATTCCTCACACAGTTAACCTTTTTGCTGCTGGTGTACATTGGGTGGAAGTGCTCAGAGAACCAGTCACTATCTAGTTGCTATTATGTAACACAAAATATTAAGGATTTTAGTGCAAATTCCTTTATTTGAAATTATGTTGTTTCCAGGGGAGATCTATTTTCATTTGGTAACACATGCTTCTGAGTTTAATGGTATACCTTCTCCACCGACTTTACGTAGAAAAGGGCACAGAAGGAAGTTTGATTTTGTCTCAGAGATTTACTTTAAAACACTTAATCTTTCACTAGCTCTAAGCCTCAGACATACACACATCTTCAAATATAGGTGAACCCAAGACATGGAAACATCTCTCTGAATAGAGCCATAAAACAGCTACATAAGAAGAAGAAAAAGAACCCTTCATACAGAAGAAGGTAGAGAATTTCTCATCAAGTGGTTCAAATACTCTATTTCTCCTTCTGTCATCTATGTAGATAGCTTTTAAAACTGGCTTCCTCTATCCCAAATGTAAACCCCTTGAGAATCTATCTACACACAACTCCTGGTCAAAGCATAACAAACTTGGAGCTGCACACACAGAAGCAAGAAAGGGAGGGAGTCTATCTGAGAGTTTGCCCAGAGTGTGGTGGGGAAAGGAATACCTACAAGCTTTTTTGTCTTGCAGGCTCTTAGAAGGAAAAGAATATGGATAAGAACATAAGAACGGCCATATTGAATGTAAGAACAGACCAAAGATCCATCTATCCCAATATCCTGTCTGCCGACAGTGGCCAATACCAGATGCCCCAGAGGGAGGGAACCCAACAGGTAATCCTCACGTGATCTCTCCCCTGTCACCCATTTCCAGACAAACAGAGGCTAAGGACACCATTCCTACCCATCCTGGCTAATAGCCATTGATAGACCTAACCTCCATGAATCTATCTAGCTCTTTATCTATCTAGCTCACTAGGTAGTGGGCAATCAGCTGATGTGACCTGAATTAACTGTATTTTTGTTAAAATGACTCTGGAGATATAACAACCTAAAGAAACACCCTTATATCAGTCAATGGACAGTAATTTCCAAGAGATCAGTGATCAAGAAGAATATGTTACTGAATTGAATTGAATTTACTAAGGGATGAGGCTGGATAAATGTGAAACCAGGAGACTGTTTTGGCTCGGAGGGGTCACGCACAAAGGTATCGCACTTTATATATGCTCAGCCTTTTAAACAACTAACTTTTCAACATGACAGCCACTTATATCCTTGCTTAGGAGTTCTCGTCTTTTTCTTTCTGAGCACCCCGCCGCTCACCAACAAGCTATAAAAATTCCACAACCCACCTGTGCCACACCTGTTTTTTTCTACATATAAACGTCAAGAGTGGTGTTAGGGGTTAGAAAGCAGGACAATTGCCTGGGGACCCATGCCACACGGGGGCCCTGTGAAGCTAAGTTGTTCAGACTTCAGCTCTCTGCCTTGGGCCCCAGCAAATCTAATGCTGACCATGCCCAGAAGACCCTTGAAACTGCTCACAACCCCCCTCCCTCCTGGGGGCCCGCAGCCCTTGTTGAGAACCACAGTGCTAGGAGATCACGGTGTCCATATGCTAGAGGGCTCTCTGACCAGCCCCAGAAAGGACCAATGGCTTGCCCAAGTCCATTTCTGACCCTTGTACAGTTTACACATAAAAACTCAAGAAGTAACAATAGACAAAGTGATTCCCATGACTAAAGCAGGCCCCAGAGGCTTCTCCCTTGGCGGTCTCAGCCCTGGAGAAAGGACAAAACTGGCCCCCTTCCTTAAGTCTCCTGCGGGATCATGTGACTGACAGGCTAATCTTTTCCTTTCTGTTTCACCCTGTCACCTTGCCATGAGATTGTCTTTCTAACAACATAGTTGAATTAGCATGACCTGTACCACCGTCATATGGCATGATGATCAAAATTACATGTTGTAACGAATGTATGAGTGCATTGTAACAGATTCATACGGCCACAAACTCTCTTATTTTGTAACTTGAGCCTTAAAGTCTAAGCTTTTGGAGCCAAAAGTTCAGAATTCTAACCTCTGAGTTGCATGTGTACAGCTTAAATGGGGGGGGGGAGGGCGCGCACAGGAGCCAGCCCAGCATAACGAGGGCCACAACAGCATAGTTGGCAGCTGCTCCTCAGGAGCTGCTGAGGGCCACACTGCTGGTCAGTGCCTGCTCCCTGAGGCTGAGGTGCTTGTTGTCCCCCTGTGGCCATTTGTGAGTATAACTGTCCCTGCCATCGTACTCCTCCCTTTCCCTTTGCTGCAAAACAATTGCATTCCATACACATCCCATTATCCTGGCACAACCAAACTCTGACCTTGCTTTAAGTTATGATAAGAGAAACTTTCATATCAAACTTGGTGGTCTTAGCTCTTACTGTTTAGGAGGAGTTCTTGAACAAATGGACCCACCGACAGACAAAATATAGATTAGATATAGATATAGATATAGATATAGATATAGATATAGATATAGATATAGATATAGATATAGATATAAAAGATTTACCTGGCATTTCTCAGGTCCTTAACTCAAATAAGTTTTTTTCCCTTCATTTAAATCATTGCTCTGGGGTGGGGCAAGGGAATGCAGGGTACCCCAGGGAGAGAGAACAACCCCAGCCCTCTCTCACTGCAGCAGCAGCTTGGGGCCAGGTGAGACACATCAGATAAACAAACACATAAAACAGATACATTTTCTGAAATATATAGTAGATCCTGTCCTTTTCTCCACCCCTGCCCTCTGCTGGCCCAATGGGATTATAGCAGTCCTAGGTCCCACCTCAGGCTCCTTGCTGCCCCCCTGTGGTCATTCAACAGCATAACCATCCCTCCTACCAAACCTCACCCTTTCCATTTTACGAGAAACAATTGAATTTCAGGCACATCCCATTGTCCTGGCACAACCAAATCATGACCTTACTTTAAGATAAGAGGAAGCTGCACACCAAATTTGGTGGTCCTAGCTCTTATCTAGCTTTAGGAGGAGTTCTTGAACAAATGGATTCACAGATGGATGGATGGGCACACAGACACACAAACTCTCATAGATATAGATTAGATATAGATATAGATATAGATATAGATATAGATATAGATATAGATATAGATATAGATATAGATATAGATATAGATATAGATATAGATATCCTAATTGAGGATGCTGTGGAAACATCAAGTTTGAAATTTCATCCATATATAGAGAGAGTAAGGTATAAGTTTAACATCTCCCATAATACAAAACATTACATATGATAAACACTAGAAGAAAGAGTGACAATTGTTGTGAGATCTATCATTGAATTTCCTAATTTTTGTGGTAGTGTTCTTTTAAACTTTCAACCACAGCATTGCAACAGAGATTTCTTTGCACTTAATTTTCCTGAATTGTTTGGTTTTTAATTGTGAAGAAGAAAACAAATTTAAAGTCACATACTGAAATAAAACACCCAGCGTGTCTCCCAGTCCCCCAGAACACTGAGATTTTCCATCTAGCATTCTTGACTAGAATGCTAACCTTCCATGTGTCTAAACATTCCATGATAACTGTTCCCATGCCTGCGCCCGCATGTGACACCACGTTCATAGATCCTAAGTCTTGGGTTTTCCCCAAGTCCCTCAGACAAACCAGTTAAAACAACAGATCCTTGGAACCCTGTGGACACAGGAACTTGCTTTGGCTTCAGTTCTATGGCATTAGGAAACAGGCGTTTGGTCCAACTTATTTTTCCTGGAGAAGCAAAGCTAGGCCTTTGTTATAGATGTATATTATTCACTAGTTTCTCCACCTACCAAGCATTTAACAAGAAAAGTAAAGCAACTCAGCACCCACCAAACAGAGAGAGAATGCCACAGGCAAACCAGACAATTAAGGAGACACCCAGGTTGCCGGAGTTTTTCAACACCCCTTTTGGAGAGATGAAGATGCCGCTGCCCACCATGCTGCCAATGAGGAGTGAAAAAGCCCTCAGCAAAGTGATCTTTTGCCTCAGAAAAACAGCCTCCTCTTCTTTCTTGGCTTTGCTCATGGCCTCTACAATTTCAGAGCAGGGGTGGGCGTTGAGAAGTCAAGGATTCCTCAAGAAGAGGTGCTACCACAGGGGTCCTTTTCAATCCCACAGTCAACAGAGCTCACCTGTGGTAGGGGAAGAGAAAGTCAGATTTGTGGAGATTCTGTGGGAATGAAGCCACCTTTCCAAAAGCCCATCAAAATTGGCTGTATTTACTCTCCTCACCCATTGTATACCCCTTGGCAAATAAACCCAACTGTATAAAACATGCTACACAATCATACAATCTCTTAAAGTCAGATTAGCGCTCTACACATCATTGGTTAGTTAGTTTTGCTTCTCCTGCTGCAGAAGAGCATAACATACTGAGAAAGCTGCACATAAACAGTCTGTTAGGCCAAGATTTTCTAAAATGACTAGTGAGTTAGTGTAGGGAATGATTCCGGACACAGTGGGTGCAGGTGAAAACAAGCAGATGATTTATTGGTTCACATAGCTGGTGGAGTACTCATCAGGGGGTTAGGCTGGTGAGCACTAACTTAACCAAAACATACATTAGATTATATAGGTAGCAGATGGACGAAGGAGAAGTGATTTGATAGGTCTAGCAGTGGAAGTGAGATATGCACATAAGCCAACGAGCTACGAAAGTTACACAGTATCTCTGCCCATTGCCAATTAAACGGGTTATCACTAATACAGGTAGTTATTCCTAACAAGCTAAATGAGCCAACATAAACAAAGGCACATTGATGGTCATTTTGTCAGCCAGAAATATAATGCGTCTCCTGCAGGGGTGGTATTGTCTTGGCGCAATCTTTGGGATCCAAGCTTATTTTCTAGGAACAAAGCAGACAATGAACAACAATCCCATGTGGTTGTTTGGTACTGGCCTTATCAAAGTGAGGCCCTTTTGAAATGTAGTTGCCAGGACGACCAGAGTCAGGTTAACTGCTGTCTGTGTGCTTTCCAGGCCTTGCCTAATGATTTAGGATTTGAGTTGTCAGTTCTCAACAAGATACCATGGATTGCCTCAGTTTACCCTACAGTTCCCTCCTTTTGACCTTAGGGTTCTTTAACCCAACAGGTTAAATACAACAGTATCAGGGGTTTCTAATTTACTTTGGAAGCACCAGTACAGCACCAGCACTGTAATGAATGTTATAATCGAAACTCCGCACATAACTTGGCAAAAACGATTCAAATCCATTCCCAAAGTATTTCGTCGCCAGTTAAGGCGCTGCCCATGATGATAGGTTTTACCTCTACTGCCTGGTCAAGTGCCACAGAATTGGTGTTGGGCATAGTAATGAGGGTGTCATAAGGAGGAGGGAGAAAACTTGTTCATCTTGGCCTCTGGGGATAGAACAAGAAGCAATGGGCTTAAACTGCAGCAAGGGAGGTTTAGGTTGGACATTAGGAAAAACTTCCTAACTGTCAGGGTGGTCAAACACTGGAATAAATTGCCCAGGGAGGTTGTGGAATCTCCATCTGTAGAGATATTTAAGAGTAGGTTAGATAAATGTCTATCAGGGATGGTCTAGACAGTATTTGGTCCTGCCATGAGGGCGGGGGACTGGACTTAATGACCTCTCGAGGTCCCTTCCAGTCCTAGTATTCTATGATCCATGGCATTTCCCTATCTGTGTGTACCTCAGACGGCCAACCCCGATATGTCTTTGGGCATCGGCCACCAACTCCTCAATCTTTGCCTGCAGGGCCAGTAAACCCTTTTGGTACTTATTTCTGCAATGCCACTCAGGATCTCATGTTCGGTTACCCATCATCGCCAAAGTGTGGTAGAGTCGTGTCCCATCCACGGTCAGGATCACCTGGCAAGGGACTGTTATGCACACAGACGGATATGTAGAGGGGCAGGATGGAGTGATCTGTCTGGGTAGTCAAACACCAGTAGGTACCGTTTATTTGGACC
This sequence comes from Pelodiscus sinensis, assembly GCF_049634645.1. Lineage (NCBI taxonomy): Eukaryota > Metazoa > Chordata > Testudines > Trionychidae > Pelodiscus > Pelodiscus sinensis. Next base: position 101,542,930 of record NC_134711.1, read on the forward strand.
AGCTTGGTGTTCATTTGTTTCTCTGTGACAACCACATCAAACCTAGGCAGATTCATCATGATGTTAAATGGGCAGGCACACAAGATTTCCTTATCAAAGTGGGTGCAACAATCCCTGAGGTATAGGGAGACCCCACACTTTCAGAAGAAAGAGTTACTCACCTTGTGCAGTAATGGTGCTTCTTCAAGATGTGTCCCTGTGGGTGCTGGTACGTTTATGTTCAGGTAAATGTTGTGCCAAGTCCTGGAGTTTGGAATAATTTGCAAGATCGTAATCCGCAAGCATTGCCATATAGTTTGCTGCTTGAAGGTGCAGAGTGGTAGACTAATAGACCTTACGGCCCATAACGTTTACTCTCTTGTGGTCTCTATCCTGTGGCGTCGTCTTAAGGTTAAGTTGTCTTCCTGTGACGAACCAAATCCACCACTAGAGAAATAGGTGGTGGATGAGTGAAAAGGAAATTTCCATCCTTTGGCACAATAAAGTACTTGTGGTCAGCCTTCTTGTTGGTAGGGGGAATAGACGCGGGAGTCTGCCATATGTTATCAGTTGGGTCCATAATGGCCTCATCCATAGGGATTGCCAGACGAGAGGTAGTGGATGGTTCTAGTGTACGTAGGAGCTTATACTGTTTAAGTTGTACCTCCTGTAAGTCCAGTTCCTGTGCTAATGCCACCCTCTTGAAAAGGTCATGAAATTTTCTCAAGTCAGCACTGGATGGTGGAGGCTTCATCAGGTGAGGCTGCTTCATCAGGTGAGGATGAGGAATTATGTAGAGGAGACCTGTCTTCACCCTCTGAGAGAGAATCTTGTATCTCAGAGCAACTTGGGGAATTTGGCTCTGTAATGGACACAGTAAGAGGTGGCGAAGCTGGTGGTCTGGAAATTGTTGAAGGAGGCTGATGATGACTTCGCTTTGGTTGTGGCTCACATGGTTGCCATTGAGTAGCGTATGGCAGTGGTGGGTAACTATATTGTTGTGCATACCATGGTGGTGGCAGAGGTGGGTATGCGTAATGTGTGACCGGAGGCTGCCAAGTCCTGTGCACAGGAATAGAATGTTGGCAGGAGAATCTGCTCCTGGGTTACGTGCCTGCATCACTCGGAGACCGTGAGATGTGAGACGATCTGCAGGAATGTATTGATTGTACTGAAGAAGCTCGTGAGGTCAGTGCCAGCGGCAAGCGGCTCCATACCGGGAAGCAGTCGTGCACAGTATGCTGGCTCGGTGCCGAGGTGTGGGACTTGCTCGGTGCCGAGCAGTCCGGGGGCGGCATGTCAGTGCGGGGCTTTTTCACAGCTGGTGGTGGTGCCACCGACCAGTGCTGTGGCTCTTTTGGCACCGTATGCTCCTTATGGCCCACCGGTGCGGCCGGTGCCCAAAAGGAGGTTGGTGCCGTTGACGCGGGTGGTGCCAATGCTCTTTGTCTCGCCTCCCAATGCGCTTGTTTGTGCGGTGCCAGTGTCTTGGCCGAAGCTGTACCAGACAGGCCCGGTTTATCCTCGGTGCTAACCCATGAGGCTCAGGGTGCCGAGGGTAGCAAGCGGGTTGGGGAACGAGCCGTTCTCGATGCCACTGGGGTAAACAGAGCAGAGGCACATGACTTAGCCGTACACTTGGTCAGAGAGGCCATTTCTGGAGCCACTGGTGGGTCATCCGATGGAGGTCGGAAAGACTTTTCATAAAGGATCATTTTCAGCCTATTAGCTCGATCCCGACGTGCTCTGGTGATCAATTTTGAGCGGTGCTGGCATTTTTGAGTCTGGTGGGATTCGCCGAGACACTTAATACAATTGGCATGTCCATCAGACACGAGCATAGCATCCCAGCATGTCTGACACCTTTTAAAGCCGAGGGATCCCGGCATGAGGCGCGGGGAACAAGCGACAAGCCACAATGAGAGAAAATTTTTTGTTTGTTTGTTCTAACTGTAGACTGGGTGGGTAGTAGGGTGAAATAACTTGGACTCCAAGGTAACTATGGGAATTAACCAGGGTTTCAATCTATTTTTAACCAAAGATGAAGAGAGAGAAAGAAGCTCCGCCTGCTACCAAGGACAGTAAAGAAGGAACCAAGGAGCCATGCTGGGCGCACGCCTCACAAATTCCAATGACACGGGGGCGCTCTGGCGTGTGCGTGGTAGAAACAGCTAGAAAGATCTCCGGTCGCCGGCGCGAGGACACACCAGCACCCAGAGTAGAGCACCAACGAGGACCACTCGAAAGAGAATATTTGATGCCCTCAACTCTAACTATATGCTCTTTCTTGCTGTAAGTGGGGCTATCCAGAGGGGCTAAAAGGTGAAAGGTTATACTATGGCCTGTCAAGGTGGGCCTTTGGGTCCTCATGGATTCTCTACTTCCCCACTCCCATGGATAGGCACGGGGGAAATGGGGACTCACCACCTCCATAAGGGTTGGGGGGGGGGAGTAGTGGCTAAAGCTTGCCCTATTCTTTAATACTGGCCTTCTAATTCCTTTAATTTAGTTCCATTAATTAACAATTCAATTAATCTCTGGTCCAAATATCTGGTTAGGTCTAGTGATGTGGACACAGAGCTGGACAAATCCTTCAAACTATTCAGGATTAATCGTTAGCTTGGCTAGTGTCTAGGCCTCCACAGGCACTGGATATTACTACATTTACTAGCCTGGATACTATACAGTTTCTTTGTTCTTTGCCATAAGTGTTGCTGACAGTTTCCAGGCCCAAACCAGCCTGTGATGGTATCTGCTAAGCCCCGTTGCCGAATTAGGTGTTTACCAATTACCATTCCAGCAATCAAAAAGGTTTTCAGTTCCTGAAAAAATTATATACAGCGTTACTTTAGTGCTATATTAATAGTAATAATGACATTAAATTTTGTCAAATAGATGCTTATACATATCTTTTTTGTATTTGGACAATTTACTTCAAGGGACAGGTGTTTTATATTCCTTGGAAATAGCCAGGAAGCCTGTATTCACATATAACATTGGATTTGAAAGCAAGCCAAAAGTATTATCAACTCAGCCTTGAAAGAGACAGTGAAGTTCCAAAGCTTGAATTTCTAAAATAATAATTTGTTTCTAGGGAGTTAAATTAACCGTAAGAGTTGAATGCCCAACACAAGCACTAGCCAATTTGTGCCTTGTCTGTATGTAATTTTAAGCAAGAAGGCATTTAAAAAAAAATGAAATAAAACTAGTTCATTTGAAACCTACAAAATAGTTACAGGCAGTCCCCGGGTTGCGTACAAGATAGGGACTGTAGGTTTGTTTTTAAGTTGAATCTGTATGTAAGTCGGAACTGGCGTCCAGATTCAGCCGCTGCTGAAACTGACCGCCAGTTCTGACTTACATACAGATTCAACTTAAGAACCCCAAGCTTCCCCAAGTCAGCTGCTGCTGAAACTGATCAGCAGCTGATTCCAGGAAGCCCGGGGCAGAGCAACTCTGCCTCGGGCTTCCTGTAGTCAGCGCTAGTCAGTTTCAGCAGAAGCTGACTTGGGAACGCCTGGGGCAGAGCAGCTGGGGTGCTGCTGGGTTGCTCCAGTACTGCCGCTCCTCGGTGCTACTGGACCAACCCAGCAGCACCCCATCTGCTCTGCCCCAGGCGTCCTGATTCAGCCGCTGCTGAAACTGACCAGCAGCGGCTGAATCAGGACCTGGGGCAGAGCAGCTGGGGTGCTGCCGGGTTGGTCCAGTAGTGCCCAGAGCGGCGCTGCAGGACTAATCGGCAGCGCCCCAGCTGCTCTGCCCCAGGGTCCAAAACAAAAGCCTGGTCTGCTGGGGGGGGGGGGCACACTAGCTGCGCCCCCCCCCCCCCAGCAGACCAGGGACACGGGGAGCAGAGCCGCAGCAGCAGCGGGGTGCCGCGCCTCTGAGGCTTTGCTCTGGCAAAGCCTCAGAAGCGCAGGAACCCGCCCGGTGCCCCTGGTCTGCTGGAGACGGTCTCCAGCAGACCAGGGGCACCGGAGCAGCTTACGAACGGGGTTTCTCGCCCCGGAGCTCTCAGGTAGCAATCCGCCACCTCGACCTCCAGGGCGAGAAAGCCCCGTTCGTAAGTGCGGATCCGACATAAGTCGGATCCGTGTAAGTCGGGGACTGCCTGTACTATATATAGAGCTCATTCTTTTATGCAGTTAACCAATTAAGTTTCAGTAGAATTCCTAATTTCTCCTTTGCAGATTTAACAAAAGTGTTTGTAGCCAAATAGTTAAATGTGATTGTTTCTTTGCCTAGATGATTTGCACACTTCTTAAGAAAGAGGCTGCAAAGAAACGAGGTGTCATTTTAAAAGCAGGTTTCCCTTCACATACTACAACAATCGCTTAATTCCTTCCACACTCCCATGAAGTCCACTTCTCATCTTCACATACCCCCAATCACTTGCTTTGTCCTTCCAAAGAAAATGTTCCTCATTCCTAGTAACTTTCCACTGTCTGTCCTACTTTCCTTATTCCTTCCACTATGCCCATGATAGGGCTCCAAACCTTTTGCCTTCCCCTTTAACATGCTTTTTCTTTCTTATGGTCCATCCTGATTCCTGCTAAATGACTTTTCCCAATGACACAAGTTTGTCCAATATTAATTTGGTAAGGAGGGTGGGCTTTCCGATGAGCCCCCCACACCTCCTGATTCTCTTCAGTAGGTAAATCCGAATGTTCATTATTGCAGTCTGCTATTACTAATTTTAAACTTCTTAGTATAGGGTTTTCATAACATCCATGCTGCAGCAGAGTCTGCGGTTTTTATTTTTGACAGTGAAATTAAGAGATTGTAAACGTTGTCAATTTACTTCAAAGTCTGTAGGGTTTCCTGAAAAGTTCATTCTATACCGGCTTTGGGGTTAACTACTTCCTTAAACTTGATAGGAGATCTAGGTTGTCAATTTGTGTCTCCTTATCAGGGGCCAACGATGATTACATCTTCAAATTCAATTGCCACTAGCTGGCTTAAGGAGGCTTTTAATTTACCTCCTCCCATGCCCTCGAGCCAAATATAATGGCATGTGAGGGGAAGGTTTGGCTGCTTATTAATAATTTGCCCAGCTGCCCTCCTGCCCCCGTTCATGTACTACAAAACATTATTTGCTGGCACGGAGCTTAAGAATCTCCTGGAGTTGCTTGAGTTGCTTGGCAGTTTCTCCTGCTCCTGTGTGATGTTCTGTGTGTCCTGTGAGCTAGGGGCGCTCCTGCTCGGCCACTGTCCTGCCTTACCCCCTCCGGGGTGGCAGCATTCTTCCTTAATGTGGCCAATCTTTTTGCAGTTGTTACAAAGTTTGGGCTTCCTTTTGTGCCCACAGTCCTGTGTTATGTGCCCCAGCTTCCCGCAGGTGTAGCAGAGAGTAGCCTGGATTGGATGGATTGTGGCCGCTGCCTTTATAGTGTTGATTGAAGCTACTGTCTTTCCCTTCCTGTTCTGTAAATCGATATTCCACTTCATTATGTATGTGTATGCGTTTCCAACCAAAATGCCTAGGGCCAATACAACTTGATGGTCGGTGGACATCCCTTCCTTCAGAATTTGGAGGAACACTTCCCCTAAGCTGGCAAGTTTATTCCAAGACTCAGGCTATGTCTACACTGGCCCCTTTTCCGAAAGGGGCATGCTAATTTTCAACTTCAGAATAGGGAAATCCGCGGGGGATTTAAATACCCCCCGCGGGATTTAAATAAAGATGTCTGCCGCTTTTTTCTGGCTTGGGGAAAAGCCGGAAAAAAACGTCTAGACTGGCCCGATCCTCCGGAATAAAGCCCTATTCCGGAGGATCTCTTATTCCTACTTTGAAGTAGACGCTTCTACTTTTCCCCAAGCCGGAAAAAAGCGGCGGACATCTTTATTTAAATCCCGCGGGGATATTTAAATCCCCCGCGGATTTCCCTATTCTGAAGTTGAAAATTAGCATGCCCCTTTCGGAAAAGGGGCCAGTGTAGATGTAGCCTCAGTGTTTCGGTTTGGATCAAGCAGATTTGTTACTAGAGCCCATTTTTCCCGAGGGAAGATCTGATCCCTTTCAGTTATCTTTTGTGCCTCCTCTCTATCTTCAATGATGTGTGGGAATGGCCCATATGGGACTGGGCATAGAGAGGGGAGGAGGGGGTGATGTTGTGCTGAATTTCCCCCGAAGCTTGGGAGAGGTGGCGTAGTTGTTACGGCACCAGATGAGAAATCTTTACCTCTCACTCCTAGTGCATTCCTTTGGCACACAGGTGCTGCAGCTGCTTGTAAGTTACATTTCTCACTGCAGGAAGGATTTTTGCTCCTCTGAGCTTCAATCTCATCCCTCGGGGCTTTAATTTCTTCCTCTTTTAATGTGAGGGTTTTTAACAATGTTATTACTACTTTTTTGGTGTTTTCACTTTTTTTTTTTTTTTAATTCCCCACTTGATCAAATCCTTCTCTGGTGCTTATTTGTACAGGCAGTCCCCGGGTTACGTACAAGATAGGGACTGTAGGTTTGTTCTTAAGTTGAATCTGTATGTAAGTCGGAACTGACGCTGCCGGCGTCCTCAGAGGCTTTGCTCCCCATCTCCCTGGTCTGCTGGTCTCCAGCAGACCAGGGAGATGGGGAGCAAACCCCGTTCGTAACTGCGGATCTGACATAAGTCGGATCCACGTAACTCGGGGACTGCCTGTAGTCTAGATGTTCCAGTGGGATAGCTCCCCCTTCTCCCTGCCATGTTATGGCTTCTTTCTCTCTGCTCCTGCCTGTATTACTTGTTTGGGGTTTTTTCCTTCACTTTTTTCCTTTTCTTTTCCAATCTTGATTTGTGAGCACAAGCCCCCCAGATCAAGCGTTGTCGTTTTGGGCAGCTTGCCTCCCTTTAGATGTCACAGACACTGATACCCCACAATCCTGGGAATATTGGGAATCTCTCCCTCCCTTTTCTCTGTACACAGCTTTGCTGTTTCCCCCAGGGGATGAGTTTTCCCCTGCGTGGGTCGGCCTTTCCCTCCTATACTTCCGTATATAGCTTATACCGCATGGTCATTGTGCTTTTGGCACCCTCCCACTGCCGGCTTGGTTGGGGATCTGCACTATTCGAGGGTGTATACGTCATTGCCTGTTGGGGGGCTTCCATCAGGTCTTACAATGTTACGTGCAATGAGGGAGTGTACCGCCAGTTCGTACTGCCTGCCTTGCGTACCCAGTCAATTCTGAGCTTAATACGGCTTAGTACAGCTCAATAACTCCCTGGTGGTTTTATCCAGTCCCTCCGTAACAGCCCCTTAGCTCAAACGGTACACTGCCCTCTTGTGCTTGTCCCCTCAGGCCTGCTTCTATGCTTGGTTCACACACATCCAAGTGTCTCGTGCCTCAAACGGGAACGGATCCAGGATGTGTCTGAAGGAAAGGAAAGACTTCAAACTCTAGCCTAATGAGGTGATAAATAAACACACTCACCTTTCTTTGGGTATCAGTCTCCAATCCCCAATTAGCTCACAACTCCTGGATCCTGGATGAGCCTGCAAACTGTAGGGAATAATTCCGGACACACTGGGTGCAGGTGAAAACAAGCAGAGGATTTATTGGTTCACACAGCTGGTGGAGTGCTCACGAGGCTAACCCCCTGATGAGCACTCCACCAGCTATGTGAACCAATAAATCCTCTGCTTGTTTTCACCTGCACCTAGTGTATCCGGAATCATTCCCTACAGTTAGGGTGCCTTTGTAGTTCATTATGCAGCTTGAGTCGCCTTAAAGGGTCCCAATTTTCATAAACTGCTGAGCACTCTGACTTTGTAAATCAAACCCCTTTAATGCTTCAAAATGGACACCTATAAATTTAGGCCCAATAAAATCATTAGTCACTTTTGAAAATGTTGGCGTTATAAATGCTTTTTCTTTGGCAACAGTAGAGCAAAGGGTTTAGTTTAGTGGACCTTTTTTTGCTAACATATCCGGTACATCTGTTCTTGAGTCAAAATGGGCTACTGAGCCTTAAAAGTCAAAGCAATCTCTTTGGGCCCCAGAGGAGGCAGATTACCTACTACCATGCATGAGGAATAGGGAGTAACTTTATGAGTTTCCTAAGGCTCAGAAGGGTTGCTGGAACTGATGGTCTAAGGACTGAGGGATGGGGATTAATAATCTCAAAGGCTCCTATGCTGTGAATTGCAATACAGGCAGTCCCCGACTTACGCGGATCCGACTTATGTCGGATCCGCAGTTACGAACACGGACTGCGGGACCACGCGGTCCCGCCGCCCGTGTACTCCCCGGCAAGAAAAGCTGCTCCGCGTCTCCCTGGTCTGCAGACCAGGAAGACGCGGAGCAAAGGGGCGCGCCTGGGCTGCCCCCCTGCCGGCTTCCCCCGCGGCTTTGTAAAGCCGCGGGGGGGGGGGGGCTCGCACAGCGGAGCAGCCCAGGCGCGCCTTTACAAAGCCGCGGGGGAAGCCGGCAGGGGACTAGGGAGACTGGGAGCAAAGCCGCGGAGGACCCGGGCGTCGGGACCGCGGTGCGTCTCGGTCCGCCGCCCACGTCTTCCTGGTCTGCTGGGGGGGGTGCGCAGCTAGTACACCCCCCCCCCCAGCAGACTAGGCTTTTCTCCGTCGCCTGTGACAGAGCAGCTGGGGCGCTGCCGGTTGGTCCCACAGCGCCGCTCTGGGCACTACTGGACCAAACCGGCAGCATCCCAGCTGCTCTGCCCCAGGCGTCCTGATTCAGCCGCTGCTGGTCAGTTTCAGCAGCGGCTGAATCAGGACGCCTGGGGCAGAGCAGCTGAGGTGCTGCTTGGTTGGTCCAGTAGCGCCGGATCGGCGCTACTGGAGCAACCCAGCAGCACCCCAGGTGCTCTGCCCCAGGCGTCCCCAAGTCAGCTGCTGCTGAAACTGACCAGCGCCGACTACAGGAAGCCCGAGGCAGAGTTGCTCTGCCCCGGGCTTCCTGGAATCAGCCGCTGATCAGTTTCAAGTTGATTCTGTATGTAAGTCGGAACTGGCGGTCAGTTTCAGCAGCGGCTGAATCTGGACGCCAGTTCCGACTTACATACAGATTCAACTTAAGAACAAACCTACAGTCCCTATCTTGTACGTAACCCGGGGACTGCCTGTATATAACTGATGTTACAAGTGGACTGTCTTAGTCTGTATCTAGCTAATTTGTGTGGAACAGCTACAGCCTGGTAAGTGTCATTTCTCTGAAAGTAGAACTACAAAGCATGTGGGTCCCATATGCAAATGTAGGATTGGTTAAAGATTTATAAAATTGGTCTAGATGAAGAATGAGTTCTTTTGAGCACAAGTATTATTACTAAAATTTAAAAAGTGCACTTATCTTATTGGTTGCTTTTGAACAAAGCAGACAGGTTTACAATCCGTCCCAGATTCTCATTTCTTTCTGGAGTCTCAGAGCTGCGTGAAGTACATAACCAGTTGCTTCTTTGAGTTAGCTGTGAAATTCCATAGTAAAAAGAAAAGAAGCAGGATATAAAAATCAGATTTACAGGATAAGGATCTGAATCAACTCCTGAATGCTACAATTTAGCCACGTGGTCAGTCATGCCAATGCCAGCCAGGAATACCTGGAAATATAATGGACAAACACCACAGATTTCAGTAATGTGAAATCAACTGGGATTTGTTCTACAGGCTATTAGGGAAATAAAGAAACAGAAAGCTATTACCTACCATGTTAAATAGATACCTGGTACAGAGCAGCACCTGAACAAATTGTTCCAACTCTGCTTTCTGGTTGAATTAAATTCCTGCGCCTGACATTAAAAGGCAGCTATGTTAATCCTTGTGGCAATGCTTAAGAATAAGCACAATGTGCTTAATATAAAAAAAAAGAACAAAGCAGCTTCTTGTTCACCTTTTTACTTGACAACTGGCTCAAATCCTTCTTCCAAAACACAGAACCACTGCAGCTACCAACAGCATTGCTTAAAATGACAGCTCCATAGGTTGCACTTCACACCAGTGTTTCAAGCAATTTTACCAACTTCTCAGGACAGAATAAAGCGCTTCTCATCTTACCTACCAGCACTCAAAGCCTGGCAGAGAGTGAAGATGGAGAGAAAGCCAAACTAGGGTAAACGGAAAGCTTTATTTATTTGAATTACCATACTGCTCCTAGACACCCAATGTGATATGGGGACCCCATTGTGGTAGGCTCTCCAGCCACACACCCATGTGGTTTTCCAAGCTAACCAGGCAAAGTGCATGGAGCAAGGACTCTGTGGTGCAACAGATAATCTTTCAACTTCATCCCCTTGCTTTTCATACAATGAAAGATGTAACCACTGAGATAGGCTAACCAGACCAGCTCCTTTTCTTTTTTTCTTGACACTAATCTCTCTATTGCAATGCCCATTAGAAGACACTAAGTCCAACTAAAAACCAGCCATGAATTTAAGCTGGCTCATTGGTGTATCAAAGAAATGTGGAGACGCTTAATTGGACAGGCAGTGTTGTGGTATGCATATGTAATTGGAAAAATCTAGTTAGGAAAGCTGAGAGGCATTTGTTTATGAGACTGTAAGTAACACATGAAACAAGACTAAAGAAGAGGTCTGAATAGACTTACATTTGGCTTTTTTTTTTTTTAATTTACAAACAGACTCACAGCTTGCTGTCCTAGATTTAAAAAATCCTGGAGGACTTGTCACTGGAAAAATTAGATGTGAATTTGCCCTGCCAGATGCTAGTAATAAAACCAATGTGATTCTGAGCTTCAATACTAGAGTGAAATGAGTAATTCTTAATGAATCATTTATTTAAGGAATTTTCACCTCTTTCTGTTTGTCAATTGTCCACGCTCAGATTGGAATTTTCTCTAATTTCTTTCATTAAAATTACCAAATAATTATGGCAAACTATCCTTGGGCTGGGACATCTTTAATCCCCTTGACCTTGGTCCTTAAGCATTTTCTGTGTGTCCATCAGCATGTCACATCTCCTGCAAGAAGATTCCTTAGTCTATAACCTTTTCATAGACTTAGTGTTGGAAGAGACCTCAGGAGGTCATTGAGTCCAACCCTCTGCTAAAAGCAGTACTTATGTCCTTTTAATGAAGAATCCAAGATGAAATAGGTTCATCCCACCCATTCATCCCCCTTGGCAAGTGATTGAATTAAACTAAAGTTTGTCTTTAAAGCAGCATTTTTGTATAGCTGCCTCTTACCAGAATTTCTATTCTGTATCAAGTATAATTTTTTTGATTAAGCCCAGTCTGTCAAATAGGTCATTACAAGTATCCATTATTTTAATTCTAGCTGTATTGATCAGATTTCACTGGCCATACAGGTCATATGGTAATGTCTCTGTTCCTCAGTTGTCTTAGGATAACTGAATTTTAAATTCATGGCAGTGAGCACTTGCTTTGGTAATCTAATAATACTGCAGCATATTAATCAGAAGTGAATTTACTTAATATCTACTCTTTCCACAAAATGTTCCAGCCCTTAAGCTCTTTCACTCTATTAGCAAAAAGGCAACACAAAAGGAGAGTGTGTCTGATGAAAACAGAATACTTCACACTTCTATATCACCTGACATTAAAGAATCTCTTCACAAGTTTCCCTGTGAAGTAGTGAAACGTTAGTCCCCATTTTCAGAGTGAGGAAAACTTAGGCTGAAGATTTATCACTGTGGAACAAACAGGGAGTAGAACCCAGGATCCCTGGCACCCAGTTCCAGACAACACAGCCAACTTGAAGGTAAGCCAACTACTAGAGATAAAAGTGTTCAGAGATTAGCATTCCAGTTTGACAATCTCTGTTATGAGATGCTACCATGAGCAGTAGCACGAGTCCACGTGCACTGAAGCTGCTACACTTTCCCTTGTGACTTTTGTCCTCCTTCCACTCTCAAGAACAAGCCTCCTGCAGGGACTGAAACTATTTGTCCAGTTTTAAAATTGTTTTCTCAGCTGCAAAGGACGAAATTAAAAAACTGTCTAAACATTCCCAGCCGAGAGATCGCCCAGAAGAGCCTGAACCTCCTTCAAAGCAGAGCAAACCCTTCCTGAAATTCTAGTTCCTTAAACACGTCCATGCAAACCAAAAAAGTCAAACACAGGACTCCCATGTACTGTTAGAAGACGGTTTGTTTATAACTTGGGCCTCTTGCTGAGCAATGCTAAGGCTCCTCAAGGCTACATCCGGATAGAGAAACTCCTTTCCCAGCTTAGATTCAGATCTGACCCAGAGTGGTAGTGGTAACAAGTGTTGATGGAAGTTTGGTGGCTTATGGGAAGTGCCTTGGTGGTTTCAGTCCAGCTCCCTGGGTCCAGGCACCCTCCTCACAAGCACGTTACCATGAGCATCCCCTAAAGGCCAAGGGCTGAATGGGCACGGAGGCTGAACTATCTTCTCCCCATCTCCACAAGTAGACTTCTCAAAGCTGAGGCATAGTGGAAGGGCAGTACAGGGAAGCTTGCACAGCCAATGACCATGCCATACCTGTTGTTTAGCTAAAGGACTCCAGTCTTCTGAACTGATACTTTTGACCAGCAAATTAATTCCAAAAGCAATTAAAAGATTTCCAGCAACATCTGTCTTGTGAGAGCCAACGACATTACCCAGTAAGGCTGTGTCTACATTGGCATGATTTTGTGCAAAAGCAAAAACTTGCTTCCTGTCTACACTGGCGGAGAGTTCTTGCGCAAGAACACAGACATTCTAATGTGTGAAATCAGGGCTTCTTGCACAAGAAGTATGATGCTCCCACTCAGGAATTAGCCCTCTTGTGCAACTGTTCTTGCGCAAGAGGCCAGTGTAGACAAGCAACATGAATTTCTTGCACAAGAAAGCCCGATAGTTAAAATGGCCATTGGAGCTTTCTTGCGCAAGAGAGCGTCTACACTGGCACCAATGCTCTTGCACAAAAGCACATCTTTTGCGCAAAGGCACATGCCAGCGTGGACGTTCTCTTGAGCAAATACTCTAACGCAAAAACTCTTGCGTTAAAGAGTATTTGTGCAAAATCTTGCTAATGTAGACGTAGCCTAAGTGTCTAAAGCCGTCATGCATCCTGCCATCGGTACACTTAAAGACTGAACTCCCTGCCACTGTCAACTATCTTACCCAGATACTTAGTAGCTCTTCTTCTCCAGGAGAAACTTTTTCTTTGCATGAAGGAAATCTCCCACCCCTCCTTCAGTGCATTATATTGTTATTGACAGACATGCCACCTCTAATGAAAATCATCTGTCTACTCTCACTCTATCCCTGCAACAAATCCTGCTGCCAACTCTGTCCATATATCATTACCAGGGACACCATCACAGGACCTAACCACATAAGCCACAACCTCAGGGGCTCATATACTTGCACGTCCTCTAATGTGATATATGCCAACAAGTGCCAGCAATGCCCCCTGCCACATGTATTGGCCAAACCAGACAGTCTCTGCACCCAAGGATAGACAGACACAAATCAGACATCAGGAATGGTAACACATAAATGTGTAGGGGAACATTTTAACCTCCCTGGGCATTCAGTAATGGATTTAAAAGTAGCCATCCTTCTACTAAAGAACTTTATCACTCAGTTACAGAGGGAGACAGCTGAACTGAAGTTCGTTTACAAGTTCAGTACGATCAACCTAGGCCTGATTAATGAACTTAACTGGTTAATGCACTACACAGGCAATTTCCCCACTTTTGATATTCACATGTCCACATCAAATACTATGAATGAGACACATCCACGCAGTCTTAATTAGCTTCATTAACACTAGTCCTACAATTAACAGATTGGAAACTGGTAACAGCTGCTCTGCTTGCTCCAGCCCCTGGCTCCCTCACTGTGGAAGCTTGGGTGTTGGCTGCCTGGGAGCCCTCCTGCCTGGCTTCCAAATTCAGGATGCCTCTGCACTGCCAGATACTCCCCAGGCAGGGCAGGGAGCATAACTCCAAGCTGCACCCTACACGCTCTTGCTGCTTTCCCAAGTAGCCCAATAACAGCCAGCAAAACCCCTAATACCTGGCCCCTGCCCACAAAACCTGACTGCCAGGAGATGCTCTCCAAGGCTCTCGCTTGCCACGGCTTCTTAGCCCAAAGGTGGCACGTGGGGTGGTCAGGTGTCCCTCCCCCAGCACCACAAAAGTTACATTTAGCCTGGATCTACCTTTGTGAGCTGAGCTTTCTCCAACATCTTCTAGGTTCTAACTCAGAACGTTGGTCCTTTCCCCTGTGCTATAATAGAGCCTTTCTTCTGGCTCTGACCTTTGTTAGCCACTCACCTTTATTCGCTGACTTGGCTTCAGGGCAGACATCTAATTTCTAATGGCACTACCGCAGCTATGTACTAATTCGCTTGGTACTGCACCTGGCTCCTACTCAGACCAAACTCCTCCTCAGAACCCATCTCTCGAGCGCCTCTGTGCTGCCGGCCTCCCAGATCAGCTGGTATTGATTTATTACAATATAAGCTAAACACAACAGCCGCCAAGCAAGCGCATTTCCTTTTTAACCCCTTGAGGCGGTTCTTTCTTTGGTTCAGCACTTCCCAGGCTATTGCTGTCTGATAGACACAACTTCATCCACTGCTTTAGACCACGCTGCTGGGGAGTTTCCCTCTTCAGCACCCACTCTGGCCCTTCGCTGAGGCTAAAGCGACAGTGGCAGAATTAACACATGCCTTAGCTGCCAAGTGTTGAGACTATGGATTGTACAAAGCACAGACGACCTAAAGCTGGGGGAGTGCTGACAGCCTCTGTGGACCCCTGGGCAAGGTATGTGTGTGTGGGGGGGGGGGCGACACCACCCCCTGGAAGACATGGGGCCTCAGGCAGAAGGGGCTGAGTCAGGGCAGCCAACCCTCAGCACTGCCTGGAGTGTGGCATGCATCCTCCCTTCCCCAGCCCTCAAAACCACGTGGAGCAATAGCGCGCCCTCAGGAAATTGCCCCTTTGTGCCCCCCCCCACACACACACACCAGTGGGCTTGTCTGAAGCACAAATACCAGCTAATTAGTCTCTTATAAGGGAAGGAGGCAGAACAGGGATTCAAACCAAGGAGTTATTGGCTCCCACTTCCAGTGAACCAGATCTGTGGTTCTCAACCTTTTTTGGCTTGAGACCCATTTGTAAACAGTGCCCATGTAAATGGTTTGAGTGCCAGTAGTACCTGGCTTACTAATGACACACTAACACAAAACGTACTAAGTGCACTAGACCAATGTTTTTCAACCAGTGGTATGAGTACCCTCAGGGGTACTCAAAAGAAGTCTGGAGAGGGGAGGGGTACATCAACACAACTGAAATTTGGAGAAAACTGAATTTTTGTTTTAAGTTTTTTACAGGGCTTTATTATTTTTGTCCTTTTTACGCCCAAAAATTTCATTGCCCACCCAGTTATGATTAAATGTTGCAATGGTAGAAAAAATGTGTGTCTGAAAACTGTAGGTACTGAGAGTATTTTTTTTTAAAGGGGGTAACTTTATAAAAGAAAGGTTGAGAAACACTGCACTAGACCACAGGTGTGACTCCTGCAGCTCCTGTCCCCAGGGAGAGATGGGCTCAGAGGTTGCAGCACTGCTGAGGTTTGGCCCTGATGAGCCAAATTTGTCTACACGAGACTGCAACTGAATGCAAGGGGGTCACAGCACTCCTCGCTCAGATGTAGCCCAGCCAGTTCCCTGCCATGATCCCGGTCAGAAAGACAAGCCCAGCCTGGTCCAGGGGACTGAAGACTCCAGGAACCACTGCGGCATAGGGTGTGTGAAGTTAGCTCTGCAACATTCCCCTCTTTCCTCCCTCCTGCCTTCCATGAGACCCTTTGTCACATTCTGGTGATCCAGTTTTGGGTTATGACCCACGGGCTGAGAAGCTCTGAGCTAGACTACGTTGCCTCCTAGCATCAGAAAAGAGTGCAAACCCGCACACCAGCAAGGGGATGGGTGGAGATGGAGATGCCATGCCACACAGTCTGGGTCTGCTGTCAGAGCAGTGTGCGAGGAAGAGAAGATGCCAACGTTGGCAAAGCATCCCACAGAATCCTTCGGTACCAGTGGGAGGCTATTTGAAAAGGATGATCTTTAAGTATCAAACCAAAACAGAATATGAAGGGAAAACGTGCTCATGTTTTTGCACGGAAGTGTCGCAAGGAATGTTTTCTAATGGAAAGATGCCCACTCAGGGTGGCAAATCCACACACAATGGTTTTTACATTCGTGTATGAGAAACGGGAAGTGAAACGAACTCTGAAGAGAAAGTGAAACCACCACTTTTCATGGTCCACGCGGAGTGGAGTTCAGAGGATAAAGACGTAGCATAAGAGGAGTGAAAAAGTAAAACCTTCATCTGTTCTTCTGACAGTAATTAATGATTCAGGGTTGCCCAGACGTAACTAAATTTTGCCAGAACTCCAGTTAATTGAATCAGAGCAATAAGAACTGATTCCCAGAAGTGCCTGAACACCCACAACTCCACGTCAAGTTAGTGGGAGCTACTGGAGCTCAGCTGAGCATCGCACATATACAACACTGCCTATGCATTTATACAGCAAGTCACACTGTTAGAGATCCCCTTGGATTCCCTTCTTGATTTGGAGTTTGATCCAAATTCCAGTGAAGTGAATGAAATGAAATTATTCTCACTGACTTTGGGATGAGGGGGTTAGATCACACTATAAACTGGATGCAGGGAGATGCTTGATGGATACCTATCATCACTTGGATGGGATGTTACCTCTGGAAGTAAAGCAGTCCATGCCTCACTACTTGTCTCCCTGGCCTCGTTTCTCTGTGTTGTTTTAGCCTGTGTTCCAGGTACTGACCTGGAGCCTCTTCTCTTGATTTTAGACTGTTTGTCTTGCTCCTGCACTTTGAGCCTCATTGCTGGCTTGTGAGCCTAATTGCATCATTAAAGGAAGGTAAATTTAGAAAAATACAAGGAAACGCAAACACTGCTTCACACACTGTACAGGCAGCTGCGGGAATTCACTGTTGCCGGAGGTTCTCTAGACCCTCACTAGATTTAATAGAAAAACAAATTACTCCAGGACCAGGAACTGCATTTTGTAGATATACAGGTTAAGACAAAGGGAATCAAGTCTCATTCTTCAGAGGCTAATTGGATTGTCTAGGGTGGCGGAAGGAAATGTTTCCTTTGCCTACATTGCACAGTTGGCTAGATCTACCTTGCACAATTCAACTTGTCTAGGGCAAATAAAAACATCATTTTCCCCCATTGTCACCATGCTAATGGATGGTGAAGCAGAATTGGTGACTGGCCTAGTAAATTCCATAGGGATCTTTAGCTACACTAATGCAACGGCACCTGAGAAAGCCATGACATCCACTGATGCTCTTCAGCCTTATTTGTAATTGGAATAAGCCACACCAGACCAGTGCACTTTTACCAGGGATTTCCATCAGTGCCACTAAACTGGTTAGTAAAACTTCAGTGCAGACAAGACACAATAGGCATGGGAAGTAAGGATGGGGAGTAAAGCCCCCAGGTTTTGGACTAGCATCTCAACCCCACACCCGTGCTAATCAGGGTTCAAGCCATTGGGCCCCTGCTGCCCATGAACCCACTCACTCACCAGTCCTGCTTGGCCAGTGGCCCCTCATGTGGGGTAGCCACAGACCCCATTGCCATCTGGGGATTCTGCTGCCAGCCTGGGTCCCACAGGACCACTGGTCCCATGTCCAGGGGTTCCGTTGCTGACCCCAGAGACCTGGCTGCCAGCTCTGAATTCAGGGTGTCTTGTGATAGTTATGAGCTGAAACTGCCTTGAAACGTCAAGTATTAGCAATTGTTGAAGTTAGATTTTCTGGGACAGGATTCTGACCTACCATGACAGGCTTTATGTTCCAATAATATTTTGCACCAAACAGAATTTATCTGTCAGCCCACTTATTGTTCTGGATTTTAAACTAGAAATATAAACCCAACAGGGAAGGTTTTGTGCCTGATTCTGATGTGAATTACACTAATAGGAAAACAGGAGCAAGTCCTCTGAAGTCAGAATAAATGGGATCAGAACTGTATGCCTTTAGGTATGCCTAAACTGTATACTAAGCCAGGTCCTGACTCTAGTTTGAGCCCTAAACCTGTCTCCACACACAAAACCGTCTGATTCAGGTCTGGTCCCAAGTCCTAGGACTTGTTAGGGGGTAGGTCATGGCTTGAGTGTCCCAGCATCTAGGGTCTAAAGCCATATCATTTTGCAATATAAACACAGCTCAAATCACAGACCTGAGTCCAAAGGTCTGGAGCGTAGATGCATGAGCATGGCTAAGAGACCTGGGGCCTGCCAGTGTAAACCCACATTTACAATGCATTGTGGAGTCCACAAGCTGGACTCCCACTAAGCTGAATGTACAGTGTAAAATTTGCAATGTGTCATCTCCCCCTTCTGCCTAAGCACGCAGCACCCATTTCCTTTCTAGGGAGTTTCTTCTCTTTCTCCCTTTTGATTGTGTTTGTATGCTTTCTGCTTGTTGTGCATAAGGGATTCCAGCCAAGGCTGTTCTCTGGCAGCCTGCAAGCACAGAGGGAGGGGAGCCCGTGGAGGGCAGGGAAAAGAACTGGGGAGGATGTATCACTCCCAGAAGTCGGGTGGTAGACAGAGCTCTCAGGAAGACCTATGCTTGCAGGACTCAATAGAGAAGACAGACAGAAAGCCATGGGATTTTGCAGGACAAAGTCAAATGTGAAGGAGGAGGGGAAAGAGAAAGCCGTGTTCCTGAGGAAGAAGATCACCCTGGTGCGGGCCATTGCACTGACTATCGGCACAATCGTGGGCAGTGGCATCTTTATCACTCCAAAAGGGGTGTTGAAAAATTCTGGCAATGTGGGTCTCTCCTTGATTGTCTGGCTGGCTTGTGGGATCCTCTCCCTGTTTGGTGAGTTGCTTTTCCAATTCTCCTGGTGTGAGCCAACAAGGAGGTTAGCACGTTCAGGCTAGCTGTACACCGTCTAGAGTAGTCTCAATCTTTTCCCCCGTGAAAACACGGGGAAAATATTAGCAATACAGTGTGACGAGATTGCAAAGCAACTAAATAGAAAAATAATCTGGAATACTATGGGCAAGGCAGATGTAAATCCGTAGAAGGCAGATGTAAATCCGTACAGTCTCAGTTGCATGGGTCAGTGGAGCTGGGCTGATCCACGCCCACTAAGGAGCTGATCCAAACCCTATTCAAAAATGAGAAAGAGCCATAATTCTTGGCCCCGTAGCACAAAGTCTGCTAGGGGGAGGTGGCTTACCTGGGTTTCAAAGCTGTGGGAAAAGTCAGCTTTCAGAGCCCACAAAGCATGCTGCTATGACAACCCCACGTGGTTGGGATTCTAAAGGGTTCTCTCAGCTCTCCCCTTCCTCATGCTTTTAATGTAAATTTCTAGTCCTTTTCCTTGCACAGGCATGCAGGTAAATGTAAAGCAATTGTTAGGGATAACAATCAGTGAGGTTGGTGCTCAGGCCTTGACAGAGCCCAAATGTCTACACTGCAGTTTTATAACCTCAGAACCTGAATCCTAGGAACCAGAGTCAGTTACCACAGGTCTTATATTGCTTTTTAAAATACCATAAGGGTACATCTACACAGCAAACAGCGAGTCTCAGAACCTGGGGACACAGTCTCAATATTGCAGCTCTTGCTTCACATCTTAGGTAGACAGACTAGAGTGCTAAAAATAGCTCAGGCTAGCCAATTTCGTCTGTAGGCAGAAGCTCTGGCATGTTCGGACGCAGAGGGCTAGCCTGCAGCACCACCCTTTCTACTATGGGCTACATTGCGATTTTTAGCAAGCTAGAATAAAT
Organism: Pelodiscus sinensis; assembly: GCF_049634645.1. Taxonomy (NCBI): domain Eukaryota; kingdom Metazoa; phylum Chordata; order Testudines; family Trionychidae; genus Pelodiscus; species Pelodiscus sinensis. The sequence continues at coordinate 101,562,633 of NC_134711.1, forward strand.
GTGTGTCTGTTCACTCAGTCTAGGAAATAGGATACCTCTACCTCACAACTGGGAGCATAAGTCAAAGAGCTGGCTTGATTCTTCACTTCCTTACCTTGCAGAGTGATCTGCACCCGTGCAAAGGCAGGACAAAATGATGCTACTTGTGCTTTTGTACTGTCTTTTCACGGAGATAAACCATTGTAGATTTAAACCCAGAAGGGACCACAGGGATTATCTATTCTAGCCTCCTGTATAGCAAGGTCATTGGTATTTCCTGAATTCAATTCTGTTTGAATTAGTGTCTCTTAGAAAAACTTCCCATCTCGATTTGCCAGCGATGGAGAATCCACCACAACATGTGGCAGAATGAGGGTAATTAACCACTAGAACAATGTCACAAATGTACTCTTATTTCCTATGCTGAATTTGTCTAGCTTCAAATTCCAACCATTAGAGCATGTTAGTCCTTTGCCTGTCAGACTGAAGAGCCCATTGGCAAATATTTGTTCCCTATGTATGTAGTTACAAAAGCTTCAGGGGATAGCCAAGTTAGTCTGTAGAGGGAAAAAACAACACATGGTTGGGTAGCACTTTTTAGACTAACAAAAAATGTAGATGGCATCATGAGCTTTCATGGGCACAGCACACTTCTTCAGATGAGCGGAGTTTTGAGTTTAGTTTAAGCCTATTTATTTTGGGTCTGCGCATCCTAAACTCAAAACTCTGGTCATCTGTACAAGTGGGCTGTGCCCACAAAAGCTACATGTTTTGTTAGTCTACAAAGTGCTACCAGACCATTTGTTGTTTTTTAATGTAGTTACAGATGATGACCAAGTCACTTCTTAATCAACTCTTACTCAAGGAGTTCAGCGGGCTTTTTAGCAAGCGATAGCTATGCAGCTGATTCTCCAAGTCCAGAACCACACACTTGTGCTGGCAGGCCTCACATGAGTTGGCGATCTCTGAATCCCTTACTTGCCAACATGGGGTTGGTGCAGAGACCCTATTAGCCTATAGAGATGATGCTTGCTTATGTTATACTAGAAGATTTACCTCAGGAATGGGGAACCTCAGGCTGGGGGCTGGGTGCAGCCCCCAGCTTGCCTGGATCTGGCCTTCGAGGCTCAGGACTCTCCTGCAGCATAGCGGAGGCAATGCTGGTGCTCCAGCTCCCTCGCTGTCCCACCATGGGTCTGGAGTGCACAACATCTACTAGCCTCGGCTCCCCTAGGCTTTGGTGTGTGAGAGGAACATCTTTTTCCTTCTCAGTCAGGGGCCACTTCAATGAGAGTTTGCTTTGGTTTTGGTTTTTTTTGCTTCTCACTTGTGTGCAGCCCACATCTGATTTTTTTCAGTGGGTCAGCGGCCCCCGACCCAAAAAAGGGGCAAGGGGGCACACAGACCTCCCACTAGTGCTCCCTGGGTGGGGGTCTGTGCAGGGGGAGGAAGGAAGGTGGCCACACTGAACAGCATGGCAGGAGCTGTGACTTCTGTGGCAGTGGCTGGGACTGCACTGCCTGGTCCTAGCTGTGCTCCCAGGGGTAGGACTGCGGTGATGGGACCAGCAAGGTTCCCTCCCTTTAGCTCAGCAACAGTGGGACCAAGGGCTGGAGTGTAAAGGTTTGGGGAAGGGAGGCCACTTCACTGGGCTAAAGACTGGCAAGATGATGAGCCCCATCCAGTGCTGGCCACTCCCTTGGTGGTGCAGCATATCCAGTAATCACTCTGCAGTATAGCTGTCCCCTGCATTCACTGCCCTCCATGGTGACTGAGTATACCTCAACGTGCCCATTTTCCTGACATGACCAAACCCTGACCTTGCTTTAAGTTAGGATAAGAGGAAGCTGCATTCCAAATTTGGCAGTCCTAGCTCTTACCATTTAGGAGACATTCTTGAGCAAACAGACTCACAGACAGACGAACTCACAGACAGATGCACAAATCTCTAAAGAAAGATAGATAGATAGATAGATAGATAGATAGATAGATAGATAGATAGATAGATAGATAGATAGATAGATAGATAGATAGATAGATAGATAGATAGATAGATAAAGTCCAATAACCTATTTCCTAAAAATAGGCTTGACATAATCAAGTGAAGCCTCGTAAAATATGAGTAAAGTGAAGCCTGAGAATAGCTGGGTTGCTGAGAGCCATTGAACCTATTTATGATGGAAACCACTGCAAGCCAGGAGATACTGCAGCAGCCCCAAAACCCCCAGTTCCAAAACCAATGATGAAGTGAAGTGGGACCATTCAGAAGCAAGTCAGAGATAAATTAGAGCCTCAGGCAAGCATTTTTGGCTCTCACTGGTTATTAAAGGTGTTTAAGATAAAATATTATAGAAAATTATCCCTATCATGACAGTTATTGGTATTCACACAGCTGTTAATTAAAGGGGATTTTAATATTAAATAGCCCTTGAGGGAATGGACAAGGATATTTAAATAATGGAAATGTAGGAGTAGAAATACAGATATGGTCAAAGGTAGCTTTAGTGCTAATTAATGTGGGTGTTATTTGTGATTATAAAAAGGATAGCACCCTAGTTTTAAATGATGTGCACTCATCCACCTGCAAGGCAACATTAGAGGAAGGATTATAGCCATTGTTATCCATTTTCAACTTGTTTCAATACAGAAAAAGAACGTTCACCAGAAGCATTTGAGACAGGTATTGTTAAAAACATTTTCAGAATGGTTTCTACATTTGGAAAGGTATCCTGCTAACCATCATGTAGACATCTATACAAATCAACTGGTGATCTTGAAGCATAGGCCTCATCATTTTCAATAAAATGAATGAAATATTTCACTTCATCTTCAAAAAGATGTGTCTATGTTCTCTTGGTAGAATTCGTTTAATTTCTTACTGTAGTGGCTTTTAGCGTACTTCTGTCAAAAAACATGCAAAATAAGTAAGTTCTCTTTAGAGATTCACCTCTATTCTGCAATTGCAATTTTGTGTCACAAAACATTGATGATCTCCAAAATGCTCTTCTCTTTCTCTTTTGAATTGATTTGTTTCTAGTTCCATTGAAAAATAACTTCCTGTTTTTTTCCACGTCTCATCAACTATATCAGAGAAACCTATATTTTCTGTTAATGCTAGTGCCTCTGCTTCTATGGACCTACAGTCATTTCAAACTTCTATGACAAAACTTGTAAACGGGGCTAACAATTGTGTAGCACTCAAATTTGTATCAACTTTTTGCAGTGATTTGCTGATGGCATTTCTTCTTTGAAGTAAACGGTTCCACAAAATAGTAAAAACAGCTATATCATACTTTTTAAACTTTTCTGCTAAGGATTTTGCTTCAGTTATCATATATGGTTTTTCAGAATTTGATGTGGCTATGTCTAATAAGGTTCTTTATCACATCCTAGTTCATTTTCAAAGCCAAAACAGGATCTGCACAATCAGACCACTTGGTGTCACAAATTCTTGTGACTGTCAAATGTTTTCCATTTGCCTGCTCCAAGTGTGATTGTAGCATACTCCACTGATGTGTAGAAAAAGACAAAAACAAAAAAAGCATACGAGTTTTGAATAAAGTAAAAAAAGTATAGCTCCTTCACAAGAAGCAGCTTCAGCACTGCAGATTAAATTTAAGGAATGACTGGAACAGGGTATCAATAAAGCAGAGGGATTTGCATTGTTCAGCCTGGCCTGCAGACCTGAATATTTTCCTGCCATATTTGCAACAATATCAATCAAAGCTTTGCCCATGACAGTTTTTGCTGTCCAAACCTAAATTTGCAATTTCCAAAACCATTGACTCTAAACATTCAGAAGTGTGGGGTTTTAGTGGGACAAAACAAAGGAAACACTCTACAACTTTCAGCTTAAAATTAGTGTTACTTGGTCTACGTACTCACGTCTGGTGTTGAATCGACTATTATGGAATAGTTCTTGGTATCCTTTACTTCATCAGCTAATTGATTTCTGAGCTGCTCTGCCATTATAGTAATGAATTCATTGTAGGTTTGATACATTAAAAAGTTGGTCTTCCCTGAGCCACAATACTGATAATTTTTCAAATGTTCACTGAGAAAATTGTCAAATTCACTACAATATTCAAGGCAGGTTACAAAATTGTCTTTTTGATGTGACACTAATGACTCATGTCCTCTTAGAGATAGTCCCAAAGATGACAGCAGTTTCACCATGGCAATAAGTTATCCAATAACATGTCTCAGCACTTTCCTCCAATAAAAACGCACCTCAAACTGAGCCGATAATGCAAAATCAATTCTTCTGGATAAGTTACATCTTCGAACAAACTTACACATAGCATTAATATGAGCTTTGGAAGTTTCATGATCAGCAATATCTCATGCAACATTTCTCCAGTTAGAGTGCCTGTTGACAAATGTTTGTTTTCCTTTACTATGGAAAGGAAATAATTTGCAAACATAACAGAAGACTGCTGTGATGGTTTCTGAAAAAAAAAATCAACCAATTTCTCATTTTGATGGTTCCATTTTTCTTCATCCTCAGAAAATGGGACTCATGAAGACTTCTTAATTGCTTTCATCCTCCAGCTTCATACTCTTTTCTCAAATTTTTGCATATTCCCTATGTTTTTCAGTTTATTTACTACAAAATATTTTATCCTATTCAATGAAATAGATTTTGGCCATAATGCAATGTCTTCAGGGTAGGTTTCTTCCCTTACTTCCACAAAATTACCAATATTTTGTAGTTCCATTGCCACTTCAGAGTCCACTTGTTCAACTTTTGCAGTTATCGTGGTAACCCTACAACTCAGCAAGTGATCAGATAATTGAGAGGTTTCCTCACCCATACTTTATGATGACTATCCTCTGTTCAGTACTTCAAGATTTGTACAATAAAATGACAAACTTTCTTTTTGCTTAGCTTCATCTTTTTGCTTCACCTTCATTTTTTTTGCTAAAAGCTGATCTTGATTTTTACACAGATTAAATGTCTGAAAGAGCAAGGATGTAGCTATGGGTGGGCTGTGGTCTGGCCCACCCATTCCCCAATTAAGTTTACCATCAGTGGCACTGGAGCATTTTTAATAATGGGGTGCTGAAACCCAGCCCTTGTCTCTCATAGGCATAGGTCCAAGCCTGGTTGCAGGGCATTGGCACAGGAACTTAGGGTTCAGGCAGGGCTGCTGACAGAATAGCCAGGTCCCTGGGAAAGAGGGGAAGCAGGTATGAGTCCCCAGAAGGGTGGGGCCTTAGGTGGAAGGGGCAGAGCTGGAGGCCTAGTGCAGGAGCAGAGCAGCCATGGTGGGGCTGGAGAAGACAACTGACTGAGGAGATTCAAAGATGACCGTGGAGAATAGCTTCAAGCACCCCCAGTGGCAGAGAAGTGGGCATAATTCCATCATCCACCTGAACACCCCCCACCCGCCCCAGGCTCTCCATCCCCCAAATGCTCTCCCACTCACCCGTGGGCTGCAGTCACTCACCAGGTGGCAGCCGATGGCAGCACAACATCTCAGGGGCTGGAGAACTCAGGAAGAGGGGGCAGCACAGCCACTTGCCAGAGAGAAGCAGTGCTTTTCTGCTTCAAAGCGCCACTTTTCTCCAGCTGGCTCTGCAGCTGCCCTGTGCTCTCCTGAAGCCTTCTAGCTTGTGTTCGCACTGCTTGCTGCTTCCTACCTGCTCTCCAGAGGCTGCAGCCTGCAGGCAAACCTCCCTGCTCTCCTGCCACTTTCCCCTCCCCCTTGTCCTCTCTGCCGAGGGATTGACACCCCTCCAGAGTGGCCACCCCCAGCGTGGGAGGAGGGGCAATGTGTTGGTCCCAGCGCTGGACTGCCCAGCCCTGGGGACCCTGTGTTGTTGGGAGCAGGGCCATGCCAGGGTATGGTATGTTTTATTGTAAATCCACCCAACTATCACTCATTTGTGTCATTCACAGTCCTCCACTAAATGACATCATGTGTATCCATGCTGGAGGCTTGAACCTTGAACCAGTCTGGTTTTATGCCTTGTTTTTCAAACTACTAATTGGGAACACAGAAATCATAATTGAAGGGGTGTGCAGAGGGTCAAAGCTCCTACAGTGCCTTGCACTTGTGTGTAGCACAAAGTCTACAGAGAACCGTAATGAGGACAAGGTGGAGGAATAAGTTAGAGAGTTGTTTTTTTCTTTACAAAAAAAAAAAAAAAAAAAAAAGAGTAAAAAAAAAATTAAATCAGAATGAAGCCTTCAGTTAAGTGGCAAATTTGGAGCTGCTCCAAAGCTCATTAGTGTCTTTTCACATTAGAACAGGCCCTGTGAGGTAGACAAAAATTCTCTCCAGAGATTAGTCAGCAAGCCAGAAAAAAACCCAACAACTTTTGTTTGGGAACAAAGGAGGACTTGAACACACGTGTCCTGAGCTACAATACCAATTTGTTAGCCTACTGCATGCCCAGACTGCTGGGGAGCTGAAGTCCCAGGTTAAGACTCTGTTTGCTGACAGTACACATGTATACTGTAAACACATGTGGGTGTGTCACTAAATGCAAATCACAAATAGTCAATGTATAGGGGCCTACTATAAATTTGCTGTGCTTGTAATTCATATTTAGCGGCAGGCTGTTCTCCACCATACTTGTGGCACACGCACAGGAGGCTGGACAGGATATAAAGCAGCCGTTTCCTGTAGGGCATGGCGCACTAGAGTCACTGCTCAAGCCACAGGCAGGAGTGACGGTAGAAGGTTCTAAAGTCTAGCACTTTATCTGCCCTGTGCAGACCCTGTTGGTGAATTGGGTACCTTTTCAAGCACACTACCAGGGGCTAAGCGAGGCGGTTAAAGTGCAATCCTTTAGACTGCTCTACAGTTTTCACACCACCAATAATCAGGATGAATTCCAAGAGGCGGATAGGCCCTGGGCACAACGCAACAGGGATCAGTGCCCCCCAGTTCACCTCTCAAGGCATAGTGGGAGCAGAGAGAGGGAGAAGTCTCAGTCATTTCTGGTGGGAGGGGCAGGGAGAGGTCACAGCCAGTACCTCTCCTCTTCCTCCTCCTCCCCAACCAGTGCCAGACCAGGGAAGGGCAAGTGGCACTCAGTAGCTGGTCAGTACAGAGCGAGTTGAAATGCTGCAGCCAGGACCAGGTAGGGACGTGTTTGGGCAGGAGCCATCAGAAGCCCAGTGAGGGACCACCCAGGTGGCATAGCCCTTTTCAGGGAGCAGCATCTCAACAGAGGCCAGGTTCTGTTGGGAGTCAAACCACAGCCCCCTCCCAGCTTCCTTGTTGCCTCTATCTTCCTCCCATCTCCCCCCACTCCAACCCTGCTCCTCCCATCTATGGCAGGTAAAGTGCCCTTCTTGCCCCCAAGTTCACCAGCCACTATGGTATATAATCAAGCTGTTGTGTATTTTGTGGCCTCTTCACACTTAAGAAAGCCCAGGCCTCAACAGCAGCTACTATTGTCTCAGAGGAAGGGTGATCTCATGGACTAGGATGCAATAGATCTGGATTCTGTTTCAAACCATTGATTTCCTGGGTGACCGTAGCACGTGTCAACCTCTCTCTGCCTCAGTTTACCAATTCTGAGGAGAGATCAGCCCCTGGGCAAAGTGGGCCGGGCTGCCTTCATGCTTCTGGAAGGGACGTGGCCTCCGGTGAAAGGAGCAGGGCCAAGGCATCCAGCCCACAGTGCTGCCGAGACCGTGGAGTACCCTTCCCCCTCCATCAGCCCTCAGCGCCGCTCAGAGCTCCAACGGTGATTTGAAGGACCCAGGGCTCTGGCCACTGCTTCTGCCACAGTAGCAGCAGAGGCAGCCAGGAGCCCTGGACCCTTTTGAATTGCCGGGCTCTGGGGCAGTTGCCCCCTAGTCACCTCAACCTCCTGTCAGCAGGTCTAGGAGAGGTTGTAATAGTCCATTCTGCTTCTTCATCTTCTCCTGGTACCAGGGCTGGCAGCTCTTGTTCTTTGTATCCAGGCATTCCTGTCCAGTGCTCCTTCCATGCTGACACTGGCATTCTTCACATCCCCCTGCGGGCCTTCAGATCACCTGTTCCTGGATCCTCATTGTAGTTTTGGTCCATGACAAGAAGACCTTGTACTCTCGGGTGAACATGACCTTGGTCATGACAGCTCTTCAGGAACATCACCTTGTTTATATAGACTAAGTTCTGCATGGGGAATGTCACTGGGTGATTGTACATTTAGGGCTTGCAGGCACTACTGTAATATCAACCAATATTTTCCCCTACTTTTTCTCTAGGTGCACTGTCTTATGCAGACCTCGGAACAAGCATCACAAAATCTGGGGGCCATTACATCTACCTCCTAGAAACCCTGGGGCCTTTGCCAGCATTCTTAAGATTGTGGGCTGAATTCATTATGATCCGGTAAGAACGGTTCTGCTTCCCATAGATGTATAAGGACAGGAGTGACATGTCGTTGTTGTTGTATTCATAGTCTCCTCTCTTTGATGCTGTTTGGTGCAGATTCCAACTGTGTGGCTATCGGAGTGAGCTGTTGAATGCAAAACTGTAGCAAGCACATAGCCTTCCAAATGGCTAGAGGGAGGATAGAAGGGAAAAGAGGGAGGGAAGTTAAGATAGGGAAATGGAGGGGGCACAGGAGGCAGAGGGGGAAAATGAAAGGGTAAAAGGTAAAAAAAAAAAAAAAAGAAGAAGCGAGAGGAAGAATAAAAAGAACAGCTTGCAGCAAATGTGGGAACGAGACAGATGGACATTTTCCTGCAATCTGCCAACACAGCTGGGTTTTCTGGCAAAGGGCTCCATGCTCCTTAGAAATCTGTTTGATGTGTGACCTTCTCCTCTCCCAACTGGCCCCCAAGTCCAATAGCTGCTGGATAAACAGAAGTGTCTGCTGCAGCACATCTGGGCTTAGCCGTAAGGTCTGCCCCCTTAGAGAATGAGATCACCGCTTACGCAACGAACCCCTGCAGCCATGGGGCAAAGTAACCAACCCTCTCCTCAAAGGGTACAAGAGATATTTTAAAACCCACATTGTTTTGCCTGTTAACCTTGCCTGTGTTCATAGCCATAAAAAATAAGAGAGGTCACAGGCTGAATGGAAATGGAGTCTGAAATATCCTCTCATGCTGATTTACCCATCTGTCTAGGCTCTATACAGCCCTCATCAGCAAAGCAGACCCAGTTCCCAAGGGATACCTACATGCCCCAGGGTGAGGGGAAGTGCACCAGTAGTGGGTGAGGCATGCACAGCTACACACAGCACATGTTTTATTTCACGACCATGGCATGGTCACCTCTCTGCGTGGGCTTTACAGCAGCACAGTTCAGAATGCTTAACATCTGCAGCGCATATAGCTGAGGCAAACAAAAAGGGGTTCATCATACAGTGCTAAATGATTGTCTAATCACAATCTCTAGCTCTTTTTCCATGGCTGGAGGGTGGGGAGAAGCACTCAGATCCTCAACTCAAGGTTAAAACATCTCCTAGGGAAGCAGCAATTGAAAATAGACCCACTCCAGTGGCTCCTCAGGGGCCTGACTGTGCTGCGTTAGTAACATCAGCCCCTTTCCGACACAAAATAAATTCATAGACTTTAAGGTCAGAAGGGACCATTATGATCATCTAGTCTGACCCCCTGCACAATGCAGGCCACAGAATCTCACTCACCCCTCCTAGAATAATCCTCTCACCTATATCTCAGATATTGAAGTCCTCAAATGGTTTAAAGACCCCAAGATGCGGAGAATCCTCCAGCTGTGATCTGTACCCCATGCTACAGAGGAAGGCGAAAAACCTCCAGGGCCTCTGCCAATCTACCCTGGAGGAAAATTCCTTCCCGACCCCAAATATGGTGATCAGCTAAACCCTGAGCATGTGGGCAAGACTTACCAGCCAGACACCCAGGACAAGTTCTTTATAATAACTCCTATCATCCCTCCATTGGCCTATATATCACTGATAGTGAAAGGTCAATTAGTTACCAAGATCATGTTATCTCATCAAACCATCCCCTTCATAAACCCATCTAGCTTAATCTTGAAGCCAGATAAGTCTTTTGCCCCCACTACTTCCCTTGGAAGGCCATTCCAGAACCTCACTCCTCTAATGGTTAGAAACCTTTGTCTATTTCAAGTCCAAACTTCCTACTAGCCAGCTTATATCCATTTGTTCTTGTGTCCACATTGGTATTAAGCTTAAATAATTCCTCTCCCTCCCTGGTATTTATCCCTCTAATATATTTAAAGAGTGCAATCATGTCCCCCTCAGCCTTCTTTCGGTTAAGGTAAACAAGCCAAGCTCCTTAAGTCTCCTTTCATAAGACAGGTTTTCTATTCCTCGGATCATCCTAGTGGCCCTTCTTTGTACCTGTTCCAGTTTGAATTCATAATTCAAAATAAAGATGGGCCAGTGGGCAGGGCACTTGCCTGAGACTCAGGAGACCTGGATTTGATGCACGGCTCCACCACAGATTTTCTGTGTGACGCTCTCTCCCGGTCCCTGTCTGTTGAATTGGTATCATCACACTTCCCTGCCTCCCAGGGGTGAGGCAAGGACAAGAACACTACAGGCTCAGATACTGTGGTAAGAGGGCACATTAGTCCATTGAATAGGTAAATGGCAAGAACGGCTGCCCACACAGTTAGCTCCCAGTTGCTGCAGAAATGCTGGATGGTCATGGAGACACTTCCCCTCTTGCCCCTGGTGGTGGTCCCCGCAGGTACACGTGGTGAGGCAGCCTGGCAAACTCCAACAGTACAAAGTTCACTGAAAAGAGGGGCTGAGGAGGAATTAAATCCAGGTTCATGACCCTTCTCAGCTGAAGAGCAGGGAGGGCACCTCACACTGTGAGCTGGGAATTACCCCACCTTGCCTCAGTAGCCACAGTCATGCTAGTTCTCATTAAGCTGCTGTGCTAAAAATTGTGTCATCACTGTGACTGGCCAGCTGTCCTGAGAACGTATCTTGCCTCTCAGTCAGGAGCGTACTCACCCTTTGCACTGCTGCAGCCACACCGCTAAGTCTCAGCAAGCTGGGAATCAGACCCCCAACTCAAAGTATAGGCATACGCGTATGCTGCACTGTCCCTTACCTCCAACAGCGAGAGAAATCCCGTGTCCTACAGCCTCAGGAAGAAAGTGAACAGACAGAGCTGAAGAAGTACCTGTACCTGCTCCGAGAAGGCTGTCTCCCAGTCCCCACCTTTCACTGGTGTTAAAAGAAATCTGCGCCTGTTTTTCTCTCCAAATCCCCCTGTGAGGGGAGACACACCCAATTAAGGAAGAAGCTAATGAGCTAGGTGAACACTATCTAGACACACCTGACAGGCTTGCTCAGCCTGGAGGAAGGAAAGTTATCAGAAAGGAAGGCCTGCCAGCACAGGACTCAAAGGCAGCCAGTTCCAGTGACAGATCAGCAAAGGAGATGGTTATTGAGCCAGAAGGCTCCTGAGACTGCTTGAACCAGGTAAGTACTAGCTGTACTAAAAAGAAGGCTAAGGAAGGCCTCCAACCCTGATTAGCACAATAAAAAGCCTACAGACAAGCCAAGACCCTGAGGCGTGAGAGAGAGACCGACCAAGAGACTAAACACATTCAACCCCAACCTGCCTTTCAGTGAGGGGAAAGGCAGGCTCATCTCTCAGAAAGACTCTTGTTAACCCCCCAGGCAAGAGAAGGATGCAGGGCTTGTCTACACTAGAAGCATTTCTGTTAGGAGAACGTGAATGCAGCTGCACCACGGCAGCGCATCTGGGGAAGATGTTCTATGCCAACGGGAGAACACTTTCTTATCGGCATAATGGACCTAGCTTTGGGAGAGGCGGCAGCTACATTGGTAGGAGAAGCTTTTCCTCTCATAGGGCACTGTCCACACCATCAGGCTGGTGTAACTTATGTCGCTCAGGGGGTGGCTTATTTGCAATCCTGAATGACACAAGTTACACCAAAGCAAGTGACAGTGTAGAGCTGGACTCAGTGTCAGAAAGGAACCAGCATGGCCTGGACAAGAATTCAAGGGCCAAGACCCATCCCAAGTAGTGAAGAATGCCAGCAATTTACACCCCATGAAAAGAAAACAAACAAACCCTGGGAGGGGAGAGGGAATAGAATGCAGCACGTCTGAGCAAGATGGAGCCCAGCAGTGGTGGACGTGGTTAGCTGAGAGGCAGGGCCTACAAGCAGCTCCCAACAGTAGTTCCAGGAGCAATGGCTGCAGCAGTGGTTCATCCAACTTCTCCAAACAAGGCAACAGCTGCTGAGGGAACTGATGGCCCAGCAGCAGCAGCAGCAGCTCCACAAGGACATGACACAACAGATGGTGTGACCCCTGCGCTCTCCAGGAGTCCCTGTGGGGCACACTTCCACCCAGCTCAGTCCCCCTCCAGTGCCCAGAAGGCTCAGAAAGATGGGGCTGGACAATGATCCTGTCACCCATTTAAGTCTTTCCAGTATGTAGCCTGAGAGGGCTTTGATTTTGGCTCCCTGCTCTGTGATCTAGCCCAGGCAGCCTAGCATCAACAGGGCTCAGAGCAGGGTAAGCACAATAAGTCAAGTCGACTGTTTTGGACTATTTGGACTCTTTTGAGATAACCCACAGTCAGAGATTTAGATTCAAAACCACTCCCAGGGAGGCCAGACCCTGCCTAGTAGCTCCCATAATCCTCCATGCTGCATTGCTTGGGAGATGGGACAAGAGGGCAGAGGTGGAGCAGGAGGGGGGTTTGGGGAAGGGGTGGAGTGAGGGTGAGGCAGGGCCTGTAGTGGGCAGTGGTTACCCCAGGCCTCCCTCAGGATGGCCCAGGCTGTCACTTTTGTTCCATCCTGTCAGTGGCCTAGCTGGTAGTGTCTGGCAGCAGTGCCAAACCTTAACGACAGGGCCGCCAACCACGGGGGAAGCAAAAGAGGCAGCACTTCAACATTGGCCATGTACCGTACCCATCCACTTTCACCTCTGCTCCCTGCCCCCAGAGAGGGGAAAGGAACTCTCAGTTCTTGGAGAGACTCTTATTTAACTCCAGCAAGGGAAGGGCTCCATGTCAGAGAAAAGATGCAACCCAAACTAGAGACTCCAGAAGCCCCTGCCCGGTGAAAGCCCTTGAAGAATTCTACAGGGATTTCAACAATTTCCAGGCCACTATCAACCTCAGCCTGAACCAATCCACATAAGAGATCCAGTTCCTGGATTCTACAGTAAAAATAAATGATGGTCACAAACACCACTCCATACCAGAAACCAGCTGACTGCTATTCTTACCCACATGGCTCTAGCTTCCATTCAGGACAATCACACAATCAGTTATCTACAGCCAACCCCTAAAATGCAACTGGATCTGCTCGAATCCCGCAGACAGACACTAACACCTACAAGATCTTTATCAAGCATATTTAAAACTTACATATCCACCCGTGGAAGTGCGGAATCATAGAACATTAGAATTGGAAGGGGCCTTGAGAGGTCATCAAGTCCAGTCCCCGGCCCTCATGGCAGGACCCAGTACCATCTAGACCATCCCTGACAGATGTCTATCTACCCTGCTCTTAAATATCTCCAGAGATGGAGATTCCACAACCTTCCTAGGCAATTTATTCCAGTGTTTAACCACCCTGACAGTTAGGAAGTTTTTCCTAATGTCCAACCTAAACCTCCCTTGCTGCAATTTAAGCCCATTGTCCAAGGAAACAGATTGCCAGAGCCAGACTAGTACCTAGAAGTCACCTCCTTCAAGACTGGCCCAACAAGGAAAATAACAAAACATCACTGGTCATCACCTACAGCCCCCAACTAAAACCCCTCTAGGGCATCATTGACAATCTACAATCTATCCTGAAGAATAATCCCTCACTATCACAGGTTTTGGGGGACAGACCAGTTCTCACCTACAGACAGCCCGTTAATCTGAAGCAAATACTCGCCAGCAGTCACACAACACACCCCAGAAACACTTACTCAGGAACCTATCCCTGCAACAAACCCCGTTACCAACTTTGTCCATGTATCTATACAAGTGACATCATCACGGGAACTAATCACTTAAGCCACAACCTCACAGGGTCATACAGCTGCACATCCTCTAATGTGATATATGTCATCAAGTGCCAGCAATGCCCCTCTGCCACCAATATTGGCCAAACCAGACAGTCTCTGCAACAAAGGATAAATGGACACAAATCAGACATCAGGAATAGCAATACCCATAAACCTGTAGGGTAAGGATGGGGAACCTAAGACCTGGGGGCCGGATGCGGCTCCTGGCTTGCCTGGATCCAGCTCCCAAAGCTCAGGGCTCCCCAACAGCAATGGAGCACCTGCAATGGCGCTCCAGCCCTCTCCCCCCACCACCGCCTCGCCAAGGGCCTGAAGCACACAAAATCTACTAGGCTAGACTCCCTAGTGGTATGTCTACACTAGCCCCCTAGTTCGAACTAGGGAGGCTAATGTAGGCATTCGAACTTGCAAATGAAGCCTGGGATTTAAATATCCTGCGCTTGATTTGCATGTTCCCGTCCGGCCGCCATTTTTAAATGCCACTAGCCCGGACTAACTGCCCGCGGCTACACGTGGCAGTTAAACAGTAATTCGAAATAAGTCCTTATTTCGAATTACCTGTTACTCCTCCTGGAATGAGGTGTTACTAGTTCAAACTAGGGAGCTAGCGTAGACATACCCTAGGGCTACGTCTAGACTGGCCCCTTCTCCGGAAGAGGCATGCTAATTTCTAACTTTGGAATAGGGAAATCTGCAGGGGATTTAAATATCCCCCGTGGGATTTAAATAAACATGGCCGCCACTTTTTTTCCGGCTTGGGGAAAAGCCGGAAAAGTGCGTCCAGACTGGCGCGATCCTCCGGAATAAAGCCCTATTCCGGAGGATCTCTTATTCCTACTTTCCACGAGGCGTACAGCTACTTCGGAATAGAAGCCTAATCCGAACTAGCTAGTCCATGCCGCATGTAGCCGCGCGGCACAGAGTCCGAACTAGCCGGCATTTAAAAATGGCGCCAGCCAGCTTCATGCAAATGAAGCCCGGGAAATTCAAATCCCGGGCTTCATTTGCAACTCCGTATGACTATATTACCTCCCCTAGTTCAAACTAGGGGGGTAGTGTAGACATACCCTTAGTGTTTAAGGTGCCACAGGATTCCATTGTGGTTTCAAAGGCATTAAAGGAAGGAGATGAGTGGGCAGGGGAAGGGTAACTCATAGGAGAGGAGATATGATCTGGACAGAGGAACAACACAGGTATTTCCCCTGGCTAACATGCTTTGAATTTATATTTTGCTTTCCAGGCCTGCCAACATTGCAGTGGTTTCCTTGGCTTTTGGTCGTTACTTAATTGAGCCTCTCTTTGCCCCTTGCCATGCCCCAGCCCTGGCTGTGAAGCTGGTCACTGCCACTGGTGTCTGTGAGTAACCCTGAAAAAACAATCAAAGCAAAGCAACAGGTTTGGGGAGAGGAAAATGAGGAGGCTCAACAAGCTATTCCTGATATTATTCTTCCCTACACTATTTTCTGCCTGTGTCAGCGAGGTCTCCCCTTTCCCATGTCTCTGCCAAGCCCCACACAAAGCAATTGGACACTCTATAAATATTCATCTGTAATGTCAACATCCTGCAACTGCTCCTCTCAAGATAGTCAGCATTGTTTACCCCTGTTAGTCTAAGTAAGGGAGGAAAGGGAGGGGAACCTTATACCTTTGAGTGATAGAAATGTAGCCGTGTTAGTCTGGGGTAGCTGAAGCAAAATACAGGACAATGTAGCACTTTAAAGACTAACAAGATGGTTTATTAGATGATGAGCTTTCATGGGCCAGACCCACTTCCTCAGATCAAATAGTGGAAGAAAATAGTCACAACCATATATACCAAAGGATACAGTTAAAAAAATGAACACATATGAAAAGGACAAATCACATTTCAGAACAGGAGGGGGATGCGGGGGGGGGGGGGGGGAGGAAGGAAGGTAAATGTCTGCGAATTGACAATATTAGAGGTGGGGAGAGTGGGATGTTTGTGAGTTAATGGTATTAGAGGTGATAATTGGGAAAGCTATCTTGATAATGTGTAAGATAGTTCAAGTGTTTGTTCAATCCTCTTTGGAGAGTGTCGAATTTTAACATGAATGACAGTTCAGAGGATTCCCTTTCAAGTGCAGATGTAAAAGGTCTTTGTAGCAGAATGCAGGTGGCTAAGTCATTTAGAGAGTGTCCTTTCTGGTTAAAATGGCAAGAAACTGTTTTTTCTTTGTGATCTTGTCTGATATCTGTTTTGTGGGCATTAATCCTTTGGCGAAGTGTCTGAGATGTTTGTCCAATGTACATAGCAGACGGACACTTTCGGCACATGATAGCATAGATTATATTTCTGGATGCGCAGGAATATGTGTTCTTGATCTTATAACTCACTTGGTTAGGTCCAATAATGGTATCAGCAGAATAAATATGTGGACAAAGCTGGCAACGGGGTTTGTTGCAAGGGAAGGTACCAGGGTTGGTATTAGTGTGGTATGTCCTGTGGTTGTTGGTAAGAATCATCTTGAGGTTAGGTGGTTGTCTATAGGAGACTATGGGTCTGTCTCCCAGAGTATCTTGGAGTATGGTATCCTGTTCCAGTATAGGCTGTAGTTTATTGATAATGTGTTGAACAGGTTTAAGTTGGGGGTTGTAGGTGATGACAAGTGGTGTTCTATTGTTGGTTTTCTTGGGTCTGTCTTGAAGTAGATGGTTTCTAGGTATTCGTCAGGCTCTTTCAATTTGCTTTTTTATTTCTCCGGGTGGGTAGTTGAGGTTTATAAATGCTTGGTAGAGATCCTGAAGCTTGCTTCCAGCTCCCATCCAAAACACACCACACGATCCATCGTCTATAGCCAAGCCCTTCGATACAACCGCATCTGCTCTAATCCCACTGACAGAGACCAGAAGCTTCAGGATCTCTACCAAGCCCACAAAACAGATATCAGACAAGATCACAAAGAAAAAACAGTTTCTTGCCATTTTAACCAGAAAGGACACTCTCTCAATGACTTAACCACCTGCATTCTGCTACAAAGACCTTTTACATCTGCACTTGAAAGGGAATCCTCTGAACTGTCATTCATGTTAAAATTCGACACTCTCCAAAGAGGACTGAACAAACACTTGAACTATCTTACACATTATCAAGATAGCTTTCCCAATTATCACCTCTAATACCATTAACTCACAAACATCCCACTCTCCCCACCTCTAATATTGTCAATTCATAGACACTTACCTTCCTTCCTCCCTCCCCCCTGCATCCCCCTCCTGTTCTGAAATGTGATTTGTCCTTTTCATATGTGTTCATTTTTTTAACTGTATCCTTTGGTATATATGGTAGTGACTATTTTCTTCCACTATTTGATCTGAGGAAGTGGGTCTGGCCCACGAAAGCTCATCATCTAATAAACCATCTTGTTAGTCTTTAAAGTGCTACATTGTCCTGTATTTTGCTTCTTATACCTTTGAGGCAGTCTAGACTACAGGCTTTTGTCGACAGAAGTTTTGTCAACAGATACTGTCAACAAAGCTTCTGTCGACAAAGAGTGTCTAGACTACATCCAGTTCTGTGGACAAAGCAAGCCGCTTTGTCGACATGACAATGTAGACGCAAAGGACAGTGTAGATGCAATAACGTCTTCTATCAACAGAACTCTGTCGATAAAAGGCATTATTCCTTGTAGGGTGTGTCTAGACTAGAGGGTTTTGTCTAGACATAGTCGTAGAATTATGTTTACAGCCATCGACAAAACTGCTGAGTTCTGTCAACGTTACGTCGACAGAACTCAGTGGCAGTGTAGACACGGGTATAGTTTGGTCGACAAAAGTCCACTTTTGTTGACAAAATCCTGTAGTCTAGACACACCCTATAATGTCTGGCATAACAGGGTCCTACTCCTGACTGGGGCCTCTCAGTGTTACAACCAAATAAATCCACAGCTAGAGCAGTAGAGACCAAGGACACACTGTGTACATAAAGGACATAAGATGTTCATAGGAGTGTAAGGGGCCCAAATCCATGGGTTTCAGTACAGCTTGAACATCTCTCTCACATTTGAGAGTTTGAAAATCTTCCCCCAAAACAGTCAAATCCCTCCAAGCATGTAATGTGGAGTTCCAACTAACAATATAAAGGACTAGTTGACTAGTCGCTCCCTCCACCCCTTGCTGCCTCTATCAGATAGAGGCAGCAAGTCGGGGGGAGGAGAAACGGGAGGTACTTAAAAGCAGCAGCGCCACAT
Source organism: Pelodiscus sinensis (assembly GCF_049634645.1). Classification (NCBI taxonomy): domain Eukaryota; kingdom Metazoa; phylum Chordata; order Testudines; family Trionychidae; genus Pelodiscus; species Pelodiscus sinensis. The sequence continues at coordinate 101,580,797 of NC_134711.1, forward strand.
GGAACCTAGGGCCCAGCTGATCCCAAGCTCCAAGTGGCACTGTTGCTTTGAAATGCCGGGTGGAGCCCAGGATTAGCTAGGGACTCCCTAGATGACCATGCACTCCGTGCAGCACTGCCACTTTGAAATGTACAATAGTTCCCAGCGAGGGCTCTTGTGCATTTCAAAGAGGAAGCGCAGCATGGAGCCTGGGGCCAGGGCGGGGTTCTGAGTCCCGCTGGCTTACTTCCACCTTTGCTCAGTAGTGAACTCAGTATATTCCAAGTAGATTCTTCAGGGCCATAGGGAGAGATTATTACTTCCCTCCTTCCTGAGGGGGTTGCCAGAGTCCACAAAACTGCAACAATATTGAAAGCCTGTGCAACTTGTTCCCAGCTCTCCCCATCCCTGAATATCACAGGGGTGAGATTATTTCTGACAGGTGCATTTTCCAGCTTGTATCTCACCTTAATTATTTCCTCTCCAACATGGGTGGTTGGTTTAGGAAGGGCTGGGGGAGGCAGTGCCCTATGTCCACCCCCAGACCCACCCTTTCTGGTGGGGCCCTGCACCCCACAGGAGCCAAGCTGCCTCCCTGTCCCCCCACCACAGGGAGGTGGCGCAGCATCACACTCCCTGCCCCACCACCACAGGGAGTGGGGTGGGCAGGTGCATGGCCCCAGCCTCCACGGGCCTGGAGCATGGGGAGGGCAGGTGCTGGAGGCACCAATACTCTGTCCTCAGACTGCATACAGAGGTGTTCTGGGGACGGAGTGTGGACAGGGTGAGGCTAGAGGTTTGGGAAGGCTGTGATTTCCCCTGCTTAGGCTACTGGCCACCCATGATCTCCAAGTTGTTAATCTCTTTATGTCCCCTTGTATTATTTCTGTCCTCACTGTTGTTTTCACCATGTCACAGTTCAACATCCTCTAAAAACACAATTAACATTAATGGTGCTTACACTGTGTTCCTGATCATTCATGATGATATTGAATAAGATGGGATCCAATCTTATTTCCTACTGTACCTCAACTAAACACTGCCCCACACACCCATCCCTTGCCACTTATCCCAGAACCGTAGGGTTAGAGGGGTTAGAAGGGACTACAAGGGCCATCCAGTCCAAGCCCATCTCAAGACCCTCTACTGAGTGCCTTCATATCAGGTTTCTGTCCACGTAACTAACATTGTTCCATCACTGCTTCTCCTTCCCTCCAAGCTTTAATCATTGCTCTGAACTGCTGGAGTGTTAGCTGGTCTGCAAACATACAGACAGTTCTCGCCTTCCTCAAGATGGTCACCATTGGCCTGATTATCGTCCCCGGGATGATGGCGCTAGCTGAAGGTAAGACAACTGTAGCCTGCATGTGACCTGAGACAGGAAGAGGAGGTAGAGGAGGCCTAGGGAGAGGCACAGACATACAAGAAGGGAGCTAGAAAGTGGAGAACAGAGTCAGAAAGCGAGAGGAAGTTTTAGCCAGGAGGAAATCTCAACTGGAAAAAAAAAAAAAACACACTTACCTGTGTCCTGCCCTCAGGCCATTTCTCTTGCACTGCCCTTCAGCTCTCCTTTGGTTTGCCAAGGGAACCAAATCCAAGCAGCCTTTCCAAAAATCAGCTGTGTTGTTTGAATGGATGTCTGCTCATTTGCCAAGTGAGGCAGTGCATGACAGGAACATCTGAAATAGAATGGAAGCAGCACAATCAACATGCAGACATAGCTCCCTATGCCCCACTTTGCTTTGTCCATTGCACCACGTCACCTCCTTAAATGTTACCATCTCAGGAGCAGCAGTAAAACAAGAGATACAGCACCTTAGAACATGAACTGCAACCACCAAGGCACATGATGAAAATAAGTATTTTACCCCAGAGCGTCCACCTTTCCTCCACCCCTCAATCACATAACCAGTTCTTGGCCACGCTGCTCCAGACTCACTTAGGATGGGTGGTGGTTAATATCCTTTCCCACCTGGCTGAAGGAGATGAAGGCTGCATGTCATTGCATCAATTGCTAGTCTAGCAGGTGATGCAGGCTTGGAGATATTCCATGAAAACTCAGTGTAGGTTTAAGCTCGTCTTTGTGAAAAATGTGAAATGGAGGTGTTTTCAGCCTGCAGCCAATCTCTGGCATTGATGGATTGCCCATCATTTAACAATACTAGTTCTCTCTAGACTGATGTTGGATCAGAGAGGCATCTTTAAGCTAGCAGACAAAGGTGTAATAAAATCTAACAGCCAGAAGTTGAAGCTAGATAAATTCAGACAGAAAGTAAGGTGTCTTTTTAACAGTCAAGGTAATTAATCACTGGAACAAGGATTCTTCATCCTTGAAGCCTTTAAAATCTTCTAAAAGATGTGCTACCTCACCCTGCATTAATTACTAGGTGAAAAATCTATGCTCTGTTATGCGAGAGGTCAGAGGAGATGATCATAAATGGTCAATTTTTTCCTTAAAAGCTATGAAATTTGGTAAGACATTTTAGATTGGATCTGGAGAGTTTTAGAGCTAGCACTGTGTGTCAGAGCGATGGCCGTGGCTTTGCTGGTTGAATACTTAGCACCAATTTCCAAATCATCAGATTTATTTGTCGTACTTCCATCTCCTCTTAGGTCACTATGAGAATTTCCAGAATGCTTTTGACACTAGGTCGCTGTCTCTGGACAAGCTGCCGCTGGCTTTTTACTCTGGAATGTTTGCCTATGGAGGATGGTAAGCTTCCATATCCCTATGGGACAAGATCTATTCGAGTTACTGATGAAAGCCAGATAAGTCCCAAAGCATTCAAAACTGCAGTACGGGGCTTGTGTGAAGTCACAGATTCAAAGGCACCCCAGGATTAGCAATGACTGAGGCATTATAGTGGCTGTTTGCCTGTCCCCTAGACACTGGCTTGAGATCATTTAACTTAGACAAATTGTCATTCAAGTGACAAATGAAACTGTGCTCTATCTTAAATGTTACCAAGGAAGATAACCTCAGAAAGAAAAGAAATTGATTTTGCAGGGTGCAAATTGGAGAACCTAAGTTCTTAAATGTGGGTACCAGGGGGGAGAAAGAAGTTTCTTCCCTTACTATCACCCTTAGGAGGAAGCATTTGACTTTTGCTGCAGAAAGAGTCTATATTTATGTAGTAAGCTGCATGGTCTAAGAAAAGATGCCCTCTATTCTGGAAGCAAACTTCCAGATGCAGCCCAGGAAGGGCAACAGATGCATAACCCGTTCCATCTCACTCTTCAACGTCCTATCTGGAAAACGGAATCCCAGGTCCAGATCCCTTTTCTCTTCTAATTACAGGTTCTATGTCAACTTTGTAACTGAAGAAATCATAAACCCTGAAAGGTGAGTGCCATGGGCAGCTGCTTGAATTCATTGCTGGTAAATCAACAAACTTCTGAAGAGAAGCTGGATTCCTCTGCCCCAAAGTTGGAGCAAGCATCGTAACAAGCTGTGAGAGGTACACACTCACTGCAGCGCACCACCACACTGATTCACAGATGTCTGAATAATTTTCATACTGAGATTTGACTTGGGTACAATTCATTTCTGCACATTCCGGATGTTGTCATGTTGGAGCAGAGCAGAGGCCCATCAAATCCTGTGACCTGGCTTTGGTGGCAATGGTAGTGAGCCTGATGATTCGGTGGAGGAGGCTGTGTGGCAGGGGCAGGATTTTTTTCTTGACCCCCCTATTAAAGGAAGACAAATTGTTAACAAACTGGGGGGGGGGGGTCATTCTCTTGGTGAACACACTAGTTGAAAATTGGGCTTGGTTAGTGCTTTCGGTACCCATTTGCATGGTGCTGTACAGGCTGACTCAACCCTCTGTGAAACAAAGTTACAAGAAGCACCTGTTGTTGTTGTATCCATATTGGTCCCAGGATAGTAAGTCACCTGAAGAACTCCATGTCAGCTGGACAGCCTTATCTCTTTCACCAACAGATCCAATAAAAAATATTACCTCACCCACCTTGTCTGTCTAATGAGCACCAAGGTAGGAATTTTATCCCATTGCCAGGTAATATGAAGGGATAAAGAAAAGACTTCCTGAGAAGGGGGGGGAGGGAAGATATTCAGAGCTGATCCAAGTGAAGATCCCTTTGATTTTTCCCTTTACACTGGGATTCATTCTTATAGTAAATTGTGGTTTAAAATAGGGACCTAAAGTAATCCCCAGTTCCCATAGCTATTCTCCATCACCCACTGGTGCCTAAAGTTAGTTGCTTTAGTCTATGAGTTTTGGATCATCATAAGATGTCTTGTTAGTGCAATAGAGGATGAAGGGGACCTACTCACATTAGTATCTCTTGATTAGGAAGGACTATTTTAAGCACAGCTCTCATCTTCCCAAGATATGTATGGATACTTTGGAAAAAGGTCTGAACTGAGAGCCACATGAAAAAAATGCCACCGCAAGGAAATTAAAAATTTGGTACCATTTGCTATAACTTCATTCTCACTATTCTGCATTTATATAACCGGCAACCTACAATAATAACCAGAGATACAACACAGACTCTAGAGCTGGACAGGACACTGTTTTCCCATTCTGGGAAATTTTGATCAGAATCTGATTTTTCTTGTTCTGAATCAAGATGAAATGTTGAAATCTCAAATTTTTCTGAACTACCAACTAAGAAAACTATTTCACCTTGAGTCAATTGAAATAATTTCATTTAGCCATTTTCGGAGATTCCATTTTGCCTTTATTTCTCTCTAATTAGGGAAAATTTCTAAACACAAAGTCATTTCAAACCAAAACCAGATTTTTCCATGTTGCAAAAGTCAAAATGGGATGGCTCAACAATTCAAAAATGTGTCCAAAAAATAAGAAATTCAAACCAACCATTTCTCACGAAAAATTCTGGTTTTGACAAATTTGCATTTTTCAGTGAAAAAATGTGATATTGCAAATTCCCAACCAGCTCTGCTAGATTCATGTGGGCTAGAGGAAACCCTGATGGACAGGCGAGAGGTGTGATAAAAGGACTGTTTTTATTCTATTGTAGGAATATCCCACTGAGCGTGATAGTGTCCTTGCTCATCGTCACTCTAGGATACCTTCTCACTAACATCTCCTACTACACAGTCCTGACAGCAGAGGAAGTGCTGGCCTCTGAGGCTGTGGCTGTGGTGAGTGTGGTCCTTTGTGTTTATTGGCTATTGCAGTGTAACTCAGATAGTTCACATCTGGGACCAGAGGGGCTATTGGAGAGAAGTCAGAAAGACATTAAAGGAAGGAACAGACGGCAGATTCTTATGCTCGGAGCACACGTCTGTTTAAATATCTGGTGAGAAGGAAGAAGCATAAAGGAGGTGCTCTAGGAATAGTGTCACTCTCATAAGGCATCTTGGTCCTCTTTAGCAAGATATATACTTACAGCCACTGTATTGCAGGGGTTTGCCCTAAACTTTTCATGGAGTTTCTGTGATCCCTCATCCCTCAGTCTTGCAGACTATGACACTATATAAAGGCCCCTATACGGACACAGGTTTGCTCCTTCCTCCCTGCAATTTTTCTGACGTGACACATCTGTTGGATTGCATGTAAGGGTGTGTCTAGACTACAGGGTTTTGTCGACAAAAGTGGACTTTTGTCGACAAAACTATACCTGCGCATCTACATTGCCGCTGAGTTCTGTCGACATAACGTCGACAGAACTCAGCAGTTTTGTCAATAGCTGTAAACCTCATTCTACAAGGAATAACGCTTTTTGTCGATAGAGTTCTATCAACAGAAGGTGTTACTGCATCTACACTGTCCTTTGCGTCTACACTGTTATGTCAACGAAGAAGCTTTGTTGACAGTATTTGTCGACAAAACTTCTGTCGACAAAAGCCTGTAGTCTAGACATTCCCTAAGGTTCTCTTGCCTCTTAGCAATAATGGAGATGGGATTATCTGGAGGTCATGATAAACCTGGGTTTTTTAACCGACACAGTTACAGAAACAAACAGGTGAGATAGGCTAACTCACCCTGAAAAACTGAGGTCTCTAATTTTTCCCCCCAGAGCTTCACAGACAGAGCTTTTAAGAGCATTTCCTCAGCAATTCCAGTCCTGGTTGCTCTGTCCTGCTTTGGTTCTCTGAATGGAGGAATTTTTGCCGCAGCAAGGTAAAAGCCTGTCCTTTCTAAAACCAGACCTCTCTTGCAGCTAATCTGCAGTTCAAACTCTTCTTTCTACAGCCTTTATCTGCTTAAAACCTTATGTAAATCAATGGACTGAGACTATTGATGGACTAAGAGTGAAAAGTTTACCAAAATTTAACCTCCCTGGATACACAATTACAGACTTAGGAATTGCCATCCTCAAGCAAAACAACATCAAAACCTGGCTGCAACCTGAAACTGTTGAGTGACAATTCATATGCAAATTTGACACTATCAGAATGGGTCTGAATAGGGAATGGCTCTCTCATTACAATAAGCAATTTACTACTTTAGGTATTCTCACCTTCTTATCCCCATCCACCCTGATTGAATTAGCTCTGATGTAACACACCCCTCTCCCTATCCCTACCCTACTGCCTATTTCTTTTTCTTTCACTTCACGCACCTGATAAAGTGATTTGCAATTCATCAAAGTTTTTGCCCTAATAAAATCGTTCATCTTTAAGATGTCACTGGACTCCTTGCTATTGTCTTCTAAGGTGAACACCTGAAGCTTGAGGGAAAACTCAAGAGCCATGGAACTGCAACATACTCATTGCTGTATCATGAGCTCCTGCTGCTGGTGATGAGTAATATTGTATCTGCCTTGGTTTCTACAGCAGATCAAAAATGTTTCAGCTTTCTTTTCATGACAACAACAAAACAAACCCTTGAAAACAACGCCGCTTCATTTCCACTTTACTTTCTTCCTCTGAAAAAGTAGACAAAACATTAAAAAAATATTTTCATTAAAAATCCAAAAATGTAACTAAAATGCTGTATGAAGTAGATTTAGCTTTTTTTCATCCAGTTCTACTGGTTTCTTTCTAACAGGATGTTGTTTGCAGCTTCCAGGGAAGGACAGTGGCCACCGCTCTTCTCCATGATCCATAGCCGAAGAAATACCCCCTTGCCTGCCCTTTTATTAATGGTGAGCAGAACTTTCTAGATTCTGAATGAGGCTTGAATGTTTTTTTACCTCTTCTTCCTTGAGAATGAACACACCTGCCTCCCCCAATTGGGTAATGTACTAAGGTAGTATTAGACAACACTGAGATGCACCATTTACAATATGGTAGCACCTAGAGGCTCCAACTGGGACTCATTGTCAGGGCCCTGCCAAATTAATGGTTCAGTTTAGTAAGTTTCCCAGTTGTTGAACTTCAAACATCATAAATGTCATGGTTTCCCATTATATACACCTGAAATTTCAAAGCGTTGTAACCATGGGGGAGGGTCTGCAAGGCTATTTTAGGGGGTATGTGCCTCCCTTACTTCTGCACCAATGGTGGCAGTTGTACTGCTTCCAGAGCTGGCTCCCAGCCAGCAGCTGCCAAGCTTCCTGCAGCTGGTGGGAGGTTCCCAAAGATGGGTGTGACCCAGTCCTGGCAGCAGGAGAAGAGAAAGTCCCATCCCTCCCCAGCCTGGCTAGGATTAGCAGCTGCAGCCTAGCACATGGTAATATCCCTCAGCTGGAGTATCCCCAGCCCTGCTTTGCCCCCTCCCTAGCTAAGGGCTCAGCCCTAAGGGCCTTAGCTGTGTATGTGTGTGGTGGGGTGGGGGGTTGACCACTGCATCCATGGCACACTGGAGGGTTGCTCATTTGTAAGTCTGGCCTTTCCCTCTTCCCTTTGCCTCCTCTCAAGAGTGACAGCCTCATCATCAGCAGGTATAATAGGCCTCCCCTAGTGCAGCTGCTGCCACTGAACCCTGTTTGTGGTTTTGATGGGGGAACATTTTTGCTTTTTATTATTCTCCATGCAGATTCTGGGAAAGCTGAGGAGGCAGCATGTGTTACTTAGCTTCCTGGGTTCATCAATCTCCCTGGACTGCAGGGAGATAACTGATGAAACCAGGAAGATAAAGAACTCACACAGGTTTGCACCTCTCTAGTCCAGCACCATGGGGACCTGACTGGTGCCGAGCCAGAAAATTTGCCAGACCTCAGGAAATCAATATTGTCTTGCAGCATTACCAACACTTCCACTGCTTACTGGGTTCTTAGAAGACATTTAGGGGTAAATTAGAGCTAAATCACAGCACAGAACACTGAGAACTCTGGACTGGTGGCTGTAAGCAAAGTTTATGGGATCACGGGAAAGTTGGCCACACCCATGATAAGTGGGACATCTGGCTAACTAAAATCATGCTGGACCACGGATGTTGCTGGATCAGAGAGTACCAGACCAGAGAGGCTCAACCTGTACTACCTCCTCAGGTGCCACAGAACTGCATGTTGCATATCAAAAGCTCCATTGCTTCTTCCACAGGAGAGCAGAAAAGAGCTTTTGAATTTTCAAGCAGGGTGGCTTGCGGCCTGCAGAGAATAGGCATGTCAGCGACAGCTTTGGCCAGGGCTCCTCCAAGCAGGTGTGGTGTCTGGCTGCAGGGTGTCTGGCTGCAGGGTGGCGTCTCAGGCTACAGTTGTAGGATGAGTGGAAGGGGCAGAGCCAGAGGCTAACCTCTCTGAAGTAGGGCTCCACTCACCACCCCTGGGTAACCCTTCCGACCCTCCCATACTAGAATACCACCCTAACATCTGCACTACTGGCAGCACAGCTGCCTTCACAGCTGAGTGCCTGGCCCACAGCCACTGCCCTTTGGCCACCCAGCTCTGGGGCCAGTGCAGAAGAAAGGGTGGCAACACTGCAGCCCCCTACAATAGCCAGTTTGTTACTGAAAGAATGGCGTTTAATTGTGGTGAGCCAAATATATTGCCTAAAATGAAATGTTTCTAATTTAAACTCTTAATTCTCAATGTACGATTTATGTAAGCTGATAACCAAGCTTGTGGCCCACTCTAAAGGAATTGCTACAGAAAGCAAGCCAGTCTTTGCTGACTCTTGAAAGGCCATGAACATAGCCTCTCTGATCAAGACTAGGCACACCAGTAGTAATTTTTTCAAGTAATATTTATTCGGAAAAAAAAGCAGTTCCTGTTTTAAATGAAGCAGGAAAAACAGAGTTAAATACAACAAAGATAGCTGTTAAAAGAACAAAGCAATACGGCAAATAGAGAATCAAACTCTCTAGCATAACAATTACAAACAAAACAATGAAGCAGCTCAGCATACAAAAGACACAAGGCCCTATGGCTCAGAATGATGAATAATAGCATTTAACTTAACATCCATCATTAAATATACACCATGTTTCGTATTTAACAGTTACCATGTAACACCGAACACCTGGTAAGTGCTGGCTGGGCAGTTACCAAAGAGGTAGGGGACCATCTCATTCAAGCCAGAAGCCTCCAGCTTTATTGACCGGCAATACCCACCCCTATGAATAAAGTGGTAGAAAGGAAGATTAAACTTACCCTTTTTCCAATCAAATTCCCTCTGATTCGTCTATTGGTCCTTCTGTTCTGTCAACAGTAAGCGCTGTCTGCTGCATCAAGCCATTTTTGCTGCTGGGCTGCTAAAGAAGCCATTGCCATGGTGACTTCAAAATTCAGGGGCTGCTGCTGCTGCTGCTTCTGCTACTTCTTCGCAGGGTTCTATTATTGCCACTGCTGCTTCGTGGGTGGCTTCCTCTGTGCAGGCATCTTACAGCTTCTGCTCGCCTCCGAGATCCTGATCCCACTAAGAGTTTAGCCTGTCAGCCTTATCTACTTACACCAGTGGTCCCCAACGTGGTGCCCACGTGCAGTTAAGTGGCCCCACCCTCGGGTGTGCGGCGCGAGGTTTGTGCTGGCCTCGAGCGTGCGGCGTATGGGCGGTGTCGACCCAGGCACGCGGCACAGGGGTGGTGCCAGCCTTGGGCGCACAGCACATGGGTGGCCCCGCCCCCGGGTGAGCAGCGTATGGTCGGTGCCAACCCAGGCATGCGGCATAGGGGTGGCGCCAGCCCCGGGTGCGCAGCACATGGGCAGCCCTGCCACTGGGCACGCGGCGCATGGGCACTGCCAGCTCCTGGGCGCTTGGCACGGGCACCGGCTCCAGGCACACAGCGCATGGGCAGTGGTGGCCCCACCCCCTGGGTGCGTAGGACATGGGCTGTTCCGGCCCCGGGCACGCAGCGCAGGGGCGGCCCCACCCCTGGGCGTGCAGCACAGTTGCGTCGCCAGCCCCGGGAGTGTGGCACATGGGTGGCGCCAGCTCCGGGCTCTCAGCATATAGGTGGCCTCGCCCCCAGGCGCATGCATGGCCCCGCCCCCAGGTGCCCGGCCTCTGAGCAGCCCCGCCCCTGGGCACTCAGCAGCCCCAGAAGGTTGGGGACCACTGACTTACGCCATCAGTTTCCATCTTTCACCTAGTTCCACCTTGAACCCCACCCATTCACGTGTACCTACATGTGACACGTAGCTCCTCCACATGTACCGCTACGAGACTGTCAGATATCTGTCCAGAGGGCATGGCTGTTGGTATCAATCCCAGTTAGGAAATGGCTCAGCAGAAAGCCCAGTTAGAAGTGGAATTTACCATTACATCACAGGAAGTAGAATTATTGCATGACAGGAAATTGCACCCTGTGTTTCTTAGAAACAGAATCTTCCATTGTCCACTATTTTGGTCAGCCATATTGGATAGTCTAAATCTAAACCAATATTAATTTGTATTTAATCAAAAATTAAATCTTAAACCTAATTGCTGTCTTGTGTAATTGTAAGTGTTCTGATACTATCGCCATCCTTTTTAATGACCAACATTAATAATTGGAGTTAATAATTCATCTGAATTTTACATGCCTTCTGAAGTTTTTCTGCAAACCTCCCATTGAGGCAATTCAAACAACTGGGGCAAAAATCTCTTACTAAAGATTTCAGAGTTAAAACTAGATTTCATGCTCTGTGGCAAATTTATCACAGCTGTGAATTTGGTAGGTCCCTATTCACTGTGTCAGGCTCTGTATACATGTATCATAAACGACAGCTCCTGCATGTTTTATTGGCAGTGTGTAGAGTACATACACTGGCAATGCGGGAGAAGTGGGGGGTTGGACAAAGGGCCACATGAGCGCTCACCAATGTTGTGGGTGGGAGGAGCAAGGAACCAAAGCCACTGAGGGTATGTCTACACTACAGAGAAGATCGAAGCTGCCACAGTCAATCTTCCAGGGTTTGAATTAGCAGGACTAGTGAAGACACACTAATTCGAACTGAAAGGGGCACTCCGGTTGATGCCAGTAGTCCTGCTCTCACAAGGAATAAGGGAAGTCACCTCAAAAAAAGATATTTTGGCCTTGGAAAGGGTTCAGAAAAGGGCAACTAAAATGATTAGGGGTTGGAACGAGTCCCATATGAAGAAAGGTTAAAACGACTGGGTCTTTTCAGTTTAGAAAAGAGGAGGCTGAGGGGGGATATGATAGAGGTAGATAAAATCATGAGTGGTGTGGAGAGGGCGAATAAAGAAAAATTATTTATTAGTTCCCATGATAGAAGAACTAGAGGACACCAAATGAAGTTAATAGGTAGCAGGTTTAAAACTAATAAAAGAAGGTTCTTCTTCACACAGCGCGTAGTCAACCTGTGGAACTCCTTGCCAGAGGAGGCTGTGAAGGCTAGGACTATAACAGAGTTTAAAGAGAAGCTAGATAATTTCATGGAGATTAGCTCTATAAAAGGCTGTTAGCCAGGGGATAGAAATGGTGTCCCTGGCCTCTGTTTGTCAGAGGCTGGAGATGGATGGCAAGAGACAAATCACTTGATCACTGTCTTCGGTCCACCCCCTCCGGGGCACCTGGTGCTGGCCACTGTTGGCAGACAGGCTACTGGGCTAGATGAACCTTTGGTCTGACACAGTACGGTTGTTCTTATGTCAAAGGGAAAGTGTTCTCCCTGTGACATCCTGCAGTGTGGACAGCACCAAAAGTCAAGTTAAGGTACTTCGACTTCAGCTATGCAATTTACATAGCTAGAGTTGCGTAGCTTAATTCAACCTTATCCCATAGTGTATACATACCATGGGTAACCCAGAGGCTTTGAGGGGAGCGTGGGGGGGGTTGTCTTGGCACCTGCAGCAGGGGTCTCCCCATCGCCATACTGGCAGTAATGGAAGGAAGCAGAGCAACACAGCTGGTAGCCAGAGGAGTGAAGCCATTTTGCTCTACTTCTCTCAACTGCCACTGGTGAGTGCAAAGGGGCCCAAGGCCAGCTGCTGGTGCCAGATCCCCACTAGTCCCACTTCTCACTACACATGTAGCTACAGGTACCCAGTGCTGTGAACAGCGCTGTGGTGTGCTGATGTAGCCTAAAGACAAGGCAACACAGGTGAATGAGAGAAGGGAAGGGAAGAGAGCAGCCAGAACAACGTTTTGGGACAGACTAGCTGGGAGGGTCATTCTCAACCAGTCACTAGCAGGGATCACAACTCCCACCTGTCCAGCCATTAGCTGGGCATTGTCTGGTCTGTCCCAACACACTGGAATACTTAAGTGGACTCTGTCCATGTAGCCCCCGGCCATCACAACTGGCACTGTTCAGTGCCTTCACTGCGCACGGACACACTGGGTATGCTGAGCGAACAACCTTCTGCAGAGCAGCACTTGGGAACACGGATGGGACAGCACTTGGGAAGCTGGCACAGCTGTTTGCCGTGGTGTAGCTGTTCATTGCCTAGACAGAAAGACATGAGCTGGCAGCACAGTCAAACCTATCAAGGCTAAATTCACATTCCACATTTTTATGAAAGAAAAACCCCCTGGTACTTGGAATCAAACTGTGCAATAACTAACCTATGACAAGTGAACTGGTTTCAGAGCCCCTAACATCACTCCCTTTCCTCCTTTGCTGGTCAGGGGAAGTTATTGTGTCTTGTTTCATGTTCAAGTGTAAGCTCTTCAGAGCAGGGGCTGTGTAGCTGCTTCTTTCTACAGCATCTAACACAATGGGCCATGGTACTTTCAGGCGCTACCAGAATAGAATAAAACCTTCAGAAATCCATGTGGCACCAAGTAATCTCAGAAAAATAAAGTGCTTCTTGCAGGAGCCCAAATTCTAGCTTTGGTGGACTTCACATCAAAGTAAAGGGTTGGCCTTTCATCCATTTCACATAAGAAAGAAATCTTTTAAAGGGCAATTTGGAAATCTAACTCCTGTTTGTTCCTTTAAAATCTCCTCCTAAACTAGGATTTTTTAAAAAAAAACATAGCCAACTCGGATTCTTACAGTGCCCCATCAACACAATATTTAAGCGCTTCCTAAGCAAACTAAATCTCCTGCTCTTTTCATTTATGGGAGACCCTGTGATTTAGTTAATACCATAGTTGCACGTGTTGAGGAATCATACCACCATCATTGGGGAGAAGGCAAGAATATAAGGCATTAGCATGATATAAATATTGTAAAACCTATATCAGTAACACAGGTGGAAAGGTAAAGGGTCTTCCTAGGTTTTACTACAGGATTTAACAGTGCATTTTTGTCTGTGTCCTAGCTACCTCTGATCTACTTAATGGTGTTGATTGGTGATCTCTATGGCCTGTTGAACTTCTATAGCTTTTCACGCTGGCTCTTCATAGGACTGGTGACCCTTGGGCTCATAATACATCGTTATCGGCATCCTGAGGTACCAAGGCCCTTCAAGGTAAAAGGAGATCTGGCTAACATCAGCCCCATGAAGCACCACAATCAGAGGATTTTGAAAAAGAAAGCGTTTTGATATGGAAGGATAGAGATATGTCCTTCCGTCCTTGTTTGGCAGAAGCGGCTCCATGAGATCAAATGGTCCTCTAGTATTCTGTACTTGCTTCATCTGCAGACAAGGAATCCAAATGGCAAACTATTGTCATTACAGTGGGCTGGGTAAGGTCACTAGTTTGTTTCTGCTGATAGAGTAGCAAAAACTGCAGCCTAATGACTATTAGCACAGTTTGCAGAAGGACTTCAATACTGATGTGGTTAGTGGCAGCAGTAAGACACAAAAAACGTAGCTATCTTGCTTGTTTAGGTTTTGTTTCTGAGCAGGCAAATGCTCCTACTGACCCACTAGAGAGACATCTGCAATGCAGACAAAGACCATAAGATGCTTTACCACTAAGTACAGAAACACTGCAAAATTCAACCAGTTGAATGAAAACAGACTGCATGTCTCATGTTCCTCACAGCTTCTTTGCCCATAAAATTGTAGAAATGAGAAATTTAGCCCAGTTAGGCTATGCTTTGTTGCAACAAAAACCCAAGCACAGTACAAAAAGAACCCCAAGCCACTTGGAATGGCCAAACTAGAGCAATAGCCTCTGTCCTCTAAAGTGCAGATATTTGCAGCACTACGATAGCTTAGAAAGTGAAACCACTCTCACACAGTTTTGGTGCTTTATGTACATTTCTTGTTTGCTGTTGCTTGACAAGCAATCTATTAGGTACCTGATGACAAGCTCTGCCAGGCCTTCCATCTCCTAGATTCCCTCTCTTTTCTAGGTGCCTCTGTTCATCCCATTGGTTTTCACAATATCATCTCTCTTCATCGTGGGAATGTCCCTTTATTCAGACCCTGTGAACACAGGCATTGGCTGTGCCATAACTCTGACTGGTCTGCCTGTCTACTACCTGGTGGTCCAGAAATCAAGAATACCAGCCAGCTGCAGTGCAATGTTCAGTAAGTACAGGCTATAACATTAGATCTAACACTGAAGGGCCTTTTAAAAAATATGCTCTTGTTCAAACTCATTTAATGCAGGAATCACTAGTACGGTTCTATGGCCTGAGTTAATGCAGATGGTCAAACTCAGTGATCATAATGGTTCCTATGGTCTTTGAAAGGAAGAGATTCATAGGCTCATACTTGAAGGCCAGAAGGGGCCATCATGACCCTCTACTCTGACATCCTGCCACAAAACCTCACCCCCCCCCCCCCATAACAGAGCCAAAACTTCTGCCTGAGTTACTGGATTTAAATCCTGATTCAAAGACTTCAGATTGGAGAATCCACCATTTACTCTAGTTCAAACCTGCAACCAACCCATGACCCACACTAGAACTGTGAAGAAGGGACATTTTAAAGCCAAGTGTGAATCTTCCATGTTTTCAAGCAAAATTATGCATACACTAGCAGCAATTAACCACAAACATCCAATTCTAGGATTTAAAACACCATTACCCTTCCAACTACCATCAATAGGAATCAGCTAGACAGCACTACAGTTAGAACCTCCTCCTCCTTTATCCTCTAGCCATATTCTGGCTGTTTCTGGCTCTTACAAATTGTCACCGTGCATCTAAGAATCTATTGTCCTAGCCCAGTGGTCCCCAACCTTTTGGGGCTGCCGGGTGCCCGGGGGCGGGGCCACTCACATGCCGGGCACTCAGAGGCGGGGCCGCGCACGCGCCCAGGGGTGGGACCACCCATACGCTGCATTCCCGGGGCCGGCGCCGCTCCTGTGCCGCACGCCCAGGAGACGGCATCACCCACGTGCTGCGCACCTATGGCCGGCGCCGCTCCTGGGCTGCATGCCCAGGGGCGGGAACACCCATGCGCCGTGTGCCTGGGGCCGGTACAGCCCATGCACCGTGCACCCAGGGGCCGGTGCCGCTCCTGTGCTGCACGCCCAGGAGCCGGCATCACCCACACACTGCGTGCCTGGAGCCAGCGCAGCTCCTGCACTGCATGCCCAGGGGCGGGGACGTCCATACGCTGCATGCCCAGGGCCGGCACTGCCCATACGCCACGTGCCCGGGGCCGGCACTGCCCTTGCACCATGCACCTGGGGGTGGGGCCACCCATGTGCTGTGCGCCCAGGGGCTGGCACCACCCATGTACCATGTGCCCGGGGGTGGGGCTGGTCCCGATCACTCGGCGGGTGCATAGAAATGGCCCGCAGGCACCGCGTTGAGGACCACTGTCCTAACCCATCTCAGGCCTGTTTGAAAAATAAGGAAGAGTTCTCCAGAAAAAGCACACACAAGACCTTTCTTATGCAACAGGTTGCAAGTTATATGTATTATTCTATTACAGCAATGCCTAGATATAAATCAGGGCTCCCCTGTACTAGGCACCCCGATATGTAGGTTTCAAACAAAACTGCACTGGAAACTACACAGGGATACTTTAAGGTGGTTGTTTAAGACCAAAGGTTGCATGGCGGGAGGCTGGGAAAAATTGGTTCTTGGTGCAGTTTTCACTAATTCTATGTAAGAGATGTTGCAGAAGGAGTGCTGGGGGACTCTTTGGACAGAGCTTGCCCTGGTCCAGTAGTTTTCACTTACAGAATAAACTTCCTCACCCTCCCCATGATTCCTGTTTCAGACAATGTTTTCTCTTCTCGCTGCACTATGTGTAGATTCCATGACAGTGAAGCTGCAGGTCCTGATGGAAGTCATCCCCCAGGAAATCCAGACTTACTGAAGGCATTTTGCATCAGAGCCCAGACTTCACTCAAAAAGGCCCAAGAAAGACCCTCATTAATTCCATTCTTGGTGGCAGCTGGTAAAGAAATCCAAGCAAAATGACTTAAAGGATCTTTCTGCAATGATATCAGACCATATGTGTGGACTAAAACATTATTTTAATGAAAACAGTACCTTGGTCATCTTCACAAGTCCTCTCGAATACTGGGCTGTTCAGGCACATAGAAAAATAAATCTTTTTAGCATTAAGACTTCTTCTTTCCCATTACTTGAGTGATGTTACAAGCCAGTGTTCCCAATGCCAATAATTCACTGCAGTGGGGGTGAATCTCAAGTCGAACTCGATGGTGGCATTATCTGATGATTGAAGCAAAGGACAAAGCTACCTTAAGTGCATATCATCATGCAGAATAATGATGGGAAAAAGGAATACGAAAATCTATTTAAGAGTTTTGGGACATGATGTTTTCTCTCTAAAGTATGCCTGAGTAACTTTTAACTTGAGGCTGCCCAGCATAGACTAAGTGACAGCAACATGCAAGTGTGGAGCTTCCATGGAAAACATTTCTTATCATTGGCCAAACCACCACAAGAGGTTTTAACTAAAATCTTTTAATTGTTTTCTATCATACCAAAAGACATACATGGGAAAACCGATTCAGACAAATCACAACCTAAACAAAACTTCAGGAAGCCCAAACTTTTCATGTAACCAGTCCTAATATCTTTTTAGAGCCTTAAATTATATTACCTACATCCACATGTTCCACCAGAAAGGACATTGTCTCAACGACTTAATTACCTGCATCCTGCTTCAAAAGCCTTTTAAGACTGCACTTGAAAGAGAATCCTCTGAGCTTCCCCAATTATCACCTCTAATATCATTAGCTCACAGACATTTACCTCCCCCCCCCCCAATCTGTTCCGAAATTTGATTTGTCCTTTTCATATGTGTTCTTTTTTTTTTTTAATTGTATCCTTTGGTATATATGGTTGTGACAATTCTCTTCCACTATTTGATCTGAGGAAGTGGGTCTGGCCCACAAAAGCTCATCACCTAATAAACCATCTTGTTAGTCTTTAAAGTGCTACATAGTCCTGCTTTTTGTTCATAGAAGCGTGCCTTGCAATTTCACCAGTTACCACCAGGGTACATACTTGGGTCACAAGTATTTCTTTCAAGTGTACTACAGTTTAAATTGGAGCATGAGTGGAAATACCATTCCCAATAACTACACAAAGTTAAACTAGGGAGCTGTTATTTCTCCTTAAAAATGATCTTTGGGAAGAGCAAGAAATAGTACTCTCCCTTTCTGACAGATTCCAAGCATCACAAACAGCTTACACATAGGCTACGTCTACACTGGTCCCTTTTCCGGAAGGGGCATGTAAATTTCATGAGTCATCGTAGGGAAATCCGCGGGGGATTTAAATATCCCCCGCGGCATTTAAATAAAAATGTCTGCCGCTTTTTTCCGGCTTTTAAAAAAGCCGGAAAAGAGCATCTAGACTGGCCCCGATCCTCCGGAAAAAGCGCCCTTTTCCGGAGGCTCTTATTCCTACTTTGAAGTAGGAATAAGAGCCTCCGGAAAAGGGCACTTTTTCCGGAGGATCGGGGCCAGTGTAGATGCTCTTTTCCGGCTTTTTTAAAAGCCGGAAAAAAGCGGCGGACATTTTTATTTAAATGCCGCGGGGGATATTTAAATCCCCCGCGGATTTCCCTACGACGACTAGTGAAATTTACATGCCCCTTCCGGAAAAGGGGCCAGTGTAGACATAGCCACACTGTATTTTTAGTTACCTTATGTGTTCCATCAAAGGTTTATTTTCCAAAACCAGAGCACATGCAGTAGGAGCATTGAGCAGTACAAATAAAGAGACCTATTAATCCAAATGCAACTCTTAAAAGGTTGCAGCCCTTGTTCTACTGCGTCTATATAAGGTAAGTCAGATGTCAAGTAGTAAAGACAAAGCTCATTGGCTCATGAGCATACCTGCAGATGTAACAGAGACAAGATGAGTGAAATAAGATCTTTTATTTGACTGACTTCTAGGGAGACAACCTTTCTTTCCTGAAGAAGAGCGCTCTGCAAACTCAAAAGCAAGTCTCTCCCACCAGCAGAAGTGGGTCCAATAGATATTACCTTGCCTCCCTTGTCTCTCTCATTTCCTGGGACCGACATGGGTAGAAAACTGAAGACTTCAGATGGAACCACTGGAGGAGAATAAATTAGCAGAGATTTTGCCTACAAGTAAACCATCTGTCTATTTATATTTAGTTGCTAATTAGTTTCCACAGCAATCTTAAAATGAATAAAAATGGTATACTAGCATTTCCATTCCAGTCCTCTACTTGTTTGGGGAGTGTTCACACATTGCTTACCAGTGATAAAAGCTTGTGATCCAAGGTCTCCCAGAGGCAAGCACACTTTTACAGGAATGAATATTCAGCATACCACTTTGCAACCTACCCATCCTTGTGCTTTTTTGTTTCATGATCTTGTAATCCTAAAACAACATGATTGATGTTCACCAGTGACGAATGGAATTCCAATGCAACCTGCTCCTTTGATCTACTTTCTCCATGGTTTCATTTTATAGTCTATATGCCACAGATAGACAAACGTACCAAGAGCAAGAGTCGCTTGGTGAAAAGCCTTATTCTAGGTGGTCGGTAGTTCATCAGCAGACACACTGCTATTCGAAATGAAGGTCCTTTATTTCCTAGAATTATTCCCTCTAATCCAGTGGTTTCCAACCTTTTTAAGCACAAGATCACTTTTTAATTTAATTCACGACCCATCCCAACTCCCAATACCTTTGCCTCGCCTCCGTCTCTGAAGTCCCTGCTCTACCCCTTCTGTGAGGCGCCACCCTGCTTACTCCATCCCCCATCCTCACTCACTTTCACCTGGCAGAGCAAGGGAAGGGGTTGGGGGAGATCAGGCTGTGGGAAGCAGTTTGAGTGGAGGACAGGCTCAGGGCTGGGGCAGTGGTTCAGGATGCAGGCTCTGACTGGGCACTATTTACCTCAGGTGGCTCCTTGGTGGTGGCACTGTGGGGCTAAGGCAGGCTCACCCCCACCCTGAATGTGGCCGGCATGTCCAGAAGTGGCACCTGAGCAGGGAGGGAGTGGGACAGGCAGGTGGCTCTGCGCTCTGACTCCTGTCTGCACACATCACCCCCACACTCCCATTGGCCATGGTTCTCTCTTCTCGGGCAATGGGAGTTGTGGGGTGGGGGTGGGCGGGGAGGGTGTCTGTGGGCCAGGGCAGCATGTAGATCCCCCTGCCCTGCCCCCCCCCAGGGACTTGCCAGCTGCTACCAAAAGGGCTCAGCAGAGCCAGTCTTAGGGGCTGCCATTTTTAAGGGGCCACCAACAGAGCCAGTCTTAGGGGCGGGGCAGGGCGGGGCAGGACTGCATTTCGGCCCGACCTCCTGAATCCTCCCGCCAGGTTTCCCTGGTTACTCCCCGACCCTTTCTTCTTCTTCTTGACAAATTTTCCCCGGCAGTTTGGTTTGCTTGTTTGGTTTTGGGGGTTTTTTTTGCTTGACAAATTTTTGTTCGGTATCTTTTTTGAAACCATCTGGCCAAGCCAGATGGTCTCCCAGGGCTGCCAATTGGTTAGGACTGGCCCTGGGGTTTAGGGCCAGGGTGTGTGTGTGGGGGGGGGGGGTGTACCTTAGCCCTGATGCACTGCTGGGCTGCTAGCAGACTGCAAGAGCCTCCAGGAGATTGAGTCCAAATTCCAGGTGACTCCCAGCCAGTGTTCTGCCCATGGATGGAAAAAAGTAGAGGGAATTCATCTTGATACGTGCACCAGTGTGCAGATGTGCATCACCAGTACAAACCAAAGCTTACCTGTAATATATACTTTTAAAAAATTACAGGGATAATTACTCCTGCCGTGACAGGTCAGGCATTTTAGAACTCACTACTCAATTTAAGCATAAGACAGAAAGACAGAAAGACTATAAAATGCATGGACCAGTCAAAACCTGAAATAACACACTTTGAAAGAAGTAACAGCAACAACACAAGTATGTGTTGTGTCAGGAGGTGAGTGAGATCAGTGTGGATGAGGCATCTAAGCTACACAACCACAAAGCTGAAGTTGATGTATCTAGATTTATTTACCACAGTATCTTCATCACAGTAAGTCCACAGCTCACGTTCTCTGCTGACTCCACCTACTCTGCTCATTCCAGTGGAGTACTGAGTCAATGGGAGAGCATTTAGTGGCTGATTTATCACATCTGTGCTAAACGCAATAAGCTGACCAGCCCCCGCTGAATTGATTGCTGCTTGTCAATCTGACGAGTAACAAAGACACACCCAGAAAGACAGTGTGTTTGTGTGAGTGAGACACACACACAGTGTGTGAGAGTGACAGAGATTTGCTTGTCCCTTGAAGTATGCTGAGAGCATTCAGACATAGGAGTAGCTACCAGCAAGCTCCATCCAGCCTGAGCCCTGTCATGACCCTCCGTGGGGATGCAGTACAGGGATGGAGCACGGGGGACACCCTGACATCAGCGCCCCCTCCTCTGCTTCCTTCACCCCGCACAGCAATCAGGAGGCTCTTGGGGCACAGCTCCAAGGCAGGCAGCAGGAGAAGCATGGCAGTGGGTGGAAGGGCAGCTGAAGTGCAGGTAAAAAAAAAAAATTAATGGAGATTGCCTATCTCCTAGAACTGGAAGGGACCTTGATCAGTCATCAAGTCTAGTCCCCTGCCTTCACAGCAGGACCAAGCATCATTCCTGATGAATTTTTGCCCCAAATGGCCTCCACAAGGATTGAACTCATAACCCTGGGTTTAGCAGGCCAATGCTCAAACCACTGAGCTAATCCCTCCCTAACAGCCTCTTTGCCAGTCCAATAAGGATCACCTGTCAGAGGCTCCAAGATCTGCCAGTAGAGCCCAATCTGTTGGTTGTGACCACTGCTCTAGTTCTTCTTCAGTGTGAGGACAAACCTCAACAAAAAGAATGACTCTCAATCACATCTGAAAACTTTATTTGGAAAAGGGTCAAGAATACATTTAATAGAGTTTCAACTGATTCCATTACAATTCTGTAAATGTTACTTTGCTGTTGATCTGAATATTTGGAGGCTTAACATGAAATCCTTAAAATGCTTTGCATTCTGGTCTTCTGCTTTTCAGAGGGCGAGATGGACAATTCCTGATACACATAGTCTCTAAGGTGCTGCAAGACTAACAAAAAATGTAGATGGTATCATGAGCTTTCGTGGGCACAACCCACTAAGCTCATGATACCATCTACATTTTTTGTTAGTCTGCAAGGTGTTGCAAAACTATTTGTTGTTTAAGTTTTTCCAGTTACAGACTAACATGGCTACCCCTCTGAGTGAGTCTCATCTACTACACTGTGAGTCACACATTTAAAAGTTCTCATAAATATCTGATTAATGTGGCACCTGGACAAAATTTTGGAACATCAATATTACACTGTAAATAAAAAATATTATGAAGCTTTGTTTAAATGAGCATTTAGGTCCTGAACCATCAAAGCATTTAAGCATGTGCTTATAATTAAAATAGATGTTTACATGCTATGCTGGATCAAAACCTTTATGTCTATGCATATTCTCACTGCATTTAAATGTTTTTTATCAACATCCCTGACCTGAACTCACCAATGACTTACATTTGAGATTCCTTTAAAATGCAGTTATACCTTGAAAAGTGATTATATACAAATTGTACCTCCTTACTCTGACCTGCTGCTCCCAATGTGAATTGAGGGTCATGGATGCTAGCTTTAGTGACAAAAGATTCTGTTAGGTGCATTATGAGAGAAAGAGAGGTTTATTCTAGTTTTGTTAACAATTCTTGTCAATGTTACTTGACAAACTCTTACAGGGCCAAGTGCTGCTATTCTACTGGATTATGCCTGTGCAATCCAACAACGGGTCTGCACAGATATGAGGTTGGAATTTAGCCAGGAAAATCTTTACTAGTAATGATGCCAAAAAAGTAGAAAAAAAGGTTGACTTTCAGATTTCAGCCTGGGCTGTTACATCAAAACAGAACAGGTTTTGTTCTTGCAAACCAAATAAATTTGATCTGGAAATCCGAGAGACATATCAAGGCATGTTTGAGTCCTTTCCCAAAGAACTACTGAACTTTAAATCCCAAAGATCATTTTATCCAAGCCTAATGAAAGGAGAACGGGAGTTCACCTAGCCCTCTGCTTCTCTTAAGTAGCTCGCTCTCGCTCTAATTTAACCTTAGAACTCCATTTCAGATCTCAAGAGCACTTCCCTCTGCAAGTTGAATTTCTATTCCCTAGCCATCCATTTAATTGATATTTGGATTGTGTACCAAGCACTCTTCCTCCCCTTGTCCTTGCTAGCACTCAAGGTCTAGGAAACCAAAAATCATTTGTCTCATGGAGAGATGGACCAACCTACAAAATATGAATCCTGATTTTTGAACCCCTCCCAAAGTCAGATGTGAAGTTTTGGTTTAGAATGAAAAACAGATGCAAAATTCCGATACAGATTCCGATTACCAAAGCTTAGAAGTGCTTGGATTCAGGTTATTTGTTCTGGACATCTCTAGTTGTATTGCACTGACTGCAAAATTAAGAGTGCCTCCTGATCTCTTAGCAGGGCCTAAAGAATCAGAAAGTAGACTAGTGGCTTCCATTGGACAAGCCACTGTGTGTCTTCTCCAATAAGATGTGGTCTTCAATAGGTCCTGATTTCCTGTCTGACTACTTCCAGCAGTACCTGAAGTTTGAATGTAAGATAATCTGCCACAAGAGAGAAAGGAAGGATGAATATTTAATTTGGCGGGGTTTGAACTATGTTAAAACTGTTGTGTTTAGACAAAGCATTTTATGTGGAGAAAGAATTTATTTCAGTGCAACTGAAACCATTTCTAATATAGCCCATTCTTTAGCAAAACACTATCTCTGCTGCCTTTCCTTGTGTATCTACTTAGATGTTTTTAATGCTCGTAAAAAGTACAGAACCCAGAGGAAACTTACTAATGCACCAACTCATCTAAAAAAGTCAGGGTGCAGAGTAAAACATGGATTTGGTCAGTGCTTTATCTGAGAGACAGACATTGTATTTCACGTGCTACCCCTGAATCATTGTGCTTGACACTACATGGGAAAATCTTCTCAAAATGTATCTTCCTGAAACTTCTCAAGACAGGATACAATCTTGGTGCTCCATGACCAACATGTATCTTTTGTCTATTTACAAGTATATACTGGCAACTAGAAAAAAAGTGTATTTCCCTTCTCTCCCTGGCTTCCTCCCTTCTCCTTCCCCAGGCTTTCCACAGAAACATGACCACAAAGCATCAAAATTGGGGTCTGTCAAATTTGCGGCCATGAACATCACATCATGGACTGTGAAATCTGGTCTCTGGCCTCTCTGCCTTCACAGCTGGCAGAGAGTGGCGCCTGCTGCCTGGGGCCCCCAGACCACCTTTACTTCTCTGCTGCTGCTGGCTGGTGGCTCTGCCTTCACAGCTGGACAGTGGGCCAAAAGCTTCTGTCTCACCAGCTATGAAGGCAAAGCAGAGAGCAGCCGCTTTTGCCTGGGTGCACAGCTCTAAAGGCAGCGCCACCTACCAGGCACTGCAGAGAAATGAAGGGGGCAATACTGTGACCCGTTAGTAGACTTGTGACTCCCTTTTTGGTCTAAGTCCCCAGTCTGAGAAATGCTGTGGGGAGATCGCATTTTTTGTGGGCTGTTTACAGCTTAAATAGCAAATTTCATAGGTGTGTCACCTATAAAGATGGTGTGAGTTCTCAAGGATTTAAGTAATCCCCGAATCACAATACATTTTCTTTAGAAGTGGGGCCAATTAAAACCCTCGAACCAGATCCCCAAATCCTGATGACATTCAGATCTAGAGCAAATTACTGCAGCTTGGGTTCTCCTTTAATTTTAAGTTATATGTTTCTTCATATTAAACCCAGACTTAGCACACACAGTCTCATACAGGTAGAGAGTTCTGAATCCTGCGCAGGATCTATTATGACAGGATGTTACGATGTTATCCTTTTTAATCAAATTTATACTCACAGAACGTGGCTCGGCAACAGTCAGGTATTGGCCTGTTGACTACCAAGAAATAGACTGGAAAGCCACTTAAAACCATGGCGCAGCCAATGCTGATATACACGGGGTCTGAGTAGAAAGACATTGTCACAGCAAAGAGGCAAATAATGGTGAAGGAGACAGGAATGAAGAGAGGAACCTGGGAAAAAAGAGCACAGATCTTTCTAATCATATCTGACCATTGCAATTTGTCCAAATAATGATGGGGTTGGAACCAATGTTCTCTCTAATTTTTTCCATCCATGCGTGGAATACAGTTTGTTATGTGCACCAAGGTAGATGTGGATGTGCACCACCACTAGAAACACATTCTGCTGGCTGTGGACACTCTGTCAGTCAGCTGGGTGGCACCTGAATCTCTCCTGTGCAGCTGCCCCAGCACTCAGCTTACAGGGAGCGCAAGCTGTAACAGAAGAGTTATTGGAAGAACTCTCTGGAGACAGGAAACTAGGGGCTGAGATATAGGAGTCTTATAGGGAGAAACCCCACAGACAAACTAAGTTCAGGAGTGAGGTTTGGCTGAGGCTTGTGTTTTGTTCTGGCAAACACCATGGGGAGTGTTTTGACACCCCCCTTCTGATGTGTGTATCAGAGAGTGGGGTTGGGACTATCTATTTTCACCAGATCTCCTGATCCCCTACCCCCTGGACCACACTACCTTCTTAATTAAACATGACTGTTCACAAGTGGATAGAACACCATTGTATTAAAGGCTGGCTGATCGTTCCAGTGGCAGACAAAAAGTTTCCCCCATATCCTTTGCTGGGTCCCGATCTCTAAATGGATCCGAGGTCATGTGTATCATGTTCTAGCTCTCAGCGAACAATAGGGACAGAAGTCTGTTACAATAACCATGGGCTTGTGTCCTCTTCTCTTTGAAGCTGGCCATGTGTTACCTTGAAGAGACTGGGCAGTTCAGGGTGGCGATAACGATGGATGATCAGCCCAAGTGTGGCTAGTCCTATGAAGAGCCATCGGGAAAAGCTGAAGAAATTCAGTAGCTGGTAGATGTCTCCAAAGCACACCATGACAGTAACCAATGGGAACTGGGGATTGTAAAGGTAAAACATGTTGATTAAATCCTCATGCCAGACTTTAGCAATTTAAAAACATTGATGGGTCAGAAATTCCCATTTATAGGCTGCTGCAGTGAGATACAGCTGGCACTCTGGGATAGTGGCTGATTTTAATGCTCAGCTGAGACCTCTATATTTACTGCAATTGAGGATTCAGGGTGGGAATGCCTGGCAGGCAAAATGCTTTGTTTGCAAATAAAACAAGTTTGCACCACTTTGCATCAAAAAAGACACTGTTCATGCTAGAAGGCACCTATAATGGCCATGCAAAATTGGTGAAACATTTTGCACAAAAATTTATTTCATGTGACCTCAACCCATCCCCTGACATGTCAGTGTCTGTGATATTTAAAGCACTCCATCAGCCACAAAGGAGCCTGCAAAACCAGGAAGGCACATTTTTCTGGGATAATTTTGAGACATGGTTGTGGGAGGTGGCAGCAACCTTCTTAATTTAGGCTACATGGTCATAGGCTTTTACATTCAGGACAGGGAGTCAGGAGATCTGGAGTGCAAATCTTACCGCAATCACTAAGCTACCTGATAATACATTGCAATATGGAATCAGTGTAAAGTGTTTTGCAAGTGTGAATAAATATCAACAGAAAGCTTTTTCTATCCCTTTTACTCTTCAGAGACCGGAGAGTAACTTGATTCCCTTTAAGCCTCACACACCTATCTATGCATAGTGGCATGTACAATAAAGCAAAACCAGAAGGGCAGAATAGCAGAAATTCCAATTTAATCAGCTCTCCTCACCATTAACATGACGGCTGGAAGGGGCGTGTGCCTTCGGATGTGGATCATGGAGAAGAGAGGAGGCCACTGACCCTCCCTTGAAGCCACAAACAGAGTCCTGAAAGGAGACATGGAGCAGTACAAGGACCTGAGTTCTAGTCTCCTGCACTAGAGAACTGAGTAAGTGGTAGCATAAAGCCAGTGTAAATACCCATAACACTGGCTGTCCACACATACCATGCAAATTAGGGTGCAGTTTGTACTTGTCAACATCTTGGTAGCTGCACCATCCTCTGCTACCTATCCCATAACTCTTTGCACAGCTTCCTGATGCAGAAACTCATGGGTGACTTTGAAAAAAAGAAGTCAAACTCTCTTAATTCTCTGGGAAATTTCCGTAAGTCCCCAGGAGCTGGCCCTTATGGAGAAACTCCATTTTTCATGCTGGAGGCTAGGATGTCCTGGCCCTGTTCTGGAGAAGCAGCAAAAAGGAACAGCTAGAAGTGCTACTGCAGCACTCGTTCCCCCCACCCCTGCACCTCTGCAGCACTTTAGTGTGATCCTCACTGCACAGAGCAGTGTTTCCCAAATGGTGCTCCATGGAACCCAAGGGAGGGTTCTGTGAGAACTCTGAACTCGCCCGCCTCCCCCAGTTAAAGAGACAGCTCTCGCTTTTTGGGGGGGAGGAGGGGGGAGGGCAGGGCTCAACTAATTTTCCTGGCTGGGGTTTCTCAAAATTCTAAAAGGGTTCCGTGGCCCATTTTTAGTACATATATTCAAACCTGTTTCATGGTGCAGATTTGGCTACAAGGCAGGGGATGGGAGAGTGGTGTTCCATGGAATAACGGGCTGGGGGATTCCCAAACCTCTGGCCAGATGCTAGGGCATCTAGATCAGTGTTTTCAAACTTTTTCCTCATGACTCAGTTGAAGAGAATTTTTAGATGCCCACGACCCAACACAATTACATCTTTTGACTAGACTCTAGAGTGAGGGCTCTGGGGTGGCGCCAGGATGGGGTTGGTGTATGTTGGGGGGATAGGGCTCCATCTGGATGTGCAGGCTCTCGGGTGGGTAGATAGGGTTGCCAGGTGCCTGGTTTTCACCCGGATAATCCAGAAATCGCGTCTTCTGTCTGGTAAAAAATACCAGACAATACCAGACATGTGCAATGTCCGATATTTTCTGCTTTTCCGGCTGGGTGCCAGACCGAAGCCTGGTGGGGGCTGGGGCAAGAGGAGTGGTTGGAGAGGCAGGACCACGATTGCATTTTGGTGCTGGGAGCCCTCTGCTGGTCCGTTGCGTCATGTTGCCACTGACATGGGAGTGACATCCTGGGGAGGAGGAGGAGCCCTGTCCGTGCTCCTGAGCGCTCTTCAAGCACATGGTGCAGCTGTAGTCCGGGAGAGAAGCCCGCAGGTGCCTTCTGGCTGTGTATTTAGGCTCCCGTCTCAGCCAAAACTGACTGGGGTAGAATTTCTGCCTGTTCCCACTGGGCCACCCAAAGACCTGGCTATGTGGGTTTCACCTTCCTACCCACTCCTGCTGCTTGAGTTCCCCGCGGCCACCCTCAACCCTGCCATTAGGTTGCCCTGGGGTCTGCCTCTCTGCTCATCAAAAATATGAGTTTTTGAAAAAAAAGATAAAAGCTGCACTATTTAATGTAAAAAATATGATATACACTCTTGAGATTGTTGTTAATAAAGTTCCCATTGGGTCTTAAGCATGGTGATGGGTTTTTGGGGGTTTTTTAATGCTCGACAAATTTTTAGCATGTGTGTTTAAAAAAAAATATTGAACCATCTAGGGGTAGAATGAGGGTTTTCGAGTATACTAGAAGGTTCTAGGATGGGGAGGCAGAGCAAGGGGGTTCAGGGTGTGAGAGGAAGCTCTAGACTGGGGTGGGTCCAGACCCCATCTGAGGGTGCAGGCTCTGGGGTGCGATGGAGATGAAGTGTTTGGAGTGTGGGAGGAGGCCTTGGGCTTGGAGAAGTCTGTATTTTCTGAGCTATGTCTCAGGATTGCTTGTGTCTCAGCTAGCTGATGAGTGATAGCTACAGGTCAACAGATTTGTTCCCTATGCTCTCCTCCTGTCTACACTATGAATGTACAAGATTTAAGAGTCTGACCTCGAAAATGTAATGATTGCCACATTTATGGTTCCAATGCAGGACAGAGCAACCAGGATGGGAATCACGGAGATGAGGCTCTGGAAAGCTTTTTGTGCAAAACTCTGGAGGAAAGAGACGATTCAGTTCAGAAACACTCTGGTAATCCCTGAGTGGCATCAGGCTTCATGGAAATAGCTGGATGGCTTAAAATAGAACTCCTCTTACTCCCAAATCCGTATTACCTATTCCTCATCCCCACCACCCTCTAGATCTCTATTGCTTTTTTCCATTTCCTCAGATGAAGCCAAGAGATGTTATTACTTGCTAATACTCATGAGACGTGACAAACCTGAAGGCCTTTCTGCTATAAAATCCATTATTTTTGTCCACATCCTAGAAGCCTCCGCACCCCATCCCACCCACTTAGTGTAAATTGTTCCTTCTGAAGAAAACCAATAATGGGGTTTACAACTCACCACAGCCACCGCCTGGGACGCCAACACATCTTCTACTGTCAAAACTGTATAATAGGACACGTTGGTGAGCATGTACCCCACCATTACAGTGAGCACAGACACGATCACAGCCAGCGGGTTATTTCTACAGAAGTGGGAGATACAGTGCTAATTAACAGAGATGATATTTGTTTTGTTTGACTCACATTATCAGTATTACCACTCCGGGCAATAGCAAAATTAACTATTATTTTTCTTTCTATTTGGAAGGCAGCTTATGTTGAAATCATGCTGCCTCCAGTGGCTGGTATTAAAGGCCCCTCTCCCCGTCCTACCGTTCAGGTCGGACCAGTTCTTCTCGCACAAAGCTCGTCTGAAACCTGCAGCGGGAAAGAAGACAGGTTATGGTGGAGTTTGAATGATGGCTCAAGAGAAGCCCTGTAGACTTAGGAGTAGATTCTACCGTCCATTAAATGACCCTGACTGCACATACCAGCCTGAATATGCAAACATCCCAGCATAAAAAGCCAAGGGCAGCTTGTCCAAAACCAGTGACTGACTATTGAAAGCATCCTGGAAATTTTCAGTGTGGCCTAAAAATAGGAGAGAAACACCGGGTTAGAGAGCAGAGAAGCACTGGAGACAGAGACTTCCCCTTTAAGGGTGGGGGAAAAATATGCAGAAAAGGTTCCATTATGAACTTTGTTTCTGGTGCTTTCCCAAATTAATGCCACACTACTGCCCTCCCCTTTTATTAAAGGCTTCTTCTCTACACTCAGACTCTGTGCTTGCGAGTGGGGAAGCATGGCCTTTCTGAGGCGCTCAGGGGTGGGTGTGAATTGCTTAGGTTACTGGGTGGGAGCTCCAGCCCATTCTGTGTTGGATGGATGAGGAATCCCTTGATATTGAACCTGGCCCTGGCTGCTGCTGGCGCTACCTGGCAGAAGTGTTACAAATAAAAGGACTTATTGTTTGTGACACCCTAATGAATGATTTATAATCCCGGTGTGGTCACATTAGGTACAACCTGTAATTCTGAGGTCTATAAGGCCAGATGTACGCTACCAGAGAAAGTTGACCAATAAGCAACTCCAGCAACTAGAACAGCGTAGCTCGAGTCCACATACCTTAGCATGAATTTGTGGCATCTCCACTGCAGGAGATGGATGGGAAATACTTTCCCATCAACTTCCCTTGCACCTCATGACCCCATTGAGTACCAGGGTCGATGGGGGCAATATCAGAGGTCAGTTACTAGACCTGCTAAATTGAACCCCAGGAGAGCACTATCTGGAGCTTTGATCTCAGGTAGTGAAGACACATTCACAATATGAGCATCTATGCTGGGAGTTGTACTAGTGCAACTGTTAAACTATGTCAGTAGTAGGGATATAACAGTGTAGTTGATTAACCGATTAATCAATAAGTGAAAGATTATTGGTTATTTCTATAGATTACACTCATTTCCCTCCTTACCTTGCTAGTAAATTTTTTAGCAGTCTGTCCTACAGCCCGGTTTGGTCCTGGCTCACACCAGGTCTGGGACCTACCCTCACTGTGGCTCAACATTTAAAGCATATTAGGAGACGGGCGGGCAGGCAGCCCAGCTCAGTTCAGGTTCATGCCAGGTCTAGCAGCTCAAACACCCCCCTGCAGAAGGCTGCTGGCACCCAGCACTGCTGCCTCTATCACGAGGAGAGCTTGTTTTTAAACTGGCTTCCCTCTCAGACCAGCTCCCGCCTGGCACCCCGTGCTGCTACCTCTGATACAGAGGCAGTAATGTGGAGTAGCAGAGGGCTCTGTGGGAATGTGGCCAGAGTCAAGTAACCCATAAAAGTTCATGAGGTTAATTGACTATTCAATTAACCGATATTTAACATCCTTAGATGATAGAATGATACCAGTATAATGGTAAAACCTTCCCATGTGGGCAAGCCCTTACCACATGCCCTCCCGCAGACCCACCTTGGGCCAGAAGCATCATCCCTGGAACGATGATGAGCGCAAGAGCCAGGAGTTTGAAGACGGTCAGGACAATCTGAAGCCTGGCCGTCCAGCTGACGCTCCAACAGTTCAGGATGAGGACTGTGTCTGGAGGAGAGGGCAAAGAAAACCGTCCATGGCTGGAGCTCAGAACACAATCAGAATTTTACTCGTGTTTTTCCCATTGTCTCAGCCTTGTGCCAGAGACAGCAACACTCCCCGCCCTTAGTGCTGGGGAGAATTCTGGGTGAGCAGAACGTTCAGAGGGACGGGTATTTTAAGTCCATAAAAGCATGACCCAGAAAATGGCATTTCAAGGGGAAAAAAAGGTTACCGCCTGGAGAGAGGAGCCCTGTCTGGTTCACTTCTCTCACATTTTCTTTTGTGCAATTCGTGCCTGGCTGATGCAATAAACCACGAGTGCAATGTCATCTCAGGTTTCCTGCCTCACAGCAGTCTTTGCATTTGCAGCTGCCAGGACTGGAAAGGCACGCGCGCTTTCACCTGTCAACTGCACTGATTGGCATCACCAAGCCTGAACCATATGTGGATATGTTCTGACGGAGCTTGCACAATAGACAGAATCTCTGCACTCAACATCAGTGTGCCAAGCCCAGTCAGCTCCCATTCCTTTCTTCCAAAACGTCACCAGCCTGACACAGCTTCCAGCCAACACTAGACCATACGTAAAATCAGACCTTGAAACGTGCTGGCTACAACTCTGGTTTCATGTCCCAGTCGGTCTGATAGCAGTGCTTGGCCAGTGGTGATTTCTTCTCTCCACTCAGCTTTGTAATCCACAGACCCATTCCCATCAGCTTTGGCACCTCATCTTTGTTCCTTCACTCTAGAGACAGGCCCAAACCAGAACTCTAGAACTTTGGGTGATTCTGAATTTAATATGGAATCCCCGTTTCACAGTTTTATCTGTAACAGGACAGGCCCAAACCCTGCCTGTAAACATCTCTGAATTTGGGGGGAAGGAATTAGAAATCTGAATTAAAAGGGTTGTGGTTTAGGCCTCTATCTGCTTTATACTTACAGTACCCCAAGAGAGATACAAGCTTCACAGCAGGAAGTGGGGCTCCACAGGGGGCAAAGAATGGTTCCAATATGTAGCGTCCAAACGCCAGAGAAATCACTGCAACATTGGCTGGCCTAGCAGGAGGGATGGATTCATGGAGTTAGAACTGACTTGCTGGTGTTAAGCATAAACAAGAGGCTACCTTAAAGACTGTTAATATTTGAACATTTAAATTGGACAAAAAGAGGGGAAAAAAGAATTAAATCAAGCTGGGAGGGCATAGTGAGTGGGGTCCCCCAGAGTTCACTTTTGGGTTTGGTTCTCGTGAATATCTCTGTACCAAGCAGAGAGGGGTTGCAAGTGCTTTGGAGGATAAGATTAAAATTCAAAATTATCTAGATCTGTGTTTCTGAAAGTGTACCGCAGAAACGTTTTAACTGGCCGTCCCAATTTGTTTATGTATCAGCACCACTTCCATGGAGCCTCGCAGCTCCCATTGGCTCCGTTTCATCCTTTGCAGCCAAGGGGAGCCATGGGAAGCAGTGGCCCGGCCCATGCCACTTCCCACAGCTCCCCTTGACTGCAAAGGACGAAACAGATCCAATGGGAGCCACAAGGCTCCGTGGCAGCGGCGCTGGTCCATAAACAAACCGGGACGGCCAGTTGAAGCATTTCCACGGTACACTTTCAGAAACACTGATCTAGATAAACTGCCAAAATGAAGTAAATAGGATGACATTGAATAAGGACAAATGCCAAGTGTTCTGCTTACAAAGAACCATCAGCTGCACACATGCAAAAGGGGAAATGCCTTCCTAGGAAGGAGTTTTGTGAAAAAGGATCTGTGGCTCATGGTGGATCACAAGCTAAAAATGAGTCCACAGTGTAATACCGTTGGGGAGGGGTGGGAATCCATCATTCTGTTACATGTTAGTAGGAGTGATGTAAGCAAGATCACTCTAGTCCATGCAGATTAGGCCTCATACGGACTATTGTTTCCAGTTCTGGGTGTCACATTTTAGGAAAGATGTGGACACATGGGAGAAAGTCCAGAGAAGAGCAACAAATAAGATTAAGGTCTAAACAACATGACTTATAGTGGAAGACTGAAAAAAAATGGGTTTGTTTAATCTGGAGGAGATTGAGAGGGTACATAATAGTTTTTAAGTACATAAACGGTTTTTACAAGGAGGAGGGGGAAAATGGTTCTTTTAACCTCAGCAGAAAGGACAAGCAGCAATGGGTTTAAATGTCAGCAAGGATGGTTTAGTTTGGACATTAGGAAAAATTTCATAACCATCAGGGTGGTTAAGTAATGAAGTTGTCTAGGGAGGCTATGGAGTCTCCATCTTAGGAGATTTTTAAGGGCAGGTTAGACAAATACTTGTCAAGGATGGTTGAGATAGTAGTTGGACCTGCCCTGAGTGCAGGGAACTAAAAAAAGATGATCTCTCGAGGTCTCATTCAGTCCTATTATTCTGATTTTCAGAGTAACCTTAACCAAGCATGCTGCCTTAAAGTAAAAGATTGTTAAGTGATCCTACAACAAATATATAGTAAACCAAAATGTTACCACATATCTTGCATCTAACCCCATGTAAAACACTCATCTTAAACATGAAAACAAACATAAATTGAGATTAGTTATAGTTAGTATTAAAATTCAGTGTTTGATCTCTCACATGTCATGTTTATCTCACTTTCCATGTGGGATTTTTCATGTTCATAAAATATGGGAGAAACTTCTTTGTTGTATATTTTCCAAAACGTATTTATTTTGAGAACTGGACTAATCCAGAGAATTTTCATCATAAGATAAATCAAGAGAGAGTTTAAAGTTGCTTAAAATAGAAGCTAGCTTTATTTTGAATGACAATCATAACATCACTATGACGGTGCTATAATGAGGGAACCAAATGTCCTGGAGAAGAGAGTGATTTGCACATGCTGTTGCAATGTGCACATGTGGCTATTTACTCCCTCCACCTTCTTTCTTTTATAAGACTTTCAAAGAAACATCTAGGGTTTCTCATTTTATGAAGTTTTTAAAATCATATACACTGCTTATCCATTTCCACGGCTTTCCCAGGTCTTATTAACACCTAACTTCAGGTAGCAGAAAAGAAATCTTACCAAATAGCAAAGTACTCAACCCACAGATACAAGAAACTTGGCAAAGGCCCCAATGTCTCCATAACATAGATGTAATGTCCTCCAGACTTTGTGAGTCTTGTTCCAAGCTCTGCATAGCACAAAGCGCCTGGAAAAGATCAAGTAAAAATGCATTTAGTAAACTGTCACTGAATTACCACTGCATATAGAATGTATTAAGAATTAAAGTGATAGAAATGTAGCCGTGTTAGTCTGGGGTAGCTGAAGCAAAATGCAGGACAATGTAGCACTTTAAAGACTAACAAGATGGTTTATTAGATGATGAGCTTTCGTGGGCCAGACCCACTTCCTCAGATCAAATAGTGGAAGAAAATAGTCACAACCATATATACCAAAGGATACAATTAAAAAAATGAACACATATGAAAAGGACAAATCACAATTCAGAACAGGAGGGGAATGCGGGGGGGGAGGGGAGGAAGGAAGGTAAGTGTCTGTGAATTGATGATATTAGAGGTGGGGAGAGTGGGATGTTTGTGAGTTAATGGTATTAGAGGTGATACTTGGGAAGGAATCAGTTAAAATGAGTTAAAAACATTCAACATAAGAGCTACTATACTAGTTCAGACCGTGGTCCATCTTACCCAGTAATCTGTCTCTGACAATTGCTGGTATCAGAGATTCAAGGAAAGAGTACATAACAGACAATTTTGGAGTGACCCATTCCTGACTTCTAGTCCCGGCTTCTAGTGTAGGATTGCCCCAAGCATAGGTTGGCTGGCACCCCTTAACTCTCGACTAATAATCAATGATGGTCCTTTCAGCCCTGAACGTATCATCTTTTGAACCCAGTTATACTTTTGGCCATCACAACATTCCATGACAATGAGTTCCACAGGTTAGTTGTGCACTGTATGAAAAAGTACTTCCTTTTATTTCCATTACATTTGCTATTAACAAAGAGGTGACTGCTAGCTTTTGTATTGTGTGTGTGGGGGGGGGAATAATACTTCTGAATTCATTCCCCCCCCCCCCACATCATTCATGATTTTATAAACCTTTATCATATCTCCCCATGACTGGGCAGAAACTGCTGAGCCAGACCTCTGACACTCCAGCTCCAATTAAGAGAGGTGAATTGGAAGCAGCAGAAACAGCTGCTGCCTAACTAGGCTAGGGCTGTATAAAAGTCTCAGGAGAAGGAAGCCAGGGGGAAGGAACAGGAAGAAATAGAAAAGGCAGGGAGTGGAAGCAGGAAGATAGCTCTCCCCTCTTCTAGAAGGTAAAATGCTACTTATTTGGTGAAAAGTTGGTGGAAGCACAACCCGTAAATAAACTGCAGTGGTGGTTACTAAACCCAGGGTCTCAGAGTGACTACAGCCAGTCCCCGAGTTGCGAACAGTCGAGTTACGACCGTTCACATTTATGACCAAAGCTTCCATGAAGCGGTCGTAAAGGCGGTCCCCGAGTTACGAATGCGACCCGCGCTTATGAACAGCGCAGTCGCTATGTAACTCAATGGGGTCCGAGTTACGAACAGATCAAGTTACGGCCAAGTATTTGGTCCGTAACTCAGGGAGAGGCTGTATCAGCCCAACAGGGGCAGGAAACAAGGCGGCCTGACAGCACCCTGTTGTACTTCCCTTTGTTTTCTCTTTCCTAAGCTAAATACCTCTAATCTTTATTACAATGGTGGGCCACATGCATGCGTGGCTTGTGAGACATTTTGTTTACTATTGCTCATGTGCAGGGTTGCCAGATTCCACTGGTTTCTGTTGTCATTGTTTCCCCAACAGTACTACTAAAGTGACACGTGTGTAAAGCAAGGCACATGAAGTGAGGTGCATACTAATTGCACACAATATTGACTGAGCGCGCCATGCATTCCCTCTGTATCCAAAGTGCTGCTATGGTTCACCTTGCAAATTCTAGGACACAAGCGCAATTATCAAAACTACACTATCCCGGGAGTCCATCTTGGTTACAACAGACTTGTGGCGCACGGAGATGAAGAAGTGCCACTCAAGTGGCCC
Organism: Pelodiscus sinensis; assembly: GCF_049634645.1. Classification (NCBI taxonomy): domain Eukaryota; kingdom Metazoa; phylum Chordata; order Testudines; family Trionychidae; genus Pelodiscus; species Pelodiscus sinensis. Next base: position 101,616,851 of record NC_134711.1, read on the forward strand.
ACTCACAAGCCTAGTTTGCCCATCACTTATTTAAATTAGTAAAATTGGATGACTGTGAATTATAATTAGGAGCACATAAATGTATGAATGTTTATATTTATAAAGAGTTTAACAATTAAGAAAGATAATTTTAAGCAGTTACACCTGGGGATCCCAAGATGTTGGTTTCAGGGAATCACAGTCAGAGAGAAACTAAAATGGTGGTCTTGGAGCAATCCGGACAATAGTATGAGGTAACGGTAACTCTAAAACCTGAAGGGAAGGGTCAGTTGAGCATGACACAAAACTTCAGTCAGGACCCATTCTGATTGACAGATAAGTTTAGCTGACGTGATTGGTTCATAAGAATGGGCTAATCAAGAAAAGCTTAAAGATATTGCCAGATAGGTATGCTAATGAAAAGGATTGAGGGATAAACCAATCACAACAGGACGAAACTTGTGTATAAAGCAGAGAGCTGGTAGGCTTGAGTCCATCAAGGTATGAGCAGGAGGGTGTGAGTGGAAGAAGTTAGAGTGAGTGAACTCTGAAAGAAGAAACATTAGCTGAAAGATAAGAGCTAAAATAACTGAAGAAAGAAGGCAAAGCAGTGGGAGCCATGGCAGACAGAGCAGACAGAGCAGTGGGACAGAAAGTTATGGAGGAGTAAGTGTGATGACTCGCATAAGGAATAATTACAGTGTGTGAGAGTGTGTACGCTGGGTGTAAAAAAGTTGGATATTTGTGTAGGTGTGCGTTTGTCTAAAGAATTGCTGATAGCAATTACATTGCTGATGTAATTGGCCATTGCATGTGGAATGTAACACTTAAAGCTATTTCCCATTGTATGATATTGCAATGCTGGGTATTAAGGGCATGTCTACACAGCAGGGCAAAAGTCGAATTAAGCTACACAACTTCTGCTATGTGAATTGTGTAGCTGAAGTCAAAATAGCTTAACTCGGCTTTTGGCGCTGTCTACACAGCAGGAAGTCAAAGGAAGAACACTCTTCCTTCAACTTCCCTTACTCCTAGTGAAATGAGGGTTACAGGAGTCGGAATAAGTAGTCCTTCAAAATAATGGCTTGCTGTGTAGATGCACTCTTTCCGAATAAAGTCAGTTATTCAGAAATAGGCTATGTCTACACAACAGCATTAAGTGTTGGGTTTTCCCCAAGTCCCTCAGGCAAACCAGTTAAAACAACAGATCCCTGGAACCCTGTGGACACAGGAACTTGTTTTTGCTGCACTTCTATGGCATTAGGAGACAGGAGTTTGGTCCATTGTGTTCCTAACGTACTTTTCCTGGAGAAGCAAAGTTAGGCCTTTGTTATAGATGAATATTATTCACGAGTTTATCCGTCTACCAAGCATTTAGCAAGAAGAGTAAAGCAACTCAGCACCCACCAAACAGAGAGAGAATGCCACAGGCAAACCAGACAATTAAGGAGACACCCAGGTTGCCGGAGTTTTTCAACACCCCTTTTGGAGAGATGAAGATGCCGCTGCCCACCATGCTGCCAACAAGGAGTGAAAAAGCCCTCAGCAAAGTGATCTTTTGCCTCAGAAAAACAGCCTCCTCTTCTTTCTTGGCTTTGCCCATGGTCTCTACAATTTCAGAGCAGGGGTGGGTGTTGAGAAGTCAAGGATTCCTCAAGAAGAGGTGCTACCATAGGGGTCCTTTTCAATCCCACAGTCAACACAGCTCACCTGTGGTAGGGGAAGAGAAAGTCAGATTTGTGGAGCTTCTTGTAGGACTGATGCCAGCTTGCCGATAGCACATAAAAATCTGTCAAAGTCAGGACCCTTTCAGAAGCTTTGAGTTGGGCACCTATAAATTTAAGCTTAACAAAATCACTAGTCACTTTTGAAATTCTTGTCCTTAAAAATGTAAGGAGACTAATAAACAGTTGGCTAAAGCCAGGTGCACTTTGGCAAGAGCAGCACATTAGCCAGGGCGTGGTTTTTTTACCCAGATGTTTTATTTCTCACTGCTCCATAGTAGGTAGCACATCCTCCGAGGCAGGGAAAGATGGCTAATCCTAGAATATGAGGACTGGAAGGGACCTTGAAAGGTCATCAAGTCCAGGCCCATACCCTCATGGCAGGACCAAGTACCAGCTAAGCTCACCCCTCACACATGTCTAACGTGCTGTTAGGTATCCCCAGTGATGGAGATTTCACAGCCTCGCTGGGCATTTTATTACAGTGTTTAATCACACTGACAGTTAGGACTTACCCATCCTGTGGTTAGCTGCCCAGCTGTTTTCAAAAATCAAACTCTGGAGGCAGGGAGAAGGTGTCCAGCTAGCAGATTTTTGTTTTTAAGATCTTGTGTCTTGGCTCTTTGCAACACTGAGCTCAAGTGAGGTGCCTGCCTTCTTTCCCCTAATGTCCCACCTAAACCTCCCTTGCTGCAATTTAAGCCCATCGCTTCTTGTCCTGTCATCAGCGGTCAATGCTTTTTTGTGATGGTACGGCCCAGGACAATGTACCAGTATCTATTTTCCCTGCATAACAAATGAATTGCATTCTCCTTGGGCATACCAGCACCTCTTTTCCTGGGGTGGCTGGGCTCCTGATGGAAGCCCACTTGGGACATGCAGCTCTTAAAGAGGCCATAAAGGCATTTTGGCCCCCCGGTGCGGCTTTTTTTTTTTTTGGCTCAACAACTTTCCCCCCAGAGTACCAGAACCTTTTTTTCATCTCCCCCCCCCCCTCCCCAAAATAAAAAGCAGAGTCAGAAGTTAAGGAGAATAATTTGTCTCCCTCCTCTTTTTAACATCCTTTTAAGTACTTGAAAACTGCTATTGTGTCCCCTCTCAGTCTTCTCTTTTCCAAACTAAACCAACCCCTTTTTTCCAGTCTTCCCTCATAGGTCATGTTCTCTAGACCTTTAATCATTCTTGTTGCTCTTCTCTGGACCTTCTCCAATTTCTCCACATCATTCCTGAAATGTAGTGCCAGAACTGGACACAATATTCCAGTTCAGACCTCATCAGTGCAGAGTAGAGCGGAAGAATGACTTCTCAAGTCTTGCTCACAACGCTCCTGTTAATGCATCCCAGAATCATGTTTGCTTCCTTTGCAATAGCATCACACTGTTAACTCATATTTAGCTTGTGGTCCACTATAACCCCTAGATCCGTTACTGCAGTACTCCTTCCTAGACATTCGCTTCCCATTCTGCATGTGTGGAACTGATTGTTCCTCGCTAAATGGAACGCTTTGCTTTTGTCCTTATAGAACTTTATCCTATTTACCTCAGACCATTTCTCCTATTTGTCCAGATCATTTTGAATTATAAACCTATCCTCTAAAGCAGCTGCAACTCCTCCTAGTTTGGCATCACCTGCAAACTTAATAAGCGTACTCTCTATGCTGATATCTAAATCGTTGATGAAGATATTGAATAGAACCAGTCCCAAAACAGACCCTGCGGAACCCCACTTGTTATGCCCTTCCAGAATGATTGGGAAGGACTGGAATGAAAAAGGCAGGCAGGGGCAGTAGTTTCGCTGCCAAGGAGAGCCATGCAGATGAAAGGTGGGGTTGAATGTGACATGGCCATGTGCCCCAATGGGGTAGGAGGTACCATCCTCCAGGGATGAAGCCCTTACTGCAGGATCAAAGGTGGAGCGAGCTTGATTTTAGCTCCTCTTTCCTCCTCTTAGCTTGGCCTGTGGTTAGCTACCCAGCTGTTTTCAGAACTCAAACCCTTGAAGCAGGGGGAAGGTGTCCAGCTAACGGATTTTTATTTTGATGGGTGACCTCGTCCTCATTTCCCCTACCTCCAGTAGCTGCTGGATAAACAGAAGTATCTGCCACAGCACATCTGGATTTGGCGGAGAGATCTGCCCCCCCCCCATGGAGAATGAGATCACTGTTTATTCAACACAACCCCTAAAGCCATGGGACACAGTAACCAAACCTCTATTCAAAAGGCACAACAAATTAAAAAAAAAATATTGTCTAGCTTGTTAACATTCCCTCTGTTTATGACCATAAAAATGAGAGCAGTCACCACAGGACTGGACCTATCTACCCATCTGTCTAGACTCTACCCAGGCACATCCACAAAGCAGCCCCAGTTCCTCCAACTCTGGGAAGGTGGGGGGGAAAAGCACACTGGTAGGGGGTAAGGTGCACAGTGCGTTTTGTTTCACGGGCACTGAATGCGACAGCACCGTGTGCGCTTTACAGCAGCACAGTTCAGAATGGTTAAAATCTGCAGCAAACAAAGCTTACAAAACAAAATGGTATTTCCAGAATAGTGAGATTTTAAATCCAAATCTCTAGCTCTCTTTCCATGGTTGGGGAGAAGGAGAACCACTTAGAGCTTCACATCCAGGTTACCAGTTCGCATCCCTTCTTAGTGAGTGAAAACAGACCCACTCCAGTGGCTCCTCAGTGGCCCGACTATGCTGCGTTAGTAGCATCAGCTCCTTTCCTACACAAAATAAAGATGGGCCAGTGGACAGGGCACTTATCTGAGACTCTGGAGACCTGGATTTGATGCACGGTTCCACCACATATTTTCTGTGTGACGCTCTCTCCCGGTCCCTGTCTGTTGAATGGGGATAGTCACACTTCCCTGCCTCCCAGGGGTGAGGGGAGGACAAGAACATTACAGGCTGGGAGGTGCTCAGATACTGTGGTAAGAGGGCACATTAGTCCATTGAATAGGTAAATGGCAAGAACGGCTGCCCACACAGTTAGCTCCCAGTCTCTGCAGAAATGCTGGATGGCCATGGAGACACTTCCCCTCTTGCCCCTGGTGGTGGTCCCCACAGGTACACGTGGTGAGGCAGCCTGGCAAACTCCAACAGTACAGAGTTCACTGCAAAGAGGGGCTGGGGAGGAATTAAATCCAGGTTCATGACCCTTCTCAGCTGGAGAGCAAGGAGGGCACCTCACACTGTGAGCTGGGAAGTGCCCCACCCCGAATGACTAGCCACAGTCATGCTAGTTCTCATCAAGCTGCCATGCTAAAAAATGGTGTCATCACTGTGACTGGCCAACTGTCCTGACAACGTATCTTGCCTCTCAGGCTATTTCTAGACTGCAACCTCTTCTTTCGAAAAAGTGAGCCGCTTTTTCGAAAGAGCACCCAGGCAGTCTGGATGCTTTGTTTCAAAAAAGCCCTGTTTGCATTCAAGAATGCCTTTTTTTGAAAGAGCATTTTCGAAAAAGGCGGTATTCCTCGTGAAATGAGGATTTTCGCCACCGAAAGAAAAGCTGCGTTCTTTTGATTTAATTTCGAAAGAACGAGGCTGTAATCTAGACGCAGGTGACGTTTTTTCAAAAAAACCCTGCAGTCTAGACACAGCCTCAGTCAGGAGCGTACTCACCCTTGCACTGCTGCAGCCACACTGCTAAGTCTCAGCAAGCTGGGAATCAGGCTCCACTGGCCTTAACCTCCCTCAGCAAGAGAAATCCTGTATCCTGCAGCCTCAGGAAGAAAGTGAACAGACAGAGCTGAAGAAGTACCTGTACCTGCTCCGAGAAGGCCGTCTCCCAGTCCCCACCTTTCACAGGCATTAAACGAAATCTGCGCCTGTTTTTCTCTCCCAATCCCTCAATTAAGGAGGAAGCTAATGAGCTCAGTGAACATTATCTAGACACGCCTCATAGGCTTGCTCAGCCTGGAGGAAGGAAAGTTCTCAGAAAGGAAGGTCTGTCAGCAGCAGGACTAGTTACAGGAGAGACTGCTGTGCCTCAGAGACAGCCAGTCACTGTAAAAGATCAGCAAAGGAGATGGGCACTGAGTCAGATGCCCCTAAGACCATGTGGACTACATGGGCAGCAAATGAAGGCCTAGCTGAGGAAGGCAAGCTCCAAGCCCTCTCCTTCTGCCTGAGGCCCACCCCTGGAACCAAAAGCCCCGCCTACCCCCAGCTCAGTCCTTTCTGAGCTGCCGTGCTGCAGCCCTGGCCTCAGTCTCAGCAGCCACCGCTGCCTCATCACTGCCCCAGCTCTCCCTGGTAGATGGGGAAGCTGGGCTGTCATGCCGTGGCCCCAGCCTTTCCAGGTGGCTGGAACACATAGGCAATTTTGGGAAGGCTGTGCCTTCCCTTACCTACATTACTGACTGCCCATGTTGGACGAGGTATGGACCAGCTATTACCAATGTTCCCTCTAATCTTTCTCACGCAAGTGAGGATTTTTTCCATTCATGTGTGGAATAAATTTTACATGCACCAAGGCATATGTGAATGTGCACCACCCGTAGTAACAAAAAACTATCTGTGGGCACTTGCTAATCAGTAGAGCAGCATTTGAATCTCTCCTGAGCGGCTGCGCAAGTGCACAGCTTACAGGGAAAGTTGGCTGTTACCAAAACCCTGAAGGCCTCCAACTCTGATTAGGATAATAAAAAGCCTACAGACAAGCCAAGACCCTGAGGGATGAGAGAGACATGGACCAAGAGACTAAACACATTATACCCCACCCCTCTTTTCTGTACCATGTTTCAGTGAGGGGAAAGGCAGGCTCAGTTCTTGAAAGACTTTTGTTTACCCCCCAGGCAAGGGAAGGATGCAGGGCTTGTCTACACTAGAAGCATTTCTGTTAGGAGAACATGAATGCAGCTGCACCATGGCAGCGCGTCTGGGGAAGATGTTTTATGCCAACGGGAGAACACTTTCTTATCGGCATAATGAATCTACCTTTGGGAGGGGCGGCATCAGGCTGGTGTAACTTATGTCACTCAGGGGGTGGCTTATTCGCAATCCTGAATGACAAGTTACACCAAAGCAAGTGACAGTGTAGAGCTGGACTCAGTGTCAGAAAGGAACCAGCATGGCCTGGACAGGAATTCAAGGGCCAGGACCCATCCCAAGTAGTGAAGAATGCCGGCAATTTACACCCCCATGAAAAGAAAACAAACAAACCCCGAGGTGGCGGGGGAAGGTGAATAGAACGCAGCAGGTCTGAGCAAGATAGAGCCCCGCAGTGGTGAACGCGCTGCAAGCAGCTCACAACAGTAATTCCAGGAGCAATGGCTGCAGCAGTGGTTCATCCAACAACTTCTGCAAATAACACAACAGCTGCTGAGGGAACTGATGGCCCAGCAGCAGCAGCAGTTCCACAAGGACATGACAACAGATGGTGTGACCCCTGCGCTCTCCAGGAGTCCCTGTGGGGCACACTTCCACCCAGCTCAGTCCCCCTCCAGTGCCCAGAAGGCTCAGCGAGATGGGGCTGGACAATGATCCTGTCACCCATTTAAGTCTTTCCAGTATGTAGCCTGAGAGGGCTTTGATTTTGGCTCCCTGCTCTGTGGATCTAGCCCAGGCAGCCTAGCATCAGCAGGGCTCAGAACAGGGTAAGGACAATAAGTCAAGACAGTTTGGGACTATTTGGACACTTCTGAGGTAACCCACAGTCAGAGATTTAGATTCAAAACCTCTCCCAGGGAGGCCAGACCCTGCCTCGTAGTCTAGTGTTTGAAGGAACACCACTGGAAATGTTCCAGCCTCAAGAACAGTCCAGGTTCCAGGTTGCTAAGTCAGCTGCTTCTGAACAACTTATTAGGGTATTGCTAGCTAAAGGCAGGGTGTGGGTGCTAGGGCCTTGTCGGAGGCAGTTCAGTGAACAGAGAGCTTTCTCGCCGCCACAGGGCACTAAGGAGTCTAAACTGTGCAGCCCAGCCCTGAGAGAGACCAGGGAGGCCAGTCTCAAAATGGTAACACCCACCAAGCATTCTCCAAAGTAACAGTCTAGTCCCCTAGTTCATTGGAAGCTTGGAGGGTGAGAATATTTCCTCAGCCAGCACGCCTGTCCAGCAGCAAAGGGACTCCTCAGGCCTCTGATGTCTCTGTCCTTGACGGAGACATAGGATTGCCAGGTGTCTGGTTTTCAGTCAGAACATCGGGTCAGCCAGGAAACCTGGCAGTGTTTGGTCTGCTGTGCTGACAACTGCCGCAATCGGCCTCCTCCATTGGGTAGAGGAAGCAAGAGCCATGACTGGAGCCACATGGAGGAACTGCTCTGCTCAGCTGCTGACACCTGCCAGAAAGCACTGGCCAGGTTCCAGACTGGACTCCAGGAGGTGGGTCCTGCCTGCAGACAGCAGGTGAGTCCCAAGAGAGGGGGGAGTGAACAAGGGAAGGGGGTGGGTGGAGAGTGAGTGACAGAAGGAGGAAGGAGAGGAGTAAGCAGAGTGCAGAGCTTGGGGGAAGAGACAGGGCAACAGGGTTCAGTTTTCAGCAATTAGGAAATTGGTAACCCTACAGAGAGCCTCCCCCCTCCAAGGGCTGAGAATGGGCACAGTTGGGCCACTGGAAAGGACTGCCCCCGGGCGCCAGTACGTAGCCAATAATTACTTAAGCTACAAGATACTCAGAGGCTGCTCCCCTTCTTTCATCAAAAAACTACAGCAATAGCCTCAGAGTTCCTGAACCTCTTCTCACACATGAGATTTCCCTGCAAAATACTAATGGATCCAGGGCTTACTGTTATGCCTATAAGGAGCACACAGGATCTTTTTAGGGGAAAAGGCAATATGCCTCATTTCTTAAGAATGGAAGAGTAAAGCAGCTAGTATACGCTTACATAGACACACACATACAGCGCCACCAATCGATGTATATAGTTACCAGTCCAGGGTCCAAGCCGTCTGGCAGCCAACCAGATTGACCACGGATAGGGAGGGCTCTGATAGGGCTCTATCAGTCCAGACAGATGATTCAAAATCTTGGCAAGACATACCCCCAAACTGTGGCAAAGCAGCTCCTTTTTATAGCAGTTTTCCTTCATTGGGATCAGTAAGTTTTGCCCCGTCATACTGTAATCAATTGCCATTTGATGAGTGCTTGTTTTCTTAGGTTGTTCTTCTCATATCACAGCTATCTTGTCCCAGTTGAAAATGGCTTGCCTTATATTTTAGAGTCGTCAATCTACATCCCAACAGGGGTACACAGCAATCTCCTGGCACCTTTACATTGATCCTCTGCTACTCCCTAGAACATCTGGTCTAGTGATGACCTTCAGACTTATCTTCTAACACACATTCCTCTTTCTGCACTTTCGCACACAAAGATTACGTAGTTGCTTCTGTAAAAAATAGTTCTTAAATTAAAGAAAATTTAAATTTAATTCTTAAAGAAAAATACATATCCTGACAGCAAAAGGGTAACAATAGCCATAAATAGACTCTTTGGGTTTATTTCTGCTTTAACATTAACAACAAAACACAAACTGCCTATTTAATGCATCTTTGCCAACAACATTAGGGCTGTTCCTTTCTTCAAGTCAGAAAGGATGACTGGCAAGGTACACTGAGGCACATAAAGTTAAATTTTAGTTACATAGCTACATAATGTCATCTCTCAGCTGACACGAGTTATTCACTGTTCTGAAGATTAAGTGAAAACACCTGTGTCCCACCCCAAACCTAATGTAGTGATTTAGTGCAACTTCTAAGGGTTTATTAGTTATAATCCCAAGCATGGGGACCAGCTATTCCCACTGCTCCAGTTTGCCAGAAAGAAGGTCCCAAGAGTTTCTAGGGGGGTCTTCACATTACTTTGCAGCTATCAACAGCAGTGAATTTTGGACTTGCTATCAGAGGGCTCAGGACATTGGTGCCTTATATGCAATGCAGTATGTCTTGCAACTAAAGGAATGAGTCAGGAAAATAGGAACATCTGCTAGAGAAAATTTTTTAAAGGCCCAGCATAGATCAGATGTTATAACTGAGGGGCATGACTGCAGACTTTCTACCTGGGCAACCAGCTCTTTTCTTGGCTTACCTATGCAGAGTCAAAATTAAAGGCCCAGTGGCAAAACCTATTTGAAGTCTTTAGGCAGGTAGGACCGATGGATTAGGAGATTAAAACTGCTAGGAAGAAGGAAGGAAACTTAAATGTACCCTGTATATTGCCTTGGAAGATATGAGAAGCTATGTTGATACATCCCTTCCCCCATGGAACCTAAATTAGGACCCCAACCACACAGTGGCCAAGTGTTGACACCAGTGCTTGAAGTGTGGGGGGGACTCATTGGTGCATACAGGGAGCAACTCCTCCATCAGATTTAAGATTTTGCCATTGTAGTCTCCCCCTGGCCCATGGAGAACACAGTTAATCCAAAACTGCCTGGATATCACCACAGGCAAATGCATCTGGAAGAATCCTTGGCCCTTTGTCAACCATGCTCTGCACTATCTGAAGGGAAATACAAGAAATTATGGAGAGGGGGTAATTCTGGCATCCAAATGGAAGATCCCCAGAGTTCTGGTTCCCAAACCAATGGTTCAGTTTTGCACTGATTTCAGGACAGTTATGTCAGTCTCAAAATGCAACGTCTATCCAATGTCAAGGTTAGATGTAGAGTGGCTGGGATTAGCAAGGTATCTGACCACCATCAGTCTGGAAAATAGGGCTGCTGGCAGATCCCCTCAACTCCATGCTCAAGGGAACTGCTTTCGCATCCCCTTCCGTCATTTGCAATCTGAGACCATGCCATTCAGTGTTCAGGGGGCTTTTCAACTCTTCAGCAATTTAGGAATAAGATCCTTGGGATTCATTATTCACATGATGAAGCATACCTAAATAGCACTGCTGTTTGCAGCCAGACCTCCTGCAGGAATCGAGCACTATTAAGGATGCTTCAAGATGCAGGCCTCTGACACGTAGACTGGCCAAGACCAAGGTATCATATCTGGGACACTGCACAAGGAGTGGCCTTCTGAAACAAATGATGGATGAAACACAGGCCCCAATGGCACGCTGCCTCTCCAGATAAAAAGCAAGTCCAGGTAGGATATTACTGAAATGTTATCCATCGCTTCACCTCAGTTAGAGCCTCCCACTTACAAATCTCATCAGAGATAATAACCCAAGAAAAGCCAATGGGATGGAAACTGCAAAGCGACTTTTAATGATTTGAAAGGACAACTGTGCTGGGCTCTTTCACCTCCATTTTTGCTGGTAATTCACACTGCACACAGATGCCTCAGATCTAAGCCTTGACATCATGCTCTCCCCAAGGCTTCAAGAGAAAAGAACATCTGGTCCTATATTTGATTGGGAAGCTACTTCGTAGAGAAAAGACCTATTTGAGTATTGAAAAGGCAGCACTACCTTATAAGTAGGGAGTAGATTCCCTTAAATGTTATCTGCTGGGCAGCCCCACATCCTTGATCATGCTCCCCTACAATGGCTCATTACCATCTTTCTGGGGGCTTTACTGAGAAGATCAATCCAGGGCAAATTGCTTAGAGACAGGACTTCTTAAAGCCATGGCCTGGGGATCCTTCACTGTAAGGCACAGCAAACCAGTCACAAAGACCACTTCTGTTCACCACTCTGGCAAGCAGGAAGTCATACAAGCACTCCTCTGAGACACACTCCAGTTCTCCTGTGTCATTAAGGTGTGGTACCCATATACAGATGAGAGGTAATGAAAACCAATCTCACCAAATCAAAACACATTCTTCTGATCCCAAAGGACTATCCACATTCCCAGGCCAATTTATAACTCAGATCTTACCCAAAAAATACTGTGCCAATCCTTTAAAATCTAAACACCTAAAAGTTTATTAATAAAAAGAAAGAAAGAAATGGTGAGTTAAAATTGTTAACAAAATCAAACACATACATCAATTGCAAAGTTCTTGGTGCAGGCTCATAACAGAGATGGAATAATCTTATGTCTTAGATCAAGTCTCTGGAATACAGCTGCTGTTAGGAGGGGTCATAAGTCCTTTCAAGCTTCGTAGCAGAGATTCATCAACAGTGAAGAGCCAGACTGAAGACAAATGAAACACCTCAGTTCCCTTTTTATAAGCTTACCCATGTGGAGGGACTCCCATTGTTCTTGCAGTGCAAAAGTTTGTGCCAAGATGGAGTTTATCACATGAGAAAGTCCCCTGCCCATGCATGACTACATCCTTTTTAGGCAGATGTCATGGCCTATATCCCAGACTGAAGGTCTACAGGAAAATCCATACAGTGAAGTCAGGTGCCTCCCATGTTTTATAGTTTATTGAATGTTCCTTGATGAGCCAATTAACCTGAATAGCCCTTCTCAGACAGGCTGGTTAGCTATTGTGTGGGTGTTATTCCAGGGGCTATTTGAAATATAGACACACAGCTAATGTTCATATATTCAAGTAAAAAAAAAAAAAAAAGACATGCAAACAAGTCGTTTAAACTGAATCAGTGAATCATAAGCTTTTCACAGACATCTTACTCCGCCCATTTTGTACAAGATTTGGTGCAAACATACAACAATGGTTGCAGCAACTAATATGTTTTTACCACAATCCAATGCCACCACACTCTGAAAGACTCAACCCCACATAAAAAGTGATGGTACCTCATTCTGCAGCCCTATAGTCTCTGGCTACATCTATACTGGCATGATTTTGCGCAAATACTTTTAATGCAAAAGTTTTTGCATTAAAGTAGTTGCGCAAGAGAGCATCTACACTGGCATGGGCTTTTGCGCAAGAGATGTGCTTTTGTGCAAAAGCATCCATGCCAGTGTAGATGCTCTCTTGCACAAGAAAGCTCCGATGGCCATTTTAGCCATCGGGCTTTCTTGTGCAAGAAATTAACATTGCCTGTCTACACTGGCCTCTTGCGCAAGAATACTTGTGCAAGAGGGCTTATGCCTGAGAGGGAGCATCAGAGTATTTGCGCAAGAAGCACTTATTTCCTACATTAGAACGTCAGCATTCTTGTGCACATACTTGTGGCCAGTGTAGACAGGTGGCAAGATTTTGCACAAAAGCAGCCGCTTTTGCGCAAAATCTTGCCAATGTAGACACAGCCTCAGAGCACAATACTGAATGGGAAAAAGCCCTACTAATGCGGATTTCTCCCTCTCACTCATCCCACGGGAATCAGACAGAGGCAACATGTGCCAAGACCATCCTTCCAACTTGAGGGGTGGGTATGTGAGGGAGCCCCATCCTCCTGTTATTAATGAAGATAAGTTAATGAGGAAGTTAACAAGATGTAAGCCTTTGCTTTAGAGTCGTCAGTTCTGCCCCTCTTTGACCATCCCAAATTTGATGGACACCTGAGTTCACATCCCTTTGTTAGCCATGCTGACCAGATGGTGCTGGAGTCTTCTGTCTCTGGTCTTCCCACATTCCTTATTCACACAAAGGACAGTTCAGTTCAGAGAAAGCAATTTCCCTTACAAAGGAACAGGCAGGATTTCTTACAGACTTACAAAGTTAATAAGACAACTTTAAACATTTTTTTTTACTAGCTTATAATACCCAATACCTAGATTTCAATACCTAGCAGCTGCTATAAAACAAAGCTTATGAAACAAAATCTATATAACTACATAAAACAAAGCTAGAAAATTAAGCCTATATAACCCATGACTGTGTGTCAGGCCTACAAGGATGGTTCATAGAAGGAAAGTGATCTGGCTAGAGGAAGAACCTACATGTTTTCCCCTGGCTAACATGCTTTGAATTTCTGTTTTGCTTTCCAGTATTTCAACATTGTTGCGGTGTCCTTTTTTGATTAGTATTTGAGTATCTCTTTGCCCCTTGCCATGGTCACTGCCACTAGTATCTAGGAGTAACCCTGAAAAACAATCAAAGCAAAGCAACAGGTTTTGGGAGAGGAAAATGAGGAGACTCAACAAGCTATTCCTGGTATTATTCGTCTCTACGTTGTTTTCTGCCTGTGTCAGTGGGGTCTGCCCTTTCCCATGTCTGCCAAGCTCCATACAAAGCAATGGGACTCTATAAATATTCATCTGTAATGTCACCCTCCTTGTACTAAATCAACTCCCTGCAACTACTCCTCTCAAGATAGTCAGCATTTACCTCTCTTAGTCTAAGCAAAGAAGGAAGAGGAGGGGAATCTTATGCCCTTGAGGCAGGGAGCCTCACTTCCTATGCATTCGCATAGTGTCTGGCATAACAGGGCCTCATCCCTGACTGGGGCCTCCCCGTGTTACCACAACAGTAACAAATAAATCCACAGCTAGAGCAGTAGAAGCCAAGGGTACAGGTCTGCAAACATACAGACAGTTCTCGCCAACCTCCGGATGCTCATTGTTGGCTGATTATTGTCCCTGGGATGATGGCGCTAGCTAAAGAGAAGACAATGGCAACCTGTATGTGACCTGAGACAGAAAGGGGTTCACAGCAGGAGACAAAGGTAGAAGGAGGCCTAGGGAGAGGCACAGAAAGATGGGAAAGGAGAGAGACAGTGGAGAACAGCGTCAGACAGAGAGAGGGAGCTTGAGAATTTTAGCCAGGATATGGAAGCCCATCATCCTCCATGAGCAAATATGCCAGAGTAAAAAGCCAGAGGCAGCTTGTCCAGAGCCAGCAAGCGAGCATCAGAACATTCTAGAAAGTCTCATGGTGATTTAAGAGGAGATGGAAGCATGCCAAGTAAATCTCTGAGTAGTTGGTGCCAAGAATTCAACCAACAAAGCCATGGCTGTAGCTCTGACAATAGGGAGGTAGCTCAGGGACTCTCCAGATGCAGTCTAAAATGGCTTATCAAATTTCATAGGTTTTTAGATGATCATAAATTGTCAGTTTTGTCCTTACTCTGACCTCTCACATAACAAAATGCAGATTTCACCCAATAACTAATGCAGCCCTCCTAGTAACTTGTGTAAGGGAGCTGTTGATCCCTTACTAAAACTCAGTTGGCATTTTTGACTGGCTAGTCCCCAGTGCCAAAAGGAAAGGGAAGAGTTGATGAGAAATCAGACACCTGAGACTGACGGGCCAGCACTCCAGGTCAGCCTGATTGAGAGGGCAGGTAGGCTAATGAGGGAGTCAGGAGGCCAGGGCGAGTCCCGCCCTCTGCATGAGCTGAATTTGCCTGGGTCAGACAGAGTGGGGCTGAGTTAGAGAGCAGGGACCCAAGAGGAGCTGAGTTGTGCCAGCTACAGAGAGAAACAGACACAGAGGCGGGAGCAGATCCTGTGCTGGGAGCAGAGCTGTAGCCGTAAATCCTGTGAGAACCCCATGAAGAAGATCCATGCGGAGAGCAGGGCTGAAACCATGGAACCAAAGGGGCCAGAGAAGCAGCAGAGAGGCTGGAGTTTGGTGAACAGCTGCGGAGAGCGAGGGCAGAGACCCAGCACAGGAAGATGCCACCAGCCAAGAGACTTTGCAGGCCCGACTTGGATGGGAATTATAACCCCAACCGGGGGGCAAAGGCAGAAGAGAGGGGCTGGTGCTGGGGAGAAGGATTCTGCCACCCAGAGCTTGAAGGCATGTGACCACCAGTCTGACCCTGCAGCACAGCAGGGCCTGGGACTTACAAGGGACTTGCAGACTGAACTGCCTTGATGTCCCAGACACGCTGCTCATGATGTCGCTGTGCCACAGAGCAGGACAACGTGTTTTCCGTTAACCTTTCCCATTTTTCCATTCTTTTAAAAAATTGTTTGCTGCTCAATAAATTGCTTTCGCTTTGAACTGTAACCACCAGTGGCTCAGGGAAGTGCCTAGTGCGCAGAGAGTGCACCCCTGGCTGGGGACAGCCTAGCCCCTGCCCTAGGTGACAGCAAGGTGAGAGGGTCAAGCCCCACAGGAATCCTGGGCCCAGCCTTGTTGGGGTTATAAGGACTCTGGAGCAGAAGGGGACCCCTTGAAGTCAGGAAGGCCTCTGGATAAAGGAAACAGGAGCTGGGACTCGGATCCTTTTGCTGGCCCATTTCACTGGGTGTAGGAGCCAGGAAAGTTTCCCCACAACGGCAGTTTCATTCCCCTGCTCAGGCTCAGGGTGAGCTAGAATACACTTTTTGGAAAGACACCTCATTTGATTTTAAAGGTTTCAAGGGTGAAGAATCCTCCAGCTCCCTTGGCAATCTGTTCCAAGGCTTAGTTACCCCCGACAGTTAAAAAAAGAAACCTTACCTTCTGTCTGGGTGTATCTAGCTAAATCTTCAACTGTTTGATCTTATACCTTTGGCTGCTAGATTAAAGGTGCTTCTGAGGCCCAGCATAAGTCTAGAGAGAACTAGTATTGCTAAATGATGGGCAATCCATCAACGCCAGAGCGCAGCTGCAGGCTGAATACACCTCCATTTCACATTTTTCAGAAAAAAAGTGAGCCTCCAAACCTGCAATGAATTAACAGGTAACAGCTCCAGGCCCACATCACCTGCTGGATTCAGTGACATGCAGCCTTCATCTTCTTCATCCAGATGGGAAGGGGTATTAGTCACCACACATCCTAAGCAAGGTAGAGCAATGCAGCTAAGTTCCTGTTGCGTGATTGAGGAGTCAGGCAGGGGTGGGGTGGGGCAGAGCATTAGGGTCATAGGCGGCAGGTGTAAGAGGCAAGGGAAGGTATTGTCTCCCTTGGGTCTTCGTGCCCAATCTTTTGCCTCTGCAAGAATGGTCACAATAGGGATAGACAGGCTCCCATAACAAGCTGTTGCAGCTTGGCGTGTCTTTCTGGGGGTTGGGGAGAAATCTAGTAACTTAAAAGTAAAAAGCCTTCCAGCTTGCCAGACCTATCAGCATAACATTGAACCAGTGAAAGAGTCATTAAGTTGTAATGAAGCAATTTAACAGAGATATATGCTGTCTGTTTCTGATTTTACTGACAAAAATTGCACTACCGTAATATGTCTACAGAACCCTTTACCAAAAACAATATCTTAGTAAGATACAAAATTCTATGCTAACCCTAAAATCTTTAGAAACATATTTTTAACAAACATATGGTGACATTTTATAAAAATGTCCATTGCTAGAGAGATTACACAAAATAAATTAGGGTTCCCTTTTTCTAAAAGCAATGAACTTTGATGAATACACTAAACTTCTCTGCATTAAATATGAAGTAATCTGAAAAGATTACACTATGAAGACTTGAGAGTACATTTAAAATATAAAATCAGTTTAGGAATACTGATTAAGAAAATGTAAAACAAAACAACAGCATTGTGTATTCCATAATGTTTAATATTGTATTCAACTGTGCCATTACTGCAAAGTTTTTGCAAATACATCTCTGAAAAACTTCAGGGTATATCATATATACAAGGTTGTGTGTGTGTGTGTGTGTGTGTGTGTGTGTGTGTGTGTGTGTGTGTGTGTGTGTGTGTGTGTGTGTGTGTGTGTTATTTCCACTCCAATTCTGATGAATCTGTTATTTCCACTCCATTCTATGAAGTGAGTTTTACCCACAGAGGCTCCTGATTCTATAGATTTTTGTTAAACTTAGTCTAAGGCAGTGGTCTCCAACCTTTTTACACCCAAGATCACTTTTTAAATGACAGACCAAGCCAAGATCTACTGCCCCGCCCCTTCCTTGAAGCCCCGCCCTCTCTCTTCTCCTCCTCTCCATCACTTGCTATCCCCAATCCTTATACTGCTACTTTTAAAAAAAATTCCCACCATTCCTCGCAGCTACTCACCTGTGCTGTTGCTCGGTGAGTAGCCGCTCCTCAAATGAGGAAATCTAATGTAAATGTACTGCGCAGGTGAGCAGTTCAGAGAGGGCTCAAGAGCTACTCTTAGAGCCTCCGAGATCTACCGGTAGATCGCGATCTACTGGTTGGTGATCACGGGTCTAAGGTGCCATTTTAAGGTGGTTTTAAAGTTACAGATTAATAAGTCTAGCCCCCAAAGATGAGAGTGGTAGACCAGCCCCCAGGATCCAGAGAAGGGATAATGAAAGCCAGAGAGACCATAAGGAATTTCAACTTCTTAAGAGATTTGTTGAGGCCGCAAAGGTCCAGGATGGGTCTGAGACCACCCGTGGCCTACAGGATAAGGAACCATAGATGACAGAATTCTTTTCCTTCCATGTCCCGAGGAAGCACCTCTGCTGCCCCGCTTGCAGGAGCTTGTTGATCTCCTGGACCAGGAGTTGCTCATTAAAGCAGGGGGGCTGGAAGGCTGGGTGTCCATAAAACTGCAAGGTATAGCCCCAAACTACTGTGTCCAAGACCCAATGGTCTGACATACCCCTCCCACTTGGCCTAGTTGTGGGAGAAAGGCTGTTGAGGAAAGGGTGGGTAGGATCTGGATGGTTGACTGGTGTATCACTCTGGGGCTTTTGCTCTTCTGGGCATGTAGTGTAATGCTGGGTTAGCAACTGGGAGGAAGAGAGCAGCGAGAACTAAACCCAGCATCTCCTCTTCTTGTAGATCCCTGAACAACTTGACAAGGCCTTGGCAGTGGCAAAGGCCAGAATGGCTTTCTGGCAGATTGCAGTGTGTGCATGCCCAAATGATCAAAGAGTAGCGTTAGTGTCCTTCAACTTACGTAGCCTGGTGTCCATCTGATTGGGGAACAGACCAACTCCATCATAGGGGATGTCCTGAATCGGGATCTGCATCTCTTGGGAAGGCCCCATCGTCCAGAGCCAGCAGCTGTGTCTCATGGACCACTGCTGATGTGACCACTGTTGCCTCCAAGTCAGCCACGCTACATGCCATTTACAGGGAACACTGGCTGCTACAGTACCTGCTTGTACCAGGGTGCCAAACACTTCCGCCTGACCCTGAGAAAGGGAATCCTGGGATTTAATGCAGTCCAAAAGATTAAAATTGTATCTGTCCAACAAGGCCTGATGATTTGCCACTTGGGACAGGAGGGAAGCCTTTGAATAATTTTATTATTAATTATTATTATTTTTGCCAAATCAATCAAGTTTCTTGGCTTTCTTACTTTTGGGAGGAAAGGTGGTGGGGACATGCTTCTCCTTTTCTTTGGCTGCAGACACAACGCATGAGCCTGGAGGTAAGTAGGCATTAAGATGCTTGAAACCTTTGGCAGGCACAAAGTACTTTTTCTTGGCCTGTTTTGAGGTAGAGGGGATGGAGGATGGGATCTGCCACAGTGATTTGGCAATATTGAAGACCCCGTTGTATACAGGCAGGGTGACCCAGGTTGGTGTGGAGGTTGAGAGAGCACTGAAAAAGGTGCCTTCCTACTCCACCATCTCCTGTATTTCGAGGCTCAGGATTTTTGGCCACCTGTTGGAGAAGGGCTAGATGCTCCCTGAAGTCATTTCAGATTCAGGGGCTAGCCCTGGGAAAAATCTCACAACTGTCTCATCCAGGGAGACAAGGAAAACTTAGCCACGGGGAGAGAAGCTTAGGCTCGGCTGCCGCTGGAGAAGGACATTGAGAGGTGGGCACAAGATCCTCTACCCTGACCTCAGAATGAGCTTCCAGTACTGGACCCGGTGCCAGTGGGTTCACTGACCACTGCTCTGACATGGCCACCGAGGAGAGATGTGCAGGGGACATTGTCATTACCAGAATGCCCCACATGCTCCAAAATAGCCACTCTGTGGGCCACTGGCATGCCTGCCACTGCAGTACCGTTAACATTGGAGCAGGTCCAGTACCACTACTGAGACTAGGCAATGGTCTGAACTGAGCCTCCGTGCCAGAGGAGCCACCTTCTGGCAACCAGGGAGGAGCCATTGGTGCTTGAGTCTATTTACTGGTCACAGCTAGTGGTGATCAGCAGCCAGGACTGTACTGGGGAGAGCAGTCCTGGTGCCAGGAAGCCCAGTTCTGGAGCAGAACGGTAGTACGATGAGGAGTGTTCCCATGGTGCCAGCAGTTAGGACGGATGTCTAGAAATCTATCGGCGAGAGATTGAGCGATGCCAGGCATAGTATGGGGAGCATCAACCCTGTGCCATAGCATAGTACCAAAAAGATCAGGATGAGTGTCTGGGCTACTGACAACACAACTGGGACCTGACTTTGAATTCTCAACGCGGCAGAGAGTGATGCTTTTTATCTGGTGACTAGCAGCCCTCTCCTGTGTCCCCCCTCGCCCTCCCCGGTGAGTCTTAATAGCGGGCTTGCCCTCTCACAGAGCCTTAGCCTTGTCCTACTACACCAAAGACATCCTAGGAGTAGGTGGAGAATTGTGCTTTCTCTATGCCTGGGCTTGGGATGACGATGGTGCAGGCAGGGTTGCAGGTCCCATACTGCTCCCAGGGGTTGGTGGAAGGCTTTTAAGGAGACTGAGAATCCTACTTGTGCAGGCACATTCGCATGGTTCTGGCAAAGCTTGGCAGACAGGCCTGGACACTTTGCTGGATGACCCCTGCTGGGCCTTCTTGCTCAGTGCCAAAGAGCACAATTTAGTCTTCGTTTTCGGTACTGACAACAGTGAACGGTGCTGAGAAGAGCCAGGTGCTGGTGGCATGCTGTGCATGCAGGCTGAAGTGCCTCGTATGGCCTGCGTAGAAGGCTTGGAAGTGAGCAGAAGGTGGAATCCATCAGGAGAGCTCTGAGGGGAATGTTCCTCTCTTTTTGGGTCACATTCAGGCATAAGGCCAAAAAGGTTTGAAGATCCAACAACACTCCTCGACGAGTGACTCTCCCAAGCACTTGAGACATTCACTATGAGGGTCACTCACAGGTTAAGCCTTGCTCAGACTAACAGGCCTATAACTCAGGAGCCTAGGGCATACACTGTCTGGGGCAAAGTCCTCGCTGGGGATCCTAAAACTTAAGAACTATTTAACACTATCAATATACAAAAGACCTGAAGACACAAAGTCCAATGGAAGAAAACTCGCTGGCTCTTGTCAACCAAGAGAGGTGTTACTGCCCACCACCACCAGTGGTAAAAAGGAACGGAGAGGGCATGGGCCGTAGGCTCTTGATATACCGTAGAATGAGTGCTGGCTGTTTGGGTATCGCTGGGGTAGGTAACCTTTTTTGGGTCAGGGGGCCGCTGACACACACATGCACACGGGCAGCACACAAGTGAAATGCAAAACAAAAAAACCCCACTTCACTAACATGGACCCTGATTGTGACGGAGAAAGACACTCACGACATTCCCCTTGCACACCAGTGTCTACAGGGGCCCAGCCTAATAGATTTTGTATGCTCCAGTTCTGTGGTGGGAGAGGGGGTTGGAGCACCAGCATGGGCTCCCCAATACTGGGGGGGGGGGGGCTCTGAGCCTCAGGAGCTGGATCTAGGCAAGCTAGGGGCTGCATCTGAAGTTCCCCACCCCTGCACTAAGGCAAAAATCTCAAACCACCCCACATGCATGCATGCGCACAACTAGAATGGAATAGACATGAGCAAGCACTTGAAGTATCTGCATTCATGTAACCAGCATCTTAAAATAATAATCAGAAATGTAATGCAAGTTCTAGAACTGGGCAGGTAAATCCAGGTAAATTTTGCTAAAGAATCTCAGATTTTCTTGTCCCCTGAATCAGGATGAGAGGTTGAAATTTAATTTTCCTGAACCAGGAACCGGGAAAAGAATTTCACTTTGGGTCAACCCAACACATTTCATTTGATCATTTTGAAATGTTCTGTTTTGCCTTTATTTCTCTCTAATTAGCAAAAGTTTCTAAACAAAGTCATTTCAAACCAAAACCAGATCTTTTCCATGCTGAAAACATCTAAATGGGATGATT
Organism: Pelodiscus sinensis; assembly: GCF_049634645.1. NCBI lineage: Eukaryota > Metazoa > Chordata > Testudines > Trionychidae > Pelodiscus > Pelodiscus sinensis. Next base: position 101,638,200 of record NC_134711.1, read on the forward strand.
CAACAATTCCAAAATTTGTCCAAAAAATAAGAAATTCAAACCAACCATTTCCCACAAAAACTCTGGCATTGACAAATCTGCATTTTTCAGTGAAAAAGTGTGATGCTGCAAATTCCCAACTAGCTTTGCTAGATTCATGTGGGCAAGTGGAAACCCTGATGGACAGGTGAGAGGTGCAATAAAAGGGCTGTTTTTATTCTATTGTAGGAATATCCCACTAAGTGTGATAGTGTCCTTGCTCATCGTCACTCTAGGATACCTTCTCACTGTCTCCTACTACACAGTCCTGACAGCAGAGGAAGTGCTGGCCTCTGAGGCTGGGGAGAGTCCTTTGTGTTTATTGGCTATTGCAGTGTAACTCAGATAGTTCACATCTGGGACTAGAGGGGCTATTGGAGAGAAGCCAGAAAGACATTAAAGGAAGGAACAGATGGCAGATTCTTATGCTTGGGGCACATGTCTGTTTAAACATCTGGTGAGAAGGAAGAAGCATAAAGGAGGTGCTCTAGGAATAGTGTCGCTCTCATAAGGCATCTTGGTCCTCTTTAGCAAGATATATACTTACAGCCACTGTATTGCAGGGGTTTGCCCTCCATTTTTCATAGTGTTTCTATGATCCATTACCCCTTCTACTTTTTATCCCCAATTCTCAGTTTTGCAGGCTACAACATTAAAGATCTTTACACTGACAGTGATAAAACTTGGCTTTTGCAAAAAGTAAAATTACACACACAGATAGAAAAGACAGCACTGTGCAGCACTTTAAAGACTAACAAGATGGTTTATTAGGTGATGAGTTTTCATGGGCCAGACCCACTTCCTCAGATCAAATTGTGGAAGGTGAAACAGATAGGGGTGAGAGGCTAACTCACCCTATTTTCCCCCCAAAGCGTTGCAGACAGAGCTTTTAAGAGCATTTCTTCAACAGTTCCAATCCTAGTTGCTCTGTCCGGCTTTGGGGTTCTTTGAACGGAGGAATCTTTGCCGCAGCAATGTTAAAACCTGTCCTTTCTAAAATCAAAGTGTCTCTTGCATACTAAAACCAGCTAATCTGCAGTTCAAATTCTTTTTTTGCAGCCTTTCCTCTGCTCAAAACCTCATGTACATCAATGGACTAAGTCATCCCATCACTCGTGAAAACTCTACCAGTGCTAGAACAGTGCCATCTGAGCACTTCAGTCAAAGTTGCTATGTGGTATTCCTCTTGTGAGTTTTCATTTTGCAGGTGTGGTTCTCTCTCTTACACTGTCCAAAAAAACACCTGAAGCTTGAGGGAAAACTCAAGTCAGGGAAATGCAAAACCACACCCATGCTGTATCGTGAGCTCCTCCTGCTGGTGATGAGTAATATTATCTGCCTTGGTTTCTACAGCAGATCAAAAATGTTGCAACGTTTTTTTCTTGCCAGCAACAAAGCAAAACCTTGAAAAAAATGAAGTTTCATTTCCACTTTATTCTTTCCTCTGAAAAAGTAAAGTAAAAAAATCAAATATTTTCATTAAAAATCCACAAATGTAACTAAAATGTTGTATGAAATATGTTCAGCTTTTTTAACATCCAGTTCTACCTGTTTCTAACAGGATGTTGTTTGCAGCTTCCAGGGAAGGACAGTGGCCTCTGCTCTTCTGTACGAACCATAGCCGAAGAAACACCCCCTTCTCTGCCCTTTTTCTAATGGTCAGCAGAACTTTCTATATTCTGAATGAAGCTTGACAGTTTTCTCACCTCTTCTTCCTTGAGAATGAACACACCTGCCTCCCCCACTCATCCCATTTGGTTAACATGGTTTAATCTGAAATTTCACAGTGTTGTAATTGTGGGGGTGCCAACCAAAGAATGGGTTGCAGGAAAGGGTTTGCAAGGCTTTTTAGGGAGTACTGCCACCCTTACTCTGCATTGCTGCTAGTAGCCCCACTGCCTCCAGAGCTGGGTTCCCAGCCAGCAGCTGCAGAGCTTCCTGCAGCTGGTAGGAGGTTCCCAAATATGGGAAAGACTTAGCCTTGGGAGCAGCCCATGCAGGGGAATGAAAGCCCCATCTGTCCCCAGCCTGGCCAGGACTAGCAACTCAAGCCTGGTGCATGGTAAGAGCTCTACTTGGTGTGTCCTCAGCCCTGCCGTATCTCTCCCCTGATCTGGCCCTAGCTCTGAGGGGCTAAAGGGGCCTTCGCAGTCCCCCCCCCCCCCCCCGTGTGTGTGTGTGTGTGTAAAAGTGTAAGTAGTGTCCATGATGTCCCCCCGCCCACAGTACCCTGGGCAGTTGCCCACATTGCTTGCGTGTGAAGCCAGCCCTTCTGTCCCCATCCCCCCCAAAAATTGATGAGCACCCCTTAACCAAGCCAATCCCACTTTTGCACTACTACTGGCAGCAGAGCTGCCTTCACAGCTAGGTGCCTGGCCAGCAACCACTGCTGTTGGCCGCCCAGCTCAGGAGGCAGTACAGAAGTCATGAGTTGCAGTACTGCCACCCTTACAATAGACAGATTTCACAGTGGAGACCTGGGCTGGCCTTACAAAAAGTGGCATTCTTGGTGAACTTGTATTTTTGACAGCCCTTGACTTTAAGTATGTAGTAATGTTAGTGAAAATTTCAGAAATAAAGTAGTAATCTCAAAAGTTTTCATAAATGTACTCAAAAAATTGACACAATTTGATTCAATTTGATTAAAATAATTAACTACTGTAAGTAACAAAAACCATCATAACGAAGTGTCAAATAAACTAAATATTAAACTAATGAACAACAAACCCAGAATGTTTTTCACCAAGCTTTGACGATTGAGATGGCAGCACTGCAAGCCTTTGCTGCTGCAAACTGTGACATTGCTTGTGACCAGGTGAGATTTGAACCCCAGCATTCTCCATAGACCAGGGTGGAATTAGAGTCTCAGGACATTAAGGGTGTGTCTAGACTACATGACTCCATCAACGGAGCCATGTAGATGAGGGTTGTAGGCAAAGGGAAATGAAGCGGCGATTTAAATGATCGCGGCTTCATTTAAATTTACATGGCTGCCGCGCTGAGCCGACAAACAGCTGATCAGCTGTTTGTCCACTCAGCGCGCTAGTCTGGACGCTCCCCTGCCGACATCAAAGCCCTTTGTCGGCAGCCCCATTATTCCTCGTGGGATGAGGTTTACCGGGGCTGCCGACAAAGGGCTTTGATGTCGGCAGGGGAGCGTCCAGACTAGCGCGCTGAGCGGACAAACAGCTGATCAGCTGTTTGTCGGCTCAGCGCGGCAGCCATGTAAATTTAAATGAAGCCGCGATTATTTTAATCGCAGCTTCATTTCCCTTTTTCGAATACACAAATCTACATGCCTCCGTCGACGGAGGCATGTAGTTTAGATGTACCCTAAGGGACAAAGCAAGTCCTTGGGACACATGAAGGAAGCTACTTAGTCCTTTGCTCCTGTGAGTGCAGGGCCTGCTATTGTGTCTGCCCCTTGCAAAGGGGATTTTCATTATCAGTGCTTCTTGCCCAAGAGTTACATGAGGAATAGATTATTTTAGATGCATTATTTACCCTAAGACAGGAGGCATAAAAGACAGGCTGCTAATTCAATGGGACCAGATTGTGAAATGAAGCCCTCTAAGTCACTCCTGATGCACCAGGGGTGCCATTTCAGATTGGGATGGGGGAAACAGCTGATTCCAGAGGACAGTTAGATACTGGAAATCGATAGGTTGTTGTAGGGTTGATATTTGTTTTTTTCAAATACTTTAGAAATTAGCTGTTGATTTCACAGTACACACAAATTCTGAAATATTTCCATTAGTAATAATTATTTACAGATAGGGAAAGCAAGAAAAATGCTGCTTGAGAATTTGTTAAGAGCTTAAATTTGGTGATATGAACTTCTGAACTAGGCTGGTTACAAATTGTCAAGTGAATGAATAGTTAAATCAACTAATCATGTCTGGTATTAGGAGATTTATTTTGTACATCTTGACAGGTGATATTGACATTTAGTGGGTTTTGCTGTTTTGTAGCAGTCATGTTGGTATCGGCATGAGATTCACAAGGTGAGTGAGGTTCTATCTTTAATTGCAACCAGATAGGGTTGGTGGAAGAGAGAATCTTTGGAATTCCAGAGAGCTCTTCTCCAGGTGCGTGGAGCTCAAAAGAGCTAACCTATCACCACTCAGATTTTTCACCCACTGTTTCATTTCCCTACCCATATCTCTCACCCACCACAATCAGCTTTTTGCAACATTCAGGAGGCTGGGGCTGGGAAGGAGGGAGGATTTGGAGCTTTCAGGGAGGAGGCAGAACTAGGCAGGAGTGCATTAAGGGAAGAGGTGAAGTAGAGGTAGGGCCTGGGACAGAGCCAAAGGAAACTCACTACAAAGGAAACAATGCTGGTACTCTAAACCCCCCTCATTTCTAGTCCCACCCAGATCCTACACCCCAACTGGAGCCCTCACAACACAATTCCTACCCCAGCCTCGTGAAAGTGAGTGATGGAGGGAGAGGTAATGGAGGCAGTGCAGAGGACTCAAAGGGCCCCGACCAGGATCTCAGGGAATGGGTGGAGCTGGGCAGGAGGCAGGTGTGTTCAGTTTCATATTATTAGGAAGCTGACAGCCCTGGTATATACTCTGTCTACAGGCTCTCCACTTACCCAAGCCATATTACCGCAACCACACTGATTTTTAGTGCTGTCGTGTCCCACTGCCTGCCTGCTCCAGGAGTCTTCCCCCACCACAGTGAAAAGGCACCGTCTGAGGGAAGTTAGCAGGGAAAGGCTGTGCCAGCTCCCTGTTGCTGGAGCCTTTAATCACTGCAGGGAAAAGCCATGTTAAGCTGGTTCTCATTCCCTACCCCCCCACCTCATGCAGCGCTGTGGTGTGCTGATGTAGCCTAAAGACAAGGCAACACAGGTGAATGAGAGAAGGGAAGGGAAGAGAGCAGCCATAACATTTTGGGGCAGACTAGCTGGGAGGGTCACTCTCAACCAGTCACTAGCAGGGATCACAACTCCCACCTGTCCAGCCATTAGCTGGGCATTCTCTGGTCTGTCTCAACACACGGGAATACTTAAGTGGACTCTGTCCATGTAGCCCCCAGCCATCACAACTGGCACGGTTCAGTGCCCTCACTGCCCAAGGACACACTGGGTATGCTGAGTGAACAACCTTCTGCAGAGCAGGGTTTGGAACACTTGGGGAGGGAAATACTTGGGAAGCTAGAACACGTGTTTGCTGCGGTGTAGCTGTTCACTGCCTAGACATCAGCTGGCAGCACAGTCAAACCTATCAAGGCTAAATTCACATTCCACATTTTATGGAAGAAAACCCCCCTGCTATTTGGAATCAAACTGTGCAATAACTAACCTATGACAAGTGAACTGGTTTCAGAGCCCCTAACATCACTCCCTTTCCTCCTTTGCTGGTCAGGGGAAGTTATTGTGTCTTGTTTCATGTTCAAGTGTAAGCTCTTCAGAGCAGGTGCTGTGTAGCTGCTTCTTTCTACAGCATCTAGCACAATGGGCCGTGGTACCTTCAGGTGCTACCAGAATAGAATAAAACCTTCAGAAATTTATGTGGCACCGAGTAACCTCAGATGAATAAAATGCTTCTTGCAGGAGCCCAAATTCTAGCTTTGGTGCATTTCAAAGGAAAGGGTTGGATTTTATCTATTTCACATAAAAAGGAAATTTTTTAAAGGGAGAGTTGGCACCCAACTGCCACTGACAGGGGAAATTGGAAACCTAACTCTGATTTGTTCCTTTAAAAGCCCTTTCTAAACTAACATTTTAAAAAAGAACGTATCCAACTCATGGATTCTTACAGTGCCCCATCAACACAATACCTAAATGCTTCCTAAGCAAACTAAATATGCATAAACTTAAAAAAACAACAAATGGTCTGATAGCACTTCTTCAGATGAGTGGGCTGTGCCCACAAAAGCTTATGAAACCATCTACATGTTTTGTTAGTCTATTTGCTGTTTTTTAAGTTTATCCTGTGTACAGGATACAGCTAACTCAGCTACCCCCTGAAGCTTCTAAATCTGCACAGTAAGGACTTAAGTCTCCTGCCTGTTTCACTTATTGGAGGTGTAATACATACCATAGTTGCTCTCACATCATTGTCAGAGATGAAAGCAAGAACATAAGGCATTAGCACACTATAAATGATGTAGGACCTACAGAAGTAACACAGGTGAAAAGAATAGCTTCTTCCTTAAGTTTTACTATAGTGCTTAATAGTGCATTTGTGTCTATTTCAGTTACCTCTGATGTACTTGATGGTGTTGGTGATCTCTATGGCCTGTTGAACTTCTATAGCTTTTCACGCTGGCTCTTTCTACAGCATCTAGCACAATGGGGCCCTAGTATCTTCAGGTGCTACCAGAATAGAATAAAACCTTCAGAAATCCATGTGGCTCCAAGTAATCTCAGAAGAATAAAGTGCTTCTTGCAGGAGCCCAAATTCTAGCTTTGGTGGACTTCACATCAAAGTAAAGGGCTGGCATTTCATCCATTTCACATGAGAAAGAAATCTTTTAAAGGGCAACAAAGCATAGCATAACTGGGCTAAATATGTAACACTACAAAATGCAACCAGTTGGATGAAAACAGACTGCTTGTTAAATGTTCAGCACAGCTCCTTCAGCTGCAACAACTCATTAAAGTCCATGGCAATCATGCAGGTAAAGCTGCAGAAATCTAAAACTTAACCCAGTTATGCTATGCTTTGTTGCCACAAAAACCAAAGTGCAGTACGAAAACAAGCGAACCCCAAACCAGAGTAATGGCCTCTGTCTTTGGCAGTTCAGATATTTGCAGGACTATGATAGCTTAAGAAAGTGAAACCACTCCTCACAGTTTCACTGCTTTATGTAAATTGCTTGTTTTTTATTGTCAACATAGAAAGACCTTATAGTTCCTGAAGCAAAATGCAGGACAATGTAGCACTTTAAAGACTAACAAGATGGTTTATTAGATGATGAGCTTTCGTGGGCCAGACCCACTTCCTCAGATCAAATAGTGGAAGAAAATAGTCACAACCATATATGCCAAAGGATACAATTTAAAAAAATGAACACATATGAAAAGGACAAATCACATTTCAGAACAGGAGGGGGATGCGGGGGGGGGGGAGGAAGGAAGGTGTCTGTGAATTGACGATATTAGAGGTGGGGAGAGTGGGATGTTTGTGAGTTAATGGTATTAGAGGTGATAATTGGGAAAGCTATCTTGATAATGTGTAAGATAGTTCAAGTGTTTGTTCAATCCTCTTTGGAGAGTGTCGAATTTTAAAATGAATGACAGTTCAGAGGATTCCCTTTCAAGTGCAGATGTAAAAGGTCTTTGTAGCAGAATGCAGGTGGTTAAGTCATTGAGAGAGTGTCCTTTCTGGTTAAAATGGCAAGAAACTGTTTTTTCTTTGTGATCTTGTCTGATATGTTTTGTGGGCATTAATCCTTTGGCGAAGTGTCTGAGATGTTTGTCCAATGTACATAGCAGACTGACACTTTCGGCACATGATAGTATAGATTATATTTCTGGATGTGCAGGAATATGTGTTCTTGATCTTATAGTTCCTGAAGTTCCTCTCTTTTCTAGGTAATAGGAATATAAAAATTCCTCCCAGTAAGCTGAACACCAGCTTGAGGAACGAATGACTTTGCCAAGAACACAACTTTCACACCCTGTTCTTCTGAACCCACAGACCCATCTCTAAGGGTTTTATACCATGACCATCACTATGGTATTACAGCACACCACTTCATAGAAAATAGGATGTGTTTCTCCCACAAGTCCAGGAGCACTCAACACCATCTTGGTCGATAAAGTAAAAGCATTACACTAAGGCCATGTCTACACTATGTGATAAGGTCTAATTTATTAAGATCAATTTACCACCAGATTTTGAAAAAAGGGAGTTACTCACCTCATGCAGTAATGAGTGTTCTTTGAGATGTGTGTTCCCGGGGGGCTCCACTCCAGGTGAAGGGTCGCCCTCAGCCACAGACTGGAGCTTTGCAAAGCAGTTTCCCCCTTTGGGACTTGCATGCACAGGGGGCATCTTGAGACGCTCCCGCCTCATTGTTAGCGTGCGGCTCAACCCCCTTCCTTTCAGTTCCTCATCTCTGCCTGAGTAACTATGACTCTGAGCAGAGGGCAGGGAAAGTGGGTTGTGGAGCACCCACAGGGACACACATCTCAAAGAACACTCATTATTGCACAAGGTGAGTAACTCCCTTTTCTTCAAGTGGTGTCCTAATGGGTGCTCTACTCCAGGTGACTACAAAGTGGTATTCAATGTGTGTGGATGGAGGGAGCTGGAGTCAGTGTTTAGCAGTGATGGAGAACACTGCTGTAGCAACCGCTGAATCGGCACTGAGTTGTGGTAAGATGGCATAATATTTGGCAAATGTATGGTCTGATGACCATGTCGCTGCCCAGTAAATATCTCTTAAAGGGACATTATTCAAAAAGGCTGTGGAAGCAACTGTAGCTTGAGTGGAATGTGCTTGTGGGGGGGGGGGGGGAGCATCAGTGGTTTGTGGGTCAGAGTGTATCCACTTCGAAATTCATTGTGATGAGATGGGTGTGCCCTTGGATCATTCAGCGATGGAAATAAAGATTTACGGAAAGATTTCGTCCTTTCCAAGAAGGCGGCCAAAGCCCATCAAATATCTAAGGTATGTAAGCTAGCGTTCTTTTGTGAGGCATGAGGTTTTGGGGAAAGGGTGGTAGTACGATGGGTTCATTCACATGGAATTCCGTACAGACGTTTGGTAAGAAGGCCAGATGAGGCCTCAATGTGACCCTATCCTTTATGAAAACTGTGTATGGGAGTTCTGCTATTAATGCCTCAAGTTCACTTACTCTAACTGCGGTGATGGCTAGCAGGAAGCACACTTTCATAACAAGGAAAGGAAGTGGCATGGTAGCCAGTGGTTTGAAGAGAGGCCTGGTGAGGTGATCCAGGACAAGATTTAGGTCCTATAAGGGGGGGTGGGGCCCTGTGGGGCGGGTATACATTGTGAATTCCCTTAAGGAATCTCTTTGTGATAGCATGGGCAAATATGGAGAAGCCATCCACCGAGGTGTGGAATGCTGCTATTGCAGAGAGGTGGACTCAGAGAAGAAACTGACAGTCCCAATTCTTTAAGGTCTAGAATGTAATCGAAGTTGATATTTAATGGAGAGACACGGGTTATACTTAGGCCCATTGACACCAGTGGGAGAATTGTGCCCATTTTTGCAGGTAAGTTTTGCATTTGGACGGTCTCCTACTATGGAGGAGGCTCTCCTTCACTTGCTGAGAACACCGGTCTTCTATCTCTGTGAACCAGAGAGATGCCATGCCTGAAGATGTAGGGTATGGAGTTGTGGGTGCAGTATCCTCCCGTTGTCCTGAGATAGGTGGTCTGTCCAGTGTGGTAATGGATAGGGAGGCTGAACCGCTAGCCTGTAGAAGTATGGATACCAAGTTTGACAGGACCATGATGGAGCTATCAGGATGACTAGGGCTTTGTCTCTGCAGATTTTGTGTAGGACTCTTGAAATGAGCGGTATGGGGGGTGGGAGGTGTAGTGTAAAGGGGCTGTCCATTTCATGAGAAAGGCATCCCCCCAGAGAATGCTTGCCAAGTCCTGCTCATGAGCAGAATTGGGGACAGTTGGTATTCTGCGTAGAAGCAAAGAGGTCTATAGATGGCCATCCCCATTGGTGGAATATTGAACTGGTGACCTCTGTGTGTAACTCCCACTCGTGGTCGAAGGTAAATTTGTGGCTGAGAGAATCTGCTTTGGTATTATTCACCCCAGATAGGTAGGATGCGGTGAGTGACTTGGTTGCGGATGCACCAATTCCACAGGCAGATAGCTTCTGCACAGAGGGAGCGGGAGTGGGCTCTGCCTTGCCTGTTTATGTGGAACATTGTGCAGATGTTGTCCGTTAGGATGCGGACTGTGCGATTGGCAATTTTGGGATCAAAATGTGCACAGCCGCTTCTTACTGCCCTCAGTTTGAGGAGGTTGATGTGTAGTGATGTCTCGCTTGGAGTCCACCTGCCCTGAACCTCTTGGTTGTCCATATGAGCTCGCCAGCTGAGGAGGGATGAGTCTGTGGTAATTTTTATAGTAATGGTATGTCTACACTTGCAGCCTATTTCGGAATAGGGCTGCAAATGTAGGCATTCGGAATTGCAAATCAAGCCCGGGATTTAAATATCCCGCGCTTGATTTGCATCTTCCCGGCCAGGCGCCTTTTTGAAATTTAGAAGCCCGGAGTAACTGCCCGTGTCTACACGCGGCAGTGAAACGGACGTTCAAATTAAAGCCCTATTTCGAACTACCTGTTATTCCTCCTGCAATGAGGTTTAACAGGTAGTTCGAAATAGGGCTTTATTTCAAATGCCCGTTTCACTGCCACGTGTAGACACGGGCAGTTACTCCAGGCTTCTAAATTTCAAAAAGGCGCCTGGCCGGGAAGATGCAAATCAAGCGCGGGATATTTAAATCCCGGGCTTGATTTGCAATTCCAAATGCCTACATTTGCAGCCCTATTCCGAAATAGGCTGCAAGTGTAGACATACCCTAGGTTCGGTTTGTTAGAATGGAACCCCTGCCAGAAGATTGTTCAGTACTGTCCACCATTGTAGGGCTGCGAGGACATTTGGTGGAACGGTAATCCTCTTGTTCCAAGGGTGTCGTGATGGGATGTAAACAGTTGCTACCCAAAGTTGAAAACAGCAAAAGTGTAGGCAAGCATGGTGAACTACGTAAGCAGTGGCAGCCATGTGGCCCATTAGCTGGAGGCAGGTAAATATTGTGGTGGTAGAGGTTGTAAATATCACGTTTGTAATTTCTTGTATAGTTGTAAAAGGTTGCTGAGGTAGGTATGCTCGAGCTGTGATTGAGTTCAAGTGTGTGCCAATAAACTCTATGTCTTGGACTGGATGCAATGTTGCTTTGTGTTCATTGATTACAAGGCCCAGACAACTGAGGAGAGCTCTGGTTGTGCTTCTCATGGAGGCGGGTTTGTCCTGTGATGATCCCTTTATAAGGCAGTCATGTAGGTAGGGAAATATGATGATGTCCTGTTGTCTGAGGTATGCAGCAACAACTACTAGTACCATCAAAAATACTCTCGGAGCTGATAAAAGGCTGAAAGGGAGAACTTTGTATTGGAAATGTTCTAGTCCAAGGGTAAAGCATAGGTAACCTCTGTGTGCTGGATGGATGGCTACGTTAAAGTACACGTGTTGCAGGTCGAGGGCTGTGAACCAGTCCCCTTGATCTAGGGCAGGAATGATTGTTGTGAGTGTGACCATCTTGAAACTTGTTTCTTGAGAAACTTGTTCAATTTGCGGAGTTCTAATATAGGTCTCCAACACTATTTCTTGACAGAAAAAAAAAAGTTCAAGTAGAACCCCTTTCCATGGAATTCCTTGGGTACCCTCTTTATGGCAATCGATCTCTTGTTTTAGTAGGGTCTCATGAGAGTGGTCCCTGAAGAGAGACAAGGTAGGGGGTAAGGTTGGTGGGACAGTAGTAAATGGGATGGTATAGCCTAACTGAATAATCTCTAGAACCCAGCGGTCCAATGTTATAGATTCCCATTGTGGAAGGAACAGACATAACCGGTGGGTAAAAAGATGGCCATGTTGTCCTGACGTCAGATCGTGAGGGAGGTCTTGCAGACCCTTGATCACATCTTCAAATTTGGTGCTTTGAGGACTGAGTAGTTGGAGGGTGGCCTTGGTTGAAGCGCCTTCTCTGAGCCCATACCATACTCTGTGGTCAACTGTATTGCCGTATCTGTTTCAGTTGCATGGATTATATGGGTTGTAATGTTTCCATTTATAAGGTGGGGGTGTACACATGCCCAAAGTGCGAAGTGTGGTTCTTGAATTTTTGCTGTTATGGAGAATTTCATCTGTCGTAGCCGGAAATAACTTTAGTTTGTCGAATGGCAAGTCTTCTACTTTGGGTTGGAGTTCACGGGGAACCCCACAAGACTGTAGCCAGGAGGCCCTATATGCATCACCACTGCTGTAGCTGTCTCTTTGGCTGCAGTGTCTGCTATATCCATTGCAGTCTGTAGAGCGGTACGAGAGATTGTATGCCCTTCATGGACTATTGCTTTAAGAATTGATCTTTTGGATTTAGGGAGATGAGGCATCAGTTCTCCTAATTTAGAATAATTGTCAAAATCATGATTTGTTAGCAGAGCAGAATAATTTGAGATTCTTAGTTGTAAGGTGGAAGAGCAGTAGATTTTCTTGCTGAATAAAGGTAACTTCTTGTAGTCCTTGTCCTGGTTGCCGGTTCTGTATTGTGGTAATTTAGCTCTTTGTTGTGCTGATTCCACAATTGATGAGTTTGCTTGTGGATGTGCAAACAAAATTCATTGTCTTTGGGGGAACAAAGTACTTTCTGTCAACCCTTTTATTAATTGGTTGAATCTGTTGGTTTCCTGTACTTTTTGCAGGGAAACTTGTTGATTTGTCGCTACTCTTTTAAATAATTCTTGAAATTGTTTGAGGTTGTCAATTGCTACAGTGTCAGATGGTATAACCGCCTCATCTGCTTGTGACATCAGGTTTTCAGAGTGTATCACATCGTGTGAATGTCTGATTCATTATCCAAAGTTTTTTCATCCTCCTCCAAATGCTTTGTAGGACGTAGGGACCGTGGGGAGATTAATTAGATTTCTTATTCTTATTATTCTTTTTTTTATTTTTAAAGAAAACGAGGGAAACTAACTTGGAAATAAAACAGAGGAACTAGCTATGACTACACCTGACTAACAGTAAGATAGTAGAGGCTGACAGGGAGCTCCTATTAGCTCCGTCCGCTGACAAGGGCGGTTGAAAAGGAACTGAAAGGGAGGGGGTTGAGCCACATGCTAGCAATGAGGTGGGAGCATCTCGAGATGACCCCAGCGCATGTGTGGCCCAATGGGGGAAAAGTGCTTTGCAAGGCTCTGATCTGAGGCTCACAGTGACCCTTCACCTGGAGTGGAGCACCCATGGGGACACCACTCGAAGAAGTTGAAGGTCCATGTCCCCACTGTGCTCAAGAATGCCATGTAGTTTGAAGTAGCTCATCCCCAGTAGGGAGATGCCATCGACTTTAAGATTGATTCTTTACTTCAAGAATGCCACGTAGCTTAAAGTAGCTCTCTCTCAGTGCCTGTGCTGCTTTGGATTCTTAATTATGCTCCTAGCCCATGTTGGCACCAAAGCCACGAAGCAGGTGGTTCTGGGTTCATGTGGTCACAGTGGCCCATAATATGCTCATCTACTACCTCCCCCCCTTGCTTGAGATCGATGGGAAACAGTCTTTCGACGCCATTTTTGGCACTGGTTACCTGTGCAGATGCCATAGCAGCATGAGAATGTCCCTCCCTCCCACAGTTCCTGTTGTGCATCAAAACATTGTGGTGTTGTTTACCTTGGTGTACCTAATGGAGTATGTCAAGAGCACATGAATGGCACTTAGAGATTCATCCTCTTGCTGTAGACCATGGACACGCTGTTCATGCAAGTACTTGAGCGAATTGGAAATGCTGCCAGCATTAAGTCCGCTAGAAACAGTGGGATGCCGGTTCTGGTGCCGTCAGACAAGCACAGACTGATGCAACTGCATAGTGCTTCAAGTATGGGATGATCAGCAGTGGCTACAAAACTTCTGAGTGCACAAGACAATTTTCATGGAACTTACAATAATAATAATACTAATAATGGAGATTGACTATCTCCTAGAACTGGAAGGAACCTTGAAAGGTCATTGAGTCCAGTCCCCTGCCTTCACAGCAGGACCAAGTACCATCCCTGACAATTTTTTGCCCCAAATCCCTAAATGGCTTCCGCAAGGATTGAACTCACAACCCTGGGTTTAGCAGGCCAATGCTCAAACCACTGAACTATCCCTCCCCCCTTTGAAAATTGCTTTCCTCCTGTCCCCTTAAGCATAGAAACTCCTGAATGCGACCCACTCTGACAGTGGAGAAGCATGTGGCAATTGCCCTGTAGAAGCATCCAGTGTCAGAAAGCTGCTGGTCTATTGGGAATCACTTTGTAGTGGGGAAATCTACAGTGGGGGATGCTGTTATACAAGTAGCCAAAGCAATCAATACTATTATGATACCGAGGGTAGTGACTCTGGGAAACGTGGATGCCACAGTGGAGGGCTTTGCAGAGTTAGGGTTCTTTAACTGCAGTGGGGCAAAGGACAGAATGCATATCCCCATCTTGGCACCAGACTACTTTGTCAAGGAGTACATAAACCTCAAGGGTACTTCTCAACAGTATTCCAGGCACTGTTGATCACAAGGGCTGTTTCACCATCATCAACGTGGGATGTTCAGGAAAGGTGCATGATGCATGCATCTTCAGGAACTCCTGCGTCTTCAGAAAGCTGCAAACTGGAACATTTTATCCCAGACAGGAAAATTAGAATCTGAGAGGTGGAAATGCCAACAGTATCCCTTGGCAACCCACCTTACCCTTTGCTCCCATGGCTCATGAAGCCGTACAAAGCCAGCCTGGATCGCAGTGAGGAGCAGTTCTATTACAAGTTGGGCAAGTGCAGAATGGTGGTGGAACATGCCTTTGCACATTTAAAGGGAAGACTGAAGAGTCTACTGACTAGGTTAGACCCCAGCAAATGCAACATTACCTTTGTAGTGGCAGTGTGTTCCATAATATAAGAGAGTAAGGGGGAAAGGGTGGGGGTCTGAAGCAGAGAACCTAGATAGATTTTGAGCAGCCAGACACCAAGGCAATAAGGAGAGCACAGCACTGGGCAGTCCAAATCAGACAGGCTTTGAAAGTTTTATGAATGGCAGTTTTGAGAGTCACACACACTGCTCTAAATGAGGTGGCCCTGCATTCAGTGTATTTGCCTGTAATACCCCCCACCCCCAGTATACAAGCAAAAAAGATGTTCAGAAATCCTCCATTTTTATTTAGGGAACACGGCAGGGACAGAAAAATAGTCCATGTTGGGACCTTCGATTGGGGGGCGGAAATCAGAAATCCAAGAACGATAGCCTTAACATCCTGGAGATTGAGAGAGACTTCCCTGGAGGTCCATCCCTTCCCCACTGTGTCTTAGGGCTCCAGGGGTAGGAAGGAAACTTGTTCTACAAGGGAGGAGAGCCTCTCCAGGTATGTGTCTTGGAAAGCTGCCATGCAGCCTTCACAGATGTCAGAGACAACAAGACGTTCTCCTGGTGCTTTGCTTGCAATTCCCTGCACACTGTGACAGTATGCCCAGCCACTGTGGAAGAGGAATCAGAGGAGCTACTGACAGTTGTGATAGGTAAGGGAACCAGGTCTCCTTGGACCATGCGGGTGCTATCACGATAACCCTGACCCTGTCCTAATTTATCTTTTGTATGACTTTGCCAAGGAGAGGAAGAAGTGGAAAGGCATATAGAAGACTGAGACAGCTGATCAACATGGCATCCCCCATGGAACTCCTGCTCAGTCTTTCCCTGGAACAATACTTGAGGTATTGTGTAATGTGGTGAATAAGTTGAATTCTGTAAAGCCCCACCTGAGGAAAAGGATACGTGGGGCCTGAGATGTATCTCCCATTTGTACTTGTGATGAAATATGCAACTTAGTTGGTCCGTGGTGACATTTTGCTTGCCTAGGAGGTATACCACTAATCTGGTGGTGAATGCACCACCATCACAGTACTGTTGCCTCTTGCAGAAGTGGAATGATCTGGCCCCACCTTGGCAATTTATGTAGAATATGCAGGCGGTGTTGTTGAGGAGTATTCCCACAGACATGCCTTGAATTAAGGAAAGAAAATACTCGCATGCTTTTTCTTACTATGCAAAGTTCCAGGATGATGATGTGCAGCCTTAACTCTGCAAGAGCCCATCTTCCTTGGGTGCTGTGACCATGGAGGTCTGGGGTGCACACATCAAATGAAGCATCTGTAATTATAGGTATAGAGGGGGGCGTTTGTTGGAAGGGGACTCCCGAACAGAAGTTGTTGGCCTATAACCAGCATGTGAGGGATTCTCTGACCTTCTTTTGGAGGGCTTAGTTGTTTGTATAACTGGTGCTTGTGAGGCTGAAAGCATGTAGATATCTCATACAGAGCCTGAAGTGAGGAACCATGTATGTGGTTGTGGATATGTGACAGAAAAGCTGGAGGCACTGTTTGGCAGATACTGTGGGGCTGTATGTAACAGTCCTTGCTAGAGCAGCCAGTGTGTGGAACCTCTGCAGTGATAGTCGTGCCTGTACGCAATCTGATGTGGTGCCTATGAACTCCAACTCCTGAGATGGAATGAGTTGTGACTTGTGCGTTTATCTGAAGTCCCAGAGTTCTGAGCAGTTGGATTGTTCTTGTGATGGATTGTATGGCCTCTTGGTCTGTAGGTGCTACAATCAGGCAATGTGTAAGTAAGGGAAGATTACTGCGCCTAATTTTCATAGGTGGGCCACTGCTACAGAAAGAATCTTGGAAAAAACTCTGGGTGCCAAACATAGGCTGAATGGTAGAACACTGTACCGATAATGTTGATCCTTTAGTGTGAATCTCAAGAACTTTCTGTATGAAGGCCGAATTGCTATGTGAAAATAAGCATCCTGCAGGTCGAAAGACATTATCTAGTTTCCTTTTTCTAGGGCCAGAATTATCCCAGATACTTGTTCCGTTTGCGCAAGTCCAGGATGGGTCTCCAACCCCCCCAATTTTTGGGGGGGTGAAGAAGTATCTGAGTAAAAACTCTTTCCCCTGTGATGTGGTGGTACAATCTCTATTGCTCCCATCTACAGCAGTCTGAGAATCTCATGTTGTAGCAGGGACTCATGAGAAGGGTCCCTGAAGAGGGACAGGGAAGGGGATTGGGTGGGGGGAAAGATCTATAACTTCCAAGGACTGTCTGTTGTGCGGGTGCCCCATGCATGATAAAAGGGCTGCAGACCAAACATTTGTAGGAAAACGCAATCAGATGCTCAAAATGTTTGCTGGTTATTGGAAGACTGGGACGTGGCAGGTTGGTCTTGAGGCTGCCGACGTTATTGTTGCTTCTGTCACCTCCTAAGGTCATAGCTTCTCTGAGAGGAGTATGAGGATGATCCTCTGCCCCACAGTGTGAACAGTCAGTTCAGTTTCTTTTTGGGCTGGAGAACATACATCCCCAGGGTCTTTAACATCACTTGTGAGTCTTGAGAGAGTGCAGTGAAGAGCCTGTGGCAGTGGAAAACAGCTTCTGTCCCTCAAAGGGCAGGACTTCAACACTGTTCTGCACCTACCTAGGAAATCCAAAGAGGTGCAGACAGGAGACGTGACGCAAGACCACTGATGTGGCCAAGGAGCGTGAAGCAGTGTCCACTGTGTTGAGGGACACTTGCAGTGCTGTCTTTGCTATGAAGATGCCTTCATTTATATTGGATTGGAAGGAAGATTTGCGGTCCCCAGGCAGCTGCTCAAAGGTTTTCATTTTTTCAAAATGGTGGTATGTGTATTTTGCTAACCGCACCACACAGTTCGCTATCCTTATCTTAGGGGAGGCAGAGGAGTACAATTCCCTGCCCAGAACATCTAATCTCTTCCATTCTTTGGAATAAGGGGTGGATTTGTATTGGGTTTGCTTACCCCTATTGTGGGCTGCATCAACTACCAATGAATTTGATGCTGAATCAGTGAACAAAAATTCAGCCACATTAGCAGGAACATAATACTTCCTGTCAGCTCTTTTTTATGTTGGAGAAATGGAAACCGGTGTTTGCCACAATATTTTTGCTGGGTCCAGTATGGCCTCGTTGACTGGCAGGACTATTTTTTATGAAGGCGAGGCCCATAAGAAGTTGGTCAGTTTGTGATGAATCTCAGAAACCTCGACTAAGGATATGTCCAGAGTACTGATCACACTCTTCTAAAGGTCTTGAAAAGACCTGAAG
Organism: Pelodiscus sinensis; assembly: GCF_049634645.1. Classification (NCBI taxonomy): domain Eukaryota; kingdom Metazoa; phylum Chordata; order Testudines; family Trionychidae; genus Pelodiscus; species Pelodiscus sinensis. Next base: position 101,656,094 of record NC_134711.1, read on the forward strand.
TCATCCCCCACTGTTGGGGGAAAGGGCATTATCAACTCATCCGGAGAAGATGAGACATGTGAAGGAGGAAACGTGTCTTCCTCTTGGGAGTCATCCAGACCTTCCATCTCCTCCTGTGTGATGTTGGATCCTGTGACTGCTGGTGGGCTGGGGACCACTGACTGAGGTCTAGGTGGCACCAACAACTGTGATGCTGGCGCTTAAGCTTTAAAGAATCCCATCCTTGCCAAGGTTGTGTGAGTGGAATGGAAGGCAGCCATGAAAAAGTTTGCCACATCTGGGGCTGAGTCACCTGTTGTTGCTGTACCTGGGTGGTTGGTTTTGGAGAAGAATGTTGTGGGGGAGCAGGTTATCTCCTCATCACTACTGTCACTTGAGAAGAGGGGCTGTATGTGATGGTGTTGCGAGCCTGCTTGGTCTCTCTAATGTTGGGGTGGCGTCAGTACTGAACAACAGTTACTGATGCTACTGACAGGTCTTGATGTGCAGTCAGCAGCCTTGGTGGAGCTAAGTTCGGTACCATCAGTGTGGAGGGCTGTGGTTGTTATGGTACCATATCTCCCAGTACCCTCAATGTAGTTGGTACTGGGGAACGTTCAGTACTTGGAGTCGGTACCGACTTAGTCAGTGTCTGTTTCGGCATCTCCAATCGGCCCTTGGCCGTGCTGTGATGCAGTGGTTTGGGTACCAATTTAATCACTGCCAGTGTTAGTACCAGCAGCGCAGTGGCAGTCTTCTTTGGTTTGGGTACTGACACTGAAGGGTGTGCGTCTTTAGTGGACACTGCCTTTCAAGGTTTGTCCGTACCAGACTTCCCCGGTGCCAACTCATCTCCTGAAGCCTGTACCATGAGGTGAGGAAGACTTGTGCTGAGATCATCTCTTTGGTGGCCTCTCTGCCGAAGGTGAAGTGCGTTTTCTCTTGGCCTTTTTTTCGGCCAGAGCCTCCTTCAGTGTGGCAGGACCTTTGTCAGAAGCCACTGTTGGGGAGGTCCGGGTTGGAGAGGTCATGGGTGCCAGTTCCGAAGCTGGCCTCTCTACCTTCTCCATAGTGAGGAGCTTTAACTGTAGCTCCCATGCCTTCATGGACCTCGATGTGAGCTTCTTTCAATGGTAGCAGGCCTTAGGTGAATGGTCCTGGCCCAGGCACCGAATACACTGGGTATGCCCAACAGAGATGGGAAGAGATATTCTGCATGTCAGGCAGTGTTTGAATCCTGGCATGCCTACTCTAATCGAACAACTATGAACAAGAGAATTTTTTTTAAACTAACAATTAACGGAGGGAGGGGAGAACCGTGAACAGGAATAGGATCTAAACTAACACTAATTACTACTATAATTACACTATCTATGATCTAACACAGAGTGCTGCTGTGTTCCGACCAAACTGGAAGCGGTTGAGAAACAACAGTTGACAGCGTGCATGGGACAGTTGATGGCATGCCTATGTTGGCACATTCACTATGGTGCCAACAGTGCCACACATGTGTGCCGGCACCCAGGGGGCATACTGCTGCTAAAAAGTTTGGATTTCAAGCACAAGAGCACCAAGACACCTACAGTAGAGCTCCCACAGGGACACTCCAAGAATAACATGTCTTCCCATGTCCATTTTCACCTCTGGATTTTTGAGAGCTGAACAGCTAGAGGAGCTAGCGAAGTACACAGCAAGATCTCTGCTATTCCAGCTGTAACAAAAAGTTACAAGGGCACACATTCCAGGAGATCGATTAGGTTTTAGGCTCCACAATGTATTAACATACAGCAAAGGTCTCCTAAAGACAATGGAGACGTGTTCTGTGCAAGGCCAATGTTATGCTTTAACGTGGCCACAGTACAGCAGATACACAGCAGAATTCTCAAGAGAACACCTGGACTCATGCAGCTTAAAGGCAGGTATGGTAAAGGACCTGACAGGGCATGATCCTGTGGGAGGGGCAGGGCAGGGCAGGGCAGGGCAGAGGCTCATGCTCCTTTCCTCTTCTGTGTCCACCATTTATGGCTTCCCAAATGAATGCTACTTTCCCATACTGCAAGAGCCTGTGGGCAGGAGGGGGCAACATGGTCAGGTTGTGCTGGCTAGAGGTTCATGCGGCTTCCCTCTGTGTCTAGAACACCCTGCTTCCTGGGAGAGAGTGCTATTTTCCCCATCTTGCAGGTGGGAGAGAAGCAGGGATGGAGGGGGTGCCACAGGCTGTAGCCATCCTAGCTGTGAAGACAGCAGCTAATAACTTTTCTTCCTCTTCCATCCAGGTTTCCAGGAGATACCAGTCTTCTCCAGATCCCACAGAGTGATAGGGACCTGATGCTGACTGCATGTGGCCAGAAACCTGAGCCTTATGCTGCAATGCTTCATGCTGCAATGACTCCAGACCACTTATTGCTGGCTTGGCATGAGAAGGTGTCCTACCATGGAGGACAGAATAAGGCTGGCCTCCCCAGAACTTTGTGAGAAGAATCAAAAAGTTCCTCTATAAGAGCTTCATGGAGATTTCCAGGGAGGATTCCTGCTCCATCTACAAACATGTTAACAAGCTGTTCCAGCTCCCTCCCGTAGGCGTGGAGCATACCACTCATCATACCCAATCGCTTTAAGCTGCCTGTAGCAAGAAAAAAAAACTCACCGGAAGTGCCCTCCCCGCATCAGTGCCTGATAGACTTCCTAGGAAGGGATTGTCTCCAAAGTGCTGAAAAGTTCTTGACTCCCCGCACTCTCCTACTGAACATTCCCCTCCACCACCACCACACTGTCTTCCACGATGCTGCCCTGAAGAGTGTCTTGGAAGGATTTCACGGCCTGGCTTGGAAAGCTGCTCAGGACCCACACTAGGATCAAATGCAACTGCTTGTAGAAGCAGCATGTTTGCAGTCATACTCCAGACTGTCCGTTTGCCTTCTTCTTTTGATGGGACTGCCTCAGCTCCTTTATTTTCACTCAGCACTGCTGGGCATCCCTCACATGCCCTTTCTCCACCATGGACTTTGAGATCTTCACATAGATACCTGCATTTTGTTTGCTGGTTTGGAGCTCTGGGAGAACAGACTCCTCCCCCCATGACTTGATAACATCCAAGATCTCCTTCACACTCCATGTTGGTGCTCATCTGTGCCCCTGGGAACTGAAAGTCATGAGACTTGAACTCACAGTTAGGTGTGCTGCTCAAGTGTGCTGCCTGCTCGGAGGTGTGCTCACCACACTGTCCACATAGCAAATGAAATTCAAAGTTTTCTGGGGCTTTTCCTGTTAACTCTACTGCTTTCCAGGTGAAGTCCTGGCCAGAGTGATCACAGCAGGGTACTGTGGGATACTTCCTGGGAGGCCACATTTTTGCAATACTGCATGTTCTCTACTGTAAAGTCCACAACGCAAGGTTGAATTTAATGTTACTCCTCGGCTGTGTCTACACTGGCATGAATTTCCGGAAATGCTTAAAACAGATTAGTTTTCATTATAAGTATTTCTGGAAAAAGAGCGTCTACATTGGCAGGAGGATGCTTTTCCGGAAAAAGGGCTTTTCCAGAAAAGCATCTGTGGCCAATGTAGACGCGCTTTTCTGGAAAAGAGCCCCGATCGTCATTTTCACAATCGGGGCTTTTTTCCAGAAAAGACTACTGGGCTGTCTACACTGGCCCTTTTCTGGAACAGTGTTCCGGAATAAGGACTTAAGCCCGAGCAGGAGCAGCATAGCTTTTCCAGAATTGCGGCTGATTTTGTACAGTAGAGCGTCGTTGCTTTTCCGGAAATTCAAGGGCCAGTGTAGACAGCTCGCAGCTTATTCCGGAAAAGCGGCTGATTTTCCGGAATAAGTGGCCCAGTGTAGAGACAGCCCTCATGAAAAGCAGCAGTACCAAAATCAAATTGAGTGGCCCTTAAAGTTGATGGAACAGGCTTGGTAGTGTGGACTCATTGTTTAGAAAAAAAATCAACCTTATGCAGCTAAATTCGACCTGAACTCCTAGTGTAGACCCGATTTAATTCTAAATGCAGTGCTTCTTCCTCCAAGTGGCAGGCAACACATGAATACAAATTGGGGACTAATGACGATTGTAAAATAAAACATTTTACAGTTGCAGGTACAACAGACAGAAAAGCAGGTAAGAATAAAAGGAAATGAGACAATGTTAGTAAAGATAAAGAAAAGAAAAAAAAAAGATGCATCAATGAGACAGAAACCCATTCTATCAGAAATCATACATCTTGTCAGTTACAGGAAAAGCTGCTTCTAGAAAAGCCTGAGTTATCAGGAACATAAGGCAAAATTGACCAAAAAGTAAAAATATAAAAACAAGGCATGATGGGGGAAAAAATCTTTTAGCATTAAAATGCTTCCAAATTGGATCAGTTATTTGCAATTTAGTAAATGATGGACTGCTGGAAGTTCTAATTTTTTTTTTTTTTTTTTTTTTTACACATGCAGGTGTCAAAAAAAAAAAAAAAAAAAAAAGACTTTATATATCCTCACAAAATACATCCAGCTCCCAGAGAATATTTTGACAGAAAAATTCAAATAGCAAGACAATATGTTGCATTCCCCAAATCTCTCTGGCACATCTTCATTAAAATCAAGACTCTAATAATAGGCACACACACACAAAAAAAAAATCAGACCTAGAAATAGAATTAAACATTTTTTCCATCATAAGACATCCTGTACAACTTTCTGTATTTACACTTTTAAGCAAGTGAACAAAAATCTGTAGAAATTAAACACTATAGATTGCTAAAATCAAAACATATGTAATACAACTTTTTAATTTCAATATTTTAAAGTACAGAAACTGGAAACTATGAATATCAAATACAAATTTAAACAAGCCACTTGTCCTCCCCTAGAATAATCAATGTGAGCTACTTATAGAAACTTACAAATTTAAAGTAAATTGAAACAAAAATAAATACTGTACATACATTTTCCCTGCCTGCAGGCAAAAGAGGATGGGAAATACTGTTATGAATTGAAAAAAATGCTCTTAAAGCTGCAGCACCCCCTTTCCCAGCCAAATACTCAACATTGTAGTGCGTTTCTGTAAAAAGACAAACAGAGACCCCTATTCAGGCAGACAAGCTAGGATTTTCCACAGATATTCAAAAAAGGACAGAAAATAGAGTAGAAATGGGAGAGGGAAAGACAAAAAGACCAGCAAAACATTACAAAAATTAGTAAACAGAGCCAAGAACTGCCCCCTTTTTCAAATTTCATGGATTTAAAAAAAGAAATAACTGCCAAAGTATTGACAAAATTAGACATTTTCCAGCAGAAGCAATAATTCATATTAATATAATCTCTTAAAGTGGTCCCTTTCATTCCCTTCCCACAGCATGAAACTATTATGGCTTAATTTTTATTAAAAGTAGAAAAAAGTCATTTCCAAAGGGAAATGCAGCTTATGAAGAAACATGTGCATTTCCTAATCAGTGCTATTCAGATTTTCCACCCACTGCATGATTAACCACTTTCTTTGCACCCAGAAATAGGGTTTTTGTTTTGTTTTGTTGGAAAAATGGATGTTGCAGCTTTTTAATCCAGTTTAACCACATACAGTAAGGCCTTGGTTTCATTTATATTCCTTCTGCAAAATAAAATAGCTTTAGGGTTGCTTAGTCCCAGGGCCATGGACAGCCTTTAATGATCTGGAAGCATTATGTAAATTAGCTTTTAAAAGACATTAAGATTTTTGGTGGCATGGAGTCTAGAGAAGGGCCAGCAGCTGTGGTTTGGTCCTAACCTCAGTCTTGCTTAGTCCTCACAATTACCAACCAACGGTCAGCAAGATAATGACTTAGCCATGGATTATATGCCTTCAAAGGTTTCAACATTTAGAATTTCATGCCCTGCTGAACGAAAGCAGCCTAAGCCATATAACGAAGCTTAGGAGAGCTGAAGCTCTTTAAAGGGTGGCCATGACACTGTGCTCTGTTATCTCTATTAAAATTAATAGAGATACTTCGGCTTTAAAATTTGGTCATAAAGTAACAATTTCTCATTCTTAACATCAAACCTTTTTTAAATGATTTCTTCAGGAATTATTTCATGTAGAATATTAAAGGTTGCATAGGTAATCTACCTCAGAGGTCATAAAGGCTACCTTGTAGCCAGGTTTAATTAACAAGTATAGTAGAGGAAGAAAGGGGAAAGTTGCTGGAAGTCTCCTTGATATAATTTCTAGGTGGTCTTATCATTTTTACATTTTTCTTTTAAAAATTATAAAAGAGTACCTGGAGAAAAGCAAACTGCAAGTGTGTCATTTCATAACATTTTTCCTTCTAGCAATAGAAAGTTTAAAAAAATAAGTACAATAATTTTATCTTAAAAGTCCAAATTCTTCATGTCCTTTTTAAATCCTCCCTGAAAATCCATTCCCGTTAGGAGGACTCAGTCCCTGGGTTGCCCACTATGAGTGCTCCTATCTATTCAGCTTCCAATACCCCCAAAAACTGTAATGTGAGGGGGAGGGGAAGAACAGTGTTTTCCTCTCCACCTCTACAGCACCAGGTTCAGCCCATCTACAAAAAACTTGGTGCAACAGTGCTTTCTTCCAAGAATATAATAAACATCCCAACATACAAATACATCGTGAGGTCAACACATCATCTTCATCAAGCTACCAAAAGGAGACTCATTGGTTATCAATTAAGACAATTTCTTTTAAAATAATTGACTGAGGTTCCCTCTCACCCCAAAATGTTTTAGTCTCTTAGAGACTTCTGCTGGAAGCATAGAAATCAGGAGAAAATGGAAATGAACCTCTGCCTGTTGACAGCCTATGAAGAGATATTAATACACTCACTACAATGGAGAGCCACCTTGAGAAATTGGGAGAGAAGGGGAAAAAAAAACCTTGGAAAATAACCATTTGACATATATGGGTCCAGCCAAGTACTTTTTCCACTAATAAGATGAAGCTATATATACTTTGCTAATGAAGAGGCTTAGAAGAGAGACCTGTTGCAGACAAGTCACAGGGACAGCATCATTGTATATGTTCCATACTCCAAGTCTCCTTATTCCAGATTTTATTAGGGCATATTTTTGTTTCATTAAATACCTTTCTCAAAATCTACTGAATTTTTAAAATTCAGTCTTTACTCCCCTCCAATTCTGCTTGATGTCCCTTAGGAAATACTTCTCTGAATAAATAGATAGCCAGTACTGGAACAGCAGTTTGGTTTGGTTTGCCAGAACTGAGCCAGTCAATCAAAACCTGGCAAATACGACCTGGTTTTCCCTGAAAAGACTTTTCTTATCATTTAAACTAGTATTGATAACATGGTACACATTTATCAAATATATCCATGAAAATGTATCAGAAGATGCAATGTGAAATTTTAATTCTATGTTGAAAGTACTTTTTCCTCTCATCATTATTAATGGGAAAATTTGTTGTCCGAGAACAACTATATTCATTGTCACTTTTGGAACCTGTATAGTCACTTCTCCTTGTCTTCTTGGTAGTTGGTAGTTAGCATCATTTTTATTGTTTTCTTTCCCCAGCATTCTAAACAAAGCTGGTGGCATGTACTAATAAAAATGGCCTGCCAGAGTATGAATTCATGTGTTTTTGGCTGTGGATTAGAATAATAAACTAACTTTGATGCATACACTACTTTCAAATCAAATCCAAAAGCTGAGCTGGGATAAAGAAAAACAATAATTTGCAAGTTCTGGAAAAAGAAAAGAGACAAATTCTATTTGCCCTATACATAACCAGAGTGCATTTTGATCCTCAACTAGCTAGTACTGAACTTGTAATACTCATGAAATCCTGACAGCATACATATCCATACATTCCCAAGGGCACTATTCATACTCTAATCTACTGTATACAAGGATATATATCTACATGTAAATCTGGAAACTAAAACTGAATTTGTTTAAGCGCAGCAGGGAGAAGCTATCTAGGACAGAATATGGAGGACAGGCAAACTGAGTGGAGTGAAGACAAATCAAGAAATTCGATAGCTGAGTCAAACCATTTCACTCTCACTATACAGGAAAAATCCAAGATGGTAACTCTAGTACAGCAATGTTTTACTTTTGGCTGGACCCTGCAAAATGACCTTTTTACAGAATCAAGTAAAGTGGTTCCCCTCTCACCCCACCCTGAAAAGTTTAAATATTTAATTTTATATTACAGAAAAATACAAATTTAAAATCAACATTATTTACAGGTAATTCAGAATTGGCATTTACTATCAGCTCTATGTAAAGCATGGCACAAATGATCATTCTGAGATCAGCTAGCTACTAAACTCAACACTTACATATGCACCAGTTAAGACTCTCATTGGCTGTCAACTGCAGCCTTGCAAGCAGCACATGTTAACTGCCTCCTTAGTTCCTCAGTAGAAAATATTTCTGAAGTATACTAATGACTATCACTGATTTTTATGTTCCCTCAACCCACCACAGGAAGTAATCAGCTAAATCTTAATTCTGCAATTGATATTTTAAGAACTGTTTCTTCAATCAACAAAATTATTCTAAAATATGAAACTTAGCCCATTATATTGCACTCTCTCCCATACTTGAGGAAAAAAATAAAAGCTGCTTTCCTATGTACTAACATTTATACTAAATTGTGTAAACAAAAAATCTCAACCATTTTATTTTCAAAGGCCTGGACCGAACACCAACCACATCAGGAAGAAGAGCAGAAACCCCAATTTTAGGGAAGGAAGATATATTAGCTATTGAATTTGAATAATCATACTCTCCTTGTAGCCAGAAAAGTCTTTGCTTCTTCATTTTGGATGAATCAGTAATGTGTGCATAATGGGGAGAGGCTAAGGGAACTAAACTGGCAGAGACCATGTACCTTACAAGTCAACAGAAGTCTAACCAATAGCTTATAAAGAGCAGAAAAAATATAATATGATTCCATATGACTTCATTTAAAATTAATAATGCATCACATCCCTGTTTAAGACTATAACCTGAATATCAAATTTAGGAGTCCAGACTAATCACCATTAACGTGGCTCTCCACTGCACCAAACATACATTATCAAGAACAATTAAAAACCTTCACATTCTTTAATCTAAATTAACAAACCCCACAAAAAAAATTTCCAAATAAATAATTAAAAGGAATTTAAAAGTTGTAAAAATCTGTCAGAAATAAATTATGGATACCACCTTTATCACCTTCCCCTCATGAATTAGCTCAGACACTACCAGCAACAAAGTGATATTCAAGCCCTGATGAGAGACTGTTTCCTAGTCCATTGTCTCTCTGAAGATTTCCCCATTCCCAAATGGTTATTGCTGAGCAGGTGTGGCACAGTGAAAATGCAGCATTGGTTTTTTTGTTCATTAGGCAGTGTTCTACAAGGTACATGCAAGTCTGCTTCAGGCATAGGAACAGCAGCAGCTCCAGGCTCTGCTGTCCTCAATACTGGCTGTGAAGAAAAGACAGCAGTAGTAGTAGTAGCAGCTACATCAAACAAAGAAGCGTGCATGGCCATTTCGGTTCAGCTTAAGGATCTTCCCAAGGCGCTGTTTGGCAGTTGCCATTCCTTTCTTTGGACGCTTGCCTGGAAAATTGAAACCAATATCTCAGTTTGATTTTACCAAATCTGTTCTAAAAATAGAGAACCCTAAATGGAAAGCAGATTCTTGGACATACATGAAATCAAAAGTTACTTTTCCTACATTACAATAAGCACTATAATAAAGAATTTGATTATATACTTCCAGATTTTCCTAGTTTAAATGGGAAAACCTCTGAATTGTGCACTTTCCTCAGATTTGTACTCAAGAAAATAACACAACTAAAGAGATAATTAGGAAGACGTTACTTTTTAAAGCCTCATACTTGGAGTATTTCTACTCCGAAAAAGGAAGAACAAATGAGATACTTAAACTAGATATTATTTCACTGCTGCTAAATTTGTAGAGGCTCTCGACATTAAGTAGGGGAAGCTCAAATTGGGCATAACTCCATTAAAGCCTTCCCTTTTCACTATATAACTATTCCATGACAAAATCTGACAAGATGATGCTTGCTTATGTTAAATTTTTTTCTCAAAGTCTATGTCTGCACTTTCTGCCATTTCTGCTTCAAACAAGTTTATAAAGAAAAAGAGGGAGCCAGGTGACAAGAGGACAAAGAAAATGTTACCTTTTGTGGCCTGGTTGCTGATAGGGGGTGGATTTGATGCTGGCCTCTTGGTTGGGTGAAGGGGTACAGATAAGGACGTCTCACCGTATGGCCTGTCAGGGCTGAGACTGCCATCACTCAACCGACACTCCCCTTGGATCAAGGTGGAGTCCCGCGTGTACTTGCCATGTTGGAAGCTCAAGCCATTGCTGTGTGTAAAATTTCTATTCTCCTGAACCTTATGACTAGCTTCTGATGCACACATCTTCTTAATATATTTCTGAGATTTATTTGTATCCTGGAGCAGAAAGGGGGAAAAAGTCACATATGAGGACTTATAATTTCTGAATGGAAATGCTTTTTAATTCTTCTTATTGTACTACTGGACAAATTTGATATTTCTGCAAGAAAATACACTTCTAACAGGAATAAATCTTATCTGTTTTAACATTCTGTTCATTTCCATACTATATATGCCTGTTCAAAAACTTAAGGTATAACAATATGATATTTCTGCACAACTTTTTTCATACACAGTTATTGAAGACAGTAGAAGAGTGTTTAACTGTTGCCAATACAGATACAGGGAAATAAACAAAAATATATAACCAACTTTTTCCGCTTTAGCCACCACAAAGTAACTAAAGTGTTACCATAACGTCCTTGATATCACAGACAAACCCTAGCTATAATGAATATCACAACCAGTGAATTTTTAAAGTGGCAATTTGTCTTGAATATTCTGTAGCTGAAACCCAACCAATTCTAAATTAGAAACTATAAAACATAAGCTATACCATGTAATTACATGTTCCTGTAGAATAGTAAATTACCATGCAATTATGTTATCGTTAGTAAGTAGTAGCAGTATTCTTTAACTTAAAGTATTAGTAATATTTCCAGTGAATATAACAAAGGGATAAGATGGTCAGCATTTAAGAATCAGTAAACATTGAAAGGCTCGGAGAATTATCAATAGGATTTAGAGTCTTTCAATCTTTAGGCCTCTGCCTTGAATACAGCCCAGATTAAAAATGCAAACTACTGAATGCAGCCAATGTGAAATGAGTTGAGGTGCCTTAATTCAATTTCTAATGGGGAACTGTCCACATCTCAAAAACCTCTGTATAATTGACAACCTTGTTGGCAGTATGACTAGAGATGACAGACAAGAAGAGTGAAGAAAGAGGTGAAGTTTCCAAATAAAGTTTGACTGAGCAATATGGGAAAGCTAGAACTTACTCTCTCTGAAGTAAGATTCCATGGATATGGAACATCAGGTGCGGCCCGAGGCCAGCTGCGGCAGCTGGCGCCCCAGGCGAAAGGTGCAATCGGCACCCCCGCCTGCACGGCCGTGACAATCACGGGGTACCCCGGCATGTCATCATTGGGCGCCTGAGCCGGCAGCGCCCTAAGCAACTGCCTAGTTTGCCTAGGCTCACAGGCCGCCCCATGGATCATCAATCTAGAATCTATCACGAACAGAAAATTCACATCTTTTCAAAGATACTCAGTATCTTTATAGTAATTTTATAATCTACTTAGGTTTAGTAAAACATCCAGAAATGCAGAACAGCTCAGATAAAACATGATACAGATAGACATCAACTCCAAAGTTATCAATTACCAGACATGCAGGAAGGAGATACCTTCATCAGGTTTATGATTTTTGTTTTCTGTTGACAGCTGCATACTCCTTGTTCTATAACAAGGGTTAAACATATTGTCGTACCTGAGGAGTAACCCTGGAAGTTGCATTTAGCTGTCTTGCCCATACTGAAGACCCCAAGCCTCTTTCCTCTTCTTTCATGAGCTTACCTAAAAAGAAATGTAGCAAGCTGAAACCTTGAAATTCTTAATTGTAATTGAAAAACTTGAAACCTACAATTCAGATGTAAGAGAAAGAAAGTACATGTTGAACCTCTCTAGTCTGGCACCCGCGGGACCTAATTGGTGCCAAACCAGAGAATTGGCTGGACCATGGGAGATCTACATTAACTAGCAGCACTACCAACATTTCCACTTCTTACTAGGCTCTTAAAAGACATTTGGGGTAAATTACAGCTAAACAACAGCAAAGAACACTGAGAGCCAGGACAGGTGGCTGTAAACAAACTTTACAGGACTGTGGGAAACTTGGCCACACCCATGATAAGTAGACATCCAGCTAACTAAAACCATGCTGGACCAAAGACATTGCCAGACCAGAGAGATTCCACCTTTGTTGTGTAAGACTTCCTAAAAACAATTCTTTCATAATACAAAATGTCTGTTACTATGGTTTGCACACATCAGAAGTATCAGATTTCTCACTTCCCCATAGCTATTTGGCACATCATAGTAGCCCACATTTGTCGAATCTCCATATGAAAATCTGATAAACACTGCTATGTTGAAAGCACTGATGTTGAAAATAAATGCCCTGCCATAGTACTGTCAAAGTACCACCAAAATATGCGTCCTTAATATCTGTTTCTTGACTTTTCTGCATCCTTGTAAGAAAGTCCACAAAAGGTGCAAGACTTCAGCAACTCACATTCACCGTTTTTTGTTTTTGTTTTTTTTAAAGTACTGCTGGGAGTTGGTAGCCTCAACTGGAGTATACCATATCCAATTCTGAGTACCACATTCCAGGAAAAGTGAGGACAAACTAAATTAGGACTAACTAAACATTGTTGTGGCTACACAATTACTAAAATATATGATATCTAACATCCCTAGAGAAAACAAAATGTGGGCTGGGAGCAGAATACAAGGACTTAACTGGTATCAGGCTGGAGAATCACAGCCTTCTTATGAGTACAGTTTTATTCAAATAACCCTTTTTCACTTAGATAGTGTGTGATAGGATCTAGGAAATTGCAGGGTCAGTTTGAGAGGACCAAAAATCTGACCTTTAATAAAAACTAGAGCGCTGTTTTAAGAGCTTTGGGACCATTTTTTCCAGACCAGTTTCTGGTCTGTCATTTCTGGCATATGGATGGAGTAGATGTCATTGGAGTGCTATGCCTCCTTTTACAGCCATGCCCTAGAACAGGGGTGGCCAACCCGTTACAGCTGAAGAGCCAAAATAGCGGTGGATAAAGCGCAAAGAGCCAAGGGGGAAAAAGTTATTGAAGGGGGGGGAGAAAAGGGGCCCCAGCTGCAACCCTTTTGAGCAGAGCAGGCATTGCCCCTTTTAAGGTGGCCATTTTGAAGTCTGCACGGGATGCTGCGACTCCATCTCTCTCTCTTTCAGAAAGAAACACGCTGCCCCTTTCAGAGCCGTGAGTGCGGGAGCCGCAATTTTTTTCTTTGAAGAGCTGCGGGTTGGCCACCCCTGTCCTAGAATGCTCAAGAACAGATAAGGCACAAGCACAGAAGAATGTGAGTGAAATCCAATTGGCAATGCTAGTTACGTACTGCTTTCTGAACTAAACGTGGCTGTTGTATCCCACATCTGGGACCACACAGAAGTCACTCTAAGAAGAATCAGTGATATGACTCTGACGAATCATCATGGTAACATGTCTTTGGCTGAGACTTCATTCCACTTGTTCTAATTCTTGTATCACAGCCAGGCTGTGCTGATCTCACCTTTCTTTTTCACATGAATGGTTTAAAATAAAATGTCTCTCCCCATGATGGACTGTGGACTCCCTTTTAGACAAAGGCCAAATGGATTTCTTTCTTCCTTGGGAAACAATGCATGTCATTACAGTGGTAGTATCTATCATTCCTGGTGTATTTTCCTAAAACTCATAGGGTACGACTACACTACAGAGAAAATCGAAGCTGCCACTGTTCAAATTACAGGTCAAGTGAAGACATGCTAATTTGAACTGAGAGGGGCTCTCCAGTTGATGCTGGCAGTCCTGCTTCCACAAGGAGTAACGGAAGTCGAAGGGAGAAAGTGCTTCCTTTGACTTCCTGAAGTGCAGACAGCACCAAAACTGGAGTTAAGGTACTTGGACTTCAGCTACGCCATTAACATAACTGAAGTTGTGTATCTTAATTCAACCTTAACACGTAGTGTAGACACACCATCATAAACCTAATCAAAATTGTCTGAACTCTACTCACGTTACTTTTTTTTTTTTACCTCACCTGAAAGTAATAACCCCATAACCAGTTTACTAATGTAGGCCCCCAAATTGTGTCCGTGGTAAGTACTGTTGTATGTTTTTTCTTGAATGATAGGCCTGTATTTTGGAATATCTACTTTTTCCCCCAGAGTGATTGATGTCCAAAGAAGAATGGACAGGGTAAAGATCTGTAGCAATTGTGTTATCTTGTTTAGATAAGATTCAATGGAAGATCCAAACATCCCAAGGGAACTCACAAGGTGATATTCTGACTTCTGATTTCTGCTGAAACAGTCTGGCTGTGTCTAGACTGCATCCCCTTTTACGGAAAAGGGATGCAAATTAGACATATCGCAATTGAAAATGAAGCGAGCATTTAAATCCCCCCCTCCCCGCTTTATTAGCATAAAAATGGCTGCCGCTTTTTTCTGGCTCGGAGCTTTGCCAGAAGAAAGCGCCAGTCTAGACGCGGATCTTTTAGAAAATAAAGCCTTTTCCGAAAGATCCCTTATCCCCCTTAAAATGAGGGGTAAGGGATCTTTCGGAAAAGGCTTTATTTTCCGAAAGATCTGTGTCTAGACTCGCGCTATTTTCCCGGCAAAGCTCAGAGCCGGAAAAAAGCGGCAGCCATTTTTATGCTAATGAAGCGGGGAGGGATTCCCTACGGATGGGGGTTCCACGGCCACCACGCCCAAAAGGAAACGACGGGTGGTGGTGGTCGGGGACTCCCTTCTAAGAGGGACTGAGCCATCCCTCTGCTCAGGGAGGTGTGCTGCTTGCCGGGAGCTCGCATTCAGGATGTCACTGAGAGGCTTACCAAGCTGATCAAACCTTCAGATTGCTACCCCTTCCTGCTTCTCCACGTGGGAACTAATGATACGGACAAGAATGATCTTGAGCGTGTTACTGCAGATTACGTAGCGCTAGGAAGAAGGATCCACGAATTTGGAGCGCAAGTGGTATTCTCCTCCATCATCCCTGTTGAAGGGAAAGGATCGTCGAATTGAGGACGTAAATGCGTGGTTGCGCAGATGGTGTCACAGAGAGGGCTTTGGTTTCTTCGACCATGGGACTCTATTCCGGGCGCAAGGATTGTTAGGAAGAGATGGGATCCACCTAAAGAAGAGAGGAAGGAGCATCTTCGCGGGCAGGCTTGCAAACCTAGTGAGGAGGGCTTTAAACCAGGTTCGTCGGGGGACGGTGACCAAAACCCTGAGGGGAGTGGGAAAGTCGGATACCGGGAAGAAATGCAGAGAGGAAGGGGCAAGAAAGGAGGACCCATGTTTCGAATGGAGAAGATAGGACGATCAACTGGTTACCTGAAGTGTTTGTACACTAATGCGAGAAGCCTGGGCAACAAACAGGAAGAACTGGAGGCCATGGCCCAGACCAAGAAACATGATTTAATTGGGATAACAGAGACTTGGTGGGATGACTCGCATGACTGGAGCGCTGTCATGGAAGGGTATAGACTGTTCAGGAACAACAGGCAGGGGAGAAAAGGAGGAGGAGTTGCACTATATGTAAGAGCATTACGATTGCTCTGAACTCCAGTATAAAGAGGGAGAAAAACCTGTTGAGAGTCTATGGGTTAAGTTTAAAGGAGCAAACAACAACACTGATGTTGTGGTTTGTGTTTGCTACAGGCCACCAAATCAGGTGGATGAGGTAGATGAGGCTTTCTTCGGACAACTGAGCGAAGCTTCCAGATCGCAGGCCCTGGTTCTCGTGGGGGACTTTAATCACCCTGACATCTGCTGGGAAACCTATACGGCAGTACACAGGCAATCCAAGAAGTTTTTGGAGAATGTTGGGGATAACTTCTTGACACGGGTGCTGAAGGATCCGACCGGAGCCATGCGCAGCTTGACCTTCTGCTCACAAACAGGGAGGAACTAATAGGGGAAGTGGAGGTGGGTGACAACCTGGGAAGCAGTGATCATGAGATGGTAGATTTCAGGATCCTGATGAAAGGAAGAAAAGAGAGTAGTAAAATACACACCTTGGACTTCAAAAAAGCAGATTTTGACTCCCTCCGAGATATGATGGGCAGAATCCCCTGGGATGTTATCATGAAGGGGAAAGGAGTCCAGGACAGCTGGCAGTATTTTAAAGAAGCCTTATTGAAGGCACAGAAAGAAACCATCCCGACGCGTAGCAAGAGAGGCAAACATGGTAGGAGCCCGGACTGGCTTACAGGGGAAATCCTTGGTGAACTTAAGCACAAAAAGGAAGCTTACAAAGAGTGGAAACTTGGACAAATGACCAAGGAGGCGTTTAAAGGTATAGCTCGAGAATGCCGGGGGGTTATCAGGAAGGCGAAAGCACAAATGGAATTGCAACTGGCTAAGGATGTGAAAGATAACAAGAAAGGTTTCTACAGGCATGTTAACAAGAAGAAGGTGATCAGAGAGGGTGTGAGGCCCCTAATGGATGAAGGAGGTAACCTAGTGACAGATGATGTGGGGAAAGCTGAAGTACTCAATGCTTTCTTTGCCTCTGTATTCACGGACAAGGTCGGCTCCTGGACTTCTGCGCCAAGTGACGCAAGATGGGATGAAGATGGACAGCCCGTGGTGGGTAAAGAACAGGTTAGGAACTATTTAGAAAAGCTAAACGTACAGAAATCCATGGGTCCGGACTTAGTGCATCCGAGGGTAATGAGGGAGTTGGCAAATGTCATTGTGGAGCCTTTGGTTATTATCTTTGAAAAGTCGTGGAGATCGGGAGAAATCCCGGATGACTGGAAAAAGGCAAATGTAGTGCCCATCTTCAAAAAAGGGAAGAAGGATGATCCAGGGAACTATAGGCCGGTCAGTCTTACCTCGGTTCCTGGAAAAATCATGGAAGGGATCCTTAAGGAATCCATATTGAGGCACTTGGATGAGAGCAAAGTGATTAGGGATAGTCAGCATGGATTCACAAAGGGCAAGTCGTGCCTGACCAATCTGATTAGCTTCTATGATGAGGTAACTGGCTCGGTGGACATGGGGAAGTCAGTGGATGTTATATATCTTGACTTTAGCAAGGCTTTTGATACGGTCTCCCACAATATTCTTGCCAGCAAGTTAAGGATTGTGGATTGGATAAATGGACGGTAAGATGGATAGAAAGATGGCTAGAAGGCCGGGCCCAGCGGGTAGTGATCAATGGCTCGATGTCAGGATGGCGGTCGGTTTCTAGCGGAGTGCCCCAAGGTTCGGTTCTAGGACTGGTTTTGTTCAATATCTTTATTAATTATCTGGATGAGGGGATGGATTGCACCCTCAGCAAGTTTGCGGATGACACTAAGCTGGGGGGAGACGTAGATACGCTTAAGGGCAGAGATAGGGTACAGAATGACTTAGACAAATTGGAGGATTGGGCCACAAGAAATCTGATGAGGTTCAACAAGGACAAGTGTAGAGTCCTGCACTTGGGACAGAAGAATCCCAAGCATAGTTACAAGCTGGGGACCAACCGGTTAAGTAGTAGTTCTGCAGAAAAGGACCTGGGGGTTACAGTGGATGGGAAGCTAGATATGAGTCAACAGTGTGCGCTTGTAGCCAAGAAGGCTAATGGCATATTAGGTTGCATTAAGACGAGCATTGCCAGCAGATCCAGAGATGTCATCATTCCCCTTTATTCGGCTTTGGTGAGGCCGCATCTGGAGTATTGTGTCCAGTTCTGGGCCCCCCGCTACAAAAAAGATGTAGATGCATTGGAGAGGGTCCAGCGGAGGGCAACCAAAATGATTAGGGGGCTGGAGCATATGACTTATGAGGAGAGGCTGAGGGACTTGGGTCTGTTTAGTCTGCAGAAGCGAAGAGTGAGGGGGGATTTGATAGCAGCCTTCAACTTCCTGAAGGGAGGTTCCAAAGAGGATGGAGAGAGGCTGTTCTCAGCAGTGACAGATGGCAGAACAAGGAGCAATGGTCTCAAGTTGTGGTGGGAGAGGTCCAGGTTGGATATTAGGAAAAACTATTTCACTAGGAGGGTGGTGAAGCACTGGAATGGGTTACCTAGGGAAGTAGTGGAGTCTCCATCCCTAGAAGTGTTTAAGTCTCGGCTTGACAAAGCCCTGGCCGGGTTGATTTAGTTGGAATTGGTCCTGCCTAGAGCAGGGGGCTGGACTTGATGACCTTCTGAGGTCTCTTCCAGTTCTATGATTCTATGATTTGCTATTGCGATGTCTAATTTGCATCCCTTTTACGAAAAAGGGATGCAGTCTAGACACAGCCTCTAAGTATAGATGTAATCTTTGACTGTGTTCCCTGCATAATAAATTCTCTCTTTTTGTAACTATCTGGACACCTAGGTGAGTGATGATCTTTCTGGCTGAAACTATTTCTTGTTTATCAGAAGTCATATTTTTAATAACTGAACTGTGGTGTTACTGTACTCTCTGGTTTAGTCTTCCAATAAACAGTTTAAGAAAGGATAGTATGGATTCTCTTGGCAAAGAGCTGCTAATGTTGATCACTAAGACATCTGCAAAGTTTATGAGACAGGTCAATAATCTCAAGAATTTGTAATGTAAATACAAATTGTTATGAGAAAAATGGAGAAATTCCATGTGGAGGTTTAGAATAATCATGTGTTTCTTTTAGGTTTACTGAGAATTTGAAGACATTATAGTCTTCAAAAAGTCTCCCCATGAAATTTAAGTTGCCTTGGTACCCTGGTCCAGTATCAGCACAGATTCCTTGCAACCTACTCAGCCCGACCACAAAAAGTGGAGAAATCTCTAGTTCCTAGCTCTGCTGAAATAGATGCTTCTAATATGGCTTTGATACTAAATTTCTTCTTTGGGCATTATTTTTTAAAACTTCTGATGCTATCTTAAATTCTATTAAATATCCATTTCTATATTATGTGTAGAACTCATTTCTCTAGCATAGTTCATTTGTAATGGATAAAACTTTTAGCATTACCCAATGAGCTGCACTCA
The DNA here is from genome assembly GCF_049634645.1 of Pelodiscus sinensis. Lineage (NCBI taxonomy): Eukaryota > Metazoa > Chordata > Testudines > Trionychidae > Pelodiscus > Pelodiscus sinensis. The sequence goes on from NC_134711.1 coordinate 101,675,191, forward strand.
TGTAGAGAGGCCACATTTAGTCAGAGTGTACTTGTGTGTATGGAAATAGGCTTGGATAGGGCATTTTTCCTCTTAACATACCTTCTACTCCAACTCTGCAGGACCTTCTCCTTTTTTAAACTCTTTTTGTAGTTATCTGAACACTGTGGACTACAAAATGACTTCCCAATTCCCACAATAGACTGATTTTTTCTTTTGCATTTCAAAGGTAAAAGTTTCCTTTATCAGCTGCTTCAGCTATAGCATTTTCTAAGATTTACTAAGATGATTTCCATATAAGAATAAGGATGCTGCCATTAACTGTCTAGTCTCCACATCTTTATTCCTGGAACAAATCTAGATGTGCTTTTTATAGAAACTGTATGAGATGCAATCAAACAGATTGAGAATCTAAGGTTTATCTATTGAGGCACATGCCATGAAAGCAGAAGCTAGAGAGCGCTTGTGAACTACTGCTTCCTGCCCGCCTCCCACTCCCGCTCTCCCCCCCCCCCCCCCGAAGGAATTGTAGCTTTCTGTTCATCCGTATCCATGTAACTCTTGTAAAGCCAAAAGATTCTAAAGAAACTTTTATGTTGATGGCTAAGGCCTCATTAAAGCTAGTCTCCTGAACAGATTTTGCCTGGTTTATAGAGGTGTGGAGCCTCCTTTTGTCTTACTGACTTCTTGAAAGTATGCCAGACTTATTTAGGAACTTGACTATAGATCTAGGAACCTAATTTTAGGCATTTATTTTTTGAAATCTTAGCCCTAGTATAACATAACATGGTAATGACAGTTAATATAAGAACTTACCACATTCTGTTTTATGACTCTGGGATGGCTGCCTGTCCTTATGCCGACTTCTGGGGTAACTTTTGTGTTCCTGATGAGAGGTTCTTTTAACTGTGCAGTCTGTGCTTTGTGTATGACCTGGTAAACATGTGGTATAGTGCAATCCTGCCATAGAAAGCATGCCCTGAATAGCTTCTTCTTCTGTACTTGTCGAGGTAGGACATTCCCTAGAAAAAAAGATTAGAGAATACAGAGGGAATTTTAATTTCACCATTAATTTCATCATCATTAATTTAATTTTAATTTAATGGAGATTTTTATATTCATATTAAACAAAGACTTACGAATATGTTTGTCTAGAAGTTCTTATTAAAGATGTCAGTGGTTAACCAATTAATTAATTAATAAGCATCACCCTTTCTGGTGATACTTACAGTTAATAGTTAACCAGAGCGCCAGCCTGGCCAGAACAACCCGCCGCATCAGCGTACCATACCATGGGCTGGAGCAGCCCCCTATTCCCTTCACCCACCCATTTAAGCAGTTAATTGGATAAATGTAACTTCAACCTGTTAACTGACTAAATGGGATTTTACATTATTAGTTCTTATCAATTTATGAAAACGGAACTCTAACATCATTTGTCTCACCCTTTACTTGGAGTTTCATTTTTTGATGGCTTCTGGGTAGTTTGACAGAGGTCCCTTATTTTAGATTCCTCATTGAAATTTGATGTTACCTCCTGTTTCTCTTCATCACCTGAGCATTCTGACTCCTCTGTAGAGGAATTCTTTTGCTAGAACAACAGCAAATAGTATATAAGATGGTTATTGTCAATTCTAAAGATACATTTGCTATTCTAAGAATCTTTCGGCTAATTCATTTTTTTCAGAAAATTATAGCACACAGAATGCCGTAACAATGAACACACCCAGAGGTCTAATATATTTTAGAAAATTTGTTCAAAAGGTTAAAAGTGTGCTTCAGTGAAATACAACTAACAACCTCTAAGAACCCAAGTTATCTAACAAAAGCTTTATATTTTTTAAACTTCAAAAATTAAAATCTGAAAACAGGCATTTAAAGAATCCACCCAGTTTGTCTGTGAGATGATCCATCACTTACTTATGCCCCTTTGGTTCTATAATGGAAATGTGTATCTGGATGTACATTGTTGAAATTTATATATAGCTTATTGAGTATAAAACAAAAAAGATGCAACACAATTCTGAATCAGTCTCAATGTAATACTACAAGAAGTCTTTACAGGGGAGCACTATGCTTACAAAAGCAGTTGAGGGAATGAGAGGTACCTTTATTCAACCTGCTTTACAAAAAGTGTATAGTCAAATCTTATATCCCTATTCCTGAGCTTTGGCATCAAAACAAAGCAGCTAAGCTTAAGTCTTTTCCACAGACTTAGTTTCTTCTGGGTGTCCTTCCTTAGAACTGCTCACAATATATTCCAGATCCTCCCTACAATCACCTCATCTCTATTTTTTAATCAGTTTGATGTAACAAATCATCTGTCCCAAGCTACACAACAGTTTCCCAGCAAAACCAACCCCTAGAATAGGGTGTTTTGGCCAAACATTGCAAGCCTGTGACCTACCTCACTCACTAGAGCTCATAGCACGTGTACTTCAGTTTCCTTGGTATCATACATAAACTTCTTTGTGGTTCAACCCTCAAAAATCCTTGCTCAAGAAACTGCATCTTATGGTGACTTCAATATTGGAGTTGACACAAGAAGTAGGTAGATGAGCAAATTTGGGACAGTTTGTAATTTTAGAGATATTGGCCCAATCTGTACATGAATGAATTTCTTAACTGACCATTTTGTACATGTACCCCGAGATTTAAAAGCATGAATATAAATAAAATACTATTTTGATGTTCACTGACCAACTACTATTTTCTTCTCTATCATTTACCTGAGTAGTGCAATCAGGCTCAGATTCTTCTGAATCGGAAATATCAGAATATTCTGAAGATCCATTCCTGAGTTCTGATTTCACACTTTCAAAGAACACTGGAAAAAAGGACAGAATTAATTATTTAATCTATCATTTCACATTTGTCTTCAGCAATAACCACACTATTCATTTTTCAACATTTAGCTTCAAAAGCTCCACTGACTGTCCAAAAAAAACCCAAAAAACAAAAAAACAAATCAACCTATAAAATCTAATGTTATGCTATTGAGAGAAGCTGCTTTCCTTTTTAGAGAAATCTCTCTCTAGATTCCTTTACCCCAAATCACTGATGTGTAGTCTAAGTCTTAACTACATCTAACAGTTTGTGTCTTGGAATTTCCCTGTTGTTTCTAATTATAAATTTCATACATGAAGGCTAATCAAGAATCTCAAAGACACTACTGCCATGAGATATTTTTAATGGTCTGAAGAGATGAACACACACTATTTAGGTTAATCAAGATTTAAGAATTTCAGTCCTAACAACCTGGGTGGATGGGCAAATGAATTCTGAAGTTGACAATAGTGAAGTAACGCACACGGTGGCAGCAGAATATAAACCTTATAAGGTCCTAACTATCAACTCAGGAAAGGGACCTAGCTAACACTGGAGACAGCTGCCAATGTGCAACTTCTGTGAAAAACAACAAAGTGTTAGGATAAGGCAGGGGTGGGGAACCTAAGGCCCAGGGGCCAAACTCAGCCCCTGGATTGTCTGGATCTGGCCTCTTAGGCTTAAGGCCTCCCCCAGCATTGGGGAGCCCACGTTGGCATCCCAGCCCCTGCCACATCCCTGCAGCCCCAGAGCCCAGTCTGATTTATCTGTGTCAATGGCTTCCAACCCTGCGATAAGGCATGATGGAGAACATTAGGGAAATTAAAATGCCATTACATATCATTTAAATGGTAAAGCCTCATCCACTACGTATTACTGGTCAGTCAATTTCTAAAGGAATACTGAAGAATTAAAGGGAATTCAGAGAATAGCAAGAACATCTGAGGTATGGAAAAACTCATGTGTCAAACTGTCCACCTTAGAAAAAAGACAAAAAGGAGTCTGATAAATATACATAAAACAACAAATGGCTTAGAGAAAGTACTGAGAAAATAGAAGTGCCTGATCTGTCTTGTAACACAAGAATGAGAGAGAGTACACTTGATAACATGTAGCAAATCTGATGAAAAGAAATATTTATATCACATAATGTGTACTTGGACTAGGGATGTGAACAGGTTCATCAGTTAATTCTCATGCTTACATGCATCCCTCCCGCCCTCCACCTCCAATGCTGCTGCCTCTGTTACAGGCAGCAGCTTACGGGGGGGGGGGGGGGAGGGGCGGCTGCTCACCTTCCCTCTCCCCCAGTGTGTACCCATTTACAAAAATCAAATGCATTTTAACATCCCTAACTTGGGCTATAAAATGCATTGCTCCTGGAAACTACTGACGATTCAGAGACATTTGGGTAACAAAAATATCAAGAATTATCATACTTAATGCTAGCAAAAATTTTAAAAGGAATATTATCTCTCATGCTTTAGGGCAGGGGTTCCCAAACGTTTTGACACAGGGACCAGTAAATCCATTCACGAACTTTTGGAGGACTGGTAATGTTCATTTGCATATTTGCATATTCATTAATCAAATGATGAATATTCAAATAAGTTGTTTCTGGTCCTCTCAAAGCCCCCAGTGCCAGCTTTAGCAAAGCTTTTGATATGGTCGCCCACAATATTCTTGCAAGTTAAGGAATATGTATTGGATAAATGGACTGTAAGAGACAGAAAGCTGGTTAGACCAGGGTTTCCCAAGCTTTTTACTTTAGTTGGAACCCCTTTTTTCCAATACTGCTTTTTGCAGCCCAAAAATATACACATATAAAAAACAAACTGAGAAAATACCAGACATATAACATGTCTGGTATTTTCTCATTAGGTAAGTTGTATTATTACTAGATGTATCAGTTTGTAAGTTTCGAATTGCCTGGCTGGTAAATGTGTTCATGCTGCATGAGTGTGTCTACCAGCCAGCCAGTTCGCAACTACTCGAGGGAGGGGTTGGGGGGGGGGGGGGAAATAGAATCCCCAGGCCGGACTAAATCATGCTTTGTGCTTTGCGGGGGGGGGGGGAGGGGGGAGAAATATAGGGGCAGCATCCCAAGATCTACATATGGCCGGGTCAGTCCCACTCCCCGCAGGCCAATTCATTCCTCCCCCCTGCTCCCCCCGCTGTGCCTCTGGCCATCCCCACTTCCCCCAAACCCCTCCCAGGCAGCTGGGTCCCCCCCGCTTCTCCTCCCAATCTCCCTTGGCCAGCCCCGCTGCCCGCATCCAGCCCTCCTTTCAGCAGCCGCTTCTTTTCCCCCACCCCCTATCTTCCCCGGCCAGCTCCCTGCCCCCAATCTCGCACCCCCCAGCAGCCCTGTTTCCACCAGCCCCCCAATCTCCCCAGCCTGCCCCAAGTCCCCCATCCAGTGCTGCTTCCAGTGGCCAGCTCTCCCCTCCTCCTCCTCACCCCAGAATCCCCTGGCACCTGCACCTTCCCTGAGCCCTGCACCCTCCTGGTGCCTCCCCCTTTCCTTACTGCCTCTGCCCCCTTTGCCCTCTTTCCCTGATACCCACCCACTCAGCACTCTCTACCCCATCCCCCTCCTGCCCCTCTCCTAGCACCTCCTCCTCCAGCCCCCCATGCCCTTCCACTCTCCTCTCCTCCCCCAGCATCACCCTGTCCCCTGTCCCACTGACACCTCTCCTCCTACCCTTTTCCTCATTGTCTGCACTTGGCCCCCTGGCATTTGTGTCTCTCTCCTGCACCCTGTCCCTTGGTGCCTTCCCCTCCCAAACCCCTTCTCTCCTTCCACTCCTCCCCCTCCGCGCAAGCCCACCGCCGCCGCCGCCTCCCCCAAGCCTGTTCCTTTCCTTCTGCCTTCCACATTGCGGGGCCGGAGGCCGCCAGAGCCAGTGTGGCCCTGCCACGTGCCTCCAAAGACTTTTAAAATCCCGGGCCGTGATGTCACGTCACACCCGGGCGTCCTCCCCGCCCACGTGCAACGCCACACATGGGCGGCAGCAGCAGGCGGTGAGGAGGAGCCGCGCACAGCAGGGATGCTTAGGGGGCGGGGTGGAAGGACACACGGGGAGACCCGCATCCGCACCAGGCAGAGCCGGGGGAGAGACCCAGCTCCACATACCGGTACAGCAGGGCCCCCGGCTCTGTAACTCGCCGGCACTTCCGGGTTCGGGGGTGCGGGGCCCGAATCGGCCTAAGGCTGGCCCTGCCAGCAGCCACCAGGCATGCTGAGGCCCAGTATTTTTTTCCCCACGGCCTGGCCCATAGTTTGGGAAACGCTGCTTTAGAGCTTAACCAGTCTTGAACTATGAGACCTAATGTGTGCAACATCAGCAGCCAGATTGCACCAGGCAGTTTTACAGCTTGTTTTTCCAGGGCAGTGCAAAACCGCTAGAATGTACATCCCAATATCCTTCTCCCTCTTGTCTTTCAAGTTCCCCTGCCTGTTGCAACTTCCTACATTCCTCTGCATACATTCCAAATTACCTCTTATCACCTCACTTCTACATTCCTCAAAGATCTGCCCCAGTTTTCCCCTCCCTTACACTATCTACATATATACCCTTCTTTCCACCCAGCCACACACACTATCCATCAAGCAAATCTGGTGCAAGGGATAGCTTTTGAAAACATATTTAAGGTTTTTTTTAAACCTTTTATAACTGAAATGTTACCAAGCAGCAGAAACTGGTGCATGACATCTTCAGAGAACCTCTCAAAGAACTACCCTCTTTCAGAATTACTCCCATCACCTTCTGTGAAAATGATGCCTTATATCCCCATGGAAGATGATGGCTCTTTATGTTGTCAATGGGGCAGAAGGGAACACTCTGAGGCACAAATTAATGAGATAGTGGACAATCTTTGCCAAGGACAAACTGTGCCCTTGGCCCCATTGAAAGCAATGGAAAACGGCAGCTCTTTTAAAAGAGGGCAATTTCTTCATGGAAATCTCTGCATGAAACTATTCTTTAGCCTTCACATATAATTTTAGATATGAAGAAAAATGGCAAAACTGACTATAACCCTTTCATTCAACAACAGTCTATGCACAAAATCTGAGTTTTAATTATAAAGGAAGTTAAAAAAAAACTCTGCTGTTCAATTAAGATCACTAGTGATCATGTCTGACACCAAGTACTAAAAAAACCCCTTAAATAAATAGTCTAGCAGCACCTTAAAAACTAACAACACACACAGATGGTATCATGAGCTTTTATGGGTACAACCCACTTCTTCAGATGAATGGAGTATAAAAGTCCAGTTCCAAAATAAAAAGAAGATGGAGTGGGTGAGAAATAGTGAATTAGAGTGTTCATGTTACATGAACCTGATAGAGAAGGTGCTAAGACCAAGAACTAAGTCTCTCAAAGGACCCATTTTAAAATTAATTTACACTCCAAACATTTACCATATTTACTTGAAAATTCTCAGAACATTTATTCTTTCCTCAGAATAAGTGCTGTTGAATTCCCTCTAAATGAAAAGCTAAATTCAACCTTAACTGACAGCAGCACCAGTTTCTGGTCCATAATTATCTATATACACACAAATAGACAAATATACCGAGAGCAAGAGTCTTATTCTAGTTGGTAGTTCATCAGCAAATATGTTGCTGTTCGAAATGAAGGTCCTTCAACTCCTAGAATTACTACCTCTAGCCTGTAGCTTTTCTCCACCTTTTGCTCATGGCAAAACTTCAGTCAAAGTTCCACAGATAAGTTTCACAAGTGGACTTTGTTCTGGTCATAAAAAGGTGCTGAATTGTTCAGTGCAAGCAAACAAAAGCTTACTTACTGTTCAGTGGTTTCTGGGCATCTGCAGTCCCTTGTTCTTCCAACTCTGAACTCTGGTCTTCCATCTTAATAGTCTTTGTCATTTTTGACCTCGTCCTGTCATCCTCATCCTCACTATCTGCCGTGTAAAGACTTCGATCTGTAAATGGTCGTCGCTCATCTCTAGCTCAGAAGATATTGAAATGTTAAAGTTATTTGCTGATTTGCAGATTATGTATAGAGCTACATCAAATTGTTTCCATTCTTTATTATTTGCAATACTTTTAGAGGCAAGAATATCAGGCTTATACTATCTGCCCTTTTTTTCTGCTTTTACCAAACATTTTCCTGCTGCATTCCATCTGCAGCAACAGCCACAGAAAAGATACTTCTTTGTGTATCTTAATCTTCCTTAAATGTGCTCTCACAATTATGAGTCCATTCATGTTCCTCCTGGAACCTGGATGCTGAACAGGTTAAATTTGATCTTATGATATTTTTATGAGAATTACTTGTTTGGAGGGTGTTTGCCCCTCTGTAACAAATCTGTAGATTTAAAAATATTCACAATTTGAAGTTTGATCAAATAACTGAATGTAATGCTATCTAACTGAACAGGCAAGACCCCTCCTTTTCCCCTCCCCGCCATGCAAGGGCTCCTTTGCTCCTCAAGAGGAATAGAAAGCACAGAGGTGCTAGTGGGTCCTTCTCTACTCTGATTCTAGCATGAAGCCTTGTCATAGGTTTGTAGAAGGAAAGATATCGGTTACAAAATGAGAATGTGCCCATCCAAAATGTCTGGGAACAAGTGATTCATAAGCAACTTTTTATACCTAATTATTCTTCCATTTGAAAGTAGAAGGCGTAGATCATTGTCCTTTGTTCTCCATTCAGGTACCGTAGAAGATGGCTGAAAGGGCTTGTTAAATCTTCCTTTCATTTTAGAGTTTGCTGTGTCCTAAAAAATCCAAAGCAGGACTGTTAATTATTTCTTCAAATGACAAGAATTTACACATATTTCTTCTCAGCAATCCACAACAGCATTTCTCCCCAAAAGATCAAAGGAATATTTCAGACAGACAGCAGAGGAAAGCTTAAGCTAGCTATCAATGGCTGGAGTGGTTGGGATAGAACAGTTTTGGATAAAGGTAATACAAAGTTGCTGAGTTCATTCCATCACCTGTGAATTTTTTCTGCTTATTGTGACCACCCTCCATTGTGGTCACAACAAACATTCTTCTAGACAAGTACATTGAAAATTACTCCCTCTAAAGAAGTTATCCTCCTCCTTGAATCATAGGAACAGCAACAAGGTGATGGAAACCAAAGGCCAAACAGGGAACTGGTATTGCAAATACTACCTAGCCCACAGCAACAATCAGGTCTAGGCACCCAAGAGGAGGAAAGAAGGCTTAAACTCAACAAACTAAACAGTGAATTCAAATGATTTACATACTATGTTATATTACTGTAAGAGTTTACTGAGTGAGATCTTTTAAGAAAACTTGTAATGTACTGAACTTAATAGTCATTATGTCCTAAATATAGAGGTTATGGTTATAAAGACAGGGGTATGTGTATACACATTCACGTGTGTGTAAAGTCTTAACTAACTGTGGTGCAACTTCAGCAATGCAGTGAAGCAACCAGGCAGAGGGGCTACCTCCCCAAAGAGATTACCTTGAATTCAAGCACCTAGCAACTGCCCAGTCCAGGTAAAAATGAAGAATCAGAGAAAATGAGAACAGTTTCAACACAAAAAGAAAATCTCCGTCTTTGGAAACTAAAAGGAGGGAATTTCCCACATTTTGAGTATCTATATAATACCTCAATTAAAAACGTCTCCAAACTCTTAAAATGAAACAAGTTTGATTTAAAGATCATCCAGAACTTGGGGGAAGACTGTTCATCAACACTGGATCCCTCCTATAACTAGGATCCATGATGGGAAATTTTAAGGAAATAAAATCTCTTTTCTAGTTAGTTTCTATCTAATATGAAAGTGTAAAGCTTGAAGGTGCATCTCTATCTTGTATTTGAATTGCATATGTTTGCTTTTCATTACTTTTCCAACTATGAATCTGTGTTTTTTCTATTAAATAAATGTTTTATTAATTTGTACCCTAAGCAACTCTCTAGTGTGCAAATGATGTGAAGCACGTCTATACCATAATTAACTGATAATTTGGGTCTCGCTTAATTTCCTTGGGTGTGACAATCAGAGGGGAATGGTTCAAGTATCTGATAACTCAACTTGGAGAAAAATTTATTTGGGGAAACTTGGAACTGGTAGGGTTGCTAATGTCACCTAACAAAGAGTACTCTGCCTTTCACCAGCCGAGGTGAACAATCAGCATAAAACCCCCAAAGTTACAGGCCAGGGAATGACAGAACTCCAAATCATATCCAATAGCTAGTATCTGCCCATAATCCCACAATTCCTAGTAACTTGCCCATAAACTAAACTTTCTTCCTAACTTCAAGGATGGCTAATCCTCTGACTCAGGAGAATTTACAGATGAAAAACTGCCCTCAACCACATACATGCAAAATATTTTGAATCTTTCTAGGCTAATTGTCAATTACATCTTGTAGCAACGACTTTCACAAGCTTATTATATTATTAGTAAAAATGAAGTTTAACTTGTTACCTTTTAATTTAATAGAATGTCTCTTGATCTTGTATTATGAGAAAAAGGCAAGTAAGAGCATTTAATTCACTTTTCTTTATGACACTCATGGTCTTGCATACTTCTAACATACTCTCTCAACCTCTCTAGTCTGAACTAAATATTCCCAATATTTTTACTGGGTTAGGTGGCCTTTCAAGCCATAATTATTTTTATTCTTTAAATCGCCTATGTTTTGCTATATCCTTTTTGAGATAGGATGACAGATATCAATACAATAGTTCAAGTAACAGGTACTTAATGTATAAAGTGTCATTATAATATATTTTTAATCCAATATCTTATGCGGTTTTTCACATCTTAATACAAGGCTTAAACTTTTTATACATTCTAATTTCTGCCTTTTATGTCCATGAAATGTAATACTTGCCTCCTCCCAGGGAGACATCTCCAGCCTTTTGAGTACCTCCCTTGTGTGAAGCTCCAGAATATCCAGATTAGAAGGAACTTTGGTTGCATGATCTCGCAGTTTCCTCACTTTTCTTCTTGAATGGGGAGGAGAGGTTGCTTCGTGTGAGGATCGTGAAACTGGGCAAATACCAAGAATTCCCTGAGTTTTAACTGGTTTGCTGTTCTCCTCCTTTAAGTGAAAACAAGTATTTTCAGTAGGGTCTGTCAAGAGCAAGCGCACACATTTAAACTGTTTCCCATTTACATAAATGAATGAAAATTAATCATAAAAAGACAAACAAAAGGTCTTTGGAGGAGATACTCTGTAAAGTGAGACCTCTCTTCTAATTTGGGCCCATAGGTTTTATCACAATATAACCACCATCACTAAATACATCTGTAAGAGCAGCAAGTTGGTAACAGCGGTAAAAATGTTACATAGGGATGAACAGAAAAATCATGCTATTTTTTCCTATGTGTCCATGATCCAACCCAATCCTCCCACAATAGTATTCTTTAAATGCTATTTCCATGACTTCACATATCATTTCTTCTAAATCCAGTGACTTATTTATTGTCACTGTGAAATTTTATAAAAATTGTCACGTCATGTCTGCTGCCCTAACCATTGTTTACACTAAGGAAGTACAGGGCATATAAACACTATACTCAGCAGACCTCTACGCTCTTCAGTTTCCAGCACTGCTCTTACCATATTATTTCAAATAAAGTAGGGATCCAAATCATTGAAGGACTGTTAAGTAGTAAAGAGCACAATATGCCCAACGCAAAATAAAGAGAAGGAAAAATGAAGGAAAGAGAAAAAAGATGATACAGCAGACAAAAGAGCAGAATATGTTAAAAAGAAAAAGGACATACAAGGGGGAAAGGAAGGAGATAGAAACATTAAGATCTTGGAAAATACAGGACTCTCAAATGTACAACAGAACAATAGCATAATCAAAATATATATAAAATATTTAAAACCTCTGTTTTTGCTTACTTTTGAAGCGATTTTAAGTTTTCTAATTTTAGACTAAGGAATCTCCAGTTAGAAACCTCCAAAATTTTTCACCTGGCCTTCTACTTTCAAATCACAGGATACTTAGAGCATTTCTATGCTGCAGGTCAAAAGTCAAATTAAGATACGCAATTTCAGCTGACAATTGTATAGCTAAAGTCGAAATAGATTAATTCGGCTTTTGGTGAGGTCTACACAGCAGGAAGTCGAAGGAAGAACACTCTTCATTCAATTTCCCTTACTCCTTGTGAAATGAGGTTTGCAGAAGTCAGAATGAGTCATCCTCCATCTCGACATTATTTCAAAATAATGGCTTGCTGTGTAGACACACATTGTGTTATTTCGAAAAAACGTCAGTTATTCTGAAATAACACTGCTGTGTTGACATACCCTCAGAGAGTGACACTGCTGAAAACTGATCATAAAGTGCAACTACTGTAAACCCTGAAGGCCCAGAGTGACTAATTACCCTTTCTGCAAATATGTCAGCTTTTAAAATAATTTGAGGACGTAAGAGAAACTTGCGTGCAGATAAGTAATGTTTTCTGGTCTTACCTCTACAGAGCGAATCACCTTAGAGAGTTCTTTAATGAGATGCCCAGGCCTAACATTGTCTGGAATTTCAAAGGCATGTTCGGTTACAAGCTGTATATGAAGAGTGGAAAAAGATAAAATAAGATAAAAAATCAATAAAGTACTATAACGTAGATCAAACTATGGAAAGTCTAGACCAAAGAAAACCTATTCAATTAACCCAGAGTACTTACTAAAACTAGAGTACATTGTCAGTATGAATCAATATACAGTAAAAGCTATAGAGAAAAGTAAGAGAGAAATAGCTGTGTTAGTCTGATCTAGGTAAAACAAAACAAAAAAGTCATGTAGCACTTTAAAGACCAACAAGATGGTTTATTAGGTGATGAGCTTTCGTGGGGCAGACCCACTTCTTCAGATTGTGAAAGTGCATATTCTGTACTCTACTCTTACGCAAAAGAGGCAGAAGACAAGAAAGCAAGCAGAACTCAAGGATTTATTCAAAAGAACAGCTTCCAGGGTGTGTCATTAGGCTGAATCTGTAATGATCTAATCTCCAACATCTACATATGTTGATAGTGATGACCCTGAGGCAATCTAAGATCCTGAAGTGCCTTCTGAATCAGATTAAATTATGTTCAGTATAATTTTAGTGATAAGTTACTTTTAGCACTGCCTTTAGTGATACCTAGCATTATAAGGACCTATTATATAGAAAAGTTCACCTGTATACACCTAACTGCTTCAAGAAACCAACCACTCTGATGCAGTACTCTTACAGGACGGATGAGTACCTGTATGCTATTTTATTTATTTATATTTTATTCTAATTCTTTGGAAATTACACTTAAACAACAAATAGTCTAGTAGCACCTTAAAGACTATCAAAACATGTAGATGGTATCATGAGCTTTCGTGGGCGCAACCCACTTCCTCAGATGAAGTCATACTGACCATTTATTTAACTGACTACTTGTACTGGGAATAGCTTCTCTTTCTCCTTTGAGCATGGTCAGTATGGAACCCTACTTTGTGAGGCGATTAGTAGTAATAATGTTAAAGCAAGTGGGGTCTGAACAGAATTCAGTTACGTAAAGGTCACAATCTGAATTAGGCCTCAGACATAGAAGCTAAATCTAAAGCAACGCTGAGTAAATGCACAAATTTATCTCCAGGTGGCATCCCTGTGTATTTCAGTGACAGAGCCTGTTTTAAATATAGCAGATTATGATCCAAGGCCTTACCTACTGAAAAGCCTGTAAGCCCCAGTGTATGTTCAGTTTAATCCGTTTAGACAATATCTGAACATAGATGGGCTTCCCCCATAGATTTCTCCTCACTCAGTATAAGTAGTCTAACTGACCTACACTAAGGCTTATTTCTAGTTAGAGAATTGAGAATTTGCTTAACATCTGAACTGTATAACCTAACTTTTTCCAAGAGTCAATTAGGGAGAAAGCACAGGTATACAGAATTACTGGGATGAAATCAGAGACCACCTTAGTTGAGAAGGAATGCCTTCTTTCCTTACAAAACATTCTGCATGGAACATGCACCAATTTTATATTTCTAACACCATTCTAAGAACCTAGTTTTCTTTTGATAGTTGGAAAGAGCAGGCTTCTCCTTTAACTGATGATGTAGTACACACCAATATTTAATACAGCTTTAATGCCATAGTTACCACTGACTGTATGGAAAAATATTAAATTGACTGTGGTGAGATTACTTTGAGCAAGCAGTGCACATTGGGGCTACTCATTCCTTCCACCCCTTTCCTCCCAGGTGATTTGAAAGTGGAGTGGCCCCAACTGCCCTTCATTTCCTAATTTTATTTATTTACCAGAGTCCTTGTCTACATTAGAAAGCATTTGCTGGTGTAGCTAAATCAGCACACAGAGTTGCTGATATAGTTTATACCAGGGGTGTCCAAACTTTTTTCAAAGAGGGCCAGATTTGATGAAGTGAACATGCGTGAGGGCCGACCATTTTGCCTGACATTCTTTGAACCATTAAAATTAAATGCAAATTAACTATTTTATGCAAAGTTTATTGCAAACGGCAAACGACATAACACCAACTATACATGTTGTGTCCAAATATATTTATAACTGATTTAGACCAACTGACATTAACTGAGATTTTACAATGTATTCATCTCAATACATATGGATTCGTTGGGGGCCATAAAAGATAGATATTGCCAAATTACCTGTGGGGCCGTATTAAACCAGAACACGGGCCGCAATTGGCCCGTGGGCCGGACTTTGGACATGCCTGGTTTATACAAATTACCTCAACACTATGGCAGCAAAAAGGCTCCTTTGCCAGCTGCATCTACCAGGCAAAGGTGTGATTCATTTCACACTCCTAACCAACAAATCTAAGTCAGCAGAATGTAAACGCAGAACCAGACCTGGGACTCTAAAGAAGAGGAAAAGGTATTAATATGCAGAGGCAATATCTGAGAAACAACAGTTATTGGAAGTAACTTCTTTCTTCTTTGAAAAGCCTCTATATATTCCTATTTATGGGAGTTTAGCAAGCAGTTCAATCCTTCTAGAAAAGTGAGCAGAGGAATTCTAAGTAAACAAAAGCAGCAAATCTACATAAAAAAGCATCACACTAGAGGAAATATTCTTGAGAACAGGTAAATGAACACATCCAACCTGTGGTAATCACAACACAAACAAATATATAGATCCAAATAAAACCAGATTCTTGTGGAGCAGCCATGAAGATAGAGCAACTGTGTTATGCCATTCTAGTGGTACACAGAGAGAGACTTTCAAAAGCTAGGGTATTGCAGGGTGAATCAAGACCATTGCCTGAGCACAAGGATGGAAGCTGAAATCACAACCCAGGCAGCTCAGCAAACTTGCAACATGTTTCTGAACGCTTGAGGTGTAACACTTAGAAATGTTAAAAAGTAGAGGTATGCAAATCACGTAACTTCAGAAAAAAAAACTCATCAAGTGCATCAGCTACCTTGAAGTCAGAGCATCAACCTGACAGGATTCAACATCAGGTAGAAATTCTTACTCCAACATTGAGACAAAGAACCTGTAATCAGGAAAGTGGTTCTACCATCAGACCTAGAAAGTCTGAATCAAATCTCCAAGAGCTAGTTACAGCCATGACAACATCCTTGCTATGTCTTAGCCTGCTGACAGATTTTCGGAACCAATGCAATCAGAGGGAGTGCATGGTTATTATAATAGGAATATTCTAGACACAGCACAATCTGAATTCTGGCCAGGACACTGAACTGAAACTTTAGTAGCCTTGTCAATGGATAAAGAGCAAACATCCATTCTTATCTTCCTGGACTTCTCTGAAGTATTTGACACAGCTGACCATCCAATACTGCGGTTTTGCTTGAGAGAGGTGGCAGGGTACAGAGTTATGCACAAAAAATGGCTTGAGATCCTCCTAGAGAGGCATACCTAAAGAGCTGTGATGGAAAAATCCCTTGGCGGGGACATAGTATTTGCAACCTGCTCTCTTTCAAGTCGATAGTGCTGTGGCTAGATTCTTCCATGCCGTTTTCACTGGGTCTAGAAAATGGCACCTTTGATTGGCAGAGCTATCTTAGCCAACAAGGGTGGTTGCAATAGATCAGTCAATTTGTGCTGGATGTTGGGCATCTCTTCCACAGTGATCTGGAGTTCCACTGCCCTGCTTTTAAATAGATCTTGAAAATGGGTAATATCGTCCGCAATATGTGGTGGTAAGGGCAGACCAGAATACTCTGGTGACATAGGTGAATTATTGACTGGACGAATCTGTTCTGGATGGTGTCTTCAGGATGGCCATCTCAGATAAATCCCATTCCCCTGCCTCAGTGGGCTCTGGAGTTGATGGTGGAGATCTGATACTGCTGCTGTGGAGAGTGTGATGCCTGTCATAGTGCAATCTATAGGGTCCCCAGAGATTCCAAAATGGCCATGGGCCAGAGAAAGGTGGAGGGGTGCCTATACCACAGCAGTAGGCAGTCATAGTGGGGTGGATAACCCACTGGTTTGTCTGGTATATGGGCTGGAGGGGGGGAGGAAGGAGAGGAAATGAGCAGCAAGAAGAAAAGCCTACCTCCTCCCCACTAGAAAAAGGGGAAGCCTCTGGAGAACTGCAGTGCCTGAAGTGGGTGAGAGGCGTGCCATGAGGAGGGAGGAGGAGGGAAAGGAAGGATGTTGGTGGCGGGGATACCCACAGATCCCTTTAATAGGTATATGCTCTTGGGGTGGCCAGCTGTGGTGCCTCTAGAGTTGTGCCACTACATCAGTACAGTTTTGCTGAGCTGAAAGCAGACTGGCTGTCGGTGCCAAGTCTATCTGTGGTACTGCAGGTGGGAAACTGACAGAGGGGAGTGGATGCAGTAGTTTCAGCCTCAGTACTGTGCGTGGGACATGTAGCACCTAAGTGCTTACCCTGGGAACAGTCTGCGATGCTGGCAAAGCCCGCATTGGAGAGCATTTTTTGTGCTCTGTATGGTGAAGCTGTCAGCCACTTTTTCAGAGTTCAGGGACCATGTGTGTGACCTGACTGGGGAGCTGCCTTTTGATCATCCCTCCTGTCCCAAGTCAAAGGCCGGTCTAAGTGACCTCAGGTTTCGATCTCCTCCAGCCCTGGACATCAATTTGGAACAATGAGTATGTTTGTAGGGAATATATGATTCTTCCAGACATCAGACACACTGGCTACGTGAGTCAGAGATGGGCATAGCCTCTCTGCAGGAAGCACATCTCTTGAAGTCTGGGGAGCAAGGCATCCTACTGACTGAGGTCAATGAAAAGTCCACTGAAGTGGAGGGATCTGTTTTTTGTTTGTTTGTTTTTTAATTATAGCAAACTAAACTAAGAAGAACAACAACAACAACTAGAAGATGGCCAAGAAGAGAAATTTGACAGTGGGACTACTGCACTTCATCTCAGGCAGAAAGGGAATTGAGGGTTCAGGGTCATGCGTGTGGTAATTTAAGCACCAAGGTGTCATGAGACAGATCCTGAACAAGTAACACCTGGAGGGACACTGCTGCAGAAATCTCAAAGCAAAGGCACAGGAATGCACCAATGCCTGGAGTGGAGCACCCATAAGGACATTTCTCTTTAAGAGCAGCACCTCCCACACTAGACTCCTCACTTGTAGAGTCCCACAAAGATTAGTTCTCCCTCCACTCCTTTTCAACATTTTTAGGAAGGCACTAATTTAACTGGTCAGATAGCATGGACTCGAGTGTCAGGAATATGCAGATGGTATACATCTATATCACCCCTTTACTATACATACTACCTCAATCAAGATGGCCCACTGCATGGATTAGATGAACTCAAAGGTGAAGAACAGCTGGCCAAATGGAAACCCAAGCAAGACATAGATGATGCTGGTGAGCAGATGAAAAAAAAAGAGTACATATCCACAGTGCAATGGCCTTTGACTGAAGGCACAGATCTACAATTGGTCCAAATCTATCTGCAGTTTAGGACTACTCTTGGATTTCTTGGCGACACTAGACTCTCACACAGTAGTACAGGTCATTCCTTCTATTATCTCCAGTTGGCTAGCAGTCTCCATCCCATTCCTGGCAGATGTAAATAACTAAAGCCAGGTAGACACTTCTTTTAACTCTCAAGTTGGAATATAGCAGCCAATATATATGGATATGAAGCCTTCAGAACTCTGCAAGCTCCAACAACTAGAATAGAATGCTGTGCAGCACATCTTTTTAGCAATAGACACTACTGTGAGCACATCAACCCTGTCCTCTGTTCACTGTTCTATGAGAAGCAAATATAGGGAATTGAATTTAAGGTCTTGATCCTCATCTTCAAGGTACTTCATGGTCTGGGCACCATATATCTACAAGACTGCCTAAAGCTCCAGGATGAAGACTGAGGCAGACAACTTGGCTTCTCTTGTGCAATGGAACACTACACAATGAAGCTAAACCTCCTTCATGCAAGAAGACAGAATGTTCTCAGGAACCACTCCAAAAAAGTGAAATGAACTCTCAAGATTCAGGAATGTCAACGGTTAACCAGTAAGAATCACCTGTTACCAGTAAGCATAATCAGTGGCCTGTCCTGGTGGGAGCAGCCTGCTGCACCATGGTAGCCCCTCGTCACAGCCGGAGCAGCCTGCCTCGCAGGGGGCTATTCCAGCCTGACCAGAGTGGCTCCCGTTCACAAAGTCCCCCACCCACCCCATTTGAGCAGTTAACCTCGATACTGGCAATGCTATAATCTTAAAAATGAATTATCTTGATCTGGAGGGATCTGAAGACCTCAGTACTAGGTTCACTCAAGTAAGATTAGAGAGATGGATGTTGTTTTAGATGAACACAGAACCAATTAAGGTCAGCAGATGTCTGAAATCATGCTGAACTTGCACACATCCAAACTTAGTCAGCTGGATCTCAAGAGCCTCCCTTGTTAGAAAGGGTGTGAGGCAGCCTTCTGGCTCCAACAGGTCATCCAGATGATACCTGGGACCAATAAATACAATTTTTCTTTATTCTTCGTTCTGACGAAACCAATGCTGTTTATCTAACTAAAAAGAATATAGCCTGAGAAGGGCAGAATCAAAAAATATAAAGCAGATAAGGAACATATAAAAGACACTACATGTGATTCTACCTTACTACACCTTCAGTGGTTAATTAAAAGGGAACTGAAGAGTAAATGTGGCCAGTCCCCCTTTCATAGCCATTGACATCTTTCTGGGGGTGAAGAAGGGAAGAGGAGAACAGCCCCAACAGACATTGTTCACTAGAAAAATTCCAAAGTACCTATATATCCCACAAATGGGAATATGCAGAGGTGACCAAAAAAATCTCATCTTTGTGAAAAATTACAATTCAAGCTTCTCTCATTTTTTAGTTCACTGTGAACATTCAAAGAAAAGCATGACAGGAGATTATGATACATAGTGATTAGTTTCATTGAAGCATGGATGAGAAGGCCTGAAGTCAGAGAAGTTCCCTCTGAGTTTTCAGCATAACCCTGTAGACCAGGCCAATGACCATGGGAAGAGGGAGAAGGTGAAGAATAAAGCATTGAACTCTAAATCTCCCACTAAAAAAACCAAAAGAAAAAAACCCCACACATTTGCCTCCCCCCCCAAAAAAAAAAAAAAAAAAAAAAAAAAAGGACTGTTTTCTTTGAGAAGTTGGAGAGGGTGATGTCAGGACACCTTCTAGTTTATGGTTAAGACTATATTTTAGTCATGGTATTTTTAGTAAAAGTCACGGACAAGTCATAGGCAATCAAGAAAAATTCACGGCCTGTGACCTGCCCATGACTTATACTATAAACACCCCGATTAACTCTTAAGTGCTCTGGGAGACTCCTAGTACATTTTCCCAACATGCAATAATCATTTCACATGGCAAATCTGCATATGATTGGTATCTAATTCCTTTACCATATACTGGAAAGAGAAAACAGGATTAAATGAAATCCAAGAGTTAAATATAGTAATTGGTCTGTAATTATTGATGGTTTTATGTTGTATGCCACTACCTCAGACAGGTTTTTCCCATAACTTCTATCAAGTTTCCTAATAATCGCTAAGGGATGGAAAAAAATATCTATAAAAAGGAAATACTCTAAGGAGTCACATTTTTATGTAGGTTTAAAATTAAAAGCAATCCACTAAAAACAACAAAAACCCACTTGCACTTACGTCTTTTTTCATCCATAACTTTAAAGCACTAAGTAAAGCCTTCACTCCTTGTACTAAGAAGTTCTGGGGCTGGAAACCATCTTCCCTCAGTTCTAAAAAGGACAGAGAGGCTTCAATTATATGCACATTGCAATGTAAAATGACAATCAGACATATATCTTTCAACCTTTAATATACCTGCCAATGTATTACACAACCAACAAAACATGTAATAAATCAAATGTATTACTTTTTGTATATATCAAACCATAAGAAAAAATATTTTAGAAATACAAAGTCTGTTTTCAAGAATGGCTTCTTTCTGCTTGAAATAATTACAAGTTTTACAATGTGTTATAGGTTACTTTGGACCGAGGATCGCAGCATGCAACATACTGCAGAACTGGTTTAAAGAAAATATCCTTAATGACATTTCGTGCTGCAACAATCTGTAGCTTATAGTTCACCACCACATAGGTGTGCTACATTTTTCTATTTTGGACCACATCAAGAGTGGTGCGGTTGAACAGTTTCTGTATAAAATGCCTCAAGCTCATGCAATCCCTCCTCCTCACCTACATAAAATTCATACAATTCAACCAGCTGCCTTATACCAACCCCAAATCTCTGCCAACCTCCCAATTAGTGCTGCACACACAAGCTTACACACAATATTAATGCAGTCTCCCCGAAGGTGAGTGACCACCCTCTTCTTCCCTTAAAGACGGTGGCTGCTGTGGTTCTGGGGACTCCCAAATTCTCCTGTGGGACAGTGCTCAATCTTCCCTTTCACTCCCTTCACTGTAGTAGAAATGCCTGTGATGAAAGGAAAGTTGGCCAGAAATACTCAGCAGGTTTATTCCCCCTTTACAGACAGAGTCGAAGTGAGGAAGGAGGTGGCTGCTAACTCCAACACCTTCATAAAGAAGGAACAGATTTGGAGCTGCTGTACTCTGATCCTTCCTCCCTTGAATAAGGTATGCACCCGGTCCTTGGTTTTTTCTTCTTCCCTATGTGAAGACTCCTTTCAGTTTCAAGACAACTCTGTTTCTTCTTCCCCAGGATGTTCTCACTTCCACCCCTTATGGAATAAAGGAGGAAAAGAGCAGCAGAAGGTCACAGCCATGCTACTGGGAGCACTGGGACTAGCAGCACTGCAAGTGCACTGTCCATATGCTGGGGGAGCTGAGGCTGTAGGGAAGAGGGGACAGAAGAGATGGGTCTGGGAGCTAGCATCACTGGACAGGAGCTCAGGGACCAGACAGAAAGGTCTGGTAAGCCAGATGTGGCCTAAAGGCCATAATTGGCCTCCTTATGCCTTTGCATCTCTGTCAGAGCTGTTTTTAGAATTCCCGGCTCTTAGTGATATTGATGGTACAATGTGGTTCCATTGTATGTGCTACCAGTGCTGACTGTCCACTCACAGAAAGGCACTTCCTACCCAATTCCTGCATTGGGGACACAGGTGCTTTCCTTTTTGACAGTTTTTTGGCAGGTTGGTCAGCCACCTGGGTTGAGAAGGGACCCTGTAAGAAGCAGCGGTCAGCAAAGATTATCCAGGGCAGAGGAGATCCAGGCTTCACGCTCATAGACAGGCCTGAGAGACTTCTCCATGAAGAAGAGCTTTAGTTGCAAATCTCTACCCCAGTGTCAATGAGCAGGCGCTTCTGTCTTGCGTGTGTTTCACCTAGGCAGCAATCACACTGATTGTGTCCATCTGACAGGTAATGCAAGCTTGCAGGTGAGACAGTGTTTAAAGACTGGGGAACAGGGCATTCTTATCAGGGGAGCTTTTGACCTCAGAGCAGCTGTGCATGCACAGGTTCACCTTAGTCATGTAATGTTAAACTGCAAAAGGAAAGTAAAAACAAGGTTTTAGATTTGTTTTTGGTTTTTAAACAAGGTAACTGGGACAAATGAAAAAGGAAACCGATTAACTGCTAATGACACAAGTAACTAACTGTTAAAATAATTAACTATTAAGTAGCAAGGCACTCCTAACTGTTCTGCCTCCTAGCCAAGGGAGTAGAGAAGAAACTGAGGGGAGCTTGGAGGTTTGTCACACAGTAGCAGATAAAAGCCTGAAGCTGTCAAGATGGGAACCACACATATACAACCCAACCAGGCATTGCTACCAAAAGTCTCCAAGTATGAGCACAGGGGCACATGAACACTTAAAGTCGAGCACCCCAGGGACAGCCCTTGAAGAAGAAAGCTTCTTCTCTCATCAGCTGTGATGGAATTGGGGGGCAGAGGGGAGGAAGAGAGGGAGAATATGAAGGAATGATTGCCTGAGCCACATGAGTTAACAACAATGCTATTTCAGCACATAAAAATAAGGGAGGAAGATTCAAGACTCTCTTAAAAGCCATTTCAATCTTGCAGTCCACAAAGTATTGTGAGGATACTGCTTGAGCTAATGGGGACAAGATCTCTAGTAAAATTTTCAGAAATGCAGACACAATTTAGAACCTTGAATCCTTTCAATGGGCTTAGGCTCCTACATCACTTCAGTGCTTTTGAAAAATTTTACAGTTTAGCTGACTAAAACAGTTAAGCACTGCAAGAAATAGCTGAGAAAGGATGTGGAATCTCCATCTTTGGAGTTTTTTACAAGCAGGTTAGACAAACATCTGTCAGGGATGGTCTAGATGGTGCTTGGTCCTGCCATGAGAACAGGGGACTGGACTCGACCTCTCAAGGTTCTTTTCAGACCTATGATTCTATGATCTATAAGGGCCTGATAGAGCTGAAGTTCAAGAAGGATTAATCAATTCTGAGGACATGAGCAATGGACTCCCATGAAAAGGGAAAATGTCAATGGAAGGGAATAAATGCGACTTGATAAAAATGACACCTCAAAAGAAAGAATGTAAAAATTTTTTTAAATGAATATGTGCTGCCTGTGTCATTGAAAGTGGAGCTCTCTGCTTCTACAAGGCAAAGAGACTGTCACCAGAAAAACAGAAATCTCTTACAAGTTACTGGAGTGTTTTGGAGAGTTATATTGGATCAATAATTTCTTCTCAAACATTTAGTTACCACATTAAGCACCTCAAGATGATAATGTGAAACTCTGATGTCTTGAAGAAGTCTCTGATCAAACTGAATCAAGAATCTCACCAAGGAAAACAAGAGTTTTACAGAGCAATATAATGCATGATGTTCGTATCTCAATTGCTTAATATCTTTGGAAGGTACCTCAAAGAGGTGATCTAGAGGAATTAGAACACATTTTACAACCATCAGGATTAATATGGTTTTTTCGCTCAATCAGGAACTAAGTCTAGTAGGTGGGGTATACTCTTCCTAGTAAGGCTGTATTGTCCCAGGATCTTAGATATGCAGTGTGTCCAAACTTGAAACTTAACACTGCTTAGAGAAAAGACAGTTACCTGTTCCCGTAACTGTGTTTGAGATGCGTTGCTCATGTCCATTCAACGTAGATGTGTATGCTCACCATATGCACTAGAGCTAGAAAATTTTCCCTTAGCATTACCCATAGGAGGAGCCAGCTCAGGCATTCCCTGGAGTAGCACACACATGCCAGGCTATATAAGACAACTCCAGTCCCCTTTCATTCGGAGTTCCTTCTTGCCAGAAAACTCTGACAGTGGGAAGGAGGGGAGGGATGTTGAATGGACATAACCAGACAATCACGTCATGACAAAACAGACTGGCCTTGTACTGGCAGATGGAAAGCAGAGATCACTACTGGGTGCGCTCGCATAGATGTAAGCTCCAGGCCTTCCTCCTCTAAATAGAGAAGATAATGAAGGATGAGCCTTTGCTAGAAAGAGACCTCTCTGCTCTGCCCACACTGAAAACCTAATCCACTTGATCACATATATTTGCCTGGTCAATGGCTTTCAGCTTCCAAAGAGAACCTGCTGAACCACTGCTGAGCAGGACTGTTCTTACACATTCAGCCATGGAGCAGCCATGCTGTGAGGCAGACTCAGAAGCAGCCTGGCTGAAGCAGGCAGACACTGCCCTGAGAAAGTAGGTCTGTGTGGAGAGGCAAGGGCCATAGAGCAAGCACCACGAGACTCATTAGAATGGTAAACCAGCGCTGGCAGAGTGCTTCAGTTCCAGAATAGGGATGTAAAATCCTATTTAATCAGTTAACCGGTTAAATGTTATGTTTAACTGATCCCACACTGCTATTAGAAACCAGTTACTAGTAAACATCACCTGGTAAGGGTGATGTTTACCAGTTAACTGATTAACCATTTCTATTACTGATTAACTAGTTATCCATTCACATCCCAATTCCAGAAGAGCATGTCAGCAACCTGTGAACAGAGAGCCCATTTGTGAAAAGAAAACTGCTTGCTCAACTTGTCGGCTAAGAGATTCCCTGTTTCCAGGAGCTGGCAAGCCTCCAGCTGAACGCCATACTAGATGTAGGGATGTAAAATCCTGATTAGTCAATTACACTAACTTGTAACAGTAAACTAACAATGAGAACTATTTACAGGGAAAACAGAGTCCAATCAACTAGAAAAGGGAGCAACAGCTAATGCTGAGATGAGAAAGTTCCAAGCATCATCACTGGTGGCAAGAAGGAACTGAGGGTGAAGGAAACCAAAGGAGCCCTTTGCAGTGCAGCCTGTGTGCACCATTCCAGGGGGAGCCTGAACTGGCTCCCTCTACAGGTACTGCTAAGGGAAAATATTTTGTTACCAGTGCATGTGGCAAGCACACATACCTACGTTGAATGGACATAAGCAAGTACCTAACAAGTTTGAAAAAACCCAAAGAACACATTTTGATAAAGAAATTATACAATCTATTCCCAGTTAGAGCTCAAGCCATACAGAGATGATCTTTGCCAACTCACCAGATTTCCTGCAGATAGGATGTTTATCATGAGATGGAGATCATGACCTTCCCAAGGTGAAAGAAAAAAAAGCCAAGATACTCAAAATCTTATTGAAGCATTAAATTAGTTACCTTTTAAAGTTTCCAGTAAATTTTTGGCCACAAACCAACAGATGGCTTCAAAGAAAGGAAATTTGAAAAGATCTGGGGTTTTTAGCCTTTTCTCCATTTCATAACACCTAAACAAATAATTTACAACGTTACGGTCTGTGTGCATTTTAGAATTAACCAATACAATATCCAACTCATACAATGTTCAGAAAATAAAATCAACAGGTTGTCATAAACAGAACCAATCAAGTACCACATAGTCAAACCCCAATAAAAACCACATTTGAAAAAGACTGAACTATGATCTTATTCGGTCCCTCTCAAGCACTTTCAAAAATAAAGTTGGATTTCATAAAACTATAGTACAAACTTAATGTGTAATATTTTAACACATGGAATTTTATTGGGATTCCACTGTAATAAACAAAAACAGTATGCTTAGACGACAATTCCACATTTTGGACAATAAATAATATAGCTGTCCCAACAGCAATCCTGACTGAAGGTTGCTCCTTTCAGTTCAAAATTTCACATCCGAGCTTAACTTGTTTTAGTATCTCCCATTTGCACTAATCTACAAAATAGAGCTTATTTGATTTTAGTGTGTAATTAAATTTGTGCAGACTACTAATTCTGCTTTGGAGAAGATTCTTTTGGAAGTGAAATACAGTAAAACCTGTGTTATCCGGCACACTCTGGGATTAGGGCATTCCGGTTATCTGAGGGTCCTATCAAAGTAGGAAAAACCAATGGACAATAATAGTAAAATTCAAGTTTTTAATATTGGTAGTTTTGTAGTGTGAGGCAGTTTGTCTCACATTTCTATTTTGAGTTAAATATAATTAGTACTTCTCAAATAGAAAAATTGTTAAGCCAATTATGGTAAACCAAGCCAGGCCTATGTGCCTGAAGATGTGACAGTATTGTGGCTGGGGGCAATGCCGGTTAACAAAGTTTTCTGATTAACAGAGTGATGGATAACAAAGGTTTCACTGTGGATCAAAGTCTGCTTCTGGCACTATCAAACTACAAAAAAAACCACTACTGTCCATAACTTGAGCCTGTTTCTACTTAATCCCATTTAACAAGCATAATGAAAACTACCTAGTACAGGTTGAAACTCTATAATCTGGGCTTCCCTGGTCCGGCATCGTTGGGTGACTCTGTGAGAGCACTCATGAGGAGAATCCATCAGGCTGAGGTGGCCAGGAGTACAGCCAAACTAGGGGACCAAGTCAGAGCCCCAGGGGCAGCAGAGCTGTCAAGACGAATGCAGAGCCCCCAGTTTCGGGTGGGGGGGAGGGGACGGGAAGTGGAGCTTCCTGTCACTGAGGGGAGGGCAGCAGCATAGCTGCTGGAAATGAGCATGGAGCCCCTGCACCATAGCAAGGATGCTGGGGTGAATGCGCAACTGCTTAGAGGAGCACAGAACCCCCCAAGTGACAGCAGAGCAGTGCAGTGCAGAGCCCACCAGGAAGCAGCAAAGCTTCTGGGTGGAGAGTGAAGCCCCAGGCAGCAATAGGACGCTGTGGGAAATGTGGAGCCACCAAGCAATAGCATCGCCCCTGGGAGGCAGCAGAGTCTCTGGGGAGAAAGCAGTGTCCCTAGCCACCAGCAAGAACATAGAGCCCCGGGTGGCAATATAGCTACCGGGGAGAGAATGGAGCCCCCTCCATGGGGCCTGGTGGGGGGAGGGGAGTAGTGGGGCTCTGGACAGCACAGGAATCTCCAGCCAATACAGGGATAGCAGAACCTCAGCAAGAGTGTGGAGCCCCAGGCAACAGCTAAGATTGGGGGGGGGGGGGGGGAGGGGGAAATAAGAGCTCCCTCCCTGTTGGCACTGTGAGGATAGCAGAGCCCTGGGTAGCAGTGGAGCCAGAGAGGAAGTAGACCTTCCCCCACTCCCACATTGAACTCTCTCTGTCTGGCAAATTCCCTGATTCGGGATCAGTCGGGTCCCAATGGTACCGGACCAGGGAGGTACAACTCATATATTAAAAGATGTCCTTCTTGTGGAGGTAAGTTGTAGTCAGAACACTAACCTGAGCTGCATGCCAATATTGAGGTTGTGCAAAAAGTTTCCTCCAAAAGCCATACAGTCCTGAGATGTAAGCACCGCATGAATCCAGCCTGAATTGACAAAAACATGAAGTTTAATAATATGCATCTATACTACAAATTGTTGTACCTGGGTTTGGGAACAAACAATTGATTGCATGTGTAGACAAGGTCAGAGAGCAACTAATTTGCATTTCAGCAAAATACAAATTAAAGGGATATTATGAATTAGGGATGCTAAAGATTGGTTAAGTGAATAGTCAATTAACCTCATGAATTCTTATTGGTTACTCAACTATTCTATTCTATAGTCCCAGAGTGGGGCTGGCAGCTAGTGCATTCCAGCCCCACACCACACTGCTGCCTCTGTATCAGAGGCAGCAGTGTGGAGTGCCAGGTGGGAGCTGATCCATGAGGGGAGCCAGTTTAAAAGCCAGCTCTCCTCGCAGACCAACTGCATGGTACAGAGGCAGCAGCGCAGGGCGGCAGCAGCCCCTCTCTGAGGGGGCTCAGCTCCTGGACCTAGCACAAGCCTGAACTGAACCAGGATGCCTACCCACCTGGCTCCTAATACATTTTAAATGCAGAGATGCATCAGGGGTAAGTCCTGGACCCAGCACAAGCCAGGACTGAGCTGGGCTGCTGGCCAGCCTGCTTTAAAAAAAAAAAAAAAAAAAAAAAAAAAAAAAAAAGGTACTAGTAGATGGGGTGGGGGAAATGTGTGTAGTTTTAGTTAATTTTAATACATTAACCTATAAACTTTTGCTTATCGGTTAATCGACTACACTATTACACCCTATTATGAAATCTGACATCTAGATTTGTGTTTGGGCAGGAGGGGAGTTAATTACTGGTAGTTACATATGTTCTACTTGTACAAGGCCTTTTTGGTATTAAAATCACATTCTTATTAAAAACAAAATGTTCTCTCCTCTTGTCTCCTCTCTCCTCCCCTCTCCCCATTTGCTATGTGAAAAACCCATAAACCCAAGGAAATTGACTTTAGTGAAACAGACTATGAACAAAGTAATTAAAATAAAAAATCTCTTATTTTTCAGTTCATTGTAATCTTATAAACAAATATTTACAAGTAATTATAGCCCTATCTGAGTTACTCAGATAAGAATTAGAAGATGTTTCCACTAATTATCCTAAATGGTATCCATTATATAATAGCTCAATATAACTATGATCAAAATAAAATTAGACTGGTAATTATTCTTACAATACTAATTTGCTAAGTAATTGGAAGCCTGTTCTTATAACACAATTTAATATGAACAGCACAGGCCAATAATACCGTTCATCTCTACCTAGCTATTACTGAACTTTAAATAAGAACATAAAAGCATATACAGGCAGTCCCCGGGTTACGTACAAGCTGGGGACTGTAGGTTTGTTCTTAAGTTGAATTTCTATGTAAGTCGGAACTGGTACATATTGTAGGGGAAACTCTAGCCAAACATTTCTCCAGAGCTCAGTTTTATTCTCCCACACCTCACTTCCCTCAGTCCTTTATTCTCAAGCTGAGGTGTCTGCTGAGAAAAGCCGCTCCACGTCTCCCTGGTCTGCTGGGGGGAAGCAGCTAGTGCGGGGTTGCCTCACCCCGTTTGTAAGTAGGGATCCGATGTAAGTCGGATCCATGTAACCCGGGAACTGCCTGTATCTATTAGATTCTTGTTTAAAATAGGATGTAGTTTAAGTTTGCCTTCAACAGATTTAATCAAATTTAATTCTGGAAAATAGCATAAACTCATCTTCCTCTTCCCGCCCCTCCCAAAAATTAGTTAATTCAAGATGTATACTACTGGTAGAATTAATTCAGTGAAGTTCAGTCAACTATTCCTAGACTTCCTATTTAATTTCCGCAAGTACTTATCTGTTAGCAACTTCTAATTTCAGTCTTTGACATTCATATCTGTTATTTGCGCCTTATGCAAGAATGGCTGTTCAACTATGTTTAAGTGACGGAGTAGAGCATACCCATTAAAAAGTACTTGTCCAAATACAAGATTAAATATGAATTACAACTCATCTGCTAATGTAATTTGGAGGTTGTCCAACAAGTAATCTGGCCAGAGACACAGAAATGGCCAAAATGTTGCATGAAGTGACTGGCTGCAACATAAGAGGAAATAGGTTTTCAATGTTTTGCTGCAGAAACAGCTGGAAAAATCTCTATTCATGCTGAGAAATTAACAGGGCAGGATTAAGAAAGGTACTTTAGGGGCTGTAGCCCAGGGCCCCTCTATGTCCCCCAGAGCCACATCACAATGATGAGCGCTACTCCAGGAAGCTCTGTTTGAGCATTGCCCTTGCCTGAAGACTCCAGCCCCATAGCTCCCATTGGCCACAATTTCTGGCCAATGAGAGTTGCAGGGAGTGGAGCCTACAAGAGAGCACAGGCTGTGTGGAGCCACCTATTGCCCCCATTCACTAAATGGGAGCTGCCCCTGATAAGTGCCCACACCTCAACCCCCTATCCCAATTCTCTCCTACATCCTATCTTCCTCTGAGATCTCACACCCCCACCTCAATGTCTTGCCCCAGGCACCCTCTTTCATTCCAATCACATCAAACCCACCCTGGACACACCCTTCACCCCAAACCCCTTATCTCCAGCCACACCTCATCCCCAGCCACACCCTGGAGCCTGCACCCCAGTCAGTGCCATCACCTACTCCTGCACTGCATCCACCTTTCTACCTCAACCTGCAGCCCCCTCCTGCACATTGATTCCCTAATTTTGGCCCCACCACAGAGCCTAGGGAGTGTTATAAAATCTGGTAGCTCTAGGCCCCACAATAATAAACCTGGCCCTGGTTATCAAACTCTAATCTTGTCCTTGTCTCCTTAAAATGTTACTACTGTGAATCAAGTAACAAAAACCCAGAACAATTTCTTAAGAAACTTTCCAACTACAGGTTAAACCTCCCGCATCTGGCTCCCTCGGGACCTGACTGGTCCCAAACAAGGGATTTTGCCAGACCAGGAGAGGTTATTTCTGCCTCCCCAGCCCAGTGGCTCCCCCTGCCACCAACCCTGCTGCACTGCAGATAGCCCACTGCAATGCTGGGCTCCCAGCCCCACCATGGCTGACCACAGCCCCACCACCAGCGCTCCCAGCCCCTCCAGTCCTACCATGGCTGATTGCTGCTCCACCAGCAGGGTTCCCAGTCCCACTGTGGCTGACTGCTACCCTGTCGCTGGGGCTGCTAGCCCTACCAGAGCAGACTGCTTCCCCACCAGAGCCCACTGGTGCTCCAGCTATCCTGCAGTCAACTCAGCCAGACTCCCACAGCAGGGCTCCAGGCCACTGGGACCCCCTGCAGACAGCCCAGCTGGGCTCCCAGTTCCTGCTGGGCTCCTGCCTCTGGGTCCTCCACTGAGACTCTAGTTCACCAACACCCATGGTCCAGTGGACCACAAATGTTGCCATACAAGAGAGTCCTCGTTTAGAGTTTCAACCTGTAGTTAAACATTTTAAAGGCTGATACACTGCTGATATTTTTAAGACATTCTCTTCTTCAAACTTCAGGATATTTCTAAAAGTTACAATTTAAGCAAGATGTTTTGGTATCAGGAATTTACTAGTGATACAATGAAGCATGCAAACTGCAGGGGCTGGGTAGAGGTAAAATCTTACCTGTAGGAACAAATAAGGTATGTCCTTGTTTCACCACACATTTGTAACATTTATCTATTTTATCCCCAAAATACACTTCACTTTGAGTGACAGAGGAACTCCAAGATTCATAGCGAGCCAGGTTTTCATCAGTAGGTTTGATCAAGTAGAAGATCTTCTCACCCTGTACACAAAAAGGTGTCCCATATGAGATAAGTTACAACTTCTTAATTTTTTTATGTGAACGGTATTTTGTTAGGAAAGCTCTGTTATCTAATCGTAATATACCATACTTCCATGTGAGCTCCCTAGGTTTTCCAGCCCTCATATTTCACATGTTGGTCTACCAGAAGCAACTATGTAGTCCATTCTAAACTTTTGGAATTTGGGGACCAGGAAAGTGTCACTTTAAGGAACAATTTATTAATTCAGATCAAAATCGTGTCCAGTCATCCTGAGCTACATGGTTGCTGCAACTCAGAAAGCAGTGTGAGCTAGTGTTAGAGAACAGTTTATTTATTTTCTCCTACAAAAGGCTCAGTATAGCATCCACCTGTCTGCTAGAAAGCTCAGAGACTGGCATTTTCTTTCTACAGATAAACATGTACGGAATACTGAAAGACAGTGCACAGTCAATCCTCCTCTATCCCCTTTTCAAACTAATTGTTTCATTCAAAATATGAAAGGAAGTCCTTGAACACAGGTTTCTTTTGTGGCAAAAAGATACACACAGGACAGAATAGTTTTCAAGCATTCAGAAAGCAAGAACTTTCTTACCCACAGAACATGGTACCAGACTGATGTGCCCCCAAAATCAATATGGAAATCAGTGTAGCTGTCCTGAACTCCCATCAAACAATATTTCTGAACAAAAGGTTTTGGGAAGACAGAGTCATCTGGCCAGTAGTTTTCCACCCATGAAAGCTTTGTAGCAATGTCTGGGACTTCCACCAATTCAGACATCCTTAAAAAGTAAGTAAATGATGAAGTAAGTACAAGTAATGAGGAGAGACATCTTTCAATATTTACCTTTCTTAAATAACCATAAAATTGTATTTCTATAGGATTCCATATAGTCCCCAAATCCCAACTCAGATCTTTCTACTAGACACAGTTTTGGAGTATTATCTACTTAGATTTCTACATTTATTCTTTGTTTTAAGAAGTGAGGAGAGAAACCACATTTTCTACTTCAAAGGAGTTCAAGTCAAGTTGTCTCAAAGTCATTTACTCACTTGGTGTCTGAAAACTCCAGACTGATCACATTTAATACTTTTGGTCGATCAGGATTCATGAAATACTTAATATAATTATGAAGCTTCATTTTACTGTCTGCCTGCCTTGCCACATCAATTACATCTATCACTTTGTCACCACCTGTAAAAACAAGAACATTAACATTTTAACATATGTTTAATATTGTCTGCAAGATATGACAATCAATTTCAACACAAATAAACTTCACTATTATCCTACCCTCCCCAGAACACAGAAGTACAAGAATAAAGCAAGATCTTAGCTATAACTTATTACCTTTACTTTATTTTAAGATTAGTTTCAGTAATATTCTTAAGTCACTACTTCTGTGGTTAACCAAAAGAAAAAGGAAGATCCCAACATGATTATGACTAGTTCATACACTTGGCTTTGTGGCTTCTTTCACCAAAAGGAAGAACAAATCAGAGGAAGTTATCAAAAATACATTTTTGCATATTTCAATAGTGGTCATCACCACAATATCTGAACACTTACTTCAACGTGCACTGCAAATTTTCGACAAGTAATAACAAAGCTTATAGCTTGGATCCTACAACCGTTTAATTGGGGCTCAGCCTCCTGAGGTCTCTTCCAGCCCTATGATTCTACAGGAATAACTAAGCATGGAGTAACCACAATGGAATTCATGCATGCTCAAAGCTAGGCACATACTTAATTCGCTTTAGGATTTGGTCCTATGTCTATGGATTTTCTTCTGAGTATCTGTAGTGATACATCATGGAACAGTGTAAGTAAGGAAATATCTATTTTCAGAGAGTCAGTAAATAAAGAGACTTATTTAACAACCAACACTGCCTCCCCTCTTCATTAGATTACAGAATATGTTGACTCTTAAAGGCAGTGCTGTCCAATGATCCTCAACCCAAAAGAGAGTTAGCATAATATAGCTTTGTGAAGGGCCATTAAACAGAAAATAGTGGAGAATGAAAAAGATATTCAAAGTCTATCTGTTACTGTTAGGCTGTGTCTACATTGGCATCCCTTTTCAGAAAAGGGATGCTAATGAGACACTTCGGAATTGCAAATCCGCGGGGGGATTTAAACATCCCCCGCGGCATTTGCATTTACATGGCTGCCGCTTTTTTCCGGCTTGGGGATAAGCCGGAGAAAAGCGCCAGTCTACACGCGATTCTCCAGAAAATAAGCCCTTTTCCGGAGGATTTCTTATTCCTACTTTCAAGAATAAGAAATCCTCCGGAAAATAAGCCCTTTTCCGGAGGATTTCTTATTCTTGAAAGTAGGAATAAGAAATCCTCCGGAAAAGGGCTTATTTTCCGGAGAATCATGTGTAGACTGGCGCTTTTCTCCGGCTTATCCCCAAGCCGGAAAAAAGCGGCAGCCATGTAAATGCAAATGCCGCGGGGGATATTTAAATCCCACGCGGATTTGCAATTCCGACTCGTCTCATTAGCATCCCTTTTCCGGAAAGGGATGCCAGTGTAGATGTAGCCTTATAGTTCTGCAGTGTTATGACATCCTAGTAAACAGGTAGCTAATATGTTGATGTTGTAATGGACGCACCAGTTCCTTTGCACCAAAAGGCTGAGAATATGGGAGAGTGACCTTGGCCCTCCTTGATGGTTTATAGACAATATTGCTTGTATGTTTTTAATATTGGTACCTTCTTATGGTCTTGTTCTTAATCAGAGATAAAAAAGAGTGAGCATGCATTGAGGACTGCTCGGAGTTCCCCAAAGTTTGATGTGTAATGTTGTCTCAGACCGTCAATGGCGAGTGGTTCCCTGTGTGGTTATGCAAGTGTGCTCCCCAATCTAACAGATATGTGGCCACTGTAAATATAATTGATGGAGTGGCTTAAGGGAAACTCCAACACATTTTGTGAGCTCAAGTCCGCTGTGTAGAGAATTTCTGATTGTCATTGAGACACTTGTTCAACCTATATCTGTGCAGTGCCTATATTGTCTTGAGACAGCCATGAAGACAACATATAAGTAGCTTGGCATGTCATACAACTAATATGGTTGCTGCCACATGATCTAATAATTGCAGGCAGGTCTTAGCAGATATCTCCTCCTGCTCTTCCAAAGTCTCCTCTGGAGGCTCAGAAGGTCCACCTACTGAGGATGGAGTACATCTCAGTCTCTCCTTGCAAGTGCTAGAAGTCCTAAAATACTGTTGCCTGTATGCAGCCCATGAAGCCCAATAAGGCTATTGCAGCAAAACTGGCACTGGTGGATGGCATGATGTCCACATCAAAGAGATGCTGCCCCGGCTCTCAGCTCAAGGATGAATGAGAAGAAAATGAGGGCTGTTTATCCATATAGTGTTATGTAGCTACCAGGAGTGGCACAAGATGGGAAGAGCGAGTGAGAGATCCCAAAAGCCACTGCCATTGAAATTCTCTGATCATAGGTGCAGAGATGCACAGTCACCTAAAGTGAATTCACCTTGTGAAAGCAGGGTGATTATTACCAGCTATTCTTCCGAGCATCAGTAAGGGAATGGAGTATATAGGCGGGTCATTCAATATAATGCATATTGTGTATTCCAAAGCCCAGTCCAAAAATCAGTGATAAGCACAAAAGTGCTGTTTATATTGCATTTAAATATGCCACCAAAAGTCTACAAGAGTTAATGCAAAGCACACACAATTCTCAACTGTACAGTCCACATTACAGCTGGCTTAATGTTATAGCCCCACTGAGATACATATTCAGGTGGTCAAGAGGTGGTCAGAGACTGCCCAGAAAGTCTGACAGAATACAAAATGCTCCCACTGAAGCTACAGTACTCCCTGAATTTCTCCTCCAAGGAGCAGAAAAAAAGCTTATAAAGGAAAAGGATCAGAGACTGGAGAGCCAACAATTTACAGATATAGATGAGGTGAGGCAGGAGGGAATTGATCTGGCCCTGAGCTGCCAGTCTCCTTCTGTCCTTGTGCCCCTACTGTGAATATTTCTGCAGTGCAGCTCTCTCTCTTCTATCTGAAATCTACTGTCTACTCCTCAGAGAGGCCAGGGCAGAGGAGCAAGGAGTCCCAAAGATACAGCAGTTGGAAGTCCCTGAAACCAAGCAGCACTATAACCTCAATGTATTAACTTTTATATTTGGGGGCAGCTGTGAAGGTAGCAGCCCTTTCTTCCTAAATACATCCCTCCTCTTCCTCAAACTACACAAGAAGTCCAGACAAGGATCACGAACATCCCAGAAACCCTGAGTAGGGATGCCATAGGCAAACACAGGACAACATAAGCAAAAGTTTTGTTTTGCAATGCACCATCAGTAACAGATGTTTTTTAAGTGTAAAATCCTTTAAAAGACATTCTCATTGTGTTACAAACCATTTTTCAAATCTGCAATAAAGACTCCCCATCATTAGACTGCCGAGTGCAAAACTAACTTATCTGATTCACAGTGTGAGAAAACATCCTCAGACTACTACAATCTGTTTCTTATGGTATGCTGCAGAACAAAATACAGCTGTTTAATATTTCAATCATTTAGCACACTTTTTCACAGCTTGTGCCACAGGTAGACAAGAGTGAATGTTGAGGGCTATGGGCATACAATTGTCACATGTATACCCATGAACAAAACCCAAATTGGTAGATCAAATTTACCCTTGCTAGACTTCTGGTAAGAACTGTTCAACTTAGGTTAGGCATATAGTATCCTTAAGCTTTTGAAAACGTGCAAATATTTATTGAATTTAATTCACTCTATGCTGAAGCATTTACATGTATTCCAGGAAATCACTTACCAACATAGCGTTCCACATCCAACACGGAAAAAGTAGGGGGAGGGAGTCTGAGTCCTAGACCATCTAATTTAGGAACCATAATAGGGACATCAAACCCATGTTTTTCCAGGTACCTTTGTGTCAGCTGGCTGCCATGCATTTTCAAAATGATTTCGTCAGCACT
Organism: Pelodiscus sinensis; assembly: GCF_049634645.1. Lineage (NCBI taxonomy): Eukaryota > Metazoa > Chordata > Testudines > Trionychidae > Pelodiscus > Pelodiscus sinensis. The sequence continues at coordinate 101,710,860 of NC_134711.1, forward strand.
GGGTGGAGGGGGAAATCAAAATATTAGCACTGAAAAAAAAACAGTACACCAGTTTTGAAAGAAGTTAACAAAAGCTTTGTTAGATTTCTAGAAAACATCTTATTGACTCAGAGGGGTAGCTGTGTTAGCCTGTAAATTAACCACACACAAAAAAGGAGTAGTCCTGTAGCACCTTAGAGACTTATTTTTATATATAAAAATCCATGGAGTTATATAGCTAATATAAATCAAATTAAAATAAGTGGATACAATTGTATATAATTAAGCACTCAAGGTGAAAGCAATTCTGCTGGTTACATTTAATCAAACCAAAAGACAACAAATTTAAAACCAATTGATGTCTAATCTGGGGAACTCTGCCAATTAATGTCATTGAAGCAAAGAACTGAGGAGGATTTAAAAAAGTCACTTATGTGGATAATGACAACAGACTGGTATATTAGAATAAAAAGCATTTTCTTTTAAAAGGAATATAAGTCATCATGCTTTAGACAGAGTAAGTCAATCCTTAACTGCTGGAATAAAGGGGAAAATTGCTTTTATGGACACATTACTACATAGCTATGCAGCTCCTTCACCTTCTTCTGAAGCATCTGGGACTAAATAAACCAATGAGTCAATGTTCATGGTCTACTATAGAGAAAATGGGAAGTAATTTCTGAGTCTCTTGTTTCTTGCATCAGATGAGTGGAAAATGCTGAAGAGGCAACACAGCTAACAATGTGGGTGCTAGTGACAGACGCCACAGAAAGTACATCCATGTGTAGTAATTTGCTTGGTGGATGCTATTTGCCTTGAAGATAAACATATGCATATGAAACACCGGAAGACATGAAAAAAGATTTCATATGGAGGAGGGTTTTGGAGAGAGGGCAAAGGGTTCTGGAGGCATGTTAGGAAGGCCTGTTAGACATGATTAATAGCCAAGGTTTTCCTCCTTTTTGTGATCTGAGTTCTAAGGAAATTTCCATACCTTGGGAATGAGCGAGCTCGTAGCTGTTTAACAAAAGTTCGTGTTCCAGCTTGGACTGGTTTGGTACCATCATCAAACTCTGTGTAGTCATGTCTATGCCAGTTTCTCCTCTTCTTCACTAGATTTGTTTTTTTTAAAAGGATTAACGTAATATTAGTGTTGATGGCATAGGTTACACTGGCTGCTATTCCATCAATGAACCAACTGTGCTACAACTGACCATCTTTTTAATTTAGCTGAATTAATCTGTTTTATAAACAAAGTCTCTTTAAAATATTATGTTGATCATAACAAAATATTAATCCTTTGCATTTCTATAATTCCTTCCATTTGGGAATCTCAAAGCAGTTTATGAATAATGATTTAAGATTCAATACTCCTATAGTAAGGCAATACAAACACTGACAGCCTGAACTTTGCCCAGGAAACTAAAGAGGAAGCCTACAGCAGAGCCAGAACAGAACTGAAGAATTCCTAATGCTCACATCACACACTTGAATTACATCATCCTACATCTTCAAGATATTTTATTAAGTAATAATTTAGTTTACAATAGACCAATAAAGCCTAATAATCTTTATTGGGCTTCCTAATATGCTAGCAGTTATATGGACATACAAAAGTCTAATCTTTGCATATTGTTCAAATGGCTATTTTTTGTTAATCCATCCTCATCCACTCATATCTCCAACCCCATTTGTTTGCCTTGTCCATAGATTATATCTTGTCTTTTAGATTATAAATTCTTTTGGGTAGGAACTAGGAATGTTAAATTTAGTTTAATCAACTAATCAATGGATTTTCCATCAATTAGTCAATAAGCAGGGGAGCTGCGGCAGGGTTAGCTCCCAGAATGGGAGTTAACCCAGCTGCAGCTCTGCCTTTTAAATGTATTAAGAGCCAGTAGCAGGGAGAACCCGGTGTGAGCCGGGACAGCTGATTCCCAGCAAGTACTAGGTCTCCCCCCGCCTCCCCCCCCACACACACACACACTGCACTTCAGCCTTTTAAATGTATTAAGAGCTGGCGGGCTCAATACATTTAAAAGCAGAGGCACAGCATCTGGGACTGGGCACGAGCCGACATTCAACTGATTCCTGGCTCATGCCCAGTCCCCGCTACTCCCTGCCTTCCCTGCCTCGGGCAGTAATGGGGGAAAAAAGACAGCTTTTAAGCCACCTCCCCCCCAGCACCGGCTCCTGCTCCCCCCCTTTCTGCCTCTATGGCTGGAGGGGGACAATTAGTCAAGGGACTAGTCGACTATCCAATAAGCTTTCACTTAAGCTTATCAGATAGTTGATCCCTAGTAGGGACTGTCATTTTTCATGTTTGTACAGTGCCTAGCACAAGGTGGCCAGGCCTGACTGAAGCCATTAGGTGCAACTACTACATGCAATCATCAGGTTTGAGATGGATGGTTTTATATCAATAAAAACTTAAGAATCAATAGGCATTCTCTTGTGGTTTAGGGCAACTGACTTTGGTTCTCTTCTACTAGCTGCATGGTATATTGATACAGAGGCTTTAGACTTCTAGAGCTAACACACAAATGTAAATCTAAGTTCTCATATGAATTGCTTTGCCAGTTGCACCGACACAAATTACAGGGACACTACTGAAAATGATACACAAAGTCACAAAGGAATTATACAGTCTCCCATGTCATTTTTTTATTTTAATAGGGTTGAAAAACTGACAAATTTACTTAATCTTAAAAGCTTCCAAGTTTTAACATAAAATGATTGAATATGACTCATGGCCTCTGCCATGCTTCATGAAAATTATCTTATGAATATGATTATATATAACTTAAAGACGTATTAAGCAAAATTCATCTTGAGACATTTTTAATCTGCTGAATGTGTATATTCTATTTTTGTGCATGTAGCACTCTAGCATGTGAAGTTAGAAATATGAACTGTGGATCTGTTTATAATTCTAAATGTGCTAATGAGAGCCATTACTGATACTCCAGGAACATAATGGACCAGCATTCAAGACAATGATCTATAAATGGGTTAGTTTTTCCTGTAATACCAAATGGTGGTTGGTCAGGCCAACTGATGTTGGAATCCATTTTGGATCTGGCACTTTTCCACTCAAGGTGAGAAAAAATATGAACTGAACACAAATCATTCCCACCTTTGGTAAAAGGGATATAAAAAGGGGGAAAACAATAGGGGTGTCCAGATACTAGTGGACCCCAACTTACCACTCAAAATGCCTGCTGAAAACATCTAAGACTGAACAGAGAGAAGGATTGGGCCCAGGCTAGGAGGCTGCCTAGCTTGTGAAAGATCTTTCATTGAGTGGACGATGTCATTCGTGTTGGCTGTAAAGAGCTTCTGACTGCCGAATAGGAAATCTTTGATGGTAGACTGCATTTCCCTGGGAAAAGAAGCGGAATTAAACCAGAAGGCTCTCCTCATTACCACCACAGTTGCAGTAGACCGTGCGGCTGTGTTGGCCATGTCTAGTGGAGCCTGTAGGGCCCTTAGTAATTATGGCTCTGAACTGTTGTTTTTTTGCCTCCAGAATGTCCGAAATATAGTTGTATTTATTTAGAGCAGCATAATTGGCCATTCAGAATTGCAATGTTGAGCACATGTATACTTCGCGTTCAAACAAATCGAGCCTCTTGCTGTCGCATTCCAATGGTGTGAATCTGAAATGCTGATGCTTGTTCTTTTGGTATGCAGCTTCTACCACCAACGAATTAGGCACAGGGCGAGTAAACTCACAGCACTTGGGTGGAACCTAATATTTTTTGTTAGCCTTCTTACAAGTAGGCATTGCTGTTGCTGGAGTTTGCCAAATCGTCTTTGCCATGATGGCTGGATTAATAGGTAGTGCTACTTTAGAAGATGTCAAAGAAGGCAGAACATCCGTCAGCTCATTTTGGTTTCGTTGACCTCTTGGAGGGGCACGTTCAGCTCTGCAGATGCTCATTTAAAAAGGTCCTGAAAATGTGCAAAATTATCTGCAGAAGTCAGAGAAGGAGGAAAGACTTCTTCATCTGGTGACGAGGATTCGTTTGCGTCCGGCAAGATGTTAGGTTACAGTGGTCCCCTTTTAGGGCTTGCTGACGCTGGGGAGACGGGGACTGCAGTCGTGGGGAATGTTGCAGTACACTATGGTGTTTCCGAATGTAGTGGTGTCTGGGTCAAGATTGACAGGGGCTCCAGTACTGCTCCTGCAGGTATGGCATGAGGGGTAGCATCCAGCGGTTATTGTACCATGGCATGCTTCTATGCCTGGAATGCGATGGATGGGTTCTGGCAGAGTAGATGGATTTGTCAGTGGGGGGAGAATTATTTGGAGAGAAAACTACATTCACGTCCTCTTCAGAGTCAGTAGAAAAACTTTCCAGTGATAAAATTGATTGTGGTACCTGTGTACCAGGAGAAACGTTGATACCGAGGAAAGGTGAATTAAAAGTGGAGGAAACCAAAAGTCCCTATGTTGCATATATTGCTGTGCTGGCATCAACAGTGCTGTGGTTGGCTGCACCGATGCTATCTGCTATCTGCCAGATGGTGTCTTGGTACCGATCAGCCAGGCAATGTGGTTGGTGCCTGTGTCGCGCTGTGGTGCCAGTATTCGTGCAGATTATCAAAGTTGGCACCAAGGTTTTTTGCAGTGCTGTAAAAATGTTCTCAGTGCTGGATGGTGCTGCAGCAGCAGAGGCAGTCAACAAAGCCTGAGGCCTCGGAATGGGGTTTTGAACTATCCACTTTGATTGTTGTGCCAAAGATGCCCATTGAGTCATGAGTGCTCAGGCATAGTGCCACTGTGCCTCTTGTCACTGAATGTGTTGGTGAAGGCCATTTCAGTGCAGAGGCCTCCTGAGGCAGAGTAGAAGCTCACTTTTTCGCTGGCTTTTTGTCTGTGTTTTCAGACTGCTGGCCTGGATCGGAAGCTGGTCTTAAAGATTTCTCAAGGAGGATGAGTTTGAGTTACAAGTCTCAGTCTCAGTTCTGGATTTTAACTTCACACAATGCAGGCACTTTTGGGAAACATGTGCCTTGCCAAGGCATTGGACACATTTTGTGTATCCGTCCGACACCAGTATGGGGTATTTGCATGAGGAACTGCACTTAAAGCCCGGTGAGCTTCTAACTAACAGAAGGGATTAACAGGGAGGGGAAAAAAAACCCTCTTTTTTCAATAACTACAAACTATAAACTGCTAAACTAACTAACTGGGGAAATAAAAACAGGTTGAAAAGGGGATTACTTATGTAACACTCAGGATGAGGTAAGGAACACTGCCAAGCTCCATCTGGCTGGAGGCGGTAGAGAAGGAATTGTGGGGGAGGGGGATCACGTATGCACAACGCCAGCAAAGTAGGAGCATGCAGCTGCGGACGCACATATGCACAGCCCTAGGGACACTGCTCTGAAAACTCCGCTCAAAAGACTCGGAGGCAGCACACCAACCTGATGTGGTGTACCCACAGGGACATCTCTCAGGGTATGTCTACACTTGCACCCTCTTTCAAGAGAGGGATGCAAATGCAGCTGAGCAAAATTGCAAAGGAAGCGCGGATTTGAATTTCCCGCACTTCATTTGCATACTCGCATTATGGTGCTATTTCGAAATAGCAAACGCTGTATAGGCACGGTTATTTCAAAAGAAAACCTTTCTTCCAAAATAACTGGTAAACCTCATTGTAGGAGGAATAAAGGTTATTTCAGAAGGTTTTCTTTTGAAATAACTGCGTCTACACAGCGTTTGTTATTTCGAAATAGCACCATAACGCAAATATGCAAATGAAGTGTGGGAAATTCAAATTCGCACTTCATTTTCAATTTCTCTCAGCTGTATTTGCATCCCTCTGTCAAAAGAGGGTGGAAGTGTAGACATACCTTCAAAGAATAATTGTTACCTAGGGAGAGAGGAGCAAACACTGTTCATCTCTATGTTTCATTGATAAAGAGAACTGACCTTATGAGCTCTCTGTGTAAAACTTTTATACAGAATAAAAACTGATTTATCTGGAGATTTGGTCCTCTTTGGGGCTGTATTTTTGGATGCTGTCAATGGCCTTATAGCTGAGCCCACCCAGAGCTGAACTGATCCAGCATCTATGTTGCTCTGCTGGAGGGCTGTTATCACAACTCCATGCCTTGGCTAGGGAAAACCAGAGCTTTTGGCCCAGTAAGTAGGTGAACTCAGTGGCACTATCAGCACACTTGAGTGACAGTTTCAAGGGGACCCCTGTGATCGAATCCATCACAATCACCTCTCCTCAAACCCATTTAAACCTTTAATAAATCATTTAATTTCTATCAATCACTTGGTACCACAAGTCACGCAAAATGTAACATTGTGACTTCCTTCAGAAGCAACAGAAGTTCATTTACAAATCTGAATATGTCTGGCAACACTTCAATAGCACTTTCTACCGACACAATGAATACTGTAATGTTCTTTCACTCAGATTCTATCATTTCAGAGGTTGCGGATCCCAACTACATTCCCAACCAGATGTCTGAGCAAAAAGGATTATACCACATGAGCTTTGAATGAACTTGTGTTGAGTTTAGCCATAGTGTCTTATCTTTTTATTGATCGGCAACATACCAGTTACCACTTGAGGGAAATTGAACAGAGCTTATCACTCAGGCTATGATTATTTTTTTTCTGATTAATTCTAAAAACAAAAAACTATACCAAACTGTGCTCACTAGTATTTGATAGATGCTAATAAAGACAACCGCACCCAAGAAACCAAGTGTGTAATGTTTAAAATTACTAAACTAGTACTAAAAGCAGGAACTTTGTTACATATGATGAAAAGCAAAAAGCTCAGGTTTAGGGATGCAAACGGATAGCAGGTTACCCAGTAAGCATCATCCGTTAAGGTTGATGCTTACTGAGTAACGGGAGCAGCCCCATGCTGCCAGCTGCCAGCCTAGGCAGGCTAGAAATCTGCACCTTTGCGTAGGACTGAAAGCAGCAACTGGAGTGAGGAGCGGGGGGCTGCCACTTCTGTCCATCCCTCCCACTTACCCCTCCCCGGCAAGGCTGCCGACCCCCCCCCCCCATTTGCACCTGTTTAATCAGTTAACCGTTTTACTTAACATTTAACCAGTTAACTAATTAAATGGGGTTTTACGTCCCTCCTTAGGTTGCTACCCTGGTCACACAAATGGTATGTCAAAAACTGATACAAAATAGTCTGGCTAAGAAAATCTGACATCCAAGCAGTTTTAATATTACTGGAACTTAATTCAATCCAAAACAAATTAAATCTTATCCAAATAGGAAATAAATTTAGGATAAGCTCCTAATAGAGGGGTCCTAGGGTACATCTAAACTACATCCCTTTTTCGATAAAGGGATGTAAATTAGATGTATCGAAATTGTAAATGAAGCCGGGATTTGAATTTCCCGCACTTCAGTTACATAATGGTGGCCGCGGCTTTTTTCCGAAAAGCCGCTTTTCGAAAAAAAGCCACGATTAAGACAGGGCATTTTCAACAGAAATGCCCCGTTTTGAAAGATCCTGTAAACCTGGGGTGAGTGTCCGGGTGTTGCTAAGGTGGGGGGAGGGATAGCTCAGTGGTTTGAGCATTGGCCTGCTAAACCCAGGGTTCTGAGTTCAATCCTTGCAGAAGCCTTTTAGGGATTTGGGGCAAAAATTCATCAGGGATGGTACTTGGTCCTGCTGAGAAGGCAGGGGACTGGACTAGATGACCTTTCAAGGACCCTTCCAGTTCTAGGAGATAGGCAATCTCCATTATTTTACCTTTTTTCATTCTTTGAGGTTTACAGGATCTTTCAAAATGGGGCATTTCTGTAAAAAAATGCCCCATCTTAACTGTGGCTTTCCAAAAAAAGCTTGCAGCCACCATTATGTAAATGAAGCACGGGAAATTCAAATCCCAACCATTTACAATTTCGATACATCTAATTTACATCCCTTTATCGAAAAAGGGATGTAGTTTAGATGCACCCATACTGTATCCAGATTGCAACAAAACTTAGCAAGACTGACCACTCAATTATTAAAAATATAAATATAAATCTATATCTGTCTTCACTTTATTAAAATAAGCTCTGGAATTTGTTGCGGTTTTTCCAGAAATAGCAGCTGCAGTCCAACACCGATTGACAGCTAATTAATCTATTTGCATCTCCCAGTCATTATACGTGATAGGTAATTATTCCAGTGATGTATTATTTTCTGTTGAGGCAACAAACTGTACTCTTTAAAAGACACTTAGGAAAATAAATTGGCTCAATTAAACATGTGAAATTTATAGTGACTTGTTAACCTGAAAAATCAGTGTTGTATAGCTAGTTTAATGAGTCAACTATTCAAATAAAATTCAGTACCACTTGAAGTTTTAATTAACTTTCCAAATCTACTTCCTCAAATCACAAATATTTGAAAAATGCAACAAATCAGCAGCTAATATTCTGATTTGCAACACACAACTTCCATCAAAATTCATCTGTGATGTAGTATACGGCAATGAAAGAATACAGTAATTGCACTGTACATTTATTTTTACAGAGTAGAACTGATATTTATAATCAGTTTTTAAAATCCGAGAGCTGGAAATTAATTTTATTTTGGTTAATTCTTTTTCATCACTTGGTAGTTAGGGAGGTATACCACGACCTCTCACATAGGAGAAAATATTGAAGAATACAAAGCAGTATGAAAAAATACCTATTTAAGTGTCAAATTATTTTCTAAGTTGGTAAAATCCAGTAAGACAGACTAGAACAATACACAAAATAACTTTGTTTAAAAACAAATGTGTTGATTTTTCTGATTTAGAATGGATGTGTAATGTAAAAATGTTTTAACCCTAAGTAGAAAGAAAAAAAATATTTGTCCATTCACCAATGTAAACAAGAAAGGCCTGCCAAAATTACAACACTAAAAATGGATTAAAGAAATCAGTTGGAGTAGATAATCGTTTAGGAAATGGAGCAACAGAACAGGTCAGAAGTTGACTTTAAGATAGAACAGGAGAAAACTTTATTTAATTTTAATTTATTGTTTTAATCAAGATTTTTACATTTGGCACACCAGACCAGTAACCACTTCCAATTAACTTATGTAAGCACACTTTTATGATTTCTACCTGCCCTCCCCTCCGCTTGTCTTTCTTGACCCTTGCCGATTGCACAATCACAATCTAGATTTTAGACTGGAGTGATCAGTGTTATTTGTTTGTACAATAGGGATTTAATCCTGTTTAAGGTCTTTAGGTGCCTAAATGCTGGACCCATGGTATTAAAAAAGGTTAAAACTAAGCATGTTACATAGCAGTTATCTGGCTAATCGTGTAGTCAATACTACAATTAGTTGACAAAGGGGCCCTCTGCAGAGCCACAACAGAAGCCTGTTCGAGCCAGGACTGAACATTTCTGGCATGCACCAGCTCTGGACCGCTGTGGCTCTGCATTTAAAATGTCTTAAGAGCAGTGGGCAGAACCATATTCTCTACTGGATGGGAAACCAGAAGACTACAGGCCACAGTGGCGCTGGAACTATTCTTAGGTTGGAGTGCTGAATTGTGTTCTCCCACAGATCTGTCTGTGCCCCTTACTATACCAGTCCAGGATCACACCTAGGGCTGTCAACTCTCCCAGACCAGGCGCCATTGCTGCAAATGGCATCCAGCATGTCCATTCGCAGAAAGTTGGCAACCAAGCTACAAATGGAGACAGCTGCAGAGCCCTGGGTTGGCAGCGGGAACCCGAGCAGCTGCAGAACTTCCAATGCTGGTGGCCTGGACCCTAGGGACAGTGGGCTGGAGAGCCTGCGGGGATGGTGGGCAGTGGGACCCCGGGGTAGTGAAGTTGGTGGGGTCCTGGGTAGGAAACAGGGCCAGGCACTGGGCATGAGGTAGCCAAATACAAAACCTTGGGGGTACTGCAGCATCTCCCAAACCTATGACAGCCATGCTGATTTGCACTTTGCATTGTTTTGGAGAAGAAATTGAATATTCGGGGAGGATCTTCAGTGCCTAGTGGCAAACAATCTTCAAATTTTTGCTTTATAAAAAGTAGAGTTTGATAAGACACAAGGTACTAGCTTGTTCTAGTACCCTGTACATTTAATTGGCTCAGCTCTTAGCAGAGAACGCAGTGCTGCTACTACTACTACTACTACCACCACCGCTGATTCCAAGTTGCATCCAAACTCTGCTTTTTCACTTGCTTAGGAAATCTGCATACTGAGATTTTCAAGTAATTCATCAAGGAATAAAGTCAAGTTTTTTCTTCCCCTCTTTTTATGTATAATCTGCACCACAAATAGATTTAATGAAGAGGAATGGATGGAGAGGAAGTCTCTGCTGCCATTGTGTTTGAATGATGGATTCTTATGCAATTCCTAGGAGACTTAGGATCGCACAGCAACGTGTGAGGATTTGTTTATTATATATATTAAATATATTATAAATAAATTATATATATTATATAAAAAAATCAGGAAACTGGAATGGAGACAAAAATAAGAAAAATTACAAAGACATAAGAGAACAGATCCCTTTTGCAGTTGCAAGACTCAGATTTCTTTGACTGCAATTTGTGCGAGGCCTGCTATCCATGGAAGAAAGACATAGAGCCTGTTGGGCTGTCCTTTCAACTGCTGGCTTCTTCTGGATTTGAAACTGGAAATTAATCTGCCGTCCCTCCCAATTTCCAGTTATTACAGAATTGACTAAATTCTTTTTTATAAGTTGCTACTGTTGAATGTTGTAAATTTTCGCTTGCCTGTTATTTTTACCAGTGGCCAAATTCAGGCTACCTAAAAAGCCACCACTGTGATCCCTCTTCTTAAACTCAATTTTGTTTTCTTCAAACTCCAGTCAGACTCCAAAACAGAGAAATTTAACTTAATATTTGATCTTTAGTCGCTATTAACATTTTTAATGACAGATAGGAAACAAAGTAAGCTGGATTGGAGTATCTGCATATCTGCTGCCCTGCATCATATGACCCTCGTCAGACTTTAAAAAAACAAAACAAAACAAAAAAAACCACTTAACATTAGTCATAAATAGCCTGTTGAATTTTGAATGTCCTTCTTAATTTTTTCCAGTTCCATGTTGGGGAAAGAATACACATAGTTATTTATACCTTTGATCTTTGAGAATTCAGTACTTACTTAAGGAGGGTCCATGCAGAACTGCACAATTTGGGCAGTGGTACAGATCAATGTCAACAGCATGGTGCTCTTCTACTCTGACACAGCTGAAAAGAAAATAATTGTTTTCAGTGCTCATGAGAATGATTTTGTTGTTGTTGTATAATGTCAATAGTCCAGGTCCTTTTATTCTCCTCTCTATCCATGAATCAATGTTAAGTCTAGCAACAGTTACCAGACCATATTGCAACTCTACACTGTCAAAGCTACATACACCACTCTAAAGCCATCAAACTTGTGTGTGTCACTTTTAGTTTCTATATAGCTTCTTTAACAATATGCAAATCAAAGTTTAACTGGGAATACTTTAATAGTATCTAATAAAAAGTAACCAGATGGAAGTAAAATTCACAGTAACTATACAAAGCAAGAAACAGTGATTCTTGGATCATAATTACAAGAAGCAGGGTGTGCAAGGTCATTAAATCCAAGTTGAAAAAAATGTATAACTGACGTCTAAGTGCTGATAGTTTACAGAAGACAGCAAATAAGTTTTGTTGCATTCCATGTGGCAATGCATGTCTTCGTTAGCATACTGTAAAAACAACAAAAGCACACCAACTGCTATTCTCAGATATAAGGAAAAAAGGTAAACTATTCATTTTCCCTCATAACTTCCCTTGCAACAGCAGCTATTTAAGAGTGACCACACTAAGTATATTCTTCTGCTCTGTAAAACAGGTGCATCCTTTTGAATAAATGCACCCATATGTCAAAGAGTTTGAAAGACAATGCATTTAATGTACATTTTTCCAGATAAATTAGGAAAAAGTGTTTTAATTTTAACTGGCAACTTTTTTTATAATGTGTTTAGCCTGTTGGGTCTTGGAAAATTTTCAAGTCACTGGACTGATGATGAGATTAAGGCTTCAAGGATAAGAAGATTTCAGAGAGATAAGTTATTTCCCCCTTGTAAATGTTACTTCTCATTTTCTTTGTCCACCTTTCTATGATCTCAGTTCTCCTAGCTAGTATGATCTACTCCACCTTTTTGGCAAGGAGGATGTAACACTGGAAGGAGCAGAAAATGACAGTTTGCACGAATAAAGCTCTATGTCCTAGGTCAGTGGTTCTTAAGCTGGGGTGCATGCACCCTCTGAGGGTGCGAGACATGCCAGATTTTTATGATATATCTTAGGTTTAAAACTGACCTACTTCAACAATTTTTAATAAGGAGTGCGAGAACTTATTTTGAGAACCAAAGGGGTGCAGGTTGCAGTAAGGTTAAGAACCACTGTCCTAGGATATACAACAGAGAAAAGGAAACAAGTACTACAAGAGATGTGTTTTGGAACCCCAGTTTGTTTTCTGCTGAAAAAGTCCTCCCCAGAATCCTTGACTCTCACTGTGCTCCACAAGGGTGAGAAAGGAGAGCAAAGTTGTCCTGTCATGACTTTTCTGTGTCCTCCCTGTGTAGGAGATTAAGTCAATACTAGAGATACCTCTCCATTGTCTGCCGTACAAAATGACTCAGTGACTGGTAGCTTAGCTATCACTGTCTTCAATATCTTGGGCATAAAAAAAAATCAAAGATAAGAAAATATATGCGCAAAATACTTGAGGATAATAAACATTCACCTTTTTTTCGAATACAGGTAGTCCCCGGGTTACGTACAAGATAGGGACTGTAGGTTTGTTCTTAAGTTGAATCTGTATGTAAGTCGGAACTGGCATCAGCCGCTGCTGAAACTGATCAGTTTCAACAGCCGCTGAATCTGGACACCAGTTCCACTTACATACAGATTCAAGATAAGAACACCAGGCGTCCCCAAGTCAGCTGCTGCTGAAACTGATCAGCAGCTGATTCCAGGAAGCCCAGGGCAGAGCAACTCTGCCTCGGGCTTCCTGTAGTCAGCCGCTGGTCAGTTTCAGCAGCGGCTGACTTTGGGACGCCTGGGGCAGAGCAGCTTGGGTGCTGCTGGCTTGATCCAGTAGCGCGGCTGCTCCTCGGAGCTACTGGACCAACCCAGCAGCACCCCAGCTGCTCTGCCCCAGGCATCCTGATTCAGCCACTGCTGAAACTGATCAGCAGCTGAATCAGGACGCCTGGGGCAGAGCAGCTGGGGTGCTGCCGGGTTGGTCCAGTAGCGCCAAGAAGCGGTGCTGCGGGACCAACCGGCAGTGCCCCACCTGCTCTACCACAGGCCCCCGGCTTTGCTCCATGTCTCCCTGGTCTGCTGGGGGGGCACTAACTGCGTCACCCCCCAACAGACCAGGGAGACGTGGAGCAAAGCTGCGGAGGACCCGGGCCGAACTGTGGCGCTTCCAGATCAGCGCCGCGGTCCGGCCCGGGTCCTCCGCGGCTTTGCTCAGTGTCTCCCTGGTCTGCAAACCAGGGAGACGCTGAGCAAAGCCACAGAGAACGCGGGCGGACCCGCAGCTTCCAGATCAGCTGAAAGCGCTGCGGGTCCTGCCCGGGTCCTCCGCCGCTCTGCTCAGCGTCCCCCTAGTCTCCAGACCAGGGAGACGCTGAACAGAGCGGCGGAGCACCCGGGGCCGGACCCACGCCGCTTCCAGCTGATCTGGAAGCGGCGCGGGTCCTGCCGGGTGCTCCGCCGCTCTGTTCAGCGTCTCCCTGGTCTGCAGAACAGGGAGACGCTGAACAAAGCAGCGGAGCACCCGGGGCCGTACCCGCGCGCTTCCAGATCAGTTGGAAGCGGCGCGGGTCCGGCCCCGGGTGCTCCGCCGCTTTGTTCAGCGTCTCCCTGGTCTGCTGGCTCCGCCAGCAGACCAGGGAGACGGGGAGCAGCTTTTCTCGCCCCGGAGAAGGCGGGCGGCGGGACCAGGCGTCCCGCTGCTCTAGTTCTCCGGGGCGAGAAATCCCCGTTCGTAACTACGGATCCGACATAAGTCGGATCCGCGTAACTCGGGGACTACCTGTACTGTACATCTTTCCCACCCCCACCAATAACAGAACTCTTTCAAAGTAAGTTTGTTATATGAGCTAAGAGGTTATATGAAGGTTGTATTTTTTTTGTACAAAAATGAAGAGAACCTTAAAACAAAATTATTTAACTTCACATAACATCTACTATATGCACAAGAGTTTGTGCTTTTGGCTGTGTCTGTCCATGAGCCTGTTTGTTCAAGAACTCCTAAATGGTAAGAGCTAGGAACACCAAATTTGATATGTAGATTCCTCTCATAACTTAAAGGTTAGAGTTTAGTTGTGCCAAACAATGGGATGTGCATAGAATGTGATTGTTTCTCAAACAGAAAGGGAGGGATGTGACAGCAGGGACAATTATACCACAGAATGATCACAGGGGATCACAGCGGCAGCCCCCACACTCACACCCCAACCTACATCCTTGACTCCTGCAGTCCCCATTCCCTGCCCTGAACCCCTCTTCATACCTCAGCATGGATTCCTGCATCCCTCAAACCCCCAGCGTCCTGCTCTGAAAAGCTGGGTAGTCTTCTAGTAGAATATAAAGCTGATCTTTTAAAGAGGTCTTAAAATAATTTTTAAATGACATCGACATGATTTGTCTCTCCAAAAGATGCTTCTGTACACAATAGGAAAATAAAATCCCCATTTTAGCTAATTTGGGCTTTCAATAGTTATTCTCATGTCCAAGATTGATACTCTATTTTTAAAAAGGCATATTACTGTTAATCTCCAAGCAGTTACAAATGAAAAAAGATTTCTGATTTACTATACAAAAAGGTTTTCCTATTACAAACTTTCACCAATTTTTCCATTATATTTTGACTAAAACTACTAAAAACACTTATAGTAGTTGTACCTTTATTAGCAAAACCCGTTTTCAACTGCTGCAAGCTAAGCAAAGAATAATCCCTCCCACTCCTTATTCCTAGAAAAGAATGCCAAAGTGAGCATTTTCATCCAGAAGAATGGGGGATAGAGATATTGAATTAGTTTGGCAGATTCCATGGAAATCTGGTTAATCATTAAGTCAAGACAATTGCCTCCAAGTGTCAAAAGGATGCCAAGTGAGCAAAATCTGAAGATTCAGACAATAGAAAGTGCTAAAAAGACGTCAATGTCCCAACCCACCAAATGACTCTGCAGAAAGTATTTTGTGTAAGTCACGATTTGTCACTCCTTCAGGGAGGAAATTAAACAACTGAAAGATTTTAGCGCTTGGGTTACAGAGGTCTGAAGAAATACTTCGTTTTATTTTAAACCCGCTGTACAGTATATTAATTTCAATTGGTGACCCCCATTACTTGTGTTATGAGGAGTAAATAACACTTAGATTATTTACTTTCTCCACACCAGCCATGATTTTATACAGCTCTACCATATCCCCTCTAATTCATCACTTTTCCAAGCTGAAAAGTCCCAATCTTATTAATTGCTTATTAATAAGGAAGCTATCCCAAGGTGGTGGGTTCCTGCATGGCCTAGGAGCTAGGGCACTTGCCTGGGGAGGAGAGGGTCATGCGTTCAAGTCCCACCTCCCCCTGTTGCCCTTTTCTGTACCTTTTCCAATATATCTCCTTGAAGAGGAGTGACTACATCTGCATGCAGTATTCAAGATGAGGGCATACCATAGAGTTATATAGATGCAATATAGTATTTTCTGTCTTATTAACTATCCCTTTCTTAACAATTCACATTGTCCGCATATTGAGTGGATTTTGAGAGAACTATTCACAATGATGCCAAGCTTTTTTTCTTGAATGGTAACAACTAACTTTGACCCGATAATTTTTTATGTATAGTTGAGATTAAGGTTTCCAATGAGCACTACTTTGCATTTATCAACAATGAATTTCAGGGGTCGGCAACCTACAGCACACACCGTTTATGGCACACGAGCCAATTTTCCATGGCATGGAGGAAGGAGCTCATCCCCGCGCCTCCTCCCCCGCGTAGCTGCTGGAGAGCACTCCCTTCTCCCTGCAGCAGGTTAGGCTGCAGCACTGGGGCTGAGGCTCCTCAGAGGAGCCGCAGCCAGCCCCAGAGGTGCTGCTGCTGTGACCACGCAGTCTGGGCCAGCTTATAGAGATGCCGCTACAGTGGCCACGTAGTCCGGAGCCAGCCTGGAACTGCATGGCACCAGCAGCGGTGCCTCTGGTTTCCAGGCTAGCCCCGGACCCTGTCAACAGTGACAGCAGGGACTCCAAGGTCAGCCCTGGACTGCATGGCACCGGCAGCAGGGCCTCTGGCCTCTAGGGCAGCCCAGGACAGCATGAACAAATTGGAGAAATGGTCTGAAGTAAATACGATAAAGTTTAATACGGACAAATGCAAAGTACTCAACTTAGGAAGGAACAATCAGTTTCACACATACAGGGTGGGAAGCGACTGTCTAGAAAGGAGTATGGCAGAAAGGGATCTAGGGGTTATAGTGGACCACAAGCTGAATATGAGTCAGCAGTGTGATGCTGTTGCCAAAAAAGCAAACATGATTCTGGGATGCATTAACAGATGTGTTGTGAGCAAGACACGAGAAGTCATTCTTCTGTTATACACCAATTGAGGCCTAATCGGGGCAGAGTAGTGTGTCCAGTTCTGGGCAGGAGGCATAAAGGATCTGTCGAAAAAGGCTCTCTCTCTCTCTCAACAGATCCCCCTCTGGGATGCTGCTTTTTGCCAACAAAGTGCTGAGTCAGCAAAACGCATCGGCCATTTTTATGCAAATTAGGCACTGGATATTTAAATCCCTGCCTCATTTGCAATGTTGACCTGCCTAATCTGCATCCCTCTGCTGACAGAGGGACGCAGTCTAGACATATCCTAAGGGTCCCAGTCTGGCCACTAAGGGTACGTCTAGACTACAGGCTTTTGTCGACAGAAGTTTTGTTGACAGATACTGTCGACAAAACTTCTGTCGACAAAGAGAGTCTACACTACATTCAGTTCTGTCGACAAAGCAAGCTGCTTTGTCGACATGGTAGTGTAGACGCAAAGGACAGTTTACATGCAATAACACCTTATGTCGACAGAAACTCTTCTTATACGCCGGGTATAAACACACAGGCAGTCCCCGACTTGCAGGTACGAACGGGGCTTTTCTCGCCCCGGAGGACATGGACTGCGGGACCTCGCAGTCCCGCTGCCCGTGTACTCCGGGGTGAGAAAAGCTGCTCCGCGTCTCCCTGGTCTGCAGACCAGGAAGCTGCAGAGCAAAGCCACGGAGGGGCTCCGGCAGCGGGACAGCCCAGACGCATCGCGGCTGTCCCACTGCTGGCGTCCTCAGAGGCTTTGCTCCCGGTGTCCCTGGTCTGCTGGGGACGGTCCCCAGCAGACCAGGGGCACTGGGAGCAAAGCCGCAGCAGACCAGGCTTTTGTTGTGGACCCTGGGGCAGAGCAGCTGGGGCGCTGCCGGTTGGCCTCTTAAGGGGGGGTAGTCTTATACGGCGAGTATAGGTGAAAACCTATGTTTTAACTAGAAAATTAGGGGGTCGTCTTATACGCCCAGTCGCCTTATACACCGGAAAATACGGTATATACAGCAAAACTCTGGGATCCAGTGTTCTGGTCCTTATGGATTCCATCTCATTTATCAGTTTTCTCCAACAGCAGGCAAAGCACCACATTGACCGAAATAGCAAACTGTTACTTAGTCACTACCCTGGGGCACAGTCTTTTGTGTTTGTTTGTTTTATATTATTCTGAGGGACAGAGGAAATGCTGGTAAACAAAAACAGACTGATAAATTTTCATTGTTTTGCACAGCTAAAACAGTTCATCTTCAAAAGGCAAATGACATTATCCCTTATTCCGGGAGCAAGCTACAAAATAGAAGTCAAAATTTTCAAAAGCAACACATACTTTAGAACAAAGTGGTGAACAGTTTTTGGGTCAGGGACTACTGACCCACAGGGAAAAAAAAAAAAAAAAAAATCAGTCAGGGGCTGCACTCAAGTGAGAAAAAAACCCTGCAACACATGCAATATCTTCACTGATGTGGCCCCCCAACTGAGAAGGAGAAAGACACTTCCCACATTCCCCCTCACACATCAGAGCCTAGGAGGACCCAGCCTAGTACATTGTGTGCTCCAGCCCTGTAGGGGGTGGGGGAGTTGGAGGGGAGGCCTGGAGCACCAGCGCAGACTCTCCAGTGCTGGGGGGAGGAGAAGTCTCTGAGCCTTGGGGGCTGGATCCAGGCAAGCCGGGGGCCACATCTGGCCCCTGGGCCTGAGATTCCCCACCCCTGGTTTTGGAAACAAAGCCTCACTGAAAGTCAAGCATGACTATGTAGCACTTTAAAGACTAACAAGATGGTTTATTAGATGATGAGCTTTCGTGGGCCAGACCCACTTCCTCAGATCAAATAGTGGGTCTGGCCTACGAAAGCTCATCATCTAATAAACCATCTTGTTAGTCCTGTATTTTGTTTCAGCTACACCAGACTAACACGGCTACATTTCTATCACTATTCTGAAAGTCAAGCATGTGTGGGTAAACAGGACTTAAAAGCTTAAGTGACTTGGGCTCTTAAGTCCCTCAAGTACTTCTGAAAATTTTACAGATATTCTCATTTCCTTCATTTTATGGAGGACCCAAAGTCATAACTAAAAAACGGGTAAAAAGTGCTGAGTGATCTCTGAGGAAAAGCTTTAAGAGTTTTCGTTATTAGCTACAGCTATTTTACAAAACATATTAGGTAATCACACAGAGCAATTTGGCTACATCTCATTCATCCAGTTTTTCCTTCATGTTTAGCTCTTAGAAAACCGACAAAGCTATGGATCCAAGTCTGTTGGGAAAACGTCAAGAGCTCACCTTCTAGAAGGATCTGTGTCTTGAAAGAAAGAACGAACGAAAGAAAACACACACTAAAATATTCAGTTCTCATGCTTTCTTCCCTCCCCCTACTTTCATGAATAGTGTTTTCAAGACTGACAAAGTGAATAGGAAAAAAATTTAATGTAAAAAAAACCAATATAATTAAATGTTGGAGTGAGTTTAGCAGGCTAGTTGCAGTCTGTCTACTGAATTTAAAATGAAAATACACAGATTTAATACTACAACATATTAAAAATTTAAAATATTTTGACTCAATGTGTTTGGCTTTTACAAGAATGGTTGCCACTAGAAGCTTTGTGCTTTTGTCGCAAATCTCAGCACTTATATCCTGCATCTCAACATTTTCAACAAGAAAATCTACTTTATATAATGCCAAAGTAATGGAGAGAGACCTATTAAATATTAATTTAATTCAAAGCAGAACTGACCTGGAAAGGCAGAACTATCCATTTAAATCCATGCTATTGGCATGAAGCAGAAACACACCTGAAGACACTTGCATTTCAGAATTTCATGTTTGACATGTGAATACACAGAACTGTGTCACAATATGAATAAAGACTGATAAATGAGAAATGGTTCAGCAATTCCCTAAATATTTCACCACAACAATTTAACCATCCTTCTGTCTCAAACAGATAAATAGTTGATTGAAATTCTGTTATTAAACAAATAAAATATTTTTTACACTGTGGAATGTTTTTCAAGTCTGAACTGAATATATGAAAGTCTTTACAGGTTAATCAAAATTGTTTAGACATTGATTCTGAAAAGAAAGAACAATGTACTTGAAAATACAAGAATTTGTACAAAAGGCAACATGTCTGCTAACTACAAGTATACAAACTCACATATAAGTAGTAATTGGCAATGCACATCTATTGTCTTTCTATGAAAAGAGCACAGAATTTTACCAGATGTTTGAAATATTCACTACTTACAATCTAGTCCTTTGTGAATATGATCAGTACACAGAAAATGTTAGAAATCAAATTAAGTCCTGAAAACACAATGAATAGTGCAAACACTGTAAAACAGAAAAACATTACTGTAAGTCTAGCCATTTTGCTACTAAATGCTAAGAAAGTCACTTAACAGTTTACTTACATTTGAAGACCTAGGAACTTAATTTCTAACAGCTAGGCTGTTAGAAGCCCAAATTATGATATACAACTGCATTTCCAATCATAAAATTATCCCCAGGATGGGCAAAATAGAGCACATAGGCCGACTATAACCTAACATTTTCCCCTGCCATACCATTTCTCCCAGAAACTGAGGCAGCTGCCCTGGAGCCTGGTGATTTAAAAGAACTCAGGGCTCCTCCATAGCATCACCATTACCACTGCAGTGGCCAGAGCCTCAGGTCCTTTAAAACGCCACCAGAGCCCCAGGCAGCACAGGCCAAGCAGCACTAAAGGGCTGGCTGGGAGAGACTAGCCTCCAGCTCTCTCCCTTTCACTTGAGGCCCTGTGCCTTCTGGTAGTGATGTTGCCCATTGGGTAACTGAATAGTAATGTAGCCAATAAATATTCATGTGGTTACACAATTATTCAATAGTCCTTGAGAGCAAGGCGGCAGCCAATGCCCTCCGGCTGCACTCCCAAGGAAATTCCTGCCACCCCGCGCTGCTGCCTGCATATCAGAGGCAGCAGCACTAGGTGTCAGGCAGGAGCTGGTCTGCAAGGGAAGCCCGTTTAAAAACCAGCTCCCCCTACAGACCGGCTGCCTGTTGCTCTGTTCTGCTGCCTGTGTGGCTCTCCAAGTTGCCCCTACATTCCCTGTGTTTGCCTTTAATTCCCTTATCCCACCCCTGTAGTTCAAGCAATAAAGAGACAGTTGTTCAAGGGACAAGAGTTCTTATTTGGGGAAAACAGTAGGGAAAGGAAAAATGAGGGAACCGGAAGTGGGGAGGGAGGGAGGGCTTAGAAACATGAATGGGACTTTCTGCCTCCCAACATCCTGGAGAGTATGGCTGCCCTTGAGTTCCCCTCAGCCCTGGTGGCCCCTGGGGTGTGTGGAAGCAACGGGGCTGGAAGTGGAGGAACTGGGGTTGTCATTGGGGAGGATGGGGTTCTTGGAGGAGGCTCTTTCTAGAAATGAAGTCAGGTGCTCCTTCACAGTGGTAGAGGAGGCAAAGATGGTCTCCTGCTGCTTAATCTGGTGGTGGTTCTCTCCTGGTGCTCTGCAGTCTGGTCCAGGTGCTCTGCCCACATCTCCTCCATAAGGGAGTGCACACAGCCCATCTGCTCCCAGAACATATCCTCCCTGGTCAGCTTTCATATATGGATCAAAGCCACGTGGGCAGATGCTGGAAGAGGGGAGTATGCACCGAGCTGGCTGTTGTCCCAGCTGCAAAGAAAAGTTACAAGGGCAAACTGTACAGCACATACATTGTGTTTAAGCTAACAGATCAGGGTTAGGCTTCACTGAAGATTTCTGTAAAGACAAAGGAGATGTGTTCCGTGCATGTCCAAATGTTTGCTTTGAAGCGGGCACTTACAGCAGGTGCACAGACTTCTCAGGGGAGCATCAGGATGCCCTCAGCCTGAAGGCAGGCAACATGGTAAGAGGCCAGGGCAGGAGCCTGCAAGTGGGAGGGGAAGGAGTGGCTTCCCACTGTCTCTGGCTAGGTGCTCTGCGTCTACCACCCACGCATCGGAAAAGATTCCCCCCTGCACTCACACAGATTATGGTGCACACACCATGCTACCACCACAAAGGGAAGTGGTGCATTTGCTGAGGTCCAGAACAGTCAGGAGATTCTTAAACCTACCCTTTAAACATCCAAATGCACATTCAAACACTACTCTGCACTTGCTCAGCCCGTTGTTGAACTCCTTCCTTGCTAGGGTCCAGGCTGCCTGTATACAGCTTCATGAGGCGCAGAAGCAAAGGGTAGGCTTGGCTGCCAAGGAACACTATTGGCACTTTCACTTTTCTGACTCTGACTTCCCTGGCTGAGAAAAAAGTGCTTTTGTGCATCTATGATGATGACTAAAGGGTTAAACTCAGGTAGCTAGGGGGTGTTGGCAAGAAGCCAGAAGCATGGAATATAGTGCTGAAATTTAAATTGTAAAGATTACCTGCTTGCCCTTTCTCTTTATGTGAGGTGAGAGAAGCAGGATGATTTAAATCCAGGCAGGACTACCAAAGAATACTGGGCATGAAAATTAACTGGCCCGTGAAGGGATCATGAGTAAATAGAGGGGGAAATGTATATTGAGTCACAATCAGGTTATTTTCTTTGTTTTGTTGTTTGGTTAACTTCTCTGTGCTAATTCATGTGCACTCCCCCTCTCCCATCCACCGTATCCAAGCTGCAGCCCAAAGAGGCTATGTTTCTCTGTGTTTTGATCTGTTCTTTTCTTAGTTGCTCTGTAACACCTAGCAACTAATTATGCTTTATCAAATATATCTTTTTGTTTTGTTGTTAAAAATCACTTTTAAGGCAATGATTTGATTCTTCTGTCCTGAAAAGTAAACAGGAGGTCTGTGTGTGCGCCTGCCTAGACTCAGAGGTCAGCTATCCAAGACAACAAGTATGTTTTCTGTAGGTTTTTCTCTTGTTTTTTCACACTTTCTTGTGGTAAAAGAGATTGGTGTACCCCTTGGGAAGAAGTTCAAGTGTTTCTTCCTGGTTTTCAGGGTTTTAATTCACTTGATGGTGGCAGCCTCTCCCCCAAGACCAGTAAAACTGTGACCTTAAGGAATTTCTGTAAGCAGAAGCCTATCGAGGCAAGATATTTAAGGTCTCTTGCGGGGACACCCCCCCCTCCCCCCCGCACTCAGAGTGCCAGAGTGGGGAACAGCCCTGACAGCATCTTTCTGAAGAGGCATGTGTTCCGACCATCCCACATTGACGTTGGTGAAACAGCCCTTGTGATTCACCGGCACCTGCAGCACCATGGAGAAGTACCGCTTATGGCTGATGTACTCCAAGGCAAGGTGGTCGGGGCCAAGATGGGGATGTGTGTTCTGTCTACAGCCCCACTGCACTTAAGGAACTCCATCGTACCAAAGCCATCCACTATGGTGTCCACATTTCCCAGAGTCAAAACCCTCGGTAGCGTAATAGTATCGATCACCTTGACTACTTAACTAACAGCAGCCCCCACTGTAGATTTTCCCCACTCTGAACTCTTTCTCCACTGACTGATAGTTGTCTGGTGTTGCAAGCTTCAATAGAGGAATAGCCACACATTTCTCCATGGTCCGAGCAGGTCTCATTCAGGTAATTTGGCACCTCAGGGCAGGGGAAAGCAATTTGTAAGGATCCAGGAATGTGGCCTTGTGCATTTGGAAGTTCTGCAGCCACAGCTGAAGTCCCATATCCGCATCATGATACAGTCCCAACTGTCTGAGCATGTCTCATGGCACCAGAAACAGCATTCCACTGTGTCCAGAGGACTGACTGGTGGCTGCACTAGCATCAGCACAAAGACTTGCATGAGCAGCACCTCCACACCACATTGAGTTGTCCTCGTTCTCTTCATGGAGAAGCGACATGCATATGCTCTCCAAGTACTGCGCCATTAGATGAACCACAACACACATCCATCACAATGGCTTACTCCAAACAGGGGCTTCATGCTCATGCTGCTATGGTGTGTCTGTGGGGGCGACCAGGGAACAAAAAGGCATGAGCATACTGCCACCCCATTATCTCACACAAGGAAGAAGGGACTAGACAAGTGAATTATGGAACACCGCGGTGTGACATGAGCCCATAACCAACCGCTGCACAATTCTGGTTGCAGTGGCACGGTAAGCATAGCCCAATATGCAAAGCTGCCCACAGAGCCTCACTCTGAGTCAATTAGGCTCCCTAATGGGGATGTGCTACTTCAGACTATATTCAATTCTTCCCCACAGTGAGGACACAGACCATCTACTTATTAGGTGGTAAGAAATCAACCACATTAGATTTGACCTTACCTCACAGTGTGCCCACAGAGTGACAATCCTGGAATCTTAATTTAGATAATTCATTTGTACTATATTATATGTTAGCAATGTTCTAACAAACAAATGCATGCTTAATATGTCCTGGCCTGATTCTAATCTGGAAACTAGAGTTATGCCTACCTAGAGTTTTAGAGATTTTAACTGTATTCTTCACTTCATGTTCTAAATTTTGCACTGCAGACATGGGTGAAATACAGCTGCTATTCAACAAAGAACATTCAGTAATGGATAGTGTATACAAGATACTTTGATTCTTCTCAGATGAAAAGTACTATTAAAAACTCAATTAACCACCACCTACTGTAGCATGGTGAAATCACCTTATTTGTCCTCCCACAGTAATTTTAAAAATATTATAAAAACATTTGCTGAAACAAAATGAATTTAAGACAACAATTATAAGTCAGGCTTCAAAAAGTGAAGAGTATCTTCAAAAAAATCAATTTAGAAAATAAGCTTCAGAGTGCTTATTTGCCTTCCAAGTTAACATTCATATTTTCAGAGTCTCTCTCTCCAACAACCATGAGGTGAAAAGTTTACTTAAAAAACACGGGAGTGATTCCTACTGTGATTCAAGGTGCTGAGGATTTAAATAAAATAAATATGTGCACCGGGAACATACTACAGCAGCCGTGGCCAACCTGCGGCTCTCACGCTACATGCAGCTCTTCTCCCCTCCCCCTCCCCCCGAGTGCAGCTCGCAAAGACCACCCACTCCTCGTGTGGCTCATAAAGACCCCCTGCATCCCCAAAAATGACCCTCTCCTCCTGGCTCCCTGTGCTGACCTGGGCTGGGGAGCCATTAAAGAAGGAGAATTAAAGATGGCGTTGGCCAGCGGGAGCCTGATGTGTCCAAAAAGCCTCTAAATATGTTTTCTAAAAGGGGCAGAGGTTTTTTTGTTTGTTTTTGCTTGACCAAACACAACCAAGGGCTCCTTTTAAAGGGGCAGTCTTTTTTTGTTGTTGTTGTTGCTTGACAACTTTGGCCCGACTCTTCGCACTGGACCCACGGATATCTTGGCTCTTTGCCCAAAATGGGTTGGCCACCCCTGTACTACAGCTTGGATCTCCCTGGTCCAGCACCCTGAGGACCTGAACTGTCCTGAACCAGGGAGTTTGCCAGACCAGGGAAAGTCAATGCTCATCTGCTAGCTGCCCCACTCCCGGGCTCTCAAGGCTGGGGTTCCCACCCTGCTGCCACTCAAAGCCGCCAGAGTTCCCCACTTTCCAGCCAGGACCACCTGGCTGCTGCTGGCCCCATTGCCATCAGGTTTCCCAGGGCCACCCAGCTTCCCCGAGCCCCGTTCAGAAGCTGTCTGCCCCCTGCCGCTGGGGATTCCTCCGGGCTGCCCAGCCAAGGCTCCCCTCCTGCCACTGAAGGTTGTCTGACCACCCAAGTCCCACCGCCACTGGGGATTCCCTGGGTTCCCTGACTGGGGCTCCCCGGACACATTGATGCTGGGGTTCTCTGGCCACTCCTGGCCCATATAACACTGGGGAGTTCCCTGGCTGGGGCTACCCTGCTGGCTGCTTCCAGAGTTCCTTGGCTGGCCCTGGCCAGCTGGTCCCAGCGCCACTGATAAAGCCAGTCCTGCTGTCGCCAGGGGTTCCCCGGCATAGGGAAGCCAGGCTTCTGCCTAGCCCCACTGCTTCAGCAAGTTCCCCAGCAAGGGCAGGAGCTGCTCGCTCATTGTCTGGCCCAGCTGACACCAGGGTTTCCCTGATCGGGGTGTGGGTTCCCTGTTTGCTGCCTGGTCCCGCTGATGCTGGGGGTTCTCCAGTTGGGGTGGGCTCCTCACCCCTGCCCAGCACCACAGATGCCAGGAGTTCCCCAGCTGGGCAAGGACTCCCCAGCCACCACCTAGCCCAGCTACTGCTGGGCTCCAGGGCTCCCCAGTCCTGCATTTTCCAGCTGACTCCTGCTCCCACAGCTCTTTGATCTGGACCATGGATATTGCCGGTCCAGTGAGCCCTGGATTTGGGAGGTTCAACGTGTATTGATCTTAAGGAAAAGATAATACATTGCTTTCAAATCAGAGCAGTTTGTCAAGACAACTGCACTCAAAACGTACATCCACACAATTCCAAGCATTTTCTACAATGCTCAGCACTGTTGTATATGAGCATTTCACACAGATTAATGAGTTTATTGAGAAAAGAGAAGTCATGTCACAGAAAGGGAACTGAGGCACAAAAAGAATAGGAAATTTGTGGCAGGGCTGAAATCAGACACCAGATGTCCTAATCTAAGTACTAATCTGATATTTTATCCACTAATCAAACTACCAAAATGTACCTAAAAGTGAGCTTGTTAACACAGGGAGATTTGTTTTTAAAAAGTTGTAAAGTCAACAGAAAAACACTGTTTTTATTCGGGGGAGGAAGGGCATGGGTACAGCCTTTTTGTACTACAATAGAGGTAGTTCTTACTTCTGTGGAAATAGTGCTCAATTAGGGAAAATAAAATTTAAAAAAACCTTCCCTCACCTTACATTTGCCAGTCTAACCCCAGTTTCTGCCGAAACACTCAGAACCTAGAAGCAAAATCTCACTTGTTGATTACAGCAACAAATGTGGGTTATATAAACTAAGCATACAGTCACAATTGCCCTAGTCTGGAGTGATTCAATTTTAGTTTTTAAAATAAAAATGTAAAGTAACTTTCCCATTTCAAAAGGAATAATTTCTGGAAATAAAAATTAGTTAAATGTATCCTGTCTTGGTAAAGTTTGAACCTTTCCTGGCCAATTAAAACACTTCCTTTTTACACTTTATTTGTAACTTTTGATTTTTCAGCATCCATAAATGGTCAGAATGTCATAAATTGTTGCATTACTGTGCAACCTGTTTTGGAAGCATCCATGACAGGCTACACAGGGGGTCAGCATCTTTCTGAAGAGGTGCACCAAGATTTAACCCTCCTGCCCTGGGCCACGCAGCTCTCCTGGGAGGGGGGAGGGGCTCTCTCCACTGCATGCCTCACTTGGTCTCCTGCCCTGGGCTCCAGCTCTTCCTACGGGGGAAAAAAAGAAGAGCTTTTCCTGTGGGGATGAGAGGAGCAGCACAGAGCGCTTCCCCAGAAGCTGGATGCAGGGCAGAGCCTCTGGGCTTCCCCTCCTGCAGGAAGCCAGCATTGACTGCAATCTTGCAGGAGGCACAATGCTGTATCACCAGCATGGACTGCAGACGAGGTGGCTGGGGGGAGGGGAGGGGAGGAGTGTTAAGGGAAATGGGCAAGGCGGGGGTTGATGGTGGGTAATCCAGGGGTATCCAGCCACACTGGCATTGGAGTCCCATGAGAGTCCAGTCCATAGCGCCCCTGCCTTCCTGCCAGGGACCCAGGCGCCAACGTGGGTTTGTGGCAGGGAGACAACCCCCCCCCCCCCACACACACACACACACTCTCCTCTTCCCTCAGCCATCACCGCTCAGCCCCAAGCCACAGCCCAAGCAGCTCTCATCCTCTAGTGGGGGCCCAGCAGCAGTGGTGCTGGTGGCTGTGCTGTCTTTAGCCCACCTCCCAGGGGCATCGCAAGGCAGAAAAGGAGGCGAGCGGAGTGGGAAGCGCCAAGGCTGCAGGGCTGGGGCTGGGCAACAGAGTGGAGGGCTAGAGGAAGCAGCAGAGGGGCTGGAAGGCAGCTCTGCACACTCCATCTTCCTCCAAAGCAGGGAAACAGAGACCCAGAGCTAGCCACCCTCTTCTCTGTGACTGTCGCACCCAAGCCCAGCTCCACCTGCCCCTGGCAGCCAGCTTGGGGGTACCCCGCTCCTGCACTTGGCCTACCCACCCCCGGAGCAGCCCTGTTCTGCCACATGGCCTGGCCATCACCAGAGCAGCCACAGTCCCTGAAACAGCTGCCCACCATAGGCCATGTAGCTGCCACGGAGAAGGAACCGGGGCTGTGGTGAGGCTGTCCCAGAGGGACAGCCTCACCATTGCCCGGCTCCAGCTGCAGCTCCCAGAGCAGCCCCTCTATGCCACACAGCCCTGCCTCAGCAGAGACAGCCTCACCACAATCCAGCTCCAGCCGTGGCACACGGGGCAGCCACCAATCATACAGTCCTGCCGCATGCCACTCAAAATCAGCTTGAATGCCACACATTGCCAACCCCTGAGCTAGAGAATGAATGGCATTCCAAAAGGCATCCTCCACCAACTTGCATTCTGAAGGTTGGCCCTTCACACCAGGCAGATTTCAGAAAAAAAATAAAAAGTCACTATAACATTCTCTCGGATTACCCAGAAGGAAGAAATCTCATCCTCAATCTGCCAAGTACTGTAATTAGGATTCATGATGTAGTTCATGCTGACAGTCACAGAAACACAAAACTGGTTTTGAGGTGGATATTTTATTAATGAATGGATCTGAGAACATCTTGGTGTCAGGAAGCAGATATTCACCATCCTCAGAATCTATAGACTATACTTACTCTAAGTAATTTTTTTTTTTTACAAGTTAGAATCAAGTACAAATTCTATTTATTCTTAGACCCAAGAATTAATATAAGGAATTGTTCTAAAAAGCAAAAAAGAGACTTTTTATACTAACCAGTCCTCAAAGTACAAAAAAACACCCCCAAAAAACCAAACACACACATTCTACCTTTTCAAATGAACTGTCACCACAGACACATTTTGGAAAAGATCTAAGGCACAACTGAAAGCTAAAGAGCAGAACTCATGGCAGAACTTTGTACCG
Organism: Pelodiscus sinensis; assembly: GCF_049634645.1. Taxonomy (NCBI): domain Eukaryota; kingdom Metazoa; phylum Chordata; order Testudines; family Trionychidae; genus Pelodiscus; species Pelodiscus sinensis. Next base: position 101,739,404 of record NC_134711.1, read on the forward strand.
GTAATAACTGTCACCACGATGGATATGAAGTTACAGGCTGAACTTCTAGTTCAGCACTCTCCGGTCCGGCAACATCTATTGTCCGGCATGATTTTGGCTAGCTGGATGTCCACTTACCCTCCATGTGGCCAAGTTTCCCACAAAGTTTGTTTACAACCACCAGTCCTGGCTCTGTGTTCTGTGCTGTTATTAGGCTCTAATTTACCCCCTAAATGTCTTCTACGAGTAAACAATGGAAGTGTTGGTAATGCGGCTAGACAATACTGACCTCCCATGGTTTGGCAAATTCTTTGGTTCAGCACTGGTCAGGTCTCAAAGGTGCCGGACTAGAGATTCAACCTGTATTTCTTTTCAGCAGGTTAGATTAAATACGGAATAAGTTTCTGGGGATAAGAACTACAAATCAATGCTGTGAATTCAGAGATGACCAAAACTGAAGTTTAATCATTTAAGGCAGGGATGGGGAACCTTAGGCCTGGGAGCCAGATGCAGCCCTCCGCTTGTCTGGACCTAACCCCCAAAGCTCAGCCTCCCTTCCCTGCCCCTCTCTTTCCCAGCATTGGCAAGCCGACACTGGTGCTCCAGCCCCCCTGCTATTCCCTGGGGGCTGCAGCACACAAAATCTACTAAGCTGGGACCTCCTAAGCTCTGGTGTGTGAAAGGAGTGTGGTGAGTGTCTTTCTCCTTCTCAGTTGAGGACCGCAGTGAGGGTTTTTTTTCCCTGCTTCTCACTTGTGTTTGACCCGGAATGATTTTTCTGTGGGTCAGTGGCCCCAATCCAGAAAAAGGTTCCCCACCCCTGATTAAAGGTTCTTCATTATACCAGAATCATAGAATCTTAGAATATTAGGACTAGAAGGGACCTCGAGAGGTCATCAAGTCCATTCCCCTGCCCTCATGGCAGGACCAAATACTGTCTAGACCATCCTTGATAGACATTTATCTAACCTACTCTTAAATACCTCCACAGATGGAGATTCCACAACCTCCCTGGGCAATTTATTCCAGTGTTTGACTACCCTGACAGTTAGGAACTTTTTCCTAATGTCCAACCTAAACCTCCCTTGCTGCAGTTTAAACCCATTGCTTCTTGTTCTATCCTCAGAGGCCAAGATGAACAAGTTTTCTCCCTCCTCCTTATGACACCCTTTTAGATATCTGAAAACTGCTATCATGTCCCCCCTCAATCTTCTCTTTTCTAAACTAAACAAACCCAATTCTTTCAGCCTTCCTTCATAGGTCATGTTCTCGAGACCTTCAATCATTCTTGTTTCTCTTCTCTGGACCCTCTCCAATTTCTCCACATCCTTCTTGAAATGTGGTGCCCAGAACTGGACACAATACTCCAACTGAGGCCTAACTAGCGCAGAGTAGAGCGGAAGAATGACTTCTCGTGTCTTGCTCACAACACACCTGTTAATGCATCCCAGAATCATGTTTGCTTTTTTTGCAACAGCATCACACTGCTGACTCATTCAGCTTGTGGTCCACTATAACCCCTAGATCCCTTTCTGCCGTACTCCTTCCCAGACAGTCACTTCCCATTCTGTATGTGTGAAACTGATTGTTCCTTCCTAAGTGGAGCATTTTGCATTTGTCTTCATCCTGTTTACCTCAGAAGTAGTGTACATTACGCTCATACAAATGGTGCCACAATTTTTCTCTTTACGATACTCTATAACTCGCTCACTTTGGAATATAGTCACCAGGATGACTTCATTTGTTAAATAATGAGCATTTTAAACAGATATGAATATAAACGTCTAAATCTAAAAACAGACCTAAGAAGAAACACACATTCAATTGTAAAGTGCACCACGTTTGTAGTAAGGATGTTAGCAAGTAGTCGACTACTCGACTAACCAATAAGCATAAACTTATTGGGTAGTCGAGTGGAGTACTTAGCTATTTGCTTTCCCCACCCCTTCCTGCCGGGAGAGGAAAACAGCAACAGGTGCTGGGGGGAGCCGGCTTAAAAGACAGCTCCCCCCAGCACCGTCTCCACAGTGCCTCTGCGCCCTCCCTGCCCTCACTGTCTCTATCAGAGACAGCCGGGGGAGGGAGGCGGGAATAAGGGAGGCTGCTGCGAAGCAACCTCTGCCTGCAGCAGGCCGAGGCTTGCCGCAGGCAGAAGCTGCTCCAGCAGCAGCACCTGTCCGCAGGGAGCAGACAGACTGTTCGCACTGGTTTGGAACGCTGCATCTCTCCATTTTAAATGTAGTAAGATCCAGTGGCTCTTACTACATTTAAAATGCAGAGCTGCAGCACGGGTGCCTCCCAGAGCTGGCGCCAGCAGCTACCCCTGCTGCGGCTCTGCATAGCGGCCCCTTATCAAATAATCAAGCAGTAGAAACAAATTGTATCGACTACACGATTAGCCATTTAACATCCTTAGTTTGTAGCAAAATATCTCTCTTTTTGGATGATCAACTTAGATCAACACAATTAACACTGAAAAAAATAACACAAAAAGATTTTCAAACAAGTTATGACAATTATTCAGCAACGAAGAAGACTTTTCCTCATACTACAACTCCTAGAACTTTCCACTAGGAGAATTTAGTTTAAGAACAATCATAATTCTGCCTTTTTTTAAAAAAACCTTAACACTACTATATCTGAATTAGCTTTTGTTCTATGCATTGGTATCAGCCTATATATAGTTATGTATCCCACTGCACAGTGGGTCCCGCACTATTGCAGCAAACCAAAAATTGGGAGGATGGAAGGGGAGGGGAAGAGGGCAGGAAAATGTCACCAAAAAAATGGACAGAAGATCTAAGTCAGCTATTGCATCAAACTATTTTTAACTTAAAAATTGACAAAGTTGTCTGTAGCTCTTTAACTAGTATGTATTTGAGAGAGTCTAAGAACTCTTAAATGCTAATTGCAAGGACCACCAAATTCAGTATTCAGCTTCCTCTTATAACTTAAAGCAACCTAAGGGTTTTGTTGTGCCAGTAAAACTGGATGTGCCTGGAATGGGATGGCTTTTCATAAAACCATACAGAAAAGAGACAGTATCACTACTGTCTATCCAGGACTGCCCTAGCCCCAAGTCTTCCCACCTCCATGCACCTTTTAGGAATGGCAGGAACTGAAGCTCTACTTCTCCCTCCCCGCCCACCCTCCAATTCACAAAGGACATTGCTGGCTGTTCCCCTTCATCAGGGAGTGAGGAGAAAGTGCACAGTTTGCTGCATTCCTCACTCAGGCTGAGGACTGCAGGGAGTAGATGAAGCTGGACCTGCTCCAGCTCAGGGACATGTACCCCTCCCCTAGTTGTGCCCAATGGAGCTGCAGCAGCCCTGGAAAGGTACTTCTCACCTGGCCTCAAGCTGCTATAGTGAGAAAGGGCTGTGTTAGTCCTCTCTCCCAGGGCAGCCTGCATACTGAATGCCTCATCCCCAGCCTCACCCCCAGAACAATGATTTAAATGAAGAAAAACAAAAAAGATAATCGAGTTAAAGACCTGAGCAACACTGGGTAAATCTTCTAATAGCATATATTGGTTATGTCTCAATTATTCAATTTTACAAATTCAAAAAGTAGCAAGCATAGAAATCAGATTTTAAGTCTCTAAGGGCTAATTTTTTTTTAGTTTTTTGGGAGGCTAGGAGGGTTGTTGTTTGGAGTTTTGGTTTTGTTTTGTTCCTGAAAGTTTCTTGTATTTTTTTGTGCTAAAAATAAAGTAAAAGCACAAAGTTTTGCAGTGTAAATGTACGATGGATGTGAACAAAAAGTAAAGAAATGAAAGAAGCCTATACGGTATGTGCATAGAGCAGTAAATAGTGGACGGTACTATTATAAAAATAACAAAACAATCATACAAATGTATAATCAGAAAACACCTTACTTGAGTAGTCATCAAGTACAGCCCCCTGTACTTGGTACAGTATCAGTAAACCCAGATAATCTCCGACTGGTTTCTTCTGCTTTGCTCTTAAACACCTCCAACAATGGGGATTCTGCACTCTACATTTGAAGCTTATTCTAGAGCAGGGGTGAGTAATCTTTTTTTGGGTCATGGCCCGCTGATCCCCAAAAAGTCAGTTGGGGGCTGCACCCAAGTGCGAAGCAAAAAAGACCCCAAATTCTCACTATGTGAACCCCGACTGAGGAGAAAGACCCTCCGCACATTCTCCTCACAAACCAGAGCTTAGTGGGGCCCAGGCTAATAGATTTTGTGTGCTCCATCCCAGCAAGGGGAAGGAGGGGATGAGGATGGAGCATCAGCATGCACTCCCCAATGCTGGGGGTGGGAGAGCCCTGGGGGCCAGATCCAGGCAAGCCAAGGGCCACAGCCAGCCCCTGAGCCTTAGGTTCTCCACCCGTTTTAGAGTTTAACACTTACAGTAGTAAGGAAGCTTTCCTAATATATCTAACCTATATCTCCCTTGCTGCATTTTAAGCCCATTTCTACTTCTCCCTTCAGTGAACACTAAGAACAATTGGCCATCGGCCTTTTTTATAATAGCACTATATATTCACGGATGGACCCAACAGTCTTTCTTCAGTCTTCTTCTCACAGGGCTAAATATGCACTTTTTAAAAATCTCATATGTCAGGTTTTCTTTCACTTGGACTCTTTCCAACTTGTCTACATTTTTCCTAAATGTGGCATCCTGAATTGGACATAGTACTCCAGCTGCACAGCTCTCTGGTCCCAATCACCTCACATTTCTTACCTACAACACTCTCACTAATTCTCCCCACAATCATATTTGGCTTTATTGCAACTGCATCATGTCGTTGATGAATATTCAATTTATAATCCACTATAAACCCCAAAGCCTTTTCATCAGTACTACCATCTAGCCAGTTACTCCCCATTTGATTATTCCTTCCTAAATGAAGTACTTTGCACTTATCTTCACCGAATTTCATCTTGCTGATTTCAGACCATTTCTCCATTTGTCAAGGTCTTTTGAAATTTTAATCCTGAGATCCTAGGAGGAGAATAGGATTTGTGTAGGTTCTGCACAATATGTTTTGAGAGGCTTATAAGAAGATACTGACAATACAAATGTAGTACAAAAAGGGGGTTTGGGCGCAAGAGGGTACATCTGCACTGGGTCTGTGAGAGAACTCCCTATCCCAGGAAGACAGACTCATGCTAGCTTGAAACTGGTCTAATAAAAGATATAACACCGCACACAACTTTTAAATTGTTATCTATCCTATTTATAAAAGTATACATTTTTGTTATGTCTTTGAGTCACTGAAAGGTAATCGATTACAGGAGACTGTAACAAGGCTAATATTCAATTGCAACATCACTAGAATCAAAAATGTATTATAGATTTTCAGATAATATGTAACAAGAGGTACATAAAGCACTCACATGAATGTATATTTTAACAAGATTACAACAAAACTGGGCAAAAACCTAGCCATTTAAAAAAAGTAGAAAAATAATTTCATGAATTTTTCCCTTCTGGATCTGGAGGCCAAAACGGGCAAGAAGCACGTGACAAAAATTGTAAGTTTTTTTGCACTCTCTTGAATACAGCTGCCAAGGGGTTCTGGTGGATAGAATACATGAAAGAAGAAAGCAGAAGGGTAAGTGGACAGCAATTTCTTACCTTTGTCAGTGAGCAGAATATAAAAAAAATACAAATTCTCAAGTACAGTAATTCAGCTATTTAAAACATTTTAAGTTTTCATTAACATTTTGTACTTCCTTGAAACCTTTACTCTAAGTGATCAGGCTACTACAATGCACTCTATAACCCACACCTTAAAACCAGAGAGACTGACGCTAGTGTAGAATGAAGCAGTTCATTTATTGTGTGGGGGCATCTCACTGGGATCTACAGGAGCCACCCACTGGTCTGCAAGTACCGTATTTTCCGGCGTATAGGGCGACTGGGTGTATAAGACGACCCCCTATCTTTTTAATTAAAAGATAGGGTTTCATCTTATACCCCAGCGCCCCTCTGCCTCCTTTGCTCCCGGTGTCCCTGGTCTCCTGGAGATGGTCCCCAGCAGACCAGAGGCACCGGGAGCAAAGCCGCCAGGAGCGCCTGGCCTCCCCCCCCCCCGCCGCCGGAGCCCCTCCAAGGCTTTGAAAGCCTCGGGGGAAGCCGGCGGGGGGGCATCCCAGGCGCGCATGGGCTGCCCCCCCGCCGGAGCCCCTCCGCGGCTTTGAAAGCCTCGGGGGAAGCCGGCGGGGGGGCATCCCAGGCGCGCATGGGCTGCCCCCCCGCCGGAGCCCCTCCGCGGCTTTGAAAGCCTCGGGGGAAGCCGGCGGGGGGGCATCCCAGGCGCGCATGGGCTGCCCCCCCGCCGGAGCCCCTCCGCGGCTTTGAAAGCCTCGGGGGAAGCCGGCGGGGGGGCATCCCAGGCGCGCATGGGCTGCCCCCCCGCCGGAGCCCCTCCGCGGCTTTGAAAGCCTCGGGGGAAGCCGGCGGGGGGGCATCCCAGGCGCGCATGGGCTGCCCCCCCGCCGGAGCCCCTCCGCGGCTTTGAAAGCCTCGGGGGAAGCCGGCGGGGGGGCATCCCAGGCGCGCATGGGCTGCCCCCCCGCCGGAGCCCCTCCGCGGCTTTGAAAGCCTCGGGGGAAGCCGGCGGCGGGGCATCCCAGGCGCGCATGGGCTGCCCCCCCGCCGGAGCCCCTCCGCGCCGCCGCGGAGGGGCTCCGGCGGGGGGGGCAGCCCATGCGCGCCTGGGATGCCCCCCCTCCGGCTTCCCCCGAGGCTTTCAAAGCCGCGGAGGGGCTCCGGCGGCGGTGCATCCGGCGTACAAGACGACCCCCGATTTGGGGGGGATGTTTTTTAACATCAGAGGTCGTCTTGTACGCCGGAATATACGGTAGGTTATAACCTGTACCTTATACTCTAAGTGGCTTGTGACTGGCCTAGCCAAGCAAATGCCTCTTTCCCCTACTACAACTGCAGTCAGTTGGGCATCCAAACTGAACTCTTCCTCATGTTTATTTTAAAAAAAGGTGGTAGGAAGTTGGAAGAGTCTCCTTTGTGAAGACTTGCTTCCCACCTTCTTCTGATATAGCCCAAGTGAAGGTTACCTTTCATGTACCCTGCAAAACACAGTGTACTTTTAACTTTGGTAAAACATGTATTATACTACCATATGCCCAAATAAGATTACAATACTCAAAGGGATGGCATACTAATTGGAACATAGAATATAGAAAACAGCAGAAAATTGTAAGAGCAAGACGCAGCTACTTCATGATACTGGATAACAAATTTTCCATGGCAATGATCTATAGCCTTGTATGCAACTGTTTAAAAAAAAAAAAAAAAAAAAAAAACGACTCTTACCATAATATTGCCTTTCTCTATATCAAGAAAACATAGTACATCCCCATTTAAACAGAAAATATTAGAAAACAGAACAAAAAGACACCTTCCACACAACTGCCCCTTTCTCAATAAAAATTTAAAATCAAAAGGACAGTATCAGGATGCATTGTTTAGCTTATTACAAACATAGCAAGCCAGGTGAGCATACACAAGGTCTAATCCCACTGTGCTCTGAAAAGTGCTGAGCAAATAAAAAATCCTATATGTGCTGGAGAATAAAGATGTAATCACTATCAGTTTGAAATCTAGTCAACTAAAAATAGTTTCAAACCTTACATCTCTTTCTGAAACCCCTTGCAAATGTTTGTGGTTTTAAAACTAGTTCCAATTTTCTCAGTTGTTTCTGATGTGTGAAAGACTCATACAAATGACGTCTGATTGACTTCACAGAACACAATTAACAAAAAAAATATTGAAGTCATTAATATTCCATGCTCCCAGCAAAAAAAGGAACCAAATATTGCTTTTATTTTCTAACAGAACTTAAACACGGGACTGAAACCTACACCCAGCAACTATTATTGGATTTGCTGTCACTGTTAAAGGCACACTCCCTGCTTACAATACGACCACATGTGCTGGGGATATGGGGACACAAACATACCTGAAACAGCAAACAAACCCCTGAAGAAATTTCAGCGCTTACTAAGCAGCAGAATAATTGACTGATTTTTAAAAAAAATTTCAGAGATAACTTTTGAGCCTATCACTGCCTCCAGTGTTCCTTTAATCTAGGAATGAGTACTAAAAGCATGTGCTTGTTCTTTTAAATTCAGCTTCCCAGGCACATCCAGCAGAGGGAGACTCGGCTGTCTAGCCTGCTTTACATCGTGAGTCTGTTTTTGTTAAATGGGGGGTATTTAAATGTCCTGCTGTCAATCAAAACGTACTTCCTACAATCACAACCAGTTCCTCAGTAAATATCCCAGCGCTTAGTCGCTACAAACAACAGACTCTTAACCTCAGCCAGGCAGCTGGGAACAGAGCCGGACAGCCACTTGGGCCGCCGAGCCCCCAACTTGTTTCTTTGTTTAAACGTTCATGACTCTCCCCCCCCCAAACACACACACCGGGCTGCCGCTGCCTCGGGCCTCTCTCAGGCACACACACAGCTTACAAAACACACGCGAGTCGGCGGCGGCGGCCTGGGAAGCCGCTTGGGACCGGACAAGAAACGTCAAACCCAGATAAGACAGGAACGCACCCCAAACACAAAGCGAGGCAGGAAGCCCAGGCACGGCCGCAGCCGGGTGCTCCGGCCCGGGGCAGCTCTGACACCCCGGGGCAGGCAAGGGGATGTTGCTCTTCCGCCCCCTCCCCCCACGTACCGTAACCGGCCGCCGGCAGCTCCCACGCCCTGCATGACAGAGGCAGTCGGGGGAAGTGAGAGAAACCCCCCCCCTCCCCACCACATTCCGCGCCCCGACCCACCGCAGCCGCGAGCCCAACTTCTGGACAGCTCCTGCCCCCGCGCTCCAGCCCTCAGCTGTTGCTCGCGTTACTTTTGCCGGTGACACCGCCGGAGTAGCGGGCAGCGGAGCCCGGCGCGCGGCTCCCGGCGGAAGCGCAGCGAGGGACGAGCAATTCTGCGGCTCCGCAGCGCGGGGCAAGAGGGCTTCGGGGGGGGGGGGGGGCTCGTCGGCGGGACCCGGCTCCGCTAAGCCGGGTCAAGGGAGCTCGCTCGCAGCTGCCCCTGCCTGGAAGTGCGGCAGCAGGGACACGAGGAGCCGCCGGGCTCCCCCCCCCCCCCGCATTGTTCCCCACTGGGGGGGCGGTTGTTGTGACCGGGGTTGCTGACACCCCCGACCGTTCCCCTCACCCCCCCCCCCGTGCACCCGGCCCCGGCGGGGGCTCTGCTCGCCCCACGGCCCCTACCTGCCGTGGAACCAGTCCTTGCAGATGTCGCACTCGATCATGAAGCGGCTCACGTCGTAGGGCTCCCGGCACACGCAGTACACGGGGGTCGCCGCCGCTCCGGCCATCTTTAAAGAACTCACTGACTGAGCCACCCTCCCCCTCCAACAGCCGCCGCCGCCGCCGGCGGCACCAATAACAACAGCGCGCGCGCCAGCCTAGCAGAGCGCGCGCCACCTCCCCCCCCTTGCCGTCCTTCAGCCCGTGCTCGCTTCCAGCGCTGAGCATGCGCGCCGGGGCACTTCGCCTCCCGAGAACAAGCGGCCGCTCGCAGACGTACGAGCGGATGCGACTCTCGAGCGTGCCCGCCAGCCCGTCTACGCTAATTGGATGCGCGACAGAAAAAGCACGTGCCACAATCCCCTTCGGAGGCGGAGCAGGCGGGCAGTCCGGGCACGCGCTCGCCCCTCCTTCCTCTCTGCCCCTCCCTCCCCCTCTCGCGTGACAGTTCCGGGCGGGGGAGGGGGGCGAGAGAGAGAGGAGCGAAGGGTTCCGCGAGGACACAGAGAGAAAGAGCTCGAGCGCTGGGAGGGGGAGGAGCTGAAGCGTCTCCCTTATGTAAGCGAGCGGGGCCGCCTGTGGGAGGGAGCTGCCGCTTCCCCCTTACGGAAAGTGCCGACAGCTGCCGGACTTGCCCGAAGCGCTCGACTTTGTTTTCCACGCTGCTGAATGACACGGGGGGGATTCCCTGTCGCGGGGGCGGGGCCCTGCCCGGGCGCTGGGGCATGCGGAGCACGAGCAGGGGAGGGACATTGGCTCGCTGGGATTTCTGTGGGGCCTGGTGCAACGGGGCTAGGGGGGCACGAGGCATTTGCTGGGAGTCGGGTGAGCAGATGGCTTGATGTGATAGGGACAGCCCCGATAGTTGGGGCTTTATCTCACACAGGCGCCTCTCTCTCTCTCTCTCTCTCACACACACAAACACACCCTCCCCCCTGTGACTGACACACACACACACCCCTCCCCCCTGTGACTGACACACACACACACACCTCCCCCTGTGACTGACACACACACACACACCCCTCCCCCCTGTGACTGACACACACACACACCTCCCCCCTGTGACTGACACACCCCTCCCCCTGTGACTGACACACACACACACACACCCCTCCCCCCTGTGACTGACACACACACACACACCTCCTCCCTGTGACTGACACACACACACCCCTCCCCCTGTGACTGACACACACACACACACACACACACACCCCTCCCCCCTGTGACTGACACACACACACACACCCCTCCCCCCTGTGACTGACACACACACACACCTCCCCCCTGTGACTGACACACCCCTCCCCCTGTGACTGACACACACACACACACACACCCCTCCCCCCTGTGACTGACACACACACCTCCCCCCTGTGACTGACACACACACACACACCCCTCCTCCTGTGACACACACACCCCTCCCCCTGTGACTGACACACACACACCTCCCCCCTGTGATGCTAGACAGAGGTGGGCAAATAGTGGCCCACGGGCCACATCCGGTTCCTCAGGGTTAGCACCTGGCAGGCTGCTGCTGCTGCTACTTTAGTTACCTGCACCTCCACGGGTGCGGGCACTTGTAGCTGCTGTTGGGGCTGTGGGAAGTGCTGCTGCTATCACCCATATATGTGGAGATGCAGCTAAATATAACGGAGGCAACCCACCCGGGGCTAACCTTGGTGAACTGCCACCCACCTCTTTATTGTCCACGCCTGTGCTAGGGCCAGAGAGTGGCACTGGGCATTGCTTTAGAGGCCCACTGGGCACTAGGATATAGGGCAGTGAAGTTCAGCCTGTGGTCCTTGGACGCCTAATGGGCTGCGGATTATGCCTAAGATTTCCAAAAGGGTCCATGCCCACTTTGAATTGTTTTAGGGAGTTTGCATATAAAAAAAAAAAGGTTGAAACCTGCGCACTACATGTAGGATGGGTAAAAAAAAAAATCAATTGAAAAATAAAACCCCAATTTGTTTTAGTTGGATTTTTATTTTGCTATTTAAATCATAATAGGTTTTTCCTTTTAAAAATAAATGTTTAAATAAAAGTTGATTTTAATACAAAATATGTTAAGGCCCACAATTATAACAGTCTTTTAAAACATTCAATAAAAAAAGATGATGAATCCATGAATCTGTATCAAAAACTTTTGAGTGAAATGCTTCTTTTCTGTATAAAGAAAGAGTCATGAGGAAAACATCTAGGCTAGGTCTACACTCACGGCTTCTTGCTCAAGTATGGCTGTTCTTGTGCAAGAATCTGCAGAGCGTCTACACTGCCCGCCCGCTCTTGCGCAAGGAAATTTATAGTACGGCGTGGTAAGAGGGGGCTTCTTGCGCAAGAGCTACACACTTTTTTTTCCACAGATGTAAGCCCTCTTGCGCAGGAGCTCTTGTGCAAGAGGACAGTGTGGACGCTCAGCAGGAATTTCTTGCACAAGAAAGCCCTATGTCTAAAATGGCCGTCAGAGCTTTCTTGCAGAAGAGAGCGTCCATACTGCCATGGGAGTTCTTGCGCAAAAGCACAGCACGGACATGGCAGTCTAGACGTTTTCTTGTACAAGACTTCTTGCGCAAGAATCTTTGCGCAAGATGTTCTTGCTCAAGAAACCGCGAGTGTAGACATAGCCCTAATGTTTGAGGTCAAGCTTTATAAATATGGCAAATAGGTCATGTGTTGTATTAAGGGCTTAACTCTGTGGAGGAAGATCCAGGGGGCTTTGCTACAGGGTGACAGGGTCTGATAAAGTCATCACAGACATCAGGATCTGGCCTCTGCCTACCGGAGACACCATTAAATATCTCATTACCCTCCATTAAGCTCATCTGGCTGCTCTCCCACTCCTGTTTTATAGTTTCTCCCAGTGTAATGTATGATCAGCTCAGTACTCACATTGTGACTATTATGACTTCATCCACCATGGAAATTTTCTCTCCGGCTCATGGAAAAATACTGACCTCTGCCCAGTAACTACTAGTCCTTGCTTATGAATGGGTCTGGACACTTCATACAAATGGCATTGCTCTGTTTCCATGCACTGTACAAACAGAAACTCATTAATTTCTCAACTGCTTCCCTCTCATTCTCTCAATACTTGAATTACTCTAGCAAAAGTCTAGGCTACGTCTACACTGGCATGATCTTTTGCGGAAGAGTTCTTGTGCAAACATTCTTCCAGAAGACAGCGTCTACACTGGCATGTGTGTTTACGCAAGAGATGTGCTTTTGCACAAGCGCATCCATGCCACTGTAGATGCTCTCTTGTGCAAGAAAGCTCTGATGGCCATTTTAACCATAGGGCTTTCTTGCGCAAGAAATTCATGTTGCCAAGAACAGTTGCGCAAGAGGGCTTATTCCTGAGTGGGAGCATCAGAGTTTTTTAAAGTGCTGTAGTGAGTAATTTTCAATATATGAGCGATTTACCATTTTGTTTCAAAGTCCAGCTTAGGCATAATTTGCAGCATCCACAATTTTAGTCCTCTATTAGTACCAGCAATAGCTAAACAAGCATTAGGCGGTAAATTACCTCTATCAAAAATACTTCATTATCCACTAAAACCATGAATGGGTTGTAGTCAGGACCAGCAAATCTAGAAGAAGCTAATGTAGGGAACCTGCTTATTTGTTGCATCTTTTAGCCAAAATTTAAGTATAACTACTCCAGGAATAAAATACAATAGTGTTGAAATTGCAGACTACTTCTGCAACAACAACTTTGCTTCAGCTTCGATGAAGAGAGAGCAGGAAGAGCCAAATTAATTCTCCCCTGAGATATACAATGAAATTCAGTAGTTGACTGTTTTAAACTATTTATTAAGAAATAGTTTAAAACTGTTCAGATGAAAATTTGTGAAGAACGTGACAAAATAGGTGCAATTATGATAGTCAAGATAGTCAGCCTCAGACTAAAGGGAAACATAGAAGATGAGCTTCACATGTTTTACTGTATGCACAATGTGCCCCATATGATACACAGCTGGGATTCTTCACAGAATTTGGTCCACAGGTTAGATCAGTTGGCCCCAGGACAGGCACTGACATGGTGTGATATGTGAACATTGATCTATACTCCCCTTGGACAAACTCAGAAAAATTAAGCCTAAATAGACGTTAAGGCCAGATGGGAACGTCATGGTCATGTGATCTGACCTCCTGCAGTACACAGAACTTCATACACCCCTTCTTATAATATGTCCTGTCTCTCCCTGGTGTTTATCCCTTCCTCGTGATTCTGTTGAAATTTGGACACTGAGGAAAGAAACTTAGGCAATTAAGAACTTGCCACTTTCATGTAGGCACATTTGAAAATCTTCCCAGGCTGACTTGAAATAATCATTTTGATACAAAGAATACAGCTAATCCTGCTGTTCCTTTAATAAATCATTTAGCTGCAAATGTGAAACTTGTTTTGAAAAGAGAAGTTTATTTATCCAAAATTATTAAGGTTCTTTCATTTAATAAAAATAAATGTAATATGCTAGATTTGATTAAATTCCAGTTACCTTTCTAATGCAGCTTGACACAAATCATGAGCAAAATATTAAATTATCTTAGAAATAAGAGGAGATGATATTCATCATTTTCTAGCATACTAAATACGTATATTAAATAAATAGAAAATATTAAGCTATATCACTACTTAAATAAAAGTATATAGTTATAATATACTTTCCCAGGGATCAAAATGATGTACCAAATCTAGTGTAAAGGCTCAACCGCATGGTAAATCAACATGTTTCGAAGGTCATACCAGCTAAAGAAAATGCACCTTTATTTATAAAATAACTGCAGTATAAATGGAAAAAGTTGATTAAAATGTATTTAAATTGACATTTTCTACTTGGTGATTTAAATCATGTTGGTTTAAATCAGTGTACCCTGTGCACAGGTAGGAGCTGGTGCAAAGAGGCACAGGGCATCTGCTGGGAGGGGTACAACATTATAAGGACGTGTAGGGCTTAGAACCAAGCAGAACAGGGCACATTTACACAGCAGGACTAAAGTTGGAATAAGCTACACAACTTCAGCTACGTCAGTTGCGTAGCTTACGTCAAAATAGCTTAACTTGGCAGTTGGTACTATCTATACAGCAGGAACTCGAAGAAGAACACTCTTCCTCCAACTTCCCTTACTCCTCATGAAATGAGGGTTACCATGAGTCATAGTAAGAAGTTCTCCAGCTCGACATTATTTTGAAATAAAGGCTTGTAGTGTAGATGTGTACTATGTCAGTTATTCCAAAATAATGCTGCTGAGTAGACATGCTGTTCGTCCATCGAGGTCGATGAGGACCACCCAGTGTCATCAGTTTAGTTGGGGGTGGGTTCGGAGATGGCTGATTAGTCCAATCCGAGCCCGAAATTGACGGTTACAGTAGGGACATGAAAGATCAGACGGCCGACTGGAGGAAGAGAAGATACCAGCCCTGGACTTGTGAAGAAGACGTTTCTCTGCAGCATAACGCAGTCTCTTTTGTTCGTTGGCTGAGCAGACATACCCTTATTGGAACGAACAGCCACTGGTGATGGTACTATAGGGATATGTAAAGCCTGGAACTAAGCAACTAAGGATGTTTGCTGAGAAGACCATAGGGCATGTCATTGTGGGGACACACAGGACATTGACTAAATAGACTGTAAGGCCAGATGGAAACATCATGATCATGTGATCTGACCTCCTGCAGGACACAGCATTTCATCCATCCCCTCTTATAATAGGTCCTGTCTCTTCCTGGTGTTTATTCCTCTGATATATTTATAGAGAGCAATCATATACCTCTGCAATTTTAATTTGTGTAGGTTAAAGAAGCCAAATTCCTTAGGTCTCCATTTCTCTGGTCAACCTCATAGTTCTCCTCAGCATCTGTTCCACTTTGAATGTATCTGTCTTAAACATCAGAGACCTCACCTGCATGCAGTATTATAATAGCACCTTTGCTGCAAGGCCTGTTATCTCAAAGAGAGACTGCACCTCTTACACCAGGAAGCTGTACCATCTGCCTTCATCTACACTGCAGGGTTTTTGCAGAAGAAGCCTTTTGCACAAGAGTTTTTGCACAAAAACTTCTTGCGCAAAAGCGCGTCCACACCCCAAAGCACATTGCAAAAGCAATGTGCTTTTGCGCAAGAAAGCATCACACTGCATGGATGCTCTTGCACAAGAAAGCTCTGATGGCCATTCACAGAATGGCCATCAGAGCAGCTGTGCTTTCTCCGAAAGGGGTTTCTTGCATAAGAAACCCCTGCGGAGCGTCCACACCTACCTTTTTGTGCAAGAGCTATAGCGCAGAAGGGAGCTGTCCTCGTGGGGAGAGCTATAACTATTGGCAAAAGCCCTCTGTTCTGTTGATTTTCTTGCGCAAAAGTGCGCTTGAGGTGTGGACACTCTGCCAATTTTTGCGCAAAAACAGGCATTTTTGCGCAAAAACCTTGTAGTATAGATGTAGCCTCTCAGAATAAGATGTTCTTGCATGTAACTAAGGAAAGGGTCTTAAACTCAATTTACCTTAGGACCAATGCCAATCCTCAAATCCTCCCAGTGGACCAGAGGCATCTCCTTCTGACAGGGCTCCGGCAGGGCAGGGGTGTCCATGCATTCCTCATTCCCCAGTACACCTGTCGGCCCCTCCTACTGGCCCGTGCATCCCCCTCTCCCTATGCATCCCTGGCCCCTCCTACTGCAATGGAGGGGGAGGCTGCTGAAGGGGCAGGATCTCAGGTGGAAGGGGTGCAGTCGTGGGCAGAAGGGGTAGGGCTAGGCCTTGCCTTTCCCATCTGGGCTTTCACGCACTGCCTGTGGCTTCCTGCTGCTGCTGCTGCTGCTGCTGCTGCTGCCACTGCCAGCACATCCCTGTGGATCCTGAAGTCATTTAATTCAGAGAATGAATTTTCCAAACAGTAAATGGACAGATCGTATAGGGAAGAGTAGGAACTAAAGTTACTCTGAGTTAGCTCAAGCTATTGCTAAGCAGAAAACGAAACATCCTCACAGAACGCCTGAAGTTTTTAATGAAACATTCACTTAGAAAATTTCTACAAGCATAAAAATTGCCTAAAGGCATCTGAATCTCTCCTGTAGTATGATAATATCTGGTATAGGTAAATGAGCCCAAAACACCTCAATAAGAACTCACACAATGAACTAGCAAATGCAGTAGATCACTAGCACTGCCATCTTTCAGAATTTGGTTAGTGGATCCCTCCCCCCCCCCCCCCCCCCAAAAAAAAACCCCTCCATGATGTCATACCTCAGTGGAGCATTTTTATCAATCTGAAGCAAAATTTATCAATGTTACATGTTCTTCACATTACAGAAATTTGAGACTACCTTCCAAAACAAACTGAAGGAACTACTACTGAGGGAAGTTTCAAGAGGGATGCCTTAGGATTTTTCTGTGACAAAGAAAAATCATTACAACACATATAGAAAGATAGTTCTTCCATTTGAAATGGTGAAGGATTTCCCACCCACCCCCATCCATATGTTTGAAAAAGGAACAGATTGCTGTGGCATATTTGCATTTCTTTACATTGCACACTATATTTTCTATAAAGGAGTGATTTAAGATACGAAGTAGTAATGGGACAATCTACTGTACAGTGGTCTTGACTTGAATAAGTCTCTGAGTGGACCTATGCATAACTTGCTATAGTTATTCATTTATTTTGATTTTCAGCATCTGTCCCTGACATTAGGTCCTTCAGAATATTTACATCAAACTAATCCATACCTTTTAAGAGCTACAAAATACTTATTTAACAGATCAATATTAATCTCATACAAAAAAACCTTGGTAAGTGTGTAGGCACATCAGTGATGTGAAAATATTACATTTCAAGAATAGTAGTTTTCAAATAAAAAAAAATCTTTGAACCCCTGAAAATTCAGTTAATGTTGCACTTTTCAAAAAGGCACCCAAACAACCTCACTTTTCCCTCCTATCTTCCCCTGTGCAGATGTCCTGGGAAAAATCAGACTACAGATCTGCTGAACTGAGAAGTTGGGCTGTCAAGAGTGGAATGACCCAGCTGGGCTGAGGAAGCAAGCAGGAGTAATGTAGTAGATCTGGAGAAGATAAAGAGGGAGGAATGTAAGTGCTTACTTATTTTCTTCAGTCAGTGATCCAACTGTTGTTTGCAGAAATAGGACTTGGCTTCTGATGAACTATGTGAGGTTTGTCAGCTGCAGAACTTGGGAATCATCTAATGCTTTCTTCTGCTTTCTATACCCTGAAAGATATTGAACATGATCGCCAGTCATTAGCTCTTTGGTGTGGTTGCCAGGAGCCGAGGGGATCCATTTTACTACTTCTGTGCACTACTTGCAGAGATCAGACAGCTGAAGGAAATTGTGACAGATGTGGCAATTTCCTGCAATATCCTTGAAAAATCTTATTGAATTAAGTGTAAATATCCTTGGGATCCAGTGTGTTTAATGCAAAGCTTATATATTATTGTGGGCCAGGATGATCAAAGGACTCTATTGAGCAATGTGGCAGACAAGAATGTTTTTTGGAACAATATGTGTGAAGTAGATTTATTGAGAAGTATCTGGGGTTGAAAGTAAATTCTTTTGCTCCCCTTCCCACCTCAGTTACCTTAGATCTAGCCTTTTGAAGCTAGGCCCTGAGAAAGAGACCATTTCCTGATGATCACCCATTCACAGAACCTGAAGATCAAAGGCCCTGGCTGACCTGTATAAAGGAAAAACTAACCTATGTATGGTGTGCTTCTTCTGAGATGAGACTGCTATGAGCTTGTAATCACAGAAAAAAAAACCCCTTGGTGAGGTTCGAAGGACTGATTCCAATCAAAGCCCAGGCTGGAATTGGGGGTGATCTCTGGTAAGCTTTTTAGCACACTGTAGTGCATTGTTTTAAGTATATTTTCTCTGTAATGCTTTCACCTTATGTTGGGGATCTGTGCCATCTGAAAAAAAACAGGCAGTGGAGAAAGAGATATGTTTCTCTGCCCAAGAAAAGTGATGGCTGAGAACCAGCCAGAAGCCTAAGAGTGAGTCTCTTTGCAGGAGAGAGAAGACAGATGCCATTGTCCTGAACTGCAACAGAAGTATTTTCATAAAATGGCAATGTGTTATTTGTTCACTGCAGGGGTTCTGTGAAAGTGGGTGATGAGCCAGCCAAGGGACATGGAAACACAGTGAAACAGCACTTGCTGACTGTCCTTTGAAGAGCCCACTGACCCAAGCAAGGATTATCTTTGGACCATTATATGGCTGTAATAGGTCTGCAGTTCCATTTTTCCTTGGGAGATCTGTAAGCTCTGAGGCACATCTAACTTACCAGTAAGACTAAGATTTAGTCATAGGTACTTTAAGTAAAAATTATGGCCAGGTCATGGGCAATAAACAAAAATTTATGACCTGTCCATGACTTTTACTACAAATACCTCTGACTAAATCTTAGCTGCCCCAGGGCCCAGCTGCTCTGGGGGCTCCCATGGCACCACTGCTTTACGGGGGCCTCTGGACTAGTCTATTGGTCACTGCTAGAGAGCTCCATAGGGTCAGCAGCACTGGCTGCTGTTGGATAGGCCCAAGGGCCAACTGCCCTAGCTGCTGCTTGAGTGGCCCCAAGGGCCAGCTGCCCAGGACCACCAAGCAGTGGTTGGTGTGGCTGCTCCTGCAGCTGCTACTCTGCCCACTGTTCCACCCGCCTCTGGGGCCGCAGCTCTGGCTCCCAGGTCAGTTGGTTGTATGGCCCTGGGATCAGCCACTCTCACTCCTGCAGTTGCAGAATTGCATGGAGATCACAGAAAGTCACAGGATCCATGACTCTCAACCTCTGAGACAGACTTGCAGCCTTATTTATATGGAATAAGGTACACTGCTCTTATTCTGTACAGGTGGTTTTGTAATTACTTTAACTGTTGTGGAAGTCCTGAGGGATGTTTTCAAGGCTATTCCACATTTTATTTATATATTGATAAATATGTGTGCCAGTTTGTGCGTCTGTCTTTTTGTCCATAAGTCCATTTGTTCAAGAACTCCTCCTAAATGGTAAGAGCTAGGACCACCAAATTTGGTATGCAGGTCCCTCTTATCCTAGCTTAAAGCAAGGTCAGGGTTTGGTTGTGTCAGGAAAATGGGATGTGCCTAGAATCCAATTGTTTTCCATAACAGAAAGGGAGGGGGCTGGGAGCAGGGACAGCTATGCTCTGCAATGACCACTGGGGACAGTGAGTGCAGGAAACACTGCAGAGTGACCAAGGATGCAGCCGCATCAGGAAAAGAATGGCCTGCTGGGACCAGCGCTTTCCATATTGCTGGCCACCAACCACGAGTAAGTAGATCCTCTGCCCCAAAAGCCATCCTCCCCAGCCTTTAGCCCCAGCATCAGAAGTGGGTCCCTGCCACCCAGCAGACCCACCACTGCGACCTCCCCTAGGAGCACCATTAGGGCTGACCAGCACCGTCCTGCTCCCTCAGTCCCAGAAAAGCTGCTAGGTCCGGGTTGAGCAGCCTCAGACCCCCCCAACCCACACTCCCAGAAAATCTGCCAGGGTCAGGCACCACATCCCCAGCCCTCCCTACCCTAGAGGAGCCGGTGGGGTGGGTGGCAGCTGCAGTTCCATCTTCACCACCCTGGTAGGCCCTCCCAGACCTCTCAGTCTCCTGCCTTGAGCCCTCATCACCTGTCCTGACTCCTGCATCCCCACCCTCTATCCTGAGATCCCCCACACCTCCCAGCCACCTGACCTGACTCCTCCACCCCTGCTCTCAGCCTCCCTAACCTGCTGCCCTGACTCCTGCACCCACCACTACCTGCCCGAGATCCGAGACCCCTACCCTGACTCCTGAATCCCCTCCACCACCAGCCCTCTTCCCTCACAGACCCAAGCAATGCTGAGTATGACTTCTAGTACTTTATAAAGTTGTCCTTCATTTCATGGCAAAAAAGAAATGTCGACACCTGATATGCCAATCTGGGGATGAGGATATAGTTTAAATCCAAATATTTAAGCTTTCTTGGAATTACTTGTTTCTTGTAGTTCCTTACTGCTCAATAAGTAATGCACTTGAAAATTCCTAATAGGTATTTTCACTAACCCTGATTTTCCATCTACTTGAAAAACCTTGTATTTTTCAGTCTTCTATCAGGCAACTAGCACCTCGTGGGGCATAGATTATGCTTCCACATGGGGATTCCATAATAATTATAGCAAGTAAATAGTAGAACAATAACAATTATGACATGGTATAGTGCATGTTACCATGATCATTATGGTTATAGAATATCCAAATTTGTTAGTTTACATCGCTTGTCATGCATAACCAGCAACTCCACAAATTCCTGTACTTGCATTTGGGTAGGGAATGCTATGAAGTAAATGTTTCATTTGCAGCCTGCCATTGTAAGGCAAGCTAATGTTAATATTTAAAAAGGGTGGTAACTTTAGATTATAATATCACTGAAAAATTGGGCAGCAAAGCATTTTTATACGAACAACAACCAAAAAAACCCCACAAAACACCCCAACACAAGTTTCTTGGTAATCAAAACTAATGGAAAAATAAAAACAGAAAAAGTGTAGTACTTTTAAACAATGATAAAGGAGAATGGTCCAAAATTTGACTTTGCTACAAAGCATACATAATTGTATAAGGGGGTGTTTTAACAAGTCGCTTCAGTGCTACTTCTGCAAAATATTCCTTCATTTCAGCAGCTTATGACACAAACACACAAACGTAAATTAGTATGAGTATTGTACAGGTTTAAACAATCTGTAGAGAAATAAATACATTTCAAGACCTAAAGGCTTATGATAACCAGTGAGGTAATAACCAGTGAGGTAACAATCAACAGCATAATCTATTATTAACGTATGACTCTTATCCTAATGCCTATTTGGTTGGACCTTCCTGGCTGGACCCACAAGATCCTGCAAGAGCAATTATTGCATATACAAACTGAGAAACAAAACAGCCAGTTCAGTTTGGGTTATTATGTAAGAATATGATGGAACATCAGGTCAAAGAACATAACCATTTGACATATGAATTCCCACTTGAGCTAAATGTGTCTCAAAAACTCTCTAAAACCAGGTGTTCTCAAACTTTTTCACAATGAGGACCACATTATAGGAGTAGTGCACCCAGAAACAGGAGTGAATAGTGTTATCCCCCCCCCAAAAACAGAGGAACAGTGTTACCCTAGTTACATATGCATGTGGGGGTCTCCAGTCACTCACATTCTATGGGGTATGAGAGGTTTCCCGCCACCACTACTATCATGCAAGCAAACAGCTCTGCTGGGGAAACAATAAAAATCTCACAGACAGGGCTCTCTGGTTGGAGAGGTGGGGTGTGGTTGGAAGCATCTGAAACTGTGCTTTACTACTAGGATGGCAGGCAGATGTTGGCTGTCATTGATCTTCAAGCAAGCTATGGCCAGGATTTCCCTGCTCATTAGCCATTGCTTCATTGTTTGGAAGGGATGAAGATCTGGCACAGAAAAGAAACCTTAGACACAATCCCAGCAACGGTTTGTGTTTGTGGAGGGCCTTTATCCACCTCGCCCATCATTCCAGTAGAGGCCTATGGTGGGGGAGAGCATGAATTGATTTAGACTTTATTTACTAGGTGAGCAGGATTTGTTTTCTTTGGGGGTGGCTCAGCATTGATTGATTTAGTGCAGAGAACGGAAACAACTGGAGTTCAGCCAGAATTCAGGTACAATTGCAAACATTATTTCATTGGTCATTGACTCATAATTAAGGATGAGGGGATATTGGTGATTGGTAGGAACTCATTGGAGAGGGGGGGAAAAACTAGTTCATGTCCTGTAAAATATGAGAAATAAAATAGTCCTAAGCTAGCTCTAGATCTGCTCTTTCACAGCTCCTTTCTGTCTGTCAGATTCTAACTCAACAAAGTGCTATACATGAATATTCAGCAAAAAGGTCATAAAAGACTGAGATTGTACAATAGGAGAAAAATAAAAAACTTTAAAAACACCTTCAATAAATATATTTCCCAGCACTGAGAATATCATTTATTTAACCATTAAATCAAATGCATTTAAAAACTAAAATTTCATACTAACAACATTGAGTATAAAAAACTACAAGTAGCTAATTAGGCAAACCAGATGTGATCCTCATTTAGGACTTGATCTTTTGCAAACATTTGTGCTTGGGCTTGACTCTAAATATTAAAATTAAGCAAGTGAGTCAGTTCACAGAATCAGGGCCTTAATCCACTCAATAGTAGTGCTGTAATTAGGCAGGACAGTATAGGATGCACCTTCTTAAACCAGGACTCTCTGGTCCAGCAACATCCATGGCATGGCAGGACCACAGATGTTTCTGGGTCGAGAGCCCCAGTGGCTGGGAGTCAGGCAGCAGAAGGGCCGGCAGGTGGGAGCCCTGCCTGCTGGGTCTGGCAGCAGCTTGGCAGTGGAGCTGGGATCAGGGCAGCAGCAACCTGTTAGCCCAGCAGGGGGATTCAGGCCACAGCAGCCTGGCAGCCAGCTGAGCTAGGGCTAGTGGGAGGCAGCCTGGCCATGGCAGGCAGCAGGGTGACCAGCCGAAGGCGGAAGTGGTGGGCTGGAGGGGCCGGTGGCAGGAGACCTCCCCTGGTTCAGCAAATCCCCTCACTCAGAACCAGTGAGGAGGTCTAACCTCTAGTTATACATAAATACCAGAAGTAACATTCTGAATAGCAAGAGATTTAGGAGATTGCTGGGTGAAAAAGGATTCACAGTCTTAAATAGTCTTTCAATGTATTTTGCACATTTTGCAAAAGTTACTTCATTGTGATTTTGCTTAAAATCAAGATGTTTCAAGCTGCCAGAAAGCAAAGCTCTGAAACTTCCCAGATCTCAGCATGAATCTACTCAAAACTGGCAATGTGATCTTTGCATCTGCGAAGAAAATACTGAGTCATGTCGTCCACCCACACAAGTCTTACAAAAAGAAAAGCAGCCCAAAGATACACCCACTCGTCATTTGAAGAAAATACAAATCATTCAGTCATTCTGCATGCTTCAGAGACCTTCAGAGACCTCCCATTGCACAGCAACTCTCACCCACATTCTGCCTACGCACTAGCAATGCCATTTTAAGCTCATTCACTATTGGATCTTGATTGTGTTTGTTGGGTGTGCCCAGAAGGGGACTTTCTGCCAAAAAACGAAATGCTTTTTGCCAAAAAATTAACATGTTATTTGCAGCTTCATGTGAGATCAAGACACACTAAACTTATGAGGCAAGATGAGCAAGGTCATATATTCTACAAGACTGACATCAAACCCTCAGGGCAGGCTTGAAAGTGTCTTGCATTTCTAAGTCTGGGAGAATTGGCAAACCTGTGGAACAATGCTTAAAAAGTGGCCAAAGCGCCTGGTTCTTTCAGAGACATGCATGTTGCCCAGCTTTTCTTCCCTGTACTGAAATGTTAGGTACTCAAAGCAACAGCAACTCTGGGCATACGTGACAGTTCAGTATCTCTCAGAGGAAAGTCAATCGTTACAGTATAGTGACTTGGAAGTGTTCGTGCAAATGTCAGGATTTGACTAGTAAATAATTAACAAGGGAAAGTACTTCCTTTCCACCTTCTTCCTACGTATAATATTATATAAATTACTTTATCCAAGCAGGGGAGAACCTGCTGTTGGAATGAATACTTCCTCTTTTAATGGAAGGAAATTACTGAAATATTAATGGGTAAAATAAGGCTCTGCATTAGCCAATTCCTGCTTGTGAAGGAAGGGGAAATGGTGCGTTGAGTCATGCAAGCTTTACAGCTCTGAATGCTGCATATGAAACTTGTCAAGAGCCCCACAGCCATGCCTACTTTGTATCTCCTTTTACATAACATGATTTTAATCAGAGCAAAAGGCGCAGAGTGCTGTAAACAAAAACTGTTTCACAAGACACATAGATAGAACAAGCTTTGACGGCAGCAGAGGAAAAAATCGTGAACAAGACTGGCACAATTTCTCTATACCCAAATTCATGATTTATCATCCAGGGACTACATGTTGTACAGAGTGAAGGTCTGAGGCAGGCAGTTAGGCAATTGCATTGTTTGATTTGTTCGGATTCGTAACAGACAAAGGCCTGTTCCCAAATACAAGAGAATCCCAAATAAGCTTGCATAATTCTGGATTTGTCACTCAGCGAGCAAAATGTTTCCTTCATAAACCCAAATTAGAGATGATCTAACACAGTAAATGAGTTGATTCTAAATGTGCTTTGACTGCTACTTCTTTGATTTCAGCTGAAAGCATGGAACATATTGTCTTGTTGAAAACCAAGTGGTTGGGAAAAATGAATTGTATAGCAGAGCTGTTGACTCAAGTCCCACGACTTGAACTCGAGTCTGACTTTAGTTGCCTAGGTGACCCGACTTGAGACTCAACTTGAGACTTGCTAATTTTGTTAAATCAACTTGATGAAAAAATTGTCCAAAAATGATATTGATGGCTTGTACAAAAGTGACTTGACATTTTTTAAATTAAGACTTGAGACTCAACTTGGGACTTGACTCGAAAGTGACTTTAGGGACTCGAGACTCAACCTGTAATGACTTGAGACTCGACTTGGACTTGACAATGACGCCTTGAAGACAACACTGTTGTATAGGTTCTTGATCCATTTACCAAAGAAGCAACCAACACATGCATCTGTCTTGAGTATTACTGGCAACTTATAAAATGACCATCCCCTATGAAGCAAACCAATCACTTTAGTACAAGCTCAAAAATGCTGGAGACAAAAGGTGCTGCCATCTGTGTGGAACCATTTAAGTACGTGCAGTCTTTGGAAAAATCTAGCAGCATAGTACCAGAGAGAATGGTAAACAGTGTAGCTGCAAATACAAAGCCCTGTTTAACACTGTGACATAGAAAGGCTCTTAGGAAACACCATTTTCCAGCACTCTAGCCGTTGTACCCTTCTGGAATTAGCACATAATGGGCTGAATTTATGCAGGCACCCAACTTTGTGCAAGATCTGCCCGAGACCTTAGTGATTAACATTGTAGACCTGACAAAGGCCTTTGCAAACACCATAAAGGGGTCACTGTTTTCTTCTTAGCACTTTTCCTGTATTTGGTGAGCAGCAAAAATCATAACATTTTGCATCCTGCACCAAAGCCACTCTGACTCTTTGAAATGCTGTTATCAAGGATGGAGGAGAATCTGTTGAGGAAGAAATGCACCAAATCATCCTAACCATGGAATGAAGCAAGATATCATAACTATTGTGGCAGACTGCTTTGTGCATATAAATAACTAAAGTTTTGAGACATGGGCTCCTGCTCCCAGATGACAATGAAGAACCATATGAGATATGTGATAGCCACCATGCTTACAAACTTCAGGTGGTATTCCAAGTCAGTTGCCTACCCTCACAACAATTGTTTGATGTCAGCTTCTGTCTGAATAGTACTTGGCAGTCCAACAACTTCTTTGTGTATCAAGAACTGTGGTATACCGTCAATAGCTTCCAAAATTGCAGACAGACAATTGAATAGACTTAAGAGTGGCTTTCTTGTCTGTGTGTAGTATGCTGCAATCTGCCCCAGGGATGGGATTGCTACTGTGAGATTTGGAACCAAAATTGTTTTGAATTGAGAGTAAAAGCAGTTGAGAAGAGATGTTCCTGGTCTGCAGCTTGTTGGATACTTTCTACTGTGTGCTTTCATTACACGTAGCTTAGACTGGGCCTATTGTTTGAAGCTGAGATAGGCAGCTTTCTTAGTGTTCGAAGTCTTATCAGATAAACATGCTTTATGCACCTCATGCAGTTAAGTACATGCAGTCTCTGAGTCGTTCTTGTCAAACCAATGTCAGCGTCTTCTTATGCTAAAGCCTAGCATGTCGCTGGCGGAATTCAGGGTTATATCACAAAGCTGGCCTCACTTGGCTTCAAAATCCATTACAGAGCTGTCTGATGATGGGAAAGCCTCTGAATATGAAGAACTTGAGCTTCTGGACATTGAGTTTCGTTATGATTTTGGCAGGCTGCCAAAGCTTTCTGGAACATAGAGCTAGCTGCACTTTACTCTGCACCAATCTCAGGTCAGACCAACTGTTGGTACCTCATCACCCTGGTTAGTTGACATCCTGGAGATTACACCAGTGCACTATGACAAAGTCTATCAAATGCAAAGGTGAAAGTAAGCCAGTGAGCCCCAGGGTGGTGCACCAGTAAGACTGACTAGCTGGGAGCAAGGTTTGAACCCTGCTAGCACCCTGGGCTACTTGACCATAGCACATCCAGGCTTCAGCTCCCATGCTTGGGAAGCACAGCCACTAAATCCCCAGCCCCGAGCTCGTCACACATCCCCCTCTCCCTTCCAACCATCTGTCCTGACTCCTGCAGCACCCCATCACATTCCCGGCCCTTGCCCTGAGCTCCTCCTTGTGATGCCCCCCCCATGATGTGAACATTGGCATATGAATATGAATTTGTATAACTCAAAGATGCTTTATGCAAAATACCTCATGTCACCCATCAATTTCATAGTTACAATCCGCTGGATCTGTATTTCCTATTTTGGTGCATGTATCGTTATATGTGAAGTTAGAAATACGAAGTGTGAATCTGCTTAGTTTTAAATGTGCTAATGAGAGCCATTACTGGTGCCCTGGAAACCTAATGGCTTGGCGATCGACTCAATGACTTGTAAACATCCTTGTTTGTCCAATAAGTCTAAATGGTGGTTGGTCCTAGGAAAACATGTGACCACGCCACCTGGTACTGGAATCCATTTTGAACTTGGTGTTTTTTCATTGGAGGGGGGGATGCCAAACAAAAGATTCCCACCGTGGCGGAAATTCTATTTAAGCAAAGCCCGGTTTTTTTTGGCTGGTTTTGCAAACTGCCTGGCACACCCTAAAAGGATATAAAGAACTTTTAAAAGAGCTGGAGACCCAAGTCAGAGTAAAAGACTTTGTCTCTGTCTTGAAGCTTATGCCTGAAATAAGAACAGCTGTTTAGGATAAGAATTTGCATGTGACAAGTTTCTTGGGAAATTAGAACTAGCTATGCATTTTCTATTTGTTTTAATTTAATAACTTGCTTTGATCTCTCTGTGTTTACTTGAAACCACTTAAATCCTACCTTCATACTTAATAGAATATGTTTGTTTATTATCAAGCCCAGGGTCAATGATTGGTACCTGAGGGGAGCAGCCCCAGTGCATATCTCTCTTTCATTGATAAAAGGAACTTACCGGATGAGTTTTTCCTGTAAAACTTTTACACAGAGTAAGACGGATTTATTTGGGGTTTTGATGAGGGATATTAACTATTGGTTATTTTACTGGTTGAGTAGTCGATGGAATTTCCATCGACTACTCGATAGGCACGTCCACATTCCTCCTTTGAAATGTACAAGAATCCAGGCAGAACTCCATGTGCAGCCTGGGGCCAGCAGGAGGTCCTGCTGACTCCAGGCAGCAGGCACCTACCAGCTTTGAAATGCACAAGAGTCCCCATCGGGAGCTCTTGTGCATTTCAAAGCGGCAGCACAGCATGGCCCTGGGCTCCAAGCTGCGCTGGTGATTTGAAATGCCACGCAGAGTCGGGGTCAGCTGGGGACTCCCCAGCTGACCGCAGTTCCGTGCAACATTACCCCAGAACCTTGGGTCAGCTGGAGACTCCCCAGCTGATCCCAGGTTCTGAGGAAATGCTGCGCTGAAGCCCAGGATCAGCTGGGGAGTACCCAGTGGACCCCAGGCTCAGCTGCGTGGTGCTACCTCTGTGAAACGCTGAGGCGGTGTTTCAAAGGGGCAGCCACACAGCTGATCCCCGGATCAGCTGTGCAGCGCGGCCCCTTTGAAGTACCTCCTCTTCCACACCATTTGCTGCCTCTATCTGATAGAGGCAGCAAGGGGGGAGAGGTAATCAACTAGTTGACTGACCATCCAATAACTATTTGCTTTTTGGATAGTCTATTATTCCTTAAGATCCCTAGTTTTGATCCCTTTTGGGAGTTTTTTTTTTCTGGGTGCTGTGTCTTTGAATAGCATCCCCCCGGAGCTGAAGCAGTTCAATGTCTGCAGTGGTTTAAAAGAGAGTGGTTGCTCCAAATCTGTGCTTTATCTAGGGGAAGCCAGAGGAGCAGACCCAGCATTATAAGGTGGTGGGGAGCCCCAGAAAGCCCGACTGGAGCTTTTTAGCAGCAGTCAAACCATCCAGTAAAAGGAATATCCAGCACTAATATCTTTGAACTGAGACTTATTCCAGAAGGCAGTACTGGTGTCATGTTTGATATACTTCACATTCTCTGTATTTGGACAACAGATTTGGATGCTCAACCAGCCATAGTAAGCTGGCAGGTCAGGAAATGGAGCAAGCATTATTTAGGGATCCTTTTCTCCCCTTTCCCTGGACTGGGATCAGCACTGTCCCTGAGAAGGGCTACTCTGACACATGGGCAAGAGACAAACAACAGATGACACCAGTGTCTACAGCAAGTGCCCATGTGTGAAGGTGGTTTGTGACTGCGGGCTCCCAACAGCATCTCCTGCTTGCCCCCACTGTCAGTTCCCCATCACTGCAGGAGACATGTGAAACAAACCGCCTGCCTGCACCCTGAGTGGATTTAAGTGGGACCGGTTTGGATATCACACTCCCTCTTGTCTGGGCCAGACAAATATCCAGCTGGCACAGAGAACTGCAACAAGCAGGGTGACTGGTGGGGATGCAATGATTTAACCCACAGCTAGGAGCTCATGTGCCACTTTGAGAAATTGTACATCACACCAAAGGATGGCCACCGTCACCATGTAATCCATAACTGGGGCATGGTAGGTGAGCATCAGGGCATGTCCTCTTGCTGGTGAGCCTGAACACAGTACTTCTGGGGCCCCTGCTGCTCGGAGATCTCCCCACATGTGCTCCGAAGCCACATCAGTTTCCAGCTGGTGCCACAAGGTGGCACTGCAACAGCCTTGATCATAGAGAGGCCAGGCCCTAGCAAGAAGGATTTACACAATCTGCCTTCCTTTCACCAAAGCTCACTGGCAGCTGGGCAGAAAGCATGAAACAGAAGGCAATTCTCTTCGTCTTCTTTTAGGCTGCTTTTTCCTGGTGAGGTCCCAGTAGCAGCATGGAGATCAGGGAGGACCAGACTTCCTTTTCCTCCTCAACAGGTTCGAGCTCTTCCTAGAGGATTCCCCAGCGTTCCCAGGCAAGCCTGGAGATACGATCCCTCCAGCATGTCCCAGGTCTTCCTTGGGTCCTCCGCCCAGTGGGACATGCCCAGTAGAGCTCCAACGGAAGCGTCCTAAAGAGCATCCTTATTAGGTGCCTGAATCACCTCAACTGGCTTCTGATCTGGAGCAGTAACAGCTCATCTCTCATGTCCTTCTGTATAGCTGAGCTCCGTACCCTGTCTCTGAGAGCAAGCACAGCCATCCTGTGGAGGAACCACATTTCCACACCATTGGCCAAGAGTTTAGCTCCTGCTTCACCACCATGGATTGGCACTGCACCCACGTTACTGCCCCCGCCACACCGATCTGCCAGTTGATCTCATGCTCCAGCTTGTCATCACTCGTGAACGTGACCCTTATATACTGGAACTCGCCCACTAAGGATAGCTGCTCCCCTTCATCTGGAGAGGCCACTTTCTTCCGGGAGAGGATCATGACCTCTGATTTGGAGATGCTGATTCTCATCCCCTCTGATTCACTCTCAGCAATGAAAGTTCAAGTGCATGTTGGATAAGTGGTCCTAGCTCTTACCATTTAGAGGAGTTCTTGAACAAACTGATTTACAGAGGGATAGATGGATGGACTCAAGGACAGACGCACAAACTCTTTCTATATTACATATCATAGCCTGTTGTAAATTTCCACGAGGTATGAGCTAGAGGGTGTGTGTTTTAGTATGGAGGAGAAACAGAAGGCAGAAGATGAATATGCAAACTATCCCATGTGTAGCAAAGAATGCTGCAATCAAGATGGAAGTTTCTCATTTTAAAACTTTTTATTTACAACATTAACTTTCCATGCAAGTAGTAACAATTCTTATTCATAACCTGCAGGTTATTCATTACCTCTGAGAGGTCTGTCTGTGTTGGTGATAAGAGAATATATATTCAATAGATTTAGTTCGTTCAAATTACAAAACATTCCATGCATTATAAAAATCACTGGATCCTGATATGAGGCCATCAAATAATGTTTTCCACTGAAAGGATTTAATATACTATATTTCTCCATTGCAATTAGAATACAATAGCTTTTGCTCTTTGAGGCACGGCATTTGCCATGCTGCCTGCCAGCTTCTTTCCTTTGCAGAGTCTGCAAAGATATTGGCCTGGCTGGGAACGTGCAGCACGTGCAGTATCTAGTGATTGGCAGGCTCCTCCTCTTATTGCCGTGGAAACAGAGACACCTCTATTAGGCAGGAAGTTAAGGCACTGGGCAAAGGTGCAAAATCCTTTGATAGATGTGGAGGCGGCGGCAGCAGCAGCAGCCATCCAAGATCCAGCAGACAATGGCATCATCCTCCTTCCAAGCCTAAGCAGTCGCCCTAGAGACTGGGAAGGTGGGGGGGGGGGGGAAATCAAATCAAAAGCCTGACAGGCAGGGGAATCTATTAATATGCATCTGCTATAGCTTGTCACCAGACTCCTCCCTTGTGCACCACTCACCTGCCTGTCTCACCCTTGGCAGACAGCCACAGCAGGGACAAAGGACCCATGTGAAGGGGACCACTGTAACGGCCAAAAAAGGAGAGGCAGGAACTAAAACCAGCTAATTTATTTGCTAAGAGAGTTTTAAGGAATGCTGTCTTTTGACTATTTTTTTATTCTTTTGTGCTTCTGAACCAACACTGTAGTGAGGAAAATGCAAAAGGTGAAGTAGGCCAGGAAGCATTGTTGTACAAAAATCCCTCTATTCAAACATGCTTTTAAACAATAGATTTAGAGCTCACAGTTTATGGTATGTTCCAGCTGCAGTAAAAGCTCAAGTTCTTTTTCTTCATGGAACAGGTAAAGCAAAGGCGGCCATAGTGCAAACTGACCCATGCTGCCATGGCTTTGTACCTCAGTCCTGACCCAGAAGGGCCATTTCTAGAGGGATTATCAAGCCATTTGAAATTTGAAGGGTTTTTTTTTGTTTTGTTTTACACATTTTCTCTTTGAGGTCACGTTGTCTCTAGTAGAACCACTACAGCGGCACAGCAACAGCATTTCTTAATCACCAACACTGCAGGGGTGGGAGGGGTTGTTCCCTCCCTCTAGTAACTCCACCTCTCCAAGAGACAGTAGAGCTGGGGGAATGGAAGAATTCAGTTGGCCTAATGCTGGCCCTGGGGCTTAGGTCAGCTTCACTAGGTCTCTCAGGTGAGCCTAAATCTTATATGTAGACCAGGGTCTAACTGTTTATAAGACATCTCACGCAACACCACTGTGGGTAACCACCTCCCACATATACCTAGATAAAGGCGATGGCTACATTACAGATGTGACAGTGGCACAGCTGTACCACTGCAGCTGCTCTGTTGTTGATGGAGAAGAGCTCTCCCACTGGCATCATTAAATCACCTCCAATGAGCAGCAGCGGCTATGTCAGCAGCAGAGTATCTCCCACCAACATAGCACTGCCCACACTGGTGCTTTTGTTGGTGAAACTTACCTTGGTCAGAAATGTGTTTTTCACACCTTTAAACAAGAGTGGTGGTGTAGACATAGACTTATCTTTATAACCTCATGAGACAGGAAGGTATTATCACCTTTTTACAGATGGAGATCTGAGACTGAGAAAGACTAAGTGATTTACCCAAGGTCATGCAGAGAGTCTATGGCAGAACTAGGTGCAGAACCCAGCTCTCTCAAGTCCTAGCACAGAGCCACAATCACAAAGACATCTGTAGGGATCAGTCCTTGGCTGCAACATGACAATCTCTTGTGTATTTGCTAGAGCAGGTTAATGCATGCCATGTGATCCAAGTATCAGAGGGGTAGCCGTGTTAGTCTGGATCTGCAAAAGCAACAAGGAGTCCTGCAGCACCTTAGGATATGTCTACACTTACTCCCTAGTTCTAACTAGGGATGCAAATGTAGGCGACCGAAATTGCTAATGAAGCAGGGCTTAAATATCCCGTGCTTCATTAGCATGATCTCTCTGGCGCGTTACTCTGCTCAACAGCTGTTTCGAAAGTGAAAGTGGGCACTAGGATGCGTTAGTTCGACCCAAACCCCTTGGTTTGAACTAACGTTACCCCGCATTTTTTGAGGAGTAACGTTAGTTCGAACCAAGGGGTTTGGTTCGAACTAACGCGTCCTGGCACGCACTTGCTGGTTCGAATCAGCTGTTGAGCAGAGTAACGCGCGGACGAGATCACGCTAATGAAGCACGGGATATTTAAATCCCCGCTTAATTAGCAATTTCAGTCGCCTACATTTGCATCCCTAGTTCGAACTAGGGAGCAAGTGTAGATGTACCCTTATAGACTAACAGATGTATTGGAGCATAAGCTTTCGTGGGCAAAGACCCATTTCATCAGATGCATGACATAACATGCATCTGACAAAGTGAGTCTTTGCTCACGAAAGCTTATGCTCCAATACATCTGTTAGTCTATAAGGTGCCACAAGACTCCTTGTCACTTCATTCTTTGACATCTTCGTTCAGTGAAATCAGTGGAACCACTCACATGACTGACATTATCTACATATTCAAAAGGCTGGGGCCTGATTTAGAAGAATCTACAAGACCCCACAGGAAATGTTGCTGCACAATAAACAGTGTATTTTGGAGCACCTGGCATATGTCTACCTACTCCCCACCCCCGAGTTAGAGGACAATTTGGTCTGAGAATCTCTGATGGGGTGCCAGTTATTGTGGTTTTGTAATGCATGAGGAATGGTCCTAGACCACCCACTTTCTCTTTAAGCCCAGGGCTCAGCAGGGGGATGAAGAGCATACATCAGGGGGTGGGGAGCAGGTTTCTTTAAAGAATCTCACACCTTTATAAAAGAGCATTTTAAAATTTGCTCATACAAATCATTCTGCACATACATGAGATTTTTTTCCCTGCAGATTAGTCTTTTGTAAGAAGAATTTTCACGAAATCAGGATTTCAGACAAAGTTCAGCTTCACTTCCTGCTTTTGAGCTACATGAAATGATATTTTAAATGATGAAAAGTTAAATAATGCAACTGCAACCCTTCATTTGTGACATCAAAGGCTTTCCATAGCAACCAGCTATAATGTCACAGTGGATTATGATCTGGGTTCAGAATTAAGCATCGTGAGAAAGAAGAAAAACTGTGAAATACTGTTTTCATCTCCCACTTCACAAAAAACAAGGGGCCAGAAGTAACACCACATAAGTAGAGTTGATGCCTTCTGAAATTCAGACTTCTCAGGGAAGTTCTTTAAATGCCCAATCAGAAAGAGTGCCCAATCCAACACTTTCACCAAAGTCAAGGGTGGTAGGCATACTCCAGAAATAAAAGATGATGATAATAGTAGTCATGGTAGTTAGTAATGGTGCATCTACATAGCACAGTTATTTTGAAACAACTGGCGTTATTTTGAAATAATGCGAGCATCTACCCAGCAATTCCATTATTTCGAAATAAATTCAAAATTCCGAATGGCTTATTCCGACTTCTGTAAACCTCCTTCCACAAGGAATAATGCCTATTCCGAAATAGCTATTGCAGATTAGCTGTAGTGTGGACGCTCCACTGCTGCAATTTTGAAATAGCCCCCTCCCCCTCAGGGCCATTCAAACTAACTACTCCTCAGTGCCTCCTGGGGGTCTAAATCGAGGAAGCACATCCACATTAGGGTAGCCTGTCTTGGACTAATTTCCAGGCTTCCCTCTAGTGTAGACATGCTATTTTGAAATAAACTATTGCAGAGTAATACTTCTGGAATAGCTTATTCTGAAATAAATGTGAAGCGTAAACGTATCATAAAAGTTCCAACTGAGATAAAGAATTTGTTGTGCTAGGCACTGTACAAACACATGCTTAGTAAGAGATGGTTGGTCCTTCCCCAAAGAATTTACAGTCTTAAAAAAAAATAATTAAAAAAAAAGGCAAGAGGGGAAGCAAACCACTCAGGGTCACGCAGCTGGTCAGTGGTGGAGGCAAGGAGAAAACCGAGGCCTTCTGGCTCTCAGTCCTGTGTGGGTTTTTTTTCCTCAGCTTCTCACGTGATAGATCAAGCTCTAAAGCAAAGAGGCTTGCTAGGGCATCCCAGTTCTGTTTCTGCCCTTGGCCTTGCTCTCCCTGCAGCAAGTTAGCATTTCCCCACACGGCACTTTCTACCACCAACTGAAAAGAGAAAATCTCTCTTGGGTGGGTTGAGTGGAGTAGCTGAGCCCACAGCATGAGCATGTGATGGAACAAAGACTACCTGCATAAACTGAAGCCATTTTCTCTCTTTCAAACCAAGCGGGATGTGAGACAGCTTGTTGAAAAGCAAGGAACTTACCAGAAAAGCACTTACATTTGTGCTTAATGTAACAATGTGAATACCTTGTGATCAAAGTGAAGCATGTTAAGTACTTTTTTCATCAAGATCCCAACTGGGACTTGAGATTTGCACCAGCAAATCAAAGAATAAAAAGGGTTTTGGGAGAAAGATCAATCTTCCCGCAACCCCACCGGCCCACACATTTAATTTAGAACCTTCTATTTGTGCTGTAAATTGATCTTGTTTATTTACTTAGCCACCTTCAGATGTAATCAGCTTCCACTAGTGGTACCAGACATTTACATCCGTCCATATATCTAATGCATGTGTCACTGGATCCTTATTCTCTCACAACAAAGCAGCGTTGCGCCTCATGACGGCCTGAAGCAGTCCATGGTATTGAATTAGAGGAGAGGATTTGTCAAGTCGGAAACCTTGTACATTTTTAATATTTCCTTTATGTCTAGGAGTTAGCCCTAAATAGAACAGTGCTGCGCATGCCTAATCTGGAGACAGAAATGTCCACTAAACTACATCACTTGGAGAAACATCTTTGTCATGGCAGGAGTAGGGGCTAGTAAGCTAGTCAGCATGGATCTGAACATCAAATGAGGCTGAAGTGGCCGTTTCTCTGAGGAGCTCAGTGCTGTTGTGTGCAAGAAGCCAGCTATGATTCCGGTAGTCAGCAACCTAATGGGTCTCTGGTCTACTTAATTTAGAAACTCAGAGCTAAGGGATCAGAGACTCAACACATGTCTGCATACTGTACTAACATCCAAGAAGAAGTACTCCTTCCTCGATAAAGAAAAAGAAAAACGTGGGGGTGTTTTGCAACTTGATTACCTGCTACTGGATGGAGACAGAGCCAGAAAGACCATGTCACCCTCTACTGCCTAAATAGTGCGTCACAAACTAGAGATTATGCTACACGTTAGTGGTTGCCGCCTACAAAGAACGTAAGCCTTACTACTGCTATAGAAATCTGTTACCACGTGGGGTTTAATAGTGCATACCTAACAACTCCTGCAGCTCCCATTGATCAATAATGGAGAACTGTGGCCAATAGAAGCTGTGGGTTGGTGCCTGTGGAAGGGGGGCAGCACATGGAGTCACTGAAGTACGTGCCAGCTGCTTTCAGGAGTGGTGCAGGGCCAGGACACATGGGATTTAATAGTGCATACCTAATGGGGGGGGGGGGGGAGTGTGATCAGGGTTCATTAACTTTGGCCTTGTGGGGTGCCAGGGCCTCTTTTATTACCATCCCCCATCAGCTACCTACCTGAGGCAGCTCCCCACCTAATAGGCTGGCTTTTGTAGATTGCGATCTAAGGTGCCTAACTTTCCCCATTTATTGTACAGGGAACCTAGGTGCCTAGCACAGGTTTTGTAGATTGCAGTGTTGTTCCTGTGATTTTGCAGTACCTTGGTGTTTTTGTGGCTCTGGGCCAATTCCTCCGGTGAAAGATACTGAAGAAATGTGAATTATTTTCACTTACTTTCCCCGGACATTTCCAGCAGTGTATATAGACACACTGATTCCAATGGTTCAAAGACTCAGAATGAAGTACGTACAAGAAAGGAATAAAAAAGAATGTCCCAAGTAAACTGGGTCAAATACAGAATGTGTCAAATACGTAGCGCAAGGCTTTTTGGGAAGGTTAAAAATGTCCCATCAGCTACCTCTTTGCTTCCCATCCCTCCCGGGGGCTGTGGCTTATTTTTGTACCATTTGAAACTGACAGTCCTTGCTGCTAACTCCAGCATCTGCTGTGAGAAATTGTGGATTCCAGACTTCTCTCCCATGTTGTGTTCAATGTGCTTAGGACATCACGCATTGCAGCAGAGCTACTTATGCACTTTGTATCAGAGGAATGAGACTTTCGTCATCAAAACTTGCCAGTGCAGGTATATCCTAGGAGTGGTGGAATCTTGCCCTAAGGAGGGAAGTGAAGGTACTGGACTTATCCTGCATTTCCATTCTGTTGCTTATTGTCTGAAAGAGAAACTGTTTCCCCTGCCTCAGACCAGTGGGAGGACCACAGCTTGGGCTTCTTTCAGAAAGAAACTGTACTAGACAAAAGTGTACTAGTAAACCTTTCGCGCGTAGACAAAGCCTAACAGTGGTTTTGCTTTGTCAGCGGGAGAGCATTCCTCAACGCACTGTTCACACATGGGCAAAGCTTTTGTGGCAAGAGGGGTTTAAGCACCTGTGAATGACAAAAGCTTCTTGGCTCAATTGCCAGTGTAGACAAAATCTAAAATGGCCATCTTTGATTATTAAAAGTGCTTGTATGCTTTGCAATTGGCTGTATCTTTCTTAAATGGTGAAGACCTCTTACCAATGCATACATAAATATGAGGCCATACTTAATTCAAAGTTGGACCACTCAGCTCACCCAGTAAATATTCACATGCCCCATGGTGATCCTAGCAGAAGGACTACCACACATAATGGACACTGGTGAGCAGAGGTGCAAAGCTTAGCGCTCTGATGGTTTGATTTTTCTGTCTTCTCTGGAACTGCCTGTCACAGCATTAATCTCCATCGTAAAGGACTTCAGGTTCAGGACTATTTTAATAAATATGAAATGTTTCATATTTAACAGGGCAGAAGGGAGAAGAAATCCTAGGAAAGCCTTCTATTTGGATTAACTAAAGCAGACCAAATGCATTGGGATGCCAATTCTTTTCCAGCCACCTGATGTGTATGAATCTCTCTGCTCCAGCAGATTCAGGATGTGCACAAGCAAGTTCGTCACAGACAAGTGTTCAGGCAGGATTATGGTGGGGAGCCAGCTCCTTTCTTGGTCTTCAGAAGGAAGGGGATGACAACTAACAACAGCCTCACTTTCTCATAATCCTGCTAGTGGGAAGGAAGCGGGAGAAGACAAAGATCACTACCAAACAACTTTCCTGCACAGACGTGTGCACTGCTACCAAAGAACTTTGTCGTTTATGTTACGTCATGTTCCCTATTGTTTTGATAGGGGTGGGTCAGGATTAGAGGACTAAAAGAAAGATGTGACTGTACCATATTGGATATTAAAATCTGTCGTGCCTTACACAGATATGCTGAACAATGGATTCTCTAAAAAGAGTTGCACAACCTGTTATTGCGTTTCAGGCAAAGTCTGGTATTAGTGGCATACAACGTCCAAGCTTATGATTGAAAATGCAGGATTTGGAATTTGCCACCTAAAGGCTACCGGTTAATAAAAAGGTTTGAGTTTTGTTGTTTTTAAACCTGAGCTGCTGGGAGTTGTAGCTGAACAGTGTCCCCTGGGGCCTTACATGTGTGCTTAGGGCTTGGGTGTCAGTTGTGAATTGCAAAGCCCAGGTCATGTTACAAAATAAACATCTGCAAGGCACTGACCTGGAATGCATCAAAAAAACAACAGAACTAATCTGATCATTAAACACTTCAGGTACAGCTGTCCTACCATCTGACCTGGAACAACAAACACCATTAATGCCATTCAGATATGTTGGAGAGCAAAGCTGGAAGCTGCAGTCTATGGACTTGTCTGCTCTGGGGATTTGCCCTGATCTCAGCCATCATAGCATACCAATGTAGCTGCACCAAGACAACCCATAGCACAGACAAGCAAAGCCACTATTTGCAACAGTACAATATAACTGCGGTGGAACTGGGGCAAATCCCCTACACTGACAAGGCCTCAGTCATGTGCTAAAGGAAGATTTATTCTAGAAGTGACTCCAGTTCTCATGCAGCCAGCTCACACCTCTGCTGCTTCTCAACCCTTCGGTGCACTGAACAGCTCTGCTGTTTGGAGCCCAGCTTTTGGCACTGCCCCTATCCCCTGCACAAACCACACAGGTCAGCAGTGCTGTTAAATGCAATTGCTGCTTAAGAAGGATCTAAACTGCATTGAGGAGGCCTAACAATGTTAAAACAAGGGGGTCAGAAACTACCTTCTAGTAGCCCAACAAGATTTGGGGCAGAGTATTAGAGGAAGGATTAGAAGTCCAGTTCTAAAACAATTTGGGCCCTTCCACACTGACTGAGCTGAACCTTTTACATTAGACTTGGCCAACAGTCAGTGTTTACCAATGGTTTACACTTCATTTGTGTGGTATAGATACAGCCCAGTCTTTCCACTTGCACATTTCTCTCTCTGGACCAATGGTCCATTTCACCAGAAGAGGCTTGGATGATGCTCCCACCAGGGTTTCATTGGGATTAGATGCTTAGGCACTTAAAAAACTTTATTAGGCACTTATCTGCATCTTAGTGCACCTAAATACCTTTACAAAGTTAGCCATTAATATCGGTTCTCCATATGTAAAACGGAACGATAATCTTTCCCATCTTTCCTTTGTCCATCTTGTGTATTTAGATTCTAAATTCTTCAGGGACAAGCTCTTCTGTGTGCACATATAAAGCCTAGCACAATGGGACCCATCATTTCAGAGGAGTCCTCTAGGCCATGCTGAAATACAAATAATAACCAAAGAGTACAGCTCACACAGGGATCTACAAGGTCAGTCGCCCTACTTCAAAGAACTTTATTACAATGTTACCACTAAGGCAGGCAGTCTAATACTGTCACTCCTAAAGCCTTTTCTTTTTTTTTTTATTTCCCACTGAGATATTGGTTGGTCTGCCTGTTTGACAGAGGAAACCATCTGAGCTATTATAACATCCTGAACTGCAAAACTGCAGCAGAGTAGACTTAATGGTATTAAAGGAAGGCTATGGACTACCTTACAGGAAAGAGCAAGTGAGAGGAAACCTATTGAAACTAGGCCAGGAGTCTCTTTCCTCTGTTTGATGGAGTCCCAGAGATTTTTTTGTGGCAACCCTAAACTGAATATATAGTCCCCCAGTCCCACTTCCTCCTTTGGTATTTCCAAACCAACTGAAACTACAAAGTACTTGAAGTCTTGCAGAGGATTTGTTCACAAGGCAAGTGGTGCTGGCAATTATAATCTCAGCTCTGACACAGTCTCTGTGGTCTCATGCAAATCATTTACACCTTAACTGTAGTGAATGAATCTGAAGGAAGATAACAATCCAACAAGAAGTGCTAGGTGGTATTACAATTATTATCTTTGTCTGCTTAACTTGCAGAGGTATTGGAAGTATCATTAAATGTTTGTTAAATGCTTTGAAAATAAAATGTGCTACGTTAATATGTAAATCATAGGGCTGGAAGAGACCTCAGGAGATCATCGATCTCCAGCCCCCTGCCCAAAGTAAGATCAACCCTCACTAAAACATCCCAGCCAGGGCTTTGTCGAGCCTAGACTTAAAATAAATGAATTCAGTGTCAATCATCAAGAAGGATCTTGGACATTCTATATAAATATATCCAATAGTTAAACATAAAGCAGACCCAAATCCCAATCCCAGCCCACCTCCCAATATACAGAGAGGATAAAGGGAAAGGAAATAGGAGAGGTTAAATAGCATGGGTAAATTCACCTTGGAGCAAAGAACATCAGCCAGATAAACCACCAACATCCTGCATAATGCCAAGGAAAAGCAGAGGGAAAATTTGTTCAGGACTCCAAGACAAAACCCTTCTCTTACCAAGAGTTCTCCATGATATTTAATAGCCACACAAAGGGGACAGTATTTTGCTTTTATTGACTCATCCAAAAGACTCTCTCAGTAATCTGCAAGGAACTCAAATGTATTTACCTCAGAGAATGAAGGGGTTGAGTCAATCCGGCAAGGGTTAGATTTGGAGGATCCTGAAGGGAGCCTAAAAATTTCAGATCTGATGCTTAGAGCATTCAGCTATCCCTTTCAGGGAAGAAATTGTTACTATCCCTTTCAGGGAAGAAATTGTTACTATTCATCAAACTCAGTTTCTACAGTGATGAGTACCATAGAAAGTGCTTACAAAGTAGAATAAATACATACTCATTGAAAGCCTAAGGAGTGTCCGCCTCCACAGATAATTTGGCTATGTTACTAATGCTCTTGAGGAGACTAATGGGAAGGAGAAATCTCTGAATCTGCGTTGTTAACTTCTAAAGATAAATAGCAGGGAATATCTCAAAACTATCATCACAAATTGTACAGAGCAAGTAAACAAAGTAACCATTTTGAGGTGGAAGGATTCAATTATCTACTCTAGCCTGAACAAGACTGTTTTATTATGACAGTAATTATTTTAATTATTAACCATCAACAAGCAATAGACCTAGAGAAAGCATAAACACCCATCAGACACAGAGTATTCCTGGCCATCAGTACCAGACTCAATATCACAAATCGACTAGAGTTTTAAAGAATCAAAGCCAGAGATTAGGGTAAACCACACAAAACACTGCCTCTAGACCAGTGGTTCTCAAACTTTTTGGCCCCCAGCCCACCCCACTCAATGCAAACAATTCTGCAAACACCAACCAATCAAAATAGGTGCAGGAGGGGGTAGGGATGAGGGATCTGACCGTGAAGTTAGGTGCAGAAGTGGTGGTGGGGGTCTGGGTTGGAGGAAGGGTGCAGGAGTAGGGTGAGGGGGTTCAGCAGAAACAGGTGCGTGAGGAGGATGGGGGTGTGGGGTCTACGCATAAAGGGGACAGGGAGCACTTACCTGGCTTTGTGCCTTTCACCGTTCCCAGGCACTGCCCCTCATTGCTCCCATTGGTCATGATTCCGGCCAATGGGAGCAGTGGGGAAAGCCTCCAGGAAAGTGGTTTCCTGAGCTGCCATTACCCTAGCTAAGGGGGAGGGAGTGGCAGCACATAGAGCTACTTCCTCCCCCACGAGCTGGAACCAGCCTGTGAAGCTCACCCATCCCCCAGTGGGAAGCCGGCACTTTCCAGCCTCCCACCCACTCATGAGGTTGAAGCACCAGGGCAGCCTCGCTGCTGCGGGTGTGAGCCCTGAGCCTGTGGCCCACCTGCAAGACCGTCACAAACTTTGAGAACCACTGCTCTATGCTCCCAGTTAACTGAGGCATTAAAACACACCAGAGTAATAGGGTTGAAAGGCTGAAGAACAGATTTTTCTATACTAAGAAATACAGCATTGAAAAATACACTTTAATTTAAGCATTAGACTTTTCAAACATAACAAGGGCTCCTAGGATTTTTTTAAGCTACCACCACAGCCATTTAAAGTGTGATCCTTCCCCACCCCCGGAATCAAATGTAAGGCTCGCATTGGTTTCTGTGCTAGAGGAGCAGAGCAATAGGCCCTGGTTGTGCAGTTGGATCTGGATTGGCATATCATCCCATGCACATAAAGCCTCACTCAAATCAGCAAAGCACTGTGACTGGTTCAGTCACGGAGATCTCCCTAAGACAGTCACATGAGGTGCTAAAATAGCATTGAGCTCACTTACTGGCTCCCTGGGGGTACCCCAGTACCTTGTGCTGCTGAGCCACCACCTCTGGTCTCCCCCAGCAACGGCACAGTGTTGGGGTCACAGCTCACAGCAGAACAGCACAGACACTGAGATGAGTTCACCTTTGGGAAGGCTCAGTCACAGGGATTTGTCATAGCACCCAGATGCACAGCCCCAATGGGACCAGAACCCCAGATAAATCCATCTGTTTAAAGTTTATATGGGGCAAGTTCATAACTTGTTTACCCCCTTTATCAATGAAAGAGCTATGCACGGCTGTTGCGCCCCCCTCTACCCCGGTAACAATGATTTACACTGGGTTTATTAACACGCGATTGTATGAGTATAAAAAGTAGGATTTAAATGGTTGCAACTTATAACAGACAGATCAAAGTAAGTTTCCAAGCAAAATAAAACAAATAATAATTTTGCACCCTAATACTTATTGCAGGTAAAATCCTTCAAGTCGGAGATGTCTTTTCTGACTTGGGGCCAGTTCTTCTCCAATCCTGTCATTCCAAGACATTTTGTTTCCAGGTAGTGTCATGTATCTTCTCGGGGTAGGAAGGCAGTCTCAAAAGCCAGATGAAGACATTGTTTACTTCTCCTGCCTTATGCAGAATTTCCCTAGGGTGGGAAGTCTTTGTTCAACTCTGCACACCTCTGTGGAAAAGTCAAAATTCAAGATGGATTCCACCACCAGGTGACAGTCACATGTCTTTCTACAACCAACCATAGTCCAGGCTTACTGGACAAGCTAGACTGTTCACAGATGATTGACCACATACCAAGCCATTAAGTTCCTTAGTCCCCTATTGGTGCTCACTTACTATGTCTAGATCAGTAAACAGGTTTATGCTTCATAT
Organism: Pelodiscus sinensis; assembly: GCF_049634645.1. Lineage (NCBI taxonomy): Eukaryota > Metazoa > Chordata > Testudines > Trionychidae > Pelodiscus > Pelodiscus sinensis. The sequence goes on from NC_134711.1 coordinate 101,782,257, forward strand.
TTCTAACTTCAAATACAGGAATGATACATGCACACAAACAGAATACACGCATTCAGCCAATTATAACTCTTAAAATGTTACATGAAATAATGAGAGTCTAAAGTGCCATAAAGTTGTTGTTTATGCAGATAGGCTTTGTCTACACAAAAAGAGATCTTCCGCAAAAACGTCTTGCACAAAAGCACATCCACACATCAAAGGAACATCGCAAAAGCGACGCGCTTTTGCGCAAGAGAGCGTTCACACTGCATGGACACTCTTGCACAAGAAAGTTCTGATTGCCATTAACAGAATGGCCATCAGAGCACCTGTGCTTTTTCTGATAGGCTCTTTTTGCGCAAGAAACCCCTGCAGAGTGTCCACACGTGCCTTTTTGCGCAAGAGCTGTAGTGCAAAAAAGAGTTATTCCTTGTGGGGAGAGGAATACCTCTACCGGCAAAAGCCCTCTGTCCTGTCGATTTACTTTTTTTTTTTTTTTTTGCATAAAAACACGCTTGAGGTGTGGAAGCTCTGCCGGTTTTTACGCAAAAACCTTGTAGTGTAGACATAGCCATACAGACTAACATGGCTACCCCTCTGCCAATCTGAGGAAGTGGGTTTTGCCCAGGAAAGCTCATGATACTATATATTTTTGTTAGTCTCAAAGGTGCTACAGGACTACTCATTATTTTTAAAGGTATAGACTAACACAGCTACTCCTCTGAGACATGTTACATGAAGTATTTTGCATAAAGAACATATTCATAGGCATAAAGAATACAGGATACATCACCACAAACATCATATGAGCACATAGGTTACCCATATGGATTGGACCCTAGACTAATTTTCAAAGATTCATCGATTTTAAGGCCAGAAGGAATTATTATGGTCATTTAGCCTGACCTCCTCCTTTAAAGAACCTCACAGTTATTTCTGCATCAAGCCAATAATCTGTTTGTGCATTTGTCCATCTGTATCCATCTGTCTGAGAGTCCATTTGTTCAATAACTCCTCCTAAACAGTAAGAGCTAGGACCAGGAAATTCCATATAGAGCTTCCTCATCATAACTTAAAGCAAGATCAGGGTTCAGTTGTGCCAGGACAATGGGATGTGGGTGGAATGTGATAATCTCATCAAATGGAAATGATGGAGTATGATAGCAGGGACAGTTATAGCCCAGAATGACCACAGGCAGCCCCCCTAAACCCCAGGCTGCAGATGGTCCCGGGGAGCATCCAGCAAGCACCCACATCCCCTACCCTGACTTCCCCACCTTCCTCACTTGCACACCCCCCACACCCCAGCTTCCTGTCTTGCCTCTCCCCCCACAGCCTTAAGCCCTTTCCCTGACTCCTACACTCCCCATTCCCTAGCCCCCTGCCCTGAAGGATTCAAGCATTGCTGGGTAAGTCTTCTAGTAGCATCTCTTTAAGAAAGAGATGTACTCTTGATTTAAAGACTTCAAGTGATGGAGAAGCCACCACATCCATAAGTGCAGCAACTGGGGGTGGTGCCACAGGCCTGGGCTTGAAGTCGTTTCCATCTATACAGGGTTTGCAGTTTGCTGCAGTGACTCTCAGCACCTCCACTACACAAATTGTTCCAGCACCACTATCCTAAAGGGAGCTGTCCCAATAGCCAAGAACCTTCTCTGTTAAACATTTACATCTTATTTCTAAGCTGATTTAATTTCAGCTTCCAACCACTGAATCTTGTCATGTCTATTTCCGATTGATGAAAAAGTTGTCTACTTTCAGACAGGGGAGTCGAGAGCTGTCACGGGCCCCTAGACATGTTGGAGAGGGGTCCCTGGCTCCACACTCCCAGAAGAGGCAGGGGCTTCAGCTGAAGGGGACAGGACCAAGGACAGCCAGCTCTCAGACCTGCCCAAGTGCACCATTCTGGCTCCAGACAGTGCTCAGAGCCATCCAGAGCACAGTAAGCCTCCCCCAACCCATGCTCAGAGCTGCCCAGAGTGTGCAGCACAGTGCTCTAGAAGCAATTTAAAGGGCCCAGGGCTCCGGCCACCACTGCTGCCATAGTAGCAGCTGTGGCAGCAGGGAGCCCCAAGCCCCTTTGAATGGCTGGGCCCCGGGGCAACTGCCCCTGCCCCCGTTGGCGAGCCTGCTTTCAGAAGCTTCTTCCCCACAAAGGTACATCTAGACCAGGCATGTCCAAAGTCCGGCCCGCGGGCCAATTGCGGCCCGTGTTCTGATTTAATACGGCCCCACAGGTAATTTGGCAATATCTATCTTTTATGGCCCCCAACGAATCCATATGTATTGAGATGAATACATTGTAAAATCTCAGTTAATGTCAGTTGGTCTAAATCAGTTATAAATATATTTGGACACAACATATATACTTGGTGTTATGTTCCTGTTCGTATTTTTTGAACTTAAAAGTTGACAGACAACCTTTATTACCAATAATATGTAACGTACTTTACAATGTTCCTGACATATATTTCAGCTTCCTGGATTTTTTTTTCATCTGGCCTTCAGATATGAAAGGCAGAGTGATTTAACACCTGTTTAGATTTGTCATCCATGTGACGAAATGAAAAGTATGCCGTTTGCAATAAACTTTGCATAAAATAGTTAATTTGCATTTAATTTTAAGAATGTCAGGCAAAATGGTCGGCCCTCACGCATGTTTACTTCATCAAATCTGGCCCTCTTTGAAAAAAGTTTGGACACCCCTGATCTAGACTGTGACCACTTCATTGGTTACTGAAAAGCAGCCACCAAATCCATCACCACTGCTATGAACTGTGGCAGCAGAACACCACAATACTTTATCCCACCTGCTTCAAACTTCAGAGGGGATGTGAGCAGGCAGGGTGTAATTATCACAGTTGGAACTTGGTCTGGGCACCTAACCTACAGAGCAGCCAATAAACTAAAGGCAGAGCCAATGTGGGGAGAAGGGGGGGGAGGGGAAGACAAGTCACCGTGCGTTTGGCTAATCAGTGAAGAACTGGGAAATGAACACATCACCACAACTCAGGGTTGGATAATGTTCAGCATTTCAAGAACATCCCACAACTAAGGATCACAATGTGCTTTACAAATGTTAAAAGCTCACAACCTTCAGGAACAGATGGGTATTTTATTTAACTAATTAATTAAGCCACCATTCCTGAAAAGGCACCTGGGCGCTGTACAGCAATTTAGTTAAGTACCACAAATCAGCCCCAGTGTCCCATCTTATTGAAACATAACATCTAGACCTTCATTTATCTCCCCCTGCTCCCACACACACACAACAGAGTAATCCCGAGGAATAAGGGACGTTAGATGCCCATGGAAAACCTGAACAGATGGCTCCTGATGGAAGTCCGCAGAGGTAGCAGTGCTGCACAGAATACTCTGTCACCGAACTACCTAATCCAGAATGAATCACAGGTGATAAACAAGGACAATCCAACTGGCAGAGGTGCTAGGATTGCTACTGCATTCCTTGGCTTGAAGTAGTAATAACAACCCCAAAGATACGGGCTCTGCATTCAGCTCCCCTACTATAAAAATTGTTCCCGCAACAATGGCAACTGCCCTTACATGACAGAACATCACAGTTGTGTAAATCTCTCCCATCCTATGTTTTTCCAAGTGATACATTCAGAGAATGTTACCAACATTTCATGACCATGGACTAAGGCCCTGATGCTGCCAACAAATGTGTGACTAGCTTTACACATGAGCAATTCAATTAAAATTACTCCTGTGGATGTATTGGGAGGGTCAGGGCCTTGGATAACAAAATGAATAAGAAGGTAGTGAAACTTATGAAAGTAGCACTGAAAAAGAGAGACAGAAGGAGAAGAAACGGCTCCAAGAAGAATGGAACAAGAGTTGACGATAAGGCTAGAAAAATAAAACAAAAGCCACACTGGAATGTGGTCGACGCTCTCCAGCCTGGAAGGGAAAACTTGCACATTTCACACAGCATACACAGAGCACCAAACACCACACCTGAAAAGACATTTTCATTAAGTTCCTTAAAAAAAAAAAAAACATGAACACAATTACCCAGCCCTGCATGATGTCCTGTCCCCATGCCCATATAAACCCCTCTGGTGCTTCTCGCATGGCCCACTGGCTGCTGGAAGCCAAATTCATAATAGCCACAGCTTGGTAACAAAAATAAAAACAAACTCTTTTATCAGTTCAGACTGACTGGAGTTAGTTCTCAGCTTTGCCTCTAAATCCTCAAACAAAAGACCTCCTGTCACTGTATCTTCTATGTAAATCCTAAAAATAAACAAACCCAGAACTACAGACAACACGTATCACCGATTTTACAGCATGGCTGCTACGTCCCTTGACAGGCCCGTCTTTCAGCAGTCTCAGGTTTTTAAGTGAGCAATTGAACTAATATTGGAATCTAGAGGCAACTTTTCATACCTACGCATTTCCTTAAAGTTGACCTTCAAAATGGAAAGAAATCTTTCATGTAGTTTTTCATGATTCCTGAAAAGCTAGTGTCCCCGCTCCAACCCCTGTCCCTTGAATAGACATTTAAGTCTTATTTTTACACATAGATGGCCCTGCAAAGTACCTGGAGCACAGCAATTTTCTACAATTGTACAGGTTGGACCTCGCTGGTCCAGCACTCTCGGGACCTGACTGGTCCCGGATGAGGGGATTTGCCAGACCAGGGAAGGTCCCTCCACTTGTGGCTAAGCTACTTCTAGGCTACAGCTCCAACCTGCTGCCCCTGCTGCTGCCTTAGCCCCCTGGGGCTTTCTCCAGACCCGCTGCTGCTGGGGTCTGAGCGTCACAGCCAAAGTTGTACAGGGCAGAGCTCTGTACATGGCTGGCGTTGGAGCTCTGTGGCCCAGGCCAGAGTTTCCTAGCTGCCACTGGGGTCGGAGCTCCATGGCCGGGGCCAGAGGTCCATGACCTCGGCCAGGCTAGAGCTTCCAGGTCACTGAGCCCCACTGGGACCAGAACTCCCCACCATGCAATCCGTCTCTCCCCCCCCCCCCACACACACGCACTCCTGGTTAAGTCGCTGGTGCCCCTCACAGTGCTCCTGCCCCCCGATTCCAGACCTCCCTTTTCCTGGACTCTGCAATCCAGGAACATCCATGGTCCATGCCGGACCACAGATGTTGCTGGACCAGGCAGTCCTGGTTAAGGGAGGTACAACCTGTAATGTATTTGTGCACATATGACAAACCGTTTGCTCCTTTGATGAGTCCTCTTCGGTCTCACTGGCCCTGTCACTGAGCACCCCAGAGGTTCTAAAACAAAAACTGCAGAGGAGCCTTCTAAATTTAGCCATCTGAGTACAGGGCAAGAAACCCAGAACTCCTGACTTCTAATCCCAGTTTTAATTCCCTGCCTTTGAGCAAGTCACTTAGCTTGTCGTCTTCTTCAGGTTTTCCACCTGTAAAAGGGGTATAACATTTCCCTCCCTCACAAGGGTGTTGAGAGGGTTAGTTAATGTTTGTGCAATGCTTTAAAAGCTTGAAGTGCTAGGTATTAATCATTAGTCCTTGAAAAGGCTGAGCTGCACACACAACTCCAATTAGCTGCAATGGAAGCTTCCTGTGTGCATTGACCCCTGGCTCCAGACATATTCCCTTTGAAATTTAGAAACAAAATGACCGAGTATTAACATTTTAAATGTCATCAGCCGTGCATGCTCAAGCAATACTTACCGTTTGATTGGACTGAGAGTTCAGCTCCATTGCTTTCCTTGCAAAGGCACCTGTTAACACACCAAAGCAGCCAAAAATCAAAATGGATCCTTAGTCCTTTACTAGCAGCTGTGGGTCACATGAGCCAAGAGGGGGCTTCCCATGCCCAAATCAGTACGGACTCTAGTAGACTTGCCTCACCTGTAAGATGCTCTTTGCTTGATTTAAAGCAGCCTACCCAATCAGAATTGCCAATATTGTGCTCAGACTGAAGAGTAAATACTTAAAAGATCTCATCCAAACCCCCTGAAATCAATGAAGAGACTCATTATTTGACATCAGTGAGCTTTGGATCAGGCCAGTAGCACTCCCCCTCACCCCCCATAGATTGATAACATCAACATTGGTAAAGACAGGGAGAAAAGGGCATCATTAATATTCCTTTCCACTAAGCCCACAGCCTTGTGTTATACATTTCTGTCTGAAGTTGGGACCTATACTGTACTTTCCATGTCCCAAGGGACCTGAGGGAAGTAATCTATAATAATAATAAATACGACTACTATATTTTTAGCACCCTTACATTAGCAGAGAACTTATCTTAATGTACTTTGCAAGCAAAGCCCGTCTCCCAGAAACATAAGGGAAAGATTGATTGATCTACATTGTGTGTCTTCTAAACTCATCTGGAAAAAAAAAAGCAACTTTGACAGGGTCCTTCTAAATGCAGCGTATGAACTCAGTACTGTAGGTGTGTCACTTTCTCTCGCAGTATTATACATATTGTTTTCTAGCGTGAGAAGAATTATGCGTCACCCGTGCCACACTGTTACTCAGTCTCATTTCCCTAAACTACTTCCTCCTCTGCCCCAGGATTGTCATCTAAACTTGCTCCACCAGCTCTCCCCCACTTCAACAGAAGTTCACACCCACATATGCACGCACGGCTTCATTTCCTGGTTTTCTTGAAAGTCAGCAAAGGAAAATCAAAACACTGTCAAACAGAAGCCCTGATTGATTCTTCAGTACAGAATTAAAGTAATGGAAGAAACTTTCTTATTTATGTCAGCATTAAACGCAGTGTATCAGTTTAATTGGGGAAATATATCTGTGCTAATAATGGACATACATAAAGTAGTTGCTGACCTTTTAATACTAGGGAAATGCAGACTCAGCAGAAAGCCTTTGAATGTTTGTCTCCATCCACAGGAAGGAAAGTGATATTACACTTATATGCTTTCAGAACACCAAACATTCTTGGTGTATGGAAGTGGTTCATTCACATCTTGACTTGATTAGTGCCATTAACACAAGTAACATCTTCCTTATATATCACCCTGCTTCTACTCCAATTCATCTGATGAAGTGGGTTTTACTCATGAAAGCTTATGCGCTAATACTGTAAATCTGTTAGTCTTGAAGGTGCCAAAGGACTCGTTGCTTTTTATAATAAAAAAAAGAATGACCATTTACAGAATATAGGAAACCAGCCACCGTACTGAGAATAGAGCAGAAAGGTCCTCTTCTGTATTTAATGTAAAGACCAAAGATGATAAGGTGAAAAAAACTGACAAATATAGAAGGTTTCTTTATGTTAGTTTCCCTTTCAGGAGAAAATAGGGTTAATAAGGTACTTCTTATATGCATTGATTTCCAAATTGTTCAGGAGAGACACTTCCTAATCTTCATTAGTCTGTCGAAGATGCATGTGGATTTCAACATTAAGCAGTAGTTTACTTTGCAAGTCCTTAAAGAACAAAATTATATGATGAACATTTCTGTTTAGTATTGTTAGGTTGGGAGCAACCTTTCTAACTTCAGACTCAGCCCCATACATTCATTGATGATAAATTCCCATTATTCAATGTCCAGTATCCATAATTTCTGGATTTGTAGGCAGCCTCCCCAAGCAAGGTGGAGACAATCTCAAGAGCCAGCTCTTCTCCTGGAGGTTTCCTTATCTGCTCTTCCCATCCTACACAACTTCCTTGAGGGCAAGATACAGAGTAATCGGATACTGAGTGATAAGGTCAGAAGTACAGATTGCCGTTTTTGACTAATCTCTAAGATTAGTCATTGTTTGTGAACATGAATCCACCTCTGCCACAGTTTCATAGGTATTTTTCAAGGATAAGTACATGGTGTACATGTATGTACATACAAAAGCCTATGACTATTTTATTATTCACGTAGTACTGAAGCCTAGTAAGTGAATGTTGAAGCTCTAAATTTCATTGTGCTCAAATTATTGCATCTTTGGTGTGTAGTAAGGTAATTCTAAGCATTCAGCATTGATAGGCAAGTATGGTAATCAGAATTAGTCCTTAATTTCTTCCATTGACAAGATTTCATTCTTCTTTACTAATTGCCCAGAGTCAGTTGTACCCAATCCTTAACCAACCATTATATTTTGACTTGTCAGTTCGAACTAGGGTTGTTCATAGACTGTTAGAGTCTAAATTAAGATTTTAATTTTAAGATTAAATGTTGTTGGGGTTTTGTGGTTTTCCAAATTAGAAGTATCCAAGTTTAGGTGGATTTTAAATGAAAATACAGAATATCACATTGCAGAGGAAATAAAATTACTTTGGGTTAGATAAATGGATAAATGCACAAAAATTGTTCATGCTCAAGCTAGCATTATGGAGACAGCAAGTACTAGTCAAAGGCAAATTGGCAGGTTTTGACTAAGATGAGAGAAGTGAAGGAGCATGACATTTTTTATTTTATAGTCACCAAAATGCTAGGAATTATTTTAAAAGGGAAAAAGAATAAGACAGAGAATATCTTATTGCCTCTATATAAATCCATGGTATGCCCACATCATCAATACTGCAAACAGATGCAGTCGCCTCCTCTCAAAAGCTAGCTTGGCAGTGGAAAAGGTTCAGAAAAGGGCAACAAAAATTATTAGAGTTTTGGAATGGCTGTTATATGAAGAGAGATTAAAAAGACTCGGACTTTTTTGCTTAGAAAAGAGAGTAAGGGGGGATATGATAGAAGTCTATAAAATCATGACAGGTGTGGAAATTGTGACTAAGGAAATTTTATTTACTTGCTCCCATAAGAAACGAGGGGTCACCAAATTAAATTAATAGGTAGCAGGTTTAAAAAAATCAAAAGAAAGTTTTTCGTCACAGTACACCTGTGGAACTCCTTGCCAGAGGAGGTTGTGGAGACCAGGACTTTAACAAGGTTAAAAAAAGAACTAGATAAATTCATGGAGGTTAGATTCAATCAATACTTTAGCCAGGATGGGTAGGAATAGTGTCCCTAGCCTCTGTTTGTCAGAGACTGGAAATGGGTGGCAGGGTTAAGGAACAGGAACAGAATAGATCATCATCACTTGAACCCATTCGTTTCATTCCCTCTAGTGCACCTGGCATGGCCACTGTCGGAAGACAGGATACTGGGCTAGAGGGACCTTTGGGCTGATTCACTTTGGCTGTTCTTTTGATCATAATGGTGGGATGGTTTTTTGGTGGTGGGAGGGATAGGGGATGAAGTTTGTTTTCTTGTTCATATAGTTCATATAGTTATTAAAGTAAAAGGAAGTTTTCTTAAAGCAGAGGTCTCAAACTTCCAAGGAGGGGGGGAGAGGTGGGCATCTGCAGCCCAGGCACTTCCCCAATCCAGCCCCTGAAATGTTTTGAAAAAGTTATCAGGCCTACATGGTCACAGAATGACAACAACTGATAGCAATGCATGAGGAATCAGGTAGGAAGTTCCCAGATCTGAATTAATTATAATAAAATGGCTGGGGGGGGGGGGGGGAAGGGAGAGAGAGAGAAAGGGGTCCAGAAAAAAAAAGCCCAAATTATCTGGTGGCTTGTGATCAAATCAGTAAAGTTGGCATCACTGATATCTAGTCAATTTCACAACATGAGTTAATAGATTCAAAGCTTGCACCAATGGATGGGATGGTTCTACACACACCTCCCCCAGGACACAGGGAGGTGCCACAGAAGCGGCACGGAGCTAGCAGCCAGAAGCTGCTCTAGCCCTACTGAGCTGCTGCTGGTGGCAGTAGGGGCCCCAGATATTGTTAATTGCCTGGGAGCAGCTGTTGGGGAAGGAGAGGTGCAGGTGGAGAACACATGGAAACTTCCCCAGGTCCCTACAGAGCCCTGCCAGAAGGGGGTGCTTACTGGCTCGCTAGGAGGATTTGAGGACTGGCACAGGCCCTAAGGTAAATTGAATTTGAGACCTCTGTCTTAAAGTATCTACAAGCTAAGATATTTTGAGCCTGCCTATTCACAGAAACATGGAAGCAAGGCGAGAAATGAGATAATCACTACTTCTCAGAAAAATGACCCCTAAATAGCTGTCTTGAGTGTTGCGAGGGGGCAGGCATACAACCCTGACCTCTGGGTGTCTCAAGAAAGCCAGTGTCTCAACCAAGTATGCATTTACAATACGCGATGAAACAAGAACACAATTAAAAATCGCCACGCTGCGTTCATCGAAAGGCAAGAGAAAGGACAAGTTCGGGTTTGTGAGAAGAGAAATAAGCAAAGAGGGAGCCTAGCATGTTGTTTCATATGGAATGAGTAGCATATAACTTCTAAATTCAAAGGGAGGAAAAAAATCAGGTATGTTTGGCTTCTTTGTCAGAGGCCATTCATCACACTGTTCTCAGTGCCTCTGGCAGGGAGTCTCAAAGCTTCTTATGAAATTGACCAGGAAGTATGCCAAACTAACAAGCAGCAACATGCAGCCTCCTTCTGATGGGGAGAGAAGTGTGGTTTAAAGTATTAGCAAGAGTTAAGGAATGAGAGCACCAATGAGAAACAGGTATACACAGCAGGCAAGGACTGCCTAGGCCAGGCTCCTCAGAAGTCCTGACTAGGTAAACAACTGCAACCCCTCCATTACACCTGGAACTAGGACCTACATGTAAAAGAAGGAAGAATTCTATCAGGCAAATTGTGTAAGAGTGGAAGTGGAATGAAGCACACAAAACAATTCCACATTAGATGCCCAAAAATAATAATTTATTCACATTGATTTGACATGATCAGAATCAAAACATCTCTCAGCGCCACTGCTTGAGGACATACACCAGCCAAAGGGTCTAGTGTAAATAAATATTAAGACTTGGGGTAGGGAAAAGAATGGGCAGCCAATCAAGTATTAACAACAATAAATTTGCCATGCTCCAAAATGCCTTGTAAGCAGCTGCACATGCTCTGCAGCTCAGCGTGTAGACGGAGTTTACAGTCTTCAGTGCAAATCACTTCACACCCACCTGGCTGCAATCTTCATTTCTGTCAAAACTTACTTGGCATCTCAACAATCAACCAAAGGCTGGAATTGAAAACCTTCACTCTCAGACACATGGACATCAGATTGGGCAAACAGCACCATTAACAATTTCATACCTGAACTTCAAGGGCTTTGCTTCCATTTGGAAATGGACTAAAGATTGGATTGGGATCTGAGCACGAAGCTAAATCAGGCCCATATGCGGGGAGTGGGGATGGAAGGGTGCAAGGGGTGCAAATACACCCACCCCCCAACGGTCCTTCAAAGTCTGATTCCGGCTGGTCTGGGAAAGGCAGAGTATCTGCTCAGGATCATCCTGAATTAAAATGGCAAAAACTGTAGTAAGGGTGGGTGGGAAGAGACAAGAACACAGGTCCCTTGTATGATTATTGTGCTTTCTCCCCACCTCTGAACTGTCTGAAGGTTAACCAAAAGCAGAGAGGAAGAGATCTAAAAGCAGAAAACAAAAAAGTACTTTCAGGAACAATTGTAAAAAATGGAGCAACCATGTTTTCCCACTAAGCAAAGCTGTAAAAACAGCTGGCACTACAGGGTCAGCAAACAATCTTTGAGCAACAATTCAATACAATAAGGCACTAACGACTTTCCACATTAATCACATGATTTCAACATTCACATTCAGACATTTAAAAAAAATCGCCATACACTAAGTTTAAAAAAAAGGCCATTTTTCTATTTGTAGAAGTTCCCTTTTTTCAAATTCTCAACTACCTAAGATTTTTTTCCATCCAGGCAGCAATTAATTGGATTGAATATCTGATCAGAAATCTTGTTGGTTAAAAAGCAATTATGAATACAAGAAAAGTGATCCAAGGCAGTAGACAGGGAAAAAAAAAAATACAAAAAGCAGCTGAGAGGCACTAAAATAATTCAAACCTTCATTAGCAAACCTGTGGCAGATGTTGGTCACATTGCTTAATGCATAAGGGGAAGGTGCACAGCTGCAACCACGTTGGGCATAAAATAGAATTACGGGCTTTTTGTAGCTGGCTTACATCTATTTTTCTTACAAGTTATCAGACTAACAGCACTGGGGCTTGGAGTCTTCTGTACCCCCATCACATCAGTGAAGCGTGGGCAATGGCAGTGTCAGTTTTGTCACACTGCCCCACTGACGTGCTTCAACTTAACCTAGAGGCATCACATGTAAGGGTGGTGGAATAGTTCGGACTCGCTTCATTCAATGCTAATCTGCTCTGCCGAGGAAGGAGAAATGGACACCTGTCCAAAGAGAACAGCATCAATGACACCAGCTTCTTCTGGAAGTGTCACCCAACCAGCCATCAAATGCAGAGAGCAACTACTTTGGGTCGCAACTGCTCTGACAGTCAACTAGTGAGAGACTCTGTATCCCAGTCCCAATCCTCAAAGCCAGCTAAGCTGCCACTGTTAAATCTATAAAGTTTATTGCACTCCTTGAAAATTAGTGTTAAAAAACAGGACTATCCCCCTATTCTACAATATTCAGAAATTGCAGGGTTTCCCAAGAATAGTAGTAAATAGATCAAGCATAGTGTTAGCTTGCAATGGAGAAATTATCTGTTTGTGGGAGGGTTGTTAACCAAGGATAAACTGTGTCTAGATTTAGCAAAGGTATTTTCAGGACATCTGGACAGCATAAATGCATCCAATTCCAAAGAAACTTTTTGCCCATTCTTCTAAAACAAAGCTACAAAGAACTTCAGAATATTCATGAAGTGGGCTGTACTGTTTCCCCGGCATAACAACATCTCCCAATTCACTGTGTAATCAACTCATCTTCAGTTGAAAACATCTGACACTTCCCAGGACATCCAGAAATACTCAGTAAAGGTTAAAGCAATGGAACCACAAACCAGAAGGGAAGAGAGCACTTGAATTGAAAGGTCCTAGTCGGACGACAGCCAAGCTGATTAATTCCTCTCTTGGAACAGTAGCTCCATGTTGCAGAAGGCCTCAATCCATTTGGGTATTTGGTATTCCAACAGCAAGTTCTCAAAGGCTGTTCAGCAAAACTTTGTGAGCCATTCTGAATTAGCCCAAAGTTGAAGGAGGGCGAAAGGGGTAGGAAAAAATGGAAATGTAAACCTCCCAGAATTTTGATTTCTCTCCTACTTGTTGATTTTGCTTGTACAGTCCCTGGTGAAAGGAAGCAGCAGTCACCCAGTCCGCACATGCAAGCGTCTCTCCTGCAGGAGCAATCTCATTTCCTTCACTAGTAAGGGTGAGATGAACAGGATTGTTGAACTTGTCTGTGGAAAGAAACAACATGAAGGACAATTAGCACATGTACATGCCACTGCTCTTTCTGGAGCCTATCAAAATAGCTCTTTCAGTTATTTAGAAAGGAATCAAAAAGCAAAGCAAGGCATCACCCCAGCCATAGGCCTAAGGGATAAGCAGATGGACTAGGGAACACCCATAGCTACTAACAAGCTGAGCAGCTCAGGGTGTGAATTCTGATCTCGTAGACAGAAGCACTAGGGATATTAAATTTAGATGAATTAACTAATCGAATAGTTGATGGGATTTCCATCAGCTATTCGATTAGTCGATAAGGGCGCTTCTGCCTTTGAACTCTAGCAAGAGCCCTGCCTGGATCTTGCTACAGTTCAAAAGCGGAAGCCCAGCAGGGAATTTCCCAGCTGACCCCATGCTCCCTGCCGTGCCTGAGCCTTTGAAATGTACAAGAGCCCCAAAGGGAGCACGGTGCTTCTGCTTTTGAAAAGCATTTCAAAAGCAGAAATCGCAGCAGAAGCGGCGTGAGCGGAGACTACTTCAGTCCCCGCTCACACTGTTTCCATTGTGCCTCTACCTCCCCTGGCCCCCGCGGTGACAGTGCTGGGGGGAACCAGCTTTTAAGCCGGCTCCCCACCGCACCAACTCCTGCTCCCTCCCTTGCTGTCTCTCTCTGATAGAGGCAGCAAGGGAGGGAGGGGAACGACTAGTCGCATCACTAGTTGACTAGTCTCTTACAACCCTAAGAAGCACTGTGAGCCCATCCTATGGAGCATTTTCATTTTGGCTCCTCAGCATCTGATAAACCCAAAAGAAAAGGCTGCACAAATTCATAGCTCAACACTAGCTTCTTGGAAATTCTGGAAGCCATGTGACAACACACTTGTGCACAGTAGAGTTGGAGAGGACAGAACCTTAGTTCACAAGTTAGATGAAATTCAACCAAAATGAATGTTGCATGCCAGGATCAAGAAATTTTTAAAGGGGACAATATCAGGTGCTTCATTTTATCACTTATGAAACCCGCTTTAAAAAATAGCTGTCTACCAATCTACCTGTGTTCATTTGGCAATAATAATTCAACATCCATTTTTTGGTTGGTGGAAGAAATATGTCCATGGGTGATTTAGATCATTTCCTGATGTGCCCCAGCCTTACCCCAGCTCTGGGAACAGCATTATCATGGATGGTTGCTGCAGAAGCATTTTGAAGTGCAAAAGTTTTTCCTTTAAGCTCTCTCAAAAACTTCCCTATTATTATTATTATTATTATTATTAATTCTAGGGTTCAGGAATACTTTTCAGCTGCACAATCAACACAGGTGAAAAAGCTAAAGAAAAGGCTTCTTACCATTAGAATGAAGAAATAGAAAACCCACATCCATCCTAGATTGTCCTGGATCAAAGAAACTAGATACTGTAAAGAAACAAAATAGGATATTTAGATCAACACTTGCACAACTGTAGAGCTAGGTTTCTGGTGTCACTCTCATTTGCCTCACTCCGAGTTTGTGGACATTTATTGAAGGGGAAAAAATTACAAATCCCCTCTCTCGGTATCTAGCTGCTCTTTGTCTGGCATAATAGAAGACATGTTGCCTTAATCCTTCTATGTAAACCCCATACAAAATAGGTGAAACAGAGTTGCCAGCCTGAAGCTTTATAGGTAATGATGTGCAGTGAGGAGTAAAACTAATTACAGCTTCAAGGGGTGACAACAATTGGACTAGACTGAACAAAGGATTTATTGCACAGAACATACAGTTACGTAAGTGACTGCAAATATCCTCCAAAAGCTGAGCACTCTGGGAAGATACACAACTTGAGGACATGCATTTTCAGCAGCTACACAAGCATTAGTTAGTTAACCCTTTCAACACCCTGTTATGTAGGTAAGAGCCTCAAGCTTCCCCATCAATTTACCTCCAGAGCTCAATAGGCCCATACAATCACCAAGTAAAGGCAGAATTTATCCCTTCTGTGCACTGAATACAACTGTGTTTAAGGAGCTTCTGTTCTCTCTATTACTGAGCACATTGGTACATAAACAGCTCAGAGGTGCTCATAGTGCTTATCCCACAGCCAGGTATAGAAGCAAATCCAGGTATAGAAGCCATGACTGACAGAACTTTTCAGAAAGAGACCCACTTGATAATTCTCTCTTTAAGAAGTGGGCAAATGTGTGGAAAGGAGAAGATGCAGGAAGCATGGCACACTAGGAAACTGGCTTCCAAATGAGATTTGAAAGGTGGCCCTGAGGTGTTAGCAGCCTGTAAAATGTGGAAAACTAAACCAGCATTCTCTCAGAGAAAGAATGAATGTTTCATTTACCTGGGAGAACCACCTCAGTCAGTACATACCGACTTCTTTTCTGCCTACTATCAGCACTGTTGATAGTGACAGGAATATTGCCACAAGTGCAGATTAGGAACCCTAATTCCTTGGGGCAATGGGGATGTACACTCCACTCCAACATACTCCTTAGTATTCATGAAGTTACACTCTCTTGCTACGGAGCCTTTACATCACAGGAACGCTAATGGCATTGCCCGACCCAAAAAAAATCACCACTCTGTACTTTCACGTGCATGAATTTTGCAAATGCAAAACAAGCATGTTCCCATTGCCAATGCTTGCAATTTCTGCTTCATTAACAATCCATGGTCAATCCCTATCATGGCACACTATGTGGAAGATGAAAGCAAGTGATACCAATTTTACAGGGTGTAAAGTCTGTCCTAGATAAAGAGAAACAAACTAATCTAACATGAGAATGTGTTACAAATGTTCTATGCAAAAGCGGCACCCATTTGGAAAACGAGATTCTGTAATACATCTCTCCCCTGAGTTGCTACCACACCACCTCCTTAGGTTATTTAAAAATTCAGAATAATATTACTTTTCTCATTATTTCATTCTCAAAGTTCAGTGCCACAATATTTGCATTAAACACTCTGCAGAGAAGGTTTGTTTGTTAAAAACAGTTTCCTCTGGGAATTAAAGATGAATGGAAACATTTTGGTTGGTATTGGCGGATTTAAAAAAAAAAAACCCTAAAAAAATTAGATATGAAGTCAAACGTGAACTATCACTGACCCTTTAAATCTCAGCCCCTCTTGGTCCCCAAATCACTCTCTCACTGAATTTTAAAGGCACATCCCTAATTGCTCAGTTTCTCTTTGGCAATCTCACCTGGCCCACTGCTGCTCCAATGCTTCCAGTTCCATCCACAATTCCTGTGACCGTTGCCAGAGCCTCACTGTTCCCTCTCACTAATTCTTGACGTCCCAGGTCAGCAGAAATCGCAGAGCTGATCATGTTAGATGGGCCCCCAATGAAAAATCCTGAAAGCACCAAAACACCATCTTCCAACCAGAGCACAGCAAGGAGATTGTCAAGGACTGGGGATGTTCTGGAGTCTCAGTCAAGGAAACAGTTTGCAGCTGGGTGTTGAATGCTTTGCTCAGAGAAGTTAAAATTACCCCTTTTACTGATAGGTATTGTGACATGCTTTTCTGTCTCTCTGTGGGAGGAACTTGGGGGAAATACACAGAAGCCCCTACCTAAAATATGGGTGTTTGAAACCAAGGACCCTCGCTCATGCTGGTGAATACAAATTCCTCATCCTGGGGGGCTGCAAGAGAAGCTCCCAGGTATGCACCTTTGGTGTCAGAGGAAGCTTATAGCTTCTTGTAGTATAAAAAAATGCAAGCGACACCTGCCATCTGAGCTATTCTAGCCCATAGCAAAATTCCTTGTTCTACACCTCCGTTTGTGAAAACTTAAAAGAATCTGCAAACACAGTAAGGCCTCCGTTGTCACTTCTCTTGCAGCCATGGCATTTAGCTGAGAAGGCAGCACACTCGAATACATTAACAAGGTTTTACAGCAACACTGTTTCTTTTCTGTCAACACCAATATAGGTGTGAAAGTGGTGATTATAGGACATACCTGTAATGGCCATGATGAATGCATTGATGGGTTTGCTGTTTGGAGAACCTGCCCGGGGACAGACAGAAAACAGGAGCGTGATACTGAGCTCTTCTAAAGAGCTTTTCAGGCCTCAATCTCAAAGCACTTTATAAAGGAGATTAGCTTCATTGCCCTTCTCTCCTACCCAGCCCTCCTCCCACAATTTTCCAGGTGGGGAGACAGACTAAGAGTGAAGTAACTTGCCCAAGATCACCCCGTTAAAAGATTCCCTTGGTGAAGCCAGAGCACATACATGGAGATGTGAGATCTTCAACCTTATGATGTCTCACAAGTCCACTCTTTTGCTGAGTCTAGATTAATCCTAATAGTTGTCCTAAGAGACAGTTTCCAAAGCTCATTGGTTGCCAGATGCTAAAGTACTTCTGTTAATGGTGAAGTCCAAGAGCGTCTGACTTTCATTCTTTCCTGGATCTTCTCTCACTCTGAGACACCTTTCCCTACCCTCGCACCCCGACTTTTCCAAGATGTTTGCACCTTTGCATTATTGCTGTGTGGGTTGTAACTCTCACATCTTGGTAATGCTAGAAAATGCAGCCAGGGAGCATATCCAAGGTCAGCTTCCTTGCTGGTACAAAGAAACCCAAGCACTCAACCCACACCTTTCCCCATTGTGAACCAGAATCCAGACTTCTTCCCAGGTGTTACGATCTCTTGGTGCAATACAACCTTGCAGAGTGCAACTGGTTCAGAAATATACTCTGAAGGGCACTATCCTGAGCCAGAAAACGATTCAAGACAAAGAGGCTGGCAAATGAACATCTAGCCTTAAAAGGTCCCCCGATGCCCACTGTCAAGCCAAATCTACTCACGACTGTAGCCAAAGAGAGACCCAACAGCGAAAAGCAAGCTGACTGCTAGCACAGGAGCTCGCTTCTGTAGCATATCGGAAATCAAGCCTTGGACTGTCCCACCTGCAAAAAATAAAATGAAAGTTCATCATGCCCTTCCAATTAAAATATGCAACACTGAGTGCTGCGCATACTGAATTTTGTTATCTTGTTTTCTTGCTACCTCTGGTACCTCGGTAAATGAGGACAAAGCTCTCACTGTCTCAGACAGTGAAGGCAATATGAAGTCAGGATACCCAGGACACACAAGTGAGGAATGTAGCTTTCCCACCAATTACTACCTCTTGCTCCCTCTGCACGTAGCCAGTCAGTGCTTCTGTTTGCTCCTTTCCCTATGCACCCTTCCCACAGTCTCATTCAGATCTGCGCAGTGTAACACATGGTGGCGGTCTCCTATAGTTGCCTACTGTTCCTATTAATGGCTCTGCTCCACTGGTGGGTGCACTAGCAGAGATCTGACACTAGGCACCTGACTGACACTTAACATTCTGTTGTCTAACCCTGCTCCAAGTAGATACAGACAACACAGCCGTTACAATGCTGGCACGTTGTCTACACTAGCGTGTCCATCACCGCAATCACCAGTGGAACTGCACTACTGGTAATGAATCAGGAAATAATCCTAGCATAAACAAGGCCACTGAGGCAGCAAAGCAGCCCCAGAACAGGAGTGACTAGCAGGAAAGCACAGTGGACTACTTACCCAGCCAAGAAACAGCGAACATGGGACAGCAGAGCTCTAGCCATAAAGAGAGACTTGCTTTGTTCTGGCTAGGAGACGCCAGTTCCGATTTTACCACCGGCATAAACAAGCACAACTACACTTGGACAATGGAGTTGTGCCTGCTCGCCCCATTGCTCAACTGAGCCCTTTGTTTTCTGTGGGAATGGTTGCTAGGGCACAGTGTACCCTTCACCCAGGACTGCCCTCTCGCTCAGAGATTCTGGTGGGAAGTAGGACAGGTAACCTGGGAGATAGCTGTGTGAGTGGGGTACTGAAGCGTTTATAGCAAATGAAGAAACACTCTTATTGCTGATAGTGTACAGAAATAAGGCAGTGTCCCTTTAAACAGCTGGCTCTCTAGTGGTTCACACCGAGTCATACATTTTATTAGGCAGCCAGCGTAGCAGTGTGTGTAACCAGGCCATGAAGGCAGGACACATGCAGTAAACTGTTATTTAGACCCCACTGGCCTCAGGGAGTTCCTTCACACTACCCATGGTGCGTAACGAGCAAAAGACCCAAGAGCTGGGCAACCAAAGAAAGAAGTTGTTTGCCTTCTGCACCCACCTATGATTCCTCCCACATCATACCAAATCGAAAGCTGGTCAGCTTCAGCCTCCTTCCATCCAAAGTTGTTGCTGAGGTAGAACGGCAGCCAGAAGAAGAAGGAGTAATTCACTAGTTTCAAGCAGGCATAGGCCAAGGAATACTAAGACAAAAATAGCAAACCAGCAAGCAGTTAGAAGAAACACAAGCAGCAATTCTTCCTCCTTCCAACAAGCCCTCAGCTGAAGCTCCCATGGTAAGTGTGTCTGTCATGAGCATGCAACACCAGGAAAGCCCAACGCTAAACAAAAGGACAAATAGGGAGGGAGTTGGGGGGGGGGGGGGGAGAGAGAAGAGGAATCAACCAGGCATGTCTATTTTTAGTCTTCTTTTCATTGGCCACAATGGGTTGAATTCTTCCAGCAGCTTCACGTGAAGCATAAGCTTCTGAAGAGGAAAACAAATCAGTGCATCTCCTAGATCGGAGGAAGTTAACCATGTGATACTAAGCAAGCCAGGGGCTCTTAACGGTTTGTGCATTACATCGAGAAAAGTTCTAATGCTTACATAGTCTATCAGCATCACTGTGGCCTATGTACACAAAGCACCTCCAAAAAACTCCTCATAATACCCAAACATTTGTATCCCAGAGCTCAAGACACAAGCTTTGGACATGCTTGAAAGAGCACCACTTTTCCCCGTAACTGTGACAGCCTGTGGAAGGATCTTGCTATTCTTCTGGGGTGTAAACCTGCCTTCGCCTGTAGAAGACGGCTCTCTCAATGGAAACGACTCCCCTGTGGCAGCTCAGAGCCCAGGTTCAGGAGCTTTCAGGGCAAGTGAAGGATTGGCTTCTTTTGTCAGGACTTGGCTGACCATCACTGTCGCAGTAGAAGGAAGCTATGTTGGCAGAGTTACAAAGCAGTGGCAAGTGCTGTAGCTTTTTAAGGTACCCAAGAGGATAGAGTGCACATGTGCAATTTTCTGTTTGTTTTAATATGGTAAGAGACGTAGGTGATACAGTGATTAGTGCCAAAGACATTTCGATATAAAATAAATGCCTCCGAACACACGGATTTCTTCAGCAGGCATCTGATTTGCAAGCTGAACAGTGGAGGCTTGCCTTCTGGCTCATAGGGCCCAACCCTAGCTGCCTCACATGCAGGATTCCCTCTGAAGTCACCAAGAGTCTTGCAGGTAGAACAGGAGAAGGCCTTACTGAGCCTGTTGCTTATAACAAAGCACTTCAGAATGGTCAACCAGATGGTCTGAGAGATTAGCAATTTTAACCCTCAGGGTATGTCTACATTGCATTCCTCTTTGGAAAGAGGAATGCAAATGCAGCCAAGTGAAATTGCAAATGAAGCGCGGATTTGAATTTCCCTTGCTTCAGTTGCATAATGACATCCAGGTGCTTTTTCGAAATACCCTATTTCGAAAAACCCCCCGCTGTTTAGGCAGGGTTATTTCAAGAAAAAACCCTTGTTTTGAAATAACCTTTACTCCTTAAAAAAATGAGGTTTAAGGGTTATTTCAAAAGAAGGGATTTTTCCTCAAAATACCCTCTTTTAAAAGAAAAAAAATGCAGTCTAGATGAGGTTATTTCGAAAAAGCGCCCAGATGCCATTATGCAAATGAAGAGCGGGAAATTCAAATCCACGCTTCATTTGCAATTTTGCTCGGCTGCATTTGCATTCCTCTCTCGAAAGAGGAATGCAGCGTAGACATACCCTTAGAAGACCTGAGA
Source organism: Pelodiscus sinensis (assembly GCF_049634645.1). Lineage (NCBI taxonomy): Eukaryota > Metazoa > Chordata > Testudines > Trionychidae > Pelodiscus > Pelodiscus sinensis. The sequence goes on from NC_134711.1 coordinate 101,803,247, forward strand.
AGACTGTCAATATAAAGCCAGTTCCACTGCACTTGTTCAGCTGGAGAACAGGAAAAACTGAGAAAAAGCAGAATGGGAATATAATTGTTTTGTTCTACGTTTTATGCATCTCTTGGAAGTTATCCTTGGGGATTCAGCGATAGAAATTCACTTTCCAGCCTCACATCCAAGGTGCTCACAAGGCCCCAGTAGTAGAATACAGGATAAAGAAATCGATTTGATCTTCCAGTTCTTTGCCCTGCCTGCACAGAATTGTTCCTCCAGTGTGTCTGTTAGCTCTCTGATCAACCTACTTTTCCAGGGCTCCCATTAATTCTTTGGGGAGTTATTCCACTTTCAGGACATTTTTCTCTAATATTTAGCTTCCATTTCCTTCACCATTTTATCCCATTTCTCCTCTCCCCTCTGCCCAAATTAGTCCTCTCTCTGCACGGCCTTTACACAGCTCAAGGTGGTTATATTCCTCTTACATGTATACAGCTTGGTGAAGTGATGAGTAATTCCTCGGTGACAGGGGTGTCCGACGGTCCACCACCCAGCTTCATGGCAGCCTTGCTCTCACTCTTGCCTTTAGGTGCTACCATACAGGCAGTGTTAGCAACCCCACTTTTTATAAAAGTCACCAAACAGGCCTCAGTAGAAAACTTGTCTTCAGTTGTTTATAATTGTGCCAAAACTTTAACACAGGGAGGGCAGCTTTCCATGCCAGGTGTGCCCTTCAGGTAAGTCGAGCTTTGTCTTCAAGTTTAAGCCAAAATTGTTCAGCCATTTCTGAGAACAAGGCTGTTTTGCCCATTGTCACATGAGGAGGTTCCTTCACCCTAGATTCCTGTTTGCAAACAGTCCGCACACAGAGCTCGTGGCAAGTCCAACAGAAAGAGCTGTAAATAGAACAAGTCCCCATAGCTCAGGTCCATACATTCTCTCTAGGCACAGGAAGAGATCCTGGGCTTCTCTGGCCCTTTCATCTTACCCCTCCCCTCTTTCTGTCTGGCTTTTAGCTGTCCCCAGCTGGAGTGCTGAGCCACCTGGTTAATCATTCAGTCCTTAACCAATTATCTCCCTAATTTGCCCCATGTGGGGATGCTTACCAAATGCCCGAATAGCAAGTCAGCCTAAGGCTACTCACACTCTATCCTTCCCATGTTAAAAACAATTTCTGGCAACAATTCCTATGCCAAGCTCCAATGGGGGAGGGGGGTTACTAGAAAAGGAAGTTGATGTTTCACAGGGGGTGACATTTGTGTCAGCGATGGGCCTCTTGCTATTCCTGTGAATATCTGCCAAGTTATAAGCCTCTGGGGGGAAGTCCGTATTTGTACATGCCTTTCAATGATAGCAGCTAATAAGCATGCTCCAGCGCCCCCAGCAGGTCCAAGCTTTAATCAGACTACTCATGTGCCATGGGAACATGCTGCATCTCCTCACAACTCCTATGTGTGAGTGGATTGTGCACACTGCATCCCAGAATCAGAGACAAAAAGCCAGGCTTTCCTGACAGTTTTAGCTGGTTTGGGTTAGGGCTGGGCACCAGGACAGGGCAGGAAGCCGGTCTCTTTTGTGCTCTCAATAATCACACTGCCGGCACCAACGCAGCATGGAGGAGCAAGCTGCCCAACTCAAGTGCACAGGGGACAAGAACTGGACCTGTAAAAGGAAAGCAGCAGAATGAGACAAGGAGGGGGAAGAGAGAAAAACTAATGAGGACCTGTGGGACAGGAGTACTGGCTGGACATGGAGCCAGGTAGCTAGAGGGCATGGGATGGAAGATAAGCTGGGACTGCTTGAGGAAAGAGACTGGGAGACATTTGGGTGGGGTTGGGGGTGGTATATTAAGGCCAAATCGACACTAGAATTTTATATCTGTACAGCTACATTGCTCAGGATGTGAAAAATCCACCGCCCCTCCTCCCGACAGATATCTCCACAGTGATTTCATCCCTGGCACAGACAGCACTAGGTAGAGAAGAATTTTTCAGTAGACCTAGCTATGGCCTCTTGGCGAGATGGATTATCTCCTGTTAGTGTAGGTAATGTCTACATGGAAGCACTGAAGTTGTGCTATTGTAGTTTTAAGTGTAGACAAACCCAGAGACTGGATGAGGCACTAAGAGGAGGGATGCAGACTGGGCCTGGCTGGACAAAGATAGGGAACTGTGGTGTAAGGTAGGGGAGAAACAGCAAGATGGATTTGACAAGCAGACAGGGTCCAGGGCAGAAATTGAGCTAGAGACTAGCACAGCAAGAAGGGCAAGGAATGGTGGAATTGCTGGAAGCCAGGGGGAGGGGGGCAGGGAGGGAGAGAGACTGGACAAGGATACCAAGCTATAGACGAGAGAGTGGGTCTAGCTGGGCAAGGAGACTGGGTTGGTGGCAGCGGGGGAAAAGAGAAATGAGACCCCAGACAAGGAGTCCAGCTCTGGCTGGGTATGAGTGGATGGGAAAGCAAATAGGGACTGGGACAAGGAGCAAGGACTAGATAAGAGAAACAACTAGGACAGATTGAGGTGGAAGGAGCAGAAGGGTACGTGACCACTAGAACACTCCCTTCCAGAACCTGGAAAGGAACCCAGGACAGACCACACCATTCCTCTGCTGAAATGTAAATATTTGTGAAATCCCCCAGCAAAGTGTGTGTCAGGCTGTTGGTCCACACAGAGGAAGACAAAACCTACTCTTGTTACCAGTTACTCAGCTCAAGTGGCTAAGATCTGGGCAGTGCATCTAACAGTTCCACTCCTGCTCCTTAGCTATGTGCATGTCAACATGCTGCCACCTGATAGATTTGTTTTTTGAATTTGCTTTTATTAAAAGCCTAGGAAATTACTGTCTTAAAAGAACACTAAGGATGCAAGATGAAGGGTCAGATTGGCAGACACGAAGAGCACTCTCCACTACACCTGGAGCCTGTGGTTTGAATTTAAACGCTAAGCATTCTGAAATAAAAAACAACCCCCCTTTGGAATCTGAAATTGGGTATCCAGAATTCGTGAGCACTTTTGACCTCAATCTCTGTGCTGCAGTTCCGTGATGGTAAGATGAGGATAATACCACCACTCATCGCATACAGTTGTTCTGAACATAAAATTACTATTTGTGAAGTGCTCAGGTACCGTAGTGATGAGCGCCACAGGGAAGCCCTTGAGGAAATTAATAATTTTGTATTCACAGCAGAGTTTGATTAGTGTGAAGTAAATAAGGCCTGGGGCCAAACTCTGAACAACAAGAATAAAACAAAATATCAAATAGCTGCTCATAAACTGAGCACCATCCATCCTGTGCACTGAATGACTCAAGTGTCTCATGAGGAAAAAAGTACAATCATGTAAGTAAAGACTACCATAATGAATACACTCACGGACAATATTGACAACTCCAGAACTTCGACATGTATGACTCAGAGCCCTCAAAAATCATGACCAAGATAGATTAGCATGGTTTTTGATTGGTCTTGATTTTTGTACTCCTCCCACCATGTGTGTTCATTCATGTGTGTTATGGAGAAAGGTAATTTTGGCTCCCACTACAGGACCTCTCGTTGGTTGCCTGATGGTGAGGCAGTCCCATTTTTTCTTCAAGCCCAAAATTCTAATTAATCCTGTGTCCTCCTCACTTCCATTTCTGCCCACCCGGCCATCTGCGATTGCAGTCAATTCTAGCTGCATAGATAATCTTAATCCTGGCATTTCCTAACTGTTAAGTGCTTGATTTTGCAACCTTAACAATGTTCTTAACACAGTTTGGGTGTGTGGTAATATAAATCATTGTCACAAACAACAGTGTCAAGACCTTACCAGTAGAACTCCTGGTAGACAACAAGCTTGGAAAAAGCCAATGGCCTTGGGCTGGTTGCTAGTATCAGCTGCCTGAATAGTGTAATTTTGATCATCCTCATCCTCCTCATTGCTGCTGATTAAGGGTTTGTTTGCATCTTCTTCAGCACTGCCAGTCTGGTCTTCTCCAAGCTCAGGGAGGCCTACAACACATGAGAGCATACAATAGTAACAAAGGTCATCACCCTCCTCTCCCCTCACAACCCACGCTCACTTCTTTTAAGTACTTCTCCCTTCTGGCACCCCACTTGCTCTCCCATACCTCCATCCTCCTGTGGCTTAGAAACTCTTCTAGATGGTGTTCTGCAGAGTCGCCCGTTTCTACCCCTTGTCTTCTAGCGCTCTTGAAAGTATTCTGTCTGATCCTGGCGTCGGCTTTGTCTGTTCTGAGTGTCTGGCCATTAGTTGGAAGACACAACAAATTAGTGCATTTCCCCCTATTTGATAGCTAGGCTCCCTGTGCGTGGGTCTTGCCCACATCACCTTGGCCAGTATTTGAACATGGATGTTCTCACTGTACCAATAGTAGTTTGGATAGATGAACTAACAAGAAGACTCTGTATGATGCATTTGCTAGAAGCTATTCTAAGCTGTCTGACCTGGAGGATATCCTTATACACATTCCAGCACTTCAACAGTAACCTCCTCTGTAACCTCCCCAAAACACTTGGGAGACACCATCATGTCCCTGACAATGCCCTAAAGATCTCTTTTCTACTCACACTAGAGATTCTGCCTTGCCCTCTTCTCAGATACAGACTTTGCTCCCTTCAGAGCCCATACGCTACTCCTGAATCAGCTCCCAGTTTTGTAAACCCAAGGCATTCTTTCCCTTCATGGGATGGAGCAGATTCTGAACCTACTGCTCAACATAATTTACTTCCATGGTAGCCACTTTCAGATTCATCTAGTAACTCTTGGAAAAAACATCTTGTTTCCACAGAAGGGACACTTGGCAACTGAGTGCATTCTAAGGAATATGGTTTGCACACTAGCTGGATCCCTCTTCGACACTCTGTCCAAGTGAATAATGTTGTCTGCATCTAGTGTGTTGCAAGCCAGGAAAATGTTCACTCACACGGCCATTATTAGGCTATGAGGCAAGTTTAAAACTATATCAGTGAGGTGAACTTATAGCAGCAGAAGCTATGGTTTTGATGTGGTGTGGCAATGTTAACCACATGGAGAAGCTAAAACCTGCTTGCCTATTAGCATTCAAGTGACATGGACCTCTTACTTACCCACTTCCTTTGGGGAAATCAGAAGTCCAAAGAAGACAATGACCCCTCCAGCAAACTGCACTGATGCTGTCACCAGGAAGGCATACTGGAGAGGAGAGAGAATAAAAGCAATGTTTTCACATTGCTCTGGGACATCTCATTCTAAATTAAACATTTGTCCCTATTTTTCCAACCGCTTTTCAGTCACACAGGCGATGCAATGAGACACGCAATTTCTCTGTACCTCAACATTGTGTGAAAATAAGCCATACCAACACAACTACCTCCATAAGCCTAGAAACATGCCCCTACCTCTGGAATAGCCTCCGCTGGAGGGGGAGCACTGGAATGGAGTACATGGTGGCGAGGAAGGAGATTAACCACTTCACACCAGATTATATTCACTTTCCTTTTAAGCAGGCAGAAAAAGAACATTGTGTCTTACAGAAATGGCCACAGCTGGCACTTCCCTGCTCTTTGTGGTTAGAAGGCAGAATACATACAGGCATCTACCATTCAGAAGGTTGAACCCTAATGAAAGTTCCTGGAGATTAGCTCTCTGTGGGCAGACAGGAATAAATTAAAATATTAAGCTATGGTACCTGTACAATACTTTTCAAGTTTGTGCAATAAAGACCTTCAGGCACCTAAGAAGAGCTCATGAACATTTTTCCGTTCACAATCTGCTGCTTTTAGGTTTTCCATCAGAGTAAATATTGGAGATGTGTGCATTTAATCCCTGAATATTGCCTCATTCTCAGGTCATTAACTATATAATATTGCTCTGCAAATAGGGATGTGAATGACTAGTCACTCCCCTGCCTTGATGCCTCTATCAGAAAGAGGCAGCAAGTGGGAGAGGGAGGGAAGAGAAGGGGGTGCTTCAAAGTGGAAGCGCCGCGTACAGCCTGGGGCCAGCTGGGAGTCCCCCACTGGTCCTGCAGCACTTTTGCCTTTGAAGTGTAGCAATAGCCCTGGGGCTGTTGCTACACTTCAAAGGTGGAGGCGCTCTTATTGGCTAATTGAATTGTCAATGCAAATTTTACATCCATATCTACAAGGGACAGGAATGGGGTTAGGGCAGGAGAGCAAGGAGAGTCTGTCCTAAAATTCAGGTTGTATTGTCCAAAAGATGAAGACTGGAATAGCAGTCAGTGCACCTGGCCAAGCTGGAGAAGCCCCGCTGGTAGGAGGAGAGAGAGAAGACTGCCTACAGGGGGGTCTTTGTGAAAGGTCCTTGACTTTGGAGCTTTTCTCCCCAAACTTGGTCCAGCTCAGCTCATTTATGACCTTTAAATCATGACACAAAGTCCTCTGGCTTTTGGTGATAAGATGGGTTTAACGTCTTCTCTTTGTTGCTTGGCCATTGCTGGGCATAGACGTATGGTAGATCAAGTCATAACTTATAATACTTGTATATTTTGGTACTGTCGAGAGCACTTCAAGCCAGGGATAGAAACTCTTTCAACCTGTATAATTCAAAAATCAATACATACATCTACCCAAAGGAACTATTTTTACCCAAGTGATGGTTTGCAGTCAGGGAAGGACTTTTGTTTTTAATTGCAATACTACTGTTCTGAAGTACCAAATTGCACCTGCTCGAGCCAGGCAGGCATAGCTCACAGGGATGTCATAAAGGAGGCCCTCTTTCTTAAACTCTGCTAAAAATCTTACCAGATGCTCACTGAACACAGTCAGATTGATCTTCTCACTGATTATTTTCATATCCCATCCCCCCAAAGAGAAGGAACGCACAAACTCCACTGTGAGAACGACATTTCAAATTTTAGCCTATTTTGACCTAGCTTCTTTTTAAAAGATATCTTAATGCTAGTAAGGTGCACATTTCTATCTAACATGGCTACACTTCTATCACTATTCTTAATGTTAGTAGGAAGGGAATTTTTCACTCATCCATAACACAGACACAGCTGAAGGTATTTTACTTGACCTTCCAGAAAGTATTTCCCTTCAGGAGGAAGCCCAGAACGGACAATTTCAGCCCAAAAGATGGCTGTTTTGAGAAGTTGAAAATAGCTGAAAGTAGGTAGTTATAATGAAAACAGTTTTGCTGACATAATCAGATCATAATTTGGGTATTTTTCCATAAGAATCCATAGTAATTGCTAATCTTTGTTAAATGCTCCCCAAAGCAGTGGCATGCCCATATCCATAAGCTAACAGACGTCCAGGCCGGATGTTGCTGTTAAGCAGTGGTGCATCAGCCAACTGATGTGCAGCATTCAATCTCTCCAAAATGGGTAAGTTTTAAAGGAACACAGCCCTTCCAAGCTCATGCAATATCCCATACTTTCTAGGGTTAAGAAGGAAAGGAGAGGTTCACTATGCTCTGTCTTCCACATATCACTACAGAGATAGAGGGAGCAGCCTTTCCCCCATAGACCAGGAAAAGAAAAACACAGATAATTTATCTGCTCTTCTGGTCTCAGTGGACTAGAGTCAGGGAAAGAGTCCCTAGGATAAGCCAGCCCTTATGCATAACTCCAAGTTCAATAGCAAATACTCACCTCATAACCATACTGCAGAACACAGGAGGCGAGGAATGCTCCCAAAATGTTCCCCACGGACGCACAGGCACTCCAGAGTCCAAACACAAAACCCCTCCTGAGAGAATAGAGCAAAATGGAAGGGGAAAAGGGGTAAGAGAAGAGACAGAACTGGCTTTAATTGACCTGCAATAATACTAAATTCTCCACTCCCTCCCCACGCAGAAGCAGCTTCGTTTAAAATAAAATATGCTGTAAAATAATCAGCTCATGGTTGTCAAGTCTATCTATCATGTCTCATTCTGTTACACTTAAGTCAAACTAAGGTATAAGTCACAACACCAGCCCAGATCCAGTCCACAGGACACCAGGTGCATTTATCCATGTAAATCTGAGAAATTCTGATTCTACAGCAGGTCACACCCTTATGAACGTGACCTGCTGTTGCCTTGCTTTAGGTGATCTGAAACAACCTTCAGAGATGTCTGAAACCTTTAAAATCTAACGACAACACTTTATGGGGACAGATTTTCCAATAACCTAGCTCTGCGGTTGTCAGGTATGCTCACAGTTACTACAATTGTGTGTTCAAACCAAGTTTTATATACGTCAATAGCTAAATCAACAAAGAGCCAAAAACATACTCTGACTCAAAATGAAAAACAAGTGTTCCTGTAGCACCTTAGAGACTAACAAATACATATATACAATCAGATGAGCAGAATGAGGAAGTGGGTTTTACCCACTGAAGCTCATGATACTATTTATATATGTTTGGTAGTCTCTAAAGTGCTACAGGACCACTACTTGTTTTTAAAGTTGCCGACTAACACAGCTACCCACTCTGATACACCAAAACGAAAACTATTTTATTAGTGTTAAATCTGTTATATAGTGAATAAATTACTGTATTTCATATATGACAAGAGGAGTTAATTATTTATGTCATTTGCTGCTTGTCAATGCTCAGGTTACAATAGGTAAGTACACAGTTATCAGTTGGCAAGCATAACAGGATTTGCCAGAGAATTGTTTTGATGTGGCAATTTCAGCTGAGACCACCATTCTGCATCACAGATAAGGTACCAAACCAAGGAGAAATATAAAGTACCCGGCTTTTCCAAACCAGTTGCCCATGATGGCAACAACACAGGGCCAGCCAGTGGACTGCAACAAGCCATTCACAACCCATAGGCAGGAGTAGAACCATTTGTTGTAGAAATGTAGCCATTCTGTGAGAGTGCCAAAGACAAACTCCTGTGGGAAAAGAGAGGAAAACTGAGGCTGCTACAAATCTTTCAGGCTGAACAGGCATGTCAATGGAACACTGAAAAGGGGAGGAGGGAGAAGGAAGTGGCTGAATGCTATGTTTTACATTTTATTCAAATGACAGCATCTCCAACAACTCAGTGTTCCTAACACTGTGCTCAGGCAACTTATCCAAAATAACTATCCCACACCTTAACAGCAAGCCCGTTATTTCAAAATATAAATGGGCTCGCTACTCTGACATCCCTGTAAACCTCATTCCACAAGAAGTAAAGGATGTTTCGGAATAGTGGGTTATTTCAAAATTATGAAATTAGCTATTTTGAAATTGACTCGAAATAAGCTACATAATGTGTATAGCTCAAATTGCATAGCTTAGTTCGAGCTATACATACAGTGTAGATACATCCTTATAGTCAGAAAGCTTTTCCTAATATCTAACCTAAATCCTATACAGTAAGCCGATTACTTCTTGTCCTGCCATCAGTGAATATGAAGGGAAAAAATACCAATCACTGTCCTCTTTATAATTATTTTTTAACATATCTGAAGATTTAACAGCCCCTCCCAGACCTCATAGTCGTCTCTTCTCTAGATTAAGGTGAGGTCTGGACCTAAATCTTAGGTCCATCTAACAATGCTGCTCATGGATGTGAAAAATTCAGATCTGAGACACTCAGGGTACGTCTAGACTACATGCCTCTGGCGCCAGAGGCATGTAGATTAGGCTACCCGACAGAGTAAAATGAAGCGGCGATTTAAATAATCGCCGCTTCATTTAAATTTACATGGCTGCCGCGTTGAGCCGACAAACAGCTGATCAGCTGTTTGTCGGCTCAGCGCGATAGTCTGGATGCTCCCCTGCCGACATCAAAGGGAGTTGTCGACAACCCAGGTATGCCTCATCCCAGGAGGCATACCTGGTTTGTCGACAACTCCCTTTGATGTCGGCAGGGGAGTGTCCAGACTATCGTGCTGAGCCGACAAACAGCTGATCAGCTGTTTGTCGGCTCAACGCGGCAGCCATGTAAATTTAAATGAAGCGGCGATTATTTAAATCGCCGCTTCATTTTACTCTGTCGGGTAGCCTAATCTACATGCCTCTGTCGCCAGAGGCATGTAGTCTAGACGTACCCTCAGTTAAGATGACATACAGTGTTGAAATCACAAGGTCAGTGTTTCTTAAACTCTGTTCCATGGCACACTGGTATGCCGCAGAGAACAACAGAGTTCAAAATTGGCCACCCTTAATGGGACAGGCGATTCACCCCCCCCCCTTTTTTTTTGCTCATTAACTTTTCCCCGGGCCTCTTTTTTTGGGGGGGGGGGGGGGGGAGGGGAGGGGAAGGGGCTCAACAAAAAGTCCTTGGTGTTTCTCATAAAAAAATATTGTTTGGTGTTCTTCCATCTTCAGAAGTTTAAGAAACACCACATTAGGTCAATGGAAAAATTCTTCTGCCAACCTCGCGGGAGCAGATTAAGTACAGCGATGGAAAAAACTGTAACAAGTGTCTACATTACAACAGTATAGCTGCTGTTGTAGAGCTTGTAGTGTAGACATACCCTAAACATAAAGAAAGGTTGAAACAACTGGGCATAAGTCATGTTTTCTACACCTCTTCTGTTGCTCCCTCTGGACAGTGAGCCACAGTCTGACAATGAACCATTGATAACTATTCTTTGAATATGATTTTTTTTCAACCAGTTGTGCATCCATCTTACGATAATTTAATCAAGTCCATATTTCCCTAATTTGCTTATAAGAAGGTCATGTGGGACCGTGACAGAAATGTTAGCGCTAATCTACATTATCCAGGATAAACAAAGCATGCTTTGTGATGCATAAATCAAGTATACAGTATGCGTTTTACCCATATTTGCAAAATGCAATAATTCACCAATAAGTCTCCCAGTCATTGGGATGAATGAAGGTAATGGGCATATGCATATCCATGCAATGTTAATGAATAAGAACCAAACCAGATAAAATGCAGTCAATGTTTATCCATGGAAGCTTGAAACTGAAGTCTTTCCTTATAGACATTTCCTTGAGATTTTTTTCACCCACCACCAGATGCAAAATCAAGTAACTTAACACTAGTATATTAGTGTTTTCTTTTAAGATGAAAAATGATTTGTTTGGAAGGAAAGTAATTGTAAAATGTCATATGGGTTTGGAAAACAGTGCTGACACACAGAAAAGAGACTGAAGAAGAGAATGTGTAGGCCCAGATTTGAGCCCCTCATACTCTCTTCAAGTCTTAGTAGGTCACACTCACGTTTGAAGAAAGACTCCGCTTTCCTTTCACAAATGCATACTGTCACAAAGGCTTTACAGGGGTTAGGGGTACTTTTGTGTAGACCTCAAACTCTGGCTATTTTATGTAATGATCAATCTGGCTCTATGCCAAATACCAGAAACAACTATTTGTCAGGAAGCTCCAAAAACAAAAACGATCTAAATAAAGGCATTCTGAACATCTTAGCATGATACTCTCCAGATAACACCACTTAGGAAGAACTGGGGTTAAGGCAAATATTATCACTATGCCAACCATTGCACCCACAGACGAAGGTCAGATAAATTCTGCCACTCTAAACAAAAACAAGAGCCAAGTGTTCCAGAGGGGAGGAACGTTTCTAAATCACAGTAATCACTGCTCACCAAAGACAAATTTTTCAACTTACCACTAAAGCAGATGAGCACATGCCAAAAGACAAGACCCATCGTAAATTCAGACGATCCCCAACTATGCCACTGACAAAGAGACCCTAAGAACACAGATGAGTATGTTAAGCATAGCCACATAGTTTACATTTGTTTTCAAAACAATTTGTAAGAAGAGTTAAAGGAATGCTGGGACAAATGGACAAAAACACTTGTAGCAGTCAAAACTGACTCCAAAATCAAGTGTGTAGAAGTTTGGTGGTAGTATTTGTTTTTACAAAATCTAATACAAACAGAAGTGTCTCCATGAACTTGTGCACCTGAAATTTCAATGACAATAACTTTGTTTTGACAGAGGCTCTCCTCCAACACTTGCAATCCAAACATGGCAGCATTGTGGTAATGCACAACATCACCCCTTGTATCTTTTTTCAGGAGTCTGATTTGTCTTGTGTAATCCCAAGTGTCACATCGCTTAAAAACTACTTGCTTACAAAATCAGATCTAAAAATATAGAAGTGTCACAGCACACTATTAATGAAAAATTGCTTGTGGCTCATTTTTACTGTACAATTATAAAAATAAACCAGTTAGAATCTAACTTGTGCTTAAGTTTCAGTGCAGAGCAGTGTGAACGTGTCATTGAAATTTTAGTATAAAATTGTATTGGTACAGACTTCACTAGTGCTCTTTGTGTCATCTGTTGTAAAACTAGGCAAATATCTAGATGAGTTAATGGGTCCCTTAGAAAACATGAATCTCTGGTTGAGAGAAACCGCACTAGATCCAGAAAGTGGCACTGATTAGACCAGTGGTTCCCAACTCTTTTTACACCGGGGACCAGCAAACCCACTCTCAAACTTTTGGCAGACCAGCAACATTTTATTTGCATATTCATTATGCAAACAATGAATATGCAATAGAATGTTATTGGTCCACTAAAAGCCCCAGCCTCCAGAGCCCCCCCTCCCTCCCCCGGGCCAGTCCTAACTCCTAGAGCCCCCCCACCCCTCCACAACCCCCCAGCGCCAGCCACTGACCTAAGAGTCTCCTTCACCCAACCCCCCCAGTGCCAGACTCCCGCCCTCAGAGCCCACCAGTGCCACCCCCCAACCCAAGTACCACAGTGCCAGCCCCCCCCTTAGAGCTTCCCACCACCAGATCCCCCAGTGCCAGCATCCTGTTTCCAAAGCACCCCCCCCCCCCCGTACGAGCCCCCTGTGCCCAATATTAGACATGTCCCTAGAGGACCCCCGTAGCCCACCCACTGTTAGTCCCACCCCCAGTGCCAGCTCCCCACCCTGGATGTCCGTGCCTCCCAGTGCCAGCCCCCCACCTCTTAGTGACCCCCCACCCCTAGAGCTCCCCAGCACTAACCCGATGCCCAGAGCCCCCAGTGCCTTCTCCGCCCCCCTCACCTAGCCCTGAGATCCCTCCCAGTCACCAGCTAAGCACTGCTGCCTGGGTCGCAGCTACTCAAAGGTTGCCATGCCGAGCACCACGCAGCCCTGCCGCCATGCAGCAAACCACTCTTCCACGGCTGGGAGGAGACCCCGCCGCGACCAGTGCTGGTTGGCTGCGAGGCAGGGCAGGACATCTCTCTCCCAATAGCCAGGCGGGAGGGGCAGGCGCTGGGCAGTGTATCCCAGCCCCAACTCCCAGAGTGCCAGGCTATGGACTGGTGGTTGGGAACGGATGTATTAGACTATGAAAAAAAGTGAAATATATAGTCTATTTTTGGTGTTTAACCATGGATAAATCCAAAGCAAACAGAACAATGAAAACTTAATTAACCTTTAATTAATTGTGTTATCAGTAGCACTATGGATTAAGAAATTTGCATAAGTTTAGAAACAGGACATAAAAGGATGCTGTCAGGTTAAGAAAAACCCATCCACTTCAGAGTGATACGAGTGTCCCAAACAGCAAGGGAAATTGTATCAGTAAATATTTTACTTTAATACAGGTTCCCTTTCCCCCAAATTCCTTTCAAGCCTCCTGTGGTACAAACTGCCACGCACTAGGAGACACTCCACCATGTACCATATGCTGATGTCACACCTACTGCTACAGCAGACTTCGGTAAGGAGCCCAAGTATAGGTAGACGGCCAGTGTGTGCCTTTTGCAGAGTGTTACCCTGCAAGGTGCAAAACCACTTGAAAAAGCTTCCCTAAGTTTGGGCAACATATACCTGGGCCCAGTAACATCTCACCTCAAATATTTTAGCCCAGGGATAGGGAACCTTTTTTGGGTCAGGGGTCACTGAACCACAGAAAGTGCAAAAGGCATTTTTCTGATCCCATGACCCTTCTCCCCAAATTCCTCTACTATCTGGCTCCTTGCTGTCAAACTTCTGTGGTGCGTGTAGGGATGTCAGCACCTAGTCAACTATCCGATAAGCATAAGCATCCTATCAGAGGCAGAGGAGAAGGGAGGAGCAGGAGATGGTGCTGCCGGGTGGGCAGGGGGAAGAGCCATCTTAAAAGCTGGTTCCCCACAGCACCATATCTGCAGGGGGGCAGAAGCATAGTGGGGGACCAGGCACAAGCCAGGAATCAGCTGATTCCTGGTTCGCGCCGGGTCCCAGACACCACGCTTCTGCTTTTTAAATGCATCTAAAAAGCGGAACTACAGTGGGGTTCGCTCCTGGGAGCAACTCCACTGCCACTCTGCAGTTGCCCCCTTATTGACTAATTGATTAGTTGGTAAAACACAATTTAACATCCCTAAGTGGATGTGACAAACTGTTAGAGCATAGCCCTGGAGACAATACTGGATTCTAGGTGACCTGAAAGAGGTTGTTGGCGGGACAGGGAAGGTACATTTAAAGCAGATTATATGCTGCCTTTTAGCACCGCTACTTGGGGCATGCAAATCTTAAACCTGTTTGAAGACCCCTTAAAAGATGCAACTTACCTGGTGTGGAGTGATGGAAGCCCAAGAGACTCTGTTCACTTCCCAAATCCCAATTTTTAGCTAGGCCCAGAGAGCAGATCCCATCCCCTTCATGCTCACCATCCTACCTACCCCAACTTTGGCAGCTCTGATTAAATTTTACTCACCACAGCATAGGAAAAGAGAAAGATAGTGTCCAATGTCCCCAGGAAAAGAGTGGCATCTTCTGCATTGGGAAATAAATGGCTGCTGTTCCAGAGCTACAAAGGGAAACAATTGCATTGTGAGTCTTCTAGAGAGGCAGATCTCATCCTACCATACACAAGAAACCCCTGGGCCCAGTAACATCGCACCTCCGAAATATTTTAGCCTAGTGATAGGGAACCTTTTTGGGGTCAAGGAGCACTGAACCACAGAAAGATTAGTGGGGGGCCACACACAAGAGATGTGGCCCCCAACTTAGAAGGAGAAAGACACTCTCCACATTCTCCCCCCACACCAGAGCCTAGGGAGACTCAGCCTAGTAGATTTTGTATGGTCCAGCCCCAAGATGGAGCAGTGGCAGGGCTAGAGCGCCAGCGTGGGCACTCCAATGCTGGGAGGGATCTGAATCTTGGGGGCTAGATCCAGGCAAGCCAGAGGACCCCTCTAATCCTCGGGCCAGAGGTTCCCCATCCCTGTTTTAGCTCACTGATTGAGTAAGGACCAACTGTGACTTTAAATTCTATGAAAAGCACTTTTATCCTGCTAGATACCTCAACTAATTTCTAGCACAGCAGGAGTGAGAAACACTGCAATTAATATTTAAGGTAACAGTGCTCCTGACCTACATGCTGCTTTATATAGAATGCCTGTGATATCAAGATCTTGCAATTTACATTAAATGGGTTACAAAAGAAGACTATGGGGGGGGGGGGGGAGAATCAAGGGGAAGAGATACATTGTTCTTGGGAGAGTGATATTTACAAATAATTTAGATCACTTATTTTGTTCCAATTGTGTGTTAAACTTGTAGTTCAATTTTATTTTCAATACGATATAAACAAAGGAAGGATTCAGTAGCCCCAGAGCTGAAAATAATAACAGAGCACAGGTTGAAAGTAGCAAGCTTTGAGGAGTAGGAGGAGATAAGAGGGGTGAGGGAAATCAACTTTTAAGAAGAAATGTCCTAAGCTCAACTTTTATGAATTCCATTTAGATTAAGGTCTTTCCAGCAGGGATCACCTGTTAATTTGCAAAATGATGTCCTAATCCAGTGGCACCCATCAACACTATCTTATTCTCTCCTCTTAAGATATATTTTACACATGTGCTCCTGTTTGTCCATCCGTGAGTCCATTTGTTCAAGAACTCCTCCTAAATGGTAAGAACTAGGACCACCAAATTTGGGATGCTGCTTCATTTTACCCTAACTTAAAGCAAATTTAGGGTTTGGTTATACCAGGATAATGACATGTGCCTGGAATTCAATTCATTTTATGAGAAACAACGGGAGAGGTCTGGGAGGAGGGGTAGTTACACCATAGAACCGCGATGGGGGGGGGCACGGGGCATCTGTAAGGGAGCCAGAGATGGAGACAAGGACAGCTCTAACTCCACTGAACCAGCAGGGGGAATGGGGGAGAAAGGGACAGCTATCTACTCTATATATTTCAGGGAGTGTCTGTTTACATCCCAGCAGGGGACATGCACCTTTCCCACCAGCTGTGCCCACTATAGCAGCAATGGAAAGGCACTTCTCACTTTGCCCCAAGCTGTGGTGAGAAGAGAGGACTGGGGTTGTCCTCTCTCCCCGGCTTAGCCTACATACTGAAGTCCTCACCCCCACCACCACCCCAGAATAATGATTTAAATTAAGACAAACAAAACTTATTTTAGATAAGAACCCAAGCAACACCAGGTAAATCTTCCAGTTGTAATAATATAGGATAGCTGTGCTTCCACCCATCTCATTGCCTAAATTCAGATCAGGCCCGGCTGTATTTGGAGTGTCTCTACCTAATACTGGTCACATCTAACCTTACTCAGCTTAGGTTATCTGACCAGGCAGCAGCCTATAGATGGGGCTGCTATTTAATTATGTTTTT
Organism: Pelodiscus sinensis; assembly: GCF_049634645.1. Taxonomy (NCBI): domain Eukaryota; kingdom Metazoa; phylum Chordata; order Testudines; family Trionychidae; genus Pelodiscus; species Pelodiscus sinensis. Next base: position 101,819,730 of record NC_134711.1, read on the forward strand.
TTTAAAAAAAGCAGATCGTTAAAAAAAGAGATGCAATAAAGAAGTGAAAGCCACTGAAGAAAACTATTGCTGCCACTAGAGGTCAGTAGTATCCATCGGACCATCTACTAACTAGCCTGCTAATGATGGGCATGTAAGGAGGAGTGATTAAATACGGATTAATAGAGTACACTTTGTACATTTTACAACACTCACAGTCTTGACAAATTGGAGAAACAGTCTGAAATCAACAGGATGAAATTCCATAAGGAGAAATGCAAAATACTACACTTGGGAATAAACAATCAAGTGCATAAACAAAGTGGGAAATGACTGCTTAGGAAGGAGTACAGGCAGTCCCCGAGTTACGCGGATCCAACTTATGTTGGATCCGCAGTTACGAACGGGGCTTTTCTTGCCCCGGGAGGACTGGAGCGGCGGGACGCCCAGATGCGCTGCAGTCCCACCGCCCCCGTCCTCCGGGGCGAGAAAAGCTGCTCCACGTCTCCCTGGTCTGCTCGGAGGGGGGGGGGGTAGGGAGCCCCCCCCAGCAGACCAGGGAGACAAGGAGCAAAGCCTTGGAGCACGCCCGCAGCGGGACAGCCCAGGCGCACCCAGGCTGTCCCGCTGCGGGCGTGCTCTGCGGCTTTGCTCCCGGTCTCCCTGGTTTGCAGACCAGGGAGGAGACGCAGAGCAAAGCCGCGGAGCACGCCCTCAGCGGGACAGCCCGGGCTGTCCCGCTGTGGGCGTACTCCAAGGCTTTGCTCCCTGTCTCCCTGCAGACCAGGGAGACGCAGAGCAAAGCCGTGGAGGACGCGGGCGGTCCTGCCACCCACGTCTCCCTGGTCTGCTGGGGAGGGGGGGAGGTGCAGCTAGTGCCCCCCCTCCACCTCCCAGAAGACCAGGCTTTTCTTGCCTACGCCTGGGGTAGAGCAGCTGGGGCGCTGCCGGGTTGGTCCCGCAGCGCCGCTCCTCGGCGCTACTGTACCAAGCCGGCAGCACCCCAGCTGCTCTGCCCCAGGCATCCTGATTCAGCGCTGCTCGTCAGTTTCAGCAGTGGCTGAATCAGGACGCCTGGGGCAGAGCAGCTGGGGTGCTGCTGGGTTGCTCCAGTAGCACCGAGGAGCGGCGCTACTGGAGCAACCCAGCAGCACCCCAGCTCTGCCCCAGGCGTCCCCAAGTCAGCCGCTGCTGAAACTGACCAGGGGCTGACTACAGGAAGCCCGAGGCAGAGTTGCTCTGCCCTGGGCTTCCTGGAATCAGCCGCTGATCAGTTTCAGCAGCAGCTGACTTGGGGACGCCTGGGTTTCTTAAGTTGAATCCGTATGGAAGTCAGAACTGGCGTCCAGATTCAGCCGCTGTTGAATCTGATCAGTTTCAGCAGCGGCTGATGCCAGTTCCAACTTACATACAGATTCAACTTAAGAACAAACCTACAGTCCCTATCTTGTACGTAACCCGGGGACTGCCTGTATTGCAGAAAAGGATCTGGGGCTATGGTGCATCAAACTAAATGCAAGTCACAGTTATAATACTGTTGCAATAAAGTGTGTGGGGGGGGAAATGTGTCTGGGACGTTGTGACTGAATGAACCCCTACATTCATACACTGTAATAATCTTTGGATTCTAATTTTCTCTCTCGTTCTTTCACCTATGATGACAAAGAAACCAGCCCTCTGGAGGATGAGGACAGATCCTTCCTTGAGAAGTTGATCACCCATGTTGCTTGGAACAAGTGGTAAGGATTTTACCTGGGAGCCAAGTCTAGTTTAAGTCTTAGCTATTAGGAAGCATTTTATCTTTATCCCTTTTGTAATCACTTCTGACTTAAATACTCTGTACTCAAACTCTCTGTAGTTAAACTTCAATTTTTTTTTAAATCAAAACTAGTCCGGTGCTGTGTTCAAACTAAGGTTACCAAACAGTTCAAAGTAGCAAACTATTGGATATTGATCCCTTAGAAGTGCAACAGATCTTTAATTTCTAAACTGTTCAGGAGAGGGTGCATAGTGCACAACACAAACTTTTGGGAAATTTTGGGCCTGCGTGTATGTTGGGGTCACCTTGCAAGTGTTAAAACCAAGGCTGGTAGAAGCCAGAGTGTAACTGGCATGTTGCTGAAAGGCTTCTGGGGTCAGAGTTGCTGGATAAGATCTGTGGCTCCATCCACCCACCTCCCTCCCTATCTCCCTACCTACCTCTGAATGCTGTTTAAGTGGCTCAGGTTGGGAGTTACAACAGCTTCTGAGTGTTTTGCATTTCTGAAAATCCAGTTACTTAATCAAATGTTTAAATGTGGTTATATCAGCCTACTTTTAGGCAGCCTGTTAGGATCATCTTGGTCTTTACACATAACTAGTTTGGATTGTAGCATAATTTTCTATCCTCCTATGTCTTACAGAAGGAACTCAAAAGTACTACCACTAAAAAAAACCTATAACCATGATGTTACTAACACCTCTACTTCTTAGATGAAACTCGCTCCATTACTCATTTCATACAGCTGCATCAGAAGCAGAAACCAGTGGGGTTTCCATCTTTTTCATTCTGCTGACTATCACACAAATTCCTGAGGATCCAGTTCCCATCCCAACACCATAAATCCCCACTTCTCAGAAAGTTTCTCTCTGTGGCCCACTACAAAAGGTTCTGCTGATCATTAGTGGTTCGGTGAATATAGTATGGGAGCTACTCTTAGATCACCTGAAACTCCTATCTTTACAATAGTGATAGAAATGTAGCCGTGTTAGTCTGGTGTAGCTGAAACAAAATGCAGGACTATGTAGCACTTTAAAGACTAACAAGATGGTTTATTAGATGATGAGCTTTCGTGGGCCAGACCCACTTCCTCAGATCAAATAGTGGAAGAAAACTAGTGGAATAGTTTTCTTCCACTATTTGATCTGAGGAAGTGGGTCTGGCCCACGAAAGCTCATCATCTAATAAACCATCTTGTTAGTCTTTAAAGTGCTACATAGTCCTGTATTTTGTTTCAGCTATCTTTACAAGTACTCAAGCAGCAAGGGGTATTTCTGCCCCCCCTCCCCCAATCTCTTTCACACCAGGGTCTGAGCTAATCCATTCACATACTAGGTCCATTCACATGGTAGCATTCACGTGTCTGTATCAAAACTTGCCAGACCAGCTGATAGCCTTACTGTTCTTACCTCATATGGATGGAGCTCAATGGCTGTGTCATTTAGACAGGAAGGCGTCCATTGGCTGGAAATGCTGACCTTGACATTACTAAATGTCTTTCTGGAAGCATGGAGCAGTGAGTAACTGCAAGACAGAGAGTGAACACACACAGGTTTGCCAGATCTTCACTGCATAAGAATGTGAAAAGGACCCCAAATTCCACACACAATCTGCTTCAGGGGCCAACTAAGAGCCTATTCTTTACTTTTGGTGGGAGTGGAAATATTCTAATTTGCAGTTGAATAGTCTGATTGTTGTTAGCATGGGGAGGAAAGCCAGGCCTAGGAATGTGATCAGCATCTCAATTTGGAGGGACAGATTTAAAAAAAAAGGGGGGCGGAGAGAGTTGGGGGTGAGTGAAACGTTATATACTCATCAACACACACACAAAAACACTTTGTCAGCTGATCAGTACCACAGGGTCTCATCTACAGACTGGCCAGATATTCTCTCCCCTCAAGAACGCTGTATGAAGAATTCGCTGTACATAGTATGCAGAGAAAGAGAAGAAAGTTTACCAGCATTAATGGCATAGCACTTCCCACTGGTTAGAGCTCTTATTCAATGCGCTCATTGTTGGGATTGAGGGTTTATTTTCCCCTGCTTTTGGAAGGCTCCACTTGCTGCAATGCAGAATTACACTACAGAAGAGTCGAAGCAAGAGGGATAGGTCAATGAAGTCCTTCATCACGAGTACTATTTATATCAGTGGTGTTCAATTTCTTCTCATTTGTGGACCCCTAAAAATGTTGAATGGAGGTATGGTCTCTTTTTGGAAGTCCTTGGCAGTCTGTGGAACCCATGAGGGCCCACAGACCACAGGGACATTCCTCCCCACACTAACAACAATCAAGAGTATCTAGCTGCACATTGGAGTGCTTCAACTCCCACCATAAATAAAAAATAGGTTCTTAGCTGGCCCTCAAGACCACTAGTCTATGGTAACAAGTACTTTTTGTGGACTTCTTAGATGTAGTCTGCAGGCCCCCCCAGAGGGTATGTGGACCACAGGATGAAAAATCACTGATATGTCAATATTCACACTGGGGTGCATACATTTTGTGATCTGAACAGACAGGAAACCCCGGCACAACATTACTGACACCATGCTTCCCTCCACACATCATTATTACTATTTAGCTATTTATAGAACCAAGAGCCAGATATTCTCTTTATACACCCTTCCCTTTCCTCCACATGTTCACTAGGGATATGAATGGGCAACCAGCTATCCAATAGCATCACACTAACCAGGTGATGCCTACTAGGTACCAGTTAACTGGTATCCAGGAGCAAGCTCCCACCTCCCGCCAATGTGTGTTGGGGGGTGGTAGTAGCAACTCTGCGCACAGAGGGCTGGGAGCAAGGCGTGGCCATGACCCTTCTCTCCTCACACAGGGGGCCACCAGCAGCAGCCCAGCAGGGTGAAGGGAGAATCTTGCTTAACTGGTTAACCAATTTAACATAAGGTGAGGAACCTTTTTTTGGTAGGGGGTCACTGACCCACAGAAAAATCAGTCAGGGACCCAGGGCTGCAGGGAGGCGGAGGAATGGGATGGGACTGGAGTGCCAGCGCGGGCTTTCCAATGCTAGAGGAGGCCCTAAGCCTGAGGTGCCAGATCCAGGGGCAACCCAGGGGCTGCATCTGGCCCTCAGCCCTTAGGTTCCCTACCCCGATTTAACAGCTTAATGGGGATTTTACATCCCTAATGCTCACTCCACCCCCCAACCTCAAGTGAATGCCTTGGGTTATGCAAACCCAAGAGTGGCCCAACATACCTGAAGAAGGTAAGCAGAAACACAGCAACATGATGGTGAGTGCATTGGGGCACAAGAGCCCTGTTTGCAGGCTGCCTCCTCAAAATTCCAGGCACAGCCATCCTTCGGGCCTCACCCTACTTCTGGCCCTTGGCCTCACAGGCTGGAAGGTTAGTTTAGGTCATTTCTCTTCTCACTTAAAAGAAGGGGGAAAAAGTTGAAGAAAAGCTCTGGTATAAGACAAGGTCCAGCAAAGGAGCTGGAATACAGTAAGAGATACAATGCTATGCCACTTTTCTCCAGTTAAGTTTAAGTCTTCTAAACTGCCCTTCAATATTCTATAGACCTCTGCTTCCAGTTCATCAGTTTCTCTTTTCCTGGCACCAGGAATGCCTGGAACAGTCGCTCTCATGCACCAAGCACCTTCATAGTCCTCCTCTAAACCCATTTCTTTCACATATACTTCTGATGTCCAATCTGTCTGGGTTTTAAAGGGTGTTCACTAGCTGACCAACTCCCCAAAAGGGAGGGGGGGTCTCTTCCCAATTGTTATCTATCCCCTATTCAGATTTGCACAGCTCCGAGTGAAAGACACACAGTGAATGAACACTCTTAGCACCATACAAACGGATCACGAGTGTCTTATTTGCTACTGTTATCTGACTGCCAAGCAGCAGTGTTCTGAAAGCAATAGTTCAGCATTCAAGTGTCTGTCTCTTGTCAGCAACTGCTGGAGTCAAGCGTGTGATTTAGGATTTAAATGTCTTCTTTGCAAATATGACAACAATGAGATATAGACAAAAGAGCAGAATTACATAACTGGAAAAGGGACAGCCTTGCTTATGCAGTGGTGGGGTCTAGTAGATGGGCCTCCTGTCTTACCAATTCTGTGCCCTAAGTTTTAGTCCTATTTTGGTATCTGCCATGATGTACAACATGATGAGCAAGCCACTTAACCTCTCTGCACCGCACCATTTCCATCTACAGATTGATGTTCATACTGCCCCAGCGTTCTGCAGTTGCAAGGTACTGTCAGTGAAAGGATTTTGACACTAAGAATATATCCAAGAGTATCACATCTTATTTAGAGATTTAAGGCTAGATCAGAGAGACAACAGGAAGGTAGGTGTGCACAGTGCTTGCTAAAAAAACAGGGGGATGAACTAGACCCAAGAGCTTCAGAGGGGTAGCTGAGTTTGTTGTTTAAGTTTTTCCAATTACAGACTAAGAGCCTTTAGCAGCGCCTTAAAAGGCTAACAAAACACACACATTTCTTCAGTCATCTAAAGAAGTAGGTTGTGCCCACAAAAGCTCATGATACCATCTACATATTTTGTTAGTCTTTAAGATGCTGCTAGACTATCCGTTGTTTTTTTTAATAGTGATACAAATGTAGCCATGTTAGTCTGGTGTAGCTGAAACAAAAAACAGGACTATGTAGCACTTTAAAGACTAACAAGATGGTTTATTAGATGATGAGCTTTCGTGGGCCAGACCCACTTCCTCAGATCAAACAGTGGAAGAAAATTGGCACAACAATATACAGGCAGTCCCCGGGTTACATACAAGATAGGGACTGTAGGTTTGTTCTTAAGTTGAATTTGTATGTAAGTCAGAATTAGTACATACTGTAGGGGAAACTCTAGCCAAATATTTCTCCAGAGCTCAGTTTTATTCTCCTACACCTCCCTTCCCTCAGTCCTTTATTCTCAAGCTGAGGTGTCTGCTGAGAAAAGCCGCTCGGCGTCTCCCTGGTCTCCCTGGTCTGCTGGGGGGAAGCAGCTAGTGCGGGGTTGCCTCACCCCGTTTGTAAGTAGGGATCCGATGTAAGTCGGATCCATGTAACCCGGGGACTGCCTGTATACCAAAGGACACAATCAAAAATGAATATGTGGACAAAGCTGGCAACGGGGTTTGTTGCCAGGGAAGGTTCCAGGGTTGGTATTAGTGAAATTTGATTTGTCCTTTTCTTATGTGTTCATTTTTTTTATTGTATCCTTTGGTATATATGGTTGTGCCAATTTTCTTCCACTATTTGATCTGAGGAAGTGGGTCTGGCCCACGAAAGCTCATCACCTAATAAACCATCTTGTTAGTCTTTAAAGTGCTGCATAGTCCTGTTTTTGTTGTTTAAGTTTTTCTAGACTCAAGAGGTTCCTTCCAACCTGTGACTGGCCAAGCTGGTGAAGACCTTATGCTCAGCTCAATGGCAGTTCTGCGTTTGCCTGTCTGCATATAACACAATCACTTCTGAACTTCACATTTGATCAATTCCAAAATTTCTGGGAAAAGTCTAGGCATTATTTTGGGAAAAATCAGAAAGCCATTAGGGGGACAGAGTGCCTGCCACAGTTTCAAGCATCTCTACAACTGACTTTAGATTAAAAACAAAAACTAATTAATGGCATTTTCTAAGGCCTCTCTTGCCCCACCCCTCTTCTCTCATAGTTCAACATTTTGATAATTGTTTTTTGTGAGATAAATACAGGTAAGGAAGAGGAGAATGTACACTACTCTGGTCATGGTGGCAGAGATGTGAATATAGAATAGGGACAGACAGATCCCCTGGAATGAAGAGGATGGAAGTGTGTGAAAGGGAATGATGAGGGTTTACACAGGACCCCTGCCATGGGGGAGAATAGGGGACCTGATATGGAAGGCATGGCGAATGGAAGGGAAAAGATGGCTCACAATGAGCTCCTATCTTGGGGAAGAATAAGGAACACTGTTGTACAGATAAAAGGAATTCAGAGGGAGGGGGAAAACACACTGAGCACATGCCATGGGAAGAACCGGGAACTCTAGGGGCTACACAGAAGAAGGTGGGAATGGGGGAGAGGTGAAATACGGCACAGAGCACCCTTGGCAAGGAGGGAGACTTGGTGTGAGTAGGAAAAAGAGAGGAATGTAAGGCACACACAGGGTCTCTGCCCTGGATGAGTGTGGGGTGGAATCTGAACCCTTAAGGACATTTAAAACACTCACCCATCGTGTAGTGAGGCCCTTTAAGGCTTAGTACACAAGGGTCTAGGAAAGTGACAGAGGCAGTTTTGGGGAGAGAAGGCAGTCAAGGAACAGGGACAGGGAAATAGTCTGTATTTGGAGAAAACCTCTGCTGTTATTCTTTTAAGGGAGCAAGAAAACTCCCCTCTCTCCCACACAACCACAGCCAGCTCTGCAGAAAAGGCCTGCAATACCTACATCCTGACTCTGCCCTCGGCACAGACTCAACAGTAAGAGGAGCCACTCTACCCACTAAACCTCAGGCTGCTTAGAGACAAGGACCTGCAGAAAGAGAAGCTGCTGCAAAGTCATAGCTGGCCTGAGGTAATTAACAGAGGGCAGTGCCTGGTAGAAAGCACTGGGAGAAGCCTCCTAACACAAAAAAATGCTTTTGGGAAAAGCTGTATAAACTGAACCCAGGAAAAGGGGTATATTGTGTGTAGCCTCTAAAAGAGAGTGATTTCTGAAAACCCTAGCAGAAGAAACCAAGGAAAATGGGGGCACTGCAGAGTAGAGACATTCCTATGAGAGGGAGCATGTGGAAACCTTGCAGTGAGATACACAACTCCTTATAGGGGCAATGGGGAAACCTAGTATGAACCAAGAAGGTCCCACAAAGCACCTGGCACAGTGACAGCTGCACACACAGAGCTGCTAGAAGTGGGGAAATTGCAGGGAGACAATAAAACAGGGAGTTTGTGACTGAAAATGAAAGAATACAAGTAACCCCTGATGGGAGAAAAGTGCTTGTTCTACAGAAACTATGAAGGATGATATTTCCTAGTGTAAGAATATACTCCCAGCTGCAAAGTCAAACAGAAAAATCCCCCTGATTTTAACTGACATCTATTAGGCTCTACATCCCCTCCTTTCCATCAGGGCTGAATTGTTCCCCAAAGCGCATATCCTTAAGCCTACTACAAAGGGGCTCTGGGACTATTATCAGTAGCTATTGGTATGACCAGTCAATTTTCAGATAGTTAATGCTCCCTTTCCCATCTGTTTTATGCAGGCTAAAAAAATGTCAGTACACTATGCTATACAAACATTTAAAACACCACCAGGATGGAGAGACTTACTCTGTCAACAGTGGCTAGCCAAATCAAATTAGAAACCATTCAATGGGAGTGTTGCAAGCCAGCACGCATTCTGAATTCCAGGGAGACTTAGGTTACAGAAAATTGGGCCGAAAGCCAGTTTACCAAAGAGAATATGGCTGGAGAGGAGAAACATAGCATTCCTCTGTCTTCCTTCACATGTGTAGATGCCTTTGTGATGCTTTGCATGTTTGACAGGACTATAATAAAATGGATGCACCTCAAATTTTCAAACACACAATCCAACTGGGAGCACTTAACACTCACCATCCAGTTTCCCTCTGCCTTTTCTGAGGGTACTGGCAGCTGCACCACTTCTCAACTGAGCCCTAGGGAAGAAAAGCAAAGTGTTTATGGAAACCCCTCTGCCTCATGGTTACTCCACAGGTTCCTTTTCCTTCTAGCATTTTTTAAAAGATTCTATTAAAAGAGAAAAATCTTACTTCTAAGGTCTCGTAAGGCACATACACCTGGCAATAAATACATTGAGGCCATTAACTGCTAATGATCTTTGAGTGGCCTAGTGTTCTATAAGCAAAGCACCTATCCAGCTTTCAGCTCAGCCCCAAGTATTTGAAAGATAAATATACAGGGACAACCATTTTTTATTGCAAATCCTAGCAGAAGGTTACAGATAGGGCTGGTTGGGGAGAGGGAAGGAAACAGAGTTTGTACCTGTGCCTCAGAACAGCCATTAGCCTGGCAGAAAGAGCACTCACCTAGGACATAAGAGACTGGTTCAGACCAGATTATTGGGCAAGTCTTAGTCTTGTGTTATTTTCACAAAATAATTCAGTAGGTTGTTAATCTATATTGGAACAAAGCCAAACATTGAAACCTCAAGTTTTCCATGAAACAAATCTTGTTTTCTGGCCAGCCTTAGTTATGACAGCACTTACACTATAACTGCCCTTTTTTTTCCCCTTCACTTAAGCTAATCTGAAAAAGTGGGTTTTGCCCACGAAAGCTCAGTATACATAGTTTTGCTAGTCTCTAAGGTGCCACAGGACTACTAATTGTTTTTGGAGTTACAACTTAACAGGGCTCCCCCTTGGAGGACTTTCTTTGTTAAGGTCCCCACCCTCAAAGATCTCAAAGTGTTCTTCAAACACTGATGAGTTAGGACTCAATGCTTCTATGACAGTCAAGTAGTATTATCCTCATTTTATTCATGGGCAAAGAAATAGGATGTAAAGGTTTAACTGATTAACCAATAAGCATTGCCTTACTGGCATGCTTACTGGGATAATGGGTTAACCAGCATCTGGAGGGCTGCTCTAGCCCAGCCAGGCCCACTGTACCACAAGTAGGAGGGCTGCTCCAGTGTGCTCTGCCTGTGATGTGGTGGGCAGTTAACCCTGGAGTTTAATTGGTTAACAATTTACACAGGATTTTACATCCCTATAAAGAACACAGATCTCCTGTTTCCCAGTACAGTGGGAATATATCACATAGTAGTCGATCTCAAAGCACAAAGGGAGGTCAGTATCATTTCCATTGTACAGATAGGGAAATACAGGCTCAGAGAGGAACTGATTGGCCCACAGTCTCCTACACGGGCATGTGTGGAGTGAGGGGAAGATCAGTGGTAGAGCCAAGAATACAACTCAGGTCTCCAGAGTCCCAATCCAGCACTCTATCCACTAGGGATATTAAATATCGGTTAACTCAGGCATGTCCAAAGTCCGGCCCGCGGGCCAATTGCGGCCCGTGTTCCGGTTTAATACGGCCCCACAGGTAATTTGGCAATATCTATCTTTTATGGCCCCCAACGAATCCATATGTATTGAGATGAATACATTGTAAAATCTCAGTTAATGTCAGTTGGTCTAAATCAGTTATAAATATATTTGGACACAACATGTATACTTGGTGTAATGTTCCTGTTCATATTTTTTGAACTTAAAAGTTGACAGACAACCTTTATTACCAATAATATGTAATGTACTTTACAATGTTCCTGACATATATTTCAGCTTCCTGGATTTTGAAAGGCAGAGTGATTTAACACCTGTTTAGATTTGTCATCCATGTAACGAAATGAAAAGTATGCCGTTTGCAATAAACTTTGCATAAAATAGTTAATTTGCATTTAATTTTAATGGTTCAAAGAATGTCAGGCAAAATGGTCGGCCCTCACGCGTGTTCACTTCATCAAATCTGGCCCTCTTTGAAAAAAGTTTGGACACCCCTGGGTTAACTGAATAGTCGATTAACCTTGTGAATTCTTGTTGGTTACTCGACTATTCTATAGGCCCCAGGGGTGGGGCTGGCAGCCAACGTGCTCTGGCTCCACTCCTGAGGAGCTCCCTGCCACTCTGTATCAGAGGCAGCAGCATGGGGTACCAGGTGGGAGATGGTCCACGAAGGGTTTAAAAAGCAGCTCCCCTCACGGACTGGATACTCGTTGCCCAACGCTGCTGCCTCAGATACAGGGGCAGCAGCGTGAGGTGGCAGCAGCTGCTGACTGGGAAGTGGGGTGGAGGGCTGAGGTCCCAGCCCTCCAACACAAGCTGAAACTAAGACAGGCTGCTCACCTGCCCAGCTCCTAATGCACTTGAACTGCAGAGCCACAGCAGGGATAGGTCCTGGACCCAGCGCAAGAAGGGACTGAGCCAGGCTGCTGACCAGCCTGCTAAAAAAATGTACTGGCGGAGGGCGGGGGGGGGGGGGGGGGAAGAATGCATGTAGTCTGTAGCATAAACTGATAAGCTTTTGCTTATCGGTTAATCAGTTAATCAACTGCACAATTACATCTCTACTATCCACTGGACCCTGCTACCTCCCATATTTATAGGGGCATATGATTTGCTATCCAGAATCAAATGATTACTGCATCAAATTAGATATTCTGCCATCTTTCTTCTTCAATTAAGGCTGTGAATGTTTATCTGGTTAAGGTGAACAGGTGGGGACTGGTGCAGCTCCCCACCTGCCATGGGAAGTGGGCTGCTCCAGCCCTGAGGAGGGCTAGGACTAGGGATTGAGTAGTCGATAAGGGGGGGCACTCGCTATCCTGCTGCACCTCTCCCTTTGAAATGTACAAGAGCGGCCCATGGTTGCAGTCCCCACTCGTGCCATTTCACCACTGCACCTCTGTCTCCCCTGCCCCTCTGCGGAGACAGTGCTATGGGGAACTGGCTTTTAAGCTGGCTCCCCCAGCACCAGGCCCTGCTCCCCCTCCTTGCTGCCTCTCTCTGATAGAAGCAGTGGGTAGGGGGAGCAACTAGCTGAGTCACTACTTGATTACCTGATAAGCATATGATTATTGGATAGTCAAATATTTGCTTACATCCATACCTTGGACAGGGGCTGCTCTGGCATTGGGCCTGGGCACCCCACAGGTAGGGGCTGCTCCAACCTGGACACTGGAGCAGCCCTTGCCTACAGCAGGGGGTCATTCCAACCACCTTCCCTCCCCTTTAATCAGTTAACCAATTAACCAGGATTTTACATCTCTACCATCGACACACGTCCCTGCTACTACCTAGGAATGGAAAATACTCAGTTCTTTAGAACCGTGTTTCTCAAAGTGCTCCGCTGCCTTGCTTTGGGAAAGCCGCTAGCAGGTGTCCCTCCCCCGAACCAGAGCTAAAGTGAGTCGCGAGGTTCCATAGCTATAGACCCATTAGGTCAGGGGTGTCAACTGACCCACAGAAAAAAATCACTCAGGGCCACACACGCGTGAGAAAAGAAAAAAATCCCCCTCACTGAGACCAGAGCCCTGGGGGCCCAGCCTAGTAGATTTTGTATCCTCCATCCCTGCAGTGGGACTGGAGCACCAGTGCAGGCTTCCCAAAGGTGGGGGAGGGAGGGTTAAGCCTCAGGGGTCAGCTCCAGGTAAGCCAAGAGCCACATCCAGCCCCTGGGCCTGAGATTCCCCACACCTGCTTTAGGTAAACAAAGCGGCACAGGCCTGCTAGCGGCTCTCTCAAAGCAGGCCCACAGAACACTTTGAGAAACACTGCTGTAGAGGAAAGCTAATCTCCTCACAATGCACGTGCCAATGGTACTGAACAGGATAAACATCCTTCTTGAGGTGAGTAGCTTACAGACGTCATTAATTTTTTTTCTCCAGGTCCAAATTTCTTGGTCAACATATAGTCAATGCCCAGACTCCAGAGAAAATAAAAACCAACAGGTAAATAAGATTTCACAGTCTACAGGCAGTCCCCGGGTTATGTACAAGATAGGGACTGTAGGTTTGTTCTTAAGTTGAATTTGTATGTAAGTCAGAACTGGTACATATTGTAGGGGAAACTCTAGCCAAACATTTCTCCAGAGCTCAGTTTTATTCTCCCACACCTCACTTCCCTCAGTCCTTTATTCTCAAGCTGAGGTGTCTGCTGAGAAAAGCCGCTCCGCATCTCTCTGGTCTGCTGGGGGAGGGGGAGCGCTAGCTTCGCGTCTCCCTGGTCTGCTGGCGGGAAGCAGCTAGTGCGGGGTTGCCTCACCCCGTTTGTAAGTAGGGAGCCGATGCAAGTCGGATCCATGTAACCCGGGGACTGCCTGTATTCAAAAACATCTGGCTGTCAAGATTTAGCTCTCAGTCCCTCTACTGACTACCCTGGCTATGCTCTGAAATGTGACCATTACTTGACACCGCTTTAGTGTACGTCAATGCAAATTTTACTGGTGAGAGTTGCCCAGCCCTTTTCAATGACTAGCTACAGTTTTGACCCTATGGCCTCTAAGGTATTTATAGTTCACATATCTCTATTGTATCTAAGGTGCTCTTTCCTGGAGCTTTTCAACTCCAGCTATCTTTCTTGAAGGTGACCTGCAGAAAGATGGTGAGGGAAACATAATAAATTATGTATAACAGAAGACCTGCACTTTTAAAATATTTTTTTCTTGACTTTTACACATTAGGAATTAATTTCCTGTCTAGGCTGTAAGATGGCAACTAGAGAACTAGTGAGGTGGCAGGAACTCACTGAATGAAAGTTAAGCCTTTAAGAGGGGAAGGTATTTTAGTTAAGATTGTTGAAGTTAAATAGTGTAAATAAACTGATAAGATGGGTGTAAACAAACAACCTTCTGACCTAGCCTTTTTTAAGGACTCAATACAATACCCTCTTCAATTAAGGTATTAAAAGCTCACAAACATCCCTGATACCAGCCAGTGATCATCCAAAGCCGCTAGCATACACCCAAATTAATATTCTTGACATCAGACTCTCACTCTCTCCATCATATACAAAACAGAGGTCCGAGAGCAGATTTCTCTAAAGCCATTTGCAGGTCAGCTCTAAAGCCAAAATATTTTCTATTTTTAAAACACCCACATTTTTAATTGCTTCAACTGCTATTGCAAGAGATTTCTTCACATATCTACAGTGATTCCTAAGTAGAGATGAAAAATGCCAAAGATTAAGCGAATTTTCACTTAAATTTTTGAACACTTTCTTTGAATAATCAATGTTTTTTACTATTCTTACAACAGAGTTTACTAAAATAAAATTTTCATTGAAAGGGCCAGTGCTAAGGAACTAGTGCAGATTATTAGTAAAAAGTGATTTGATATGGAGTACCAGTATTGACATCTCATTGTTACTTGCTATTTCATTAACTTTTCCAATACATGGTAACCATTTAGCGTACTGCTATTAAAACAGTCTGCTTCCAGAACACTCAGAGGTCATCAGCTCCTTTGTTCCAAAGGAGACCGCATTGTCCCTGGTTTCACACCTGCAGCAGAGGGCCCGCATGTCTAGTACAAAGGATCTGCCCATATGCATTAGGAAGTGGATTATTGGCTTTTAAAAGAGAGTCAGGAACGCCTCATGAAAGGTTACCGACCAGAGCGCGTTCTGAGGATCTCACAGGGAAGGCACTCCTGAAGCACCGAGCCTGGGCAAGTTTTGTTGCTGATAAAGGACCCCGCTCCAAACTCGGAGAAGTGAACACAGGGACAGCTCCTGAGCCATACGGATACTGCCTCCCCCCCCCCCCAATAAGTGGGAGCCCAAATGACAGTAACAAAAAACAGCGGGGCCAGGGGCCGTCTGTCTGCAGAGGCTCTGGAGGGCAGAAGGGGGACGCCGCCCAGCCGGCACAGACATAGCAGGAGAGGGGGCAGCTCCGCGCCTGGGCCAAGCAGCCCGCGCTCAGAGCGAGGCGCAGCCCGGGGGGGGGGGGGCAGCAGGAGACCCCCCCCCCCCCACAGCATCTGCAGGCAGATCGCCCCCTCTACTGGGGGAGGGGGGGCCTCGTCCCACCCCGCCCCAGGCGCGCGGCCCGGCGCTCACCTCCCGCTTCCAGGCGCTCAGCAGTCACCCCCCGACTCCCTCCACGTCAACACCGCTCACCTGCCAGCAGCGCCCGGCCAGCCAGCGGAAGGCACGTGACCCCGTCTCTTCCGGTGGGGAGGGGGGGAGAAGCCCGCCCGCTCCCGGTGCCTGCTGGGAGTTGCAGTCCTGCCCCGCCTCGCCCCGCTCCAATCGCTTCTCCGCCCGCCTGAGCGCCCCCTTCCCTTCCCTTCGCAGCGCCGGCGGGACCGTGCTGCTGCCCAGCCTTGGCCAGACCCGCGCACCCAGGGGAAGGGGGAGGGCAGGTGTTGGGGCCCCCCGGGGACAGGGAAGAGACAGGAAACCCCAGAACGTAAGAAGGGCCGCAGTGGGTCCGAGCAAAGGTCCCTGGAGCCCAGTCTCCTCTCTGCAGACAGCGGCCGGTGTATAGGCAAAAAGTGAAACTTCTCAGTTTTTGTGACGGTCACAGTTTCTGTCATGCATACATGACATTCGGTACAACTGCTCAGGACTTGCTACCTTTGCTGGCTGGTTGCAAATTCAGAGGGACTGTGTTTGTTGGTCGAAAAAATCTCTCAATTTGCTACCTCCTGGCTAAGGACTCAGGGGATGCTGGTGTTTTGCCTTGGGCGGGGGCCTTTTGCTCCCGGTCCATTCTGAGAAGTTAGTGTTTCGGTCGCTGCACCGGGAGTGAACAGGCCACCACTGAGGGGCCCATCCATCCCTCGTCACCTATTCCCAGCCTCTGGCAAACAGGGACTAGCGACACCCCCCCTCCCATTCCGGCCCTAGAGCCCCTTTAGCCTGGGAGGGCTGAGCGATGACGGGCAAAACAGCCGGGGGCACTTTCAAGGGGAGCCCCGCAGTACCTCCCCCTAGTCACACTGTTGCCACTGCAGCGCCGCCCACACACCAGCGGTGCGGAGCCCCAAGCCCGGTCCCACGTGGTGGGCGGTCGCGGGGAAGCGGGGGGGGGGGGGCAGAGCACAAGCCACAGCAGAAGCAACCAGCAAACTCCCAACGTGTGAGCCGGGAGAGCCTCGCTTAGCCCGACCCCCATTGAGCAGGGAGAGTCCCGTTCTACGCTCAGCTCCCTTTCCCCGCCCCTCTCGCAATAAGTAGCCCATCCTGGCGTGGAGACCCCACCCCCAAGTTAATCATTTCATTGATCCCTACCACATGCCACGCACAGACACTCCGGCTATTTAAGGAGACTCTGCTACTACACCTTGCAGGGAGGTAGCACATCAATAGGGGGGAGGGACTGACAGCCATCCACCCAGAAGCTGCATTGTGGGTGGTTGTTGAGCTCCAGTCACATTAGTCTTCCTGTAATCCAGAAAATAATATTGCGGGCGGGCGGGCGGGCGGGAGACTTGGCAAGGACCTGTTCGCACAGTGGCTTGCTAGGTGGTACTGTTCTGTGGTTCTCAGCACGTTTCTCAGGGGCGGCTAGAAGAAGCTGCATTGAGCCGCTCTACCTGTGAACTACATTTCCCAGCAGCCGGGGGGAGGAGGAGAAGAGGCTAGAAGGGGCGGGCTAGGGTACAAAGAGTGCTATACCTGTTCACACAGGTAGAAGAAAGGGGTGAGTAACAGGTGAGTAAACTTAGGCGGGGGAAGGGGCGTAGAACTTGGCTTGGTTGCTTGTGGCTGCCAGAGGCTCAGTGTCTCAGTAATGCTCGCTCGCCCGCCCGCCTTGAAGTAGGCGGAGCGGAGAGCGACCCCCCTGCAGGAGAAGTTGTGAAAGAAGAAAGCAGAAAACCCGCTAAAATGGACTCCTTTCAGTGCGGGGAAAGAGTGCAGGGGAGACACGTGGCTTCAATACGCTCGGATGTGGAGCTGAAGCTGCGCTTTCCGGAAATAGTGTGGGTATTTTTCTTTGATTAAGCCACTGCAAAACACCAGGAGGAAAGTGGGAAGGGAAGCTAGTCGAGTGTTTGTTTGGTTTTTTTTTTAAACTGACCCCAAAGGCTTTTAACTTTCCCCAAAAGTGACTCTCCAAAAATAAGGCAGACTCCTTGGGCTGGAAGGAAAGGCTGTTCATCTGCCAGGATGCTCCTTGCTCTGGGAGAGAGCCGTGTCCTTCCCTGCCATTTGGGTATGGATGTGCCCGCTGCCCAAGAGCTGTGCGGGTTCTGTTCTGGCGCCACCTGGCCATTGCTCTGGGGCGCTCAGGGCTTTGAATGTTGTCTCTGCGCTCTCTGCCAGGGGGAGAGGCTGAGCCCGGGGAAGGATGATGCCCTTCTCCAGCTCCAGCTCCGAAGAAGCCTTCGACTACTTGTTCAAGATCATTTTGATCGGGGATTCCAACGTCGGGAAGACCTGCGTGGTGCATCGCTTCAAGTCGGGGCAGTACCACGAGAAGCAGCAGAACACCATCGGGGTGGACTTCACCGTGCGCTCGCTGGAGCTCGATGGCAAGAAGGTGAAGGTTAGTGGCTGTCGCAGAGGTCGTGGGGGGAGGGGTGACCCAGGGCAGGGGACAGTTCGGGACTAAACCTCATTCCTGATCAGCCCTGACGGAGGAGCCGAGTTCCCCTCTCCCGTGCAGGGCATATGTGCACAACGTAGCTGCTTGCACCGGGGTGAGGGAGGCGGAAGAAATGAGTAGCAACGAGCCGCTGAGCGAGGTTGCAGCCAGCAGTCGCAGTAGGGACAGGCGCTCCGGTGCACTGCAAGCGGCCTTGCAACAAACCCACCTGCTGTTCCGCCGGCCCCAGGCGGAGCTGAACCCACGTTGCTCCTTAACCCGCCTTGTGATGAGAGACGCCCTCTAGAGGGCTACAGCGCGGATACCGCTCGTGTCCTCTGAACCAGGCTCTCGTCCTCTCCTTCGAACACTGGCTAGACATCTGGCCTCTTCCCAAACTGTCCCTTGGCTTCTGCCCAGTTGCTCAGTAAAATGGGCTGGATCATTCCTAGTAATGCTGCTGAAGAGCAGAGAGGAACTTGTTCCGATGGGTATAAGTGTAACATTGTGAGGTGCCAAAGGAACAGCAGGGGAAAAGCCTCGACGCTCTCTGCCTGCGTGATTTGGGGAGGGGTGGGGTGTTTTGACTTGTTTTAATATATTCTGAGGATGAACCTGTGAGGGAAATGGATGAGCTGTTTGCAGACTGGTTTGGGTGTAGGGCCTCTTCCTTAATTTGTGTGGTGAGGAGGATAGCACTCCATAAGCGAAATCCAGTGATCTATCTAACGAGCCATGAACTCTGGCCCTTCCTCTCTCCAAAAGCTGCAGTTGCTCAAATGGCAGTGCAGGCAACCCACTGAGTGGTGCATGTTGCACAGACCTGAGTGCTGGTGTGCAGTGCTATGTGGGTGGAGGAGCATCTCCTGCCAACCAAGCTACTGCTGATTTGTTGGTGAATTAAGTCCATGGGAAAGCTCTCTGCCTGGAACAGTCTCACAAACTTGATTGCAATGTGACCCTCTTCTGATGACAAATTAGTTCATGACTGTTATGGGGGGACTGAGGCTTAAGCTTTTCTAAGCACACTTCCCTGGCTGGGGGGGGTGGGCACAAGGTGAAGCCCAAAGACTTAAACTGTAGGCAGGGGCTTATAACCTGATCCCTGCCACCCAGGCCTGAAGCCCTTGGGCTTTGACTTAAGCCTTGGGCAGTGGGGCTCATGCTTCAGCCCCAGATCCCAGCAAGTCTAAACCAACCCTGGCAACTTCTTCAAAGTGGGTCACAATCCACAGTTTGAGAACTGCTAGCCTAGAACATCCGCACTAGAGCACTTACAACAGTGCAGCTGTATTGGTGGAGCTGCACCCCTGTAAGTTCTAAATGTAGCCATAGCCTGATTGTAAATTTTACCTAGTAGCAGTTGTTTCCCTCTGTAAGCTGAGTGCTTGGGCATCCACCCAGGAGAGATTCAAATGCTGCCCAGCTGATGAACAGAGCACTCGCAGCCAGCAGCATCTCTCTACTGGTGGTGCACATCCACACAATGCCTCAGTGCACATAACAAAACTTATCCTGCACATGCATTGGAAAAGAGGGAACGTTGCCTAGTAGTACTGAATATCATAAATTTCCACTTGTCAGAGTTTATTCTGCATTCATTAGACTTCACTGGCTTAATTTCTCTCTCTTTCTGCTCTTACAGATCCAGGTGTGGGACACAGCAGGCCAGGAGCGCTTCCGGACGATAACCCAGAGTTACTATCGCAGTGCCCATGGTGCCATTCTTGCCTATGACCTTACCAGAAGGTCCACATTTGAATCTATTCCTCATTGGATTCATGAAATTGAAAAATACGGAGCTGCTAACTTGGTCCTAATGTTAATTGGTAGGAATAAATATTTTTATTTGAATTTTTTGAAACACAGCCTTAAACCCCCATTTGCATACTCCCCCTTCTTCTCCACACTCACAGGCACTAGTTACCTGAATTCTTCAAAATACAGACACACAGTGAATGTAGTAACTTGAGCTAATTTTAAGAAAATGTCCTATCCCTATCTCTACAGCAGAACCAATGAGGATATGGGAATTAGGTGATTGTCCTCACAGTGCTAAGTGTCCTATTCTATTTCTGGTTTTAGCCTCATTGTAATAGAACAAGCTTACTGCTTGTCTATCTGGGGCAACTCTCTTGAGGCTAATGGATGTGGGTTCACTTTGAGATGTGATCAATTGAAACCAGTGGGCCAAATATGTATGAGCATAAGCTGTCAGGTGCATTTTTGCCCATTATCTCAAACCCCTCTCTTATATTCTGTATGTTCTTTCCCATGTTTGTTCCCTATATGCCTTGCTGATGTGCACTTGCATCTACTGCCCAGGAGGGACTGATCGTAAGTGAAAACAGGCCAGCAAAAGGGGACCCTCTTCCACTGCAGGAAGGCTGCTGCTTATGTTTTTCCCTTTTCTTCCCTGTAGACAAGGAAAGATGAGTCAATTTAGTGTAGGAGAGTGGTCGGTGGGAAGCAGAGTTATTCTTCTCTTCTCCCAGAATGAATTGGTATATAACTAAATAAATGGGAATGGTTTGAAAAGTTGGGTAGCCAGTAAAAGCTAAGCTTTTAAACTACAGAGGCACTGTTTTATCCCAAGACAATGAATCTGTACTGGATGTTTTTCTAAGAGGTTTATTTTGCCCTCTTTAGGGCTTTCTTCACTCGTTTTTTGAGCATGATACAATTGTTTCCATTTTTGGAAAGAAATGGACAGACTAGGGGCTATGGAGTTCAAGTGTTGCCTATTCCCTTGTTCACAGCATGATGTACAGCACCATACACATCAGAATCTTGTTTACATGTCACTTCAGAAGAGTACTAAGACTGACTTAACTAATTCTCCATAAACACGAGTACAGTATTTTGAAGTGTGTGTTAGCAGGGGCTCAGAACTCACAGCTATTGAGGTTGGCAAGGCTGGGCTCCCAATCTATAGGGCCAAGTTGGGTTGGTGTTCTGCAGTGCTGTGCTCAGCACAGTGCTGATAACAGGCAAGTGTGATCAGCTTCTTCACTATACCAACTCAACCCCTTTGCTGTGGATGAGGACCAATAACTATGATTTCTGACAGCAGAAAGTTGCTGTCGTTTCCATGTATGAAACTTTCTTGGTGTTACTGTTCAGCTCACTAGAAATCTTGTTTGGCATTACTTTACTCCCTGGCATACAAAGGGAAACTAAGATTTCATTGCACGATTTGTTTGTTTTTTAATTTAAAGGGAACAAATCAGATGTAGCAGAGAACCGCCAAGTCCTTTTTGAAGATGCCTGTACACTGGCAGAGAAGCATGGGCTACTGGCTGTGTTGGAGACTTCTGCAAAAGAGGCCCAGAATGTAGAAGAGGTGTTTACATTGATGGCAAAGGAGTTGATAGCCCGCAACACTTTGCAGTTTCATGGAGAGTATCCTCCAAACAGCATCTATCTGGACTCCAGGCCGGTGATTGTTAGTCCAAGTGCAGAGAAGTCCCAGTGCTCTTGCTGATGACATGTCTCACTCCTAAGAGCTATGAAGGTGTGGCTGATTTCACGTTTCCTGTTTGGACATCATTCTAATGTATTACTGCCTTGCAGTTTTGGCCTGTAATTCTGAGATGGGTGTTGCAATGGTCAAAAACACTGGATTGCCTTGAACGTGGCAGCTGTTGGTACATAAGCAAAGTCTTTGAGCTGAGAGAAGACTAGATGTTGCCAGCCTGAAGAGAACTATGAAGACTCAAATGGAAGCAATTGCCTTTTGAATAGACTCTTGACTACTTGAAGATTGATTCTTCTGGATCTGTTAGAGGCTGACTGTAATCAGGTTTTGTGCTGACTGTTTCCTTAGGATTCACAGTCTGCTGTAGGTCAGATTCTTTGGTCTTCATAAATAACTTTACAATGTGTGACGTGCTTATGCTTTTTTTTTTTTCTCCATAGTCATTCTGTCTTGCATTACTCAGAGGTGTTGAGATTTCCATTCAGGGAGATGTTGATGGCAGATCTGTGGCAGACAGTGCCATAACTTATTGCTGGTATTGTGATCTGGTAGACGATACTAGCACCTTTATTTTCCTCCCTATGCAAGTAACATGGATGGAGGCTAATTGCCAAAACTGTCATACTAATTTAAGTGGTATGCCACTGGGCCTGTGGGTACATCCAAGACTTTGTTTCCCAACTTCGGGAGGTGAGAAGAGCTGCCTTCAATCATCTTCTTTGAGATGTATCAGGACCACTTCTTGGTGGTGGTTCTTGTGCTATAGACTCTCTAATGAAGCCCCTCCCAAGCCAATAGTAATAGCTCTAATTTGAGTTCTGGCCGAAAGGTTCCCTATTTCTTAATAATCCCTTGATTTAAATGGGGCTTTCACCAAAAATTATATCTAAAACATCTGCTATAGCTTAGACTTTGAACTCAGACAGCTTTCAGGCTTCTGTACTGCTGCTCAGACAGGTAGAATGGCTCAAGTAATTGTCAGATCAGGAATGAAACAGGTTGGGGAAGCTCTTAGTATTAGGCTGCATTTTTCAGTAAGACATGAGCCAACAAAAACTGGCCCAATACTAGCTTTCAATCAAACTTTTTTGTATTTTTGAAGTTCTTCAGTAAGGGGGTTATCAGTGTTTCCTGTCATGATTCTTCACAACTATTCAAACTGAGTCTAGCTTTCTTTCTGAACCCAGAATTTCTCCTGTCTCGAAAGAAATGAGAAATTTGAGTTGCTAAAATGTCCAGTTACATTAAAAATGGGTACATTTCTGACAGTACCTTCTGCTAGTATGTCTCTCCTCTTCAGTTTATTGGAAGGCTCCAGGAAACTGTTCCTTTAATTCCATATAATCAAACTTCATAGCGGGGGAGGGGAGGGGAGACAATACCAGTGCATAATCCTGAAGAGATTGCTTTGAATTTGTCAGGCATAGCCATAAAACATGTTGAGTCCCTATATAATTTACTCAAGTACCTCTTTTTAGTTATGCTGTCACTAGTAAATTACAAGCTAGAATTCTCCATTAAAGTAAAATTCAGCTCTAGTCATAATGCACAGAAGCCACAGAAATGTGTGGCAGGCTTTGCAACTGTCTCTGATATAAGATTCACATTTTTCTTCCCTGCTTTTGGATAACATTGTAGAATCTCTCCTTTAAGAAAAGGCTTGTCTGGTCAAGCACAAAATATTAAGTGGCGGGGCTGAAGGCTTGTGGTGGGTTGGCCATATATTTCAACACAATAGAACTTCTGCCTAATTTCTTCTAGGCTACGTCTACACTGCAGGCTTTTTGTGCAAGAACTGCTGTTGTGCAAAAAGTTGCTGGGTATCTACGCTGCACACATTCTTGCACAAGTAAGTTTGCAGCACCAAAACAGGGCTTCTTTCCATGAGAAAAACCCTCTTGCATAAGAGCTCTTCCACAAGAAGGCGGTGTAGACAGGCAACCTGAATATCTTGCGCAAGAAACCCCTATGGCTAAAATTGTGCAAAACTGATGGCCAGAGAGCGTCCACACTGCTATGGATGCTCTTGTGCAAAAGCACATGGCAGTGTGGACGTGCTTTTGTAGAAGACCTTTTGCACAAGAACTCTCCTGCAAAATAATTCTTGCGCAAGAAGCCTGAAGTGTAGACCTAGTGTTTGTTACATGTAACAGCTAGCTGCCAGTTCCTATAAACTAAGATCTGAAGTAATGAAGGATTCTGACCATTTTCTGAAGACAGGGCAATCACATTTGCCACCTGCTTTGTAGTTTGTTTTCCCTGTTTAGCCCAATACCTGTGTGCATAATTATTTTTCCTGGGGGTGATTAGACCTAATAGAAAATTACAGCCTGGGATGGGTGTCAGTTACTCCCAACAGGCTGCTCTTTGAATCACTTATTCCTCTCCACTGTTTCCCTCCTATTTAACTTCCTAGTGTCCAAGGGCCTAGAATCAAAGACAGGAGAAGTAGTACTACTCCCTCTGCTGTAAGGTGGCATTAATAATCCAAAAGTTTGAGCTGGTATAGTGATGTCTGCTTCTCTGCCACTGTGACAATAGTTTGAAGGCAGGGGCTGTAGGTATCTTTCATATTAAAGCAGTCCCCCTCCTTCCCACGCTCTGCAGGAAAATCCAGTCCCCCTCAACACATTTTACTTATCTTTTTGTACATTTTATTCCTAGACACCCCAAATACTAAAAAAATCAACCAAAAGCTACTTACCTTAGTGAACTTCACCTGGTCTCTGTCTTTAGATAGCCAAGAATGATGAGCCAGGCTGACAGTTAGCATGTGTGGCCTTTCATCATGCTGCTTGTGTGCCAAGAATGGCTGAAGCTTGGGCACTTAACAGTCCTGCAGCCTTTGGTGGTAAGAGAAACCCCCCAGTACTGTTAAATACATGTCCCTGCATTTCTCCAGCACCTCCCATAACTTCCCCAACCTGCTATTCCATTAATCAGTACTTGTCCTGGGTAAGCAGCTTCCATCAGGCTAGTGACGTTCTCTTTGAGTGAAATAGAGCTGCCAAGAGTGGCCTTGCTTCTCACCAACAGGCTTGAGCACATCTTCCCACAATTCAACTGGGTCCCTACTCAAAAACTGCCTTTTGAAATCTCTCTCAAGCCCTTGAATAAAGTAAACATGCTAGATCAGAAGCCAAGGGATAATGAATTTAACACCACTTTGTTACACTGCTGTGCACAAATCACAAAAAAACCATAGTTATAGGATTGCTAATGCAGAAGCTCTATCCTCCTGGACAATATTAGAGCATATTTTTCCAGTGCAAATTAAACTAGAACACTGAGGAACTCTATGGAAAATGGATGCTTCACTGCCACCAGAGGGGAAAAAAAATAACCATCTGCCAAATTGCACAACTTAACTATTTAATAAGTCTCCCAAAAAATCATGAGTAGAGAGCCTTTCCCAGACAAGGTAATTGTTTTTTAAAACTGATATGGGATTCTTTGTATGTTTCTTCCACCTCCCATTCTTACTATCTGCACATCTAGTGTATTTAATAGCTCCATTAACAAGCAAGTAGAAAATGAGGCTAAAAATGCATATTGTTTTACAAATTTGCTGGTATTCCATGTCCTCTCTTTAAAAGCCTACTCAGCTACTGAAAATATGGAAAGAGCCTAATTTTGCTAAACACTTTTAAAATCCTATAACACTAGTTTCAAACATCAGACCTTTACACTGGTGTCAGATGAGACTGTTTTTGAGACAAGCCCATGAGAATCAGTGGACAGGTCAACTGCAGTATGGCTAAACTTGAGCATTTCAAAATGAGTCAGGCCCTCACAATATCAGGAATGGTTTAAAGTCATACACATTACATGTGCCATCTTTTTACTTGCCTTGGGGCTTTTGGCCACAGTTACAATAACGGCCACACTCTGTCAGACCAAAGGTCCAGCTAGCCCAGTATCCTGTCTTCTGACCACAGCCAATGCCAGGTGCTCCAGAGGGAATGAACAGAACAGGTAACCAGGAAGCGAGCCCTCCCATTGCCCATTCCTAGCTTCTGACAAATAGAGGTCAGGGCACCATTCCTGCCCAGCCTGCCTAATAGCCATTGGTGGACCTAAAGTCCATGTATTTATCTAGCTCTTTTTTTCATTAGTCATGGCCTTCACAACATCCTCTAGCAAGGAGTTCCACAGGTTGATTGCATTTTGAGAAGTACAGGCAGTCCCTGGGTTACGTACAAGATAGGGATTGTAGGTTTGTTCTTAAGTTGAATCTGTATGTAAGTCGGAACTGGTACATATTGTAGGGGAAAATCTAGCCAAATATTTCTCCAGAGCTCAGTTTTATTCCCCCACACCTCACTTCCCTCAGTCCTTTATTCTCAAGCTGAGGTGTCTGCTGAGAAAAGCCGCTCCACGTCTCCCTGGTCTGCTGCTGGGAGAGGGTGGGGGGGCGCTAGCTTCTTGTCTCCCTGATATGCTGGGGGGAAGCAGCTACTACAGGGTTGCCTCACCCCGTTTGTAAGTAGGGATCCGATGTAAGTCGGATCCATGTAACCCAGGGACTGCCTGTACTTCCTTTTGTTTGTTTTAAACCTGCTACCTATTAATTTTGTTTAACTGTTAGTTCTTGTATTATGGGCATGAGTAAATAACTATTCACTTTTCACATGGAGTGGGGGAGGGAGAGGGTGAAGAGGTAGGGTTTATAATTCAAGTTAGGATTCTCATGTTTGACATCCCCACCTCCTTCAGTGATTACATCAAATACAGGCAGTCCCCGACTTACGCGGATCCGACTTATGTCGGATCCGCAGTTACGAACGGGGCTGCCCCAGAGTACACGGACTGCGGGACCTCACGGTCCTGCTGCCCGTGTACCCTGGGGCTTTCTCGGCGTCTCCCTGGTCTGCAGACCAGGAAGACGCAGAGCAAAGCCGCGGAGGGGCTCAGGCAGCCGGGCAGCCCTGCTGCCCGAGGCCCCCCCCCGCGCGGCTTTGCAAAGCCGCGGGGGGGCTCGGCGAGCGAGGCAGCCCAGGCGCACCTGGACTGCTCCGCTGCCGGCTTCCCTGCGGCTTTGCAAAGCTGCAGGGGGGCTCGGGCAGCGGGGCACCCCAGGCGCACCTGGGCTACTCCGCTGCCGGCTTCCCCAAGGCTTTGCAAAGCCGCGGGGGAAGCCGGCAGCGGGACAGCCCAGACGCCCCGCGGCTGTCCCGCTGCCGGCGTCCTCAGAGGCTTTGCTCCCCGTCTCCCTGGTCTGCTGGTCTCCAGCAGACCAGGGAGACGGGGAGCAAAGCCGCGGAGGACCCAGGCGGCGGGACCGCGGTGCGTCTCGGTCCGCCACCCGTGTCTTCCTGGTCTGCTGGGGTGGGGGGGGGCGCGCAGCTAGTACGCCAACCCCCCAGCAGACTAGGCTTTTCTCCGGACGCCTGTGGCAGAGCAGCTGGGGTGCTGCTGGTTGGTCCCGCAGCGCTGCTTTGGGTGCTACTGGTCCAACCCAGCAGCACCCGAGCTGCTCTGGTCCTGATTCAGCTGCTGCTGGTCAGTTTCAGCAGCAGCTGAATCAGGAAGCCTGGGGCAGAGCAGATGGGGTGCTGCTGGGTTGGTCCAGTAGTGCCGAGGAGCGGCGCTACTGGAGTAACCCAGCAGCACCCCAGCTGCTCTGCCCCAGGCGTCCTGATTTAGCCGCTGCTGAAACTGACCAGCGCTGACTACAGGAAGCCCGAGGCAGAGTTGCTCTGCCCCAGGCTTCCTGGAATCAGCTGCTGATCAGTTTCAGCAGCAGCTGACTTGGGGTTCTTAAGTTGATTCTGTATGTAAGTCAGAACTGGCGGTCAGTTTCAGCAGTGGCTGAATCTGGACGCCAGTTCCGACTTACATACAGATTCAACTTAAGAACAAACCTACAGTCCCTATCTTGTACGTAACCCGGGGACTGCCTGTATTACAAGACTGAGAAACATTGCAACCATTCTTCCAACTGGGGATATAAGCACCTAGTCAACTACCTGATAAGCAAATGCTTATCGGGTAGTTGAGTAGGAACTTGACCTTGCCTTGCTGCCTCAGAGAGGCGGTGGGGACCATGAGCTGGTACTAGGGGCAGTCTGCTTAAAAGCCACTTCCTTCCCCTCCCCCCCAGCATTGTCTCTGTGGAAATGGCAGGACTGGGTACTGACACAGTCCTGCTCATACCAGTCCCACTGCTGCTCCTCTCCCTTTGCAATGTACATTTCAAAGGGAGGGCACAGTAGGATAGTGAGTGCCCCCATTATAGACTAATCAATGGAAATTCGATCTACTACTTGCTTAGCTGATTAAACAAAATTTAACATTCCTGCTTCCAACTGCAGTAGTCAAAGAAGACCAGTCACCAGTGAATTGATTGTTATCCAGAGTCATGCTTTAAAAGGATTTACACGGGAAACAATGACATACTTTTGCATCCCCTTGCAGACTTTTAGGGCCTATTTACGTTGAACTGGTTATGCCTGTAGCATAAAGCATGAATGATCTCTCGAGATTTTCAGTATAAACAGGTTAGGCCAGCAAAATCCAGTTCTACATTACTGCTCTCTTGTAGCTCAACTGGTTTACAACTGGGTAGAAAGTTCCCCTTACAATAGCCCAAGGATAATTTTTTTCAAAGGCACATAAGTGAATTAGACCCCTACTTTTTTCAAAATGAATTTAGGAGCTTAAATCTCACTACAGGTTAATATTTTAACTTGCTACTATGCAGTAACATGGTTTTTATAAAACATGTTATAAAAAGAGAAAAACATTACCTACAGTAACTACTTCCTGGAATAAGTGTTTATAAGGTAGCTCTAGTTAAGGCTGTTCATCATTACAACTGCCTGCATCATCCTAGTTTACAATATGAAACTGAACCATTATTGACTGGACAACAAACCCAGCTTGGCAGCAAAGGACAAGTCATGTTCAGCAAGCTAAGGCTCTAGTGACTGCATTGTTAATTTAATCTAATTAAACCAGCAATGAGGTTTTTTATTTAAATGAAGCTTCCATATAATTTCCTGCCTGCCAAACAAAAACTAAAACAATATAGGGACCTTGCCCCAACATTGGGGTTAGCTTGTTGCTGTTTATTCCAGGATTTGAGTGCAATTCTTCTTGTGCTCACACTACGATGAACAAGCAAGGCATTCCTGTTGCAATTTTACTTGCTTGAAAGAAGATTCGTCACAATTGTTTACATGTCTATGGTTCCAACACCATTCTAATGCAATTAGACTGAAGGAATGGGCATAGCAGCTGCAGTGTTACAAGTGGTCCTTACAGCACAATCATACAAGGCTCCTGCAATCTCTCAAGTTTTCTCTGCCTTAACCCTGTTCTGTCATAAGTTTGAGCTATTGCGGTGCTGGAGATTATATGTATACATTGCTACTTATAAAAGAAAACTCTTAATTTAAGGATCATTACTTACAAATAAAGGATAGTGTCATACAATCATTTCATCTTAGAAAATTCATGATATTTTAACACGAATTCCATTAAAAATATATAGCACCTGTTTTACTGGGGTTTGCTATGGCAAATAATCCTGCTCCCAGGACTATGCTGGAATAGTTATCTACACGGCATAAAGTTGTTCATGTATGCTCACACAGCAATTCCTCAACTTGCAAAGCAGGATGGGGTGGTCTATGGACCGATTGCATTATCTCAAGATACCACAGTGAATGAGTGTAAATTTCCATCACAATTCTTTGGCACAGGGGAAATTTAGCAAGAGCTAATCCCAGATGCCAGAAGAAAGAACTTTTTCTAATTCTAAATTCTCATTGGGGAAGATTATGCTTTGAAGCATGAGCGTTTGTACATCTTTTATCCTGAAATTACTACGGATGTTTAGTCTCATCTCTTTTGGAATTTTAAGCTTAATAGATCAACCTTCCCCTCACTGTAGCAGCACATTTCACAGATCAATTTTGTTTACAAACATTTCTGCTTATTTCAATATGTGCTGCATTGCAATCACACTGAAGTTGCTGACAAGTATCAGAGGGGGGTAGCCTGATTAAGTGGATCTTTATCTGCAAAAGCTTATGCTCCGATAAATCTGTTAGTCTATAAGGTGCCACAGGATTTATCCTTTATACTGAATTTCCTCTTATTCTTGAACGAGAATGGCTTCTGTGTAGCCCATGATTGATAAAACCATTTATTTGGTGTATACTGCTCACATGTCTCTAACATTTAATCTATTGCAATCCTGACCAGGTCAGAATTAAGTCAGATAGTTTATTATAAACAAGTCTAGTTATTTATTAATAATCAGATGCATTGCCAGCCAAGCTCAAGTAGAGAGGCTGTGCAATGATATAGGAAGTAGGGATGTTATATATCATTTAATTCAACAATCATCTAAGTGCACAACATCTTAGGGGTTACATGATTATTTGACATTTTCTAGTGCGCTCCCAACCCCACTCCTGGGAACCCCCGTGCCACCCTGCACTGCTGCCTCTGTATCAGAGGCAGCAGCACAGGGCAGTAAGCAGAATCCAATCCACAAGAGGAGCAGCCCCTCCCCTTGATGGTTAATCGTTTACATGACTACACACCAATATCCCTAATAGGAAGGCACCTCTCCACTTGGGGGAAAAACAGGTGCAATTTCTTGCACTTTAAAAATTTAAGAACATTTAATAAGAAAAAATAGAGAAAGGAAGTGCCTACCTTATATTAAGCTAGTATTCTATACTAGGAGAGCCTCGCTGTGGCCAGTTAGATTTCGTTGATTTACCAATGAATGAGCATCCAAAATAACCCAACTGCCCACCTGCATCTCACATCAAATGCAGAAACCATCAGTGCATGAGACTATTCGAAGCCCAGATCAATATCTTTCAGTGCACATAGCTTATCCTCAGTGAAGATAAGCATACTATTCTCTCCCTCCCCCGTACAGAGAACATTGGGCTCCATTGTCCATTTCCTTTGCACAGCCATGTCTGCTATCTTCTCACCCACAAAATATCCTACAGTATTACATTTTTTGCTATTTAAACATTAAGTGTACATTTGTAAATGTTTCGGCACTTAGCTTTCTACAGGAAAGTTAATTTGTTGACTAAGTTTGGTTTTGCTTTCTCTGTGCTAAACCTTTTTTCCTCTTCTCCCATTTCCTTCCAAAGCTATTATTTTCTCACTGCCTTCTTCCCTTTTTCTCCTATTCTTTCCTAGAGCTAAGTGAAGGAGATATCAACCGTGGGCAACCTGCAGCCTACAGACCCCATTCACCCAAGCACCTCGCACACACTGGGGCCCCACATCACCTATTCCTCTCCCTACTTCCCAGCAGTTTTGGAGCACTACATATCTGCTTATAGAGCTCTGTCCTTGCTCCTCCCCCTCCCTCACAGACCTGATTTCTGGTGTTTCAGCTGTTTGCTCAAGCTCTGGGAGGGAGGGGGAAGAGTAGGAACAGAACCAAATCAGTCAATGTGTGGCACTTTGAAAGTGCTGGGAAGGGGAGGAGGAGCAAGGGCGGGGCTCCAGTGCCCCAGTGCATGAGAGGCTTGTGGGGGAG
Organism: Pelodiscus sinensis; assembly: GCF_049634645.1. Taxonomy (NCBI): domain Eukaryota; kingdom Metazoa; phylum Chordata; order Testudines; family Trionychidae; genus Pelodiscus; species Pelodiscus sinensis. The sequence goes on from NC_134711.1 coordinate 101,850,491, forward strand.
TAGGGCAGATGTGGTCAGCAGGCCACAGGTGGAATCTCAGCAGCCATGGGCAACTGAGATGGAGGGCCACTCATGCAGCCAACTCACTGTTCTTGGTTGTCCATTGCTGCTCTATATCCTTTTCACCACACCGCTTAGCCTCTACCACCCCCACACTTGTCTCCCCTATTTGGCTATGTCCATTCTACTAGCCATCTCATATCTTATCCTGCTCACAGACATTACCTGGCTAGTCTAAAACCAATACTCACCTCTTTCTTCATCCCCACAATAAGTCTGAAAACATTTCCAAAGCGGTTTACTTAACCTAATAACAATGGTGCTTTACAATTTAATATACACGGTGGTCAATAAAGGAGGGTGCAGTCTACCAGGAAGTAGTCAGCCTACAGGAGTGCTTTTCTCTTGATAAACCATACTAAGTACAAAGTGTTATAGCAGGCGTTTATCACCCCCTGATATCACAAGCAATGTGCATGTTGTAAAATGTTCAGTCCATAATAAACTTGACAGAATTGATCCCGTTTTATAACTTAACTCTGAGAATGAAATCTACTTCTGTTATCACAGAACAGTAATCCCAAGCCCCCTTTTAACTTTCATAGTTTGGTGGTCTCAGCTGTTTTTGTTCATAAAATACTCTCTCATATATATATATTATAGAATTCCCTATTTTCCATAAGGCTGTAGACAAGATACAATTCTGTATGAATCTTGAAACATGACTATGGCATAGCACAAAACTCAGTAATTAGTAGTAACCAGACTGCGGGCATACAGAGGCTGAGATCTAGAGATTCCAAGCTTAAAGAAAGAACAGACTTCTTGTTTAATTGTTTGTTTGTTTTTTATTTGGGAAAAGTGCTTACAAAAGGCAGCTGCAGAACAATACATCATAGACCTCAGCAACAACTTCTTATTCCATTTTAAAAGTGAAAGGAGAGGCTGTCTCAAGGCAAGAGCAGCAGCAGAACAAATCATGGGGCATCCATGAATCATTAAAAAGCAGCAATAATTTAACGCAAAGTTAAGATTCCTGCATTGGACCTTTGGTGGCAAAATATGAGCTTTTCTCAGTGGAATTGTATCCTGCTATTGTATGACTGCTAGTTCTTCTCTAGGTAACCCAGTAACTTACAACAAGTTGTGCAGCTCTTCTAGGCAACCTGCATAACTCAGATGAGATATGAGCCATCAGTGCCTTGAACCCAGTACTATAGTGATTTCCTGGATAAGCTCATGGCTTGAGTGATTATCAATGATATAAAACTATGTGAGCAATGCACGTAAGGGATTCCAACTTGATGTTCTACTGGATAACAATATGGTGAAAGCCCTCTTCTGTCTAACCAGATTCCTACTTTTAGCCAGTCCCTATAATATACATTAGAGAGAGCTGGTGTATTAAGGAGTGCTAAATTATCTCTGATGGTTAAGACCATTGTCACAGACAGGGCTGAGACCACTAAACTAGTTTCATGTCCAACTGGAAGCTACAATTCATACACCAAAAGGGGAGGAGAGGTGCGTTTTTTTAAAACATACAAAAATCTCCCAGCCCTTGAGATCCAACTCTGCGTTTATTTGTTTATACACATAGAAAGTTCTCCTTTCACGTACAAACACATTTTCCTTTCATGCTAAACACAGTAAAAACCTGGAACATTCGCACCTGGTTCTGGTAACACAGTAGTAATAGTAATGTGCAAGTAAACAAGAGACCAAAACCACAAATGAAGATGTGTACATGAGGGGGTTGGAACAGAGCTGAAGCCAGCAAGAAGTACGTGTGTCTGGCCTGAAACTGGAAGTATTGATTTGAAGTCCACAGCAGAAAAAGGCCTCTGGCTAATTCATATCCCCCACTGCATGGCCACTGCTCTCATTTTTGTATCTGGGCTCTTCAAGATGAGTGTGAAAGTCCTGTAAACATTTTAACCCTGGAACTGGGTGAATCCTGTCAGGAACACAGATGAAGCAACAAACCTAAGCTAACTGTTTGACAGTTAATTCATTTTACAAAAACTAACGTTTTAAAGATTTCTTGTTATTTGTTTAAACAGAGAAAAACAAACACTCCTGGGGCAAGGGGAGGAGACAGACCCTGGGTAAAAGTTATTACAACAGCACCTGGAATTGATAGGCCTGCCTAGGAGAAACACAGGCACTGCCACAACACCACAGGAAAGAGCTACTGCCTGATGCTGAGCAGACAGTCCAAACTCCACTGACAGGTGCTATAGATCCAAGTCATAGTAATCTTCCAACTCGTCGTGAAACAAGTCCCACTCGTCCTCGGAGTCTGTCAACTCATCATCACCGCCTGCTGCCAAAAGCATGAGCAACATCTCGCCGAGCTCAAAGGTCACCACCTCATCTTCGTCGTTCTCAAAGGGATCGCTGCTCTCCCTCTCCTCAATGAATTCCCAGAACCGATTCCTTCGCTGGGCCTGCAAAAGGAACCCAGTTATTGCTCTGACCGTGAGAGTTACATGATACACATGCTCCTAGGGCTTACAATGCTCAGCTCCCAAGTGTAGAACATGCAGTTAGTCATGCTTCATAATGGGATCTGCATTTACTCCTGCTATATCTGACCACCAACATTTCTGCCTCAGGATATACGTGACATTCAGAAATAGGATTTAAATGACTTCTCTCTCCCAGTCTGCCCTCCATCACTTCCAGTCTTTGGACCACTCTCCCCCCCTTCAATCCTCTAGGTATGATTTATTACATCAGCAAATCTGAGGGACTCAGACCTTTTCCTTCCCTCTTCCAAAAAGTCCACCACCCTTTTTTTAGAAAGCAAAAGCAGTGAGACTCACCCGATATCTACTTGATGTTCCCACTTTCTGTCTCTGTGGCTCCTCTCGGCGACCATCAGGATATGCATGTTTGTAAAAACAGTTCCCTCCAAATGGACAGCTCCCACGGCCTTCATCAAAATACCTGCATGGCTTGTTGCTGGAAAGGAAAATATCGCAACCCTTACTCACAGCAGAGCCAGTCAGAATTCAGTATTGCATTTGCTTATCGTCCGGGGGGGTCTCTTTAAATATGCACCATTTTCTGCTGATGTCATTTTATCAATAAAATACATACACAGCAATGAGTATGTGCATACCCAACAGATGTGCGTGTGGGTAGATGCATGCATAGGGAAGCTGATGACTCACAGTGCACAAGTCTACTCCCTTATGGCTGTATCAATCATGTACTGAGTAGGTAAGGAAAAAGCTTGTGAGGTCAATAAGTACATAGGAAAGCTAGGTGACGGTGTGGATGCATGCATCTCTGGGTGAATAAGTAAGGATGCACTTCACATGTGAGGGGGGGAAGGGTGGAAAAGAGGTATGAGAGGGCTTTAGATAACACCCTTGTTCTCCAGGTGTGCCCTTATCTCTGCAGTCTTAATTTGACAAAAGGCTGCAGTGCTCGTACCTCATTGCCTCCTTGTATTTCTGAATGAGTTTCTGCTTCTCTTCCTTCTCCTCCACCCAGTACTCACTTGGAATGACAAAGTTAGATGTGATCCGACATTCTGGGCAGGACCTGGGGAACGAAGAAACTGCACTGCAAAATTCCACATTATAGGGGGCGTTCTGTCCTATTATAAAATATACCATGGTATAAATCCCATCTTTAAACTCACTGCCAGGACTTTGTATTTCTTTTTCAGTCTATGTTTTCTTTTGCACAAGAAGACACCCTTAACTTTTCCTTTTCTTTCAGAACTCAACTCACCAGCTGATCATTTTGTCTCCACAGAACTTGGAAAAAAAAACATTTCACACAGACTCCTTTTTCTTTAGATTTAGATCAATTTATTTCTTGTAGTTTTGTTTGATGCGTTTCTTTAGAACGCCTTAAAGAGGGTTTGGGTCATTGCTGGCTAATGAATTAGGGCAGTGAAAAGTTAAGAAACATACATTCAGAACTGGTTCATCTGTTTCACCATCCAATCTGGGTGCCTAAAACCTTTAAATGGCAAAACATGACTTTCATCCAAATACGCAGATTTTCCAAACTAATCTAGATCAGGTGTAAACACAAACTACTACCCCAGATTACTTCAGTTCTGGATTAATGTTAGTTAGGATGCATTAAATGCAGTCTTTGTGGGAGGACTTCTTTTCAAGTTGTCACAAGATACTAAATTCTTTCCAAGTAACAAAGCACAATCAAGATGGGGAAGTGCCTCACTTTATAATCTTGCTCTCAAATTGTTTAGCGCTCCTCCACTTGCGGATGCACTTGAGACAGTAAGTATGGTTGCAGTTGGACAAGATCCCAAAGCGGCGTTCACTGGGGTTAGCTTTTTCATATACCACCTCCATGCAGATCCCACACACCATATCTTTACTACGCTGGACAGCAAATGAGAGCTCCATGTCCTTCTCATGAGCCTCAATGCAAGACTGAAGGGGAGAAAAAAAGAAAAAAAAACGGCTTGTAATCTTGTGCACTATTTAATAAGTTTTAACTCACTCGTTTAATCTTAAATTTATTCTCCACTGCAAAGGACATGAACCATAGGAAGTTCAGTTTTTCAGATAAAAGGAGACAACAGTCAACTTCAAGTTCAGGCCCTTTCCCAAGAATCCAAGCAAAAATAGCTGAACTACAGTTTCACGGAAAGTGACCTAAGTTACCCACACTTGAGTGTCTGAAAAGAGAATCAGTACAATTATACAGACTTCATCTTCAATGCAGACAGAGTCCAGCTTCTTTTAAACAAGGCTGCTTTGAAAACAGTCACTTTGCAATGTGAACCTTGTTAACGGATTGACTTGCATGAAATCAACTTCAGAAGAAAAGGAATGGATAATAAGTGATCATACAAGGCAAGGGAGTGACTTGAACCTACACAAGCCACTTGTATGCTTACCTTTATGTGTTGGGATCTCTGGGCAGCATCAACTGGATGTAGGACCTGCAAGCCACACATATCACACACATCCCCATGGATATACACGCAGTTCTCTCCATAACGACATTCTCCTACGGCAGCGTAGGGGCACAGTTGCTTCTTCATCTCCACGTTTGCTTGCTGTTTCTCATACTCTTCCTCAATTACCATTCCCTGCAAGGGCGTTTCAATGCAGGAAGGGGCTGCTGCAGGGGGAAGTTAGAGACAGTAAACATGTTAAATTTGAGTGCTAGGGTTTTTGCTATGAAGGCTTTTCAGCTATAAAAACTTTGGATAAACCAACTCATTTTATCCAGACCACATAACAAAAAATGCACAAAGTGTTTGTTAAAAAAATATCCCTCAAAACCTTGCCCTGATGCTTAACAATTTTGTCACCCCTAGAAAGAAATGAGGAAGTAATTTCAACTCTGATTCTCTCAGCTTTCAGTATAAGCAAGGCAAGGCAATCAGTGCATTAGCAGTGAGAGTGAAACTTAGCCAACAGGACAACGATCAATACTAAGAAAACTGATCAATTCTGAAAATGGGTAAATACCCTTGTGGTTCAAACATGTTTGGTTCAAGTATGAACTGGATACAAGCATATTGAAAGTAGGTTAAAAACCTTACCCGCTGTGCTTTTTGAACCAGAGTTTAAGCTGGATTTACTCCAGTTGAAACAAGCTTCAGTACATGGTGGTTAACTCTTGTGTTTCAAACACTAAAACTGGTGTTTTATCCCTATACACCCAATGCTTAGGTCCTGCAAAAGAGGAAGGATACTTACCAGGAGGACTAACTTGGAGTTCTAAAAATACTGCTTCAGCAGATTATGCTCATGAGTCCTGTTACTTAGCATGTTATTGCACAGGCTATAGTTCTTAAGCAGTTAGTTCCTGGGGTAGTTTTCACCACAGGAAATGTTCTAGAACAGGAGATACAAGAACCCTGCCCAAATTTCTTACTACTTCTCTGGTAAATATCTCAAATCCCCCTTCTGAAATGTAAGGGGGAAATAATGAGCATGGATTTGTTGAGATCATACCTGCAAATCATTCTGATCACAGATAAGTAATCTTTGTTTCCTCTTCATAAATTGCCTCAGCTGTTCTTCACTCTGGGAAGAACTAGAAGTATTAGTCCCCCAGGAACTAGCTGAAACAGTGATTAAAGGACTGAAGGACTTCTGTTCTTTAACAGCCATGTGATTATCCTGGTCATCAAGAGAGCAACACTGAGTAAGTTTGTGAATTTAAGTTAAAGAAAATGCTCTGTAAGTTCCTAGATATTTGCACAGACAGTGCTAAAATTAAACTGGAAGTGTGGAAGCAACCCTAGCAAAAGGAGCCCCAAGAGCTTTTGATTAGCAGGATCTCTGCCTGGTCATAAACTGAGCTGAAAGCCTTACACACTTGTCTACTTTTTCTAGGCTGAGATGGATTCTTCTTGGGATTTCTTCCTGTATGTCAAGAACACACAGGATAATTTGTGAAAAGGTATACCAATTTCCTTTTATTATCCATATTATAGAGAAACCTAACCAATCCAATCATGAGACAAGATAATTGTGCAGTTTTAAATGACGATAACAACACTAAAGTTTAATGTTCAATATGGATAAAGAGGATGAGCAAGAACATCTTGCACTTTACTTATCTTAATGTTGATCAGAAACGCAAGTAACGAAAACAGTCAACTATAAGTTCAAATGGATCTTCTGCTGGCCTACTAAGCAGCAGGTTCAAATAAACCTTTAAGAATAGTCTTCTTTTTTCACTTAATAGATGCTGAAAGGCTTACTTTAACCCTGGAGAAAGATAATCCAAGATTTGATATAGGAAAGAGAAAACAATCCAATATAAAATGAAAAGGATAAGATCCCGAGGCTCGTTCCTTTAAGGAACAAGAAACATTTCCACCTTAGGATATAAGGTTTCCAAGGAAAGGTTTACAAATGTGATTTGCTGGGTTTCTTCCAAGAGCAGTCTTCATCTAATGAACTCCAAGATGTGAAATGCCAGAAGAAGGAATTATGGATCTGGGTGCACGTTCAATCCTTCCTTGTGAGATAACAGGTCTGGAAAAGAAGATAAGAATCACCTGTTGCTCCTCTGCCAGGAGACCACTTGGAACCAGAACTACTTTATAAACTGGGACTGCAAGAACTGTGTGTTGCCTCTTGTATCTCTTCTACAAGAGCCAGTGGCAGAGAAGGAAAAATATAAGGTCTCTACCCCCATGGAGCAGAAAAGTATGGGGCATGTCCTTTTGTTCACATTGTCAGGCATTTGGTATTCTCTGCAGAAACCAGTAAGTATTTCTGGATGTCCCCCACTTCAAGATAATTGAACCACAAATGACTTAAATTAAAGATCAGTCATATTGATCCTTGCACAGTGTGTCTGCTATGGACTCAATTTGCTAATCCCAAAGAATTGCTTCTCAACTGAAATAACAAGCTCTCTAGTTGCTCTCCTTCTTCAATCCTCTATGTATCATGATACTATATTGGGATGAAGGGACCTCTAACGGGGTTTCTGGTGGCCAGAGCATGTGCAACTCCACTGGCTGAGCAAAGTAAGAAAAATTTGGGTCGGCTGGCTGTTGTGTGACCCTGCAAACTATTTTTTCCATCTGCATCAAGAGAAGAAAGCAGATTTCAAAATGTTTACAATGGAGAAATGGAGTAGATCACGGACTGTGAAATCCCCCCCAATACTGCTTGGCTGTTTTTCTTAGTCTGGCCTCCCAGTGCGGTTTGCCTCACTGATTAGGAAACTCTGGATTTTAGGAATACGCTGAGTGCTGAAAGCAAGCTTGAACCCCAAGAGTATTTCCTGTGCATTTGCTACAGCAAACGTATCTGAAGCATACAGTGCAAAGACCAAGGACTAATATTGAAGAAAGGCATTGTTGTTTTTCATATGAATAATTTTCTAGGAAAACTTCAATCTGAACTTTTCAGAAACAACCTGGAAGCTGCGGTACAGATCTCTTTTTAAAGTCACTATCAAAATATCACATGTATCAGGTATCTGGGGTGGATAAACATTGATTTATTTTTCAAATCTTTTTTATTTAAATACGATTTTTAAGATACAAAATTACTCATTTAAAAGTATCAGTTACAATTAAATCTCATCACAAACATGCTACTCCTACACTTACAGTCTCATAAAAATGAATTAATGGCTCTAGTCTACCCAGCCTAACTACCAGTTCTTGCTTCTTGAAAGTTCCGGGCTTTCAATTTCTGTTTCTCAGCAGCTTAAAAAATAACATGTGCAAATAAAGACAAGCGGAACAGGATTGGTTTTGTTTTATGCTTATGTATTAGTGGACCATGACCAACCATGCCAGAGAAGTTAGTTAAGACATTGTCTTACGACTTTCCCCACATACTTTTGCCACAAAAAATCTGTCATGGAATCTGGGCATAAAAGATCCCCTATCAGGTAATATTTTGAAAACATTTGTTCCCCAAGTAAAAAAGAAAAATGTGTTAAGTATAAGCAGTGCAAGATGACGACGCAGGGTCTAGTTGCAAGACTGAAACATCATAAGCAAAACTGCTTATTGGGAGAAAATTATGTGGATGAAGCTGTGGATATGGCTGAGTGGATCAAATGGTTAGTACCTTAATTCAAAAAAACAATGAGGAGTCCTGTGGCACCTTAAAAACTAACAGATTTATTTGAGCATAAGTTTTTGTGGGTAAAAACCATTGCGTCATTTTTCAAGACTCTGTCTTTTACTGCAAGTGTGATTTGACAAGTAAATTCCCAAGCTGTTTACTGTGTTGGATGCTGCTAGAAAAAAAGTTTAGTTTAGCTAATTCCTTATGGCTTGTTTAATTAGTTAACTTGGTTTAGAATCTATCACTCAAGTATACAATACAGAAAGCTGCATTAAGAGAAATCTGGAGTTGCCAGTTGCCACTGTCATTTTCTTATTTTATATTACCTAATACACGCCCCTTATTTTGGAACACCATAACCACAGGCCATAATGGTAATGCCATAAGTCTATTCCCTATTTCACTTCAGCTTAATTCAGCTTTTCAACAGAATCCCATTCTATACTTTTTTTTGTTTGAGAAAACAAAGCCAACCACACACAAGTGCCAGCGAGTTACAAGGGGCTTACTCCAAAATTAAACACACTTTAAGCAGTCAGTCAGTCTTAGCTTTTTTGGTAACTTGATTTAAATCAATCCACTCTGAACAGTGCACACATCACTCTCATAAGCAGCTTCCTGACATTCCCAAGTAATAGCTTTCATTTCTGTCTAGTAGCAATATTCCAAGAAAGGCAGGAGCTTGGACTAAAGGTGCAAATCGTAGTTTTGCCACAACAGTACGAGTCACAACAATTTTCATTAAAAAAACAAAACCATCACCACAACTGCCTTGGCTCTTATCCATTTGACCGAGTGTCTTCGAATTATTGTCCAAAAGTGCTGATCTTACAGTCTTGAAAGATATGATCTTCTCGTCCAAATACTGACTGTCACAACCACTTGAGAACGTGGACTCAGGCAAGTCCTTGGGGCCCTGAAAAAGCTCATCAGGATCTTTGCTATCAAATGAATGGCTAGCTGCAATATAAGCTTGTCTGTAGGTTCCATATGTCACACTAATGCAGTACTGTACTATTTACTTCCTTGGATTCCCAGGACTAGATTTTTAATGCTCACTACCAACCTTTAAAGCTATCATGGCACCTAAAAATGTAGATATTCTTTGAAAAAAATCCCACTAAATGTTTAGCTGCATGCTTATGTGCCTGGCACTGTTAGAAATCTGCCAACATAAAGGGTTTTTTCCCATTTTCCTGAAATGCACATACAAAATGTTCCCAAGAATCAAGTGTTAGTGGTGCATTGTAATACGTTCCCGCTATCATCCAACAGGAAGAAGCTGAGATATGTTCAATGAGGAACATGAAAGGAATCTCTCTAGTCATGGGTTCCTCTTCCCTTCCAATTCAAAATGTCATTTTGATACATAGGTATTCTGGAGAAATCTCCCCTGGTCTTAGTGTATTCCTCTCTTGTTCTCTCAGTACAGGTCAGAACCCTGTGATTGATAAGCACTTTCATAAATTAAAATAAATACCCAAAACAAGTCCAAGGAATAGAAGGGGTTTGCTTGTTTTTTTAAATAAAAGGATATGGAACGAGACTAGGAGAAAATGAAAAGTTATTAAAGTAATGTATGACTAGGAGAGGCCTCTGTTATTGCAGACAACCCCCTCATATAGTTCCATTCAGAAACATACCAACCTCCATCTTAAAACTAGTCAGATTGTTAGTCCCCATTGTTAGCTCCATACTGAAGGTTGTTCTAGATCATCACTCCTCAGATGATTAAAAACCACATTCTAACTTCTTGCTTGAATTTATGAGCACATCATACCCATTTGTTCTTGTGTCAACATTATCCTTGAGCTTAAATAGCTCTTCTGTTTAACTATCCCAATTCCTGCAATGTATTTACAGAGCAATCCTAACTCCTCTCAGCCTTCATTCGGGTAGGCTAACCAAGTCATGCTCTTTTGGTCTTCTCTCATACATTCAGTTCTCTGTTCCTCTGATCATCCCGTAGCCCTCTTCTGCTCCTGTTCCAATTTGACTTTTTTTTTTTTTTAAAGGGTGATCAAATTTGTACAATGACGTTAATACTTCACATCTCTACTGGAAATACCTTGCCTGATGCATCATATGATTGCATGTGCCTTTTCCATCACCATATTCCACTGACTATCCTGTGACTGACCAATATTGTCAGGTCTCTTAAGAAGCTAAGACCAGCCATCAGACCAATTTCACCAGCAGAAGTTTTTTCAATTGTGTGACCCTTTCCTGCAGTGAAAACAGAACAGTATACTGTCTCCGTAAATAAAAAGCACTGCAAAGGAAAACAGATGGATCTTTATTCCTGTGGGCCTACTAGAACATCCAAGCTATATAGACCAAATGATTATTTAAATCACCAATTCTGATACCTCCAGGACAGAATTCACCCTGTAAAATGATTGCCTTAAAATTAAACAGCACCAAAAGCTGCCCTTTCCCTGTAGTCTTAAATGCGGAATTATTCCCTGTTCATGCTAAGGATGTAAAAGACTAGTCGACTATCCAATAAGGATTTGCTTATCGGATAGTATTTTGACTAGTCAATATCAAAGGGGCAGTCGCTTTTCAAAGGGGCAGCCACTGGCATGTACAGCAGTGGCTCCATGTGCTGTCCCTCATGCACAGGCACCAACCCCACAGCTACCAGCCAAGCTGCAGGAGTGGTGTCCACAGGCAAGGACAGCTGTGCAGTGGCTGCTCCTTTAAAATGCTGCCTGTGCACCAGCTGACCTTAGGTTCCAGGGAAGTCCCCCGCTGACCCCGGGCTCCATGGCTTTGAAATGCACAAGAGTCCCCACTGGGGACTCTTGTGCATTTCAAAACAGGCACCCAAGTGCAGCCTGGAGTCAGTGGGACTTACTGCTGGCCCAGGGCTATATGTGGAGTTCCACATTCCTCCTTTGAACTCCTCCATTTCAAAGTTGATGGAAATCCATTTACTAGTCAATTAACTGCATTTTAACATCCTTAGTTCATGTTAGCAGAAGAAGTAGAGGGTGTACTCACTATGCAGATATAAAAGCAAGAGTAGAATGGGTCTTAGAATCTCAGAATCGTAATGACTCAACCCCAAAGTTCCCTCCACTATAGCCATGATTGTGCAGTGTACCACAGCTGTTCATGCTCCACCATGGAGTTTGTATCACTCAGATTCACAGATGCTGTATTATCAGGCAGCAAAACCTCTTCTAAATAAGCATTTTCAGACTGCTTGTTTCCTCCCGGCCCTGGGAATAAAGGCAACACAAGGATTCTCTAAAGAAGACCAAACAACAGATGTACTGATATATTTTGGTAACAAGAGGGGCACCCTCTTTCTTGGACTCTTGATTTCTTGCCATCATCATGTCACACAAAGTCAATTATAGAAAGATAAACACTAGAAAGAAAAGAACCTAATATGGTTTCAGCTAAAAATTGTACATGTGCAACACATGTGCACACCTTCTCTAATGGGAAAGAGAGGTAAGATCCTGCAGCCTACTTAGGCTAGGGGAAAAAGTGGAACTGAGGAACTACAGGGTGAATCCTTCTTTATGTAGTTATACAACAGTGAGGGGCACAAGGCAGCTAGCGGGCCAAATCCGGCCTGCAGCCACCTCGCCAGCACGCTTACTACAGAGCAGCTGCAGAGGCTTTAAACAGCAGGCTGCTAATTTCTATGTAGTCTGGGCAGGGAGAAGAAAGGTCCCACGCCCCCTCCACATAAGCGTGGCCCTTGATCACTTACTAAAATCTTGGAGTGCCCCCCCCATTAAAAATTATTGCCCAACCCTGTTCCAGAGCATCTGATCAGTACCACAAGTACTCCACTGCCCCCAGTAACTGCTGCTGAATCATTGTACTGCCCACGCAAGAGCATGAAAGTCAATTTAAGAATAGGGGGATCAATTAAAAGCAATTCACAAAGAATATATTCCACTTTAAAAACACAAGCATTCACATTCATCGCATGTCTTAAGATGACAAAACACTGAACAAGTAGTTTGCAAACTGCATATAATTTGTGAACCCACCAAAAAAAAAAAGTTATTGTTAGTCCATGATGTGCTTACCACGTCCACAATATGGTTGCCCAGGGACAAATTCTACAGCATTCACCCAGTCTTCAGCACCTGCTCCTGTAGCTGCCAGATCTGTATCTTCAACTTCAGTCTCACCAGTGCTTGTTTCAAGTGCTTCAGGGAGAGATGGGAGGTCTGAAGATGCTGAGGGATAACTTTTTGCAGCTGGATTCACAGTAGTCACTTCTTCCCGCTTCAATGGCTTGGTATGTTCATATCTAACAAATTAAATGCAGCATGTGAGCTCAGTAAGAAGTTACCCGTAAGTCAACCATACAATAGTATTGTACAAAGGACTGATATGGAAGCTGGAGTTACTGAGGCAGAATAACAGAGGTGCCCTAGATATCCCAGAGCTAGATTAGAGAAGTGACTTTTTATGCCAACAGAAATATTTTACTTAACCTACCAGCACTGCTTAAGGGGACTGTAGCTACTGATGATTTTGCAGGAGATGAAGCGGTCCACAGCAAATTCACCTGTGTGCTTTTTATAACTGCTTATTTCAACCATATCTGAATCTGGCCCTTTCAAAGAATATGCCATGATTGAATGCTTCCTACTTGCTCAACATTTCATCATTCTGCCTCATTCAGATATCTTTATCTAATTCTAAACATTAAATACTTGGACTCAGTAAACGTATTTCCACTTCCCCCATCTAAACTCCCTGGCCTTACCCACAACTATGATAACACACAAAAGGTATCGCTATTTACTAATAAAAGCCCTTAATTCCATATCAACCATGAGACTGAAAATGTTGCTTCTTTAGAAGTCCAAGCCTGACAGTCCTCAGGCTCCTCAGATTAGAAAATTAATTTTATTTGCAGATATGAGATCTATTTTTCTGTTAATATTTTAAGAGAAATTTGACAAAGATTTTTACACTGATGGCAACAGTTAATAGAGACGAGACAACTGTTAAATATAAAAGGTGGAGACGTGCCAGTGGCGTAGTAAGGGGAGGGGGGGAGACAGTTGCCCCCGGGCGCCATGCTAGAGGGGCACCAATTTAGCAGAGGAGAGAAGGACGACACTAGGAATCTTAGGACCCCACGGGCGCTGGACGGACAGCAGAAGGGACAGCACTAGGACCCCACAGGCACTGGCTGCTTCCGCACCTGCAGGAAAATCGAAACTAAAGTGCCCGGCGAGTGTGGCACACAGGGGGGGGTTCAGGCAGAGCATGCACAGAACGCAGCTAACGCACAGGTCCCCACCTGTGAATACAACCCCCACAATCCCTTTGGCCACCAGTTGGTCCGAGGCACTGCCCATTGGGCCACAGCATCCAGGTCTTTGCCTGTAGTAGCCCCTCCCCAGAAACCACAGCTGTAGCAAAAATGTATATTTTAATATTGGTTATCAGATTATAAGTATGATGCATAAGGATTTGATGTAATGACTTGTTTATAAGTTCTGTAGCTTCTATTTCTCTCAGTCTCTCATTATTAGATAATGTTTACTGCAAGGCCTTGCTCCCTGTTAAGTATTGTAAATTAAGTTGTACCCCTTGTAACTATTGATCTTGTCTGAAACTCAGTTGTTTGGTGTGAGTGGAGGATGTGTGTGAGTGAAAGCCATGGCAGATACCCAGGTGATCAAAAAGTGGAAACTTTGAAGGTAAAAGGAAACATGCATTGTGTTTTGAGGCTGAACTGAATTCGCAACATTGCCAAACTCTGTAGACAGGCAGAGACACTCCTCCTCCCTCCCCCCCCCCCCAGAGTAAAAGACAAGGATGGGAACCCTGACAATCACCATCAAATGAACACAGATTACCACCTCCTAAAGGTGGATGACTGTAGCATGACACTGCAAAACAGATACTCCAATGGGAACTTTCATGTATAAAAAGGGAAGCTCTTGCCATGGGACTCTGGGTTCAGTCCTGCAAGCCAAGTTTCAGAGGAACCCCGACTCCTCACTCAGTCAGCCTTGCCTGGCCAGTAAGACTGACTCGAGCCACCATGCAGGGCCGGCCTGAACCATTTTGGTGCCCCAGGCTCGGGCGCCACCCCTGGACACACACAGCATGCGTGGGCCCGCTCCCGGGGTGCACGGTGCATGCACTGTCCAGCCCACCCTGGCTACCACTGCTGGTGCACGTGCCGGACCGTGCAAGGCCCCTCAGCTGTGGGGGGAAAGGGCGCTGCTGGCCAGCACCGCGGGGCCGGTGCTGCGGGAGCTGGGCACGTGGCGCCTGATGGCAGCTATAAGGGATGACGCCATGCACCCCTTACAGCTGCCATCAGGCACCCCCAATTGGTTGGTGCCCTGGGCAGCTGCCCGGCTCACCTACCCCTCAGTCTGGCCCTGCCACCATGGACTGGTAACTATGCACCATCTGCAGGACGTGTGTCTGTTTCTTTATAAAGCATATGCTAACTGCTTCTCTACTGTATTCTCAATAAACATAGTGTATTGCCTTTTCACCTGAAAAAGAGCCCGTGTGCTTCTTATAAGCATAACACAGGCACTGATTGTTGGCCAGAGGGCGCATCAGTCTGACTGGAAGCAAAGCGACCCCGTGCACCAGAGAGAGCCCCACGTGGTGATGGCGGGACAGACAAGCGAGGGGGGGGTCTGGCTGGGGGTTGAGGGGCGCAAATTTTGCCTTTGCCCCTAGATGCATAACACCCTCACTACACCTCTGAGAAGTACTTAGTTATTCTGACTGGAGAGAGGGCATCCCAGTACTAAGGGAAACATCAACAGTCTCAAAAGGAAGTCAACCATGACTCCTAGCATGGTTCCCTTGCTCTTTCAATTGAGAATCTTAAGCCTTCACACCTATGCACATCTACAAATTGACTACAAGTAAGTGGTATAGGCCTGCATATAAAAAACAGCTGTTCTTAAATTGACCCAAGTTTACATTCATATACTAGTAAATCCACTATCTATGAGAGAGAAAAAAATGATTTTGTATTAGATTTTTTTCTGCTAGTTTTTCTACAGTGTGCGACTGTAGACAATGATGCAATAAATATTTGACCATATGCAGGATTCAATAAGTAGGGTGCAAAGTCCAAGACCTAAAAGTAGTCTTTGAAGTTTATTCAATTTGTGATTGTTTAGCCTTGCTAACCCGCTTCCAGACTGGGACAATTTCAAAATCCTTTGTATGCACACCTCGTTAGAGAGTTATAGGCCTCTATTTTAAGTAAGTCTAAGTTTGCACAGACAATACTTCAGATGCTTTACCACTACACTTCAAAGTTATATTCCCTAGAAAGGGCCTCAAAAGTGTCACATGCGCATTTCTCAACAGTGATTAGTAAAATCTGTTATTTCTTAAGACACCGACCCACTTTCCACATGTAATTGATTATCTCAACAGTCCTGTCAGTTTGAAAGTCATCTAGATTTTTACAACTATACATAATTAAGCAATTGTTACCACAGGTGCCAGATGTGACAGCTGCTTATGTCTGAACAGTAGCCTTTTTCCTCCCTTTTGTCTGTTTATTCCTGCAGTGAAGTAAGCAATGCATTTGAGATATCACTGTAGGACACAGCAAAAAGGAGGAGGTGGGCTGCAAAGACGAGTTTCTTATTAAAACAATTTAGTAGTTTCAGGGGAATACAGGAAAATATTGTTCAAGTTTTGTTTTATCTTTTCTTCCTTTAATAGACAAGCTCTACTGAATCTTACAGACTGGAACTTGAGAATGAATGTCCCTCTTTCAGAAGTAGCAACATTCAGCAATATTTCCTTACCGGCAACGATCTCCGTAAGCACAGCATCCTCGCTGATAATACCTGCACACCATAGCAGACTGACTTGTGGAAAGATCATGGGAGTAACGGCAATTGTTCCCTTCCTTGCAAACTCCATGCATGAAATACCTGCAAAACAGGAGATTACAGAAGTAAACCAATGGAAGAGAGGAAACTGCATAGATAGGATTTTATCATCACAGGTTACCATCCAAAGTAAAACATACATGAAATGAAAGCAATGTTGAATTCATACGAACTTCAGTATTAAGTAGTGATGAATTCTTGGACTACATGTCACTGTAAGGCTATAAACAAAGTTTAAATGATGAGTAGTAAGAGGAAATCCTAGTGAGAGGTACCCCATTTGAAATGTACCTGGGTTGTACTTTTAAATTTAAGATAATGTTCAGACAGAGCAAGGTTAGACTGCCAAGACTACTGTACAAATAAAGGACACATGCTACTCTCATGCAGAGGGTAGCTAAACCAAGGAGGAGGAAACTGGAATACCAATCCTGTGAAGAGTGTAGCAGTTTATTTCAGGGGCTAAAAGGTAGTGTTTGTTCAACCAGCTGTAACACAACCTCTAGTAGCACAACCTCTTCCACAGAGGCCATCGGTGCAAGACCACATCCGCAAAGTTTCCGAAGGAGCTAAACTGCCATGCTGAAGTCAGTATCCAAAGGAACCTTGCAAAAGTGCTCTGCGTCTATAGTATGTTTCCGCTGCTTGCAAGCGTCATGAAATCAGCACCAATTTGGGTCCTCAGTGAATTCAAGTAGCTGGACTTCTTGGTAATCCTGCTCCTTGCCAGAGCAGGAAGAAACTGAGTTTCCTATCCCCATATAGATAGCAAATGTTGGAGCTTACCTATTCTTAATAAAGTTCTTCACACAGCCTTTAAAGAGAACTAAAACTAAACCATCTGCTTTCAAAACTTCCGGCTACAACTCAGGACCAAATCTACACAAACACCCTCCCAAATCCCCAGCCAGGAGTTTTCTGCTACCCAAGATACACACATTTGGAAATCCCAGATGACCCATCATCTCAAGCATCGGATAATCCCACACATAAGGATTATCTGGTTATATTGACTTTCTCCTGAGACTCTATGCTACCAGCACTCCTTGCTAATTTCAAGACACCACCAATTTCCTGAGGAAACTACAGAACATCAGTAATCTTCCTGAAAACACCAGCCTGGCCACCATGGATTTAGAAGCTA
Organism: Pelodiscus sinensis; assembly: GCF_049634645.1. Classification (NCBI taxonomy): domain Eukaryota; kingdom Metazoa; phylum Chordata; order Testudines; family Trionychidae; genus Pelodiscus; species Pelodiscus sinensis. The sequence continues at coordinate 101,868,064 of NC_134711.1, forward strand.
TTTGCATCAACATTCCACATGTTGACAGATTACTGGCTGTCAGGAACACCATCCCTGATGAGGCCACTGCACACCTGGTTACAAAGCTCTGCAACTTTGTCCTCACCCACAACTATTTCCAATTTGGAAACAATTTGTATCTTCAAGTCAGCGGCACAGCCATGGGCACTCACATGGCCCCACTATGTGTCAACATCTTTATGGTTGTCCTTGAAAAATGTTTCCTCAGCTCTCACCCCCCTAGCACTCTTCCTCTACTTACGCTACATGACAACATTTTCATCATATGGACCCACGGGAAGAAGACAGAGATTTCAACAACTTCCACCTCACCATCAACCTCAGCCTGGACCAGTCCACACAAGAAATTCAGTTCCTTGACACTACAGTACAATTACACTACAGACATTTCCACCACCTTATACCCCTCTGCCAAACTGGACAGTCTCTACAAGAAAGGATTAATTGACATAAATCAGGTATTGGAAAAGGTAACAGAAACCTGCTGGGGAACAATTTAACTTGCCCAGACACTCATTAATGGATCTCAGAGTTTGCATATTATTGCAAGCCAATTTCAAAAACCAGCTTGAAAGGGAGTCTGCAGAGCTTAATTTCATTTACAAGTTTGATATCTGCAACAGAGGTCTAAATGAAGAACATGAGTGGATGGCCTGCTACATTCCACAGTCCAATGACATTGAAAAAACAAGCACAGAGTACTTAAGAGCACTTAGTACCCATTCTATCAGTTTCATTTATCATGGACACACTGACAGTTTTTTCCCCATTTTCCCCTTCTTTCCCCACCCCATCTCCTCTCTCTGTGCTATTTATTTGGAAACTGGACCCCTTAACTCCATTCATCTGAAAAAGTAGGGTGTGCCCACGAAAGCTCATGATACCATCTACATTCTTCATTACTCTCTAAGGTGCTGCAAGACTAGTAGTTATTTTTTCAGTTACAGACTAACACGGCTATCCCTCTGAAACTTTAAAGATAATGTTCAAAGTTATCTTAACTATTGTAAACAAAATTCACTTGAGTATCATGGTTATAATTAAACAATAAAATGTAATGCAATTTTGTTCCTGAGATTGAAGTCAGGGAATTCAAACTTCTGACTGCATAAGTCACATTACACATTTAGATTACCATATATGGTGCTGACATACCTATGCACATCCCTAAAACACAGCTTGATAGAACAGTATGGCTCCAACTACAAACACAAGTATAAATTAATGTTCAAGATACTAGAAATTAGGTCATGACACAAATGGTCAGACTCCAAAGTGAGTATTTATAAATTTATATTAAGACAATCTTTAAATTTAGCTGGAAAATAAGCAAATAAGCAAAACAGAACATATTACATCCTGAGAGATTAAACTGAAAAAAGTAGTGACTCAGACTTCCTCCTTTTTATAAAAAAGATTGCTTCTCAAATTTAAGCTTTCAAAAAACTCATGACAACTATCAAGAATTCAATACATTTGAGAAAATCAATCACCAGAAGCGATCAAGAAAAAAAGGATGTAAGTTTGAGACAAGGTAACAAACCCCATCCTCTCATGTTCTATGCCCTGCCCTGCAATTTAACATCTCGGGATCAAGATGTTCAAGTTGATTTGTGACAATGATTCCTAACATCTTTCAAAGATCAATTTAATTTTTTTTACCTAAGGCGCCCCTGGATCCAAAGCTGATCTTAGTGACACTCTGCCTTGTAGCAACAGCAGTTTCTGAAGGGTTGGAATTACCTGTGCATGGAGAACTAATTAATTTGATTGTAATAGGGATCATGATGCATATACAAGATTATTGATGTCCTTTCAAATTTTAACTATGTTCTATGAAATTATGTGGTCATCAAGGTCTGCGGGAGATTTTGCTGAGGTGTCAAATAGAAATTAGCAGAGTTGGAATTAGTAGTTGGACCAAGCAGACTTATTTAGAAACCCATCCCTCTGATTCCAAGCATGAAGACCAGACTTCATTTCTTAGCCAATCTTCTTTTTGCCTCCCAACACACAGGACTGGCTTGAAAATCTGCCAAATTCTCAATTTGGATGGCCAGAGTGGAATATGTGAAATGACCAGAGTCCAATTTGAAGAGGCTACCAGGAAAGGTGTGTGTCTACAACTGTATTTGTTGGTTCTTCAATAACTCTATGTTAAGCACCAAAATTATTTAGTTAGTAGGATAGGGACTTATTAATTGTGTTCTTGGACTTTAAATACAGAATTGCAATCTCTTTTGAACAATTTGTCTCTATCTTGGAGAAATAACTTGAGTTATGAAACGTATGGCAAGCAGAATGCATGTTTCTTGCTGGGGAAGACCAGAAGAATCCTGACTGACAGTATGAACCAAATGTCCCACCAACCTCCAGAAGTAGTTCACACTATCTGCAGTCCACATTAAGGATGTTAACTAGTAATTAATTTACTAGTCGAGTAGTCAATGGAATTTCCATCCACTACTCGACTAGTCAAGCACTTCCATGTTCCACCTCTGAAATGTACAAGAGCCCTAGTGGGGGCTCTTGTGTATTTCAAAGTGGAAGCGCCCACATGGAGCCTGAGGTCAGCAGGGGAGCCTGAGGTCACGCGCTGGCCCCAGGCTCCATGCTGTGCTTCCTCTTTGAAATGCACAAGAGCCCCGGCTGGGGACTCTTGTACATTTCAAAACTGGCACACCGCTTGGAGCCTGGGGTCAACTGGGGAGCCCCCAGCTGATCCCAGACTAACGGTGTTAAGTATCAAGTAATTCACTAATCAAATAGTCAATGCATTTTTGCATCAACTATTTGATTAGTTCTGCCCCTTGTGCATGCGCCTTGTTGGAGCGTGGCAGCTTCCGTGTTCTTATGATCCCAGGAGCTATGCCAGCAGGACCTTAGTGCTCCTGATAGGTTCAACCAAGCTAGAAAGGTCAAGGGGGGAGGAGCCAGACTAAGCATGCACACCTATCCTCCAGGATTGGGGGCTTGGCTCAGGGCTAGCAACTCTGACATAGAAAAAGCTTATTGTTAAGATACCCAAGAAGGGAGCACTCAAGGACTGTAATAACTGGTATGGCATCACTTTCCTTTGAGTGCCAAGCAAGATCCTTGCTAAGATCATTATTCAGCAGATTGTGGACACTGTTGATAAATAACTGAGGAAAGAGCAAGCTGGCTTTCGTAAAGGAAGGGGGGGTGTAGATCAAATGTTTGTACTGCGTAACATCACTGAGCAATGCATTGAATGGCAAAGGCAGTTGTTCATCAACTTTATTGATTCTGAAAAAGCCTCTGAGAGCATTCATAAGGATAGTCTTGTGGTATTCCATATGCTCTCAAAATACGCCAAACAAGAAGTACAGCTCATTAAGAGCTTTTATAATAATTTCACATGCAGCATGGGGAACAATGATCTATGCTTTGAAGTTAAGACTGGAGTAAGACATGGATGCGTCATGTCTCCAATGTTTTTTAACTTAGTCACATGCTGGTTATGCGGCGTACAACAATGAGCCAAGAGGCATCAGATGCACTGTCTTCTCCACATTAGAGGACCTTAATTTTGCTGATGACTTTGTGCTGCTCTCCTATATGCATCATGATATGCAAGAGAAGACAATTGACTCTGCACCTTCGGAAAACAGGTCAGACTAAGTTAGCCAGAAGACAGAAGTCATGACTCTAAATATTGAGGCACCAGCATTAGTTAAGATTGATGGCCAAAACCTAGATCAGAGAGCTTTATATACTTGGGTAGTATTATCAGGCAAGACAGAGGCATCAGAAGCGATATCCAGAGCAGACTCAGTAAAGCCAGAAATGTTTTCATGAGTCTGAATGCTGTATGGAAGTCATCACAGTACAGCATCCATACCAAACTGAAGTTTTATCAACACTATTATGTGGACCAGAATGCTGGCGGATGACAGAGTAACGACCTCAATAAATTGTTGACTTTTCATACCAGAAGTCTTCGGAGGATCTTCTGTATTTTTTGGCCAAGAATAATTTCAAATCAGCACCTGCTTGCGTGGTGCAAACAAGATGACATGGCTACCATCATTATGAAAAGATGCTGGAGATGGATTGGGCACATGCTCAGGAAAGATGGAAGCTCCATCACAAAGATTGCTATGCACCGGATCCCTGAAGGGAAGCGGAAATGAGGACAACCCAAGACAACCTGATGCCTGACTGCTGAAGTAGAAATGAGGAGCATGAACCAGACTTGGGCCAGAGATAGACAGAAGTGGAGGACCTCTGTTGCTGCCCTACACGCCAAAGGACGTGAAGGGCAATGATCATTTGATTAGTTGATAGGGCAGCACTGCCCCTTTGAAATGAAACACTGTGGCGGCAAAACGGCAGCGCCGCATGGAGCCCAGGATCCCGGGCTTCATGCAGCGCTGCCGCTTTGAAGTACCCCCTTCCTCCCCTCACTTGCTGCCTCTATCTATAGAGGCTCTTCTATTATTATAAAAGCTTTAGCTATAGAGGCAGCAAGGGGAGGGAAGGGGGAAAGGGACTAGTCGACTATCCTGTTGACTAGTCCCTAACATCCATATCCCAGGCTCCACCCGGCATTTCAAAGCAGCAGCGCCGCACTGAGCCTGGAGTCAGCTGAGGAGTCCCCAGGTGATCCTGGCTCCAAGCAGCGCTGCCACTTTGAAATGCCGCACAGAGCCCAGGGCATCCCCAGCTCATCCGGGCTCCACCCAACATTTCAAAGCAGCAACATCGCTTGGAGCCAATATCATCTGGGGACTCCCTAGCTGACCCCAATCTCAGTGCAACGCTGTCGCTTTTAAGTACCCCCCCTCTTCTCCTCCGCCATGCTGCCTCTACCTGATAAGAGGTAGCAAGCGAGGGGAACAACTAGTGGACTATCCTGTCGACTATCCGATAAGTATTTGCTTATCAGATAGTCGACTAGTCCTTTACATTCCTAGTCCACGTACATATCATCTACTGAGCATAACTTCTACCTCACCACTTTTCACAAGACCACAGATACTGGCATTTTGTATTTGGGTAAAGAAAAAAAATAATTATATTGTTAGTAATGCTCAGTCTTGCATTTTAAGTAAACTAGATGCAATGCTCCTTGTGGACATTTATCATAATATTAAAAACATCCAAATACTTATAAAAATAGTATCAATATCCCCATTTCAGAGATAGTAAATCTGGGCCAATACAGGTTGTGTCCTAAATTTTTTGGTGTCCACTAATTTTGGATGCCTAATTTAAGACATTATGACCTACTTATGGCTTTTACTGAAGTCAGAGTTGTAGGTAGACAGCACTTCTGAAAAATCAGGGCCTACACTATGCTGTGTACCCAAATGTAAAGGGCACTTCTGAAATTATATAACTAAGAAAGTTGCCCAAGGTCACACAGCTAATTGGATCTCACAACTCAGCACCCCAGCATCACTAGAGGTTATAGCTCTTTGGTACATCTTCTATCTGCATTTCATAAAAACATTAAGAGTTGTCATACTGGGCCAGACCATGGTCCATCTTACCAAGTACCAAAGTTTCAGAGGGAGCATACAGAACAGGGCAATTCTGGAGTGACCCACCTACCTTCCACTCAGGACTTCTGGTGTGGGTGCACTACAAATTTATATAGTAGCATTATATTTGTCTTATTAAGAAAGAGAGAGAGAAAAGAAGTCTGAACATAGTACAGGTTGTACCTCCCTAAACTGGGACTCTCTGGTCTGACAACATCCATGGTCCACTAGGACCATGGATGTTCCTGGACCACAAACCCCAGGAACAGTGAGGTCTGCTGGCAGGTCAGGAGCATAGTGGGGGGAGGGTGATGACTCATCCGCAAGTCCCATGTCAGGAGGGGCAGGCAGGACAGCAGCGAGCTTTGGTCTCAGTGGCCAGGGGGCTCTGGCCCCAGCTGTGGAGATCCAGCCAAAGTCTGGCCCCAGCAACCGTGGAGCTCCAGCCCCAGCAGCAGCCAAGGAGCTCTGGACCCAGCCTCAGCTGCCTAGTTCCTAGTTTCAACAATAGGTTACATACTGCAATTCCATATTTGAATTCTTTCAGAACTCCTCAGTGAATATGACCTGGTACTGGTGACTTATTACTTTTCAACTTATCAATTTGTTCTAAAACCACTTCTACTGGCACATCATTGAACAGTATTTTAGATTTGTTGGCCAAAAAGGATAGCTCTAGGTGTGTTTTTCCTCAGATCTTCTGCAGTGGAGACTAAAGCAAAGAATTCATTTAACTTCTTTGCAATGCCCTAGTCTTCCTTGAGCACGTCCTTAACACTTTAGCCATCTAGCAGGCTTAGTCTGTTTGCCAGGCTGCTTCTAAGATACTTACACAATTCTTACTGCTAGTTGTGTCTTTTTGGCAAGATGCTTCTCAAATTCTTTAGTGGCCTGCCTTATTATATTTTTATGCATAACTAGGGGTCCCTCAGAGCTGCGCAGCTACCTAGTAAGCCCCACACAGGGACTTAGGGTTGCTGTGCATGGAGCTGCTGCAGCCACAGGAGAGGCCCCTCTTCTTCTATTTGTTTCAAAGTAATTTAACAAGCTAACAAAGCTTCATGGCCCCTTTATATTACTGCAGTAACCGATACTAGGGAAGGGGTAGAATTAATTAGTTGAACTGAGTTCTCTGCTGGCTAGGCAGCTGCTTCTAAAGCATTAACAGTCTAAGTTGTCAGCAAAGACAGTCAATCGAGAAGTGTATACATAGATCATTCAAAACACATTACTAGCCAGTTTGTATAATTTCTATAGGTAGTGTAAGACTAATGATTTAGTCCTGGGGCTCAGGCCTATGCTTAGGTCAGTAAACAAATCTCTGATGGTCCCTTTTGAGCCCAGGACCTGAACACAGGGCTGGGCAGGCAAATAAGTGCAGTTTAACATTTTAAGTACGCCCAGGCCATCATGCAGGGCAGGCAAACAGCATTTCAATTGCAAGGGGGGGGGGGGGGTGGGAAGAGACTGACACCCAGAGATTGGAGTGGCAAGGGGAGGGAACAGACCTTCCCTACTCCACCGTGTCCCAGGCCAGGGCCCTAGCAATGGCAGGACTGATTGCCACTGGGGTCAGCAGGGATCTGGCCTGCAACACGCTGATTCACTCGAATATAATGAAATCAGCTTGACTATCGTCAGCTTTCGGGATGTAAAAGTGTAATCGATTACCCGATTAGCAAAAGCTTATAGGTTAATGTTACAGACGACATGCATTCTCTCCCCACCCCCTCAGGCCAGTAATTTTTTCAAGCAGGCTGGCCAGCAACTCAGCTCAGTTCTGGCTCGTACCAGGTCCAGAAGCTCAGCCTCCTCCCCCCCTCCCGCCCGCGCAGACAGGAAGCCAGTCTGCACGGGGAGCTGGTTTTTAAACTGGCACCCCACACTGCTGCTTTTGATACAGTGGGGTGCCACAGAGTGGCGGGAGGCTCCTCGGGAGTAGGGCTGGAGCACACTTAGGGTACGTCTAGACTACAGGCTTTTGTCGACAAAGCCTCTGTCGAAAAAGAGCATCTAGACTACAGCCAGTTCTGTCGACAAAGCAAACCGCTTTTTCAACATAACTCCTTTGAAAAAAGGCATTAATCCTCGTAGAATGAGGTTTGCCACTGTCGACAAGACTGCCACGTTCTGTTGACTTATGACAGAACTCGGCGGTAGTGTCGACGCAGGTATTGTTTTGTCGACAGAAGTCCACTTGTGTCGACAAAACCCTGTAGTCTAGACACACTCTGGGTGCCGGGCCCACCCCCAGGGACTATAGAATAGTTGAGTCACTGATAAAAATTCATGAGGTGAATGGACTAGTCAATTAACGGACATTTAACATCCCTAGTTAGCTTCCACTGGGCCACTTCTGAACTCCCCCCTCACTCTTCCCAGAGTGTACCTGGTGTCACAGCAGGTTCTCGGGGTCATTGGGGTCTGAACCCTCAGGCATGGTCAGCAAGGTTTCCTCGTTGGTCTGGGGGCCCGGTGGTCAGGGTCAGTCCTTGGCCTCTGCAGAGTCCTCAGCAACCTCCCAGCTCAGGAGCTTAGGGCAGGCCTCTGCTTCCTCTCGGTGCTCAGCCTTTGCTGAGCTCCTGGCCTGGACTTTTATACAGCTCACCCTGTCCCTTGGCTTCTGGACAGTTAAAGGGGCAGGGTTAGGTTCAGCCCATCAGGCCTCAGAGAGGGGTTCTTCCCATGCTGGGCCAGTGAGCGGCTACCCCTGCTCACTACAGGTAGCAATATAAGACTTCACTCAAAGCAACTGAGTTAGTAGTCCACTTGGTGAAAGAAACAAAGAAGTCTGAGTACTAGGGATATATAATCCTGTTTAATTGATTAACCAGTTAAACACTACGTTTAACCAATTAAAAGTGTGGGGGGGGGGGGCGGGGGAGTGAAGTGGCCCTAGAACTGGCAGCCGCCGCAGAGGCTGCTCCCAAGTACCTGTTAACCATTAAGAGTGATGCTTACCAGGTAAACGGTTACCAGTTCACATCCCTACGGATAATATAGTGACTTAAAATATTTTTGTTGTTACAATTAGGAATGTAAAATCCTGTTTAAAATGTTAACCAGTTAAACTACATGTTTGACCAATTAATTGGCCCACCACAGTGTGCCACAGTCAGGAGGAAGGGAGGCTGCTCCTGCTGGGCCAGGCACTGGTCACCTGTTACCCTAGTAAGCATGCCGGTAAGGCAATGCTTACCAGGTAACTGGTTACCCCTTTACAGCCCTAATCAAGTATTCCAGATCAATTAGAGAGAAATCTACTATAGCCATCCCAGCACTCTCTTGGAAAGAGTTATTCTACAAATAGAAAACAAAATGAGTTAGATAAATGCTATTATCCACCTTTCAAGAAGATAGCTTTTTCATGAATGGATCAGAACACTCAGTAAAAACAGTCTTGAAACAACTGTGTTTTAAGACGTGAGTTCTCTTCACTCAGAAGCTACAGTTCATTCCTGAATGGGAGCATTATGTTATTCACAAAGAAGAAAAAAAGACCCAACTCAAAGATAGATATGAAACAAATATCTAGATTTTTTTTTTTTTTTGGTTACCAAGATATCAAATAAAAGTCCCTTTGAAAAACTGCCAACTCTCTTCAGTTGTTTTTCTCCTTAGTCTTGCTTCCCATGGGACCTTACCTACCAGCTCTGAGCTTACCAAAATAGGCCTTCCTGAAATCCATTGTCTCTATTTTGCTGTTCTCCCTTCTACCATTCGTTAGAATCATGAACTCTGTGATCACTTTCACCCAAGCTGCCTTCCCCTTTCAAATTTTTAACCAGTTCCTCCCTATTTGTTAAGATCAAATCTAGAACAACTTCCCCTCAATAGCTTTTTGAACCTTCTGAAATAAAGTGGTCTCCAATGCAGTCCAAGAACTTACTGCTTAGTCTGTGCCCCGCTTTGTTAGTCTCCTAACAGATGTCTGGATAGTTGAAGTCCCTCATCACCACCAAATATTGCGCGCTAGACAATTTTGTTAGTAGTTTTAAAAAAAGCCTCATCCACCTCTTCTACCTGGGTAGGCGGTCTGTAGTAGACCCCTAGCATGACATCACCCTTGGTTTTTTACCCCTTTTAACCTAATCCAGAGACTCTCAACACATATGGTTCCTATGTCCATCTTCACCTCAGTTCAAGTGTGTACATTTTTAACATATAAGGCAACACCTCCTACCTTTTTTCCCCTGCCTATTCTTCCTAAGTAAGTTGTTCTCCATCAATATTCCAATTGTGTGTATTATCCCACCAAGTCTCTGTGATACCAACTATGTCACAGTTGTGTTTATTTATTAGCACTTACCGTTCTTCCTGCTTATTACCTATGTTTCTTGCATTTGTATATAGGCATCTAAGATGCTGATTTGACCATGCCTCCCAGTTCTGCCTTGTCCCTCCTTTTTCTCTATTATAGCCCACATTTCCTCCCATTTCCAACCCATCTCCCAGGTCTCCACTTACCTGTAGGCTTTGGTCACCTACCCCCATCAAACCTAGTTTAAAGCCCTCCTCACTACGTTCGCCAGTCTGCATCCAAATATGGTCTTCCCCTTCCTCAAAAGGGTTAGCAGTCCTTGGAATATCATCCTGAGGTTGAGGAAGCCAAAGTCCTCCTGGTGACACCAACTTTGCAGCCAGGCATTCACCTTCAGGATGCACCTGTCTCTGCCTGGGCCCCTACCTTTGACACGAAGGACCTGTGCTCCAAACTCCTTCACCCGTACTCCCTGAACCCTGTAGTCATTTTTGATTTGCTCAGTGTCACACCTTGCAGTATCATTAATGTCCACATGGATGAGTAGCATGGAGTAATAGTCAGAGGGCCAGATAATTCTCGACAATGCCTCTAACATCTCGGCTACGGGCCCCTGGCAGGCTGCATACCTCCCAAGATGACATGTCAGGGTGACAGATGGGCACCTCTGTTCCCCTCAGAAGAAAGTCTCTGCCCACCACTACCTTACATTTCCTCCCCACAGTGGTGGCAGCCACATCTCAATTGCAACTGGAAGTATGCCATCAGCAACAGCAAAGACATGGGGGTCCGAGACTCTTCCTCAGGTGTAGGGGATGATTCCTTATCTCCTGTATCAAGGAGAGCATAATGGTTTTCCAGTACCATGGTGGGGGGATTGGAAGCAGGGGTGGAGCACTGCCTGCTGCCAGAAGTAACCAACTGCCAGTGTCCCCCCGAGCCATCTCCTCCTCCACCAGAAGTGTCAGCATTCTTGTGTAGTGGGACAGTTTCCTCAGCCTCAGCTGCCTCGATATGCATACTGTCTAGGAATTGCTTGTGCATTTGGATGCTCCTCAGCCTAGCCACCTCCTCCTATAGCTCTCCCACCTGCATTCTGAGAGATTCCACCAGCAGGCACCTTTCACATTGGATGGTCCCTCCCAGATTACATTTCAGTAAGTGGGAATTGCAAGCCACAGTCCCTGCAAAACCACACCAGGATCTGGGTAGAGGCATCCATGGTCAGGTGGTCTGTCTGGCTACAGGCGCAGGTGGAAGAGACAGAAACAGTGCTGGCACAGGTATTGCAGGTCTTCCTGACCATAGTAGGCCTCCCTCTTTCAAACTCCCCTGTCCGCAGCTCCCTGTCTGCTTCATTCCCTGGTCCCTCTGCCTCTGGCTTTTAAAGCCTGCTCATCTGGGTCAGGCATATCCCCTCGTTAGTCACACAGATTCTGAGGCTGATCAAAGGCAATCAAGGGAACAAAGGATCAAACACTTCCAGACACACAATCCCAACTGCCACAGTAACTGAAACTGAAATCACCTGAAGTCAGAATCAAAGTTCAAACTAGTCAAGCAAACTCACTCACACCAAAAGTTAGTACACTCACTTGGCAGCCTGTTCAGTGGCAAGCTCTCATGCTCACCAGTGTAGACGGGCCAAATGTCAGATAAGCCTCTTCTGACAAAACTATCGGAAAAAGGTACATAAATTGCAGAGCACAATTTGCATACCTTTTTTCCGATAAAGCACTGTAGTCCAGATGTAGCATAGGTATGGTCATTAAGCTGAGTAATATCTACTACAGGTGTGATTACTAGGGATATTAACGAGTAGTCCAATATAATTACTAGCCTAAGTTAATCTTGTCAACTACTTGCATGCCCCCCTTGCTGCCTCTGTATCAGAGGCAGAAAGGAGGGGGGGAGGAGAGAACAGGAGCCATTGCTAGGGTAGCCAGCTTCGCAGTGCCACCTGCCCCAACCCCATGCTGCTGCTTCTATTAGAGGCAGAAGTGTCAGGGGAGGGGCTTTGCAGTAGCAGCCCCTGTCTGCAGGGAGTCTGAGCTCCTCAGACAGCACATCTCCCAGAGCAGACTGAGATGAACCTGGGCCCACCATGGGCAAAGGCTGCTTCACAGTAGTGTCCCTCTCCCCCCTCCCCTCCCCCGGCCACAGGGGGTCCAAGCTCCCGGCAGAGCCCTCTGTCCATAAGGACCTCAGACCGCCCCCCCCCCCATGGCCGGAGCTGCTGCCACCCTGTGCTGCTGCTTCTGTTTTTTAAACTGGCTCCCTTCACAGACCAGCTCTCCTTGCCACTCTGCCAGTGTAGAATTGCAAAAATGTCATGCGGGTTACACAACTATTCAGATACCCACTAACATCACTGTGACTACCTGCTAAAATGGTATGTAAGGTCTTTCAAAATTACAGGACTAGATAACTCATCCATTCATCTGAGCACATTGAAAACAAGAACAATGGATGCACATCAAATCACTACTTTATTTAATATTATGTCTTCAGAAATTAATAGGCTGCATTCTGTATATTGGAGACAATTTCATTCTCTTCCAGTCCACGTAGTACATACACATTTCTCATTTTTCCTCCTGTTGCTTCATATTCAACAGGACTACACTGAGTTTATAAACATGACTAACTGCCTTAATAGGAGTTTCACTTGTGAAGAGAGTAAACCCAGTAGTCCATGCTAAGAGCACGCTTATAAAAAGGTATGAGCCAGCATCAGAATTCCCCCAACATTCAAAATGTGCTTTCCCATTATGTAAACTTACCAGTTTTGCTATTCCTTCCATTAGAGATACCCCACATTATCTAGACTAATAGTACAAACAAGACAACCTCTCACATTCCTAAGAGTCAGGCATGACCATGGCTCACATTTTTCCAGCTTCTCAGCTCTCTTACAGGACCTAGCTCTGCAGACCAGGGGGACGGGGAGCGGAGCAGAGCGGAGCAGAGCAAAGCGTCTGGGCTGTCAGCTGGCCGCGTGCTCCGCGGCTTTGCTTCCTCTCCCTGGTCTGCTGGAGACCAGGGAGAGGGAGGGCCCCGTTCGTAACTGCAGATCCAACATAAGTCGGATCCACGTAACTCGGGGACTGCCTGTATGCCGTCAGCAACAGCAAAGACAAAAAAAGAAAATACCATGTCTCGCTCTAGATATTTTAAAAACACTTTTCCTGCAGGACAACAGTGATGTCCTGCATCACCTCTCTCCACCCTCAGCCTCCTGGCTTCCCTCATTCACCACGCTCCGGCGAGCCACGAGCCACCCAGCCTTCCACCTCCCCTGCCTTCCACCTCCCCTGTATTCAGGGGGAGCAGCAAGCCATGCTGCCTCCCCCTCCCCTGTGCTCAGGGAGGGAAAGTGGGAGCCATATGGCCTCTAGGCAGGCCTAGCCACAGCGAGGCCTCGGCCCAGCCCAACCCCCCAGCAGCAGGGAGAACTGAGCTGGGCCTGGGGAGGTTGGGGGGAGGGGGAAAGAAGAGGGAATAGGGCCAGGACTCGTGTGGACCCCGCCTTACCCAGCAGTTGGGGGGGTTAAGCTGAGGCTGGTGAGGGCTGCATCGCCTTGGCCTGGCCCTCTCCAGTGGCCAGGGGGAGAGCCAGGAATGCCTACCCCTATGAGAGAAGGGGGTTGGTGAGTGCAGTAGTACTTTTAAAGAAAAAAAAAAAAAAGATAAATTGTATAGAAAAAATTTGACAAGGTAAGGAAAGTGTTTCTGTGCTTGTTTTAATTGAAGCAAGATACTTAAAAGCAGCCTTTTTCTCCTGCAAAGTAAAAATACATTTTTTCTCTCTCTCCCTTCTGAGCATAAGAATTACAACTGTATTAACCCCCACTCATATAAATTCTAATTATCAGAACACAATATTAAGGATGAAAAAGCAGAGACATTTTCAAAGACCTGGTCACAACTGGGACTGTCATCCTTACTTATCAGAATAAGTTTCAAAGTTCTTTAGGTCAGAAACCACCATCTTTTGTGGTTTTTTAAAGTTCTTCCTACATTTACAGAACTATTGTTATTAATAGCAAAACATTCCTAGGCACACGTTTTGATAGCAACTGCATGTTGCATCTCTTTTAGCTTAAAGAATGGCCACACAGCAACTTTAACTGCTGTACAAAGTAGAAATGTCAACATGTCGTCCACATTCCACAACACCATTAATCAATAAACATGGTCTTATCAAATAATCCTATCAACTACCCGTGCTCCTCCCTTTCCCCTGCTGCCTCAAAATCAAATGCAGCAGGGGTGGAGGAGGACCGGAATGGATAGATGCAGGCAGCTGGCTTTTAAATCCGCTGGAGCTGCCTGTCTCTCTCCCACCACTGCTGCCTCCCACAGAGGGCAGGTGGGAGCTGGCACGCACAAGGAGCCAGCTCTCCACACATGCCAACGCTGCAGAGCTGCCTGCTCCCCCACTGCCTCAGTCCCTGCGGAGCCACCTTCCCTGCCCCACTGCATGGAGAATGGGAGGGGGGGGCAGGCGGGAGCCAGTATATACAGGAAGCAGCATTCAAGCTAGTTCCCCATGCATATTGGCTCCCATGGAGTCACCTGCCCCTAGAGCTGCTACCTCTTTACCGCCCCTTTCCCCTCCATGTCTAAATGTGTAACCCCTAAAATGTCAAGTTGTTTCACATTTACACAAATACCAGATAGCTAACATGCCTAGAAAGCACCAAGGCATATGGTGTTGTGATAAGACATGATCCAAAAGTCAGGTACTTTTTTACCTTTGCAATATCCAACATATTTGTACGCCAAGAAATTAGAAGACTGATCCCAGATATTAGCCTGAATTTTCATTTTGCTGTGCAATACTGCAGTAGCTGAATTAGTCTGGGCTGCGTAGGACCTGATTTTTAGGTTTATTATTGTGAATTATTCATAAATACAGCAATATTTCATATTTATTTCTATTTGCAAACACCACTCCAATATATGGTTCAAAAATGTCCATCCTAGCAATCTTGTCCTGTAGAGTTTATGATCTGCAGATTTCTGTAGACTGAGAAAGTCTTAGCAGAATGTGTCAGACCTCAGTATTTCTGATGGTCCTGCAGAAATAAAATAAGCTCAAACACAATTTTATAAAGTTCAATAAAAGAATCAGTGTGCCAAGGATCTACATAATGTACTGCAAAAGTAAGACATTTCTCTACTTTTTTGTTATTTCTGTAGCTTTTTCCTATGTATTTGTTTATTATATGTCAAACTTTGGCAGGTCAGCATAAATCCAATATGTTAGTAAATCACATTATTTATAACTGGAACTGAGAAGGTAACTCTCCCACATTTCACACTTCCTGCATTATCATCTTCTTTAGAAGATCACTATGGGTCTTCCACATTGTCTTCTGACAGCTACATGCATCCACAATTGGTAGGACATAATTACATACAAAGAAACAGTTTATGGTGCCTAACCAGGAACAGCTAATTGACTCAATTATCCTCATTGCACCATGCAAATACCAGCCTACATGCTTCAAAGAGATTATCACTATGTGTCATTCCCACAGCTAAGCAGCTAAACCAGTAACCAGGGAGAAAACCTTCTCTCCCTCTACCACCCATCTGCTACAGCAAGTTCCAGGCTTCAGCATTCTCCATTTGGAGAAATATGAAATTAAATGTGTATCGACTATCTGACAGGAACAGGTATTTTCTGCTTGGGCAATACCTACTTTTCTCTCCCTACTCCAATTTGAATGGATGTAGAATAAAGTCTGCCTCGGATTTATTAAAAAAAAAACCCAGAACAAAAAACTAAACACGTTGGCTACGATTTTCAGTCACAACTAGCAATTCAGATTACTTTGATTTTTCAGGTGCCCAACTCGAGTTCCCTTAAAAGAACCTGATTTTTAGACTACAAGCACACAACATGTATTGAAAAACAAGGCTTCTTTAAGAGATCTCGATCTGGACCAGGACCAGTTCTACTCACTTTGGAAATTGTGGGTCCCTGAGATGTTGGAGGGGTGTTTAATAAAAGAAAGCCCCTCCCGCCCCGACTCGGGGAGCAGATCTGATCCCTCACTCTCGTTTGTTTACACGGCAGCGGGCAGGCAGCTTCAGCACAACAGAAAAGTGGCAACAACCGCACAGCGGCCGGGGTGGGTGGGGAGCTGCTTGTGAAAGGCGAAGCCCGGCCAGGCGGGGGCCCCGCATGGGCAGTCACGGGGCAAGGCGGGGAGGGAGGGGGGGGGGGGGGGACTAAGCGAGGCCGATGCCTCCCTGGCCAGCGCTCAGCCCGGGGGGAGGCGGGCAGATGCGCTGCGGGGGCAGGGACGGGGAAGGAGCCGGCCAGGCTGCAGCCGCGGGGGGACCCAGGGAGCAGCCCCGAGGGTTCCCGGGGTCGCTCCGCTCCCCTGGCAGCGCGTTACCTGCAGGTGACCTGCTTGGTCCAGCCGCCCCCTCCTCCCGAGCCCACTGCGGCCGGGGGCGCCGGGGGCGCGGCTGTGGGGCTGGAGGCCGTGGCCGCTGCTGCCGGGGTAGCCGCTGTTGTTCCCGGAGCCGCAGCCTCCGCCATTACTGTTTATCCCACACAGCGACGGCACCGGAACTTCCGGGAGCACATCCTTCCGGTCAGGCGGGGGCAGGGAGGGCGAAGGGACGAGTTGGGAGGGCCTCAGGGGACCCCTGAGGCCCCGCCCCTTCGTTTTGCTGGGGTCAGCGGGGAAGGGGAGTGGGGGGGAGGGGGTCGGCGGGAAGGCGCAGACTCGGAAAGAACACCCCCTTCGTGGTACCGCCCATTCGGAAAGGCAGCGCTGATTGGCGAAGCGGTTGGTTGGTCACGCCCACGCCAGAGCGCGACGGGCAAGGTGGGGAGGGGCGTGGCCACGAGCGCGGTGGGTGGGGCGCTTGGAACCACTTGGCCACGCCCATCGGGAAAGTCGAGCGGGCCCGGAACGAAGGGCTTCGGCAATCTCCGTCGCCTGCTTCCCCCTGCTGGCCGGTCCGAACCTCCTCGGCGCCTGGCTATGCAGCTGCGGCCGGGTCTGAGCCCGGGACTGCATCAGCCAGTGGCTGGGCACAGGAGCGAGCAGCCGCAGCCCGAGGCAGAACCGGCCCGGCCATAGGATGCTTTCGGGGCCCCTGCCTTGGGCTCCGCGCTTTAGGGGGCTCTGCGCGGCCCAGGGCAGGCCATATGGTATTGGCAGGGGGCTGGCCCTGGGAGTAGGGGCCAAGCCCATTCCCGCACGCACTGGCAAGGAGAAGAGGAGCAACCCAGCCTCAAGCCACTCTGATCTCCCAGCTATGTTGCTCAGGGGAAGGAGAGGGAGCCAGTGTTCCCTGGAAGTCCTGTGCTTGGGCAGCTGCCCAGGAGCAATTCAGATGATTAGCAGGGCTCCCACAGCAGGTGTTTCTAGTGATGGTGCACATAACAAAATTTATTCCACACATAGATGGGGAAGAGATAGAGGGACCATTAGTGGGACTGCACTCACTGGTGACGGGACATGGAGGCTGCGTTTAGATTGGCATGATTTTCCGGAAATGCTTTTCACAGAAAAGTTTTCCGTTAAAAGCATTTTCGGAAGAGTGTCTAGATTGGCACGGACGCTTTTCCGCAAAAGCACTTTTTGCGGAAAAGTGTCCATGCCAATCTAGACACACTTTTCCGCAAAAAAAGCCCCGATCGCCATTTTTGCAATCTGGGCTTTTTTGCGGAAAACAAATCTCAGCTGTCTACATTAGCCCTTTTGCGCAAAAGGGACTTTTGCCTGAACGGAAGCAGAATAGAATTTCCGCAAAAAGCACTAATTTCTTACAGTAGGAAGTCAGTGCTTTTGTGGAAATTCAAGCGGCCAGTGTAGACAGCTGGCAAGTTTTTCTGGAAAAGCGGCTGATTTTTTTGGAAAAACTGACCAGTCTAGACACAGCTGGAGTGTTGTGGTCGGGAGTCAGAAAAGCGGTACAGGCAGGGGGCCTGGTCACTATTTCCTGGTGAGTGCAGGGGCAGGCCTTATTCCTGCTGCCAGTACCAGACCTCCACTCACTCCATTCTCCCTCTCTCTGTTACTCACTCTTCCCCTCCCTCATTTTCACTGGGCTGGGTGAGGGAGTTAGGGTCAGGGTGGAGGTTATAAGAGGCAGGAGAAGTCTTTGCCTTCCCAAACTGTTGCTAGCCTGGCCCCACCCATACTCTGCTCCCAGAACACCTGCTATAGTGTATTGGGGTTGGAGTGTTGCCACCCTTGAGTGCCAGTGCTTTCTCTGCTCCGGGGCTGGGGAAGTTGGGGCCACATGCCACCCACGCTCCCCATGTTCTGCAGCTGGAGAAGCTGGGGCCACATGCTGCCCTCCCTCCCCATGGTGTTAGGGGGGACTTGGCTCCCCTGGGGTATGGGGCCCGGGCAGAAAGGGGCTGGGGACTTGCCCACTTTTACCCACTGCCCATGGTTAGGGTACAGGGGGTGAGGGCTTCAGCTGGGATGCTGGCTCTGGGGTAGGGCAGGGCTATGGAGTTTGGGGTACAGAAAAGGATATGGGTTCTGGGTGGCAGTATGGGCATGAGAGGGGGCTCCAGGTGGGAGTGTGGACTCTGGGATAGGGCCAGGGATGAGGGTTTGTGGTGCAGGAGGGAACTCCAGGCTAGGGCCAAGGGGTTCAGCATGCAGGAGAGGGTCAGGGCAGAGGCAGGCCTGGCCAAAGCGTTTGCGGGGCCCAGGGCAAAACGCTGGAAGTGGGCCCCGGGCCCAGCTAGTGGATGGTGAGTACTCAGCAGCAGGGGGCCCCGGCTTCAGTGGCATTTTCTTTGTCAGCAAGGTGAAGTTTGCAGGTGGAGCACACGTGGAGACTGGCAAGTGGGGGAAGTAGCCCCAGAGAAAGGGAACTGCAAGGCAGGGGCTTGTTCTACAGCCTTGCAAAGAGGCAGCAGCAGCATGGGAAGCTCCCTGCAGGTGGAAGGGCCAGATCAGAACCGTAGGCAGGGCCGTGTTCTCCCTGTCGGCAGGCTGTCCTGCTTCCCTGCAGCTGGTAGGACTTGAAATAATTCCCCTGCTGGATAGGTACGGGTCCTACAGGCTGCTCTGCTCCCCTCAAACTCTCCTCAAGCTTCACTAGTGTGTACAGCCAGCTCTGGGCTGGGAATTCACCATGACATCCTGCAAAGTGCATGACCCTCGTTAGCTGCCCAGCCCTGTGTGCAGCGTGGAGCCCTGAAGGTGTGGGGCCCAAGGCAACTGCCTTGCTCACCTTGCCTTAAGGCCAGGCCTGGGCATAGGGTTGGGATTCAGGAAGGGGTGAGGGGTGCAGGCTCTAGGATGGAATTATGGTGCGGAAAGGGGTTCCAACCACAACCAGGGGCAGGGAGCTGGGGCCAGGAGGTATGGGTTGCAGGCTCTGGGCTGCAGTTCTCTCAGGTGACTCCCATTGCTCCAAGAAGCAGCAACATGTCCCTTGTCTAATATATGGAGGTTCAGTTCCCGGCTAATGGAAGTGCAGAGCTGGCCCTTAAGGTGGGGGCAGCATGTGGAGTCCACATAGCAGACCCTCCACCTAGGTGCTGAGGGACATGTGTTTCCAGAAGCCGCATGAAGCTAAGCAGGGAGACCGCCAGCCCCTCACCCGCCAAACTTTTAATGGCTTGGTCAGCAGTGCTGACGGAAGCCACCAGGATCCCTTTTCAACGGGGTGTCCTGGTCCAAAACTAGACACCTGGTTTCTCTGCCTCAGGGCAGTTTGAAACCTGGCATATCATTGTCATTGGGGCCCTGTGCAGCTAATACCCTGGTCCCCCACATGCACAGCACCATACACAGGCTTGACAACAGGCAGGCCCCACAGTGTAGTGATACCATGTTGTCAGGCCCCTGTGTGACTGCCACACAGGGCCCTCCCACTACAGCAGTGGTTCCCAAACTTTTTGGTATCACACCCCCTTTTTGATTTGAGAAACCCTCATCCTCTCTCCCCCTGCAAAAAAAGCAGCAGCAAAATTTTGAGGGGGCGGGGGGGAAGAGGAACTGACAGGGGCCACAAATAAAAAAATAGCAAAACTTTCCCTTTTAAGAGCAGAGCAGGCATTGCCCTTTTAAGGCAGCCATTTTGAAGTCTGCCCTAGGGTGCTCCATCCTCCCCCTGCCCCACCCAGCCCAAGCTGCAAGGACCGGGCTCTTTCTTGGGGAGGGGATTGATGGAGGGGATGGGTCACCTTGCACCCCCTCTGAATTTCTTCACACACCCCCAGGGGCATGTACCGTATTTTCCGGCGTATAAGACAACTTTTTATGCTAAAAAACATCCCCCAAAAATTGGGGGTCGTCTTATACGCCGGGTATACAGGCAGTCCCCGACTTGCAGGTACGAACGAGGCTTTGCAAAGCCTCGGGGGAAGCCGGCAGCGGGGCAGCCCAGACACGCCGCGGCTGTCCCGCTGCCGGCATCCTCAGAGGCTTTGCTCCCGGTGTCCCTGGTCTGCTGGAGACGGTCCCCAGCAGACCAGGGGCACCAGGAGCAAAGCTGCAGCCGTAGCGGGGTCCCGCGCCTCCCCGGCTTTGCCAGAGCAAAGCCTCAGAGGCGCGGGACCCCTCCGCCTTCCCGGCTTTGCTCCCGGTGCCTCTGGTCTGCTGGGGACCGTCTCCAGCAGACCAGGGACACCGGGAGCAAAGCCTCTGAGGACGCCGGCAGCGGGACATGTTTTAACTAGAAAATTAGGGTGTTGTCTTATACGCCCAGTCGCCTTATACGCCGGAAAATACGGTACCTCCCCCAGTTTGGGAACCTATGCCCTACAGCATCAGTGGGCACAGAAGCACCACAATCCTTTCACCCTAGAATTGAGGGGCACACTGACCCAGCCACGTGGAAAGCCCAGATGAATGCTACACCCCTGGCCTGTGTCTAGACTGGCAAGTTTTTCCGCAAAATTAGCCGCTTTTCCGGAAAAACTTGCCAGCTGTCTACACTGGCCGCTTGAATTTCCGGAAAAGGACTGACGATCTAATGTAAAATCATCAGTGCTTTTCCGGAAAAACTGTGCTGCTCCTGAGGGGGAAATCTCGCTCCCCTGGGGTACAGAGCCCCCAGAAGGGTCCGAGGCTGGAGGTCAAATCAGTGAGGCAGGAAAGAAACCTAAAAGAGAAAACTTTATGATGCATGCATGCAGGCTGTCACTTCCAAGAGTGAAGCAGCAGCCCTGACAGACAGATTCAGGTATCCTTTATACAGAATGCTTAGACAGTTCAGTTGTGGATTGTTCTTCTTTAACATATCAAAGTCTCAGCAGAAGTACTCTGAGACTTCTGTTCACCCCAGGAGTGCTAGAAGTAAGTTTTTACAGTACACAAAGCCACATGAGAACTTGAGTGGAGGAGTCTACAAGGCAAACTGTGACAAAGATAAGAGTTTACATGACAAATTGTGACAGACTAGGAGTATCCATGAATTTGAGATAGTCATTTGTAAGGGTCTTTGATTAGAGCTAATTTGATTTCTCTCTGTTACAGGGAGAGAGGCCTGGAAAACTTTTTAACCCTTACAGCAGTTTTCTTTTAGAAAGTTATGATTTCTGCACAGTTCCCCCCTTTAGACACAATTGGAGTTATTTGATTTTTCTCCCACAATTCCCCCCTTTAATACTCCTATTGGAGTATTACTCAAAGTTATTCTAGACATTCTTAGGTATTCTTCTTTTGCTGGGATGAATTCTTATCTTAGAGGGAGGTTTTCTTTATCAGTTGGGTAAATGATCCACTGCCCATTCACCCCCAGATCTTTACCAGTGCCAATATTGCTTTTAAAACATAAGGGAAACATAAGGGAAGCATTCCCTGATGGATGTACTGCTTGAGTAAGGGGAATCTCTGAGGCAATTAGATTTTTATGCCAAATCTGCCTGTTCCCCCCCATGACTATGTACTTTTGGCACAGTGTTATCATTCTGGGCATTTACCCACTCCCGCTCTCCTGTAGAGTACTGACTACCAGTAAATCTGAATTTTAGGGGTCTGGTCCACAGGGAGGCAGGAGTTGGGATAAACTGTAATGGTAAAAGGCCTTCAGAGCCTTTTATAAGCTGTTCACATATCCAACAGTCACTTATATTGGTGAGGGACACAACCTTTTGCAGGGCTTCCCAATAAGGGTGGGGAAAGTTATATACTAAGGCTATTCTGACTACTAAAAGAAGGAAAACAATCCTTATCCTATTATAGTATCTTAAATTTCTAAAGTAGAAAGGATAATAATAATATAGTAATTATCTAGCAACTAGCAAAGCAGTCTTTTAACTAAACTTAATCAGTTAGTATTGTTTGGCTTGCCTCTGCAGGCACTCTTCGAGATTTCGTAGTCTCTTAGTTCACTCAATACTGGAATGGCTTCCCCTTTGTGAGAGCTATGGGGCGCCAGGCTCACCTGTAGGTCTTTTCTGGCACAGTCCTACCTCTCAGGTTGTACCTCGAAGCTCCTGGTGGAGGCCGGTTTGGTAACAGTCTGGTTTGAGAGTTTGCCGCCTCGGTCCGCTGAACCTCATCCTCAGGTGATTCCTCCGGGGAGGGGTCCTGGGTGACGGGGTCAATCAGCTCTGTTGGATCTGCAGTTCGGCATACATGACTTGCGTGGATCCACGAGGGGCCCTCCTTCACCTTTACTGCTGTGTGGGTGATGAGCAGCAATTGGAACGGTCCTTCCCACCGGGCTGTCAGGGAATTCTTTCTGCGATGTTCCTTCACGAACACGTAGTCGCCTGGTTGGATGTTGTGGCACTGTACATCAGTAGGTACTGGGAGGGCTTCCTTTACCTGCAGGTGCAAGCTCTCCTAACTGCATTTTGTGTCTAGGTTTCTTCTTTCTGTGTGGCTGCTAGCCTGTGGGCCTCCTGCAACATTAAACTGCTTACAAATCACACATGAATTAGATATTCTTGACAGCTTCTAGGTGCACGCCTGGGGCGTACCATTATTTTGGGATTTGTGAGGCCACCCCCCTTTTGCTCATGTGTGTCATTTGATGAGACACCTGAGCAAGCTGCCGTGTGAGAGATTTTTGGGGCGACTGGGCAGCCATCAGGTGCAACCATTATCCCAGCTGGGGATAAGGAGCAGCCTGCTTTCTCCCAAAGGTTTTTCTCTGCAGGTTGAGCAGCTTGCTGTAGTTCTATCAGGTCCTGCAAAGAAACAGGGAGGGAAAGAGAGACCAGAATCTGAAAGGGAGCCAGAGGTCCATGTTCTGCTGCATGTCTGGCGGCTGCATCAGCATTCCCATTACCCAGAGAAACAGGATCAATGGCACCTGTGTGGGCCGGGCAATGGGTAATAGAGAGGGATGTGGGTAGCTGAATAGCATCAAGGAGTTGGGAGATAAGGGGACCATGAGAGATAGCAGAGCCAGAAGAGGTAAGGAAACCTTGTTGTTTCCAAATTTGTCCTGTGGCATGACAGACAGAGAAAGCATACTTTGAGTCAGTATAAATGGCAGCAGACTGTCCGGAAGCTAAAAGGCAAGCACAATTAAAGCGATGAGCTCAGCAGCCTGAGCTGATTTTGATTCCTGGAAGAGAAAAGAACCTCTAAAACATTATTATCTGAGACCACTGCATATCCAGCCTTTAGTTTACCAACTGAATTTCTTTTACATGAGCCATCAGTATACAATACAAGATTTGCATTTTCCAGCGGTTGATCAGACAAATTTTTGGGGAGGTTTTACACAGTGCTCAAGCAATTCTTCACAGTTATGGGTATGTGCTTTACCATTAGAGGGTAAAGGAGAAAAAGTAGCTGGGTTAAGTACATTACATCTTTGAATTACCACATTTGGGGAAGAGAGGATAACATTCTCATACAGGGTTTGTCTCTGAACAGATATGTGCTGGGTGCGGTGTCGCTGTAAGAGAGCAGAGACAGCATGAGGGACCTGTAAGATAATGCTGTGGCCTAATGTGACAGGTTGGGCCTTTTTAAAGTAATTCAGCAGCAGCTGCAACTGCCCTCAGACAAAGTGGGAACCCACGGGCTACTGAGTCCAGTGTTGCAGAAAAATAAGCTACTGGACGAGGTGTGGGTCCAAGGGGTTGACAGAGAACTCCAGCTGCAATTCCATCCTGTTCATGACAAAACAGAGTAAAAGGCTTGCTATATTTAGGTAAGCCCACTGTGCAGAAGAGTTTTAAGGGAAAGGAAAGCAGATTCACATTCTGGGGACCAGGTCACTGGGTCAGGAGCTAAGATTAAGAGTAGAATAGTAAGGGGCCTGGTGAGTCCAGAAAAGTTAGGAATCCATTGTCTGCAATATCCTGCAGTACCCAGAAATTTGTATACCTGACTTTGGTGAAAGGGTGAGGAATGAAAAAAAAACTTGTGAGATTCACTCAGGTGTTAACTGGCGGCCATCTCCTGAAAGTAAATGTCCTAAGTACTGAACTCTTTGTTTTACAAACTACAATTTGGCTTTGGAAGCCTTGTGACCCTTATTAGCAAGACACTTTAACACATAGGAGGTATCAGTTTTTTACATCTTTCCTCAGTTTCACTAGCAATTAGCACATCATCAACATACTGAACTAACACAGAACTGCAGGGAAAAGAGATAGAATTAAGGTCAGCTTTTTAAAAACTGAGAAAACAGAGTAGGGCTTTTACAATAACTTTACAAAAACATGTCCAGGTTAATTGATGACTCTGAAAGGAAAAGGCAAAGAGAAATTGGGAATTCTTATGCACTGGAATAGAAAAGAAGGCAGAACATAAATCTATTACAGAAAACCAGGTTAGGTACTACTGGAAATCTAGGGATTACAAACTTATTAATGACTCTTAGGTCTTCTACAAATCTATAGATTTGCTTTTTCACAGGTAGTATAGGTGTATTACATGGTGAAGTTGTATAAACAAGTATCCCTTGTTTAAGGAGGGAGAGATTACAGGCTTAATGCCCTCTTGTGCCTCCCTAGCCAATAGATACAGGGCTACCCTTGGGAAAGGCTTGTTGTGTTTGTATGTTATTTGCACTGGTGTTGCAGAGGCTAGCAACCCCACTTCATTCACATGGGCTGCCCACAATGTCTCTGGGACATCTGAGAGGTCCAGGAGGGGTGTATGTCCTGAGGTCTCATCAGATTCCTCAGAGTAGTAATGCCATCCAATTTGGAGCCTGATAGGGGGAAGGTCAACAAATATCCCTTCCTCTCTACAGAGAAGGTTTGCACCCAATTTACACAACAAGTCAGGTCCCATAAGGTTTACAGCAGAAAAGGGAGATAACAGGAAAGAATGTTCAGCTGACAAGGGTCCAAAGCGGGTGGGGGTGCAGATGGCACATCTGGGGAATCAAGCTGTTTCTTTAGAGTAGCCAATTCTTGCTGCAGCTTTTCAATAGAATTCCTTTTTGGCTAGCCATAATGCTCTGATTCTTTTTTCTTACTGACACATCCTCCCAGAGGCACCAATATTCCATCTGGTTAGGATGTTTTTCCTCGAGGAAAACTCTAAGATAAGCAAGCTTTTGTAAGTCAAAGTTCTAGTTGCCATTTATTCTGGGAATTCCCCTGAGTATAGCCATTCCAAATGCTCAATAATTCCTTAAGTCTCCTTAGTTTCAAACCTGCAGGCAATACCTAGCTGACTGATCATCTGAGACAAGGGAGTCCCAGGCTGTGAGAAACCTTTTCTCTCAGTAGGAGACAGACTTGAGGGAGCAATCTTATCCATGTTAGCACTGTCTTGTCCAAGGACAGCACAGGAGCCCAACAGTACTACCCTCTCCAAGGATAGCACAGGCGTCCAGCAACACTACCCTCTCCAAGGATAGTGTGGGAGTCCACACAAACTGTCAGCTTCACTTACACTCCTTATGTGCCGGGGGAAACCGCCCTTGCTTTCAGCAGCTGTGCAGTGACACTGACAGCACTGGTGCGGCTGCGGTCCCCCTCCGGACTTCACTCACTCAAAACCATGTGCTTGGACTCGCCACCAATCAGTCAGCAACAACAACAACAACAACAAAATCCAACCCCTATTTGGCTATACCCAGTGTTTTCGTTTTAAGTTTCCCTCAAGCCTCTTAACAAAAAAATTTTAAGTAAAAGATGACTCTTACCGCCAGCCGGTCCAGCTGGTGACGAGAACAGGGAGGCGGACCGGGGGATTTTAAATGGATCCCTTACCCTCCAGATGCGCGCTGTAGTCCGTTCCCATTCCCCATCATCAGCCTTTCCAACTGGAGTTCCAAGCCATCCCACTTCTGACACCAAATTGAAGGGGAAATCTCGCTCCCCTGGGGTACAGAGCCCCCAGAAGGGTCCGAGGCTGGAGGTCAAATCAGTGAGGCAGGAAAGAAACCTAAAAGAGAAAACTTTATGATGCATGCATGCAGGCTGTCACTTCCAAGAGTGAAGCAGCAGCCCTGACAGACAGATTCAGGTATCCTTTATACAGAATGCTTAGACAGTTCAGTTGTGGATTGTTCTTCTTTAACATATCAAAGTCTCAGCAGAAGTACTCTGAGACTTCTGTTCACCCCAGGAGTGCTAGAAGTAAGTTTTTACAGTACACAAAGCCACATGAGAACTTGAGTGGAGGAGTCTACAAGGCAAACTGTGACAAAGATAAGAGTTTACATGACAAATTGTGACAGACTAGGAGTATCCATGAATTTGAGATAGTCATTTGTAAGGGTCTTTGATTAGAGCTAATTTGATTTCTCTCTGTTACAGGGAGAGAGGCCTGGAAAACTTTTTAACCCTTACAGCAGTTTTCTTTTAGAAAGTTATGATTTCTGCACAGTTCCCCCCTTTAGACACAATTGGAGTTATTTGATTTTTCTCCCACACTCCCGTTCAGGCAAAAGTATTTTTCCGGAAAAGGGCCAGTGTAGACAGCATAGTACTGTTTTCCGCAAAAAGCCCCGATGGCCAAAATGACGATCAGGGCTTTTTTGCGGAAAAGCGCGTCTAGATTGGCCACGGACGCTTTTCTGGAAAACGTGCTTTTCCGGAAAAGCACCTGCCAATCTAGACGCGCTTTTCCGAAAATGCTTATAACGGAAAACTTTTCCGTTAAAAGCATTTCCGGAAAATCATGCCAGTGTAGACGTAGCCCTGCTGTAACTGCTCTGGGCATAGAGTCCTTCAGCCTCCAGAGCCACCAAGTCAAAACTTTCATAAGCACTACATTCCCCATTCAGGGCCACTTTGTAGTTATTCTGTGGAAAAGAGCCGTTAACATTGATGCTGACTTAACCTCTGATTTATGCTCCAGCTGGCACTGGAAAAATGTCATATTTAATTGTATTCCCTTAAACCAACAGTGACCACATTAACTGGCCCTTAACCTATCAGGCTTTCTATTTTAGAAATTTCAGGATAATACAGTACCATGCTACTTTATTTTGGTAGTTTCATTCATGGAAAGTGCATTTTAAAATGTATACAGATTTAAACAATTAAGATAGCAATAGCAGAAGAAATTGATACAGTAAAGGGAGAAAACACATTGAAATGATATGAAAGGAGGAGAGTGTGAGATGGAAAAAAAATATAGAAAAATTGTTCCAGATAGCAGGAGCTACAGGGGAACGGCTGTTGCATCAACGATGGTGAATTTCTGCACAGAGAAGAATTTAGTGCTTGAATAGGCAGAGGAAGATAGAGAGAACAACAGGGTCCATTAGCTAATGAGTTTTTAAACAATGAGGTAGTCAAATTTTGAGCTGGATCAAGAAATTAATATGGAGTGTGATAGATCTGGAAATAAGCCTAATTATTTATCATGTGTTCAGTGAGATCTATTTTATGCATAGAGAGTCAATTCCATAGCAGGTTGGTCAGGAAATGCAGGCAGGAAGGAGAACAATAGCCTAGATAACCTCATCTCAGGGAAATCCCAGAACTATTGACTTTAAAATGTTGCTACTCTAACACTCTGCTGAATCACCTGAGCTGACAGGTTTAACCAGGCTTCAAAAAACACAGGAGAACAAAGGACTCCAATGGATTCAGAAGGAGTTTGAGGGCCCAAGGTTGAGGGGCAAAGCGGAGGCTGTTGGGAAGCTTGCTGACAAACCTCAATACTAAGAAAGGCCTTCCTAGAATTCTGGGTAAAACAGCTATGCAAGATATTCTTTAAAAAAAATCCTCTGACAGAATTTCCACTCTGCAGAAAGATCCATTCTGCTTCTGAACCAAAAGAATTTTCAAAACTTCCAATGGAAGGAAAAGTCTGAAAAGAATCATTTAGAAGTTGTACAGAAACTTAGCATTTAGAAAGTTTTGGAACAAAATGGAGCCTCAAGCTCTAAGGCACTGTCATGTTTTTGGGGCTTCTAGGCTCCAGGTCCCTAGCACTACGGGCTGATGGGGGGCTGGAAGCCTAGAAGCCTAGCGAATCGTGTATTAGTCAGGTGCCTTAGAACTTGGTTGCCAGGGCTCCCTGGACATCCAGGCTCCCTGCTACGGAGCTGAGCCTTAGCTGGAGCAAGGGCTGCTAGCCTCCTGGCATCAGGGGCAACCTGTGGATGTAGGCAACCTCGGCAGTTGCTTAGGGCACCGCGTTTAATGCGGTGCCCAGTGATGACGTCACGCCATTGAGGGCTATGGAGGTGGGAGCACTGATCGCGCATTCCACCTAGGGCGCCAGTTGCCGGCAGCTCTGAGCCGCTCCTGCCTGCATTTATGGCAGGGTTCTCAGGGCTTCCACATTCTATGGAACAGAAATGGGATCTTGGAAGCTTCATCACCACTGGGGTCCCTCCCTGACTTGGGGTAGCCTGCATGGTGGGGCTGCCTTGGGGCCACACTCCTGGATGCTCTTGTCTACAGGTTTCCTGCCACTTCACATCTCCACGTGTCTCCTCAGAAGTTAATCAAAACATTTTTGCGAAATGTTTTGGTTTCAACAAATTGTCATTTTCCAATGAAAACCTCAGAAAATTCCCTACCAGTTCTAGCTGCAAACTCCTTTTCTCTTCGGGCTTCTGCCAACAACTTCCTCCTTCAGTTTTAGCCTACATCTAGACTACACGCCTTTTTCGAATATTTTCAAAAAAGCCTCTTTCAAAAAAAAAAAGTGTATCTAGACTACAACCAGTACTTTCTAAAGAGCAAGCTGCTTTTTCAAAAGAGAGCACTCAGGCAGTCTGGATGCTATCCTTCCAAAGAGCACAGTTTGCATTACATTTTTGAAAAAAGGCGCTATTCCTCATAAAACAAGTTTTTCCGCAGTCGAAAAAACTGCCACGTTCTTTCGATTTACTGTCAACAGAACGCGGCAGCAGTCTAGATGCAGTTAAAGATTTTTCGAAAAAAAGGCCACTTTTTGAAAAATCCGTATAGTCTAGACACACCCTTAGAATATGATCCGCTTGCTCCCAACTGATGATCAGTTTGCTTCTCTTTGACACCAGCTGTCAGTCTTTTAAACTCCCCACTTGACTCTTGCCCCTATATCCGATCCTTCTCACTGTATTCCCCATTCCAGAAATTTCTGTTCTCTTTAGAATATCACTGCCAGTCTGCCTTTTATTTGGGGGGAGTATTCTGTATTAAAATAATTTATTCTCTTTCAGTAATCATGAAGCCTAAACTGAAGTGAGGGAAAGACGTCTCCGAATATTGCTCGCAACAGTTTGCATGTTCTTTATGATAACTGAAAATACATCCTCCAGATATGAGGTGTAAGGTTACAAGAAGTGTAAGGTCACTAATATGTGACCAGGGTAGCGTTGCAACACCTGTTCTGCTTTAGAGGCTTTTTCCGATACGTGGTTAAGCTGCAATCCTGACAAACACAGAGAAAATGGTTTTCATTTGGCTGGGGGAGAAAAATAATTGAAGAAAACATGCATTGAAGGCCACATTATCTTAGGAACTGTTACACTTGGGTTGATGAACTCACATTGAATGAAAACAGACAGCCAGAGCTATTCTTAGCTAACATGTCATTTTACTAAAACAAGAGGTCAACTCAGCTTGATTACCAATTGATTTCTCTGGTAGCCTAAAAAAAATTCTGACTGACACCTTGATTACTTCCCAGACCTGAACAAGAGTTCCGTAAGCTTAAAAGCTTGTCTTTCATCAACAAAAGTTGCACCAACACAAGATATTACCTTCACCAGGATCTCTAAAAGTATGAAGTGATATCTCAGCTAGACCGTACTGCAGTCTTTCCAAGATGACCTTATTCAAAATAAAATAAGCAATGGCGGGGAGGGGCGGGAGAAGGTTTGAGAGGAAGGAAACATTACTGCAATCAATGCTGAGCTTAACAAAATTGTAGAAAGCTCAGTTAGGAAAGGGTTACTGCAAGGCCTAACTAACGAGAAGTCCCGTGGCACCTTAGACTAACAGATTTATTGGCGCATAAGCTTTCGTGGGCAAAGACCCACTTGGTCAGATACATGTAGTGGAAATTCCAGAGGCTGGTATAAATATACAGACGTAAGAAAAGAGTTCCAATCAAGAGTAAGGCTAGAGATAACGAGCTCAATTCAGTGAGGGAGGATGAGGCCCGCTTCTAGCAGCTGATGTGGAGGTGCTAACACCAATGGGCTATGTCTACACTGGCAGCTTCTTGCACAAGAATTCTTTTGTGGAAGAGTTCTTGCGCAAAAAGTCTTCCACAAGAGTGCATCTTCATGGGCATGTGCTTTTGCGGAAGAGCATCCATGGCAGTGTAGATGCTGTCTTGTGCAAGAAAACTGATGACCATTTTAACCATAGGGGTGTAGAAGCTGTAGAAACCATTTCATATTTAGCTAGAAGCCATCTTGTGTAACAGAAACCATTCTAGCTTTTCTCTCAAGCACGTAGACCAGAGTGAACTTTCTGTCACCCCGTGAGAAGAGGCCTACAGGATGGGCTATTGGTATGTGTTAATTGGGCTAGTTGGGACAGGAGATGTACTCCCTCATACCTGTCCGCCATCTTGTTGATAAGGCTTTGTTTTTCCAAGTTTAATTGAGGTTTTCTGTAATTGGAGGCCCTGACGTCAGACTGTTTGGTTAAGGGTATAAAGATACTAGGATTGATTGTATTAGCAGCCTTACTGGGCCTGGCTTTGCCTCATGCTGTGCTTTATTAATTAATAAAGCTGTTTGTTAGCTGCCTAAACAGAAAGGAGTGTTTTTTTTGCTTCAACAATTTGGAGGTTCCACCGAGATTCCTAATGCACCACTTGCCCATAAGGACGGACCTGCACTCCACTTCCAAACCTCTAAGAGCGCTCAATAGAAGGTAAGGAGATACCTGTTATGAAATCTCCTGGTGAGGGCTTAGGATTTGGAGTGACGGCCGGCCATTGGGGTAAGGGGAGCTACGGAATTCAATTTTGTGGAGCGGCTAACAATTTTGTCTGTCTGTGTCTGTCTTTGTCTATTAGGCCTGTCTTGTGTGTCACAGTTCCAAAAGGGCACACCGGTGTCTCTAGTGAGGCAGCCATGCACTGGACCATCTGTGTTCGGACGCGAAAAGCTGGTGTGGTGCCATTACTCTCTCTCAGCACATGGAACTGTGGGAAAACTTTGTCGTCTCTTTCTGTTATTTGTGGACGTAGTACTGACCTCTGAGGCTAACCCCAGGCCATAGTACCCCATTCCGCCAGGCTGTCTCCAGGCGCCAGGACGTGGTGTTCTGCCAGGCTGGGGCAGGTGCTGGAAACCCCTGCGAGCCAGGTGGACTTTGAGTCCAGTGCCTCGCAACCAAAAAGGGGGGGGGGGGGAATCAGTGCAAGCAGGTGAATTCTTAATTCGGTGACTCGCAGAAGAGAATAGTGTAAGCAGGCGGACTTTTGGTTCGGTGCCTTACAGAATCTGTTTAAGCACGCACAGAAAATGGGGGTAGGTCAGTCTACAGGAATTCCAGTGCCTTTATGATAAGTGCCTTCTGGTATAGGATCCTAATGAAGTCTGATATTAAGTGCCGGGTGTCTTAGGGCAGCGCCACTTTATAGAAACACCCATGGGATTTGGACAATAAAGATGCATCTAAATGTGGAAACTGTAGGGAAAATGTGAAAAAGGAGAGAAAAAAATGTGTGTGTGGAAAATGAGTATGAATGTAATGAGTGAAGTATGAATGCCGCTGCATACATCTGACACTTGAGCTGATCCCAGCTGCACCAGGGTTCTCCCACGAGGGAGCTCTGAATGCAAAGGGGGGGGTAAGCTGAACCTCGAGACTCAGCAGATATATGCGGGAGTGACGACTCCCCTTATTTCATGAGCTGCTAAGGTCTGACACTCTAGACCCGGCAGACTCTTTCTTTGGAGTGTGTAAAGTTAGTTTAGGTGGGGGTTAGTCTAAACATCCCCCACACACTGCCGAAAGGCACCCCTGTATACTACTTGTACGTGCATAATGGTCCAAGGACCTGTAAGCATTTAACAGATTTGAAAAGAGGAAAAATTAAAGCCCTGAGGGATGAAAGTAAAGCTGAGAAAAGCAAAAATCCGCCCTGCAGTAAGATAGGTAACTTACAAACTTGCTGCAGTGCCTCTGTGCCAAAATAATGCACAAGAAGTGAAAAAAAAAAAGAGAGAGATTTCTCAGTTGGCACACCTGTATCAACCAAGATGTGTGTGTGGGGGGGAGGAAATTTGGCACAACACCACCCTTCTACCCCTCTTTATAACGCATACACAGATAGGAGACATAAAAAATAACTGAAAGGAATTAGCTCTTCCCTTTGAAAACACGGGCTCCTGTAACAAACTTGCCCGATCCAAAGCAAAACACAAAGTTTAAAATAAGTTTAACAGTTTAAGGAAAGTGTTCCTCCAAATCCTAAGGGGAAAAAAAACTGCTTTAAGAAATGACTCCTTGTTTCTTGTCGTCTCTTTTGGTCATCTCAGCAAAGAAACAGTCAAGTTAAACATTTGGCTACAGACACTTTGTTAAATCTATTAAAGGGAAAATAAGGAATTCTACTGAAACTTAATTGGTTAACCACATAAAAGATTAGAATCTATACATTGTAAATTTGTAAAACCTGCACCCTAAGGGTTAAATGTGTCTTCCAAGGAAACTAATTATTGTTTAAAAAAATCCAAGCCCAGAAACTTCACGGTGTTTCTGTTCAAGGCTGAGCTGATAGCACTTTTGGCTTGCTTTCAGATCCAAGGTTGTGTGTGTCTGCAAACTGCCAGTCTGTTCTGGAAGGGGGACACTGTCCCCCATAAGTAAGTCTGTAACATTGCATGTGATTCTTTTCAGGAAAATGAAAGCTTTTTTGCTTGCTGGAACACTAACTGGCCAACCAACACCTTGTGCTAAGGAAAAGCATTATAGCTTCACACATTAAGCCTAATCTGTGGCACAAGAGGGAAACTGAGGCATGCCACTGTTGAGGAGGGCTAGCAACTCTAAGGTAATTCAAGGGAGTGGAAAGTCACGAGTACCAATGAAGCCCCCTTGTTCTCGGAAAATTGCAGCTCACTCGCCCATGGAAGTGGTAAGGAACTAGCTGTAACCAGTACCCTTAGCAGATCTTAGGCAGTATTTTAAGTTATAATGGGCCACCTTGACGGGGGTAGAAATGTTTTCTTGTCTTTCAGATCATCGGAAAGCACTGGTGCCAGCTGAAGAAAAACAAACAAACAAACAAACAACAAAAACCATGGTTCTGTGTCATGACATAATAAGTTTGTGTTCTGTGTTCTGTCCAGATTTGTCTTGTGTGTGTCTTGATTGTGATATATGTATTTCAAACATTGTTGTGTGTACAATATTGTTGTTTTAATGAAAGAATAATTTAAGTCCCTTGAATAATCTTAACTTTGTGCTTACACAGATGGCTTTTTTGCTTTTATAATTCTAGTGGAGTTTTAGTAGCAGGCTATGCAGTTTGTATTATCTGGAATGTAGTGAAATCTGCTCCCCTACCTGCTGTTTTTCCCTTCTCTCCTACCACCGCCAGCTCCTTTGCGGTCTCTGTCAGAACTGGCCCTCCTGCAAGACCAAGCCCCAGAATCGGAAAAGCAGGAGTGGAGACTGGCAGGGTGCACCTTGCACCCAGACCACTTG
The DNA here is from genome assembly GCF_049634645.1 of Pelodiscus sinensis. Lineage (NCBI taxonomy): Eukaryota > Metazoa > Chordata > Testudines > Trionychidae > Pelodiscus > Pelodiscus sinensis. The sequence continues at coordinate 101,901,845 of NC_134711.1, forward strand.
TGGTGCAACTCTGATGGCCACATTGTTGCCCCAGTGGTCTTGCTACCTCACCTTGCCTCCGTGCTCCATGGATTGTCGCACGTTGGCAAAGAGGGGATGGTAGCAATCCTAAGAACAAAATTGGTTTGTTCCCAAATTCTCCCAAGCAGCCAAAGATTACTGTCTGGCTAGCCCTGTCTGCCAAGCCTACAACGTGGGTAAACCTGTAAAGACAGTTCTGGCAACCAGACCTCTGCCTTTGGGACCATTTCTGAATTTACAAATGGACTTTATTCAATTGCCTAACTGTCAATCCTTTGAATATGTGCTGGTTATTGTTTGCTTGTTTTCGGGATGGGTAGAAGCTTATCCCTGCAGGAAAGCTGATGCCATCACAGTGGCAAAGAAACTTCTAAATCATTTCATCCCATCATGGGGAATATACCTTGTGATCTCCAGTGATAAAGGTACCCACTTTACTAGGCAAATTGTTAAAAAAAAAAAAAAAAACCTGGAAAAGTACTACTCGACCAGACAAGCACTGCACTGTGCACGACACCCGGAGAGTGCAGAAGCAGTAAAAAGATGAAACAGGATTTTAGAGAACTAACTTGCTAAAATATGTGAAAACTCTGGCTTAACATGGGTAGAAGCACTCCCGATTGCCCTAATGCGCATGAGAGCCACTCCTAATCAGAAAACTGGATTCAGTCCACATGAAATTGCATGTGGCCGACCTATGAGACTGTTAAGCAGCCCAGAAATTAACCTGGCTGATGCCACACTTGTTAAAGGAAGCATAGTCAAGTATTGTCAAGAACTTATGAGGTGTGTACAGTCTTATCATTCACAAGTTAAGGACGCCTTCCAGGAGGCCCCGACTGAGCCGTGCCATAAACTACAACCAGGAGACTGGGTTTGTGTGAAGATTCACCAGCGAAAGACTGCCCTGGAACCCAGGTGAAAGGGTCCCTACCAAGTCCTTACCACTCATACTGCTGTAAAGTGCGAGGGATTGCCCACTTGGATTCACGCCTCTCACTGCAAACTGGTTCCAGCGCCTACAGAGGTTGGCCCCAACAAGGAGCACTGCAGACCTGGTAGCAGAGACCCAGGTCCAGAAGCAGACAGGGATCACCGCAGACCTGGTACCAGAAACCCAGGTCCAGAAGTAGACGGGGATCAACGCAGGCTTGGTACCGGCAATCCAGGCCCAGAAGCAGATGATCCTAAGAGACCGAGGCCAAGGTACCAGCTGCGGCCCAAAGAACTTGCCAGCGCTAGGTGAAGCAAACTACGAAGTCCTGAAGAACAGCCAGCATGAGGCTGGACAAACAATTCATGTTGAGCTTATGCTTAATCTTGTTTTTAATACCTAGCAGTTATAACCTATATGGTTCAAATGTGTTTATGCTTTTAATGAACCAGAGATCTCCCGGAAAAGGGTTTATTTTCTGGAAAATCGCGTCTAGACTGGCGCTTTTCTCCGGCAAAAACCCCGAGCCGGAAAAAAGCGGCAGCCATGTAAATGCAAATGCCGCGGGGGATATTTAAATCCCTCGCGGATTTGCAATTCCGAAGTGTCTCATTAGCATCCCTTTTCCGGAAAGGGATGCCAATGTAGACACAGCCGTAATGGTTCAGGAGCCAGGGTGGGAAAAAGCCCAAACCGAATTGCCCTAGACTATGTCCTAGCTTAGTAAGGGTGGGGTTTGTGCCTTAGTGGGAAGAGAATGGTGTGTGTATATCACTGACACCAGCAAGGAAGTAGAAGAAGATGTCTCAGAGATTGAAAAAACTGTGGAAAGCCTAAGACAGGAGAAAAGCTGGACCCTCTGAGGCTGGTGGAAAGGTTGGTTTGGACATGTGGGAACTTGGATTTTGCAAGTAGTTTTAGTATTGGCTATATTCTTTTGTGCTTATTGCTGTTTCTTGTTAATCAATTGCTTTATTTCTTGTATTCTGGAAAACACAAGACAGACCCTTACCAAAGGGAATGTAGAACTCATGATGTTAAAATAGGATGAGCAGAGAAAGGAACAAGAAATGTTCATAAATACTTTAATGGAAAAATAGAGGTATAAAATGGTTTCAAGGTTAGCCTTTAAAAGGCTAAAAGGGGGGAGTTGTAGAAGCTGTAGAAACCATTTCATATTTAGCTAGAAGCCATATTGTATAACAGAAACCATTACAGCTTTTCTCTCAAGCACGTAGACCAGAATGAACTTTCTGTCACCCCGTGAGAAGAGGCCTACAGGATGGGCTATTGGTATGTGTTAAATGGGCTAGTTGGGACAGGAGATGTACTCCCTCGCACCTGTCCGCCATCTTGTTGATAAGGCTTTGTTTTTCCAAGTTTAATTGAGGATTTCTGTAATTGGATGCCCTGACGTCAGACTGTTTGGTTAAGGGTATAAAGATACTAGGATTGATTGTATTAGCAGCCTTACTGGGCCTGGCTTTGCTGGGACCACGTTTGGCTCATGCTGTGCTTTATTAATTAATAAAGCTGTTTGTTAGCTGCCTAAACAGAGAGGAGCGTTTTTTGCTTCAACAGGGGCTTCTTGCGCAAGAAATTCATGTTGCCTGTCTACACTGGCCTCTTCTGGAAGAGCTCTTGCACAAGAGGGCTTCTTCCTGAGAGGGAGTGTCAGAGTTCTTGCGCAAGAAGCCCTGATTTTCTACAGTACAACGTCAGTTTACTTGTGCAAGAATGCGCAGCCAGTGAAGACAGGCGGCATGTTTTTGTGCAAGAGCAGCCATTTTTGCACAAGAACGCATCAGTGTAGACACAACCCAAGAGAGGAGAAACTGCTTTTGTAGTTAGCTAGCCATTCACAGTCTTTGTTTAATCCTAAAATGATTGTATCAAATTTGAAGATCAATTGTAGCTCTGCAGTTTCTCTTTGAAGTCTGTTCTTGATGGGTTTTTTTGTTGCAGGATGGCTACTTTTAAATCTGCTACTGTGTGTCCAGGGAGATTGAAGTGTTCTCCTACAGGCTTTTGTGTATTTCCATTCCTGCTATGTGTCTGTTTATTCTTTTATGTAGGGACTGTCCAGCTTGGCCAATGTATATGGCAGAGGGGCATTGCTGGCACATGATTGCATATTACATTGGTAGATGTGCAGATGAATGAGCCCATAATGGTGTGGTTGATGTGGTTAGGTCCTGTGATGGTGTTGCTGGTGTAGCTATGTGGGCAGAGTTGGCACCCAGGTTTATTGCAGGGATTGGTTCTAGAGTGGGAGTTACTGTGGTGCGGTGCGTAGTTGTTGGTGAGAATTTGCTTCAGGTTGGCGGGTTGTCTGTGGGCAAGGACTGGCCAACCTGAAGCAAATTCTCACCAACAACTACGCACCGCACCACAGTAACTCCCACTCTAGAACCAATCCCTGCAATAAACCTGGGTGCCAACTCTGCCCACATAGCTACACCAGCAACACCATCACAGGACCTAACCACATCAGTCACACCATCACGGGCTCATTCATCTGCACATCTACCAATGTAATATATGCAATCATGTGCCAGCAATGCCCTGTGCCATATACCTCAGCCAAACTGGACAGTCCCTACGTAAAAGAATAAATGGACGTGTCGAGGGGTGGGTTCCCCCTCAGCATTGGGGCCGCCTCGCCGGATAATGTCCCCATGCATCAGCCCCTCTGTCTGGTCACTATGACCTTCTACTAGGGTATATACAGCCCTTGAGACCTAGTCACAAAAAAAGCCTCTTTTGGCCAGGGAGTTGTTTGTCCAGGATAGGGAAAAGAGTGGTAGGGGGACCCAGGCCCTCCCTCTCCACCAGGTCCCAGCCCAGGGCCCTTTAGGCAGAGACTATTGCTCCAGCCTATTCAGCAAGGAATCCAGCCGCTACACACCAAGACACTGTCCCAGTTCTCTGCCCTGGGCTGCTTCCTACCATGCCCTGGTTGCCCTGTAGTCTGCTTGCCTCCAAGCCCGGTCCTTATCAGGGGCTGGCGCTGGGGTTGCGGGCATTTCTCCCTCCTAGGCAGTGGTGGTTGCTGGCTTTGCTCTGGGTTGGCTGTGGCTCTTGCATCAGCTGCTGTAGAAACACTGGGGAGAGAAGGGGTGCAGCCTGACCTACTCCTTCCCCCAGCAGCCTCCTTACCTGGAGGGCTCTCTCTCCTTTTATAATCTGTCTCTGCTGGGAGCATGCCCAGCAGAGCTGGATGGGTGGGGCCTTCTCAGCCAACTGGGCCTGGGCTACTCTCTGCCCTTCAGTGTGAGGCCTGTCTGCCCCATCACAGGACACAAATCAGATGTCAGGAATGGCAATACACAAAAACCTGTAGGAGAACACTTCAATCTCCCTGGACACACAGTAGCAGATTTAAAAGTTGCCATCCTGCAACAAAAAAAAACTTCAAGAACAGACTTCAAAGAGAAACTGCAGAGCTACAATTCATCTGCAAATTTGATACAATCATTTTAGGATTAAGCAAAGACTGTGAATGGCTAGCCAACTACAAAAGCAGTTTCTCCTCTCTTGGGCTACGTCTACACTGGCATGATTTTCCGAAAATGCTTTTAACGGAAAAGTTTTCCATTAAAAGCATTTTCGGAAAAGCACGTCTAGATTGGCAGGATGCTTTTCTGCAAAAGCACTTTTTGCGGAAAAGCATCCATGGCCAATCTTAGACGCGGTTTTCCACAAAAAAGCCCTGATCGCCATTTTCGCGATTGGGGCTTTTTTGTGGAAAACAGTACGATGCTGTCTACACTGGCCCTTTTGCGCAAAAGTCTTTTGGAAAAAGACTTTTGCCCGAACGGGAGCAGCATAATATTTCCGGAAAAGCACTGATGATTTTACAGGAGATTGTCAGTGCTTTTCCAGAAATTCAAGCGGCCAGTGTAGACAGCTGGCAAGTTTTTCCGCAAAATCAAATGATTTTGCAGAAAAACTTGCCAGTCTAGACACAGCCTTGGTGTGTACCCCTCCAGATCAGCTGCTAGACGTGGGTCTCATCCTCCCTGACTGAATTTAGCTCATTATCTCTAGCCTTACTCTTGATTGGAACTCTTTTCTTCCTGTATATTTATGCCTCTGGAATTTCCACTACATGCATCTGACGAAGTGGATCTTTGCCCACAAAAGCTTATGCTCCAATAAATCTCTTAGTCTATAAGGTACCACAGGACTTCTCGTTGTTCTTGAAGATTCAGACTAACACGGCTACCTCTCTGATACTTGAAAGGCATAAACGTTACTTTCCAAAATAATCTTCTAGGATTTGCTTATTGCTGATTACCCTGGAATAGAAATAATAGGCTACTGATTACTTTAGTTACTTATGTTATTCCTGGACATTGCAGAAACAGATTGTGGCTGTACTGGATCCCATGAGATCATAATTCAGGCCAAATGAAAGGATTGCCAAGAAAAGTAATGAATAGTAACATGTGCTTAACCTAGGTTGTAGGCTAGTATCCCTTTCAGAAAACCATACATAGAAAAAAGGGTTGTCCAGTAATAGGGCAGCTTGTATAGAAGAGTTCAGGTTTGGATAAATGATCAAGAGGGACTCCAGTAAGGTCCTTTTGGTGGTTGCTAGTAAGAGGAACCTGTAATCTGGATGAATCAAGTTGACTTTGAACAGCAGTGGACAAGCTGCAGGGGTTGTATATGTGGCCCATGAGACATTTTGTTTACTGTTGCCCACTTGCAGGGTTGCCAGATTCCTCCGGTTTCCATACATGTAATTTTTTCTCTACTGGTATTACTGAGGTGACATGCACATAAAATAACAGCAGGTGAAGTGAGGTGCGTGCTGATTTCACAACCACATTGACTGTTAGAGCCGTGTTTCCCCTCTGCATCCAATCAAAGTGTAACCCACACGCATAGGCTATGTCTACACTGGTGGCTTCTTGCGGAAGAACAAGTTGCACAAGGGTTCTTGTGCAAGAAGTCTTGTGCAAGAACACGTCCACACTGCCATGTGTGAGTTGTGCTTTTGCACAAGAGCATCCATGGCAGTGTGGACACTCTCTTGCGCAAGAAAGCTCTGATGGCCTTTTTAGCCATAGGGCTTTCTTGCGCAAGAAACCCTGGCCTCACGTCCACATTGCCTTCTTCTGCAAGAGCTCCTGCGCAAAAGAGCTTACACCTGTTAGAAAAGAGTGTAGCTCTTGCTCAAGATGCCCTCTCTTACCACGTCGTACTGTAAATTTCCTTGCGCAAGAGCGGGCGGGCAGTGTGGACGCTCTGTGGGTTCTTGTGCAAGAACTACCATACTTGCGCAAGAAGCCGCCAGTGTAGACATAGTCCTAGCGTGGTTACTGAGCAATGCAAGTGGTATCTAGAGCACAGCAACAGACTAGATCAAGAGACCTCTACAGAATGAGCTGGGAGCCAGCTGGCTTCTAGCTCAGAGGGTAGAGGCTCCTATACTAAGCTTCAGAGATCCCAGGTTCAGATCTGCCTGGTGGTAGTTACAAAAGCACTGCTATGATTCACTTGGTTTACCCCACAAATTCTAGGTACACAAGTGCAGTTTGCAAAACTACCCTAGCCTGAGAGATCATCTTGGTAATGACAATCTTGCAGCCCACGTGAGATAAAGGAGCCCACTCACTAGCCTTGGTTGCCCATTGCTGTCTTAAGGTGCATCTACAGTGCACCTGTAACTCAAAATAAGCTATGCAAATTGCTTATTTAAGCAATTTAAATATCCCCCGCAGCATTTGCAATTCCAACTGGTCTCATTAGCATCCCTTTTCCGGAAAGGGGTGCCAATGTAGACACAGTCGGTTTGTTTGTCACTGTACTTGTTTTGTCATATCCAAATATAGGTGCTGATCCATCACTAAGCACTGTGTGGATGGATGGACCCCTCTACTTGCAGAGCTCAATTGATTCCATTGGGGCTCCATGTAGTTACTTACCCACACAAACCTTAGGGCAAGATCAGGGCCTTAAACTGTAAGGCTATGTCTGTACTGGCACGATCTTACGCAAAAGTGGCCGCTCTTGCGCAAAAACTTGCTGCCTGTCTACTGGCCGCGTGTTCTTGCGCAAGTAAACTGACATTCTAATGTATGAAATCAGGGCTTCTTGCACCACAACTCTGACGCTCCCGCTCAGGAATAAGCCCTTTTGCGCAACTGTTCTTGCGCAAGAGGCCAGAGTAGACAAGCAACATGAATTTCTTGCGCAAGAAAGCTCTATGGTTAAAATGGCCATCAGAGCTTTCTTGCGCAAGAGAGCATCTACACTGGCATGGATGCTCTTGTGCAAATGCACATGCCAGTGTAGACGCTCTCTTCTGGAAGAGTTTTTGCAGAAGACTCTTCCGCAAAAGAGTTTTTGCGTGAGAACGCGCCAGTGTAGATGTAGCCTAAAGCTTTGTCTACACTATGGCTTTTGCAGGAAAAGGCAATGCAATTGAAGTGCTGATTAGCATACTGTCACACTTCATTTGCATAAAAAAACCCTTTTTGTGCAAGATCCTTATCCCTCTCCGGTTTTTGCACAAAAAGGAAACGTCCACACTGCTTGTTTTTGCACAAAAGCGGCTTGGAATAGATTATGCAAATGAAGCGTGACAATATGCTAATCAGGACTTAATTTGCATTGCCTCTTTCGGCAAAAACTGATAGTATAGACATAGCCTTAGATATATGGGGCAAACTAATTCCTAGTATAAGTGGGTACAACACCAGGGCTACGTCTAGACTGGCATGATTTTCCGCAAATGCTTTTAACGGAAAAGTTTTCGTTAAAAGCATTTGCGGAAAAGAGCGTCTAGATTGGCATGGACGCTTTTCCGGAAAAGCGTCCGTGCCAATCTAGACGCGCTTTTGTGCAAAAAAGCCCTGATCGCCATTTTCGCGATCGAGGCTTTTTTGCGCAAAACAAATCTGAGCTGTCTACACTGGCCCTTTTGCGCAAAAGGACTTTTGCCCGAATGGGAGCAGCATAGTATTTCCGCAAGAAGCACTGATTTCAAACAGTAGGAAGTCAGTGTTCTTGCAGAAATTCAAGCAGCCAGTGTAGACAGCTGGCAAGTTTTTCCGCAAAAGCACTTGCTTTTGCGGAAAAACTTGCCAGTCTAGACACAGCCCAGTTGAAATGAATGGGAGTGGGGCCTGCTTATGACAGAATTTTAAATACCCACTCAATTTTAAAGCTTTCAGCTTCTTCTCAACTAGATTTAAACAACCCTGACATAACATTAAATGGATGAAAATGCAACAAGCATCCAGTGACACCTGGACTACAGGCAGTCCCCGGGTTACGTACAAGATAGGGACTGTAGGTTTGTTCTTAAGTTGAATCTGTATGTAAGTCGGAACTGGCATCCAGATTCAGCCGCTGCTGAAACTGACCGCCAGTTCTGACTTACATACAGATTCAACTTAAGAACCCCAAGCTTCCCCAAGTCAGCTGCTGCTGAAACTGATCAGCGCTGATTCCAGGAAGCCTGGGGCAGAGCAACTCTGCCTCGGGCTTCCTGTAGTCAGCGCTGGTCAGTTTCAGCAGCGGCTGACTTGGGGACGCCTGGGGCAGAGCAGTTGGGGTGCTGCTGGGTTGCTCCAGTAGCAACGCTCCTCGGTGCTACTGGACCAACCCAGCAGCACCCCAGCTGCTCTGCCCCAGGCGTCCTGATTCAGCCACTGCTGAAACTGACCAGCAGCGGCTGAATCAGGACCTGGGGCAGAGCAGCTGGGGTGCTGCCGGGTTGGTCCAGTAGTGCCCAGAGCGGGCGCTGCAGGACCAATCCGCAGCGCCCCAGCTGCTCTGCTTCAGGGTCCAAAACAAAAGCCTGGTCTGCTGGGGGGGGCACACTAGCCGCAACCCCCCCCCCCACCGGCAGACCAGAGACACGGGGAGCAGAGCCGCAGCGGCAGCAGGGTGCCGCGCCTCTGAGGCTTTGCTCTGGCAAAGTCTCAGAGGCGCGGGACCCCCCCGGGGCTGTGGCTTGAGTCCCGGTGCCTGTGGTCTGCTGGGGATGGTCCCCAGCAGACCACAGGCACCGGGACTCAAGCGGCAGCAGCGGCGGTTCCCCACGCTTCTGAGGCTTTGCTCTGGCAAAGCCTCAGAAGCGCGGGAACCCGCCCGGTGCCTCTGGTCTGCTGGAGACGGTCTCCAGCAGACCAGGGGCACCGGAGCAGCTTACGAACGGGGCTTTCTCGCCCCGGAGCTCGCAGGTAGCAATCCGCTACCTCGAGCTCCGGGGCGAGAAAGCCCCATTCGTAAGTGCGGATCCGACATAAGTCGGATCCGCGGAAGTCGGGGACTGCCTGTACTATTAATTATGCTTTTTGTCTTTAGCAAGACAAAGGAGATGGAAGAAAAAAATATCTGCAACTTTACTGTCAGAATGGATTAAGGGAAGAAAGGACAAATATTGCTGATTAATACAGAGATCACCTGGGTTTTTCCTAATGTCCAATCTAAACCTCCCTTGCTGCACTTTAAGCCCATTACTCCTTGTCCTGTCCTCAGAAACCAAGAGGAACAAATTTTCTCCTTCCTCCTTGTGATACCCTTTTAGATATTTGAAAACCACTATCATGTCCCCCCTTAATCTTCTTTTTTCCAAACTAAACAAGCCCAGTTCATGAAGCCTGGCTTCATAGGTCATGTTCTCTAAACCTGTAATCATTCTTGTCGCTCTTCTCTGTACCCTTTCCAATTTCTCCACATCTTTCTTGAAATGTGGCGCCCAGAACTGGACACAGTACTCCAGCTGAGGCCTAACTAGTGCAGAGTAGAGCGGCAGAATGACTTCACGAGTTTTGCTTACAACACACCTGTTGATACAACCTAAAATCATATTTGCTTTTTTTGCAACAGCATCACACTGTTGACTCATATTCAACTTGTGGTCCACTATGACCCCTAGATCCCTTTCCGCCATGCTCCTTCCTAGACAGTCGCTTCCCATCTTGTATGTATGGAACTGATTGTTCCTTCCTAAGTGGAGCACTTTGCATTTCTCTTTATTAAACCTCATCCTGTTTACCTCTGACCATTTCTCTAACTTGCTAAGGTCATTTTGAATTATGTCCCTATCCTCCAAAGAAGTTGCAACCCCACCCAGTTTGGTATCATCTGCAAACTTAATAAGCGTACTCTCTATCCCAATATCTACATCATTGATGAAGATATTGAACAGTACGGGTCCCAAAACAGACTCTTGAGGAACTCCACTTGTTATCCCTTTCCAGCAGGATTTAGAACCGTTAACAACAACTCTCTGACTACGGTTATCCAGCCAATTATGCACCCACCTTATCGTGGCCCTATCTAAGTTATATTTGCCTAGTTTATCAATAAGAATATCATGCGAGACCGTATCAAATGCCTTACTAAAGTCTAGGTATATGACATCCACTGCTTCTCCCTTATCCACAAGGCTCATTATCCTATCAAAGAAAGCTATCAGATTAATTTGGCATGACTTGTTCTTCACAAACCCATGCTGGCTATTCCCTATCACTTTATTACCTTCCAAGTGTTTGCATATGATTTCCTTAATTACCTGCTCCATTATCTTCCCTGGGACAGACATTAAACTGACCGGTCTGTAGTTTCCTGGGTTGTTGGAGAGCTGTTTAGCTAAATGAGTTTTTGTGCTCACTATATGTCTGTCCCAGTGGAGCAGTATTCATGTGAGAAAAAGCACAATCAAAACTGGCACTCCAGTGGCATTCCTCCTTGGGAAGCACCTGAGGACTGAATGGGCATTGAGACTGAGCTATTTATTCTCTTCCAATGGTGAGCTTAGCACCTTTCATGTGAGGGAAGCCTGTCCTGCTATTTTCTGTTCTGTCTGTGGATACATAAGTAGAACTTAATCTCCAGGGCTCTCTCTTTAGTGACTTTCACCAGTACTATATTCATGTTTAAAACCCAGGACAAAGAACAAGAGAGTATGAATAGCGAAAACAAAAAATGATGTGAAAAAAGGGGAAAATAATTGGCACCGCATTAGCAAAAGAAATCTCCAGCCAGCTGTGAAATCCTCTCCTATTCCCTAGCCAGGGACCAGTTCCAAAGCCCCAGCTGCTTATGCAGTTAATGACAGACATACTATCTCAGCATGGAGCCTGTGGCTGGAATGCAGACTAGTGCCAGCCAATTCTGCAGTAAGTCCCACTTGTTCCACCTCCCTGCAGAGCTGTGGGAGCAACAAGTCAAGGAAGGCAGCAGCCCATGTATGTCAGAAGAAACCCAGAGGTAAGAGACTGACAATATACCAGTCCATAATTTAATGAAATCAGAGGCTGATGGTGCTTATACAAAGGGCTTCTGGCTGGGAAGGTTCGGGGGAGAGCTTCTTGGGGAAAAGCCAGCTTAAACTAGAACTTTGTGAAGCTCTTGTAATTAAACCAAAAAGTCAGGCGGGGTATTCTAAAATGTCTGCCAACTTTCAAAAATCTCTTAGCAAACCTTGGCTGAGCTAATTTAGGGCTTTGGATGGAAATTAGCTGGTTTTGATCCACAAACAGACATAACTTGGCAATTTCTGCTGATTTTTCACATTGGGTTTGGAGGACTGTTTCAAACTGGAAACTGAGCGCAAAATTCAACTGACCAGATACCCAACTATCTTCACAGGAGTTACAGGACAGCTGAATTTGGTGTATTGGTGGCAGGTTCATAGAACACAGAACTAGAAAGTTTGTATGAACCCCTAGGGATTCAGATCAAACAAAGAACACATATTTAGAATGGGGATGTTGCTATCTGTAGATCATATTTGAGTCCAAACATTAGCGGAAGGGCAGGGGTAGTTTTAGTAAGGACAGATGGAGTATGGACATCTGGGTTTGGCCCAGTATTTAGATCCAGAGTGTCTTATGTCTCTTGGCAACTTGTGTGTGACAGCTTGAGAGAAAAGATCTATAAGAACGATTCCCCCTCTTTGTAGCAAACAGACGTATCCTTCCCTTACATGTGGATTTCTAAGATTCTAGACTCTGTATGTAGTTTTTTTAGAATGAAAAAATAGTTTCACAGCCATTAACAGAAGTTGTTCAGAGAAAGTAACAGCTTCTCAACAAGGATTGAAGGTGTTATTGCAAGGATTGAATGATTCCTTGCCTCCAGCCTGTTGTACCTTTGTACTATTAAGAAAGATTACATAAAGTTAGGGATTAGTCAGACCTCTTGTTTCTGGGTAAGCTAGTCCATTTCTCCATATTTATTATCTCTCCATCTAGCCTTCTGTTTGTCTGTGAGTTTCTTTCTTTGCACATTTTACCATACTGCTTAGCACTTTGTCTAAGACATGCAAAACCCCAGCTGATCTTTACACAGGATTTATCCATCTGTTAGCCCATCCTGTACAACACATACAAAGTTTCCCGGACTGGAGATCACAAAGGGTCAGGCTGCATTCATGATTAACAAGCAGTTTGGGAAACAATAAGACCACTGCCTTCTATGTACTTTCATTTGACATGACATTGCTCTCCTGACAGTGCCATCCCTGAACACAAAATGATTGGAAATCTGGCCTGTACCTTGGGAAGGCAAATAGCTACTGTGGCTCCTAGGATCATCCAGGTGAGAAGATCCCTGCATGGTGAGTAGTGTCCTCTGAAAAATTCCCAGTGATAATACTGTTTTCTCCATGGGAATGCAGCTAGGATCCTGAACAGATAGGCTGCGTCTAGACTGGCAAGGTTTTCCGCAAAAGCAGCTGCTTTTGCGGAAAAACTTGCCAGCTGTCTACACTGGCTGCTTGAATTTCCGCAAGAACACTGACGATCTCATGTAAGATTGTCAGTGTTCTTGCGGAAATGCTATGCTGCTCCTGTTCAGGCAAAAGCTCTCTTGCACAAATGCTTTTGTGCAAGAGGGCCAGAGTAGACGACACGGTAGTGTCTGGGAACAATGTAGAGGCAGCTCACTCAGAGTGTTCTGAGACCTTTTAAAACTCAGTTCAGAGAAAGCTTCTGGTTTATGCAATTTATAGGAAAAACTATGAGGCAAGGGAACTTTGGTGCATGATACTTTAATACTGTCTTGGCTGCGATGGAATTTTTGGCAGTGACAACTCCCGTCTTTTAATACATACCCCAATCTCTGATCACAGCAAACTTGCGAAGCCCAGTGCTGCTCTCACTTACACCAGTGTAAATTTTGATGAGCTCAACTGAAGTCCATAGAAGTACCCAGCTGTAAAATTGGGGGGAAGGGATGGGGGAAGAGAAAGGATAATAAGGCCCATAATAGTCAATGTGAAATTGATTGACAGTTCAGATTTCAGAAGAGTGACAGGGACTTTTATATGCTAATGCAATACAAAAAAATAATCAAGAATACCCCTAAGATTAAAAAGATCCCAATCACTCTTCAAACTTTACATTACTCCTAATAAAATTATTTCTGTCTAAATATGATGGCTCCTTGGGCACAGATCTGAACATGGACTGTCTGAATTCCTACCTAAAAAAAGTGCTGCATGTGCTAAGCTGATATAGAATAAGTTCATGGCATTCTCGCTTAAAAAAGTTCCCTAAAATTAGATCCAATATGATTAATTATTTTCTGGTTGGGGGCACTAACTAGTTAATTTGCTTGAAAAGTCTGAATAATTTTTTAAACAATTTATCTTAAACGATGAGAACTTTCATGCTGCTTAATCGTGTATGCAAAACAATTCTACGTTTGCTCTTTTTACAGCCGGATATCACTGGACATATGGAACAAAACTTTCTTTTAAGCTGTTTTTGATTTTGTTGGGTGTCTGGTGTATTCAAGAGAGAGAGAGGGTTCAAGATGCGAAATACTGGTGTGTTACACCTTTCCCATAGTGTTCTGCAAGAAGAGAAAAACAGTATGATTATGTGGTGGAATTATGTTGCAAAGCATAAAAGGATGTTTTTTACCCAAATGATTTAATAATTTCAGGAGTTTTTGCTCCTTGTGTGGGTTTGCAGGACATAGGACAGATCCACAAAAATAAAATAGGAATGTTCCATAAAAATTAGGCTGGGTAGTCACCATAGTCTGATCTCCCAACTTCCTATACAATTATTCCCACACTGCTTAATGTACAGTCATAAAAGTCTATCATTTGCTTGAAATATAAATGCTTTTCCTGTATTTTATTCCTAGGAATTCATTTCAGAGTTTCAACTTCTGTGGAGGAAGCTCTGGCTGATGGGAAACCAGTCGTCGCCTTGGAGAGCACCATTATTACACATGGCATGCCCTATCCCCAGAATCTGAGGTTGTAGATTTGACTCTAGTGCAGCAAAATTGTAAGGTTGTGTCTGATAATCTATGGGCTTGTTTCCCAAACCTGCCACTACAATTAGTGGGAACTGAAGATGTGATAAGCATGCAGAATATGACATCTGATACAAAACAGCTGCTTTTGGTAGCCCCAAGATAGCAGAAGTACATGACTATAGAACTACATGACTACATATCCGTTGGTAGCCTCAAATCCCTGGCTTTCTTTGGAAACTGACAGCAATTGATGGCATTGCCATGTCTGGATAGAGATCTCAAGCCTTTGTGACCAGAGACCTTGCAAGTCCTCACAAGTTTCTTTGGCTACATCTTTTACAATTTAAAAGGTTACTGGAATACAGTGATGATTTCTGCTCATCTGTAACCATAAGAACATTGTAAATACCACTACAATGTTCTTCTAGATGTTCTTGGGGCTCATCTAGACCATGCTAGAGTGTCAAAAGAGGATATGCAAATTCTGCGGGAATTTGCATATCTTCTTCCGATCTCACTTTCGAAAGCAGAGCTTTCAAAAATGAAAGTAGTTTAGATGCGGCTTTTTCAGTGAGTCCTCCCCCCCCCTTTCGAAAAGCGGCGTAAACCTTATTTTTTGAGGAAGAGTGGCTTTGCGACAAAGGGGGGGGGGGGCGGGTTCGCCGAAAAAGCCGCGTCTAAACTACTTTCACTTTTGAAAGCTCTGCTTTCGAAAGTGAGATCGGAAGAAGATATGCAAATTCCTGATGAATTTTCATATCCTCTTTCGACACTCTAGCGTAGTCTAGATGAGCCCCTGCTGGCCTGGCTTATGCTAATGCAATGTACACACCTGCTGGGTGTAGTGTATGAGGGGGAAATCTCGCTCCCCTGGGGTACAGAGCCCCCAGAAGGGTCCGAGGCCGGAGGTCAAATCAGTGAGGCAGGAGAGAAATCTAGAAGGAAAAACTTTATGATGCATGCATGCAGGCTGTCACTTCCAAGAGTGAAAGCAGCAGCCCTGACAGACAGATTCAGGGAATCTTTATACAGTAAGTTCAGACAGCTCAGTTGTGGATTGTTTTTCTTTAACATATCAAAGTCTCAGCAGAAGCACTCTGAGACTTCTGTTCACCCCAGGAGTGCTAGAAGTAAGTTTTTACAGTACACAAAGCCACATGAGAACTTGAGTGGAGGAGTCTACAAGGCAAACTGTGACAAAGATAAGGGTTTACATGACAAATTGTGACAGACTAGGAGTATCCATGAAGTTGAGATAGGCATTGTAAGGGTCTTGATTAGAGTTAATTTGATTTCTCTCTGTTACAGGGAGAGAGGCCTGGAAAACTTTTTAACCTTTACAGCAGTTTTCTTTTAGAGAGTTTTGATTTCCGCACAGTCCCCCCTTTGACACAATTGGAGTTATTTGATTTTCCCCACAATTGTGTACTGTCCCACCTAGTAGCACTGAGACCACTTACAAAGAGAATAATGAGTCTGCTCTACAGTCTAAGCTGAGAGCCAGCTAGCTTTTAGCTCATGCTATAGACTGAGGTTCATGGACTAAGCTCCAGAAGTCTCAGGTTTGGGCCCGCCCCTCAGTGTTACATTAAGACAGCATTGTGCCAAGGAACACATCTCTGCAACCAGCCCTTTACTTGTGGGTAAACTCTGTATCCGTTTTCTTCTGAGTGACAGTGCCAAAAACGGACGCAATCTTCCATACTTTTGCTTAGTTACCGAGACATGGTGCTGGAAGGTTCCTGTGCTGATTTTTTTATTTGTTTTTTTATACAGCCCATTATGTTTCTTTGGTGCTATTCCTTAGGGACCAGAATGCAGAGTTCTGTTTTTGTGGGAAGGTGGCTTCAGGCTGTCTGAGGCTGGTACAGAAGCCTCAGGGGCAGAGGGACCTGCCAAATCTGCATTCTGTTCCACAAGAAATGAAGTAGTCTCACAAATCAGTAAATAAAAAGCCTGCAGAAATGAAGAAGCCCCAGCTTGAAGCCCTTCAGTATCTCACATCTGTCACTGTCCACACCTAACGTCTAAATTAGGAGAGTACGCTGCATCCCCCTCACACTCCCACATGCCCTAGGCAGCCCTCAGAACTGCCCGGAGGTGTGCCATTTGCACTCTGGCAGTGATTTAAAGGGCTCAGGGCTCTGGCCACTATTGCTGCTGTAGTAGTGGTGGCAACAGCCAGGAGCCCTGGGCCCTTGTGAATCACTAGGCCCTAGGGCAGTTGCCCCCTTTCCTGCCCCTGTCAGCGGGCATAGTTGATACAAAATGTTTTATAAAAAACAACCCCCCCCCCCCCATCAGGAGGATCATTCATACTACATACCCTCACTTTTCAGGGACCTAACAGCCCTTGGCCTACATGCCCATATCCCACTCAAAACATGGCAACTATGGAAGTACCTAATATAAGCACATACCAAATTATGTGTAATTGCTTCCTTAACATGCCAGATCATTACCCTTCATTTCTACATGGCATCCACTTTCGGTTGTTTGGCGGAGAGAAAAACTGGCAGGGGACAGTAAAACAAGTTAATGCAAACGAATCCCATTCACACCCTGTTTGGCAATGTGGAAACCCACTTTTAAATAGATAATCTATCACATAGTTTAGGAAGAGTTCTCCATCTCTTCTACCCGTACCTGCCCTGGTTTACCTTTGGGATGAAGTCAGCACTGGTAAGTGATTCAGGACCTACAGTGCTTTTTTGCTTGCTGGCCACACAATAGGCTTGGCTGGATATCAGGGAAGTAGGTCCGACTTGTAGACTTCTACTGGGAATTAAACATACAAAGGTCTCAATTTTCAGAGCTACTGAGCATCGCCTATGTGGCAATGGGTGCTGTGGGAATATCTGCATGTCTGGCAGAGGTCCAAAGACTTCTGCTAGTTGTAAGGTACAGGAGAGGAACCAGACTTAGCCAAAGTTGAGGGAATGCTATAAAGGAGGAACCACAACATGGTAGCAGGGAGATCTGAAAACATGTCCCACCTGATCATGGTTTTTTTAATTTTTTTATTGCTTCGTATTATTCCAGCACAGCCAGAGAGGTGGAGGAGATTATAAGGACAAATGGGTCTGTACCTGCAACTGTGGGCATTTTAAATGGCAAGATTCACATCGGCCTCAATGATGAAGAACTTCAGTTTCTGGCAAAGAGCAAAAATTTAGTTAAGGTATCTCGGAGAGACCTTCCCTACGTTCTCAGCCAGGTACTGTGTATAGATCTTCCATTGCCATCAAGTTTTCTTATAGCAATGTTATGCTGCCCCAGCCCAAAGCCAGGCGGGAATAGTACTTCTCAGTGTCTTGGAGATGTCATATATAATTTTGATTATTAAGAGGACATGTGCACAAAACACTTTCTTAATTAGGTTCAACACCAGCAGAGCTGGGAAACCACAATTTGGTAGCTGTTTCCCCAAAGGAAATCATTCTGTGTTGACTAATAGCATGAAAACTGAGGCATGGCTAAGAGTATTCACACTATAGTTATAAAGCTCTATTGTGTTGCAAATGATGGGCAATGCAACTACAGTGATAGGCCTTATACTTTAAACATGTCCACAGCTTTTAACTGCTCAGGAGAGTTGACAATTTGAAACTCCTGGTTGTCTGAAATCTTCTGTTTATCAGCAAAGCAAACATGGCAGCAGAAGTCTATAGACTTGCCAATGTGCTTTAATCTTGATGTAATAGGAATACTTCCAGGAATGAAGGGGAATTCATTCTTTGCCCTCTCTACTGGGATTGTTAGCAAGGGTGCTAATTATTACCATCAGCTTTTTGTTTTGTTTTTAATGATGTGGATGCCTGTCTGCTAGGAATTAGACTGAGGCCGTCTGCTCATTTTACATAGATCAGTGAGTAGCAATAAGATAGCAATGACTATTTGTCTAGACTAGATTCAGCTTGTGACCAGCAATTACTAGGATTTTTTAAACAAATATTTACAGCAGAACCTCTTGAATGCGGGGCTTCTGGCTTGCATTCCTAGCAAATATCCTGGACAAAGATTTGTGGCACAGATGCTCCATCAGAATAGTGATAGAAATGTAGCCGTGTTAGTCTGGGGTAGCTGAAGCAAAATGCAGGACAATGTAGCACTTTAAAGACTAACAAGATGGTTTATTAGATGATGAGCTTTCGTGGGCCAGACCCACTTCCTCAGATCAAATAGTGGAAGAAAATAAATAGTCACAACCATATATACCAAAGGATACAATTAAAAAAAATGAACGCATATGCAAAGGACAAATCACATTTCAGAATGGGAGGGGGATGCAGGAGGGGGGGGGGAGGAAGGAAGGTAAGTGTGAATTGACGATATTAGAGGTGGGGAGAGTGGGATGTTTGTGAGTTAATGGTATTAGAGGTGATAATTGGGAAAGCTATCTTGATAATGTGTAAGATAGTTCAAGTGTTTGTTCAATCCTCTTTGGAGAGTGTCGAATTTTAACATGAATGACAGTTCAGAGGATTCCCTTTCAAGTGCAGATATAAAAGGTCTTTGTAGCAGAATGCAGGTGGTTAAGTCATTGAGAGAGTGTCCTTTCTGGTTAAAATGGAAAGAAACTGTTTTTTCTTTGTGATCTTGTCTGATATCTGTTTTGTGGGCATTAATCCTTTGGCGAAGTGTCTGAAATGTTTGTCCAATGTACATAGCAGACGGACACTTTCGGCACATGATAGCATAGATTATATTTCTGGATGCGCAGGAATATGTGTTCTTGATCTTATAACTCACTTGGTTAGGTCCAATAATGGTATCAGCAGAATAAATATGTGGACAAAGCTGGCAACGGGGTTTGTTGCAAGGGAAGGTACCAGGGTTGGTATTAGTGTGGTATGTCCTGTGGTTGTTGGTAAGAATCATCTTGAGGTTAGGTGGTTGTCTATAGGAGACTATGGGTCTGTCTCCCAGAGCCTCTTGGAGTATGGTATCCTGTTCCAGTATAGGCTGTAGTTTATTGATAATGTGTTGGACAGGTTTAAGTTGGGGGTTGTAGGTGATGACAAGTGGTGTTCTATTGTTGGTTTTCTTGGGTCTGTCTTGAAGTAGATGGTTTCTAGGTATTCGTCTGGCTCTTTCAATTTGCTTTTTTATTTCTCCGGGTGGGTAGTTGAGGTTTATAAATGCTTGGTAGAGATCCTGAAGCTTCTGGTCTCTGTCAGTGGGATTAGAGCAGATGCGGTTGTATCGAAGGGCTTGGCTATAGACGATGGATCGTGTGGTGTGTTTTGGATGGGAGCTGGAAGCATGTAGGTAACTGTATGAGTCAGTGGGTTTTCTGTAGAGAATGGTGTCTAGTTTTCCATTGTTGATTTGTACTGTGGTGTCCAGGAAGTGGATTTCTCGTGTAGAATGGTCCAGGCTGAGGTTGATGGTGGGGGAAGACTCAAGAGACTTCATTTCCATTCATGATGAGAGACTCCCCTTTCTTTTCCTGGTGTTATTATGGTTGTGTGTCTAGTGCTAATCTCTGGAGCCCAACATTAATGTGTCTGCCTGCACGAGCATCTAGAGACAACCATACCGTAGTATCCATGAATAGCAACACTATGCTAACTAGAGGATGCCTGATAGAGAAATTATGGATTAAATTCTCTGCTGGGGTAAATGGGCATACCCTCACTGACTCCCTTTGGTTGGATGCCTCTGGCAACAGCAGCCCCATAATGCTGTCCTTTGGGAGCCACATCATTCCATTACTCCGTATCTCATCAGCAATATCTGACACTCCGACAGCATCTAATCTCAAGTTAGAATCCTTCCTTTTCTGGTACGAATTATTAATGCTTTATTAACCAGGTAATTACTACTGCTATCCAGAGCTCTAGCTTATCTGTTAGTAGCCCCTACAGAATAATGAATACGTCATGAACATGGCAGCACACACATCCCTCTTAGAAGTTATGGAAAAGCCACAGAAAAGTCCCGTTAGACCATGCTTTTGATACCCTACATTACTCCATCAAAAATGACAAAAGCTAGGCTGTGTTAGTTACCCAGGTTTGCAGCTCAGCAGCTTTTGTTTTGTACCATGTACCAAAAGTAAGATGTCATAAGTCATACTCCCTTACAGTCAGACTTCCTCACATCAACTTAAACCTACTTACTGATATGTTAAGGAGCCCAAGTTAGTGTAGTTCATAGACTCTGAGGTCAGAAGATATAGCAAATATCATAGAATAATTGTCTGGCTATATAAAAGAGAGGGCTTTAGGAAGAAAAGCAACAGCCGTAAAGGTGCAAGATTGTAGAAGTTGAAGACACTCTCCAATGTGTTAGTTGCATCAAAAAATGTCCTCAATACTTTTCCATCCTATTTCCTAACACTGCATTCGCACACACCTACCACCCTGTGTTGTCTGAGTGCCCTTAGGAGTCAGTCTGTATAAGGGAATTTAAGATATGCCACCTTCCTCAGTATGTTTTTTTGTTTTTCCCTGAGGGTTTGTTTAAAAGAATATGGTACCAGAACTCAGTTACCTGTGCACAACAGAACATTTTGCAGCTGCTGATAGTTTGTCCATGAATATACAGTTCCCCATGTCACACTGTGTGGATTATGGCTGAATGTTCCATGACAGGGTTTGTCTGGTGGTACCACTGTGTCAGGGACGATGGTTGTGGCACACAAAGCAGGAATCCCCGTGTTTGTGACAGGAGGGATCGGAGGGGTCCATCGCGAAGGAGAGAAGAGTAAGAGGAGCATTACACTTCATTTTGTCTCTGTTGAATTAATATTGATGTTCCCTTTGTGTAAGTCCACCTTTTTCCTCTTTTCTGGTTAGTCTGTATAGGCCCGCAGTATTGTCTGGCTGGGAACAATCACCACTACCTCAGGACAAAGATGGGGATAAATCTACCCTAAGGCTTTAACCACACTATGCTGGGTATCTATAGCAAAAGCTTAATTAGCACAATTATCAGAAAAAATATCCCTGACTATGCTGGCCAGGTAAATCACACAAGAACCTTCCTAGGAACAGTCCACTGCCAGCATGGTTCCAGCAAGAGTGTGCCTGATATTTCACGTGGCCTTTCTTTCCAATTCTTCCACTCCACAAAGCTCAAACTCTTTCTCTGGAACACCTATGTGTCTCAGGGGAGATGTGAGCTTCCCTTGACCTTTGCCAACCACAGAATGGTATCTCTATCATTTCATGTTGCTTGCTAGCCAGTAATTCAGTCCAATGGGAGCTGGCGACACCTTTTTCCATTTTGTACAAGCAGGCTATGCTGATAAATATGCTTGTCTCGCTGTGCTCAAGGGAGTCTCTCCTGCAAGGGAGCAGAATTGGGCCTTGTTCAGTACTTAGGATGGGTGACCTATAGAGGGGAACTTAGGATGCTGTAGGGAGCATGGCTTTTTAGTGGCATTCTCCCTTCTTATTCAGTTCTGTACCACATGCTGCAGCATATTTGAGGCTCCATGCTGCTGAAAGTGCTGCCTTTTGGATGAGATGTAAAACCAAGACCATGATCCTTAGAGATCAGGAAAGATCTCACAGCACATTTTGCAAGTGGGAGAAGAGGGGTGACTCATTGTGTTCTAGCCAATGTCCAAATTTAGAGATCATATTCCACGTATGTAAAATTGGCACTGCAATTTTAATTGGACCCAACATTTTTCTTCACTTCCATCTACCCAGCAAGTGGAGAGAGCAGGGCAGGTCGGGATAAAACTCTGTCACTAACACAAAGGCTACTTGTTCTTTAACAGCATTGGATGTGAGTGCTGACTTGACTGAGCTAGGACGTACTCCGGTTGCTGTGGTTTCTGCAGGCATTAAATCTATTCTGGATATTGGTAGGACGCTGGAATATCTGGTAGGTAGCACACACAGCTATGTGGGGTGCTGAAAATGAAGGAAAAGAATATTGCACTTTGTATTCTGATCCCCACTTTGCCAGTAACTTGCTGTATGGCCTTGTGCAAAATAAGAGCAAGAAATTTAGGAGTGACAAAAGAAGCAGGGTGCTTGAGGTTTTGAGACACTTTAAAGAGACCTGCTTTTTAGAGTGCGGGTGCTCAGTATATTGTCTGAAACTCTTATACCTCAGATCTTGAACTATGGCTGAGGATCACACACTGCTACCCTAGGAGAGAGGATGCAAAGGTAGCTTTAAACCACCTTTATAAGCCTCTGGTCCAGAGGCTATTTGGGCACTTGTTGGTCCCTAATATAAACTAGAGCAGTGCTGTCCATCAATGGCCCAAAGATGCTCTAGCAGTTAGTACCATAGGGATTAAAGGAGTTCCAGACATGTCCCTTTTCTCTGGCCAGCGGAGCATTCCTTTACCCACTGCTGGGGAATCCTCCATAACTAGGCAAGCTGGTTTTAACAAAGACTAAATCCATTCAGAATGAAAACAGGAGAATGGGAGACAAGAAGGTGCTCAAAAGGATACAGATTTTGTCTCTCACAATCTACCATGGTTAGTATTTCATAGGACAGCTGGGAATCTTGCTTTCCAATAATACATGGGATTCATTTATATTCTTTGTCAGTTCATGAACCTTACCTCAAAAACGCTACCCATCCCTTGGACCAGGCAAAAATCCATACCATTCACCAGACAGGATGGGATGCTTTTAGCATTGCTGTCTCTGTTCAGGGTAAGCTGCACCTGCTCCAACCCCTTTCTTTGTCCCGATGGTGCACCCCTCCAGCTCTTGTGCTTTCATCTTTGTAGGGGTGGAATCCCATGATTCCCCAAGTTCTAGACTGGGCCCTGGGCTACAGCACTCTGTGCATCAACTGTGTTTACCCAGGAGGGAAGATTGGATTTGGTACATATAGTTCTACCCTTCAGGAGCTCACAATGAGTGGATATTACAGGGTATGTCTAAACTACATCCCTTTTTCGATAAAGGGATGTAAGGTAGACCTATTGAAATTGCGAATGAAGCCGGGATTTGAATTTCCCATGCTTCAGTTGCATAATGGCGGCCGCGGCTTTTTTCAAAAGAAAAGTAGCCGTTTAGACGGGGATCAATCGAAAATAAAACCCTTTTTCGAAAGATCCTGTACAGGTTTTATCCTGAAAGGGTTTTATTTTTGATCGATCCCCATCTAAACAGCCGCTTTTCTTTCGAAAAGCCCAGTTTTGAAAAAAAGCCACGGCCGCCATTATGCAAATGAAGCACAGGAAATTCAAATCCCGCCTTCATTTGCAATTTCAATATGTCTAATTTACATCCCTTTACTGAAAAAGGGATGTAGTTTAGACGTACCTTCAGTGACTAGAAAGCCTTCTTAGACAAGCCTATCTTAACAGTAGGGGAAAAGGCATAACAAAAAAAAGGATTTTTAAAAACAACAAAAATTCTGCATACATGTGAAACCCTTCTGCCAGGCCGAGTTAGTAGCAGCAAGGGCCGGGTTCAGTATCTAGGGGTCTCCTCCCAACAAGGTAATAGAACACCGGCTCAAGCCCCCACCCAGTGACCTGGGAAATCTTACAAACACCTCTGGGTGCCTCAAAGAGGCAATTCTTCCCCTCTCGCAAGCACAGAACCTCAGTATAGCAGCAAACCTTTAATAACATGAGGTAACCGACATCAGCATTAACTTGGGAAAACACCACAACTCGGATTCACAGACCAAACATGAGCAAAGACCCTTCCCCCAGCCACGAATCACCCAAAGTCCCAAAAGTCCAACACCCCAAAAGTCTCTGCCCTGGGTCAGTGCCGCCCCAGGGTTCAAAAGTTCACCTGGCAGGGTTTTACCATTCCAACCTGGAGGGCAGGGATTGATACACCTTACGTGGTCTGCCGATGGCTCCGCCTCTCCGTAGGGTTCTGCCACTGCCGTCAATGCGAGTCACTCCGCCACACTCCACCTGTCGTCCCGTGAGCCGCCTCGGCTGTCCCACGAACTGTCCGGCTCCCTTGGTCCACACCCCTGGCTGCTCCTGCAGCTGCTCCACTGGCTGTCTGCTGCTGCTCCTACCGGCCGCAGGTCGTCCCCGCCAGCTGCTCTGCTGTCTGCCTGCACCCGCCGGTTGTCCCCGCAAACCGCTCCACTGTCCGCTTGCACTTGCTGGTCGTCCCAGCCAAACCGCTCTGCTGTCTGCCTGCGCTTGCTAGTTGTCCCTGCAAGCTACTCTACTAGTAGCTCAGCAGCATAGTGCCAGGCTCCCCACAGCAATAGTGATTTCAGCTCTTCCACGGCATAGCACCGGGCTCTCCTCAGCAACAATGATTTCAGCTCTTCCGCAGTATAACACCAGGCTCCCCACAGCACACAGTGGCTGTGTCTACACTGGGCCACTTATTCCGGAAAATCAGCCGCTTTTCCAGAATAAGCTGCGAGCTGTCTACACTGGCCCTTGAATTTCCGGAAAAGCAACGACGCTCTACTGTACAAAATCAGCTGCTAGTCCGGAAAAACTATTCTGCTCCCGCTCGGGCATAAGTCCTTATTCCGGAACACTGTTCTGGAAAAGGGCCAGTGTAGGCAGCCCAGTAGTCTTTTCCGGAAAAAAGCCCCGATCGCGAAAATGGCGATCGGGGCTCTTTTCCGGAAAAACGCATCTACATTGGCCACAGACGCTTTTCCGGAAAAAGGGCTTTTCCAGAAAAGCAGCCTGCCAATGTAGACGCTCCTTTTCCGGAAAAACTGAAAACGGAATAGTATTCCATTTTAAGCAGTTCCAGAAATTCATGCCGTGTAGACACAGCCAGTGATTTCAGCTCTTCAGCAAGCTCAGCTCATAATAGAGGAACCTCAGTTCTACTGCTCCACTGGCCAACAGTGAAGTCAACTCTGCAGCTCACAACTAAACTCCTAATGGAATCCAAATTAGTTCTGATATTCCACAGTGGAGAAAAGAAGAAGGTGCAATAGGTGTTGTTTTGGCCCTTAGACAGCACCCCACCACCAGGTCAAAAGACAAAAGACAAAAGACCTAGACCTAGACCTAGACCTAGACCTAGACCTAGACCTAGACCTAGACCTAGACCTTTTTCCGGAAAAGCATCTGGGGCCAATGTAGACGCGCTTTTCCGGAAAAGACTACTGGGCTGTCTACACTGGCCCTTTTCCGGAACAGTGTTCCAGAATAAGGATTTATGCCCGAGAGGGAGCAGAATAGTTTTTCCAGAATAGCGGCTGATTTTGTACAGTACAGCGTCGTTGCTTTTCCGGAAATTCAAGGGCCAGTGTAGACAGCTCGCAGCTTATTCCGGAAAAGCGGCTGATTTTCCAGAATAAGTGGCCCAGTGTAGACACAGCCGTGATGTGTGAGACTGCATCGGGTGCCATGCTCAGGGAGGAGGAGAGGGAAGACAGTCAAAGTGTCACAATAATAGCCTCCTCCTACTCAGTTCCACCTCCCAATTGCGTTCCCCTCACAGCCACAGTCCACCTCCAGTCCTGCTCTGCTCCTATCCCCAGGCCCTTGGCACTTCTGCCTCTCAGCCCAGGTCTAATTCCAGCACAACTCTTCTCTCATCCCTAGATCCTCCCTAGCTACAGTCCACCCCCATTCCCAACTCCAACTGTGTCTCCACTCCTCCCCCAGCCAAACTCCACCCTCCACCCAGCTTCCCCACTCCAGCATCCTGCTCCACCCCCAGTGTTGCCCATAGGGTTTCCAGGTGTCTGGTTTTGAACCAGACAGTCCAGTATTTGAGCTTTCTGTTCGAGAAACAAGTTGAGAAAATAGAAATGTCCGGTATTTTCTAAAGAAGATGTAATGTAGATTGTGATGTACTGTCAAGTGTATCCGGTATTTTTGTTGAAAACATCTGGCAACCCTAGTTGCCCAGGGTGCCATTTTAGGTAAAGCCAGCCCTGGATACCTCAAGCAGGTGTCTGTGTCTGTCCTCCCCTTTCAATGTAGAGTTTATTTATAGCCCTTCTGATCTGTAGGGTCCCAGTACTAGCAGAAAGCTGTGTCATTTGGCTGGAGACAAGGAAGCAGGAGCTTCCCAGTTAATAGCTCACACATTGTCTTTTAATTCCCTGCAGTGTTGGCCCAGAGGAGTTGTATCTGAAGTTGATTGGCTCCTTCCTTTTCCAACTGCCTGCCATTCAACTAAACCAACACAGGCATACAGTAAATGTTCCAGTAATCAGGACAATATATAATATTCATGAATTGTTACAAGCAACTATAAATCTGTCACAGTCGCAATCACCAGGACCAGTCAACCCACAGAGCCTCCCCAAGCTAGGTGCTAGGTCTATCACATTCGACTCCACTGATACTGTGTCTAACTCCTTGCTTTGGAAATAATTGTGCAATACCTAGAGAAGAAAAGAGGATGAGTAAAACTAGCTAAATTCTATTCTGCTGTGTAGCAACTCTTAGCAGGTAGGTGGGAAAGTAGCCATTTTTGGTGGCTCTTCATCCCTTCTTCTTATTATTTGTTCATCTCATTTTCACTGCTGTAGGAGACTCAGGGTGTCTGCGTGGCTGCCTTTGGAGAATCAAGGGAATTCCCTGCCTTCTTCTCCCGACAGAGTGGCTTCCAAGCACCGTGTCAGGTGCAAAATGAGGAGGAGGCTGCCAAACTTATTGGTGAGTTTGTAGTGGAGAAAGGCCCAAGCTGTGAAGTTCAGATTTGGTTCAGGAGGCAGAGGCTTGTACAGATTGTTCTGTTTAATTATATGAATTTCATGTGGAGAGCTGGCTGTCCAGAACATCTCTCTTGTCCCCCTGCTTTTCATCAGGGGAAGAGAAAAGGGTCTGCCTTTAGATGGAACCAACTAAGCAGGAGTTACATATGCCCAGAGCGAGAGGTGCTGGAACAATTTGTACAGTGGGAGTGCTGAAAGCCAGTGAAACAAACTGCAAGCTCTGTATATAATGGAAACCACTTCAAGCCAGGGTCAGCCCCCAGTTCCAGCATTTATGCTCAGAGTTACACAGAATTATTTGCACACCTGGTCACTCCCACATACGTGCAATTTGCCTGCTCTGAGAATCTGGAGGGATTTCAGGTGAGCTCCTTTGTAACAAAGCCACCTGAAACTGCTTAGGCAATATGACTATGGGTACATCTACGCTGCAACACAATTTTGAAATAACTAGCGCTATTCTCAAATAACTTAGTCCGCTTCTACACAGCAGGCAGTTATTTCAAAATAGTGTCAAAATACTGTCAAGCTGGAGGACTTACTCTCACTCCTGTAACCTCATTGTACAAGGAATAAGGGAAGTTGGAGGAAGAGTGCTCTATTTCGAAATAAGTGCTGTGCGGATGTTCCCTACTTCAAAATAAGCTATTTCAAAATAAGATCCGCAATCGACGCAGCTTAATTTGCATATCTTATTTCGAATTGAACCCTGCACTGTAGACACATCCTATACTCGCCATTTTCAGGAAATCACCCACTGCTACAGCAGTGCCATCGGCAGCAGCCGTGGGAGCACGAGTGTATACAGGGCACAGACACACAGGGGTTACCCCCACCCGCACAGCTGACCCTGCTCAAAGCAGGTCTGCACAACAAGGGACCCCCCCATTAGAAAGTTGTCTGCAACTTCACAGCTTCCTTCACACGTACACCAACCAGGATCTCCCCTCCTCGCATCAGAGTCTACACCTACAATCTACAGGCTCATGTAACATATATGTCCCCAGCTGTGTCCAAACCACAAAGGATGTGTGTGGGGAGCCCAGCCCCTAGTCATAATGCGGCCTGAGTCTTCTTTAGCACAATCTGCAGAGATCTGTGCTTTCAGCTCTGGAGGTCACTGGTTCAGTCCCTGACGTCAGGGAAGATTGGTACCATGGCATTATGGGCATGCACACACTCTCATGTGCTTTGGTGCTTCCTGGTTGGATTGGCTTACTCAGCTCATGCAGACACAACTCAGAGCTCTCTCTTCCCTCTCAGCTAGCACCTTGGCACTGGGCCTGGGCAGTGGCGTGCTGATTGCGGTGCCCTGCCCCAAGGAGGAAGCTGCTTCAGGAGAGGTCATTGAAGATGCCATCCAACAAGCCCTGAGCAAAGCCCGGTGAGAAACACTTCAAACTTTGTTCTTAATTCACTCCATGGTTATGACCATGCCAGAGGTTGCAGGGCTTATCCATAAGCAGTCAACCCACAGCACACACCAGGGATGGCCATTTTAAAAGAGACCGACAAGGAGTCCTGTAGCACCGTATAGACTAACAGATGTATTGGACCATAAGTTTTCGTGGGCAAAGACTCACTTCGTTAGATGCATTGACTTAACAACAACAACAACAACAAAAGAGAGAACACCATTGACTTAACAAAAAAAATAATGAAATAGAAGAATCAAATCAGAATTGATGGGCAGACATAGTAAATACATTTGTATTTCAAAATGCAAATGATTTGAAAATTATTTCCCTCTTTCACTTACCCTTGCAACTATTCCTTACCTGTGAAATTCCCCCTTGAGTAGATAGCCAGAACAAGATCTATGTCCTACTCGAACCCTCTTCTGCACAGAGGTGACTTTCACTCAGTTATCAGTAATATCCCCTATGGCAAGCTAAGACAGTGCAAAAAAAAATACTGTTCTTTGAGAATCAGGGAAACCCAGAACACAACTTTAAGCAGCTAAGTAAAAGTAGGAAATGTTTTTTCTAGCTACGTTGCTTTGGAAAATAAGTAGGCATTTAAAATCTATACTTAGATTATGTTGCAGATCTCAGACTACTCAGACTGCCTGGCTGTGTCTACACTGGCCACTTATTCTGGAAAATCAGCCGCTTTTCCGGAATAACTTGCCAGCTGTCTACACTGGCCCCTTGAATTTCTGGAAAAGCACTGACGATCTAATGTAAAATCATCAGTGCTTTTCCAGAAAAACTATGCTGTTCCCATTTGGGCAAAAGTCCTTTTCCGGAAAACTGTTCTGGAAAAGGGCCAATGTAGATAGCACAGTAGTCTTTTCTGCAAAAAAGCCCCGATCGCGAAAATGATGATCGGGGCTTTTTTGCGGAAAAGCGCGTCTAGATTGGCCACGGATGCTTTTCCGCAAAAAGTGCTTTTCCGGAAAAGTATCCTGTCAATGTAGACACGCTTTTTCCGAAAATGCTTATAACGGAAAAGTTTTCCGTTATAAGCATTTACGGAAAATCATGCCAGTGTAGACGTAGCCCCTCTGTTTCTCTTCTACATGCAACAAGGGAATGATGCAAACTATGTCCTTAATCTCAGGTTTGGGTGATTCCCCCAAGTGATGTGATGTTCACTATAGTTCTATGCATCCTGGAGCTTGTTTAGTGGCTCTTAGACTGCATGCAGTTATACAGCTAGATTATCTGTTCGTATCCAATGTGTCCACTCTTACGCCCTGCTAGTTTGCTTGTTCTTATCAAAAAGGTATTTTCTGTTTGTTTGCAGGTCAAAAGGGATCACAGGGAAAGAGCTGACTCCCTTTTTGCTACAGAAGGTGAATGAACTGACTAGTGGAAAATCACTGGACTCCAGTATCCTTTTACTAAAGAAAATAAATATTTCACAATCCCTTCCAAATCTCATCCAACAGCTTGACCTCAAAATATTCTCACTCTATTACTAGTTAATCTTGAAACTTGAAAGGCCAAATATTTAGCATTTTTTAAAAATATTTTTTTGCACAGAAGCCATTGTTAAGCTTGTTAATTACACGGTCTCCCTCCATTTCTGCTGCAAAAACTGGTGTCTGGCAAAGAAAGGAGGTGTTCAAAAGCCAAGGCTCTCCTGCAATTTTCAAGTCAGGCAGTAAACCATCCACCCTACCTGCCAGGCTCCCTCTGTCTTAGAAAGAGGACTCTGGGCATCATTGTTATATGCCACTGCACTGGAGTAGCATCTGTGCTTGAATGTACTGGAGTCTGGTCAACCATCCCTGCTTATGGACCCGATTCCTCATTGCTTTGTGCAGTCAGGTACATTGATGCAACGGGAGAATTAAGTGGCTATGAAATGCCAGTAAATCAGTATGTGAAGCTATTTGGCAGAGGGGAGCACAGGGCTGCCCCCGCAGTTAGGGAGTGCCCTGGGGAGACATGGATTTCATTCCCTAGTCTGCTGCAATCATCCTGTGTGATCTTAGACAAGTCCTGTATGGCCAGATCCTCAAAGATATTTAGGCACCCAACTGCTAGGCTCCCCATCTGAAAGCGTTTTCCAGCCTCCAAGGCGTGTGGTGAAGATAAAATGCCTTTACAGATTGTGAGGTGTCCACGTGCTAGGGGAATCTGTCATAGGTACAGTCATTGGAGTGGGGTCAATCAGGACCATGAGGTGCCTCTGTGCCATTGTCCCCGCTTCCACTTCCTGTTCTCTCCCCTTAGGGAAGTTCCTACACAGGCTTTTCCCAGGCCAGGCTCTTGCCGTTCATTTCTTTAAAAATGAATATCCATTCAGACATCGCTCTGATCCAGAACAATGCCAAGGTGGGCAGCCGCATAGCTGTGGCCCTGAGCAAGATCCAAACTGCCCCGGGGAAGGGCAGCCTACCTCAGCATGAGAAAGTAACTGCACGTAGGCCTGTGAGTCCTCTGCTCTTCTGTGGGTAGTGCCTGTCTACCAATAGCATGACAGAGAAGTTCACAGCTAGTGTTCACAACACAGTAACTCTCCCCTGTGGGGCAAGGGCCATCCATTCTGTTACAAACAATTGAAGAGTCTCTCTTCACTCTTGCATTTCCCTTGGGGATGTTTTTAAATCCCCTTCATTCTTTATTTTCATTTTCTCCCTTTCTAAAAGCTTCTCTGAGCTGGAGTCCTCAGTGATTAGTGCTCACATTGGCCTCATTCATCAAAGTGGATTCCTGAGACATCAGTTTGGGGGGTTTCCTACAAATTCCTTTAGGGTCCTAGCTGGTTTTCAGTTTTCCCCTCTTATCGCCTCATAAATACCTTTCCCAGCATGCATGCCAAGCTAGTTGCTATCAGTGCAAAGTAAGGTCATGTCTGCACTACAAAGCTTTTGCCAATAGAGCTATGCTGGTATAGTGCTCGGCTACGTCTATACTGTCATGATTTTCTGCAAATGCTTTTAACGGAAAAGCTTTCCGTTAAAAGCATTTGCGGAAAAGAGCGTCTAGATTGGCACGGATGCTTTTCTGCAAAAGCACTTTTTGCGGAAAAGAGTCCTTGCCAATCTAGACGCGCTTTTGC
This sequence comes from Pelodiscus sinensis, assembly GCF_049634645.1. Classification (NCBI taxonomy): domain Eukaryota; kingdom Metazoa; phylum Chordata; order Testudines; family Trionychidae; genus Pelodiscus; species Pelodiscus sinensis. Next base: position 101,933,160 of record NC_134711.1, read on the forward strand.
GCAAAAAAGCCCTGATCACCATTTTTGCGATCGGGGCTTTTTTGCGCAAAACAAATTTGAGCTGTCTACACCGGCCCTTTTGCACAAAAGCTTTGCGCAAAAGGACTTTTGCCCAAACGGGAGCAGCATAGTATTTCCGCAAGAAGCACTGATTTCAGACAGGAGGAAGTCAGTGCTTTTGCGGAAATTCAAGCGGCCAGTGTAGACAGCTGGCAAGTTTTTCCACAAAAGCAGCTGCTTTTGCGGAAAAACTTGCCAGTCTAGACACAGCCCCTTAGTGTAGCAGGCACTGCGTAAAGTGGCAGAAAGAGTTCTTCAGCTGGCATGTCTACATCCTTTCCCTGAACACCATTAGCTAGGTTGAGCGAAGCACTCTTCTGTCATCTTAGCTGTATTAACACAGTGTGTGTTTTTAAATTATTTTTTCCACACTTATAAACAACATTGCTATGCCGGCAAAACTTTGTACTTTTGGTGTTGGGTGTATGTGCGAGCACCTAATACCCTGCTTGCGTCAAGCAATTTATTCTTCTTCTGTGGCTGGCTGTAAGGAGTCGTTCAGAGGGCAGAATTCAGAATAAATTTTCCTTTCTTTCCAACGGGGCTCTGTGGAAACACTGTCTGGTTTGGTCTGACCTAGCCAGATAAGATCAGGCCTTCACAGTATGATTTTTATCTACTTTGAGAGATCAGCAGGAGAAATTGAGAAAAGCAAACAAAACTCAGCATTTCTTCTGATCAATTTTTTTCTTCCACTTCTCTCCCCCCTCCCCTCCCATTAAGGTGGTGATTGGCGGCATCAACGTGGACTTCATAGCCAAGGCGAGGAATGCCACCATACTGGTATTGTACCTAAAGCTCTCATAGGCATTACTGTTCTCTACTACTATCATGCAAGTTCCAAGATAAAAAAAAGTGTGTGTGTGTGTGTGTGTGTGTGTGTGTGTGTGTGTGTGTGTGTGTGTGTGCACGCGAATATAAAAGCACATAGTGGGTGCCCATTGTTCCTTTATATATGGGGAAAGTACAGTGTTATGTATTTGTGTATTACAGGGGTAATCAATAGGTGGACTGTGGGTCATAGAATCTGAGGGCTGAAGAGGCCTCAGGAGGTCAAGTCCAGCCCCCTGCCCAAAGCAGAACCAACCCAACTAAATCATCCCAGCCAGGACTTTGTCAAGCCAAGACTTAAAAGCCTCTAGGGATGGAGATTCCACCACCTCCCCTAGGTAACCCATTCCAGTGCTTCACCACCCTCCTAGTGAAATAGTTTTTCCTAATATCCAATCTAGACCTTCCTCACTGCAACTTGAGACCATTGCTCCTTGCTCTGCCATCCATCAGTACTGAGAACAGCCTCTCTCCATCCTCTTTGGAACCTCCCTTCAGATAGTTGAAGGCTGCTATCAACTCCCCCCTCACTTTTCTCTTCTGCAGACTAAACAATCCCAAATCCCTCAGCCTCTCCTAAGTAGGTCATGTGCTCCAGCTCCCTAACATTTTTGTTGCCCTCCACTGGACCCTCTCCAATGCGTCCACATCCTTTCTGTGTTGGGGGCCCCAGAATTGGATGCAGTACTCCAGATGTGGCCTGACCAGTGCTGAATAAAGGGGAATAATCACTTCTCTCGTTCTGCTGGCAATGCCCCTCCTAATGCACCCTAATATGCCATTAGCCTTCTTGGCTACAAGAGTCAAATACTGATGGCCAGATGCTTTTGAATGTACTTTGAAATTATTTTTATGTGCTTATTATTTTCATTGGGGTTTTTTTTATTATTTTTTCTGGAGCCTAGATATTGACTATACCTTGACTATGACACTGGGACCTTGGCAAAAGAGAACTGACTACCCTGGTGGAATGTGTGCATGTGAGGTACTGTGGATGGATATGATAGCCTAATCTGACATGCGTCCATACTGATCTCAGAGCATTCCATGGCAGAAGAGGAGGCACAACACTGGCCATTTACCACCTTCATGCCCCTCTTGCTCAGTGGCTGTAATCCAGCATTCAGAGCTAGGGAACACAGACTAAGAGGTGATATTTTGCACACAAAAGTGGTAATGTGGGCTGTGTCAGATCACCGTTGAGAGTGAGTTCTAGAGCTGAGAACACCCTGTTGCTGGTCTCCAGGAGTTTTATCTGGGAGCTGACATCAGAAATGGCCTTACTGACCACAGCTGTGATAAAGCACAGAGGAAGAAGCCATCTGTAAAATACAAGATCCCTAGTCTATTTAGGTGGCTAGAGGCAGATTTTTTAAAAGAGCTCTCATTGTTCTTCATTGTCTATTCATATAAGAGCATTGGTGCAATGCACTCTCATCGTGCTGTCCCTTTTAACAAGACAACAGCTGCATTCTGTACTGATTGTAGCTTCTGAGTGGCTCTCAAGGGTAGCCCAAAATAGAGTGCTTGAAAAAGAAAGTAATCTATCCTGCAGCAGAAAGGGCACCATTTCTTGTCCGGATAAAAATGCAAAGGGAGATATTGCAGCTAGAAGAGTATGTGAAAATCCAGGAGCAGAGAAGAGTCTGTTCTTTCCCCCAGAATTCACACCACCTTGACAAAAGGTGAATAAAGACTTCCCCCCCTTCCCTTATTTATTCTTGGATCTGGACTTCTAGTGCTCCATTCATCTGAAGAAGTGGGTTGCGCCCACGAAAGCTCATGACACACCATCTACATGGTTAGTTAGTCTTTAAGGTGCTGCTAGACTATTTGTTGTTTTTTTATGTTTTTCCAATAACAGTGGAATCACAGTCCCTCTTTAGGTTCCCCAAAATGCTTTCTTCTGGCAGCAAGCATCACCTCTGTCTTGTCTTGAATAAGCCCAAATGAGCACGTTTCACCCAGTTCCTATCTTAAAAAACACAGGCTTGGCTGCATCTGGACTGGCCACTGAAAAACTTGCCAGCTGTCTACACTGGCCACTTGAATTTGCACAAGAACACTGATGATCTAATGTAAGATTGTCAGTGTTCTTGCACAAATACTATGCTGTTCCCACTCGGGAAAAAGCCCTCTTGCGCAAATGCTTTTGCGCAAGAGGGCCAGTGTAGACAGCTAAAAACTGTTTTGCGCAAAAAAGCCCCAATGGCGAAAATGGCAATCAGGGCTTTCTTGCACAAAACCGCGTCTAGATTGGCACGGATGCTTTTCTGTAAAAAGGGGTTTTGCACGAAAGCATCCATGCCAATCTAGACACTCTTTTCTGCAAATGCTTTTAACGGAAAAACTTTTCTGTTAAAAGCATTTGCAGAAAATCATGCCAGTCTAGATGTAGCCACTGTGTTTAGGCTCAGCGAAAAAGAGAAAGAAAGCTAAGTGTCACCCGCATAATTGTCCAAAGAGATCCAGAACCTGGTTCCACATGGATTATTTTTGCTGTAAAAGCAGGTTGCTAGATTTTCTATTACAGGAAGCACCTAAAGACATGTCCTGTTGAATTTTTATCCATTGGTGTACTCCTGATCAACAGTGGGGGGAATCACAAAATGTCGGTTGCTGATTTATACACAAAGTGCCAGTAAAAGAATTGTGATGGCCATACACTGTTTCAAGATGCTGCACAATACCAGGCATTTGAAGGGTTTGTTGTGAGAAGAAAAATGAAGTGAGTGAAGAACTGGAAGAGTGAACACTGTTCAGTATTCTTACTGGAGCCAATTTTGAAATCTCTGGTTGGGATTACTGTAAAATACACTTTGCTCTTCAGTGGACTTACACTGCCACCAGGTCACTTTAACATTAGCATAGGTGAGAGAGTTCAAAGCAGTGCCTTTGACTCACTTAGACAGGTATCCCAGCTTTTAACTGCTTGTTAGGATTGTTTGAGGCTGCATCTACTGCTAATAGAGGGTGTGGGAATTAAAATAGCCATGCTCAGTACTTTGAAAATCTACTGCTGTTTGATGGGGCTATGGAAACTTTGCAGCATTCATACAGGCAAGTACTTAGTGGAAGGAGAGGAGGAAATTTTTTACTCTTGGAAGTGCTGAAAGCTAGCAGGAATTCACAGGTATCATGACAAATTTAACCTGTGGGCTAGGTGAGTCAGGGTCAGAGGCAATAGCAAATGAGGGGCAACTGTCAATGTGAGGGGAGAAAGACCAAAAGGATACCAATGTGCTGTGTTATAAAATGTTTCCATTTTGATTTGACCTAGCTGTGTATTTATCTATACTAACCAGCTAAGGCACTCTGATCTCTGGGTTATAGAATGACCAGATGCCTGATCTTTGACCTGAGCATCCAGTCGAAAAGGAACCCTGGTGCTCTGGTCAGCATCTCCGACCAGACCATTAAAAGTTCAGTTGGTGGAGCTAAGGCAGGCTATTCCCAACTTGCCCTGGCTCCACACTGCACCCCAGAAGCAGCCAGCAAGTCCAGCACCTAAGTGGGGTAGGGGTGGGCATGGGACTCCATGCACTACCCGAGCCTCATGCACAAGCTCTGCACTCCCATTGGCCAAGAACTGCTGTCAATGGGAGATGCAGGGGGTGCGGGGGAGGCGTCTGCAAGCGAGAGTAGTGCAACATGCAGAACCACCTGCCGCATCTTCCCCAAGGAGATGGACCTGCTACTGGCCACTTCCCAGGTGCAGCATGGTCTGCAGTGCCAGGTCAGGCAGGAAACCTGCCTTAGACCTCCCCACTATGCTGCTGACTGGGAATCACCGGAGATAAGTGCACATCCAAGTCCCAATCCCCTGCCCTGGTCCTGGCTCCCCTCAAATCTGAAGCTACCTCCTGTATCCCAAACCCCTCAACCCCATCCCCATCCCCACCTCAGAGCCTGAACCCCCAAATGGAGCCCACACCCTCCTGCACCAGTCTAGAGACTCCTCCCACACACTGAACCTCTCTGTCCCACCCCCCAGCTTGGAACTAAGGATATTAAATTGTGATTATCTGGCTAATGATGTAGTCGATACAATTTGTATCGACTACATGATTAGGCGATAAGGGGGCCCTCTGCAGAGCCACAGTTTGCGCCAGCTCTGGACTGCTGCAGCTCTGCATTTTAAATGTACTAAGAGCCTGGCGGCTATCAATACATTTAAAATGCAGAGGTGCAGTGTCCCAGACTGGCGCAAACCAGGACTGCTCGGTCCTGGCTCCCACTGGAGACTGGGTCCAGCAGCTCATGTTTGTGGTGATCAGGACTGGCCATGGGCAGGGGCTGCTTTGTAGCAGCCGCCCCTAGCCCCAGCCCTCCACTGCCCCGATAGAGGCACCATGGAGACAGTGCTGTGGGAGCCATTTTCAAGGTGGCTCCCCCCAGCACCAGCTCTCATACAAAGGCAGCAAGGGGGAGGGGAAGCAAGTAGTCAAGAACTTCATTTGACTACCCAATAAGCATAAGCTTGTCGGGTAGTCAAATATTCGACTACTCACTTACATCCCTACCCGGAACCTCCTCCTGCATTCCAAACACCTCATCCCCAGCCCCAACCCAGAGCCTCCATCCCCAGATGAAGCCCCCAGCCTCCCTGCACCCTAACCTCGTGCCTCAACCCACAGTCCCCTCCCACATTCTGAATCTCTCATCCCCAGCCCCGCCCCTGAGCTTGCACCCCCAGCCAAAGCCCTCATCCCCTCCCTGGCCCCAACTGGCTGCCCCAGCCCAGTTAAAATGAGCAAGGTGGCGGGTAGCGGAGGGGCGGGGAGAGCAAGCCACTGAGGCAGGTGGAATGTAATGAGTTGGGAGCAGAGCCTTGAGGAAGGGGCGGAGCTAAGGTATAGAGGTTTTGTGGGATTAGAAAGTTGGCAATCCTATGGCAGAGCATTCAATGCATCTTGTGACTATGCAAAGTTTTGACCATGTGCCAGATCTGATTCTGCTGCTCTTAGGGACTACAGTTACATCCCAGTGTTACACATGGGGCGGAGCAGAAGAAAGGCCCAGCATTTTTAGACTAGGCCCAGAACAAGTGAAAAAAAGGTGAAAATCTCATATTGATGGGCCCTGCATACTAACACCACTTCCCTGCAGGAGTGAAGTGTCCTCACTTTAAAAGAAAATACCATAAACAGTTTTATTTAAAATGCAGTCAAAATATTTTTAAAAAAGATATAGAGATTTAAAAGATGCCAAAGGATTCGGTCATTACTAGTAGGCAAAATGAGTATTTGGTATTCGGTACGTACTATGGGCAAGACAAGTTTCTTCCTTTTTATACAACTGTTTGTGTGTACAGGAGGCCCCCGACTTGTGATGTGATTGGTTCCAGAAGAAGTGATGCAAGTCGGGGGCATCGTAACTTGAACCCGCATTTATGGTAGGTGCCATGCGCCGTCATAACTGCGGGCCGAGGACACTTACCAAAATGGTTGTAAGAGCGGGGGGTCGGAACTCAGATAGTTGCATCTTGGGGGCCTCCTGTAACAGCATTGTACACAGCTAAGTAAGATGTTAGATTCACAGATTATACATGCAGTTACCCAACTAAAGGATGGTAACACGTAGTAGTTACTGTTTATTGTTACTGGCTTTTTGCCGGCTTCCATCATGCAAAGTGCAATAGAGCATGAACTGGTAAACAAGTAACAGGCAGAAAAGTACAGGTGACTAATAACTTGGGAAAGTAGGGTAGCCTTGTGATTGCAGCATTGGCCTAGAAATCAAGAGATAAGAATTTAATCCCGTGTCTGCCAAAAACCATTTCTCTGTGCCTTATTTCCCTGTATCTAAAACGAGAATAATAGTAATTTTTTCTTCCTGCCTTTCTCTCCTGTCTAGTTTGTCAGATAATAGGGCCTTGATTTCAGTTCAGATATTTTTCTTAGAAAGCTGGAATTATTCTGTGTCCATAATTTAGTTTTAAATTATATATTGCAAGTAGTTTTCTAAAGTACATTTTCCTTGTAAGTGGTCTACTCTTGTGTTAAATAATAGGATTATTTTGTGAGCTATAGCATAGTGTTACAGTTCTCAACAACTAGGCTATGTCTACACTCGTGGCTTCTTGTGCAAGAACATCTTGTGCAAGGGTTCTTGTGTAAGAAGTCTTGCGCAAGAAAATGTCCACACTGCCATGTGCGAGCTGTGCTTTTGTGCAAGAGCGCTCATGGCAGTGTGGACGCTTTCTTGCACAAGAAAGCTCTGATGGCCATATTAGCCAAAGGGCTTTGTTGCACAAGAAATTTCTGCCGAGCATCCACACTACCCGCTTGTGCAAGAGCTCCTGCGCAAGAGGGCTTACACCTGTTAATAAAGAGTGTAGCTCTTGCGCAAGAAGCCCTCTATTACCACGCTGTATTGTAAATTTCCTTGCGCAAGAGCGGGCGGGCAGTGTGGACGCTCTGCAGATTCTTGCGTAAGAACGGCCGTACTTGCACAAGAAGCTGCGAGTGTAGACACAGCCCTAGTGTTGCTATTGTGAATGGATGGCATTGTGCAGAAGAAAATATCACTTTCTGTATTCGGAAATATTTCCCTGAATGCAGGAATTTGGATTTGTATTAAACCGCATGCTGCAAGTATAACACACTGGCTATGCTGTGTCCCTCCCTAATGGCTGCTGTACGTAGAGGATGTGTCTACTTCTCCTCTACCAGTTGAATGAGTAAAGCTGGTAGTTGGTAGCTGTAATAGGCATTTACTGGTCTAGATACAAGCCTATCTGTAGTACCAGCAAATGGCATTACATGTTTAGCTAATGTGGAAGGGGCCTGGCTTTTGGTATTGATGCTCCAGATTCAATCTATACGAATGGCTCAAAGCAAGGATTTTTACTAGGGATCAGGGCTGGCCTGAGCCATTTTGGCACCCCGGGCGGGCAGCACCGCCCCGGGAGCATGGCGCATGCGTGAGCCTGCCCCCCCAGGGTGCATGGGCCCTCCTCTAGGCGCACGGCACATGCGCAGGCCTGCCCCTGGGGTGTGCAGGTGGGTGCACGGCGCATGCGGTGCCCAGCTACCGCCGCTGGCGCGCAGCCCAGGGCCGCCCAGGTGGGCCACACCTGGCCGTGCAGGGCCCTGCAGCCGCGGAGGGAAGGGCACTGAGGGGGTTAACGCGGCCCCCTCCCCGGATGGCCACTGCAGCCCACCGGGAGCCGGGTGCGCAGCACCTGATGGCAGCTATAAGGGGCACCGTGCGCCCCTTACAGTTGCCATCAGGCGCCCCCCCATCGGTTGGTGCCCCGGGCAGCTGCCTGGCTCACCCAACTCTTAGTCCGGCCCTGCTAGGCATGTTAGAATTTCACAATTAATCAGTTACCTGACAAGCTGATGCTTATCGGTTAAATTCTGCCCAGCTGGAGAATCAGCAGCTCCTCCCACCCCCAGCTGTGGGCTCTGCAGTTTAAATTGGAGCTGGCAGGCTTTGTCCTAGTACGTGCCAGGTCCTGAAAGCTGGTCCTGCTCTCCAGCAGCTGACTGCCTCCGCTGTGGGCTCTGCAGTTTACGAGCCGGAAGGCTCTGTCCCACCACATGCCAGGACCCAGCAGCTGGCTCCATGGGAGAAGGGCCACAAGTAGGGTTACCAGGTAGTCATAAAAAAAATACCAGAGACACCGGGGAGGAACCAGCCAGGAGAGAAGTGGGGCTGGCCAGGAGGAAGGAGGAGGGGGATCAGGAGGAAGGGGGGGGGGCGGGAGGCAGAGCTGACGGGGGGGCAGCAGGGCTGGCTGGGGGAGATGGGAGGGCCAACGGGAAGCAGGACTGTTCGTGGGGGGAGGGAGGGGTTGGGCGGAGCGGGACTGGCCAGGGGATATTGTGGGGGTGGGAGGGCAGCCTGGCGGGAGCAGGGCTGGCCGGGGAGTTCAGGTAGGGTTGTCAGATGGTTTCAACAAAAATACTGAACACACTTGACATTACATCACAATCTACATTACATCTTATTTAGAAAATACCAGATATTTCTATTTTCTCCATTTGTTTTGAACAGAAAGCTCAAATACTGGACTGTCCGGTTCAAAACCAGACACCTGGCAACCCTATGCAGAGCCTGCAGTGTGGGTAACCAGGTAACCACTGAGATTTTTAGTATTTACACCGTTTCTTTTTTAACGGATTTTTTACACCTCTAATTTTTACAAGGGTATTTTGCAAGTCATTGTGTGTAACATCAGAAAGTTTGGTTCTCATGGAAGGGCCAGAAAATGTGTCTAGTAACTTCTGACTGCAAGGATCTCCAGCAACCACTGGGAGGCTCTGTGACCTCATTTTGTTAGCGATCACAGCTAAGCAGAAGCAATAGAATAGAAGCGCAGCTGTTTTTGCACAAGAGGCTTTTGTGCAAAAACAAGCAGTGTGGACGGCTCCTTTTTGCGCAAAAGCCCTCTCTTGTGCAAGAGCCGTTCTTCCTGATATTTTGAGGAAGAACAGCTCTTGCACAAGAGGGAGGTTTTGCGTAAAAAGGAGCTGTCTACACGGCTCATTTTTGCGCAAAAGCCTCTTGCGCAAAAACGTCTACTCATTACCTATGCAAACGAAGCGTGGCGATATTCCATGCTGCACTTCATTTGCATATGCTTTTCTGCAAGAAGGCTACATTATAGACGTAGCCTAAGATGGCAAAGATATGGTGGTCTGACTGTGTGAATCTTCCACAGGGCTCTGGAACTCAATTGCTTGTTTCACTTTTAGATGCAGCAAACTGCCTGTTTTGCTACAAAGTGCTCTGCATCTATGTGGGCTGCATAAAGTCTGGCTGAGTCCTTTAATTCATCCCATTTGTCTGAGCCTTTGCAGACACCACATTTCCCCACCCAGATCTACAAATGCAATTGGTAGTATTTATGAAAGCCTGACCCTTCTAGTTTGTTCTGTTGTGTCAAATATCCTCATGACTGAAGATGCTGCAGGTGCATGAGGTTCAGGGTGGAGAACTCCCTCCCAACCAGAGGTTACTCATGGCTTTCTTGTGAGGACAGGGCTCTGAAGCAATGCTAGGTTCAGCTTTCAGCTGCAGCCTGTCCTGGCACATAGTTAATTTGCAACCCAGGGAAGCTACCCTGCAGTTCAGGCAGGACTCCCCAGGAGGAGAACACTCCCTGCCCAACCTAAATGGTGACCCTGGGTGTTGGTAGGGAAGTAAAAAAATAAAAAAATTAACCATGTAACCAATCAGAAGTCCATCGATTACAGTGTTAACCATGGTGGTCGGCTGCTGTCCCCGCGGCACAGTGAGCCTGGCCAGGCTGGAACAGCCCCCCCACACACCGTGCTGTGCCTTAGGCAGGGGTTTCCTCCAGCCCAGCTGGATGCTGATTCATCAGTTACAGGTAAGCTTTATCCGATAAGGGCGATGCTTACCAGGTAACTGGTCACCTGTTTACATCCCTAGCTGTAAACATTTCAAGTTTTTAAAAAGTGTGTGTGGGAGTGAATGGCCTTTTTACCCCGGTCTCCAATGCCTAGAGGGACTGGCTGGGGATATGCAAGAATGTGTTTTAACACTCAGCATTCACATGTTTAAACATATGCTTGGAAAATATTTCTCCCCTCCTTGAAATCTCTGGGATTTCCAGAGCAGTGATAATGCTCACGACCTCCCTGAAAGAAGCCTTCTACCAAAGAGGAAAACATATGCTAAGAGCTATAAGACCCATTGATTAGAAGTGATGACATCTCAGCTGACAGAAGAGAGGTATTTCCCCTGCCCAAAGCGGTGAGGCAAGTAGCCAGTTCTGTTTGGATTTGGACTGCCTTGTTTCACTCAGCGGGAGCCAGGTGAGGTAATGCAATAAGGGCGGGGGGGGAGGGGAAAGCACTTGCTTCACACCCCAGACTCTGGCCATGTGTGACAGACTGGCACTGAAAAACAAGCAAGAGAAAGTTGAAGGAATGGGCAGGAGGAGGCAGAGATTTCTGTGGACAGAGAGAAGGATGCACAGCGCAGCAGACACTGCAACACAGAGAATTAATCTAACAATATCTTTTCAGTGATACAAGAAGGATATTCCTACACTACTTTCCTAGGGGACTGAATGGCCCAGAGGCTGGTAATGGAATACGGAGGCCTTTGCCCACGAGCCAGTGGTGTAAATATAGCCTGAGTTGGTCACTTCCTTCGTACAGACCTGTTCAGATCATATAACACATGAGAGTTGACACCTTGTACGTGGTCTCAGCATAGAAGGCCAAAATATTCAAACAAACTAAGAGCATGAACTGCCCTCCCAACTACTCCGAGCTGTCCTTTCTGCACAGAGTTGGCACAGGTGGGCAGGACAGGAAAGCCTGCAAGGCTATGTGCGTGGACGCTAGAGGACTTACGCCTCCAATGCTGTCAAGCCCACAATTTCAGATGCATTCAATTCACTTGAAACATATGTAGAGAAAACCTCTCTCTCTCTATTCAACTTTCCCAGTTCTAGTGACTTCTGATTTATTCTTGCAGGCTGGCGGACAGATGAACGTCGGGAAAGTGAGCCGATCTTTCGGAGGTGTGGGGAGAAACCTGGCAGGTGCTTAGTGGTGGGTTTTGTTTGGGGAGGCATGCAAGTAACGGTTTGGTATGTATTGTTTGCATTGCAGGAGTGACAAAGCCCCAGTCAGCATCAGGGCCCCATGGCGGCCAATACTGTGTACAAAACACACAAGTGGACTCAATTCCTGCCCTGAAGAGATCACAATCTATTAAGAAACAAGATGCAACATGTGGGCATTACACACAATGGAAGGGGACAGTGGGAGGGCAGACAAGAGTAACAAAAATAAGGTCTTGCAGTTACATACAGTATCTATTACACAGCACTATGGCTCCAAATCAGCATCAAACCAACAAACATGAGTCTCCCCTGATAATGCTGCAAACCTATTCAGCCTTGTTTAGCTTCCTATAGGAGCCTCAGTAGCTTTAGAGATTAACTCAGAGAGCATATTCCATGCATAAGGAGCAAGGATGGAAATAATTGTGGGAGAAGCAGACAAAGGATCCTTCAATGCTGCGATCATTAGGATAACATAAGATATCTGCTGGAAGGTCAATAAACTTGATTTACTGGGGCTAGAGTATTTGAATTACGGGAGCCCTAAGAAGTAAAGCTTGAAGTTTTGTTTATTCTGGGGGTGGGGGGAAGGATAGAAGGTTTTAAAGAAAAACCCTCACGTATCTCGTGTAGGAGCAGAGAGGTTATTTCACCTCTGTATTTGGCATTGGCTCAACCACTGCTGGAATACTGTGTCCAGAACTCCAGGCTGTGTCTACACTGGCCACTTATTCCGGAAAAGCAGCCGCTTTTCCGGAATACGCTGCGAGCTGTCTACACTGGCCGCTTGCTTTTCCAGAAAAGCAATGATGATCTAATGTAAAATCGTCATTGTTTTTCCGGAAAAACTATGCTGCTCCCGTTCGGGCAAAAGTCCTGTTCCGGAAAAACTGTTCTGGAAAAGGGCCAGTGTAGACAGCACAGTAGTCTTTTCCGCAAAAAAGCCCCGATCACGAAAATGACGATCGGGGCTTTTTTGCGGAAAAGCGCGTCTACATTGGCCACGGATGCTTTTCTGGAAAAAGTGCTTTTCCGGAAATGCATCTTGCCAATGTAGACGCACTTTTCCGGAAATACTTATAACGGAAAAACTGTTCCGTTTTAAGCATTTCCGGAAAAGGGTGCCAGTGTAGACGTAGCCCCAGTGTTCACAATTCAAGAAGGATGTTGCTAAATTGGAGAGGGTTCAGAGAAGAGCCACAAAAATGATTAAAGGAGTGGAAAATGTACCTTATATTGGTAGACTCAACAAGCTCAATCAATTTAGCTTATCAAAGAGAAAGTTCAGGAGTGACTTGACTTAAAAATGGTCAGTGGTGAAGAAACCACCATGATCTTTGGTAAGTTGTTCCAATGGCAAATTTACCTTACTGTTAAATATTTATGCCTTATTTCTAGTCTGAATGGGTACGTCTAAACTATACCCCTCTGTCAGCAGAGGGATGTAAATTAGACGTATCGAAAGTGCACATGAAGCCGGGATTTAAATATCTTCATTTGCATAACGGCAACTGCCGCTTATTTTCGAAATGGGGCTTTTTGAAAAAAAATGACAGTTTAGACGGGGCATTTGCAACAGAAATGCCCCGTTTTGAAAGATCCTGTAGTTTAGATGTACCCAATGTGTCTAGTGTCATCCTCCAACCACTGGATCCTGTTCTATCTTTCTCTGCTAGACTGAAGAGCCCATATCTGTTCCCGACATAGATACAAAGGGCACATCTACACAACAGGGCTAAAGCTGAAATAAGCTACGTCAAATGCACAGCTTAAGTCGAAATAGCTTATTTCGGCTTTTGGCGCTGTCTATACAGCAAGAAGTCTGAGAAAATGCATTCTTCCTCCGACCTCCTTTAGTCCTTGTAAAATGAGGGTTACAGAAACCAGAGTAAGAAGTCCTCCAGCTCAACATTATTTTGACATTATGTCAAAATAACTGCTTGTAGTGTAGACGGGGACTGTGTTAGTTCAGAATAATGTCAGTTATTCCAAAATAACACTGCTGTGTAGACATAGCCTTATAGACTGTAATCAAGACTAGATGTTTTTCTAAAAGATCTGCTCTAGGAATGATTTTGGGGAAGTTCTCTGGCCCGTGTTATATAGGAGGTCAGATTAGATGACCACAGTGGTTCCTTCTGGCCTTGGAACCCTGGAGTTTAAGCTTTGCAGTCAGTTCCCAAATGTTGCGAATGGGAATCTGCCATCACGTTGGAGCAAGGAATGGATGGGCTTAAAAAAAAAGTCCATTTAAGTGAAATATTTGTGACAGCTTGAGAAACTCATTCCACACAGCATTTTGGAGTGAGTCTCCCAGCCTGGATTCAGGTTTAGCAGGGCTAACGTTAGTGTTCTAAAAACAGCTGCAGACACAGTGTTTTGAAGGTGCAGTCCAGGCTGGAGCTTGGGTTCTAAAACCCATCCCCTTCCATTGGCTTCAGAATCTAAGGTGCATCCTCAAAGTGCTGTCTACACGGCTATCTTTAGAGCACTATACCTCAAGTCTGTTGTTGACCCAGGCTTGGAGGCTCACTCCAAAATACTCTGTAGATCTATCCACGCACGGAGTCCATGAAAAGCAATGAGCTGGGGGAACACTGGGTTGCATTTCTGCAGGTGGGAGTCTACGGAAGGAAGAAAGGTGGGGTGTTTGGAGTTTTTTCTTCCTTGTCCCCCCCCCCTCACTTCCCCACTACCAAACCAAATGAGCCACATAGGCTGGTTTCCTGCCACAGAAGCTTCTGGCTATCAATTTGTCTTTTCCCCATGCTAGACATACTGATAGGCAGCCATAGGAAGCCCTGCTAGAGAGTTCTGCTGAAGACATACTAGAAAGGGACAGGTGGATGAAGGCAAGGGCACCAGTTCCTCCCCAAGGAGGGCCTTCCTACCAAAGCTCAGATTTCGCCCTTTACAGGTCTGAATTTGGGCTCAAGCATGTGGTCCTCTGCTGGGATTATAATCTTGCTCCCTTGCCATGTGTTTTTAGATTGTTTAAGCCGTCTTGGGAAGACACCTCTCTTTCTCTCAGTGATGGGGACGGATGAACATTCAGACTCCATCTCGCGTTACTGCCGCCACATGGTAGGTCATGCAAAACCAGTTCCTCAGAGAAACATAGATGTGCATTGACTTCTTAGGTGTGCAGAAACCCCAGGGCTGTGTCTAGACTGGCCAGTTTTTTTGGAAAATCAGCCGCTTTTCTGGAAAAACTTGCCAGCTGTCTACACTGGCCGCTTGAATTTCTGCAAAAGCACTGACTTCCTACTGTAAGAAATCAGTGCTTTTTGCGGAAATACCATGTTGCTCCCATTCGGGCAAAAGTCCTTTTTGCGCAAAACTTTTGCGCAAAGGGGCCAGTGTAGACAGCTGAGATTTGTTTTCCTCAAAAAAGCCCCGATCACGAAAATGGCGATCGGGGCTTTTTTGCGGAAAAGCGTGTTTAGATTGGCCACGGACACTTTTCCGCAAAAAGTGCTTTTGCGGAAAAGCATCCGTGCCAATCTAGATGTGCTGTTCTGAAAATGCTTTTAACGGAAAACTTTTCCGCTAAAAGCATTTCCGGAAAATCATGCCAGTCTAGACGTAGCCCAGAGTTGTGTATAATCCCCTACCCTCATCCAAATGTACACAGCTCTCCAACGTCTGCCATCCTTCTCCTGAATGCAGGCAGCACAAACCTACCTGGGATAATAGTTCTGTGGTACTTGCTTGCATCAGAACATTGGACCAAAGCTCCCAGTACTGGGAGGGGACTAGCTGGCTTTCTTCAACCCACTAACCGTATCCTGCATCTGTGGGATGCATCAGTCTGATCATCCATATAAATTCCAGGAGACCCCCGCCCTCCACTTCATTCCTCAAGCCACTGCATCAGAAAGAGGAGGAGGTGGATTGGGGGGGGGGGGGCTCTACTGAACTCTGTTAGTGAGATCAATCACTTCCGTGTACTAAATAATATTAAACACTCATCACCAGGAGTCTGGATGCCTTACGCACATTAAAAACAATCCGCCACCAGCACTGTCCATACTGGGTTCTAGGGGATGCCTCACTGGTGTTGTTCTACTCAAGACAGGGAGGAAGTGGAACTGCAAAGATGGTAGGTGGGTTGCCACAAAGTTGTCGGCCACGAGGAAAAGAAACCTGGGGTTAGCTGAGTGTGGCAGAGAAGGAAATGTACTGTATTTAGGATTCCTCCCCCTGTTTTAGGACATGACAGGAGTCCGTCAGCTTGCAGGGCACAGCACAGCCACCTACTATGCAGTGATCACAGGCAGCGGGGAGCTCAGCCTTGACTTGGGAGACATGGACATCCACCAGCAGATAACAGAGCAACACGTAAGGACACTCTCTAACCTATCGCTCTTCTCTCATGAGAAGGAGCCTCAATTGGTGACAGCAGCAAACATCGTGCATGTGTGAGAGATTGTGTGTGTGGGGAGGAGGGGGTGCGCGCATGCTTGGGGGTGGGGGGCTGTAGGGTGCCTGGATCACATAGTTATGCATGGTAAGTAGCAGCATATTGAAAGCAGCAGCAACCTGTGTGGAAGCCTAAGGACAGCCTCAGGATTCAGCCAGTGAAATGGCCCTGCAGCAAGCTGCTGGCCAAGCAGAGCTACTTACTGCCAGCTAGCCAGATGGAAACAGAAGACGTTCTTTTCCAACAGGGGGTCTTTACCAGTGCTGCCCTATCCACAACATCTGTGCCCCAGCCTTCCCAAAAACTAACCCAACCTTTCCAAAAATTAACTCAGCCGATCCCCCCCAGTAACTTCATGCCCACCCACCTGAAGATGGTGTTTCTTCTCTGGAAATCGATAGCATGGAAACCTGAAATCCCGTTCTTCTGTCCCATCACCTTCTCTCTACTCCCCACCCTTTCCGTTTCTACATGCTGAGCTGTGTCGCCACAGCTTAAACAGATTCTGCTTCTCAGCCTGGTGGTTAGGGGAGGTTTCAGGACACTAATGAAAGTGATGATTAAAGATGGATTCAAATAAGCCACAGAGCCCAGCCTCCTTCGCCCACTAATTCCATTGCTGACAAAACAAGAGCCTGTACTTAACCACTGAGGATGATTTGGAAGGCACGTTCAGTAGATTCAGCAGCAGCCTTCCCTCCCTCCCCCCGCCCCAGAAGGTTCAGAATTACCAGGGGAAAAAAGTGGTCACTGCTCCCACTTTTGTCTCCAGCCTTCCCCTCCCTGCACCTGGCCAGCGGAAAGGAAAACAAAACCATTATGAGGGGCTAATCCTCATGAGCTTTGCAAAACAACCAGGGAAAAGGCCAATGGAAATTCTGAGTCTAGTCACTGATGAAAGCTGCATTTGGGCGGTGTTTACTTCAAGGAAATTTAGCAGAGCCATGTGAGAGAGAGAGAGAGCCTGCTGGGGTAGGGATAGAAGACTACAGCATGTGGCAGCCATTTGTGCAATGTGTCGACATGTCAGCCACAGCAAGGCTGGGACACACCTTACCGCAGCGTCTCTGAAATCTGCACCCCTGCCTCACGGCTACAGTGTGGTGGGAGATGGCTACTTGGCTCGGCAGTGTTTGTTCAAGTGGACCTGTCATACCTTCATATGTCCAGCTGAGTAGCAAGAAATACTGGCTGCTTCCTTAAGTGATTGGTCCTATGTACACAGCTACTGTTCACTCCCCAGCTAGTCAAGATCTGAAGTTTCATAGGAGACAATCTTTTCAGCCCCTGGGAGAAGGAAAGTTTGGTCTCACCCCTGTGGCCCATTGGGTAATAGGGAGCAGCAGAGGTGAGGCAAGCTGAAGAGAACCCCATTCAGTTGTCAATGGAGGGAAAGACCATTGCATTGAGGTGAGGCCTCACACTTGAGAGAGAAAAGCAGCGGGGAAATAAGATTCCCTGAATGGATGTTTAAAGGCCAATTAACAGGCTATGCATAAAAAATGGGGACATTTGAAGGCCTTCAAATGGTGTAATAAACAAACACACAGAGGGACGAGGAGTGATTTGAAGACCCAGGAATATGGCGGGTTAAAGTATGAATGTGGGAATCAGAAGGCCTGTGAATGGGATATGTTCAGAGTAACACACACAGGAGATCAAAGGCTTAAGACCATGCTTAAAGTTAGGCTCCTGTGTGTCCAGATTTAGGCCTCTAGAAAGTTGTATGATTTTCCCAAGTATTGAACACCCAGGCTTCTGCTGGCTAAATATGGCTTTTGGAGACTAACCTTAGGCACCCAACCTCTGAGTATGGGCAAGAAAGTTGGTTTGGTTTTGGTGGTTTCCCCATGGCCTTTATAATATGCAGGCAATTTCTAGGTAGCTCCTGTCCCCAGATGGGCTGAATGCTAAGCTCTTTTACTTCTGATAATGTAGGTTTTACCCATGAAAGCTCATAATATCTCTGTCAGTCCATAAGGTGCCACAGGACTGCTCATTGTTTTTAAAAAGTTACACACCAACACAGCTACCCCTCTGGGACTCTTTCCTTCTGACATTCAGCACAGGCTTCCTACACAGACAGTGCATTGGGTGGCAGGTACGCATTATGCTAAAGGAATCAGGTGCTGGCTCTGTCACTGTCTGATGCTGGGATGTCCCCTTCCATCTCAAATCAGTCTTTCGTCACCTTTGTTCTGTCTTCTGTGGACACCGTCACAAGGCTTCAGAGAGATGAGGAAAACATGTTGGGCTGAATTCAGACCTTGTGCATGTGCTACTATCAGGCCTGAATTTGGCCTGTCAATTGTTTTGGTTTGTAACTGTTACTAAAAAAAAAAAAAAAAAAAAAGTCACAGCTCAAAAGTGTGGGGGTGTCTAGCTGCCGCTGACAAAAAATATTTTCAGGGGTTTGAATAAACTGCCATCTCTAATTCTGACTGGACCATGCGGCATGTTGTAAGTTTTAATGGCTCCTTTCCAGGATGGTCCCACAGTTTCATGTTGGTACTGTTATGGACTGACACATGGAGATCTGAGAATGAGAGATGGTCCTTGGGCCCTGGCTTACAGAGATTAGGAGCTTTGCAGAGGCAGCCTGCTGGATCTCAAGGGAGAGCAAGCATCTTATTTTGTTCACTAGAGATGATCAGATGATATAGTAGCACTACGGGGGGTGGGGGGAGGAGGAGGGACCTCCCTCTTCCGGCGTCCTTGGAACCTGATCAGTACTAAAGCACGCAGTTTGTTGGACCAAGGGAGGTCAAGGTTCCCCTCTTGGCTTTTGGCCCTGCTCCCAGGTGCCAACCCCAGCCCCTGGGAGTCTGCTCTTGGTCCCAGCTGGGGCTGTGCTCCCAACCTTGCCAGTCCCGCTGCTGCCAACCCAGCTGGAGCTACACTCCTAAATCTGGCCAGACAGGGCTGTCTAGGACGGCAATATCCGTGGGTCCTGCTAGACCACAGATGTGGTTGGCATAGTTTCCGCTAAGGTGCGCACCTGCATGGCTATGCACAAAAAAGTCTTCCCCGCCCACCTCTTCTGGAGAGTCGCGCAGCAGCACTCGCATGGCCGGTGGCTGCTCCACTTGGTTGGACCAGCTGAGACGGTGTGGTGAGGGAGCTGCTGGAGGTGAGGGGGGCTGGGACCTGCCACGACCATGTGACTGGAGGGAAGGTCTGCTCCAGTGGCCGCGGCTGCCATGTTGCAGGGAAGCCAGGGCCTATTCTGGTGGCTGAGGCCAGAAACAAGACCTGCTTCACGGGGAGGGTGTCTCCTCCAGCAGCCAGGAACATGTGTGTGTTAATAAATTTGGTGGCACGCATCCAAACCAGCGCATGTAACCTCAATATTGGTGCACGAGACAGAACTCACTCTGCTCATGGTTGGAAAATCTTAGCAGGAATACTGGTTGTTGGACTAGAGAGTCCTGGATTTTAGAGGTTCAACCTGTAATAAGGAGTTTGAGTGGGAGCCACCAGCAACCTTCTTCTGAGCGAAGGACAGGCTGGTCTGATACAAGGCTTTATAGTGGAGGATAGGAAATAGGAGGAAAAAAATGAGAACCTGGAAGACCTGCTTTCTCTAAGAAAATGCTCTTCATGGTTCACTCAAGCCTGCATCTAAGAGTTTCAGTAAACATGGCAATATCAAATACACATCCTAGCCACCTGAGTATCAGCAAAGTGTGCTAGGTATAAAAATCTCACTCTTGTCCCAGGTGGCTTAAGGTGGATCAAGTTGAATCAAGCGGACGGTGTTCTGTGTTTTCACTAGGTGTCCAAGTTCAAGGAGAGACTCTGCTCAGCCCCACTGGTATGTGTTGATGGGAATGTGCCCACTGCCACCATTCAGTACGTCTGTCAAATTGCTAAAGAGCACCAGATAGCAGGTAAGGAGAACTTGCTGCCAGTGGACCCCTTGGGGCACAATCGTGCATGTTCTGAAATGCAGCCCGCAAGGTGCTAAGCACCCTCCTCTCTCCTAACTTCAGTCAGAGACAGAGAGTTGAAGGCACCAATATGGTCTAGCAGCTCAGGGTTGTGGGTCGTTTTTTGTAAAAATTCTGCAGCTACATCCGGCACAGACATGCATATTATAGGCTAGGGATGTAAAAATGTGTGTAATTAAGTAACCGGGTAAATTTCAGGGGTTACATGCAGGACGGCAGTTGGCTCCCACCTGCTGCACCACAGGGCTACCACTGTATCAGGAGCCTGCATATCGGGAGCCTGTGTGTAGCTGTGAACGTTAACCGATGAGCCCTCCCTGACATAGTCACATCCCTACTGTGTGCCTTGGTTTGAAGACTGGCATTTGGATTTGCCCCTTTGCTCCCTGTGAAATACATTGGCCCCCTTCTTGGTTGGCTGCAGTCTCTTCACAATCCATCCTGAGCTTTCACAGTTGCTCCCCCACTTTCTTCAGAAGTGAGCTCTGCAGGGGAAAGCGGGGGCAGTTCTCCAGCCTCGGCAAATGAGCAGAGACTACAAAGACAGACAAAGCCCGTGAGAACAGCCAGCAAGAACTATCAAACTAAATGCCCATGCCTGACCCTCTCATCACATCACCTCAGAGCCAGAAGCGGTTTAACGGTTACCACTGCAGCAGAAAAGGAGGTTGCTCTAGCTAGGAAAGGCTATGCCATTGTCACAGCAGGCAGCGAACAAGCACTGTAAAAACCCCAACAAGCATCCCAAAGAGCTGTCTGTGCTGAAGCAGAGAGAATCTTATACCAGCTAACTAACTGCCCTATTGTTTTGAAGTGTGCTATGAGCCAACAGATGAGAACAAGGCTTCTAAGCCATTCCTTTCGGACAGCTGGAGAGCACTCACATACATCTCCCCCAATCTGCGAGAACTAAGGGCAATAAATCGGAGCCTGGGGTGCCCTGTGCCAGCAGGTACAGTACTGTGATGTGGTAGTGCAAGAGAAATGCTGTCAGATAATCTAGGCACTACACTAACCCTAACCCTAACCCTGATCCCTGGCTCAGCTGTGCAGAGGCTGCCCCTTTGAAACACCGTCTTGGCATTTCAAAGGGGCAGTGCTGTGGAGCCCAGGGTCAGCTGGGGACTCCCCAGAACCCAGGATCAGCTGGGAATTCCTCTGCTGACCCCAGACTCCATGAAGATGCTGAGGCTTTGAAATGCACAAGAACCCCTGCTAGGGACTCCTGTGCATTTCAAAGCAGGCACGCCCATATGCAGCCCAGAGTAAGCGGGATTTCCCACTGGCCCCGGGCTGCACGCTGAGTTCCGCATTCCTCTTTTGAAATGTACAACAGCCCCAGCGGGGGCTCTTGTACATTTCAAAGGAGGAATGCGGAAATGCCTATTGACTAGTTGAGTAGTCGATGGAAATTCCATCAACTACTCAACTAGTCAATTAACCGCAATTTAATATCCTTAATTCTGACTCTTGACTCGGATGAGGCACAAAACTAGCTCAGCAGAGTGCTGCAGGTGTGGGGTTGCTATACAGCCTTGAGTTTTTGTCAGGCACACTGAAAGCCCAATCAAGCAAAAAGGGCCACTAGTTTATTTCAGATGCCCCCATGAAGCCTTGCAATATGACGGCGTTTGCCTTCCTGATGTTGCCTCTGGAGGAGATAAAACATCGCCATATGCAGACACCAGCGCAATGGCCGTACGATACCGAAAACATGAGTTATTTTGTCCCCGTGCCCACGTACCGAGGTGTAAACCCATGAGAGTTGGTACCCTCTTTTCAGAATGAGGCGCACTGGAGGGGCTGTGTGGAAGCCCAGGGTTGGAACAGAAGCAAGGGGGAGGGGGAGGGTTGCTGGTCAGGAGTGAACAGCACACAGCAGAGCGGTGAGTGGGAAATTTGCACGGTGTGTCAGCGCTGTGGCTGACTGGCCTGTGCTGAACGTTTTCCATGAGCACTGTCAATTCACAGCTCAGCTGAAAACCACTCCTAACTAGGCCAACAACCCAGTGACTTGGAAAGCTCAAGCCGGCAGTTTTTTGTGGTCTGAAGCGATATTGTGGCATTTCCTTCCATTGCTGTCTAAAGAGCTGCCGGCCAGGCTGGAGGACATTGTCAGGACTGCCATGACCCTGACCCGCCCGTTGCTGACACAACTGCGCTGTGTGGTGGTGACACTTGGCGCGCACGGAGTCCTCTTGTGCAGCAGGAGAACAGAAGGGAGCATCTCACTGGGCCCTGCAACTCACCAACAGGTAGGGGGCTCAGAAGGACCAAATGAGTGGCACTGAGCCAGTCTCCAGTGCTTGGGAGCACGGGCATAGAAATGACTCTTCAAGCCTTTGTTAATAGTGCTACATGTTTACCTGTCCCCAGCGGAGTGGACAGCTCTGCATATTAGTAATGAAAACTGAGCCTTCCTTTCATAGACTCATAGACTCATAGACTTTAAGGTCAGAAGGGACCATTATGATCATCTAGTCTGACCCCCTGCACAGTGCAGGCCACAGAATCTCGCCCACCCCTCTTAGAATAATCCTCTCACCTATGTCTCAGATATTGAAGCCTTCCAATACTTTGAAGGCCCCAACATGCAGAGAGTCCTTCAGCTGTGATCTGTGCCCAATGCTACAGAGGAAGGCGAAAAACCTCCAGGGCCTCTGCCAATCTACCCTGGAGGAAAATTCCTTCCTGACCCCAAATATGGCGATCAGCTAAACCCTGAGCATGTGGGCAAGACTCACCAGCCAGACACCCAGAAAGTTCCCTATAGCAACTCCTATCATCCCTCCATTGACCTATTTCCAACTGGAAATGAATGGTCAATTAGTTACCAAGATCATGTTATTTCATCCAACCATCCCCTTATCATAGAATCAGAACTGGAAGAGACCTCAGAAGGTCGTCAAGTCCAGCCCTCCGCTCTAGGCAGGACCAATCCCAGGACCTATGGCACTGAGTGTCATTGGGTGGGAAAGGAGGCAGGCCCAGGTGCACTGTGCCAGAGCAGATGCTCTCCCTTTGGCCAGTTAAGCATCTGAGGCTAGAAAGGGTCAAGGAGAATGTGAAAGAAGATGGAGACCAGGTGAGTGAAAGCAGTCTTAGAGCACAGGCTGAGTCAGTCACGAAAGGGGCAGGTGAGAGCTTCCAGACACCAAGGGATGGTGGATGGTCCTGGAAGGAAGCTGCTGTTAGTTCCTGGGAGAAGGCTAAAAGTAGGAGAGCAGCAAGTGGGGATTGTCAGCTGCTAAGTGTCTCCAAGCCAGAGGGCCAAGGCTGATGGCCAGAGATCAGCAGTGGAAGTTGCCTGTTGACTTCTAAGACAGAGGAGCAGCAGCAGGGCTTGCCAGCCGCCACACTGGAGAGCTGGCCCCAGGGAAAGAGTGAGAGAGCAAGGGAAGCTCTGGGGGTTTCTGCTGCAGAGATTAGGGCTTCACTCTAGCTGGAAGGGCTGGGACGGCTGTCTTTGCAGAAGGACAGAGAAGGACTGACGAGGAGCCTAGGCATAATAAAAGTCTGAAGTGTAGTATTTGGGGTATCACGCTGTTGAGGTCTTAAAGACTCTGTATTGGGGTGTGAGAAATGGACTGTGGATGATGTGAAATATGTTTTAGTAATAAACCACATCAAAGGGCTGGAGGATAATCTTGGAAGGATTTACTGCGTACCCTGAAAGGGAAACTGAGGCAAGTGCTCAGTCATGCAGTGGCTTGCCATAAAAGGGGCTTCAGGAATTCAAACAGTGATGTCTATCCGTCTTTAAAATGTGCTTTCTTCTGAGCAATGAAGAAAGCAAGTTTAAAAAAAACAACACTCTGCATCTATATGCTAGTAAAACTCAGTTGTACAAGATTTGGTGGAAAGTGAATCCCAAATGGGCATTAACACAGGCCAAGTGAATGTGATTCAAAGTGTAAAGCAATATTATTAGTATAGGGATAGGGCAACCGTGGACAAGATAAGCTAGGTCCAAATAGCACTTCTAGACATTGGTGAGCCCCCAGTAATGTTACTCCTTCTCTCTCGCTACAGATTGCTGCAGGTGAGCTGTGTGCCACCCACTACCCTGCAATCCCCATCTCCAGAGAAGAGATAGTGAACGTCTCAGGAGCAGGTGACAGGTATATTCCTAATTACTGTACCCAGACAAGGATGCAGTCAGGGGATTCCTTTATTTTCTGCAGCTGAATTCTGATCTGGAATTTTTAACATTGCCATGAAAACAGATTTCACTCTGATACTTGGGAGTTTGACTCCTTATCAGGTGGATTTAAGGTTTGAGATATCATTCCCCACAATGGCTGTGTCTAGACTGGCCAGTTTTTCCAGAAAATCAGCCGCTTTTCCGGAAAAACTTGCCAGCTGTCTACACTGGCCGCTTGAATTTCCACAAAAGCACTGACGATCTCATGTAAGAAATCAGTGCTTTTTGTGGAAATACCATGTTGCTCCCGTTTGGGCAAATGTCTTTTTCCGAAAGACTTTTGCGCAAAAGGGCCAGTGTAGACAGCAGAGATTTCTTTTCCGCAAAAAAGCCCCGATTGTGAAAATGGCGATCGGGGCTTTTTTGCAGAAAAGTGCATCTAGATTGGCCACGGACACTTTTCCGCAAAAAGTGCTTTTGCAGAAAATCGTCCTGCCAATCTAGACGCTCTGTTCCGAAAATGCTTTTAACGGAAAACTTTTCAGTTAAAAGCATTTCCGGAAAATCATGCCAGTCTAGACGTAGCCAATCTGTATTAAGAAGTTGCTCATAACAGCTTAAGTCTATCAAAGCCAGTCTGACCACTCATCCTCCTTTTCCCAGAACCCACTTGGACACATGCTATAGCATCCTAGGTGCCAGTCACAGAACAACAAGTTCTGAATTACTCTAATCTGAGATGCCAGAGTTCTTCAAGTTAGTGGTTGCTGAAGTAACACAGCGGTCGTCAAAATGGAATTGAAACTTAACCTTCCACTGTAAGGTTTTCCAGAAGTGGGACCCAGAGTCAGGCAGTGTCTTAAGGGCAGGAGTTGCCATAGGAGCTCAGTTCATCAAGTCCAATTTTCGGCCTGGGGGATGGCTGGTGCCTTACACTTCCAATGAGTTCACACCATACCTTGACTTACTATTGATGCTATGCCGTACATTGCAGTTGGAAGGGCCAGGCCTTACTTACTGACCTCATAGTGATCAACATCTTCTAAGAATTTATTATCCCCCTTGTCTTGTATAGCTCTGTGCAATACAGTCAGAGTTATCCAGAACTTTCCTCATAAGCTGTAATGACTGACTGACATTTTAGTGAACTGTCTGGAAAGTCTGTATGAGGCTGATTTTTCCACATTTATTTACCACTACTCTAAAGGCATGATTAGTCTCCCCCTTTCTTATGCTAGAGGACGGCATGAAAAGGGACTGGCTAGTTTCATGGAAACCTTATTCATTCTGAATACTTTGGTCAACTCTCCTCTACTTTCTCCTTTCCAGACTAAATAATCACAGTGTTTCCAATCGCTCCTCACATGCAAACCCTGCCATCTCTCTGTCCCGCAGTGGTGCAGTGCTCTAGACTTGTTCAGTCTCAGCCACATCTTGTAAGTGGGGTGACCACAACATTGAACAATGACCTGACCTCCTCTGGAATAATTGTTACCAGTGGCCTAAATCTTATCGTTTGTTCGCTTTTAGCATTTACCTGAGCTTCCTATTTGTGTTATGCTATTCCCATGCCAGACATTGTCCGTGATATATCTGAGGAGTAGGGATGTAAAATCCTGTTGAACTAGTTAACCAATTAAAGGAGGAGTGAGTGAGGGGGCTGCTTCAGCTTGGCTGGAGCGGCCACCCCCTGCCTGCCGCTGGGCTAGAATGTGCCTCCCTCTCCCCCCACCACAGGCAGGGGCTGCATCAGCTGGGATGCCAGAGCAGCCCTTGCTCACAGTGGGCCCCCTGCGGAACTGAAGCAATCCCCTGCCCGTGTTGGGCAGGAAGCTGCTCCAGCCCCACTGGTTAACCCTTCACATCCCTACTAAGGAATACCGAGTTTTTTCTTCCTAGAGCACCCTGAGGTTCAGGCCCACTGACGTCTGTATCACCACACTACGGATGTTAAAATGCGGTCATCACGCTAATCGTACAGTCCATACATTTTGTATGGACTGTATGATTAGTTGATAGGACCGCTCTGCAGAGCTGCGGTGGAGGTAACACCAGGAGCCAGCTCAAGCTGGGACTGAACAGTCCCAGCTCGTGCCGGCTCTGGGAGCCACCCGTGCTGTGGCTCTTACTACATTTAAAATGCAGAGCCACAACGATCAGCATGAGCCAGGACTGCTGGGTCCTGGCTTGCATTGAGTCCAGCAGCCCCTGTTCGTGACAGATAGCCCTGTCTGCCACAAACAGGGGCTGATGTCCCACTGATACAGGCAGTGGGGGCAGGAGAAGGAGCAGACAGCACCCCGGAGATGGTGCTGGGAGGAACCAGTTTATAAGCCATCTCCCCCCAGCACCAGCTCCTGTTCCCCTTCCTTGCCACCTCTCAGAGGCGGCAAGGGGGGGATACCGCAGGGAGCATAGGGTGAGTGGGGAACTGAAGCACGGCCTCATGGGGCTCTTGTACGTTTCAAAGGCTGAAGTGGCTGTAGTGGGAACTGACGTGAGTGAGGGATTGCTTCAGTCTCTGCTCACACTGTTTCCCCGCTGCACCCTTGCCACGCCCCCGCCCCCCTCTCCACAGGGCTAGAGGCAGCAAGTGGGAGGGGGCAACTAGTCAAGTCATGCTTATCAGATAGTCAGTTAGCTGCTTACATCCCTACACCATACTCATATTAAAAAATTAAACTGATCTACTCGCATAACTCTCAGTTTCTCTGAAACCATTCCACGTTTCTCAGATTCTCCTGGGCTGTGTCTACATTGGCCCCTATTCCGTAATAGGGATGCAAATGTAGCACTTTGGAATAGGCAAATCCGCGGGGGATTTAAATATCCCCCGCGGCATTTGCATTAACATGGCTGCCGCTTTTTTCCGGCTTGTAGATAAGCCGGAGAAAAGCGCCAGTCTGGACGCGATCCTCCGGAAAATAAGCTCTTTTCCGGAGGATCTCTTATTCCTCTTTCAAGTTCTGTGCCTTTTGTTCAGCAGGAACAGAGGTAATTAGTGTAAGCAAGAAATTGAAGTTTTTCCTTCCCATCCACTAGGATGAATTGAGAAGTCCCTGGAAGCACTTAGTAGCGAATTTCCAGATTGGAAGGCCATGCTGGTACTGAGTGTAAATCTCTGCTGGGCTACAGCTACAACAGAGTGCTTGCCTGCACAGAGAAAGGGTAGCTATCTGTAGCCCCCCAGATCTGATGAAGCTCTACTGCTACAATGCTACCAGCAACTGCTGTAACCTTGACTAGGCAGATGAGGCTTGCAAAGACCTTTGATGAACTGTTGGCTGAACGTTTACAAGATTCCTTTATCCAAAGGCAACTCCCTGGTCCTGGCAACATGGGAGCCCTCCTCTGATAGCACTATCTCTTGGCTTTTTTAAATATCGCCTCCATCCTTCCAGGACCTAGGACTTCCCATTCATCTTCCCCACTCTCCATCTCCTTCATTTTACTCTCCCTTTTCTCCTTGTATGACCTCTGTTACCGTCTCTCTTTCTCATCGTTTCTTTTTCCCTTCTTCATTGCTGTTTCTTCTGTCCTGGTTCTTACTTATTTTAGAAGGGCACAAATGCTACAAAAAAAGGCTTCTACCCCATATATGCAATGCCCTGATAGAACTGAATGCATCACACACAGTGCCCCACATGGAGCAGCAGTAGCAGAAGTCAAAAGAATCAGCCACTAGCAAGTTAGGCAGCTTAGAAGCGCCTACTGCCATACCCATGCCCCCGCAACCTTCCAACTCCAACGGTTCCCTACCTTTATCCTTAACTATTCCCCACCCGTCTTTGTTAAACGCCTGGGGAGAAGGAGATCTTGAATGGTCTCTTGCAACTTGTGATAACTCTTGACATTAGCCAGCCTGTCCCACTTTGTACTTAGCCGTGATGCTGCAAGTACCTTTCCCAGATCTGAAGAAGAGCTCGGTGGAAGCTCTAAAGCTTGTCTCTCACCAACAGAGGTTGGTCCAATAAGAGATATTACCTCACCCGCTCGGTCTCAGAAAATTAAAAACAGTTTTACAAACCCTCAAAAGCAGTGCACTCTGCCCTGAGAGACTGGAAGTAGCCATATATACATGACAGAGGGAGGAATTTCTCCTGTTATCCAACACCCTTGTTAGAGCCTCATCTCCCCCATCCCAGTTTGTTGCTTGTAGGTTGATTTGCTGTCGTTACCTTTGGCTCTGAGCTTTATTTTGCGCATTTGTGCCTTTTCTTTCTCTTCCCAGTTTAATGGCAGGAATAATTGCTGGGCTGCTTGCTGGGCACGACACAGATATCTGCGTCCGGATGGGTTTGCTCTCTGCCTACCTCTCCCTCCGGTCACACGAGCCCATCTCCCAGGAAATTAGTACTGCCAGCGTGAACCTGGAACAGGTCAAGGCTAGGAGCTGGCCAGAAGTGAAGATGTGGAAGATGATTTAGAGCTTGTGCTCCAGCGGATGATCTCTCCCCTTTCCCACCACGCCTGAAGCTCGGTACTTCTCTCTTGCTCTGGCATGTGCCAGTCTTAGATCTCAGCGATGGTTTGGGATGGACTTGGGAGTATGTCAATTACAACTGGTTGTGAGTGGGAGGATGGGCGAGATATGACTTCAGCTGTCCACCCCTCACTGTCAGTCCCTCCGAAGCCACACAGCCAGTATCTGTACTACACCTCCTAGAAGGCAGACAAAAGTCAGAGTGCCAAATCAGCTTGGATTACACCTTCCTGAAAAGCTTGTATTTCTTCCTCCTTCCGTAACAGAGGCCAGTCTGCTGTTCCTTCAGCCCAGAGGGTTGAATCAAGTTCCTTTCCATCAGCTCAACAACAGATAGCTAAGACAGTACGCTTCATAATTATGGGATGGCCGAACAGCAGCCCACTGGCCAAACATGGCATACAGTGCTACAGCATGGCCTAGTAATCGAAAGAGAGCATTGCATGCTGGGACCTAAATACTTGTTTAGTCTCTCTGCAATGTCCAAGTGCTTCCGAAACACAAATGGATGTAACCTCACAACATCCCACTGAGGTAAGAGAGCCCTGTTCTTGTATCACAAATGGGGAAGCAAGGCACAGAGATTAAGTGATGCTCCAAAGGTTACAGTGAGGCTGTAGCACAGTTGGGAACTGAACCACTATTGCCCAGCTTCTAGTCCAGTCCTTAACCACAAGACCATCCTTCTGCCAGTGGCTTTTCTCACATCCATCTCTTTATTACTGATAGCTGTAACAATCTGATCTATTAATACAACACATCCTGCCTGGTGATGCAGAGTTTCGGTACTCAGAGACTACATTTCTCCCTAGCCACCTAATGTAATAATCCTATGACCACTGAGCAAACAAACCTATGAGAAGTAGGTTTGTTCCATCTGGCACTGGGGAGCTGTGGGGGTCATACCTCTCCCTTCACAATGCCAGAGGAGGGTTAGCCACTGGCTGACCAAGAGGCAGCAGGTCCAACCCCCTTTCCTGATGGGGCATCTGCCATCATATTTTCAGTTCCCTTTGTATAGAAAAAAAAAGGTTTTTTCTCCTTTGTTCAGTCTCCAAGACATAATGCCAGAGAGTATCCATAGCTTCATCTCCCATGTTTTCACAAACATCTCACAGTGACATTAGTAGATTTCAAATGACATATGGCATGTTGCCTTTTATATAAATACTAGCCAATTAGCCCATCCTAAAACGGGATTTTCAGGTCTCTCCTCCACATCCTATTCCCTTTCTATCTTGGTCTTCTCTCCTGAGCCTCCTGTCTCTGTCTCTCTCTCTTCCCCCTCCTCCTACTGCCTCCCCCTCTCTCTCAGATCTCCTCCATCTTCTGCCTCTCTCTCCGTCTCTCTTTCTCTTCTCCCTCTCCTGCCTCTCACTCTCTTTCGCTTCTCCTCCTCCTCCTCCTGCATAGGGAGCGCGGAGCCCAAACAGCTGTTTCCACCGCTTGCTCCCGCATGGCTGAGCGGCTGCCTATGAGTTCCAGCTGCCCCCCTGCACTGTTTCCCTTCACCCCAACACTGATCCTGCAGC
Source organism: Pelodiscus sinensis (assembly GCF_049634645.1). NCBI lineage: Eukaryota > Metazoa > Chordata > Testudines > Trionychidae > Pelodiscus > Pelodiscus sinensis. Next base: position 101,963,135 of record NC_134711.1, read on the forward strand.
CTCCCAGTTGTCCTCCACCTCTCCCTCCCCCTCGTTCCCCCGCCCTCTCCCCCAGCCAGGGGGCGGGGCCTGTAGCCGCTGTCACGCCGCACATCACTGCTGTGGCACTCGGCTGACTTCTGCGCTGCTCAGCCAGGCCGCTGCATGGGAGCAAGCGGCGCAAGTGGCCGTTTGGGCCCTGCGCTCCCCATGCAGCACGGGCCACCCAGAGGGAACAGCCAGCATTTCAGCAACAGCGCTGCCCAGAGGGAACAGCCAGCATTTCAATAACAGCGCCCCAGAGGGAACAGCCAGCATTTCAGCAACAGCGCTGCCCAGAGGGAACAGCCAGCATTTCAGCGTTACAGACTCTCAGACATTGGGCTACTATATATATGATGATGACACCTGCGTGAGAGGAATATGAGAACATAAGAACAGCCATACTGGGTCAGACCAAAGGTCCATCTAGCCCAGTATCCTGTCTGCCAACAATGGCCAATGCCAGATGCCCCGGAGGGAGCGAACAGATCAGGGAATCATCCAGTGATTCCTCCTCTGTCACCCATTTCCAGCCTCTGACAAACAGAGGCTAGGGACACCATTCCTACTCATCCTGGCTAATAGCTGTTGATGGACCTAAACTCTATGAATTTATCTAGTTCTTTCTTGAACCCTATTCAAGTCCTGGTCTTCACAACATCCTCTGGCAAGGTGTGAAGTTGTCAAGCCTGACAGGAGAGGCTGAGACAGAGTAGTTCACCACTCTTAAATACCTTGGAGGACCTGGAGCTCAGTACCGCCACTCAAACCTTTTTCAGGTCACAAGTAAAAAGGCAGGTGATGATTTTAATGAGTCAATTCCTAGTTCATCTCACAAGAGCCACTATGCAAGTCCATCTGTTTGCAGCTCCAAATGCTCAGAAGATACTCAAGGGGGCTTACAAGTATATTGGTGTGTGGTTAGCAAAACATCCTATTCCTGGTTCAGCCTGAACTTGCTGGCAGTGGTTTCAATGGCCTTAAACCACTGAAGTTTGACAATCTGGGAGCAACAGCTGTGGTGAGAGAGTGCTGAGAGAGAATGCTGAGAGTGTGTATGTGTGTTTTCCCCCCCAATGATCTGGTTAATTGTTTTCCCACTGGCCTATAACCTCCAAGCTCCCAACTTTAAGCACTGCTCCTTGGGCCTGCTCAATTTTCATCATCAGAGTTCAGTGAACTGGTGGTTGAAATGAAACCCCCTTCACTATGTATCAACAGAGAGAGGTTGGGGGCAGGTCTGTAGCATGACCTTCCTCCTCCTCAAAATCTGCAGTTGGCGTTTGTAATTCATTGGCTAAATTCAGCAGCAAAGCCAGCTTTGGTGGATGATTAGCTTCTCTCTCTCACCTGTGAGCAATGGACATTGTGCTTTGCACCGCTGGACACCAAGCAGGAATCTCCTCTGCCTGGTACACGGTCTCAGGGACATTCATTTTTCACTAAGGCAGTGCCTTCACTGCGAGCTGGGGGTGGGATTCCCTGTTTGCGTGCACATCCTCACACATCCTCACACCCGCTCCCATTGAGCCGACACCTTTTCCTCCACCTTTTTGTACTCAGGGGGCAAACTCAGCCTAACCAAAAAGTGGGTGGTGCAACCATCTTTGCAGTAGAAGTGGCAAAAGAAACAGACTCTGGGCCTGCCAACAGGGAAGGGCAAAGGGGCCAACTGCCTCAGGGCCCAACAACTGTGAAGGCCTGGGCCTCCCAGCCGCACCACCATTACTGCGGCAGCAGCCAGAGCCTGGGACACTTCACGTTGCCTCTGGAGCACCATGTAGGGCACTTGGAGTGGCTCTAAGGGTTGGGGGGATGGCTGCCTTTTGCCCCATCCCTTCTGCCTACAGCCGTGCCCCTTCCAGGCGTGTGGAGCCATCGCCCCCTTGCCTAGGGCCCCAGCCTGGCAGGTGGTTCCCCCAATAGACCCACAACACCCTAGTGGTGAAAGTGCACAGTCAGTCATTGAAGCTATTTAAAAATGCCTGGTTATAAAAGATGGCTTTGAGACCAAATAAACCCCGTCCTCACAGGCACCCACATGAACATTTTGCCAGCAGCTCCATTTACTAACAACAATCCTGTCTGCAGATAGATTAGCTACAATATTCCATGATCACAGCGGGGAAAGATTATCCTAAACACACACAGCTACCTTTGGAAAGAGAGGGGTGTTGCTAGTGGGGAGGGCTGTGATAGAGTTTGGGGGAAGGGGCGGTTTCCCAGCAGTTTTCAGGTAGAAGACAAAAGGTAGCATTTCAGTGTGGCTGACACCCTGAAAGAGGGGTGGGGTGGAAATCTCTGCTTCATAAAAGGGTTTCAAGCCGCCCACACTGAGCAAGAGGCAGCTCTGATCATCCCTACAAGCACCGGGGCTGGGCACAGAAACACACGGTAGCAGGGAGGAAGCAAGAGCCCGAGGATGAGGATTTATACAGTGACCACCCTCACTGTCCTCTCAGTGCAGCTCTCTTGGCTGGTGCAGGCTGGGGGCGGGAAAGGGTTGGTAGCTGCAGAGAAGCCGGCGGGGGCTGAGAAAGCGAGATCAGCACCTCAGCCATCAGATGGAGGAGAGAAAGTGCCAGAAGGGAGCTCAGGGAGGCATCCACCTGCTGCCGGAGCACAAAAGGCAGAAGCTAGAGCCAGGTCCCACAGCAAGCCGCTGAGCAAGCCACAGCGAGAAGAACGCAGGAGACAGAAGGCCACTAGCAAGCAGCAGAACCCCCGGCTGCAGCCCCACAAACGCAAGAGCTCAGGATCCAACCACAACTTGGAAGGCCACGGGAAGTTCAATACTGACACAGTGAGTAGAACACCATGGCCCTCTGCTTGTGTCTTGCTTCCCCCTCAGACCTTGGCCCTACCTAACAGCTGCCTCTGGGGCAGTGGGAAGGCAGCCTGGTTCATCTCACTGGAGGGTAAAATGAAGAAAAGGCCAACAAACTAGGTCTGGGGAGACAGAGAATGTCCTTTCCCCCTCACCACCCCATCCTGAAGGGGTTGACATGCCAAGCGTTTGTATGGGAGTGTCAGAGCAAAAGATTTCTTTTGAGGCACCAGGCTGTCTGTGCCTGTTTAACCACCAACTAAAACAATGGACTGGTTTTGTCAGATACGTGCATGTATGCAGTTTTGTGACCCACTCTCACTAATCTGTCTGCTAGACTTAAAAGTGAAGATCTGGGTCTGCCATTCACTAGTGCCGTGGTATCCAACACAGCTTCTTCTCAATACTGGGGAGATGGGGAGAATTGTCCTTAGTACTAAACAGCAGCCATAGCTCAGATAGGAGCATGAAAAAGCTTGTCTTTGCCAGTCAGGAACCTCGTGGTGTTAGCCAGGCATGGCTCCAAGCACTGATATAGCAGAGTCTGTCTCTCCTTCAGACAAGCCCAGTTCTAAGATGGACATGCCAGATGATATGTACAGAAATCTCATTCTCAGGTCCTCTGTTGCCAGCTAAACAAACCCGCTTTGATTAAACTAAGTGAATAATTGATTTTTTGATTTGGTGGCTAAACCAAAAAAAGCCCCCCAAAACATTCCATTTGTTTTAAACCAAAATGGGTGTTTATAGTGCTCCCTTGCCAAAATGACACAAAACAAAAATTTTGTTCAGGTAGAATGAAACATTTTGAACGTTGACTGAAAACATTTCCTAAATGACTTGTGACCATTTTGAAAAAAGGTGAAAAGGAAGTATTCTACATTTCTGATTTATTCCCAGCTGAAATGATTCACTGCCAGCCCCAAACTCATGAGTTTTTGGGCTCTGAATAATGTGGGTTTTGGGTTTTTTTTTGGCAACTTTACTATTGGTGGGGGGAAAAAACACCCTTGTCTTGCTATAATTATGTGACTGTTGCTGATACCATTCATCAACATATTTTCAAAACACAGGCACCTTGTGCTGAGCAACTAAACATCAACTTATCCAAGTTTGAAAATAGCATCTTTTGACAGAGCAGGCAAATTTGGAAAGTTATCCTTTGGGGGCTGAGCTCTACCTCCAGTCGGGGGTGCTTTTACAGATTCACTGACTATCTGACTCACACCGCCTCTCACTTCAGTGGTCTCACATCTGCCTCTCAGTTTAACCTAGGCTTCTTTAAACTTTGGTATCTGTGGAATATGGGTCATCAAACCTTGGTCAATCTACAGGTAAAAGGCTTGCTTTTTATCAACATGGACTTCCATCAGTAGCTCATCACAAGGCTGGGAGCACAGCTCCTCCTTAGCCCCTATGACAGTGGTGGGAAACCTTAGGCCTGGTGGCTGCATGCAGCCCCCAGCTTGCCTGGATCAGGCCCCGAGGCTCAGGGATCACCCCACACACATTGGGGAGCCCATGCTGGTGCTCCAGCCCCCCTGTTACCCACCCACAGGGCTGGAGCACCCAAAATCTAGCAGCTTGGGCCCCCTTAGTCTCTGGTGTGCGAGAGAAATGTGGGAAGTGTCTTTTTCCTTCTCTCTTAGGAGCTTCTCACTTTGTTTCTCACTTATGTGTGGCCCCGAATGATTTTTCTGTGGGTCAGTGGTCCCCAACCCTAAAAAGATTCCCCACCCCTGTTCTATGACATAGTGTCATGGGGCCACTGCCCCACACTGGGCAGAGACTAGGTTAACAGAACCCTGGGGAAGCTGCATGAGGAGCAGCCAATAGGAGAGGAACTGCAAGAAACAGCCAGTCAGGACCCAGCAGGTCCACATAAAGGGAGCTGCAGGGCAGAGTGGTTCAGTTACTTCTGGGGAGCCCAGGGAGTAAGGGCTGTATCCTTGTGGGGCTGAGAGAACTGCTACCACCTTGGACAGAGCAGTGACTGGCTCCTGGGACTGAGCAGCTGAGACTGCAAGAAGGAGCTGGGACCCAAGGAAAGTGTTCCTGGGAAATAGAGCAGCATTGACCAAGGTTGCAGAGGAACAGGAGGAGGCTGCTATTTACACGGTCCCTGGGTTCAGGCCTGCCCCCCTCTACCGCTCCCCCCTCCCCCCAAACCTACCAGTGGACAAGTGGCAGGACTGTTGGATAGGGATTTACCCCCAGAAGGGGGAAAAGCAAATGGTGACCTAGCCAGAGGGTCGAGAAGAGGATGCTGAGAGAAGAGCCACAGGCAGGAGCAGAGACCGAGCGCCAATGTTCAGACCATGGATGTGGGTGTTGGCCTTGAGGTAATCCCCAGCACAACTAGGAAGAGACACCAGTTACCGTGATGAGGCCTGCACCCTGTGACAGAACAGGCTCTGCTGTCTCTCAATAGATCAGACTCCGTCTACTCAGTATTTACAGTCACCATCAAATTAAAGTTTCATTTAAACAAGGATACTGTTTAAGAAATAGATAAACCAAAAAACATGGTGAGAAAAGCATCCATTTGAACCATGTCTAGATAGTGACTGCACACACCCGTCTTGCAAAAACTAAAGGTGAGGGAGGTAACTGTACAAACTAGGGGTATCCTGGCTGTCTGTGCCCTTTGCTTTACCCTTTCTGCCCTCCACAGTTCAATAGCAAGTGCCCAGGAGAGAGCTGATCAGTCACTTCAACAGCTATGTGTCACTTTTCGTGGAAGGGTCTGTATGGTATATAACAGCTGTGAGCAATAAAATGGCAGTCGTTCTCTCAGGTTAACCTCTGGTGGACAGCTGCTCCTATATTTACCTGCGCCTCCGCAGGTGCAAGCGATTACAGCTCCTATTGGTCAGGAACACAATCCACAGCCAATGGGCGCTGTGATCCCCCATACCTGCAGAAGCACAGATAAATAAAGCGGGGTGGGGACTCAAGTTGGGATCACGTACACCATTATCTAATGAGCCTGGAATCATCAGTTAACCTTCACAGATGCATGGAAAATCCCCCCTCCCCCCCCCGGACTGCTGCCTCTGTATCAGAGGCAGCAGCATGGGGAGGCAAACAGGAGCTACCACTTGCCCCCATCTTGATGCTGCCTCTGAGACAAGGCAGCAGTATGGGGAGGGACATATGTAAACAGAGGGGCCCCCTGAATTTTTAGAAGACAGACACAACTAGTAACTGCACGGTAATCATACAGCTTTAAACAGACACTCCCTTTAGAGGCTTTGAGGTTGATCCTTCAAAGGCACAAATAGCAGCTAGGTGCCGGTCTGCCCTTTAGTGCTGGTGAAAAATCTACTCTTTTGCCTCTGCCATGCAAATGTGCCAGGAAAGCAGTTAGCTTTAACAGCAGCTGTTCCCATGTTGCAGCTGCAAGGGCAAGTAATTAAATGTGGGAGTAGCCAAGCTAGATAGGACTGTTTATAGAAGTTGCTATGTGGACATAAAGAAGGAGCTGATTTATAATGAAGTTGCTGTGGAGCTAGCCTTACTATTCCTGATTACTTATTTGAAGATATGATCAAGAAGGTGGACTTTATTTGGCTGGATTACTATTTGCATTGTTGTAGCTCCTTGAGGCACCATGCACACTTTCACAAATAGACAGCCACCGCCTAGATCAATCCAGCTCTTGAGGACTCTCAAATCCTTACCCTGAAACTTTAGAGAGTTTTAAGAAGAAAGCACCACCAAGGTGGAGGAGGGAGGAATCAGAGACTCAGTTCCTCCTCACAAGGTTTCATTATTAACCCGACATGCAGAGATGGACCTTAACTAAAGCTCCAGCTGTAAAAATCCCAAGCTTTGGAATTGGCCCCTAGATTCCAATGTCATGGCTGTTCCTCAGTGCTAGACCAAGCCAAATCAACCCCTCAGATCCAAATAGCAGGGTAGAAGGAAACGAAATCTGGATCCGGATCCAGACTTTCATGACTCAGCCTTATGCAAATGTTTATTATAGAATCTTGGAACTGGAAGGAACCTCAAGAGGTCACCAGTCCCCTACCCTAATGGTAGGGCCAAGCACCATCCAGATCATCCCTGATACATGTCAGTCTAACCTGCTCCAGTGATAGAGATTCCACAGCCTCCCTAGGCAATTTATTCCAATGTTTAACCACCCTGACAGTCGGGAAGTTTTTCCTAATGTCCAACCTAAACCTCCCTTGCTGCAATTGAAGCCCACTATTTTTGATTACTGATAGCCCTTCTCTTCTCTCAACTGGGGGGAATTCAGTGCACTTCGTAGTGTAACTGACAGAACCCTGAATTAAAATTAGTGATAGTTTGGGATCACTTGGGCTGGATGTTGGTTGCGGAAGCAATGTGTTGGTATCATGACAGCCTTACTCTCTTTCTCTTTTAGTATTCTTGTGCTGGGATTCAGTCTAAGACCTGCCAAAAACCCTCAGACTGTGATGGCTGCTTTGGCCTGTACACCTGCAAACTGCCTAGGGGGCAGTGCGGCTTGAAAGCGGTTTCCAGGGAAACAGGTACTGCACAGCTCCCATGTCAGCCAGCCCAACGCAGCCCTGAATGCATCAGGGGGTCAGACAGTATGGACTTAACACATGTCACTTAAACCCAATACCAGTGGTATCAATGCCACGCTGGCCTGTCTCTAAGCTCTCCTCATGCTTCAACTATCATTAAGCCCCTTGTGCATATACATGAAGGTACAACTTTTAACTAGGATCAACTACTAATTTTTTCCTAAGGCTGACCACCACCCTAGCTAACATGACTGTAAATGGGTTATACTGCATCTAGACTAGCTGCCAATTGGAGTTTCAAATGGGGTTAGCTTGAGGGAAGTAAAACAAAACCCCAAGCCAAAAAATTCCCAAACAAGGACCACCACTTTTTTTCCTGAGCCTCCTCTACATGCTAAAAAATTATATTAGGGCCTGATCTACAACTAAAATTAAGTCAACCCAGCTAGGTCACACAAGGCTGTGACAAATTCACATATACCTGCCCTGACAGATATAGTTAAACCAATCTGAGCCCTAGCATAGATTCTGCTAGGTTGACAAAAGAATTTTTTGTGTTAAATTAGTTGCCACCTCTGGAGGGCATGGATGAATTACAGTGACGGCAAAAGCCCTCTCCTTACTCTAGCAAGTACCTACACTATGGTGTTACAGAGGCACAGCTGCTAAAACATCTGGGCTACGTCTACACTGGCCCCTCTTCCAGAAGGGGCATGTAAATTTCACCAGTCGTCGTAGGGAAATCCGCGGGGGATTTAAATATCCCCCGCGGCATTTAAATAAAAATGTCCGCCGCTTTTTTCCGGCTTTTAAAAAAGCCGGAAAAGAGCATCTAGACTGGCCCCGATCCTCCGGAAAAAGCGCCCTTTTCCGGAGGCTCTTATTCTTACTTTGAAGTAGGAATAAGAGCCTCCGGAAAAGGGCGCTTTTTCCGGAGGATCGGGGCCAGTCTAGACGCTCTTTTCCGGCTTTTTTAAAAGCCGGAAAAAAGCGGCGGACATTTTTATTTAAATGCCGCGGGGGATATTTAAATCCCCCGCGGATTTCCCTACGACGACTCGTGAAATTTACATGCCCCTTCCGGAAAAGGGGCCAGTGTAGACGTAGCCCTGTAGTGCAGACAAGCCATGAGTGAGTTTAAACAGATTTAATTAAACCAGTACAAAACCCTGTGTGGACAAAGTCCAGACTACCAGAAAAGACAATCCCAGTGCAAGTGTTCTTTGTGATGTCATAGGAGTATCTGAAGATCTTCAACAACATATCTATCTACTGTCATTAATTTGGATATTCTAAAACTTTTCTGTGTAGGAACAATTTTTCTGTGTAATCTAAGGTGTGAATTTAAACCATGATAGTTATGTGGGCATAACACCTCTCCACACCACACGGACAGTCTTATTCTACATAAGAGTGCCTTTTTCAGTCTTTGACTTTGTCTACACTAACAGGTGCCATCAATCTACTTCAGCTGTTATATATACCTTGGATCCTGTAATTTCCACTCCAGGTCATCTGAAGAAGTGGGTCTTACCTGCAAACGTTCATGACCTAATAAATTTGTTAGGCTATGTCTAGACTGCAGAGTTTTTCTGGGATACCAGAGGTATCCCAGAAAAACTCTGCCGCATCCAGGAAACGCATCTGCTTTTTCAGAATAGTTTCCGAAAAAGCAGGCGCATTCTTTCGGCATCCCTGTATTCCTCATTTTATGAGGAATAAGGGATGTTCCGAAAGAGGAGGTTTTTCTGACATTTGGCCCCATGTAGATGCAGGGCTGTCCCACATTTTGGCACCTGAGGCAGGGAGCTCAAATGACGCCCCCATATGCACAGATGAACCAGCAGCAGACACAATTTTCTATACTCTGGGTCCTAGTGGCACCCCCCACAGTCTGGCACCTGAGGTGGCCTCCTCAGTTCGCCTTTGGCTTATGGTAAGGCCAGCCCTGTGTGGCCGGGCCAAATGTCAGAAAAGCCTCTTCTGAAAAAACAAGTGGAAAAAGGTATGCAAATTGCAGTTGGCAATTTGCGTATCTTTTTCAAAAAAAAAAAAAAACCCACCACAGCATAGACATAGCCTTAGTCTCTACGGTGCCATAGGATTACTCATTGTTTTTAAAGTTACAGACTAACATGGCTCCCCCTCTGAGACTTTCAGAACAGAGTTAAGCTGTGCCTGCCTACGGGGAGTGTGAACAGTATTGTGGCATGCTTTAATGAAAAACAGAAAAGTAAATGTAGAACAGTGTCCTTTCCCTTTGAGGGCCAAACACTAAAACACCAGGGTTTTCCACATGTAAACAGATGGTGTAAGGCTTGCTTGCAACCAACTCCAAAGACAAATGTAAAATGTAGCTCTGCTCAGTCGAGTTCCAGAGAGGATGAAGACACAAGATCTGATCTAATCCCTCAGCCTCTCTAAACCACCAGGCTCTCACTGGCAAACTCGGTGCTCAATTTTCCATAGCATATCCTTATTGAAAAATACAGAAAGAATTAATTAATTTCCCAGAGCTGGCTCAACCCCGGTCCTCTTGCAAGTGTCTGCACTCAGAGCACCACAACTCTAATCTAGTTTTTTAACACAAAAGGATTAACCCTCTTCCTTGTCAAACTCAAGTCTGTATAGCCTGTCACCTGTGAAGCACATATACATTCCGTAAGCACTCCAGCCTTTCGTAGTGCCATATAAATCAACTCTGACTACCTGCCCCATCACAAAATACTAACCACCTCAGTGAAAGCAAGATGAGGAGGAAAGACGATCTCAATCTTTAGATACTGGAGTAGCATTTCTACACAGGTGTCTTGTGTGAACTTGAGAAACCTCTCTGTGCGTCACTTTCCTCATTTGTGTAATAACTATAAAACCAGCCTTGCTGCATGGTAGGAATCTTAATTAATTACTGATTGTAAAGCAAATTGAGTTTAGGAGATTATAGGTATGCTGCATGTTATGAATACACAAGCAATCAAACGTATATGTGAATTTGCTATGGGTGTTTAATTAAGGGTTAGTGTTAGTAGAGCACAGTTTTTAAATATTAACTTATTTACACATTGACTGCTCCTGTTTCTTGACTGGCAGTTCCCTTAGCTCTAAGCAAAATCAATTAAACCCCATGTCTGCAGCAGCAATACAACTGAGAATTCAGCTAATCAATTGCTCATCAAGTTTATGTCTCTCTGTGTGTTTTTAATCTGTAGGTGGATTCTACCAAAGTGTACAAAGCACCTGAGGCATTTGATCCTGTTAAACTTGGAATGACAAAGCAGCTCAATATCAAGCTGGAAAGGTTGTACTGTTGCCTAGAGCCTAAAACTTTCTATATTTCTTCACACTTTTCATTTTAAAGATTGAACTAAAAACTTCAAAAATGTAAGAATTCTAGCCAAAATTCTTTTCACAGACTTGTGTTATTCACTTCAACATTTCATAAGCTACATACATTTGAATCACTCTTTCTGTAAGGCTGCCTATGACACTACTTCCGCACTGGGGCGCACTGGCTTACTTTCACCTTAGCATGAGCCCCTATAACCTGCATTGAGAAACCTAGATTTGTTCACCAATGCCATAGCATGGTCATCAACCTCTGTATGGGGCCTAGACTCCACGGGAACGTCTAGACTACATCCCTCTTTTGACAGCAGGATGTAAATTAGACACTTTGAAATTGAAAATGAAGCTGGGATTTGAATTTCCCACACTTCATTTGCATATTCACATCATGGCGCTCTTTCGAAAAAGCGTTATTTCACAGTAGGTTTACAGGATCTTTTGGAAAAGGCAACTATTTTCAAAAGAACCGTGTCTAGACTGCGAAATAGCGCTTTTCCAAAAGAGCACCATGATGCACATATGCAAATGAAGCACAGGAAATTCAAATCCCAGCTTCATTTGAAATTTCATAGTCTAATTTACATCCCTCTGTCGAAAGAGGGATGTAGTCTAGACACACCCCACTAGAGGGAAGCAGAACACTTCAGTGTGTTACAGTTGCAGTAAAGCACATTCTTAAGTGTTTGGCTGACCTGGGACTTGAAACACTTAATTTCTCCCTATTTATCTTCCATTCTAGTTCTCTTAAAAAAAAAAAACAGTGTTAGGTTAGCGAGGATAAACTTTTCACTGAAAATCTCCATAGCTGGAGTCCTTCAAGATTGTTGGTAGCTGCAAAGTTCCTTTGCTTACTTCAGAAATTACTCTCTTTACAACTGACTGAATTACAGAGTTGTTAGGGCTGAGCCCCAATCTCAATGAAGTAAAGTGGAGTCTTCCAGCTGATTTCAGCGGTCACTGGATTGGACTCCCAGTGCCTCATCCCCACGTTGTATGGTCACACATCACTAATATCTGTCAGTTGTTGAAATAGCCACACACTTAGACTACAGCTATGGATGCTGACTTGCCCTCCCCTCAGTCCATACATATGAAGTTTCAGAAAGTTCAAATTAAATAAATGAGCTCAGTGTCAGAGGTAGTGGGGGGTGGGAGTGGGGGTGGAGTGGGGCGGGGAAAAGCAGGAGCCAATGAGTAGGGGGCACTGGCTGAAAAGCCAGCTCCCGCCATCCCCCGTGCGTAAACGTAGAACCGCTGCAATTTTCAGTGGTTACACGTTTACCACAAACAAACGTATTTTAACATCCCTAATTGTAAACAGTCCCCAGAATGCTTCATTTATAATTAACAGGGGATACTCTTCAAACCTTTGCAATTGATGTTACAGCCAACAGTTGTGTCTAACTTCTTTTCTGATTGTTTTGTTGCATTATTGTGCACAGTTTGATCAATAAAGAAAAAAAACTCAATTACTTACAGTGTACGTCTAGACTGTGAGGATCTATGGGAAAAAGATATATGCAAAATGTGGAGCACATTTTGCATATCTTTTTCTGATACTTTTGTCGGAAGAGGCCCATCTAGACTGGGCCAAATTTCAGAAAAACCCTTTCTTCGAAAGCCCCCTTCTTCCTTGTGAGAAATACAGGGGGGTTCCGAAAGAGCATGTCTGCTCTTCCACACACACAAAAAAAGTGGAAGAGAAAATGTGTTGCCTGGACGCGGTGGAGTTTTTTCAGGATTACTCCAGTATCCCGAACTTCCCCCCTCCCCCCGTAGTCTAGCCAAACCCTCTGTGAGCAGTTCATTCATCCCACTAGAAGTGGTTGCTTGCAAATGTCACTGATTTTCAAGTGGCAGGTGAAAGATATGTAGCTTATCTGTCCTATAAAGAGTGACTATAAGTGACAGTACTTGGAAGTGGCATATGACATGAAGACCAGGGGCATAGATTGGATTTGTGATTGATGGGAAAGCTTCCAAACAAAGCAAAATAGTAAATGCTGCTTTCTGTGCTTATTTTAAACTAAATGAATTTAATGCTCGTGAAAGATACAATGCTGACAGCTCTAGAAATAGAAATTAACCACAAATCAGACAGCCACCATTTTTATTGATTCGACTCTGTCCTGGAGGAACAGCACCGAGCAGAGAAAGGAGAGTTCAATTCTCCATTTTCATCTGGCCCCCATCAGCTTCTCTATTGGGGCTATTGTCCAGGCAACCAACAAACCACAACTGAGTGGTGGTAATAGTGGTGTTGGCTCTTGGCTGCTTGAAACTGGGCAGTAATTAGCCCAGAAGAGGGAGCTTCTTAAAGGTCCAGCTGAGAATCAACTGGCTTTATCTTGTTTTAGGGCTGCCCTAAATCTTCCTGACATCCAGGGTTCCACTTTGCTGCTCTTAGGATTTGAATGAAGTTTGTCAATGTACCAATGCCACATAAGAAACATACTTGTATATTATGATCTCACATTTATACTGGGTATTGCCTACAGGCCAACCAGGCAGGAAGCCCAGTTATGCTACATGCTGGACAAACACAGTGGATCAATAAATTGCTAAGCACCAGACAGAGGTTAACTAATGCTCACCAATCTCTCTGAAAGTCACTCATCCACCCTGCCCACCGCTCACACATTCGCTCTTGGCGCCTGCTGCAGTTGTGTCTAAAAGAGGCGCCACCACTTTAAGAAGTTTTGCAGGCACAACACAAGGATCAAAGACCATCAGTACCCAGGTGCTGAGAGGGGCTTTGTCATGCATGAGGCTGGTGAAATGGAGGCTGCTCTTTAGCTAAACATATTAGTATCAAGGCTCTTCCATAGTCTGAGGGGGCAGGGACAGATGAATATCCAGGAATGGGGACATCCGGAGAGAGAGAGAGAAAAACATCCACCTTCCCCAAACACCCTCCCACCCCTGCAAAGCTCCCCTTACCTACTTGCATCCTCAGGAGGCAACTCCATCCAAACCACTTTCTCACAGTCGGTAGATGTGGAACTGCTCCCCTCTTTCCATGGACGAAGTCTTGGGGCACTGCCCCAGTTTGGCCTCCCTCCAGGGAACAGATCAGTTTCAGGACTTACCCATCCCTCCTCATCTGGGTGTTCTCATGAGCAGGGGGTTGAAATGCAATGAAAAGAGCTCTCACCAGCCAGGGAACAACAGCCCACTTCCCTCAACCCATCTGCTTTGCTATCTAAGCCCTCTGTTCTCCTATGGTGCCTTCCCATACAAGCTTGGTGGGAGGGGATAGGCCAGAGCCTGGCTCACTGCAGCCGATAATGAAGAGGGGAACAGCTGCTGCCTGGGGTCAGCAGAGCAGGAGAGGAGAGGGAAGCAGTAATCAGCCTCTGGCCATCACAGCACCTGAGCCAAGTGCAAACTCTTCCACTCTGTCCTGCCACAGAGCTCCTTGCAAGCGGAGTTAATGATTTCATTTTTTTCTCCCTTGATGTGTCCCTAGTTGTAGCTTGTAAGTTTTCAAACATTGTGTTGGTGACCAAAGGGAACAAATCAGACCCCAAATGGAGGGGTTTTTTTAACTGATCTTTTAAAGACAAAACAATAGAAACATTTGCATCAAGACAAACATATCTATTAAAACAATTTGTAAAATCACTATTCCCCCCAACAGTGTTTGCAGTCCTGATGTTGCAGCATTGGACTACTGCATAAAAAATCTAAAAGGGAAATTAATTGGATACCCACCATAAAAAAAAAGGGAAACTGACTTGCCTATTTTCATTGTCCAAACTGAGTGCAATGTAGAAAATAAACACCAGAGTGAAAGTAAATTGGATTACAAAATACCTCCTGCTTCAATCATTTGCTTTCATTTCTAGCCATTTTTTTAAAAAAATACAGTTTTAAATCTGACCGTGTCCCTGATGTTTGATATGACCATGTTAGAGGATTGGGCTTGATTCAGTCCTGGGATTACGCTCATGCTTCCTTGGCTAGCAGAAGGTAAGAGAAACTCTATGATTAACACCCACAGAAAACATGTTTCACACTGAGCCATCCAGGATCTTGTGCAAGTTCTGGAGGGAGCCCTACTTGAGCCTGTTTTATGCAGGATCCATATAGGTGGAGGGTGTGAAGTACAAAGTGCAGTGAGACAATCCCCAGGGTTCAAACAGGGAAGTGGAGGACCTGTAATAGACACCTTTCCCCCCTCCTCCAGCCCCATGAGTCATCAGGAGGGTGACTAGAAGCCCATTTTTAAAGGGACAGTCCCGTATTTAAGCCCTCCTGCAGGTGTCGTGACTTTTGCTTAAAAACAGGCAAATTGTCTCATATTTTCTGTCTCCCCTGTTAGTATTCGTGGGTCCTGCTGCTGGCCCGATACGTGATCACTATCTGCCCAGCCACCAGCGGTCAGTGTGCTGGGGGGGGGAGGTGTCTAGTGGCTGACAATGACAGTGGGTGAGTAAGGCTGGTGGCAGGACGAAGTTGCAGCATATGGGGCTGGCCACTCCTCCTGATCTGGGTAGCTTCCACTGTGAGCCAGCTCTTAGCCAGAAGGACCCTGACCCTTATCCCCATTTCTGGCTGGCACTGGCAGCACACAGCAAGCTGTGGCGATGACTCAGTGCGGGCAGGTGCCAGGCGGTAGCTGGTTTCGTCACCTCTGCTGCCCGTCCATCAGCCTTTTACGTGTTCCCCTTCTGCTAACCTCTCCCTGCTTTTCCTCTCACAGCCCCACTGCTCTTTTATTCCCCCATCCCCTCGGCAGGGATCTCTCAGTGTTGTGCAAAGAACTAGTGCCTCATCAGAGCACAGAGCTCACCAACAGCATGGCTGGCAATTTCCTTCCTGCCCCCACCAACTCTGGCTTGACCAGAGTCCTGGGAAAGCTCAAGACCCTCTGGGTCTGGTCACTACCAGGAGGAGCTGAGTCCAGCATGAACCAAAGCCCTGTGCAGCGCTACCACAGGGAAGCTCAGCAGAGTTTGCGCAAAAATTTTTCAGTGTTGCAGCACAGATCTCTACCATGTCTTCAAAAGGTGTCACCTCATTAGCTGGGAGCCATAGGAAGCTGCTATACTCTATTGGACCAGGAATGAACGAGGTCATGAAAGAGGGTTTGACAGTGACCCACCTAAAGAAACACAAATTTTAACATCAGAATAGACCACCTTCCAAAGCTGAGTCCTAACACTCTCCATTTGCCTTGGACACAGTTGGCTGTTCTCTCCAGGTGCACCATCAGCCTCAACCCACCATGCTACCACTGCCAATCAAGCTCTGTGGAGCACTTCATAATTAATCACCTAAATTAAAGATGGTAACTTTTCATCAAACATGAAGTCAGATCCCATGTAAAATGCAAGAACCATTCAGGAATTCATCAGCATCCCAAGCTAACTACAGCAGATAATGTATGTCTTGTCAATGCAGAAGGGCTTTAGCATGGGCTGAGCCCTATTTTGCGCCTGAGCTGATCCCTGGTCAAAGTTGGGGTCTGGAAAAGGGTAACTCACTTGAACTTCTGGAAGCCTGTTTCCAGGGGATCGTATGTTGGGCTGAGTTCATGCTCAAAAGCTCTTGGTGGGCATTATATGAATGTGAGAGACATAAGAGCATTGTAACAGAAAGACTGAGCATCAGTGTGTGGGTAGAGGGAGAGTGGATGGATGGATAAACAACCATTGTATTTGACCACTAGATGGCTCTGCTGGACCAAATACAAAAATGAGGCAAAAGGTTAAAAGCAAATCTATACAGCAAGTTAAAAAAAAAATCAATATTTCTCATCGAAAATCCCCAACACATTTTCTTTTTACGCCACTCGCTTTTAATTATATGGTGTAAGGTTCTCAACTTAGACAATACAAGGAAAGGCCTCTCCATGAGGCCAGTGACACAGCCTCCTTGCAGAGCAAACTGGTCAGTTCGTTGGCTGGCATATCAAGTTCTCAGTAGGTTTAGTGGTTCCCCTTCCACCTCCTTTCCTCATTTGTAAGTACACCCTGCCCGTGTCCTTTGGCATCCCTGCAGTCCTCTGCATCCTTGTGTGTGTCAAGACCTATTTTCATGTCTCCTCTATTTCCCTCCTACTTCTGTCCTTCATTCTCAGTCCAGGGAAATACAACCTTTTCCCCAGTCCTCATTAGCACATCCAAGAGTGCCACTCAGAATGGAGGCAGGGCATGTGTCAATGGTTAATATGCTTCCTAACCCCAATATAAATAGAAATAAAAAGTTTTAAAACTACAAAATCAAATCCGTGTGAAGGTCTGTAAAATGCTAATGCAGAGTTCAGAGTGCTTGGTCCAGTGCATGTTACTGTAGGAGTCCACAGATCTCCCCAGGCTGCTCTACCGCCATCACTTCAGGTCATGGGGCTGCTTTCACACACGAGCAAACCCAGGCCTGTCTGCCTCCAGCGCCCAGCAGCCAGGGCTATCCCCCCGTGGGAGTTGGCTAAGTGGGAATGGTGGGTAACAGTTCATCTTGTTTCTGCGGAATGGTAAACGCCTTCTATTCCATGGAACGACAGTGCTTGTGGCTTTTATTTCTTGTGGAGGAATTTCATTTTGCTCCCTGATGAAGATTAAGAAAGGAAAAGAGCCGTTATATAGTAAAATATAGTATGGAGAAAGTGTAAGCTCATCTTCAGAGCTAACTGGAGCTGGTTCCTCAGAATCACTCCCTCCTCCACCCTGCAATGCTGGGTCTTGTACAAGAGCAAGTTCCCCTGACTCCCCGAAGGAAGGAATTGGCTCCCTGTGGGGGTAGGTACAATAGCACTAGCTGAATATTTCAGCCAGACAGTGGCAATTTGAAAGGGACACAAGCTACAGCCTTCTCTCTCCTTCCACCTGAGGCAGGAGTTAAATGTTCTGCTTTCAAAGGGCTTCTGTTCCAGCCCTCTTTCTCTCTGTCCCCCCAGGTACTGCTATGGCTAGTGCTATTGCAATAGCGGAGCACCCTACAAGGGTTTATCTTCACAACACCGCTGGAAGGTAATTGCCTCATCCTCACCGCAGCAAAGAGGGGCTGGAGCACTGGGAGAGAAACTGACTTGTCCATGTGAAGATCCAGTCCAGAACTCCCAGGTCCACCCCCGTGCCTTCGCCCATAAGACCAGTCTTCCTCCTTTGCAAGTCAGGCAACGAACTCAGGGCTCAAGCTTTGCTCCGCCCAAGCTCCCAGCACCACTGGCACTCGTGTGCATTAATCCCTGGCCCAGCACTGACCACTGAGGGAAGGCCCCTGATCAGGTCACAGTAACACAGAGGGGGAAATGCCAGAGTCAACTCTTTGGAGCGTGTCGCCTCCTCAAATAGCATCTTTGTTCTCCAATCACTGAGCCAGTAACCAAGGGAGCATGCAACACAACCACTGTGAAAGGACAATGGTTACTCTGGCATCTTACCGAGTCCTTTCAGGAATTTATTGACTCCACTCTGCTCCCCACTGGGGAGTGTTTCCAGGTACTCCTGGGCACGTACCTCAAACAGACCTGCCAGAAAAAAAAATCCACAATCCTTTGGGTTCCAAATACACTGTAATAATGCCTAACTCGTCAGCAGTCGAGCGAAAAGCACTTTACTAAGGAGATCTGTACCATGAGCCCCATTCTAAGAGGAGGACACTGCAGCTCACAAAGCAGACATTGACTTGCCTCAGGTTACCCAGCAGGCCAGTGGCAGAGTTGGTCTCCAGAGCCACAGTCCAGGGCTTTATCCACTAGGCCTCACTGCTTCCTTGTGTGGGAATGACTAGCCCGACTGGTCAGCATTGCTTCGTGGAGGGAATGAAGGAATCTTTTCAAGGGAATTCTCTTGAGCTCTTCGACAGGGAGCAAGCAGAGACTAGAATGTGGGGCCACTGGAGGAATTAACATTTGCTGGCCATAGTCTCACTATCTATGAAAAGCTCTGTGGTCCCTCTGCCCTTTCCAGTGTCCACTGGTCATTAGGTCAAGGAGCTTGCATCATTAGCACTGACTAGCAGTTTGCTCACTACCTGAGAGAATCCAGGGAAAACACCCCAAACTGCCACTACTTCCCTACATTCATCATTAATGCTCATCGCTTCAAAACACTTTGCAAACATTATCTAAGCTTCACAACTGTGCAGTGAGGTAAGTAATTCTCTCCCCCCTCCCGCTTTACAGACAGGGAAACTGAGGCACCAAGCATTTACGTGACATTCAAGACCTGAGAGAGGAAGGGCTAGGAATGGAACACAGGAGTTATTGGGGCTGGGGTCTGTATTCAGGGCACATCTCTCCCAAAAGGGGATGGGGCCGCTGCAACTCTAGAACTATGACCACTGCTGCTAAGGGAGACAGTACTGGCCGCTCACCGCTCCCAGGGGACCGACAGCAAAGGCCTAGATGGAAAAAGAAAGCAGAGTCCCTAACCTTTGACGCCCTGTTTCCGCAGCTCCCGTTCCTGAATGAAGCCCCCAAACATCTGGGTTTCCATGAAGACCTCCAGGAAGCGTCGAAGGCTTTTGGAGGAGACGGACTTGCGGAAGGCCTCCCGCTGCAGGGTTCGCTCCTCTCGCTCAGTGGGGATCAGGAAAAGGGAGTAGTGGCCCATGATCTCCACAAAGAAACGAACGAAGGCTTCCGACACCACTTCGTTCAAGGGGCTGGACTCTAAGGAAGAAGCAGTGGGGGGAGAGGGGGGTGTGGAGAAACAGAGAAAGCCGTGAGGTGCTGGTGGTGGAACTGTGAGGCTGCGCTGGGCGGGAAAGGCCCCACTGGTTCGCCTGGAAGTTGTATTCCTGGCTGTGGTTCCACAGCGTACCAGCCCTGCATCTGAGTCCTGCTGGCCCCCTTAGGGACGGGGACTTGCACTGGCCTAAGAATGAGAAGCAGCTGTGGAGAGAGAGCACTCAACAGTCTGTTCCATTAAAAGGCTGGGAGTGGGCTGCCAATGCTCCCAAGAGCACTACGTAGGCTGCAGGGCCCTGGCTGGTGCAGAATCTCAGAGTGCGCCCCCATCGGCCCCCACTCCAGCAGTAAGTGGGAGACCTTTTCTCACTTTGCCGATTCAGGCTGGGAGGGCTGCAGAGCCTGCAGGTTCAGCTCGGCTGGAAGGGCAGGATTCACTCCCAGGACTGACACCAAAGCAACCTCTTCAACTAGCAGGAGTAGGGTTGCTACGTTGTGGATAAGGCAGGTGAGTGCAGGGAGGATGTATGGGGCAGAGGGTGAAAGGGGACAAGGGGAGCTAGTCACATAGTTAGCACAGGCCACCAGTGTGATGGACAGTATAGCAAAGCCTCAGCTAGTTCTAGCCACTGAACTGCATCTTCCATTCCAGCTTGGGTTAGACATCCCTTCTGGGGACGTAAATGAAGGGCCGTGGGGCCCATCCCATAAGAACGAGCAGACAGGCTGCAGGCTGTACCGTGTTTGCCATTCAGAGGAACCTCCTCCTTGTCACTAGCCAACTCGTTCCTCTGCTCCAGGATGTGCTCTAGCGCCGCCTGCAGCTTCCGAGGCAGGATGGAGTCCTCGTCCTCCATCTAGAAAACACATGCACACGCTCAGGGACCTTGTGCTGGCTCGGAGAACCTGCATTTCTGCTCAGCTAATTCACATGGAGTCGGGGAGAAACAGGGCAAGGGCACGCTGACCGTTTCCTGTTATGCGCCCAGGAGAGCAATGAGAACAAGACTCAGTGCGTGCCTAGCGCCTTCCACTCGAGTCGTCCGTCCCTTCCACAAGCACTGAAGGCACGTGTCTCACCCTCTGCTGCACACCTTGCATTGGTTAGATTTGTAACCCTTCCTTTCAGCTGCCCATCTCCTGGCCCTGACTAGAGGGAAGGTGCCACTCTGACAACAACAGGAGCAGGAGTCATCCGAACAATGCCAGCAAGCAGCTAGGTAGGCATGGCAATAAGGCCAAGACCCGCATGTGGTAAAGGGATTTAGCCCACCCCTCCCTTCCCATCCCCATACAATGTCATGCAGGGGTATCTGGAGAGGCACAGAGACACCACAGCTGTACTGGGCAGAAACAGAGTTGGCAGTAAGAATGGAGGGGGTTGCCACACTCTAGTTACTGGGGGTGGGAAGCCCTACTTAAACCACTGAGAGAAGGCTGTATGGCTAGAGCCATTGACAAATGAAAATTGTATTGAAAGATAAGAACCAGACGTAGTCCCCACATCACCCCCATGAGGGAAGGCAGTTCTTTTATCCCCACTTTAGAGATGGGGAACTGTGGCCCTCTAGGGATTAAGCAACTTGCCCAAGGTCTCATGAGAAATCTGACACAGAGACAGGAGTTGACCCCAGCATCTTAATCAAAAGCCTGATTTCCTGCCCTAGCCTGAATTCTTTGGGTTGTGGCTGTGATTCAGAGGAGCTGGATTCGGTTTAGAAAATAAGCAAAACCACTTGATAATCAACCTCTGGGTTCCAGGTTTAGGAATATGTTCCAGGACCTCCCAAATTCTTGCTCTTCTGCTCCTGGTCAAAGGGAGTCAGAATCCAGAGGCATATTTGTCTGCCAACTGATGGCCAGATTACTATTCATTGTCTTTTCACTATGGTCTGGTAATGTCAGGACTAGACAGGAAGGAACATGAGAGGGACCACGTAAGACAAAAACTGAAAGATCTACTGAGAACCAGTCCTCATTGGCGCAGATATTACCCAGAAAGTTAGTACTGACCAGTGCTTAGAGCAAAGAACAGCAATGAGACTCTAGGGTCAAATTCCAGCTTTGCCTGTGACTCACTCTGTGAGACCAGACAACACACTTAGGGCATGTCTACACCACATTCCTCTTTTGAGATAGGAATGCAAATGCAGACGAACTAAATTGCAAATGAAGCATGGATTTGAATTTCCCATGCTTCATTTGCATAATCATGTCTGGGCGCTATTTCGAAATACCCTATTTCAAAAAAAGAAACGCCATCTAGACGTGGTTATTTAGAAAGAAAACCCTTCTTTTGAAATTACCCTTACTCCTTATAAAATGAGGTTTAAGGGTAATTTCAAAAGAACGGTTTTCTTTCAAAATAACTGCGTCTAGACAGCATTTCTTTTTTTGAAATAGGGTATTTTGAAATAGTGCCCGGATGCGATTATGCAAATGAAGCACGGAAAATTCAAATCCGCGCTTCATTTGCAATTTTGTTCGTCTGCATTTGCATTCCTCTCTCAAAAGAGGAATGCAGTGTAGACATGCCCTTATATAGGCGTGCCTCAGTTTCTCATCTGCTAAAAGGGATATTTCCTACTTTGCAAGGCTTTTGGAAGGTTTAATGTTTGTAAAGTACTTTGAGAATCTGTGAGATGCTACCTAAGCACAAAGTACTTTGACATTGCTATTAAACTGCACCAGCCATCAACTCCTGCCTCCTAGCCTGTGAGAAGGCAGGTGTCCCAGCCCAGCCAGACAAGCAAAATAAACAATTACAAGGCAAGGCAAGAGGAAACAGGAAGTGGGAAGAAAGAACCCCATATGGGACAGTTGTACTCACCTGTCTGAGGAACCGGTTATTAACTAGGTCAACCACAAGGACCTACCAAGGAAAGAATGGGGAATTGTTATTTTCTGTCACCAGAGATTATCCCAGATCTTCCCTGCTCTCCAGAAAAGCTTCAGCCCTCTCACAGATCCATGACAGCAAGAGGAAATATAAAACACTGGCCAACAGCTGGGCCCCTGTTGTGGTTTTCTGACCACATAGCCACAAGCCACAAAATGACAGCTTGAATGAAAGAAGCTGTCCTTCATTCACCCTCTTGCCTTCACCTCTCCCTTACGTATCTCAAACCTTAGACTAGAACACAGTCCGATCAATTGTTTAAGCAAAAATCCGTACAAAGAAGCCATAGGCTATTTTACATAGCCAAGGATGAGTAAGTGACCAAAATAATACAGGGATTTATCGTGAACTTTTATTTGGTATTGACTTTGTCCCACAAAACAAAGTAAAGCAACTTTTTAAAAACATTTAAACACATCATACATTAAAAACTCACTGCCACAGGAATATTGGAAGCAGTTGCTTACTATGACTCTGCAAGTATCAGATTTGTATGAACAGTGTTGACAGTTATAGAGCCGGTATGAAGTGGGAAGGAAAACAGGGTCACTGATCTAAGTTTGTCTTTAAAACAGGGGTTCTCAAACTTGTGATACCGTGATCCCCCCCTCAGTTGCTCGCGACCTCCCCTCTGCATTGCTGCAACCACCCTCTCAGTTGCTTGCGACCCCCCTCTAAGTTGCTTGGGACCCACAGTTTGAGAAACGCTGCTTTAAAAGATTATTTCCTTTAACACTCTACCACCATGAGGGCCACAAAAGGGCAGATGGTGATAGTCCATCAGTAGGGCTCCAAATGGCCATCCTGAACTGGAGTCTAGCACCTACAAGCCCTAGTGACAGACCGCACTCCATTGTACTGTACAAACACAGAGCAAAAACACAGTCCCTGCTCCAAGGAGCTTGTAATCTAAGTATAAGGCAAGAGACAGCAAATTGATACTGTCAGTCAGATAGAGGATCTGGGTCTGGATTCACTGCCGCTATCCCAGACAAGAACAATTCACACCTGACCAACTTGGTAATTGACTCTGAATGCTCACCTCTTCCACTGGTAGCTCCTTGAGGCGAGGCAGCGAGCTGGTGAGCAGGCCAATCAGGAAGGGGGTTGGTGAGCACACAATGTCAATCATGGAAGGTGGCAGCACAGGGATGTAGGTGTGCTGCCAGGTGAAGGGGTAGAGAAGAGCCACCATGGCATGGCAACACTTCGACAGGGTGCTAGAAGACAACACAAAGCACCAGCAGTTAAGGGGCAAGACTCCGCACTTGCTGAAAATCAGGCCCCTTTTCAGGTGTCTCACATTGGGCACCCATGGTCGGTAGCCATTTCCAGAACTCTAGTCCCCATGTTTTATTTCCTGGTCTAACAACACATGGAACAGGGGCAGGGTTAGAAAAAGCCATTCCTCTGTCACTTGGCCAGGGGGAGTTTTCCACTGCCTCCAGAGGCTGTGCCGCAGTGTGCGCTGGGCATAGACACTGAGAACTGGCCAGCTGTTCAATTTTGCTTTCTTCAGAGAACAGAGATACAGTCTTGAAGGCACAACAAGTGCTGATACTTAATTCTCACCCTGTCCCATGACACTCTGAACTAACAACATCATCTCTTTCTGACACTTGGCATATACCTCCGCCAAGGGCGGCCCTAGACTAGCTGCCAGCAACTGGCGCCCTAGGCAAACCATGCAATCGGCACCCCAACCTCCAAACCCCTCAATGATATCGTGCCACCATTTGGCGCCCCATTTAACTTGACACCCTAGGTGACCACCTAGTTCGCCTATATGGACAGGCCGCTCCTGACCTCCACAAAGAACAAGGCTGCAGGGGGGAAAGATTATCAATGCACATATGATTAACTGTTCAGAGAAAACGAAAATGGCTAAATACTCAATAGAAAGTAGGCTAAAATACTACACTGCCAGACAGGCCCTGCATTGGACAGGGCCTCAAAAGGCTAGGGAGACCCAAGAGGAAGGTGGGGAGGGACTAGATTGTGAGGTGGGAGGTGGGATTGTCTCTGGAGTAGGCATATCTGAGTTGCCTTTAGCTAGCTTGATCAAAACTAGCTTCAGCAATAAGAGCAGGATAACCATGGCAACTGGGCATCGGCATGGGCTGGCTTCCTGAATGCAAGCCTGACTAGGACTCAGAGCACGTGTTCAAGTGACCGGCCATGCTGCTGCAGCAACACTGCTATTGCTACTCCAGTCAGTTTTGCTCTAAATCTAGGTAGATGCCTACAGTGCAGAAATTACACATCCTGATTGCAGTTCAGACACACCCTGAAGGGCTGGGGTAGAGGGTAGAAAGCTAATGCTTTTCTTGCTCACATGCTCCCAGCCGCTCTGCTGAAAGTTCCTTTGCTCATGACTTCCAAGAAGGTTTGGCCAGAGGACCCTTGCGAGCGCTGGAAGGAGAGGTGGGTGGGGCGTGTGGTCAGTTTCCCGGGGCTATGCAAAGCACACTGCAGGATATTGGTTACTCATCTGTTCTGGGTTTGGAAGGGTTTGTGTATGTCAGGGGATGGGGAGGCCCGCCATAACATGCTGTGTACATAACGTCATCTCGGTTTTACTAGCATCCAGCACTTGAAAGAATGGGGGAAGGGAGAACAGGCTAGTCTGGCCTGAAGGAATCACATGGCAAGGAAAGCTCTCACAGCTGGCTTGTGTTAAACTCCACAGGGGGAATTTACAGTGAGAAATGTGGTCCTGGCAGCTGTTGCTGGCTTGTAATGAGAGAGAGGAAGAGGGAGAGAAAGAGAAGGGGGCTGCAGCCTTGTGCTCATTCAGAAAGGCAGGCCTGATTTTTTTGCTCCAGTTAAGTCTGGCAAATTTGAGTCTCCACAGCATGACACTAGAGCAGGCTTAGGATACTATCATGGCTGGGCTATCGATTTGGCTGCTTTTCACTGGATACATTCAGTTGGCAGAGTGTGACCTGTTGTCGTGACATCACTGAGAGCAAGTGAAGAAATGCTCTGAGCAGTTTATATGGAGGCATGTGCCAGCCAGAGGATAAGTGACATTTGATCCCTGAGCAGAGAGAGGAATCCATTTAACACTTCAGTTGAAAATGGGGGATAATGGTACTGTCCTTCTTTGTAAAGCGGTTTTTGTTACTCTTTTAGGCTTTACCTCTGACTCTCACCAATGAAGTGCATATATTACAGAATTACTTCCACATGGAGAGAGGTTCTCTTTATAAAAGAGGCCCAGATTTTCACTTCCTTGCTTAAAGGGACACTCTCAACTTGATTTGTTTCTTATTGACAACTGTAAAAAAAAATTGACATTTCTGACGGAGTGCCCTTTAAATACAGTCTTCTGGATTTGTAAAAGGTCCTTTAAGAAAGGGCAGAAGACTTTACTCCTCAGCTGATGTTTAGAAGAGTGCAGGAACCTAACCAATAAAACATGTTCCCGCCCCCTTCTCCCTCTCTTGCACATTCCAGCCAGCTGCCCCTTCACCTCCTTTTGCACTTTGCTTCTGCTGTCACTCACAAGTCCCCTTTTGCAGGGCCTGCACCAACCACGAAGAGTGATACTAACTCTCCACAAAGTCCTGTCAATTGCGCAAGGCAAACAACGTGAAAAATAAACATTCTTTGTTCACGTTCATTTATGCAGGCTTGTATCAAGAGTATGCCTGCCATTATAAATGGGAACATCAGGCTACGTCCCTTTAAAAATCTCTCCCTTAAGAAGATGATGCTTTTCTTCACACATTTTTGTGGCCAACATTATCAGAGACTGGAAAGCCACCGGGCGGAAAGGGTGTTCTCCTCCTCCTCTATTTCCTAGCATATTTTTCACCTTCCCAATTTTATAACCTGTGGAAAGAACAGTAGTGTTTGTGCGGAAGCACTGACACCAATTGTCAGTAATGTTGTGGGATTATTCTGAGGTTATCATTGAAGTCCCTTTTTCTTTGAGTTGGGATGCAGGGTGGAAAGAGCAGAAGTTACATTTTTGTCATGAACCAACCTCTGTCTCCTTCACTTTCAGAGCACAGACAGCTTTTCCATCCAGAGATAGGAACTGATTTGAAAGGTTGGCCTTTGTGGAATTAATTGAACTGACTGGTCTGGTTCCAGACAGCTCTAAAGAAGAACACAGAGCAGTCAAAACACTGTTCTACATGGGGGCTAGTGGGAAAATTAAAGATTTTGTTCTCCACCAGCATTACAGTGACTCTCCATTCCCTTCTCCCCTAGTGCAAGTCATAGGGTATGTCTACACTACAGAGGGTTTTTTTTAGAAAAATGGCCATTTTTCAAAAAAAACCCTTCAATTACATCCACACTGCAATTGCATTCTTCCGAAATAAAAATTGAAAGAATAGAGGGGGTTTTCCTACATTGGTAAACCTCCTTCTACGAGGAAGAAGCCTTTTTCTGAAAGAGCTCTTTCGGCAAAAGGCATGTGTGGACGGGGAAGAGGGAGTTCTTTTGAAAGAAGAGGAGAGAGAAAAGGCACAAGTGCCTTGGTGGCCACTCCATCCATAGTAATCACAGCTGAAATGCGAGATAGTGTGGACGCCATTCAGTGTGGATGCTATCTTTCGATGCACTTTTGTACGTGGACACTCTCTTTCGGAAGAAGTTTTTCCAGAAGATCTCTTCCGGAAAAGCTTCTTCCCAAAGAAGCTTGCAGACTAGACATAGTCATAGTGGAATACAGAGGGGCATGTGACAGAGGAAGTGGGAGGAAACATGCCTGGGAGGACAGCTGGTGGAAGTCACAGACTTGATTGAACTGGTTATGACAGAAAAAAAGTGAAGTTATATGCTGTGACTGTACAAGAAACAAAGAAGGTTTCCCTCCTTTTCACCATAGCATCACTGAAGTCCTAGTGACCAAAACCCTCCCAGGTTAATCCTGGTCATGGGTCCTCAGCATGGAACATTCCTCCCATTGCACAATTCTCAGTCTAGGTTGTGGATTAGATTGCTTAGCCTCAGCTCCACCAGCATCCAGGAATGCAAAGAAGTTGCTTAGGGGAGTGGCAGGGTGGGGGGAGAATACAAATGCAAATGTGTCTCCTCTGCTTGTGTTTCAGCCAATGTTGCTTGCAGTGGTTCTGGATGCAGTTGTGGAACTTGAGCTTTTATACTGCAAAATGGAAGCTTTAGAATGATTAAAATCTAGTAGAAAGTCACAGGTCCATTATTTGTGGAGACCATCAATGCCTCCCTTTGGCATGGCAGATTAGTGGCATGTCATGCTGAAATGTTTTTTAGGCATAGGTTGAACCTCTCTAGCACACTCAGGGCCTGACTGGTGTTGAACCAGAGAATGTGCCAAACCACCAGTGGTCAACATTGTCTAGCAACTTTACCAACACTTCCACTGTTTACTGGGCTCTTGGAAGCCATTAGAGCTAAATAACAGCACAGATCATTTAGGACTGGTGGCTGTAAAATTTTATGGACTGCGGGAAACTTAGCTACACCCATGATAAGTGGTCATCTGGCTAACTAAAATCATGCTGGACTTCAGATGTTGCCAGACCAGAGTGTGCCAGACTAGAGAGGTTCAACCAATCCTATCAGTTATCATCTGTGCTCTAATGTTCTCCTTCAGGTTAAGCTCAGGGAGAAGAGGGAAAAGCAACTCTAGGGTGCTAAGATGGCCTGAGATCTGATCAGTCTGATTTTAGACCTGGGTACAACATGAAGCATGCACTGCTCTTATTGCTGTGTTCTCTCCTACTGGTGATGACCCAAATCAAGTGTCCATGCTGATTCTTTTAAACTGTCTTTAGTACTATTGACCACAAAGCCTTGCTGACACCACTACAGTCCCCAGCAGGGATAAAACTTGTGCTAGGATAGTCTGTCCCATGAAGACTAGTGCTGCCTACTGCTCAACTCACTGGGTTACATGGCAACGCCCTTTGAGAGAGTGAAAGGTATGATTATATACAAAGACTTGAGAGAGTGGTCCCAAACAAGTGTGTGGGAGGAAATCCTGTGACTAGTTTTTTAAGGACACAGAGCCTGACGTCTAGCAGAGAGAGTAGGGCAAGGCTCCTCTCTGCCCCAGCCAACTGGGGTGAGCTGAAAGAAGGGGGACAACATAAAAGTTCCATCTTTTCTCATAGCAGAGTGGACAGTAGGAGACACTGAGGAAAGCTGAGGAGTCCTGCAGACCACAAAATCTGACTGAGAGAGACCTGCTCCAGCAAGGAGAGCTGGCAAGGCCCCTAGAAGAGATGAAAGGGCAGAACTGATTCATACAGCCAGTTCCAAGGAGATTCCAGCTTAAGGAAGGGCTGAAAAGAGGCAACTCTGAGAACAAACTTAGAAGGGTTGTTGGACCAAAAGCTGTTTTCTGGAATGAAGAGTCTCCTGAAGGAAGGAGCCAGAGATGACAAGCTGGCAGCGGTGGATTTAGGGCAGGGCGAGCGGGGCAGCTGCCCCGGGCCCCACGCTTCCCGAGGCCCCTCGCATGCGCTGTGGCACCACGGCGCATGCGCCATGTCAAAGGAGGGGCCCCGCGAAATTTCGCTGCCCGGGGCCCCGCGGCACTCTCATCCGCCCCTGCTAGCTGGACTAAGCCCAAGGCAACAAATATCCCTAGATTACCTGAATGAGCTTCTACTTGTGCTTGTGGTTGTCACTAATACATGAGACCTTTGCAAGGAGATGGCTCTTTGATTAAAAAGATCAGTTTGCACTTGCTTATAAACCCAGCTGAAGAGAGGGGATATAGGATGCATCTGTGGTGCCAGACCTGACCAGAAGGGGGCCCATCAGGGCAACCTCCAGGTCTTTGTCAGACGTTCCCCATTTTCAAAAACTTTGGTCTATCTTAAAGGTAGGTTCCTTAATCTATATTTAGGATCTGGAATAAGTGTTTTGATCTGTAAAGTGCTGAGTACTCAGCAGCTTGCATTCAGGCCAATGGAACTGCCACATTCATAGTAGTTTGGAGAGCTCAGGCCAACTATTTAGCAGCCAGAACTTGGGTTTAAGGAGTCTGAGTGCTCTGTTGTTTGCAAATCTTGGTCTGTAATGCCCAAGACTTCTACTTTGGGACTTTGATTTGAAAACATAATTTCATTATAAAGATAGTCTATCCATTTGTGGCACATAACAGTGCATGAAGTCCTCTACAGGCCTGAGCAAAGCTAGGGAAAAATTATCACAATAGAGCAAGAATTTTGGGGGGTAGTCATTTTCTTGGGTTGAAAGGAAATGTTTATTCTTGTTGCTATGGCAAAGAGAGAGGGAACTAAAAACCAAATTCTCTCTTTTTCCACTGCCAAGCTTAGGACTGACAGATCTTCTAAAAACACTCAATAGCCATTGCAAAGATGGAAAAGACAAAACTATTTCTCTTGCTTTAGACTTGTTAGATGTGGTTTTGGCTCAGCTTGAAAACATTTCATAATTCACACCGTACTTGGCAAGAGTCCTTTTTACTTCCTTTCACAGAGACTTCAGATTTTGTAATAATTAAAATATGGAAATAAACAATATGTGTATCATTCCTTTTCTCTTGCTATATAAATATATATATTAATATATAAACACACACCTTGGCACACAAGTACATGTACAGATAAACACAGTGATGACTCTTGCATGATAAATTAGCAGGGTGTGCAATAAATGCAATTTATCACACACTTTTTACCACTTCCCCTGCACTCTGACCATTAATCCATCTCTCCTGGACTCCTACTAGCATTCCAAACCCCTGAGCACTTCCAACAGCTGTCATTTCTACATTTTAAAAATCTATTTTCCAGATGAATGTTTGTTTTCTTCCCTAAAAACATTCAAATCCTACTCCTAATTTCCTCGTCCCCTGACCCACCACAAGTGACAGCCAGCCCTGAATCAATGATAGATTTCAGATCCAATATCTCACACGCCACCAAAGAGCTCTAATCATCTGTGTTAGCAACATGGTACACAGTACTTGATTCTTGCCCTGGTAGATTCATAGATACTGGACCTTAAAATCTTGATGCTAGTGTATATAATTTTTAGAGGTTTCTGCTAGGAATGTAATAGTATAATCAATTAACTGATTAACCAATAAGCAAAAGCGATTAATGCTATAGATTACGTGCATTTCCCCCTCCCCCCTCCCCCCCCCCCCGCCCCTTGCCAGTAAATTTTTTAGCTGGCTGGCCAGCAGACCAGCTCAGTCCACACTTTGCGCTGTGGCTCTGCATTTAAAGTGTATTAGGAGGCAGGCAGTCCTGCTCAGGGTATGTCTACACTAACGTCCGTTTTTCCAACAAAACTTGAGGAACGTCCACACTGCAATTGTGTTCTTCCGCAAGAAAATCAAAAGAACAGAGGGGGTTTTCTGGCATCGGTAATCCTCATTCTATGAGGAAGAAGCCTTTTTGCTAAATAGCTCTTTTGCAAAAAGGCGTGTGTGGACGGAGAAAGAGGGAGTTCTTTTGAAAGAAGAAGAAAGAGGAAAAAGCACAGGCACCCTGGTGGCCATTCCATTCATAGCAATCACAGCTTACATGCAAGAGAGTGTCCATTCAGTCTGGATGCTCTCTTTCGAAAAAGCAATCTGTTTTTTCGATTCACTTTTTCAGTGTGGATGCACTCTTTCAGAAGAAGATTTTCCAGAAGATCTCTTCTGAAAAAAGCTTCTTCTGAAAGAAGCCTGTATTCTAGATGCAGCCTCAGTTCTGTCTCGTGCCAAGTCTGAGCTCCTAGACCCTCTCCTGGACAGGGACTGCCCGGGGACTATAGAGTAGTCGACTAACCGATGAGAATTCATGAGGGTTAGTCAACTATTCAATTAACTGATATTTAACATCCCTAGTTTCTACAATTTGTAATACTTTCTCTCTTTCACCAAGGCCTGACTAGTTGGAGTCAGTACTAAGGCACCTGGCTTTACTGACAGAAGAATACCCATAGAAAACATTTTTGCAATATGGTCCATAACACACACATTCTGGATATGTCACATGATGGTGCAATATGATATAAGGGTTTTATTGGAACTCCCTTGGGCTGATCTGCCTAACAATATGCTGATTCCAAACTAATACCAATAAAATCCTTGCAGATTCTCACTGCCTATCATCATATAAAGATTAATCCATGTCTCTGTCCCTAATGAATCCAGCCAGCTGCACTTATCCATAGGGGAGGGAAAACTTCCCAGAAAAAACATTGTCATTATAAAGATTACCCAAGTTATCTGTATTGTTTAGACATGGGAAATATGAGACGGTGAAATGCGGCGTCAGTGCTTCATTTGAAATGTAGGTATTTAACATGCCAAGCGAATGCAACCAAATAGAGCCTTCTCTTGATCCGAAGCAGCCGAAAAGACACGACAGTGAGGACCTGCTGCCTCTATGCCACAGTCCATTCAGCCTGCCCACAGGTGTGATGAGTTTCTATGAGCCTTATACATTCCTGGATCACTACAGGGCGAGTTGTTCTTTTGCTCCCCAATAAAAGGGGCCTCTCCACTTGCCTTCCCTCCTTCAGTCCCAGGGCTGTAGCCCGGCTGGCTGGGATCTCTGAAAACAGACAGCTTGGGGGTATTGTACGTTGCTGAAACCTGATCATGCTCAGAAGCGTCATTACTCATCTGTAGCTTTTCCGTCACCGAGCTTTGAGAACTCTCCTCTCTGAATCCTCAAGTGCTTAAGGCCTGGATGGCTGCCAGGCCCCAGCTGCATAAAATCTTAAAGAGACCCGGACCCGTGCTGAACTTGTGGGAGTGAATCAGTTTAAACACCAAACCGCAAGAACCAATATTAAAAAAATAGCCAACAGACTCTGAAACCCTCAGTGAAAGGGCTAGGAGATACCACGGTTCCTCCCTCCCTGGGGCTTGGTTCTGTGTGTGCCAAAACAGGGAACATCACACCCCTCCCAAGCAACAGGAGCGGTTCTGCTTTCTTACTGCAAGGGGCTCTGGCTCGGTGAGATTCTGAGCAAAGGGAACTTGGTTTCCATTGTGCACTAGAGGAAGTTCAGTTTTTTCATGCTCTGGAGCTGGGCTGAGGAGTTTGGATTTCTCTCAGCATTTCCAGTGGAGGCCTGGAGCACTTCATTAGCGTGCCTGCCTTTTGGGGGCACTGGCAGGACTTGCATTGAATGAGAAGCTGGGAAATAAACGAGAAGAACAAAAGAACACAGGGATCCTGGCACTCCTTTCCCAGTCTCTCTTTAGCTCACATTTTGTTCAAGAGAACGCACGAGACAGCTGTGCGGTGGGTACCTGAGTTTGTCAGCTATAAAGATCACTCTTCTCTCTAGAAGCAGGGAGGCAAACACTCGGCTCAGGTGCCGGACGCTGAGAGTGGAGAACAAGGACTCAAAATCAACATGCTCAAGTCTCGAGTCCAGAGGCCGCCGCAGCTCAATTACCTGCCAGAAGGAAAAAGAGTACAAGTCCTGGCCTCACTCAGTGCACTGAGTCGCAAGGGGCCAGACTCCCCCAGGACATGAACCAGGGACCCTCTCAACCAGAAGAAAC
This sequence comes from Pelodiscus sinensis, assembly GCF_049634645.1. Taxonomy (NCBI): domain Eukaryota; kingdom Metazoa; phylum Chordata; order Testudines; family Trionychidae; genus Pelodiscus; species Pelodiscus sinensis. The sequence continues at coordinate 101,995,874 of NC_134711.1, forward strand.
AGTATTGCTGCTTGAGCTAAAGGGGACCTGATGTTAGGGAATGGCAAGCCTTCAGATTTAGTCTTTCCACAGGCTCCACAAACATGTCCTGGAGACGAAGCTGAAAGCCAGCACTTGGCTTCCTCTTCCCCCAGGAGCAGTGAAGGGTAGGAGGCTTGTGACAGGTGGCTATCATAGACGGATAGGTCTCCCCTGTGAGGTTCAGCTGACAGGGCTAATAACAAGTAGAACCAGGAGTTCAATTGAGGCAAGAGCCTATATTCCTGCAGCCACAGGACCAGCTCAGATTTAACTCTCCCAGGGGTTCTACCTAGAGTTCAGAGTACAAAACATATCAGAAGGACAGAACAGGTCATGCTGGTGGGGGAATGGCATTATACGTGAAAGAAAATGTAGAATCAAATGAAGTAAAAATCTTAAATGAGCCAAAATGTTCCACAGAATCTCTATGGATAGTAATTCAATGCTCCAATAATAAGAATATAACAGTAAGGATATATTATCGACCACCTGACCCAGACAATGATAGTCACTATGAAATGCTAAGAGAGATTAGAGAGGTTATCAAATTAAAAATATGCAGTAATAGAGGGGGATTTCAACTATCCCCATATTGACTGGGTACACGTCACCTCAGGATGGGATGCAGAGATAAAATTTCTTGATACCTTAAATAACTGCTTCTTGGAGCAGCTGGTTCTGGAACCCACAAGGGGAGAGGCTATTCCTGATTTAGTCCTACGTGGAGCACAGAATCTGGTTCAAGAGGTAAATATAACTGGAAATAGTGATCATGATGTAATAAAATTGAACATCCCTGTGGTGGGAAAAACACCTCAGCAGCTCAACACTGTGGCATTTAATTTCAGAAAGAGGAACTACACAAAAATGAGGAAATTAGTTAAACAGAAATTAAAAGGCACAGTGACAAAAGTGAAATCTCTGCAAGATGCATGGAAACTTTTCAAAGACACCGTAATAGAGGCCCAACTTAAATGTATACCCCAAATTTAAAAAACTCAGTAAGAGAACCCAAAAAGTGCCACTGTGGCTTAACAACCAGGTAAAAGAAGCAGTGACAGATAAAAAGACATCTTTTAAAAAGTGGAAGCCAAGTCCTAGTGAGGAAAATAGAAAGGACCATAAACTTTATCAAATTAAGTACAGGCAGTTCCTGGGTTACGTACAAGATAGGGACTGTAGGTTTGTTCTTAAGTTGAATCTGTATGTAAGTCGGAACTGGCGTCCAGATTCAGCCGCTGCTGAAACTGATCAGTTTCAACAGCGGCTGAATCTGGACACCAGTTCCGACTTACATACAGATTCAACTTAAGAACCCCAGGCGTCCCCAAGTCAGCTGCTGCTGAAACTGATCAGCAGCTGATTCCAGGAAGCCCGGGGCAGAGCAACTCTGCTTCGGGCTTCCTGTAGTCAGCCACTGGTCAGTTTCAGCAGCGGCTGACTTGGGGACGCCTGGGGCAGAGCATCTCGGGTGCTGCTGTGTTGGTCCAGTAGCGTGGCCGCTCCTCGGCGCTACTGGACCAACCCAGCAGCACCCCAGCTGCTCTGCCCCACACGTCCTGATTCAGCCGCTGCTGAAACTGATCAGCAGCGGCTGAATCAGGACTCCTGGGGCAGAGCAGCTGGGGTGCTGCCGGGTTGGTCCAGTAGCGCCAAGGAGCGGTGCTGCGGGACCAACCGGCAGCGCCCCACCTGCTCTACCACAGGCCCCGGACTTTGCTCCACGTCTCCCTGGTCTGCTGGGGGGGGACGCAGCTAGTACCCTCCCCCTCCCCAGATCAGCTGGAAGCGCCGCGGGTCCGGCCCCGGGTCCTCCGCCGCTTTGCTCCCCGTCTCCCTGGTCTGCTGGCTCCCCCAGAAGACTAGGGAGACGGGGAGCAGCTTTTCTCGCCCCGGAGGAGGCGGGCGGCGGGACCAGGCGTCCCGCCGCTCCAGTCCTCCGGGGCGAGAAAATCCCCGTTTGTAACTGCGGATCCGACATAAGTCGGATCCGCGTAACTCGGGGACTGCCTGTATAAAATATAATAAGAAAATATAATTCAAAAAGGAGTTTGAAGAACAGCTAGCCAAAAACTCAAAAAGTAATAGTAAAATGTTTAAGTACATCAGAAGCAGGAAGCCGGATAAACAACCAGTGGGGCCCTTGGACAATCAAGATGCTAAAGGAGCCCTCAAAGATTATAGACATAGTGGAGAAGCTAAATGAATTTTTTGCTTCAGTTTGCACAGCTGAGGATATTGGGGATTGATAACTGGTTAAAAGACAGGAAACAAAAGGTAGGAATAAATTGTAAGTTTTCTGAGTGGAGAGAGGTAACTAGTGGGGTCCCCCAAGGGTCTGTCCTGGGACCAATCCTATTCAACTTATTTAAAATGATCTAGAGAAAGGGGTAAACAATGAGGTGGCAAAATTTGCAGATGATACCAAACTGCTCAAGATAGTTAAGACCAAAGCAGACTGTGAAGAGCTTCAAAAAGATCTCACCCAACAAAGTGATTGGGCAACAAAATGGCAAATGAAATTTAATGTTGATAAATGTAAAGCAATGCACATCAGAAAAAATAATCCCAACCATACATTCAATATGATGGGGGACTAATTTATCTATAACTACTCAAGAGAGAGATCTTGGAGTCATTGTGAATAGTTCTCTGAAAACATCCCCTCGGTGTGCAGCGGCAGTGGAAAAAAGCAAATAGAATGTTAGGAATCATTAAAAAAGGGATCGAGAATAAAACAGAAAACACCTTATTGCCTCTATATAAAACCACGGTACGCCCACATCTTGAATACTGCCTACAGATGTGGTCGCCTCACCTCAAAAAAGATATATTGGCATTGGAAAAGGTTCAGAAAAGGGCAACAAAAATGATTAGGGGGTTGGAATGGGTCCCATATGAAGAGAGATTAAAAAGACTGGGACTTTTCATCTTGAAAAGAAGAGACTGGGGGGGGATGTGATAGAGGTCTATAAAATCATGACTGGTGTGGAAAAAGTGAATAAGGAAAAGTTATTTACTTATTCCCACAATGTAAGAACTAAGGGTCACCAATGAATTTAATGAAATGAAATTAATAGGCAACAGGTTTAAAACAAACAAAAGGAAGTTTTTCTTCACTCTGCACATAGTCAACTGCACATAGTCAACCTGTGGAACCCCTTGCCAGAGGATGTGATGAAAGCTAGAAACTTTAACAGGGTTCAAAATAGAGCTAGATAAGTTGATGGAGGGTAGGTCCATCAATGGCTACTAGCCAGGATTGGTGTCCCTAGTCTCTGTTTGTTTGGAAGTGGGTGACAGGGGAGGGATCACATGAGGATTACCTGTTGTGTTCCCTCCCACTGGGGCATCTGGTATTGGCCGCTGTCAGCAGAGAGGATACTGGGTTGGATGGTACTTTGGTCTGACCCAGTACGGCCGTTTTTAAGTTAATTCCAGATGGGTGCAGAAATCCACTGCAGAGTCTCCCACTGAATTAGGCACAGGAAGCTCCTGCTCTACCTGTATGATGCCCACACAGACGTTTATGCTTAGTCACTTGACATGGGGCAGTCCCAGGGAGTGGAATTGTGTTCCCATCAGGAATAGAGTCTGGGCAGCCCGCTGAAGGGTACAGGGGGAAGGATGGAGACAGGTGACGTTTCTAATTGTTTAGTCAGACAGCCAGGATCGTTTTTATTAGGAGAATCTGGATGGGAATGACAAGGGAGCAAGGTCGAACGTGTACACTATCCACTTTGGTACCAGTTACAACACAGACTTCTAGCTATGCATACAGTCCTCACTGCCATCTATCTATGTCTCCTCAGAGCAGCCCTGTGAGATAGGGCAGGACTATCCTATCCCCATGTTTCAGAAGAGGGCTGAAGCATTTAGTGACTCGCTGAAGGTCACACAGGAAGTCTGTGACAGAACAGGGAATTCAAGCCGTGTGAGCCACATCCCAGTCCCGTGCCTTAACCACTAGACCATCTTTCCTCCTGTGTAGCCAGTTTTAAAGCACCTTGCTCATACTTCCACAGCACATCATATGGCCCACCCTTGACGTTACCCTATGAGAGCCAAGTGTATGTCTACACTAGCTCATTAGTTCAAGCTAGGTAGGCAAATGAGGGCAACCGGTGTTGCAAATGAAGCCTGTGATTTAAATATCCCGGGCTTCATTTGCATGTTCCCGGGCGCTGCCATTTTTAAATCCCCCTTAGTCCGAACTGAGGAGTAACAGTTAATTCAAACTAAGGAGTTAATTCGAATTAACATTTAACTGCCGCGTCTAGCCGTGGGGACTAAGGGGGATTTTAAAATGGCGGCATCCGGGAACATGCAAATGAAGCCTGGGATATTTAAATCCCGGGCTTCATTTGCAACTCCGGTTGCCCTCATTTGCTCACCTAGCTTGAACTAACGAGCTAATGTAGACATACCCATATAAGCAAAGGGCCATATATGCCACTGTGGCAGCTGAAAGGAACTTAAAGAAGGCAAAAAGAGCCCCCTAGGAATAACTGCTGTGCAGTCAAGCTCTCTGGTGTAGGCGGCAGACTGAGGGTGTGGCTGGTTGGGGCATGTCCCACTAAAGATATTCTATCTGGGTCTCCCAGAGCCTCTTCAAGGTCAAGCAAGGCTGTACCCCACATGGTGCTGAATGAGTCAATATGGGCCGGAGTGGCCAGTTAACATACCAGGCTATCTCTGGAAGGAGAGCCAGGCATAAGTGATCAAGAAACCTGAGACTGGGCAGGAACAGGCTGACTAGCATAAAGAGAGGAAGCCTGTCACAGAAGACGACTAAATAATCTTTGAAAGGCTCCAATACCTAGGTGATAAAAGCCTGAGTGTAATATTAACATGACAGAATAGGATACGGAGAAAAGGGGAAATTCCTAGGGACTGGAAACATGTGCTTATTGCCTCGGTGAGGGAACCCGGCAAGACGCACACTAGGTCTGAGGCATGCACATCCATTGTCCCGACATCATGTTTGCAAGGGCTGGGAATGGAAAGATGAGTAGCACACTCTGGCTATGTCTACACTGTCCCTCTCTTGTGGAAAATACAAATGAGGAATGTCACCACACTTCATTTGCATAATTAAAGAGGCTCATTTTTGTGCAACCCCCCCCTCTTGCGCAAGCGCTGTTGTTTCACATTTTTTTCCGAACGAGAGGGTTTTTGCACAAAAAGGAGCTGTATAGATGGCTCCTTTTTACGCAAAAGCCTCTTGCACAAAAACGGAGCCTAATTAATTATGCAAATGAGATGTGGCGATATTCCACGCTTCGCCTCATTTGCATATGTTTTTCTACAAGACAGTGTAGACATAGCCTTAGAAAGAAATGGGCTCAACTATGGAACATAAACTGGGTTCAGAAGGCACAGTGCGCCTAACCACCGATAGGCACGGCAGCACAAAAAAGCTGCAGAGAGAAAGATGACATGATAGTGAACCTTCCTAGAAATAGAAAAAGCGTGCAACGTGTTATGGAAAGAGGGGCTATTATATAAAGTGGCAACTGCAGGTACTGTTGGAAGACAATAGGGCTGGCCTTACCATGAGGCAAACTGAGGCGGCTGCCTCAAGTGCCAGACTGTGTGTGGGGGGGGTGTCATTAGGACCCAGAGTGTAGAAAATTGTGTCTGCTGCTGGTGCATATGTATTCTCTCTGCTCTAGATACATAAAGATGGTGGAGTGCCATGAAAGCAATAGAACAGGAAGAAGGCAGAATTGAGACCTTTCAAAGTTTTGGCCCAAGCGAGGGGACATAGGGGCATCATTTGAGCTCCCCACCTCAGGTGCCAAAATGTGGGCCGGCCCTGGAAGACAATACAAATGGATAAGGGATTTCCTACACAAAGAACTATGCAGGTCTGGTTAGGGAAAGCCTTTTCCACTGTGTATTCCATTACAAATAAAGCACCATGGGGGACTGTCATCATCCCAGCTCTTTTACACTTAGGGTGTGTGTCTTTGCAAAGGAAACCGAGTGCAGGAACAGGCATCACTTTATTTCCCAATAACCGTGCCATATGGATGAAGGGCAGACACCTTGGATGTGCCACCAAAAGAATCAGTGATGCACTTTAGGGGAGTACAGAATGAGGCAACAGATGGGGCTTTGAGTTCTCCATTGACTAAACTAAATGAATGATCTGCACCAGGTGCAAGATTCAGAAATGATAGAAATAGGTGACCAGCAGATGAACACAGTGGAAAAGGACAAATTCTTAGGTGCGATGTTTGATAACAAGCCCACCTGGAGGGACCTGTGACGCAGTGCGCTTCCTCCACTTGCCCTGAAGGGGTTAACATAGGCCAGATGGGCCAATTGACAGACTGGACTGCAGACCAAGGGACATGTCAGCGGAGAGGAAAACGCTAATGAAGGGAAGCTCACCTGTGCAGGAACAGGCAGGAAGGGGGTGCTGCCGGGAAGAGGGCTTCAGTCACTCTCCCTGGGACAAGGGAGAGAAAGAGATTTAGATCCCAGAGGAAGGTTTTGTTTAGCAGACTCAGTGGAAAGGGGTTTGGCCAGATGGGCAGAGAATGAAAGCTTGGGAGAGGCAACGTAGGAAGCAGACCAAGAGAGAGTTAGGAAGATTTGGGCGCTACAGACCTTAGCTGCTAGAGACAGAGCCCCTGGACTGGAACCCAGAGTAAAGGATGGACTTGAGTTCCTTTACCAGCTGTTGCATTAGTAGTCCAATCTGGTGGTCTTCAGGACCATCCAGGACTATCTATCCCGGTCACTGAGGGAGTAACTTAGCCAGGGCAGTGGACTTCTGGCTGCTGGAGAAGGCTGTGATGGAACTCAGAAGAGGAGGACTGATGTGACTTTGGCCACGGATGCAAGCCATGAAGACTGAGGAGCAGGAGAAGGGCCATATTGTGAGAGACCAAGATGCCAGACTGAGAAATCATGAGATGTCAGGCTGACAGAGCTAATCCCCAGACCGGACAGGAGGAGGAGCCCCTCGCAGAGAGTCGTGAACCCCACAACAGGACTATATTGGAAACATTATAGATAAGTGCAAGGGAAGAATCAACTTACTAAGGAAATGGTGAGACTGTTATACAGAATGCTAAATCAGACCTATTATTGAGTATGGCTACTAGGCCTTTAGGTCAGCATCGAAAACAAATCTGTGAAAACTAGACTGTATCCAAGCACAGACATTGCATATAACATGAGATGCCTTCCTTACCATGCCTCTGTGTCTATGCAGATAGCAGCTAGGGAAATGCCCATCTCTCTCAGAATGAAGCTCCAAGATTCAGCCATTAGGACCAAAGTACTAGGCAATAGTGAAGATAACACTAAGCTAATATATATATTAATTGTTGGGAATTAAGTGCAGACCAAGTAGGACAAAAACTCAAAATTCCTCAGTAAGGCTACGTCTAGACTGTAAGTCTCTTTCGAAAGAAGCTTTTTTGAAAGATACTTTCGAAAAAGTCTCTTTCAAAAAAGAGCATCTAGACTACAACCAGTACTTTTGAAAAAGCAAGCTGCTTTTTCGAAAGAGAGCACCCAGGCCGTCTGGATGCTCTCTTTCGAAAAAGCACAGTTTGTATTACATAGCGCCTTTTTTCAAAAGAGCACTTTCAAAAAAGGCATTCTTCCTCATAAAACGAGGTTTTCTGCGGTCAAAAAAACTGCCGCATTCTTTCGATTTACTTTTGAAAGAAGGCAGCAGCAGTCTAGATGCAGGGGAAGTTTTTTCGAAAAAAGGCCACTTTTTTCAAAAAAAAAACTGTAGTCTAGACACGCCCTAAGTAGGCTAAGGAAGTGCACTCACATTTTGGGCACTCACATTTGGACTCAAGAAAACCGTAAAACTCACTCATTTTATCTGTAACTGAGCTTTAGAGATACTGCTGACATTAACTTAGGCCCTAGCTTTGTGGCCTGCTGTCACGACTATTCTGTCTGACTCCTTATCAGAGTTGCAGGTGGTACATAATGGCAAGTCTGACAGCAGAAAGGATATACTTAATACTACTGCTAATAACCATAAGGGCACGCCTGCATGTGACCATGGCACGAGTCGTGGCACATGTAGGGACAGCTGGCAATGAACTGGCTGACAAAGAGGCAAAAAATGCTGTTAAGCACAAGCAAGTTCACATGAAGATCGCCCTTAAGCAAACAGGAATTTAAACATTTAATCAAAAATGAATTAAGGGAGGAATGGAAAGAACTGTGGGCACATGATGGAGCCCTGATAGAAGGGCAGGATTTGGACTCTACCATGGAGAGAGTCAGGGCTGGCCTTACCATGAGGCGAACTGAGGCGGCTGCCTCAGGTGCCAGACTAGGACCCAAAGTGTAGAAAATTGTGTCTGCTGCTGGTGCATATGTATTCTCTCTGCAGTACCATCAGAGGAGTAGAACAGGAAGAAGGCAGAATTGAGACCTTTCAAAGTTTTGGCCCAAGCGAGGGGACATAGGGATGTCATTTGAGCTCCCTGCCTCAGGTGTCAAAACGTTGTGGGCCAGCCCTGGAGAAAGTCTTAGGAAGTGCTCAGTGGAGGACAGAGTAGTGGAGAGAGATAAAGGGTGATTGACTGGAGTTTGTATACTTTCACTATGGGAATTTTATTAGGGGAACCAGAGAAGAGCCCTGAGAAATCCTGGGCCCTGAGAAGGGAGTGAGGACAAGGCCTAGACTTGGGGCTGAAGACCTTGTTAGAAAGGCAGTAGATTGTTTCTTTGTGTGACTCTGGTATCTCAGAAGGGAAGAGATTTTAAAGTGACCTGGCTAGAAGAAAGAGTTATTGGAAGAGACAGGCCACCAGTGACCTAGAGCCAAACACAGGGAGTATGAAGGAGTTTTGAAGACACTTGCCCCAAGCTTGGGAACTGAAAATCAAATCCTTTAACTTCTAAACTGTGCACATTCCCAGAACCCTGGCACCACAGGCATAGGCCTGACTTGTTAACCCACCAGGTGCTTGCTGGCCTATCCTATCATCCCATGCTCATCCTGCTCTGGTTTTGTCCTTACTTCAGTCCCTGAGCCTGGGAGAAAGTTCTTGACTGTGATAGTCCGTCCCAGCGCAGGGAAAGGAGCCTCCATGACACTTCTCATGAGGGGCTGCACCAAAGCTGGGGAAATCCCACGTCTTTTCTCAACCTCATCCAAGATCTGGAAGAAACAACATGAAACCACAGATGTATAAACAGGAGAGAAGAAGAGAGAATAGAACAGAAAGGCATTTACATTCCCTCCTTAATTGGGGAGGGATAGCTCAGTGGTTTGAGCATTGGCCTGCTAAATCCAAAATTATGAGTTCAATCCTTGCAGTGGTCATTTGGGGCAAAAATTTGTCAAGGAAGGTACTTGGTCCTGCTGTGAAGGCAGGGGACTGGACTTGATGACTTTTCAAGGTCCCTTCCAGTTCTAGCAGATAGGCAATCTCATTTAATTTAACCTAGTATATGTGGAGGCCACCAACATGCAGTATGGTATTATGACGGAGTGAGAGATACTAGCATAGAAACCTTGGGTGATACCCTAGCTCCATTCAAGTAAATGGGAAAACTCCCATTGACTTTAGTAGCACCAGGATTTCACCTTTACCTTGGACTTTCTTTGCTCTAGTACTTTTATTAAAGGGACAAGCCAATGTTTGCTGGTCCATATTTCTATGTAGTTTTCTTTGGAAATAATACAATTGCAAAGTGTGTGTAATTAGCGTGTGCTCCTTCTCCCAACACTATTTACAAGTCCCTCAAGTCTGAGCCCTTCACTTAACTCAACCTCATTCTTCTTTTTGTTTTGTTCTTCATTTTGTTTCCCTTCTGCCCACAGCCCGGGTTCTCTCCTCCTTTCCCCCGCTCACCTTCGAAAAGAGGTTGAAGCATCCAAGGCGGCTCACGATGCAGTAAACTTCGGGGAGACGCTTCCCTTTCCCACTGGGCTTTCAAGAGAGAAACACAAATGTACCCAAAACAAGGTAGTTAGTACAACAGAGGCAGAGAGCAAGCGACTGTATTCTCTGCACCTGCTGCTGTGCTTGGGACCGGATCGCTCCTGGACTGGCTGGTGAAACAAGGGGAACTTCCATTGTGCAAGCAAACACTAGTATGAGAGTGAGGGGGGTAGCCAAGGGCCCTGTGGGGAGGGTGGGGGGCATAAGGGCCCTTTGGGACCAGCCGGGGGAGTGTATTTTGGAGTGAGGTTATGGATTCTGAAGAGGAACCTTAAACTGAGCAACCTAGTGCTAGAGAGCCCCCTCTGCCATGCCTTTTCTGCTTCACTGAATAGAACATCCGAAGCCTCCCCCTTTCCAGTTAGTGCCAGAAATACAAACACCACAGAGGGTGGCTTCCCCCATGGACCCTGTTAGGGAACAGAATGGTGAATAATTACCAGTAGCCTTCTGCAATATCCAAACCGTCTACTCCCATCCTCACCAGTCAGGACAAAGGAGAAGGTCTCGCTGCAGTAGGAAGACCAGAGAACAGAAGAAAACTTGTCACATTAGGAATCAGACTGTACACAATCCCACGCTGCTGCCATCCAGAGAACACTTTACTCTTTTCATATCTGATATCTCCACCTTTCCCCTCTCATCCTCTCCAGTCTGTTCCCTTCTGGACTCTCCAGGAGAGTCTCTGTCCCCACTGGGTTTCTCTCTCTCTGCCTTCACAGTTCCCATGGTGAAGTGAATTGTACCTACAAACCCAGTGCTTATGGGGGGGGGGGGAGAGGAGGGCACCTCCTACCTGGCAAATTGGTAGATGGGTGCCCAGTCCTTAGCATCAGGAAAGCAAAACTGGGGAATGGCTTTCAACTGATCCTCTGCCTCTCGCATGAATTTAAAGGAACGCTCGAGCTAATGGAGAAAAGGAGAGAATGTTTTCAATTAGTCACGTGCAGATGGAACAGCTTCAAATATCTGTCCTGTGATAAATGAAGAGTTGGTGACAGAGACTAAGCTTCTGCCTGGAAGATATTAACATTGCTGCTCTGCTAGCTCACCTGACCTTCGGATTCTCCCCAGAATTCCCTTCACACCCACCCCACTAAACCCTACTTTCACATTTGTTTGTCCCTGCTGGGTCTCACTTCCCTCCTGTGAAACAGCTAAGAGCTTGGCAAAGGGAGGAGGCTATCCATGTGGGGACACGTATGCAGGATAAGGCCTGCAGCAGACTCCTGTTACCCCATGCTGGAAAATGCATGGCCACGTGTTTTTATTGGGTCCTGCTTTTCATGCCTCATCTCAAGAAAGACCTATTGGAAATAACTTTGCTCTCCCTGCAGTGACAGTTTTTGGCACCCTGAGAATAAGAATCAGTGGCCTTCTGCAGCAATACCAAGTTGCTTCCCTTTTTTTGTGGAGGAAGACTTTTCACATGCTTTCTCCTAGGGCAGTGGAGGATCAAATTAGCTGCTCCATCTGCATTCGAGAACATCATGAAGTTCAAGGAGGGCAGGGCAACCTCCAAATCCTCCATCCTATTGAGCAAGGGCACAGCAGGGGGTTAACTTGCACTACATTATGGCTAAGGCGAGAGCTCTAACTTCCTCGAGGGTCTCCTGTTTAGCCATAAATCCTGCAGGATGCTAGCCAGGAGGGTGACGGATTCCACATGGGGACGAACAACCTAAATGATGAACTGCTACACCAGTAGGCCTGGCACCAAACCTTTAATGGAAACTGCTGGGTGACTTCTGGGACATAGGCAGCTCCAGCCTGTTTCTTGTGCAGTGATACCACGACGAAGTATTCAAACAGCTGCCTCTCTTGGTACTCGATCAAGTCCCGCTCCAAGGTTTGGTACCGGGGGGCTTGCTTCAGGCGGGACTTCACATGCACGAGCCGCTGGCTGTGAGCTACAACGAGAGAACCATTTGACACTGGAATTGGCACAGAGCTCCCGCCAGGCTTTGGAAAGACCTACTGGGAGCTCCCTGTGACTGTAGAGCATTTCTGTTTCCAAGGGCTGTGTGAGAGGCAGAAACATTTGGAAGCTGCGCTCTACAGCTTCCAAGGGACAGCTGTAATGGCTGAGGCAGAATGTAATCCAAGCATTGGCATAGCACTGGCCAAAAGGCCATGGAAGGAGCGGACAAATTTGCAGGGGTCCAAATTGTAGCCCATGGGGTCTAGGTGGCACAGTGATTTAATGGGCAGGCCTTTCAGCTGGAGAGACCCCCACTGAATTCTGGGGGTGGGAGGCTATCAGGTGAAAGAGAGAGTTGCTGGGGTCATCAGTGTCCTGTGACTGATGGACAGAACACTGGCAGCACCTGAAGCCCAGAACGAGAGTCGCTGGGGAAAGTGCAGGTCAGAACACGGTCAGGCGCAGAAATGCCCCAGATAAAGAGGGGTGATGTGGGAAGCTATAGGCTAGAAGTGAAATGCATTGGCAGAAGGATGAGAGAAAACAGTTGTCTGGTGCCAGCCCATACTAGGCCTGAAGCTAATCAGAGCTCAAATTACTTTTATCTTTTAAAACAAGGAAAAATAGCAAAACTGATCAGCAGCCTGAGGCTGCCACAAGGTACAAACTATGGGACAATAAACACTCCATTTGGGAAAGTCATAAATTGCCACCCACTGGGGAGAGACCAGACAAGATTCCCTTGGAACTTTTCCCCTTGCAGTTTTATAGCGAGGTTCAAAGTAAATCTCCAAAAGTCCCCCATCCTTCCCCCCGCAAAAGAAGGAAAGTGGCAATGAACCGTGGGATGAGAGTGCAGAACACTTCGTAGCCAGGCATCCTGTGCTGCTGGGTGGCAGAGTGATGTCCCCACGTTTGACAGAGTCAACAGCCCATGATGCTGTACTGGAGCTGATCAGCGCTGAATAAAGTGAATGGAAACCAGAGCTCCGCCCAGGAAGCGGCAGCCCCTTGGAGACTTATGTGAATGTCTTGGGCCAGATCCTTGGCCCCTCATTTGGCTGCTTTGTGTTGCTCATAGATTCTAGCTGAACACAACTTAGAGCAGCCCTAAGTTACAGGAAATGAAACAATGTCTGGTCAGGACATGAGGGGACTGGAAATACAACTTACAATCACCTTTAATCCCCATCCCACATGCACTTATCAGGGCCTGGCTACAGATGGGGTTAAGGCCGCTTATTGTCTAAGGCTAAGCCTACACGGCCACTTTACTGCGCTGCAACATTGTGGCTCAGGGGTGTGAAAAAAAACACCCCCCAAGCACAGCAAGTTACAGCGCTGTAAAGCGCCAGTGTAAATGGATTCTCAGTGCTTTTAGCTACTCCCATCATGGAGACAGTTTATATAAAGCAATGGGGGATCTCTCTCCCAGCACTCTTGCCATGGCCATACTTTCACTTTAAAGCGCTTTAATTTTAGAATGTAGAATAGTGATAGAAATGTAGCCATATTAGTGGACAACAACTTAGGCAGGGATTCCCAAAAAGCACTGGCCTAAACCTGCTGCCCCTGAAGGTAACGGCAAGCAATTGTGCAACACGCCCTTTGGACTATGCTCATGTTGACACAATTGTCATTCTGCCTCTGACATCCTTCTTCACAAGCTTGTGATGTTTTACTTAACAAAATCTCCCCTGAATAGCCTCAGTGTCCAAGACAACCCCCACAACAGTCAGTTCAGAAACTCCCATTGACTTCCCTAGGAGTTGTTTTGGGCTCTCACGTGGCTCAAAATGAGCTTTTCCTGTGGTTCTGTGGTCTTTGATTTCTCTCTTTTCAAAGTGGAAATGATTCTCTTCTCAGGGGAATCACGTGCAAGTTTATGAGTAACCATCTCTTGTGCATGTGGGGAAGGCAGACTTGTCTTACCTTTCAGTTTCTCTTCAGTGTCACTATCCGATTCACTGTTCTCATCTGTAGCTGCCAGGAAACATGGAATAAAGACTGTCTAAAAATAGTGCACTTCTTATGGATGGCAGAATAAAACCAGGCTTAGCCACTTCTAGAGGCAGAATATATTGCACACAAAGGCTCTTTCTTCCCAGGGGTGCTCATAATAATGGAGTCTTAGCTCACTATTTCTGATACTGTTCTGTCCATTAGAGGGCATTCAGAAAAGAGCGATAATAGCAATTATCTGTATGAGCAGAAGGAAAAATCCAGAGCGTTTCAACTTTCATTCAGTTGATTGTATGGATATAACTGAGCACAACATTTGGATCTAACATGCTTATCTTGGCTACACAGAAACTTAATGGACAAGAGGAACAGTTAATTTCAGATCATATGTGTGATCCATCCTGTCCAGTATCCTGCCTTCAAAAGAATCCAGATCCAGATGCCTTAGATCAGGGGTGGGGAACCTAAGGCCTGGGGCCCAGATGCAGCCTGGACCCGGCCTGAGGCTTGGGTCTCCCCCACAGTACTGGGGAGCCCACGCTGGTGAGGGGTGGGTTTTGGGGTTGTTTTTTGTTTGTTTGTTTCTCACTTGTGTGCAGCCGCGGACTGATTTTATTGTGGATCAGTGACCACACCCAAAAAAGGTTCCCCACCCCTGCCTTAGAGGAAGGTGCAAGAAACCTCCCTCCCCCCATGGGGAATAATATGCCCCCATTAAGGTCTCCTCCTAATTCTTACAAGAGATTGTTATATCTACTACATATTTGAGAGAGTCTGTCTGTCTGTCTATCCACCCATCCATCTCTTTGTTCAAGAACTCCTCCTAAGCAGTAAGAGGTAGGACCACCAAATTTGGTCTACATCTTCCTCTTATCATAACTTACAGCAAGATAAGGGTTTGGTTGTGCCAGGAAAAATGGGATTGTGTCTCAGACAACCATACAGAAAAGAGACACACTCACCAGGCAGGGGAAAAGGGGCTGACTGGGGGTTCCCTCCACCTCATCCAGGACTGCCCCAGCCCTGAGCCTTCCACCCTCCAGGCACTTTATTCATACGGGAACATTGCTGATTGTTCCCCTTCATCAGGAAACAAGGGGAAAGTACATAGTTTGCTGCATTTCCCCATCTGGTCCTTTCACACTGAACTTGACAAAGCATTAGAAAACACACTGCACATCCCCAGCAGAACAAGCAAACCAGGCAGAATTCTCAAAAAGACTCAGCAGCAATATGCTTCAGCCATTGTTCATTCACCTTTCCCTGAATTGCTCTCCGTAGATTGGGACAGCCTCTTGACACGCTTCTTTCCCCTTCGGGCCTCATAAATGGCGTTGATTCTCAATACCAGCTGCTCAGCAATCAGGAGACAGAAAACAGGGTTACCACACTTCCCCCAGTAAGGGAGATGAAAATGTTATTGTTCCAGAGAGAATCTGCAGTTTCCTAATCCTGGCCAACAATCTTCTCATCACCACTGTACCCTAGAGGTTCCATAAACACTATGGCCCTGTCTACCCTTTGCTGACAATGAGTCCCCCTGGGTCTTTCCTGGACTAGTTCTTTCCACTCCAGGGGATTCAGAACAACAGATCACCAGTAAAGATTAAAGTGTTCTCAACACTTGTTACAGAAACCATGTTAAAGATCTACTTAGGATTCGAAAACCTACTTAGATTACCGAGAACCTTAATAAAAAATGCTATAGACACTTTATACATTTTCCACATGGGAGAAATCAGTGCTAACTGATGCCACTGTTACAATCAGCATTTTAAAAAGGACTTTTAGTTAGGGCTGTCAAGTGATTAAAAATGAATCCCGATTAATCACTGTTAAACGATAATATAATATCATTTATTTAAATAGTTTGGATGTTTTCTACCCTTTCAACTATTTTTATTTCAATTACAACACAGAATAGGAACTGTACAATACTCACTTTATTGATATTTTAAAATATGAAATGGATGCCTAACATGATACAAGATATAGCACTGATGGCATCTTGAGGAGGCAGAAGTGGAGGGGCCACATGAGGCAGAAACACCGTATGTTAGCAGATTAGCTTTGTTGCTATGCTAGTCTATACATACCCATGAATTACTCTGGAGAAAAACCATCTCCAGATAATCCGTGTAATCAACAGTGACGAAGAGATGCCAGACTGACTTAGTACAAATTTGGTCAGAAATGCTTTAAACAAAACCCTTTAGGATAGACCATTTATTTCACATCTCAAGCTCTCTGTCCTGGTTCTCATGTTGGAGCCAACATCAATGTATATAGTAAATCTAATTCACCTGCACATAACACTATGCTCATCAATAAACTCAAACTCTTTCATTTCCCTGTCCGTAGCACATGAGAAAAATCTGCATCTCTTTTTTTTAAACGCATGAACACAAACATTGTGAAGACCCAGGGGTACAACACAGGCATGCAAAATTAGATTTGTGCACATGTAAACACCTGATCAAAAGACAAATACACATTTTTCCAAAGGAAGACTGTCTGGTCAGTAACACAGTTATAGCCTAGCACTGATAATCTCTGCCAGAGCTTTGCAGGAAAACTTACCATTTGTAAGCATTCAATACTTGGTTCATGCCTCACTTGAACACAACTGCTCCCTGATCTAAATCTAAAACAGTGTTATGATTTATGAAATCACAGTCAATCTTAAACAGGAAGTGTTGTTAAAGAAAACACCTGTGTCTACAGACAAACAAACAGGATTCTACATAGCTTGAGTTCCATCTTTGTTTCCTTTGTTTATGAGGGATCACACCCCAGCTTGGAACTCATACAGCACATTGAGACATCTAGGGGGTTGAACAACATCTTGAAAGAAAACATATATTACCAGGTAAGAACTATTGGATGCATGGCCCTTCATGGGATTCATTGCTCTCCACATCTCCCACTGAATATGGTTGGAAAAAGATGTAATGTTTGCAAAAAAAAATATCATCAATTTTCTGTCAACTTTTGAATTTCATCAAAAAACTTCAGTTGAAATTTCTAATTCTGAAATTTTTTTACTTGTATTCCTTGCGATAATGTGGGATATATCAGATAGAAAAATACATTCTTTAGATCTTGTAGGGATCTTTGAACCCCTTTTCCCATGAGGAAAACATGTGGGATGTAGAAAATGTTCAGCACTAACAGTGAAAGGTTAAATCGTAGCCCAGAACTCTCCTCAATTTTATGGGCATGACATTGGAAATTGCACCAAAATCCATCCTTATCAATGTAACAACATGTGAGAAGCTGGGGAGAAAATGACATTACCTTGGGAATTTTCCGTCTCCTCTTGCCATTCTGAGAATCTCCCACGGAGAAGAAAGTATCATCTGGGCTGCTTGGAGTAGAGGGGGGGCTGATTTTAGAAGGGGACCCTGTTCCGTCACGGCTCAGTTTCCTTATGTCCAGCAGTTTGAAACTCCGCCGCTCTGAGTTTTGTCGAAAGAAAATGGGTTTGGAAAGCAACTGGGAGGAGAGACAGAATGGAGGAAAGGAAATAAATCAACACACCAATCCACATAGCTATACTTCACGAGAAAATATTGCGGCAACACTAATTTCAGTTAGGTAAGCTGGAGCACCTGGCTAGCACACCACTAGGCGTGGCTCACAAGTACGCTTAGCAGCTTTTCACAGGCCCAAAAAGTTTTCATGGCTGTCACAATTTATACAGGACTATCCTGCAAGACAATTAAAGGGTCCCAACATTCCTTTCAGATCATACAGAATCTCAGAGATTTGCAACAAGGCCCCACACAACTTCCAAGACTTATGCAATCCTGTGGCTTTAAACAAAATAAAACTAACCAACCAATCCACCACAAACATGTGGGATAAGGAGCACTTGGCCAGTAGGAACAAGGGAACTCGCACACCAGATTAGAGAAAGGTGCAATGGATCAAAACAGGATTTTGTGCAAAACAAAACATGATAGCTAGTATCACACCCTTCTTGCACAAAAGCTTAATAGAACCCTGACAATTACAACCCTTTAAATCTTATCCTGGATTATTGAGTAAATTCCAGATGCATGCTTCTGGCATACTGCTTGGGAATTAACTCCAACGTAAGAAAAAATAAGAAACCATACCAAAGAACGAACATGGGAATTCTTGTTATTATGGCTTGTTATTGTTATTGTGCCTCCTCTCAACAGTAGCTAAAAGATAAAAAAGGTGAAAACTTGACCTCATTAAAATCAATAGCAAAACTCCACTGGCCTCAATGAGAGCAGAATTTCACCTAAAGAACAGGAGAGGCATCATGCTGGGTGAACCAAGGTACCTTGGTGGGCGTGCCAGGTACAGAAGAGGTGGGGGATGCTGGGAAAGTCAGGACACATTTTTTCCCCAGGCAGCGGCTGTTCATCTCAATGTCTTCATAAGGGTTTTCCTTTGATGGTGGATCTGCAGCAAAGAGCCACATGCTATATGTAAGAAACGCAGAAAATCCTTGAGGAATCCCACAAAATCTCTGCTAGGATCTTATTGCTTCCCCCGTAACTCCCACATCTAGTAGTTTAAAAAACTATTCACAAACATTCTTGCTATCCATTCTCTCTCCAGCTCTGCGCATACAACTGCTTACTGGATTGCATCCAAATCCTGACCATGATGTATCCAGCCACAGAATTATGCCACAGAAGCTAGAGATGGAAAAGACCCATTAAGTTCTCCAGTCCATTTCCCGGTCAATGGAGAAGTCATCAGGTTTTCCTATACAGTGGCCCATAATATTCCTTCTCTTTATTCTTCTGATTCCTGTTCTCTCCAAATTAAAGGTCAGTGCTTCACCTCAGTCCCACTTAAGCCTTTCAAATACCATTTAAGTGGGTCTTAATTGGTGCATAAGGCTCATGCTGCTAACTTGGGGTGCCTTGATTTGAAAGTGAGCTGAAGATACTCAGCCCCTTGGAAAGGTCAGGACCTAGGTGTCTCAATCTGGTCACCTAAAATCAGTGATGGAAAATGTGGGCCAAAGCGTCTGAATGGGCAGGCTATTTATTCTGAGCCTTCTCTTTCCCCGTGAATCCAATGGAAAGCCATTAATTCAAGTTCTCCTATTCTTGTACACACCTCTCTGAGATTGAATATAGGCATTCAGTAATGCATAAGGCAGGCACTGCAGTAGGGATGTTAAATTGAGATTAATTGAATAGTTGATGGAAATCCCATCGACTATTCAAATAGTTAATTAGTCTATAAGGGCGCCTCAAGAGGGCTCTTGCTACAGTTCAAAAGGGGAAGCCCCATAGGGAGCCTGGGGCCAGCAGGGGACTTCTACTAGCCCTGCGCTCCCTGCAGTGCCTGAGCCTTTGAAATATACAAGAGCCCCAGCAGAATCGCAGCTTCAGTCCCCGCCTGCGCCAATTCCCACTGTGCCGCCACCTCACCTGTGCCCCGCGGAGACAGTGCTGGGGGAACCAGCTTTTAAGCCGGCTCCTCCTAGCACCAGCTCCTGTTCCCCACCTTGATGCCTTTCTCTGATAGAGGCAGCAAGTGGAGGGAAGCGACTAGTCTCATCAAAGTCGACTAGTCGCTTACATCCCTACACTGCAGCTTAGCTTTGGATCTTGTATATGGTTTGTATTTCCTGTCTGACTGCACAACAGCCTGCCTTGCCAGAGGTCCAGGGGGGCACACCAGGGGTGTCATTAGGATTTATGAAGCCCTACACAGCCCTATTAAACTGGTGTCCCTATGCTCAAGGGCAGCTTCCGGGAGGAGAGGGATGAAGATTTTTTTAGAGCTGTGATTTTATAACCCTAAGCAAGACACTAATGAAATATTTTACAAACAAATTTTAAACTAAGCTCCTGTAGAGTGCAAATGAACAGAGTAAATTCAGAAACTGACAGTATATACACCGAGGGTTGGCAAGTGCCTGTTAAATGGCTTCATTACCACTTGAATGACTCTTTCACAGGTTCAAAGTTCTTCTAATAGGTCTGGCAGCCTTTTTCACTTCTAAGTTAATGAGCTCTGCTCCAGAGGAAGCAGAGCCACAGAACAGGGATAGGAAAAGGAGAGCGGCTGGCCATTAAGACCCAAGGGTGCCCTACACAGCTGTATATTCTGCATAGGGATAAGGATGGCCCTGGGGCACGCAGCTGAAGCCATCTTACAAGGACACAACACCACCAGACCTTTTGCACCTCTTCTTCTATGACACTGCATGAGTCTACAAGTGACCCATTGCCTGGACTCACCCAGGTGAGGGTGGTAAAAGTATTCATCTATCACAGAAATCTGCATGCAAATGTTCTGGAAGCACACACTGCCCCTGAAGCAGAGAACTTATTCTAGGTTTAGGGGACACTGCAGGTCTCCCTCCTCCTGCTGACACCTGAGCAACTTAGCTTTGTGGTGGCCCTCTCTGGCATGGGGCCCAGGCAACTGCCCTGATTGCTCCACCCTCCCCAACGCTGGCCCTCGCTTTTATAGGCAGAAAATCAGTTGTTGTGGAGACAGCTGTGCTGTGGAATTTTAATAGCACGGTGGGAGAGGGCATCCGAAAGAAAAAGGTTGAGAACACCTGCTCTAAGTGGCATACAAAAAAGGGGCAGTTCTAATCCTAATGGCTCCAGCGTGCGTGTGTCTGTGGCTCATCACTAGCACCCTGTGGCAGAATGCCAGACTGAGCAATTGCAATCCCCGCACTCAGCATGCACGGTGGAGTTTTCTAGCAAGAGCTGTACATCCTTTATAAAGTCTCCCAGCCTGTGCTTTTATGCAATAGAAAATTGCAGCTTTGCTGGAACCATCCCTGTCAGCCCTCTCCTCCTCCGGATTCCATGGCTACCACACCAGGGCTGCAGGGGTCAATTAAAGATCATTAACTCCAGGGCCAGCCAGGCAGAGCCTAAGCACACAGCAAGGAAACAAAAACCCTCTTGCTGACTATTATCTATAACCCTCCCTTGCCTCTAACCCTTTCAATCAAAATGTAGGGAGAACAGGGATTTCAGTATGGTACTGGAGTTCTTTGCAAGCTTGGGGAGAGAGGTGTGGCTGTTTAGAAACAGATCTGCCAGTGCTTTAACCCTGTAATGTGATCCCTGTTATTCCAGCTGGAAGGGGGACACTTCCACTATGGCTTTGCCCAGCAGCTGTTAGGGCATTCCCTGTCCTTTGGTCCCCAAACCAGCTGGGGAAAGAGGGCCCCTGAGGGCCCCTAATTCTTGCAAAAGGGACAGTTTTAAAATGTACAACTAAAGCTGATCTGTTCTGAGCAAGGAAAGGGCAGGGCACCTTCACCGTGTCCATAGCAAATCCCAAGGGGATGTGCATCCTTTGGGAGAGCGCTTTAGTCAAACAACACGAGAGTTTGCTAAGATCAAAATGGCAATGTCCTGCTGGTTCCTAAGAGCACGTGGCTCTCTCCCATCTCAAACAACATGACCCTCCCACCCCATGGGATACAGCAGCACTGATTTCCTTCCTCATCAGCTAAACTCTGCCAGGAGGTCACTTAACTCTAGCACTTCAACAGCTAGACTCAGTGCTCCTCAGGGAAAGGTGTATGTTCTGCTCTATGTTCTGTAACAGACTGTCTCATTCCTAGTACTATGTAAAGAGTAGGATAATAAGATAACGTGCCTAAGAACGGCACTGATGGAGCTCAGCTGTCCCCAGCCTAATGCTGAAGGGAGAAATAAATCGCAGTGCTACAAACACAACCCCAGGGGTGGTAGGAGCCAGTGTTTGAATTTCATGGCCACTCATTCACACAATCTTTTTCTTCCTGCTGGCTGAAATTTTGTGTGTGCTGCACCTCAGTATGCTCTTGCCTAACAAATACATTGTCCTAGCTCAGCCCTTGGACTGTGACACATTTTCATCGATGGTCCCCCAGACTTTTTTTTAATTGCCCAGCCTCTCCCCAATCCTCTCTTGAAGTTCCTACCCAAAATGTCTTCATAGATGTTTTCCTCAGATAAAGTGCGTGTCAGGGCCAGCTTGGTCTGAGCGTACCAATCCACCCTGCCATTCTCGGACGACGACTGCAGCAAGTCTTCAAACTCATAAGACTTCCTGTGCCATTCAGGAGGGCAGAAGGAAAGAGGGAGAGAAATAGAATGGATAATGACAGAGACAGAGTTTACAAGTCCAATAACTCAGGATCATTCATGAGTCTCCAGCAAGTCACTCAGCCAGCAATATGCTGCTAGAGCCATCCCATACAATGTATGAAGCAATGTCAACACAACAATGAGTTTTTACCAGACTGGGACTAGTCCACAAATGTCAGGGTTGCAATGGTTTCTCTAGTGAATAATGATTCTAACACACTCTAAAGAACTAAAAAACACTATTGCTGCGTCTAGACTGGCAAGTTTTTCCGCAAAAGCAGGTGCTTTTGCAGAAAAACTTGCCAGCTGTCTACACTGGCCACTTGAATTTGCGCAAGAACACTGCCAATCTAATGTATGATCGTCAGTGTTCTTGTGCAAATACAATGACTCTCCCGCTTGGGAAAAAGCCCTCTTGCACAAATGCT
This sequence comes from Pelodiscus sinensis, assembly GCF_049634645.1. Lineage (NCBI taxonomy): Eukaryota > Metazoa > Chordata > Testudines > Trionychidae > Pelodiscus > Pelodiscus sinensis. Next base: position 102,018,246 of record NC_134711.1, read on the forward strand.
TTTGCGCAAGAGGGCCAGTGTAGACAACTTAGAACCTTTTTGCGCAAAAAAGCCCCGATGGCGAAAATGGCGATCAGAGCTTTCTTGCGCAAAACCGCGTCTAGATTGGCATGGACGCTTTTCCGCAAAAAGTGCTTTTGCGCAAAAGTGTCCGTGCCAATCTAGACGCTATTTTCCGCAAATGATTTAACGGAAAAACTTTTCAGTTAAAAGCATTTGCAGAAAATCATGCCAGTCTAGACGCAGCCTCTGGGTCATAACCTGCAACACCTAGAACATGTTGGCACTGCAATCTGAAGTCAGCCATGTTTCACTACAATCTGAGATCTGACTGCAGCACGGGCAGACATATCTGTGCCTGCAGAGCTAAAAATAGCAGCACAGTCTTCAACATGAATTGTATAAGCACACAAAGGACTCTGGGTATCTACTCACACTAAGCCCATATTGTCCCAACAACACTGCTATTTTTAGCTCTGCTAGCACACGTAAAGCGAGTGCAGATATGATTGTAGAGTAGATATACCCTAAGAAGTGCCTTCCTCCACAAGCAGTACCAATGATTACTACTCAACACGAGTAACTGTTATAAAAAATCAGGCCCCATATGAATGGCGCAGGAGAGCAATGCACAGACATTGAATGATGAAAAGGGATAGGAGTGGAGCATCCTAGCCAGTCAAGCTTAGAGAGGTTTAAAGTCCTCTCCCAGTCTAAATGAAGTCAAGAATTTTTATTGTTAAGGTAGATCCACTGCAGATCATACACTCAAAAAGGAGAGTGCATTTTTAAGGCACATCTCTCCCCTCCTCAAATATTTGGATTTACAAAAACTGATTAAACAAGGAACAGATGTAAGCAGAAAGGGCAATTCTACCCTGAAAAGTGACACTGTGAAAATGGCATGGCAAGGTCCCAACCCCTTACCATCTCTCAAAGGCTCCTGATCAGCTGTGCTCATTCTGCAAGCAAAAAAAGAATTTGTATTGTCTGTAAACTGGCAACATCCCCAATTTATTCTGGGAGTGGCGCATCGAGGTGGAATAATTCCTTCTCACTCACTGCTACTAGTAATAGCATCTCCATGTCAAAGTCATTACACCCATGAGAACCTGCTGGCCTTTTCGCACAGGTGTAATGGAGCAGAATATATCCTGCAGGCTCATGATTACTGACATTGCTGAGAGGAAAGAAAACTGCTTCATTTCCAAAGCCCCAGGTGAATTCAGGGCGCGGTTAGTCAGAAAGACATCTTTTTTTACTGACGAAAGAGGCCGAGACACAATAAACATAGACGCCTCTTTTATGGAGGCCCTTTACAGGAGCAGAACTTTACATCACCCACAAGTGAATCAAGAACTGCTGAAGCAGCATTAGAGTAGTAAAGCTAGAATACCTGTGGTCAGCATTATTCTTATGTTTCCCGTTCCATAGTCTTCTGCTGACAGCTGATGGGGGAGGAGAAGAAGGCAGAGGAGGGGGAGGTATAGATGGCAGAGGGGGCAAGTTTCTCTTATTTCTAGCTGCCGGAATCCATCCCTCTTCCCCCTCATGTTTGAAAGTCCGCCTGGGCTTTGGAAGTGGGTTGATGAAGGGTTTCTTCTCTGGGACCCCTGGTTCCGTGTACACGTTCTCCATACTGCGATCCTTGCATTTCATTTGAGATGCTTTCACTTCTTCCAGAGTCCCAAAAATGGGCTCGCTGATTTCCATGTCTAAGCTGAGGAGCCTCTGACTGAGTTCAGCGCCACACACACCTTCCTGGTCCTCTGGGGAGGTCTGTGCCTCTTCTGCTTTCTCCTGCAGACTGTGTGGGGAATAATAAGTACCTGGCAGCTGTGGCTGCAGTTCTGCTGATCCTTCCTTCAAGGCCTGCTCCAATTTTTTGACCTGATTCAGTACTGACAGGTTCTCTTTCTGGACATCCCACTTACCCCCTTTCACCTCCTTGCATTTTCCAACACTGGAATCGAGCTCCTCTTCCTTTGCCTGCATTTCCACTTTCCTCTCTGTTCCCTGCCCCACGCCCTTTGATGCGCCCACTTTTCTTTCGTTCTCTTTGCCTGCCCCTTTGCAGTCCAACTCCCAGGTGATAAGCCTCTTGGTGTCTACTTTCTTAGGCCCCCAAACTTCCCCCCCGCTCATCTTCTGCACCACACAGGGCACCTTGTGCTCCTCTTTAACTCCTTGCTCTTCTTCCTTACGACTGCCCAGAGGAGAAGGTGTTTCCTTTTTCCCTTCCCATTCAGAAATCTTGTCTTTGATACTGAAGGGCTTATTCCTCAAACCAATTTTCCCAGGTGACTGTAAATTCTGAGTGCTTCCTATCTGCCTCCTTATGATGTTGCTGCTCTCCGTGACATTAAGATCCACCGATGGGTCGCTGATAGTCATTTTGGGACTCAGCATGTTCTGCCGAAAGCAGTCTAGCTTTGGATCCAGCATCAAGTTCTCCAGTGATTTCAATGGGCTTTTCACCACAGAGGAACCTTGTTGAGCTTTAGGTCCTAGACTAAGGGTGAACCTGGCACCTTCAGAAAAATTTTCACTTGAAGACCCAAACCAAAGTCTTTCTAATTCCTTCACGGTGTTTGTGTTATAGTAACTTGCAAGCTTGGTCCTGCACAGCAAAGACAAAAGAGAAGAAAAAAACCCTACTTTTGCGGATTTTCAGAGCACTTTGCAAAGCGGTAAGGCCTTGTCTGTGCTATAAAGATGGCACCAATGTAAGTAGATTAATTTTAAAACTATTTAGTTATATAGGTATGCCCCACTCCCTTAGGATAAACCAACCTAAATGCATTTACCCCTGTTTAGTTTAAATCTATAACCTGGATTAATGGAAATTGGGTGCAGTGTGTCTACACTAGGGGTTGGCACTGACACAACAATTACATTGATTTAATTACAATGGTGCAAAAACAGTGTGCAGGTCAATCCTAAATTTCATGCTAGTAGGTCACTGAGCATGTAAGCAAACCTAGCAGCCATTATGCACCCAGCCTTGGACATTAACATCTGTGGTACCGAAAGGAAGCGAGATATTAACCAGAACATCACTGGTCCCAAATCTCATGCTCCTTTAACTTCTGTCAATTACAGTGGGAGGATGGACTTTTGTGGAAGCTTTTGACACAGGGTGATGCCTCTAATGGGGTGGAACCCACCCTCCCCTTCCTTTCTCCCCCAGTCTAGTAGTGCACTGTGATATCATCATGGACTTACATCAGGGTGAGAGATTTAAACATGCAACCTGACAGCCTGGAGACACCAGCTGAGGCATACTGATGCTACAGGCACATTTTAGGATATGAGAGAGAGCACCAATGGAAAGTAATGGCTCCTTCTCCACCTCCCTCCCTTAGAAAAAAACCCAAGAATTTAGGACTTTTCACCTTTCAAGGGATTTGCAGACACCGTTTTCAGACTTGTTGCTTACGTCGGCTGCCTTGCTAGATGTCATCATGTCAGCACCTGGCATGGCGACAGGCCACCTATAGGGAGTCAAAGCAACACTTAAACCATTAGAGGTATCGTAACAGACTGACAATATCCTGTAGTATGCTGGCCAGTGTTTCTGGACTGAAGACAAACTATGCTGAATTAACAACAAGAAGCCTGGTGGCACTTTAAAGACTAATGAATTTATTAGGGCCTTAGGGCATAAGCTCTCATGAGCTACAACTCACTTCATCAAATGCTGAAGAAGAAAACATGAAATTAAACCTCAAGAAAATTAAATTAAACCTGATTGAATCAGAGTCCATATCTTGGGGATTCCAGTCTATTGAAAATGGCATTGAGTATTGTTACGAGCACCCTAAGGACCTTCTCCAGGAAGCGGGAGATGCTGATGTACTTACTCTGTTATCAGCCCTTTGAAGTGCCCCTCTACCCCAGCTGAGATATGCATATATTAGTTTTAATGGGATTCTCCAGGGACCAACAGGCAAAGCAACAGGTTTTGGGTAAATAGCCTGGTTTTAAATTGGCTGAGGACTTTCTTCCTCATCCAGCAAATGGCCAGGACTCCTGGTTCAAGCCTGGTGGTAGAGTGAAAAGAGAAGGCCTATGGAAGTACCATAAGACTGGGTAGTTTTTCCAAGCTGAAGCTCTGATGAACTTGTGCCCACAAATGAAACTCCTTGGATGGCATGTTGAAGTACTGCTCCTGTCAAGAGCCCTTATTAGGATAATATCTGGTAAGCTTATTGACACACGGGTAGGGCCTATTGTTTTTAACATGTTTTTTTGACAGTGCTTTTACCCTAATAATAACATAGGCTTGCACAAGAAGATTTGTGTGGTATCTGTAACCATGGACAATCACACTGTTAATCATCTCCAAAGAGAAAGCAGGCAGCTTGTCTTGGCTGGGAATATCAGTGATGGCAAAGAAATAGCTCAGTCAGAAGGGACAGGCAGATAGGGCTCCATCCAAAAAACAAAAAGGCTCCATCCAAAAAACAAAAACAAACAAACAAAAATTAATGGAGATTACCTATCTCCTAGAACTGGAAGGGACCTTGAAAGGTTATTGAGTCCAGTCTGCTGCTTTCACAGCAGGACCAAGTATCATCCCTGATGAATTTTTGCCCCAAATCCCTAAATGGCTTCCAGAAGGATTGAACTCACAACCCTGGGTTTAGCAGGCCAATGCTCAGGTAACCACTGAGGAGCTGGAAAAGGCTGTTTGTGAGTACCCTTGGCTGGCCCCTTGAGGGGGAATAAGATGTAGTTCCCTGGACTGTGAGGTGTAACACTGTCTTTTCCAACAAGACAAACCTTCCCTGCCACTCTTCTCTCCAAGCACCCATGAAAAACCTACTCCTGGAAATCCAGTAGGATAATAGCAGCAAGTCACTGCAGATTCCTGCCTCAGTTTCTCCTTCTGCAAAATGATGATGATCATTTTTATCCACCTACCTCCCATGAATGCTGTGAGAGTTAAGTAATCGTCAGGAAATGGCCTATCTATGACTCTGGGTTTCTACAGTGCTCAGCATGGTGGGGCTCCTGTCTCAATTAGTCCCAAAGATACTGTCATTATTATAACTAGTCAATGGCTGTGCAGTGATTTGAACAGATGATGCACTACGTAAAAGCAAACCAATATTGTTATAAACACTTGGGTCCCTGTCTTCTCTCAGGAGTCAGTTAAAATGGCTTTGAAAATAATCTCTCTGATCAAGAGAATTAACAGCCCTATGGCTTATGAAGCTCTTGCTTCACTATATATTGGATTGATACCCAACCGAGACCCAGGTTTATTGATTAAACTACTGTAGGCCCCATAGCCACTCTGTGCTCAGGTTCCCGATTGCTTGATGTATTCTCACTCTAGAGGCTCCTTATAGAGTATTACTGATCACCCTTGTGGATTTAAGGGAGGAAATTCATCCCAGGAGTATATGCACGGAAACTGAGGGAGTTGGGAATGAAATGCATCCCTGGCCCAGGGTCTTCAAACTGCAGAATTTGTTTTGGTCACTGCTTACTATTCTTTACATGGTGATTTCTGTTCTTTGTGGGGCAAGAATGTCAGTCTGTTCGCTCGGAGCACCTTTTCAACACAGGCAATGCAACAGATTTTCTCCTTTTTATCTTGTCCTGAAATTCAACTCTGGCTCTTTAAGAGTCCAACCACCCCAGAAAGCAGTGTCAGGACTTTTCAGGAGGGCATTATCTGTAGCCTCTGGAAAGCATTTCAATGACAGGAAAGAGTTCATTGTCTCCTACACAATACTTTAAAACCCTGAAAGCCTCTGGAGTCTATCCACTTGGCTGGTCTATCTAATGCTCCCCTGTGATGGTTGGACTTTGGCAGCAAGACCAACTGCATCAGTGAAGGGCAATTCCTAGCCCTTTGGCACAAAAATGAGAGAGAGAGAGAGAGAGGGAGAGAGAGAGAGAGAGGCTCTGTCTAGACTGTAGGCTTTTTTCGGAAGAAGCTTTTCCGGAAGAGATCTTCCGAAAAAACTTCTTCCGAAAGAGCACATCCACACTGCGAAAGCACACCGAAAAATGATCTCCTTTTCCACAGATAGCATCCCCACTGCATGGACGCTACCTCGCATGTAAGCTGTGATTACTATGGGCAGAATGGCCACCAGGGCACCTGTGCTTTTTCCTCTTTCCTCTTCTTGTGAAAGAACTCCCTCTTCCCAGTCCACACACGCCTTTTCCAAAAGAGGTCTTTCAGAAAAAGGCTTCTTCACCATAGAAAGAGGTTTACCAATGTCGGAAAAAACCCTCTGTTCTTTCGATTTTTTTTTTGAAAGAACGCAATTGCAGTGTGGACATAATTGAAGTTTTTTTGGGAAAAAAAGCCGTTTTTCTGAAAAAACTCTGTAGTGTAGACATATCCACAGAGAAAGGGAGAGAGAGAGACAGAGAATTCAGTCTTGGTTCCTTTCTGAGTTTTCTTTCCCAGGCAATGTGTTCTGTAAGACCGAGTGAACTCTGGAGCTTCTCAGGGAATACAGAGTAGTAGTTTATTACAAACCACGTCCTCTTTTTCCCTAGGCAATAAGCCCCTCTGCTTCTCTCCTTGGTCAGCTGCTGGAACAAGACCCAATTCATTTCTAATGTCAGAGCAACTTTGCGAAATTATCAGGAAAACTGACCAGCTCAAGGAACAAAATCTATTCACCCACTCATTAGCTGTTATGTTTAAGGCTAATGAAAAACTATAGATCATTCGTTCCTCTGTCCACAGAATGACTTCCTCTGGCGAGTGGGAGAATAGATTTCTGCAAAGCTGTAACTGCACTTAGATTGTAAGCTCGTTGGGGTAGGAACTATCTCTTTGTTCCATGTTTGTTTGTATAGCACCTAGTACAATTAGTCTACCACAGGGACTCTGAGGAGCTACCACAATATAAATAACAGAGTCCAGGGTGTGGGGTATATATCCACTTAATTCAATCATCATTCTGCAGTTTCTCTTCCAGCAAGTTCTGATTTGAGGAGGTGGGGGGCTACATTCCCATTCCTGGCCCATGCAATCTCCCACCCAAAAACCAGACATTTTGCCAGCAGGGTCCCCTGTGGAAAATCAGGAGAAAGATGCCACTCACCCTCAACAGGGGTGGGGGAAATTGATGGGATCAACCAGGGGTGACTGGTGAGGAAGGACATATGGACATAAGGGGCACCAGCCAGGTGACCATCTCCCCCTACGTGACTCCTCTCCGTGCCATCGCTAGCCCAGGAGAGGACAGGGACAAGCCCCCTCCCCCTCTGCTCCAAGACCTGCCCCTGCTCCACTCTCTCCCTACTTCTCCCCTGCCCTTGCTCCACTTCCCGTCATGCCTCTTCTCCCCAGTGCTCCCCCACACTCACCAACAGAAATGGGGACCAGGGAAGCACAGCAACGTGGCTGCAGTCCACTCCACTCCCCCAGCTACCGGCCGCATTGCTGCGCTTCCCGCCGGTGAGTGTGAGGGGGTGGTCCCTCCTCTCCCCTGAGTGATGCAATTGGCAGCCGGGGGAGCGGAGCCACCCTACTCTGATTCACCACCACCACCCCGATACTGCTGCTGGTGAGTGGAAGGGGCTGGCCTGTGCTGTGGGTGCCAGGCTCCCCACTAGTTCCCTGGGCCACCCAGAGGCTTTGGCCCCTTGCCCCTCCCACCTATGGCATTTGGGTTACCACCTGCCCCTTTACCTCGCCCTCCTCCCCCATGCAGCACCCTGGGGCTGACAGTAAAAGGGGGACATTCCCAGTAGCAAGGGACAGAGACATTTGCCAAGGGACAACAGGTAGCTCTTCCCATGGGAGTCGCTAGCAGCCACTGGCCAGCTCGGGGGAAGAGCTGCTGATTGGCCAGTATTCCCCAGCTCCCAGGTTTTATCCCAGTATAGGGCCACATGGAGCCACTTTTGGCTCCATTCCATCAGATCACCCTGCCCAGCTGAACAAGAAACATCTGGACTGACAGATGTTGTAGGTCTAGCCTGTGTAGGGGTCAGGAAGGATTTTTTACTCCCATGGGCCATTGCCAGAGGACCAGGGAGTTGTTTTCCTTCCTCACAGCACCTGCAAGGTGTTTTGCATGTAACTGAGGTACTGGGATGGTGCTGCTTACTTGCCGAAACATGTGGCCGGTTTCCAGTGTGGTAAAGAGAATAAAATGAAAGGCTCCCAGAGGTGAATGGCCTGGGATTTTGAAGATGGGTATTGGGCTCATATGGTAGGGTGATACCTTGCGGTCTTTGTGGGCCAAAGTCAGATCTTGTAGCCCTCACAGGCTGATGTCTCCACCACGCAGCACCATCTATCCCCCTCGGGAGTCCGGGGGGGAGCGCTGCACATTTTGGGTTATATGGTAAAGAGCCCTGTAACTCCCGCACTGGGCCCGGTTGCTGAGTGTGTCGTAGGGTTGCCAGGTGTCTGGTATTTTCGCTTCCTGGCAGGGGAAAAGAAATCAGAAAAATACCGGACATTGTAGGTGTCTGGTATTTTCTGATTTTTTATTTTTTTTTTACCAGACAGAAGGCAAAAATACTGGATTGTCCGGGTCAATACCGGACACCCAGCAACCCTACGAGTGCTAGGCCGCAGCGTTTTCGGTTGGCACCCAACCAAAGAGCCTGATTGGGTGGTATGATGGGGACTGCACTTGTCCAGCTGCCAGATCCCATGAGTTGTCGATAGAGGCAGGGACTGCACTGCCAGCTGCCCAGGCAACGGAGCTGGAGCCTGGGTGCGCTGTGGCTACGCAGCCCAAAGTTCTGGCAGCATCCAGAGCCCCGATCAGAGCCAGCCAGTGTCTTACCAGAGCACCACAGTGGGGCACCCTTGGCAGAGACCTAAGGAGGCTCACAGTAAGCAGTAAGAAGAGAAAGTTATATTAATTATTTCCACCATGGAAGATCTACTCCGTCTGACATCTGCAGTGCTCTTGTTCTTATTAGATGCAGCCAGTAGATTCTGGCAAGTTCCTGCCTCTGCTGGCCGTGACTGGCTGGCGAGGTTTGGAATGAAAAATATCACTTACATCACCTTACAGCCACCAACACCAACACCCCAGAAATCTTCCAAAGGAAAACGAGCAAAACTTCATTAGACCTACAGGGAGTTACGTGGATGACAACTGCATTTAGGGGACGTCTGAGGAAGAACAAACACATTGATGACTTGTCCCACTTCACCAGCAGCACGAGGATTACTTTCTTTATAAAACAAACCTCAAAGGAGATTATGTCACGAGTAAGACCACGGAGGACAGGGCACAGGGGCATTCTATTTCTCTGTGAACTGAGACACCAGGATATCATGGCCCATAAATTGACAAAAGGGGAGGCAAGATATGCACTCAGGAATCCTTGCCATTGTTTGGGGGAACAACACAGCTATCTGATACCATTTCATAATGAATCAGGGAAAGGAATACCAGCAGGAGGAGGGGAAGATAGAAGGGGGAAGATGTTCTCAAACCTGTTGACTGGACTGTGGGAAGGAAGCAAAGTCTCAGAAGAGAAGGCTTTCCACATATCTCCCACACACACATGGCCTTACGATTCCCAGGGTCATGTGATAGGGACTTCCTGCTACCAGGCAGAGTGAGACCCGCCCTGACCTCTCTCTTCCAGAGTTCCTGCCTGCTTTGTGTTTGCGAAGAGGCGTTTGTTTACTGATCTATCATTGGCATGCAGGAAACGGCCTGGAAATGAGCTGTAATCATCTGTCACCAGCAGTAGCTGTTTGGTTTTCTTCTAATTTTAAGTTTTCCTTTCTCCCCAACCTCCCACTCAAAATACAGTAGTAAAATAAAGCACATGCTTCTCTTTATGGATGCTGGGGAAACCAGGGCTTAGCATTTCGAAAAGGACTAGTTATTTCAAGTGCCTGACTTGAAATATCTTAACGGGGCAAGGCGGTGTGTGTAATTTTCCCAAAGTGCCGAGTACTCGCCCCCTGAAAAATTAGGGCCCTTGAAGCAGTCAAGAATCAGGCTCACCCAAAAAGGTCCCCCAGTTTCACTGGCAGCTTTTGAAAATCTAGCCACATAGTATATAGAAACAAGTAACAATTATCTTAGTTGGCATGGGCTTTTCCCCAGCCTCACCTCCTTTCAAGCCAGCAGCAAGCAATACTGACAACGAACCACTGAGAGACATATGTATGTGTTGGGGGCTCATTGGTGGGGATGATAAGCTAAGGACTGGAGAGAAAAACTGGCTTACTACACATTCTCTTTCCTTGCCATCCCATACTGACCAACCATGGCAAGGTTCCCTTTTGCAAGACAAAGGTAGTAGGATAGGTAGGAGAATTGCTTTTGGATCTTGGTTCCAATTCAGATCACAAGACTAAAAGCCATCATCACTTGTTCAGTTGCCGACATGCAATAGTTTCACCCAATTCCTCTGAATAACTTTACATCCCAAAACACCACAAGTATTGTCTACATTACTGGTAGACTGCATTAAGGGGGCCTGGACTGAGTTGTCATGGAGACTAAGCAATTCTCTTATCCCTAAAGCAAAGAGAAATGTTTCAGAGGAAAATGAGCAAAACTTATTATGGAAAAGGGTGTTAATTATAGAGAAGACCTGATGTTAATTGACCCAGTCTGCAATCAGAGTAGGTATTCACTTGCTGTAGCTTTCTAAACACGTTCCCGAAAGCTAAGCTGCAGAACGGTTCTAATTAGGCAAGCCATGGAAGAACCAAACGTTAAACGGTTTAATCACTGTATCTAATGAAGTCACAACGTTTCTGTTCACAAACATGACCAAGTAACCACAGTAACCCTTTCAGGACGCCCTCTTTGCTACACTGGTTATGGTGCTATAAAGAAAGCACCTCCCACATACAGCTTTGTGGTTTTAGAGATGTTCACTGTATAAGGAACCTTAGCCATTTGTAACCTTGAACGGAGTGCCAGCCACACACATGCCAGAGGCAATATCTCAGATCACCAGTTTTGGGGGTTGGAGCAGAGGCTGTTCTTTGTTCTGAATTTTGTACAGCACTTAGCAAAATGGGATTGTGGTCCAGGACTGGGCTCTTGGGCACTATGGTCATACAAATAATAAATACTATCTCACATCATTGGAATGACACCACAGTTCCTACCAGTTTGTAGAAAGTCTTGTCCAAAGAGGGGAAAGACCTAAAGAATTTAGGAGAGACCGTCCCCAGCTTCTCATCTAAGATGCCCACAAAAAAGGTTCCATCTGCCCATTCATTTCCATTTGAAGACACCTGAACCACATCACTTTCTTATTCAGGACCATAAGACTCAACAACAATAGACAGCATGTATTATATAGGGCTTTCAAACTTCAGAGTGCTTTCTAGTGCAAATACAACATATGAAAGGCAACGCCCAGCAGACAACAATATATATAGAAGAGGAAGGATGCCAAGAAGACAAAATACTAACAGGAAGATGGGGAGCAGGGCTGAGCCGACAGTTAGGAACTTGAATTCAAACCCCTTCCACTCCACCCTGAACTCTGTTTAGTGACTATTTCCCTGTAGGGGAAAAAGAAATCTCACACACACAGCCCTCTGCCGGGCCTGCGTGCAGGTTCTCAGTGGCCAAATGAGTCTCCTTGTTATGTATGGATAGGTCGGAGAATTCATTTCCTTTGGGATCTCAAACAGCAGCTCGACCTCGATTGTGTCAAATCACAGAGAAACAGAGAGGAAGTCTCTAGGGTAGGGATATACGCTCTCCCTTAGCAGAACCTGGAGAGAAGAAGGAGAAAGAACATTATGGGAAAGGAGCTCTCAGTGGGTAAGAAATGTTGACTCCAGGGGCCAATGCTGTCCTGCTATGGTGCAAAGCACAGTTAATAATCTCGGTCACAAAGATATACCCGGAGAGAAATATTTTTTCCTCGATGGCAGGATATTTATGGTCTGATCCAAAGCTTATTGAATTATAAGGTAAAAGTTTCATTGATCACAATGGGCTTTGATCAGGCCCATCATCAGCAATAACCAGGGCTCGACAACTAAGAGTAGACTGTAACCCGGAAGAGCCGGGTTCGGGCGATCCGAGCATGTGCACAATGATCTGCATGTGCGCGGATCGCCAGACAGCGCAGCTGGCAAGCAAGGCTCGCCGCGGTTCGGCGAGCCCTGGCAATAACTGATCCTCAGAACTACACAGAAGGGACTTCTCTGAGCCGCCTTCATTTCCTTCCCTCACCCATTCAGCCTTGCAGGCCTGATGCTGTGGTAACCCTTCATACCTGCAAGCTGTAGAAACCTACAGTACTCTTCTAAGCTTTGGTGCAATGCATTTACTTGAGAGCAATGCAAAGCATTCATCTCCTTTCAGCATCTGAATGTGCCAGCAGCATAGCACTCCTGGCTTCTGCTGACCAAGTCGATCCAAAAACCCACAGCAGAACTCCCGTTATTACATTGCAGTAGAAATCTTAAGTGTGGATTTCTAATTCCAAGTCTCACCCATAAAAAATGAGTTTATTTATGAGTGAATTTGTGCAACAGGTGTCCCTAAAGTGTCACATGGATACGCTCCATTTGAAGCACCTGGGCTAGAAACTGGATTATCATTAGAGATCCTGCAAGGTCTTTTTCCATTGGTATAAAGCTTTTGTTCACCTCTAGAGCTGTAGCCCATGAGGCTAGCTTGCCTTTATTATACAGCGTGTCCCTGCTATAAGTCGCCCCGTATACAACCGTTCCACACTAAAGTCATTGACACTCACAGGAACTGATGCATTAAGGGAGCAAGGGAGGTTTAGATTGGACATTAGGAAAAAATTCCTAACTGTCAGGGTGGTCAAATATTGGAATAAATTGCCAAGGGAGGTGGTGGAATCTCCCTCTCTGGAGATATTTAAGAACAGGTTAGATAGACATCTGTCAGGGATGGTGTAGACAGAGCTTGATCCTGCCTTGAGGGCGGGGGGCTGGACTCGATGACCTCTCGAGGTCCCTTCCAGTCCTATTATTCTATGATTCTATGATTCTATAAGTCCTCACATTCCCCACTCTTAAGTCACACACCAAAAAAAAATTGTGCAAATGGAAGTCAGCTGCGGGGAAAAAAATTCCCTGCTTTGTTTCACTATAAGTCTGAGGTTTTTGGAACATATCTTGGACTGACAGAGAGAATGGCCTGTATTCACTACCTTGCCTTCATTACATTCTGTCTTTATTGTATTGAGTAGTAACCTACAGGCCTGTATCCAGTGAAACATTGGCTTCAGCAGTTATTATGAAGTTTGATGCCTATGAACTTTGGCACATATGAACGACTCAGCAGTAACCCCTGAACTGGAAATAGAGTGTAATGGGGAATTTTGTCCATAATGACATCAGCCAACCACAAAAACATGAGCTAACACCAGCTTTTGGAAAGTTGGATAATACATCTAACCACAAGAATGTCATGGCAATACATTGGCATATGTGATAGTAAGTTGAAATACTTAATATTCTAATCTATAAAAGAAGACAGCTCATCATTAGTAGAATGAGGAAATACAAATAAGGAAGAGGGGGGAAACTGCTACTGAATATGCATTTGATATAATAGCATCAACTCAACATGTAAAAGTTGCACCCTAGCCTGTGAGCAGTGGGAGAGAGAGATGTAGCTCTTGGGAGGTGCCCACGTGATGGCCGCCGGCATCGAGGAGGAAGGTGATGGTGATGAGGAAGACAATGGGTAACATCTCAGGTTGTCCTGACGGGGACGTTGTGGTTATATGGATGTTCAAATATGCATTCTGTCATCTCTCTATCTATCTCACTGAGGGTAGGTCTGGACTGCGTCCCTCTGTCGGCAGAGGGATGCAGATTAGGCAGGTCGACATTGCAAATGAGGCAGGGATTTAAATATCCCGTGCCTAATTTTATAAAAATGGCCACCGTTTTTGCCGACTCAGCACTTTGTCGGCAAAAAGCGGCAGTCTAGAAGGGAATCTGTCAAGAAAGAAAGCCTTTTTCGACAGATCCCTTATGCCTCCTGCAAGGAGGTTTACAGGTTCTGTCGAAAAACGCTTTCTTACTCGACAGATCCCCCTCTAGACTGCCACTTTTTGCCGACAAAGTGCTGAGTCGGCATAAATGGCGGCCATATTTATGCAGATTAGCCACGGGATATTTAAATCCCTGCTTCATTTGCAATGTCGACCTGCCTAATCTGCATCCCTCTGCCGAAAGAGATATGCAGTCTAGAAATACCCTGAGTTAGGGTATGTCTGCACTACAAAGTTAATTTGAACTAAGAGCAGTTAGTTCGAATTAACTTTAATAGCGGCTATACATACAAACCGCTAGATCAAATTTAAATCGAACTAGCAGAGCGCTTAATTTGAACTAGGTAAACTTCATTCTACAAGGACTAACGCCTGGTTCGAATTAAGTAGTTCGAATTAAGGGCTGTGTAGTCACTTAATTCGAACTAGTGGGAGGCTAGCCCTCCCCAGCTTGCCCTGGTGGCCACTCTGGGCCAAACCAGGGAAACTTCTCTGCCCCTCTCCAGGCCCTGGAGCCCTTAAAGGGGCACGGTCTGGCTACTTGTGCTTGTGCCAGTTGCAAGCCTGCCAGCACCCAGCCCGCAGACCCTACACCTGGCACGGCATGAACCAGCCACCCGCTGGCACCCAGCCCTCCGCCTCTTCCTGGGACCAGGCTGGCAGCTCCCAGGAGCCTGCTCGGGGCCGCAAGAGGCGGGCGCCCGCCTGGTCTAGCGCACAGATTGTGGACCTCATTGAGGTTTGGGGAGAGTCCCCCAACGTCCGTGACCGCCACACTAGGCACAGGAATGCAGCTATCTAGGGCAGGATAGCTGCCAGCCTGGCCACCAAAGGCCACATGCAAACCCAGGAGCAGGTCTGCATGAAAATCAAGTTGTCCCAGTGAGACCCCGACCCTGAGCCCTGAGCTTAGAACATAAGAATGGCCGTACTGGGTCAGACCAAAGATCCATCTAGCCCAGTAGCCTGTCTGCCGACAGCGGCCAACACCAGGTACCCCGAAGGGGATGGACTGAAGACAATGACCAAGCAATTTGTCTCGTGCCATCCATCTCCAGCCTTCCACAAACAGAGGCCAGGGACACCGTTCCTACCCCCTGGCTAATAGCACTCCATGGACCCAACCTCCATAATTTATCTAACTTCTCTTTAAACTCTGTTCTAGTTCTAGCCTTCACAGCCTCCTGTGGCAAGGAGTTCCACAGGTTGACTGTGTGCTGTGTGAAGAAGAACTTTCGCTTATTAGTTTTAAACCTGCTGCCCATTCATTTCATTTGGTGTCCTCTAGTCCTTCTATTATGGGAACTAATAAAGAACTTTTTTTTATTCACCCTCTCTATGATTTTATAGACCTCTATCATATCCCCCGTCAGTCTCCTCTTTTCTAAGCTGAAAAGTCCCAGTCTCTTTAGCCTCTCTTCATATGGGACCTGTTCCAAACGCCTAATCATTTTAGTTGCCCTTTTCTGAACCCTTTGCAAGTCCAAAATATCTTTTTTGAGGTGAGGAGACCACATCTGTACACAGTACTGAAGACATGGCGTACCACAGTTTTATACTTCCCCTCCTCCTTCTTCCCCTGGCTTCCCTCTTCCAGCTCCCTCCTCCTAGGTTTCCACCTCCCCTCTCCCTCCCTCTCTCTTCCCCTCTCCCACCTCCTTTCCCCAGTCTCCCCAGAGGTTAATCCCTCCACCCCCAGTTTTGTTAAATAAAGAGAGTTACTATTTTTGAACACATGTATCCTTTATTTTTTACATCAGGAAGAGGTGCTAGGGAAGGGTAAGTGGAAGGAGGTGAGGGAGGAATGGGGTACGAGCCCCCGATGGGGAGGACTGGGGTGGCTCTTCGGGCTCCTCAGGGTGGAAGCTCTCCTGCAGGGCCTCCTGGATCCTGACAGCCTCCCGATTGACCCCCCCGGATGGCAGCCTGCGGCAAGTGCAGCCGGACTGATGGCCGAGTGCTGTGATGTGATGAGTGTGGGCACTCAGGGCACTCCAAGAGCTGTCCCTCATCAAGTTAGAGAAGCAAGCGAGGAACCCTGAGAACTATCTGTCCGGGGTGGAGGTCGGGTCCCTTTAAGCACAGCCCTCGGCTAGCCTGAGGCAGCAGCTCCACACTCTAAGTGCTAACCTGATGCCCTGCCGACACTGGTTCCGGCCAGCCTTAACTTTGGTTCTGGGTCCACTCAATGTGGACATGCTATTTCGAATTAGCAAAACGCTAATTCAAATTAGTTTTTAGGTCTAGATGCACTAATTCTAATTAACTTATTTCGATTTAACTAGTTCGAATTAGTGCTGTAGTGTAGACATACCCTTAGGGAGTCTGTGACTTTGCTCACTGGATTAATACACTACGGCTGTGTCTACACTGGGCCACTTATTCCGGAAAATCAGCCGCTTTTCCGGAATAAGCTGCGAGCTGTCTACACTGGCCCTTGAATTTCCGGAAAAGCAACGATGCTCTACTGTACAAAATCAGCCGCTATTCGGGAAAAACTATTCTGCTCCCGCTCGGGCATAAGTCCTTATTCCGGAACACTGTTCTGGAAAAGGGCCAGTGTAGACAGCCCAGTAGTCTTTTCCGGAAAAAAGCCCCGATTGCGAAAATGGCGATCGGGGCTCTTTTCCGGAAAAGTGCATCTACATTGGCCACAGACGCTTTTCCGGAAAAAGGGCTTTTCTGGAAAAGCAGCCTGCCAATGTAGACGCTCCTTTTCCAGAAAAACTGAAAACAGAATAGTATTCCGTTTTAAGCATTTCCAGAAATTCATGCCAGTGTAGACACAGCCTACTTGTAAATATAGAAGAATTGAGTGTTACAACTGTGCACATCAGGGTTCCCAACTAGATAGTAATTTTAATAATACTGGGCATGATCTTGAGACCTGTCAGGCCTCAAGGTAATAACTGGGAATTCTTAAGAAATCACTATACTTAATACATAAACTCTTGATTATGCAACACACAGACGACTCCCAAAGTATCAGAGCTTCAAATCACAACGGCTGTGTCCAGACTCAGGGATTTTTTCGAAAAAAGTAGCCTTTTTTCGAAAAAACTTCACCTGCGTCTAGACTGCAGCCGCATTCTCTTGAAATTAAATCGAAAGAACGCGGCTTTTCTTTCGACAGCGGTAAACCTCATTTCACGAGGAAGAACGCCTTTTTTCGAAAGTGCTCTTTCGAAAAAAGGCATTCTTGAAAGCAAACAGGGCTTTTTAGAAAGAGAGCATCCAGACTCACTTGCTGCTTTCTTTCAAAAAAGCGGCTTGCTTTTTCGAAAGTTCCACATGCAGTCTAGATGCTCTCTTTCGAAAGAGGCTTGCAGTCTAGACATAGCCAACATGACTTTATATGGCAAACAGGGGTGCCCCGTGACTATAGGCCGACTCGGCTGTCGCCTAGGGCGCCGCCTTCAGCGGGGCGCCGGGGCACCCAATGATGATGTCACGGGGCGCCCGGGGCACCCAATGATGACGTCACTTCACTGACAGCCATGTAGGCGGGGGTGCCTATCGTGTGTTCCACCTGGGGTGCCAGCTGCCGCAGCCCGCCTCAACCCGCTCCTGATGGCAAAGCTACTTTAGGCTTCAATTCAGCAAAGCACATAAGAACATCCTTAGCATGTCACATTCTTAAACGTGCATTGCTTAAATAAGGCCTTAGGTAAATTGTAATATTTCTAAAATGTATTTCTCTGTTCCTCAAATTCCTCATGCTTTGAGTCATGTTACTAAGCGAGCCTGAATTTTCAGCTGGAAATATGAGAAATAAGACCAATAAAATGGTTTTACATTTCCAGAAATGGTTTTCTTTCTGTCAAATAGGAAGCATGTTTAGGAGCTGCTAGCATGAGAAGTTATAGGGGTTTTAGTGCCGTCATGTTTGTTTTGACTTTCCCATTGACTGCAGCTGGAGTTAGGAATGCTCAATCACATCTTTGAAAAGCAGGACTGCAAAGTTTTGGCATGGTCTGCATAATTTATAAGGGGAGTAGCTGTAAGAGAAAGTTAGGTCATCCTAGGTGAGGTGGAGGGGCTAGTTTTTCAATAAGTGATGGTAAACTCAGTTTGTAAGATGAGGGTCAACCCATGAACCACACCTGAGTCTGTTTTGGACATGGGTTAGGTAATACCATATTATTCCAGTCAACATGTGAGCCCTAAAAAAAAAAAAAAAAAGAAGTGCTGGAAGGTACCTCTGCTTCTTGAATCTAGAACCATGACTCATAAGTGATAGGACCGGAGCTAGAACAGTGTCCCAGAGCACTGTGGCATGACTTGAGCCTGATTACAGTATAGATGGGACCTTTAGTGACCCCCAGTGCTGCACCCCATAGTCTTCAAAGTGATATTATTATGATATGATTATGACCAGGGCTTGCCGAACTGCGGCAAGCCCTGCTCGCTAGCCACACTGTCCGGCGATCTGCGGGTTACGCTGTCCCAGCTCTTCCGGGTTACTCACCCATGGCGAATAGATTGTATTATTTGTCAAGCCCTGATTATGACATAATCATAATATATTTCATGCAAGATATGTCATGTGAGGTGCCACTGGAAAGGTTCTGGCTTACTGAACATGGTTATCCTATTTGTATGCATGTATCATTTCTGTACCTGAAATTAGGACTATTGACTGTGTAGGTACACTACAAATATGTTTATACCTGGGCAATGCCCACTAGACAAGATGTTTTCATCCTGAAAAGCTGAATTGGGAAGAGGCACTAAAGAAAACAATAGGCCTTAGGAGAGGGAGAAGTGGGAGTCTTTTGGAGGACTGCAGACAGCTTCTGAATAAGGGAAGCTGTAACACTACAGGAATATGGGACCATGTAACCTGGTGCTAGACTCCACTTTGAGATGTCAGCATTTTCCCACTGACTGGCATGGGAACCAAGCTTTGAAACAAAAGATTCCCACCCTATGCTAAAGCTATATAAGAAGGGGCGAGCCATCATCTTGGTTCTTCACTGACACCTCATCCAGAGAGACTCCTAGAAACACCCGAGGAACAAAGATTCAACTGGGGAAGTGCTGGATCAAGGAAAAAGGGATTTTTAGCCTGTAAGTGGAACACCTGGGGATTCCAAGCAGTAAGCAAGTGCAGCTTGCCCATTAACAATTTTCAGACGGCTTATGTCATCACTTAGGGTGTGAATTTGCTATTCATCGCTTTTTTATAGAACATATTAAGCTTAGTTTGTGTGTTTTATTTGCTAGGTAACTTGCTTTGATGTGTTTGCCATCCCTAATAATCACTTAAAATCTACCTTTTGTAGTCAATACACTTGTATTTGCTTTATCTAAAACTAACGAGTAGGAGTCATTAATCAGGGCAGAAAGCAGTTGGGTATTCCACTTCCCACTAAGGGAGTGGGGGGTGAAATGTCATGTGCTTATGCTGTGCAGTTCCCTGTGCAGCACAAGATGATACAAGCATTGGTTTCCACTGCAGGGGAGAGGAGAGGTTACATGCCTAAATAGCTGGGAAGTTCCCTAGCTGGAGTTTTTCCATGCAGAGCTGATCACAGCATCTGCATGTAACTGCAGCTGTGTGTGTCCCTACCTGTCTGGGTGCTGGGGAAAGTGCATACCATAGCCTGGCGGGAGCTGGTCACAGTAATACCGTGTAAATGGAGCCCAGGTTGGTGGGCCAGGGAGGCTTAATGGTACCCTCAGTTGCAGACAGCACAACACCTTTTGGCCAGGGCAGGCTTGTTGATGAACTCCCTGGCTAGGAGGCCAGGCTGTCCTCGGTAAAGAAGGGAAATAAAGAAACAAAAATGTGGAGGACGCCAACTGCTCTCCAAAGTGATAAAAACAAATTAGCACCAGGGAACAAGTGTTGGAAAAGTGAAGATCCCTTTAACTTGATCTAAACTCCTGCTGCCACCTTTATGCTGCACTGAGTACGGAGTCATTTCCCTTCCACAAACCCACCTCACAGGGTGGGGCAAAGAGAGCAACTGCTCTGAGGGCCAGCAATTCAAAAGGGCCCAGAGCTCCTGGCCGTCTCCACTGCCGCTACTGCAACAGCAGTGGTAGACAGAGCCCAGGGACAATTCAAATTGCCACTGAGCCCTAGGGGCACAGTCCAGGCAGTGCTCAAGGGCTGGCGAAAGGGTGCTAGACTCCAGCCACGCCCCTTCTACCTGAGGCCCTGCCCCTTCCAAGAGGGCAGAGCTGCCATCCCTTCCCCCAACTTGCCCATGGGGCCAGGTCCCAGCAGTTTTGTCAGTCCCCCTGCACTTCCTATCAACATTTAATAAACACCCTTCCGAGGTGTTCATCATCTTGGAATCTGGGCCCATCTGCACCCCATTAATAAGACTGTGTTACAGGTACCCCTCTGTGCCAATTCACAGAAGACAAGAGCCTTGACAGCCACACACCATAACTCTCTTTAGCTCACGCCATAACAGCACATTTTAGCTCCAGAGATCTCTGGTTCAGGCCCCAAAGTGTCAGCTGTCACACATACATGTGGCAGAATTAAGAAAGATGCTGTTTCCCAGAGCCGGGAACAATATGCGGTGCACCCCCTAATGCAACTTTTTTAAAAGGAGACCGGCACCAGGACATAACCAACCAGGATACCAGTCACCAGGGGGTCACCCTCACCCATCTCCCTTGTTCAGGAGAAGCCCAAATAGATTGTTTTGCAGAAAGGATTTGGATTTATTTATTCTGAAAGGGAGAAAGAGGCTGTGTTTGTTTGTTTGTAAAGACAATAGAAAAAGGATATTGCAGTGGAGCAGCCAGGAAACAGTCTGCCTGCGTGGAGAGCAATTTTCCCTCTTCTTTTGTAATAGAAGGAATGTAGCTCAAAGAGCCGCCATCCGCCCTACACAAGGGAGGAAATATGAGAGCCTGTGCACTGCAAGGGTAAAGGAAGTGTGGGGGAGGGAGCAAGCTGGGATGATGTAGTAAAGTGGGTCATTGCACTGATGGCGAAAGAAAGAAAGAAAGAAAGAAAGAAAGAAAGAAAGAAAGAAAGAAAGAAAGAAAGAAAGAAAGAAAGAAAGAAAGAAAGAAAGAAAGAAAGAAAAGAGTCTAAGTAGAACATTTGGAGGGGGGAAAGTCTTTCCTTTCCCTGCTTCCCTCTCTTTACACATAAGTGCACACACAAAACATACACCCTAGTGTCAGGAAGGCCGTGGCCTGTGGAGATACAGATCCTATCACCTGCAGTTGCTACCACTGCTAGAAACAAAACAATCAGAGATTCTGGGATCTGAAACCCAGATACCTCTAAATTTCAGCAGAATCCTTCACTAATCCGATCTTTGGCAATTTTAGCAAAGAACGGATTAGGCAAAGTGCTTTTAATTTCTTTCCTCTGCCTGCAGTGAAGCGTGCACTTCCATGTGTAGGAGGTGTAAAATTTGTGTTGCTTGTGTTTGTGTTTACATTTGTCACTGATTTTTTTATAACCTCGGAACCACACAGCGATTTATAGGGCCAAAGGAATAAAAGAGCTGATCTTCTCATAGTGTTTAGTGAGTGGATGGTTAAAATACAAGAGGGCAATGCCTTATATTCTTTTGCCCAGCTAAGAGACTTTTGAAGGCAAAAATAAAATAAAATAATCTCCAGGGTAAAATTTTCAGAAGCAACTAAAAGTCTTAAGCTACTAAGTCCCATTTTCAAAAGTGATTTAGAGACTTATTTTAAAATGCTTCAGGGGTTGCTGCTGAGTCGCTCATTTGTGCCAAAGTTCACAGGCATAGATTTCCCAATGATTTCAATAGGATGTATAATATAGAGCCCTGAGT